>NW_023416287.1:31999326-33432326 GCF_014176215.1 Rousettus aegyptiacus | reverse complement strand
CAGTGTTTCACTTTTGAGTGCTCTTTCCTCGACCCACAGTTGTGTCACAGGCATCCTTGAATTTCACTGCATGCTTCCAGAGACTGGCCCTTTTCTGGTTGCCATGAAGATCAGCAAAGAGGAGCCATGGGAGGCTGGGGCTTCTGGAAGATAAGCTCTAAAGGGGCTTCTGTGAACTGTGCTGGGGATGCTAAATAAGGACAGTGATTCCATCTGTGTAAGCTTGTCCTTCCCTGAGCTTTTCACATCCATCCTCTGAATTGTACTCTCCTCTGAGGCAGGGAGAGCAGGCGGGACTCGTCCTGATTTTACAGATGGGTGGATAGGCTCGGTGGTCATCCAAGTGCTGATCAGTTAGAGATCCAGAGCCTCCACCTGGCCCTTCGGGCTCTGACATGCTGGGTTGCAGTACTCTGATTCTGTGTGTGCTGCCTGCCTGTGCTTGAGGGCCTTTTCTTCTTTGCTGATGGTTTTGGTGGCCTGCTTGGTCTTTTCAATTCCCTCATCTGGCTTCGTCCAGGTTTATGTCATGGTTTACTTTCTCCTTTGTGCTTCAGTAGTGACATCTATGCGAGAGCCCTAAGTTGTCCCTCTCAGACATTTAGCAGTTGTTAAAAAAAAAATCAATTAAACTAATTTTAAAGACCTTAGGCTTTATTTAACGATTCATGAATTAGGCAGTGTCCCATCTTGGAAATGGAAAGGAGCTCCGAGTCGCTCTACACAACAGTGAAGCTAATAGTGATTTCAGACACCGGTCGTCTTTTCTTAGAGGCCAGGACGGCACGCAGGCTTCTGTCAGGCAGGTTACCTTACTCGTATCGACTGGGAAACTCCAGATTGACTGGTTTAAGACTGTATTCCTGGGAGAGGTCAACATTGCACTTAGGTTAGGTATTAAGTGTTGGTTTGCTGACCTGGGGCTTAGCACAAGTGACTCCATTTTTGGGCCTGTTTTTTTTTTTTTTTTTTTAACGTGGGGAGGTGGAGAAACCAGGATGTTGGGACACTGACCTCACATCTCACATCCCAGAGAGTCAGATTTAACTGGGGTGGAGGGCATCAGGAATTTAAAAGCCCCCTGGAGATTATATGCATGGCAGAGTTGGAAAACTTGTGAGCTGGGAGTCTTTGCTGGACGTTTGATTTACTGGACATGCTCTAGGTACTGGATGCCCTGGATAATGGTCACTGTGCTCTCCTGACGATGCTTCCCAGGTAACTGCAAAAAGAAAATCTGCCTGAGTGTAGAATATAACTTCTTCCTCCTGTTTTGTTTCTTCGCTGCTGTGTGAGTTATATCACTGCTTAGAAAGCCCAGATAAGGAATGACGTTCTGTGTCTGACAAATGCAGTTTGAAAAGGGGCGAGAGCAGAGGCAGCGGGGAGCAGCTCTTTGTCAAGCACTGAGGAAGGCAGTATGGCTCAGTTTGGTGTTCCAAGAATATCCTGGAAAGGAACTTGCTGGTGACCTATGCCCTTCTCTCCCAGTATACAAAATGAGGGTGCTGCTTTAGGCAATGATCAGGCTTCCTTTTTGGAGTGACTGCGTTTCACTTACCATGCCAGCTGAAATCAGATCTCTCTTTTGTCTGGCCTCCCGTGCTTGGGATGGGGTGAACCACTCATCCAACCTGGAAATAGGCTTTGCTTTTACAGATTGTTTGCTTCCAGCCATGTGGGGGTGATTCTGGGCTGTTGAAGGGCAAGAATATGATAATACATGTCTGTATCCTCCAAAGAGCCGTGTAAAAGGGAGACATCTGCTTTTGTCCTTTGACCCACCAAAGCCGCTGGCCACTGTTGCTCTCTTTAATATACAAGTAGATATTGCAAGCCTGCCCTGGAGGAGAGAGGGGAAAGGGCTGCCAGGCACAGTGCAGGACAGCATGCGTTGCGCGCCTTCAGATTGGACGGTCAGTGCACAGTCAGAATAACTGGACAGAATTCACAGGTATTTAAAAATAAGTGAAAGAATTTTGGTGTTTTGATATTCTTAATGAATGGTAGCCTCTGGATTGTGCTGATGAAGATAAAACATTTCCTAGACAACACTTATGAAGATCAACTATATGATGATTATTTTTTTTTTTGAGATGTGGCTAAAAAATTTGGCAAAATGTATTTTCTGAATTCCCTCCATTTCCACCCATTTTGGGAAAGCACTGGAAAGGTTTCGTTAAAATTAATCATCCCGCCAGAGTGTAAGCTCCCAGACAGCAGGACTTTTTATTGGTTTTGTTTGCCGGTATATCTCCAGTACCTTGAACAGTAGAGGCACAGTGAGCACTTGCTGAATAAATAGATGGGTCTTGGATTTGTGGTGGAAATGAACACATTGACTGTCTGCTGTGCCCCTGGCCTTGTGTCGCCTGCTTCCTTGTATCATGTCTTTCAACAAAAAATTATATGTCAGGGTAGCTCAATACCCAGAACACTGCTGTACAGTCAGTACTTTGTAGCAACCATGTGTGATTGGTTTTAGTCAGCCATTTTACAGGCGAAGAACCAAGGCTCACCAAAGTTAAATAAGGTGTAAAAGTCACAGAGCTACTGATAATTTGAACCCAGGTCCCTAAAGCTCAGTGCCCAGCCTCCTTCCCCAATTATTAAACCACTCTACTTGGCAACATCAGGCACCGATGTTGCAGTGTGTTAATGGAATATCACACTGTGCTGGGTGAAGAAGCTACTATGCAAAACCATGATTGCATTGTATTCTATCTATTCTGACTCAAAGTAAAGTCTTTTGAAGAAAAGGTCCTGCAATTTAGCATTTTGTAGCATAGCTTTTTCCTATCTGGTGTATTTAGCTGTCAGTGTTGTAAAAGGAATCAATTCTTTCTTTATAGGTCAGCTATGTATTTTTTTTTTAAAGGCTGTCTCTGAGAACCTTTTTCTGAAACAGATACATCTGGAAGGAGGGTCGTAGCGATGGTGTGGTTAACGAGCGGAGAGCACTCATTGCTTTGTGTGTCATGGTGCTGCGGCACTAAACTAGAGCATCTTGGGGGATTTGATAGTTGGTTTAATGTTTGAACATAGGAAAACGAAAGGAAGTATTACTAAGTGTTCTTATGTTCCCAGTGTTTATACTTATACCACCCTTCTTAAACTTCCACTTTTCTTTTATGAATAAGTTGCTTGTATATTTTGGAGAAGCACATTGAAGAAGTTTGGCCATATGCACATCCTTTTATTCCTCTTTCCTTGAAGGTCCTTATGCCTTGGTTCTGGAGTCAGAGTCACAGCTGTGGGTCTGTAGGAAGAGCCGAGCTTTCTCTCTGCCTTTGGAGTTAACATCTGCTACGTTAACTGATATTTTTAAGAAAATGCACCTACATTTAAAAATTGAAAATGTATAATAAACTTTGAAGCATTAACTTTATATTAGTGCTTGAGTTCAAGAATAATATCTCGTTTTTTGTTTAACTGTTTCATTCTTTCATTGCTCATTCATTCATTCATTCATCCAAGTGCTTGGTTGTATGGAAGGACAGTGCTAGGTATTGGGGGTTATATAAAAAGTAGAGTGTTATGTCTGCCCTCAGGAAGCATCTAGATTGGTGAGGAAGACAAACATGTAGTTGTCCAACAGTAAACAGGTAGAATGTGGAAACTGTTGCAGTGTGTTATGGAATATCACATGGAAGATACTGGCTAAGAGGGATCTGGGAAGCCTCCTGGAGGAGGAGACATTGTCAAGGGCTTTGAAGGAAAAGTGAGGTAGAGGGACCAGCATGAGGGTCTTTGTAAGTCCTGGGAGAAGGAATGGTTTGGAATGAGATGGGAGAGCTTGGGTGACGAGGAATCCTGTTTCGAGAGTAATCTTTGTGTGGATTCTTTAACTGTGCTGACTGGCTCATTGTGTTCCTGTTGGACCCCAAGCTTATATAATCTCCAGGACTGCTCTTAGTAGATCTCTGTGGCTTTGAAGTATTGATCGCTCAGTTAATTCCTCTAACCTTTGACAATACTGACTCTGTAGTAGCAACTTAGAGCAAGTCACTTAACCTCTTGAGGTATCATTTTCTCTCTTTGTGAGATGAGGTCATAGACTGGGTCTCTTCTGAGTTCATCTTCTTGTCACCTGAGCCTCATCTTGGCTCACAAGTAGGGCCAAGATAGGGCCTTCCTTATCTTGGCCCTACTTGTCCAACTGCAGACTATCCAACATTCCCTGTGAAAGTGTCATCATCTTTCGTCGTGAGCAGAATTTAGTTCTTATGGTTTTGGGCTTGAATTTTGTAATGTTTGAAATTCTTCAGCTTTCTACCAGCTTTGTCAGCTGGGACCAGGCTTCCATGACAGAATTAAACCCAATGCCCTGAGTGAATTATCTTCACTCCTGTGCTTCTAGAATGGTACTAGTTATGGACCTTTTGGAGGAGTTGGAAAATAGTTACTCAGTGATGTGTATATTATTCTCCTCACCCCTCTTTCTGTTTTACTGCAAATCAAATTGTAGTTTTCATGCTGTTTTGCTGCTTACTCTTTCTCCTCACTTTACATTGTTTCTCAATGACTTTGGTGGTCTAGAGTCTAGATAAGAAGCCCTAGTGGGAAGGCAACAGTGACAACCCAAGAGGCATAGTCCCACTCTGGATTTTCATTCTGGAATTGGGAATAGTTGGGTTGGGCTCCATTTAGAGGATCAGACGAGAGCACCTTGTGAAGCATCTCAGAAGGAGCAGAGGGGCACGTAAGCTTCCACACTCTTGCAGAGTCCTAGCGCCTCATGTGAGGAGAGGTCACAGACAACTGAAGCAATGGCTCCCAAGCTTGATTGGTCATCGGCATCTCTTAGGAGGTTAAATATACAGATCCCTGCTCCCTAGCCTTCAATTCTCACTTGGTAGGTCTGGATTGGGCTCTTCCGATGATTCTGCTGATCATCAGGGCTTGGGAATCTGAATCTGGCCCCGTCGTCTTTTGGGTTTATCTGCACTAGGACCCCGACCCAGCACCTCTCTGCGGCCTCCTCACTGGGCTCCTTGCTTCACTCTTGCCCCTCTGGAGTCTGTGCACAGCAGCTAGAGGGACAATTTCAATATGTAAATGCAATTTTGCCACTCCCCTATACCTGAAACTTTCCCATGTCTGTGGCTTACTAGCACATTTTAGTTCTAAAGTCTTAGCCATTGAACCAAGGCCTGTATGGCGTGATGTAATGTGATCCCTGCTTCTTTTTCTGGCCTCATTATTCCATTTTGCAGTCATGCTGGCCTTGTTGCTCTTCCCCCAGACCTCTGGCTGGTTCCTGCCCCAGGGCCTATGCACACCTGCCGTTCTCTTTACCTGAAATGCTCTTCCCAGATCTTTGCCTCATTTTGGTCAGGTCTTTGCGCACAGGTTCCCCTTGGTGAGGTCTTTTATGACTGTTTGCCTTCCTCAGCCTCTGCCCTTATGTTTCTTTATAGCACATACCAGTACCTAAAATGTTATTGTATTTATTTTTTCCTAAACTCTGCCCCTAGCCTACCTACCTTCATCCCAACTGAAATGCAGACACCAGGACGACTCTGTATTGTTTACTACTCTTTTGCTACACTGAGAGTGTTGTCCGGCATGTCAGAGGTCCTCACTAAATATTTGTGGACTGAATGAACACATAAATCGCCCCACATAGTGTTCCAGGTAAGGATTTGTTAGCCTCTGACTAAACCTCCTCAGTGATGATTCTGCACATCTCAAGGCAGCCCATTTGTATTGAGGCAATTCTGATCGTCTTTACTTCAGCTGGAAACAGAAAAGGTATCTGCTTTCTTTCTTGCTTATTGCTCTCTGCTGGAGAATTGGGGTGGTGGCTGCCACTTGTTGGCATGCCCTACAGCATCAGTTCAGGGGAGCTGGTGTGGTGGATCCCGTGCTTACTGCCCATATCGTCCTTTGCTGAAGCTTATTGCCCAGTTGCTGCAGTGCTGTTGTCATGGCCTTTAGCGTCAGCCCCTCAGGGGCCCAAGGCTGCACCCCTTCCCCAGGCAGCCCTCATTCTGTGACTGCTTAATTCAGGGGTATGAAGACATGGCCATCTTGGGCCAACCTTAGCAACTCCAAGAGTGTCTGTAGCTCCACGACTGCTTGTGAGGTTGGCCAGTGCTGTCCTTGGGTTTGTGTGGCAGCTCTACTGCTCCCTCTGCCCAGTCCCACTTTCGTCTCCTTTCTCCAGATGTTGATCCCCAGGTCACACCTTAATGAGCACCCTGCATGCTAGACTGCCTCAGGTTGCCTGTCTATCTGGAATCTCAATCTGTTACAGCTGAGTCTTTGTCTATTCTTTTAGGTTTATTACACCCTCTCTAGGTCAGGGAAGATAATAAAAGGCTCAGCTTAATAGCTCCCTACTATGGGGTGGGGCAGCAGAGGATTTCACTTAGCTTGGGCTGCTCATAGCATATGTGACTATGACAGCAGTGTTGTTCTTGGCTTGTTCATAGTGGCAGTACATGGGGACTAGAGTGGAGGCTGTGCAGATTCTCACTGGCTGCCACCCGAGGTTGGCATTTGGATGTAGATCATGGTGCTACCAACCTCTAGCTGACTTCTGTGTCTGAAGTGTGTTCTGTGGAGCTGAAATCAAGTCAGGGTGATTGCCTGAGAAATCCACTCCAGAACTTTTTTCAGTACATGTTTCCCCTGGGTTTTTCTCAGAAACTGCATTGAAGGCTTTTATGGATTGCGTGGGGAGTGCCTGAAAGTAGTCAGCAATCCCAGAATCTTTCAATGCTCAGAACCAATCAGAAAAGATAAGGAAAAAGCTGGCTTCTGGAGAGTAGCCTTCCCTGAATTTCCGTACTTTAACATAAGCGAGGGAACACATGTTTCTGGATCCTCCACTACACTGTTGGGTGCTGAAGGTGTAGATGTATTTGAAGTCTCTGCTTAGTCACTCTTTGGGCTTTCCTCCAAGGGAGGCTGATACATATGCATCTCACAAGAAGGGCCCAATGGGTTTCATACCTGGGGTAAGTGATGGTGGCATCAGAGTTAGAAATCAAAAGTCTGACTAGTTCTCATGCAATATTTAGGATATAGTTATACTAAAAAAGTATTTATTTGAAGTTCAGATTCAATGGGGTGTCCTGCATGTTATCTAGAACCCTTAATAAAAGAGAAAATGAGAAGTGCTATTGGGTTGAGCAGAGGGACTGAACAATTTATTGACCCTAAGGGGTCAGAAATGCTTCCCAAAAGAGGGGAATCTGGGTCTGGTTTTGAATGTTGAGCACTACTTCGTAGAGAGGTAGGGAAGAAGGGGAGAGGTAAATCTAGGCAGTGCACAAAGGGCTGGGGGAAGTGTGGAAGTGCAAGGCGAAGGCGAGGTGTTCCTGTGGCCGGAGGGTCAGGAGAAGAGGGTCAGTAAGCCAGCCCTCGTTTTCAAGCCCTGTAAGGACATGGACTTACCCTAGAGCACTGAGGAGCCGCTCAAAGCTTAAGTCAGAAACTTTTTGTCTCTTAATGAACTGCATTTGTGTTAATTATAAAAGTAATGTTAAATCATGCTGAAATAAATTCCAGCAGTAAAATGTTCATTTTCTCATCTCCTGAGGTCCTGCTCTGACTTACTCTTCAGAGTGACCACTATGAACAGCTTTCTGTTTATTATTGCAAATGTTCAGAGGTATTTTGTGGACCTAGGAGCATATATGAGCATATTATGCCTCATTTATTTATTTATTTATTTAACCACAGACTAGATCATGGTCTGCACATTTTTTTCTACTTGTTCTTTCTCCCACTTAACAGTGTTCCTTGGGCTTCTGTCCATTGTAGTACCCATGGAGGTCACATTTTTTTTTTTGAGTGTTTTTATTTTTGATGTTGAGTGTCCTGCCACCAAAATGAAAGCAATTACATGATAATTCATAGTACGTAAGTTTTAAGGTGAATTTGGGGGAGACAAGTTTATTTCAGAAGTCTGGTTTAATGAGCCACTCCAGAATCTTCCAAGCTCATGGCTGGGTCTGGAGATCTCAGCACCATTCACTCAGGCCATTTATTGTTGAGTGGCCAAAAATACCACCAGTTGACAACTGGAATCAGTTTGAATTGCTGAATAATTTAAAAACATTTTCAAAAATATTTGAATTAACAGAAGGTTGCTTTTTCTGATAAGCTTTCTTCTCATATATCTCAGAGCTGACATAATTTATCTCTTTTTCTGATTGGCTGTTTTACATTCCCCGCCCCCCACTCCCTCCCAGTAATTGATCTGTACCTCATTATACTTCAGCTGGTTCATTTGTGGCATCTTATGATCTAGTTTCCAGACCTTTCAAATAAATTACTTATTTATATAAAGGAACCATAATTGACTTTTTGGTTGAGAAACCCAATTCACCAAAGTGGCCAGGGAGAGACATAGTTCATTTTGCTCTATTATCAAATCAATGTTCAAATAATATTTTAGGATTATTTATTTTCTTCAATATGAGAAAAATGTCAAGATTTATTTCCCATGTTTTTTAAATGTCAGAGGAAATTGACCGGAGTAGGAGAACTCTCAGTGCCTGGTGTTTTATAGTTTTTAGATGAAAGATTAAGACAGCACTGAGCCGGGATTGAGAGCATGGCCTCCTTGTGCTTGGTAGACTCAGAGTGTGGCGTATGAAGGAATCTTCTCCGGGATTCTCTAGACTAATTGGAGAGATGGCATCAATAAGGATGAAACCTGTATGAATGGGATAAGCTAGGTAGGTGTATGAAGGAAAATTGTTTCTGTAGGTTTATCAGGATAGATGAGTCAAATTAGACCTGAGACAAGCCTTGCTTGAGAATGTGGATGGAAAGATACCGTGTGTGGGAAAGCAAGAACAAAGGATGTAAGGGGGGCTAGTAGGAAGATGGAGTTAAGTAGAGGATGCACATGATGAATAATAGGCTGGGATAAGGACCATTTGTTTAACATCTTAGTCCATCACATTCAACAACAATTTTATGAGCACCTCAACGTTGCAGAATCTGTGCTGGGGCCTGGGGTATAAGAACAGGACAAGCAAAGTCCTTACTCTTAAGAAGTTCACGGTCTGGTGGGTGAAAAGCAGATAGGTCATCTAACAAGGGAAAAGGGTACAGGGCTTGTGAAGACTCTCCAGAGCGTGTGGCATCTAAGCTGGGTCTGAAGAGGATGGCTGAGACCAGAAGAGAAGATAGGATAGGTGTAGTGTTAAATGACAACATTGTTAAGGTCAGATCACAAAGGACTTTCTATTCCATGGAGAGCTGGATTTCATCCTATAGCCTTTTGAAGTCACAGAAGGAGTTAAAAGCAGGGAGCTTCATAGTAAGGTCTGTATTTCAAAAGAATCTTTCTGGCAGCAGCATGGAGTATGGCTGGGAGGGGACAAAGTTGGAGGCAAAGAGACTACGGAGGGGTGGTGGTGGCCCGACCTGGGACAGTGGCTGCAGAGTGGGCAGATATGGCTGAGGTTGGTAAATAGGGGGCAGGTTGGACAGGACTAGGGAGCTGAATGTTGGGTGGGTTGGGGAAGTGGGAAGTATCACATGGACCCTAAAGTCACCTATGATCTCTTCCTGGGGTAAAGAGATCATGAGCAGTCACCAGTCTCCAGTAGATGAGGGGCTAAGCAGGTGTGGAAGGTAAGAGGGGCCTGAAGCCTTCCTTCTTTCCTTCATCTCTGAAATATGTGGCAGTTTAACAATCCTCCTGGAATTTGCAAAAGTTAATTTCAACATTTAATGATTCCAGCCATCATAACCACTGTATGGAGATAACATTGGCTTTTCCGTAAGTATTTTCTGGAACTACAATGAGATTTGCTCTCTACGGCTAAAACTCCAGCTAGCATTTTGTTATAAATGTTATAATAAAATGTTAGAGACTATTTTTGGAGTAAAAATAAATCTTTTTCTTA
The DNA here is from genome assembly GCF_014176215.1 of Rousettus aegyptiacus. Lineage (NCBI taxonomy): Eukaryota > Metazoa > Chordata > Mammalia > Chiroptera > Pteropodidae > Rousettus > Rousettus aegyptiacus. Next base: position 33,422,451 of record NW_023416287.1, on the reverse strand, counting down.
ATAGTTTTAGTTTTTATGCTTAAGAAAAAACAATCTAGGAAATTGCTATTTGTGAAATTTCCCTCCTGGAACAGATGGCTTCCATCTCCATCTCAATCTCGATGACCTGTGATTACTTTTAAAACGACTTCGAGTTGTTTTCAGCAACCTTACACTGATAATGGGAGACACTCTGGGGATCGAAAGGGCTAGAAGTTGATAGCTTGGCAGAGTGATGAGAACGAGGGAACCAGGATGTGATGACACCCAGATGACTTCTTAGATCCAATTGTGTCAGATATTTATTGCTCTTGGTCAGAAGCTAATACACAATTTAAGAGCAAAGGGTAGCTGACTGAGATTATATCTATATCCTTCAAGGCAGTTTTAAAAATAGAACTTAAAGGTCTGAGTACAAACTTAGTTTCTCAGTGTACAAAGTATGAATGTCGTGGAGTTTGTTTCATGAGAGTAAATGTAAGACTGGGCATCACTCTCTCACATTAGTGTAATGTCAGAGTAGTGCTTCTCAAACTTCAGTGTTCATTGGAATCACTAGGGTTAAAATGCAATTTCCCACTCAGTATGCCTGAGGTGGGGCCTGAGTCATTTCTAACACTTTTCCCAAGGCTGCTGATGTTTGCTGGGTCCTTGGCAACATTTTGAGTAACTAGGTTCTGAGCTAGGGTTCCCATCTTTTTGGGCACAGTTTTTTTGAGGAAAGCTGTGGACCCTCAGAACAGTGAACCTGTCACCACACCCTTCCTTCACCATCACACCCCAATCATACAATGTCAAGGAGATGAACCATTTGAAACCCACCTTGCATCTTCAGTTTTGATTTCAGAAGTGGTAGTAGAGAGACGCTTATTACATAATGATTTTGCGGTCAGTATCTTTCCTAGTGTTTTTATACAGTGGACGTTAATTTAAAATTTGGAAAGTACTTTCGTGGTTACCTACAGGCTATAATAAATGGTCATGTGGAGGGCCCTTTAAATTTGGCTCTCCAAAGATATAAAGCTCTGAGCTGTGGCATTACTTCATCCCTGGCTTCCAGCAGGAGTGGTAGCCATTTGTATGAGCTGCATTTCTATATGTTTTTTAAACAAGAATTGACAAGTACTGTGAGTCACTTCTAATCTTCTTAGATCCCTGGATAATTTTGTGTACCCAACAGGTATTTGTTGATAATAGTGGTTTTAAAGTAGAAGATCTAGGCACACATTAAGTGGCTGAGAATGACCTGTGGGGACCCAGATGCTGTAGTCTGTGGTATTAAAACTCACCTGTGCAGTTCTCTTGCTGGGCAGGATGTACTTTTGGTAGTTGCTGTAGGAAAGGGGTCAATTTGTGAAGTATTTGTTTTATGGCTCCTGGCTACAGAACTCAGGGTGTCCCTGAGGCAGTTCTCACTTTTCCGTTCATGATGGAGCTTCCCAAGACCTGGAGGGCAGGAGTGGAAGCTTCTAGCACAGGGGAGGGATTTCATTTGTTTACTTGTCTTTAAGTCACTGTTCATCCAGCCACACCCTTCTTCAGAATGCCTTGGAAAGGTTAAACGGATTCTGTGGGAATTTACTGTAGTTCTTGACCGGTGTTTACATACTCTTGGATTTAGGAGTTTGTCTCTTCCTCTCGAGGTGGCCAGGATGCTACTCCCACGTGGTTCCCTCAACCCTGGATTATTTTAAAGTAAACCACAGACATATCATTTTGATGCAGGACAGGGCAAATTTCCCCAAGTTGCGGGGGTTGGGGGGTGGGGCGGAGGGGCTAGGGGAGACCAAGCCCTGCACCTAGAGAAGAGGGTCCTTTGGCAGAGAGAGTAGACAGAATTCAACACATGCCAAAGTTAGTGTCAAAAGGAAAGTTTATTAGAAAAGAGGTAACACTCCACAGAGTGTGGTCTCTTCTCAGAAGCAGAGAGTGAGAGGGACAGTGAAAGACAGAGTAAAGGCACTGAGAGGGACCCTGAGTATTAGGGGCATTCAGTTTATATATCATTCTTCAGTTCCTATGAGGTACAGTCTAAAGACTTTCTTTACCCATTTCCTTTGATGCAGACACACAATGAGGAAGGGGGAGAGTATGTAGCGTCAAAAGGTAAGAATAAGTAGAGTGAAAGACCTCTGGCAGTTCCCAGCCTTTTATCCATAGGTTCTGCATGGTTTTGGCCATAGGGAATGACTCTTGGTTCCTGTTTCCCCTTCACCAGTATGGGGAATGGGTTGTTAATAATCCAACAGAAATCTTCCTTTGTTCTGAAGGTGTCCTCCTGGTCTGGCTTCAGGGCTGATCAGCACATTGCAGTCTCTGATTGTGGCTTGATTAGGATTTTAATTCTCTTGCCTCCTTCATACATTACTTGTATCAGTTATCTCTTGCTGTGTAACAGTACCTCAAAATTTTGGGCATTAAAACAGTATTCTCTCATAGTTTACGGGTCAGGAGACTGGAGGGAGTTTAGCTGGGTCCTCTGGCTTAGAGTGTCTCTCAAGGCTGCACTCTTGGTGCCAGGCTGCTCCAGCCACCTCTTGGTGTGGCTAGGGTGGGGTGCATCCGTGCCTATCCGTGTGACAGCTGGCAGGCCTTAGTTCCTCTATACCTTGATACCTTGGTCTCTCCAGAGGGTTCCTCACAACGTGGCAGCTGGCTTTCCCCATTGCCAGGGTTCTGTCAACTTTAGATAAAGTTTATGCTAGTTTTTCTCATTCAAATTCAGGACTATAGAGTTTTTACTTAACCTCATGAATCCTATGTTTGTATCTCCTTTCATCTGAAAATCTTAGTTTCAGTGGCACCAACGTAGTTACTCATGTGTTATTCTACAGTGTTGTAGCCGCCAGCCCCCGGAAGACACATGGACCACCGGAACTCAGTGAGTTATAGGAAACACATTCTTTATTCAGCCAGCTGGGTCTTCCAGGGGTACGCAAACCCCTAATTAAGCAGCCCCGAAATGTAGAGGTACAGAGTTTTTAAGCCCCAAATCCTATTCTTCATTCTGTCTAAATACAAAGGTCTATTTTTCTTCTGTTCACTACCTGTCGACCCACAGGTTGGGTGTGCAAGCGGGAGTACAGAAGCAGAAAGCTTATTGTTAGAATGTTATCTTCCTATGGGTGACAGCCTATGTTCCCATGGGCATAGCCAAGCAGTAATTTTCCAGTAATAGTTATTTTTTTCAGTCACCACAACAGTACACAAACAGAAATTTCAGAGTGACAAAACTTTATCACCAAAAATATGACTGAAAATGCTTTAAGATTTCTTTATAATTTTTTTCCTCCTTAGGCTGTGTCCCACTACATTATACAGTCAAATTTCTCTACATAGTCATAATTGAAATTGTTTCTCACTGTGCAGTGCAGTTAGGTTTATTTGCTTCAACTTTTGCATTTGAAGTTATTTTAAAATATACTTTTGTTTCATTTTTCTATAAATTATTTTCATCATTCTGAAGATGATTTATAGATTAAAGTATATAAATATTTTTTAAGAAATCTAAGGATCTATTCCTGTCCCTTCTACTCCATTTTCTTCTTTCTCCATAGGTAGCGTTTTGAAAAAAATTTTTAGGTTATCCTTTTTATCTTGAAATATAAGTGGTAATATTCCGTGTATACTTTTTTTCCATCTTGCATTCTCCACTTAGCAGTAGTAGATCCTGGCTTCCACTCAGTAGCAGTGCATAGAGATCTTCATTCGTTTTTCAGTGACTTAACACTCCATTGTGTAGATATACAGTTATTTATTCTAGAGAACTATACTTTTCATAAGTTCTCTTGACTTCCTTTTCTGAATGGATATGTTATCGAAGAGTGGGGATCCTCTCCTGACACGTTGTCTAGCTTCTTGATGTGTCGAACAAAGAATTGAGCAAGATACCAAAATACAGCAGAAAAGAAAAGTTTTATTAGAAGGGAAAGTACACTTCCAGACATGGAAGCAGGCCTGAGTGAGAGAAGCCTGGCTCAGAAGGCCTGGTAACAAAGCCTTTGGGATTTTTATCCCATTTGCTGTGGGTGGTTACTTTTCTTAGAGGCGTGGGCTTCCTTGATTGACATTTAAGATTGATAGAACGCAGTGATTCATCATTTGCTTTCTGCACATGTTCGATCCCAGAATTCAGTCTGTTATGATGATATTAATGAACTTCCAGGCATATGCATCATATTATAATAAGGATATAACGAGGCTCAGGTGAGTTGAAGGTCATTGGGTCTTCATTGTGGGAGGTGCGAGTGATTGGCTTAAACTGGTACTTACTTTTCTGCTTGTTTCCTTACATGAGTTATTTTTAGCCCCAAAATGCCTTTGGCTTGCTTATTTGCGGACAGGCTAGGGCAGACCCCTTCTAGGATAGGATGACCTCAGTGTCTTTGCAGGCAGACTTGCCAGCCCCTAACTTTCCTGCCTACCTCTTTTCTAAGAGCCATGAACCCCCTCATTATTAGTATGGATGTTGAGGGACGTGAGGTCTCTTCCATATCTGCTTCCTGCTGAGAAGGGTCCTTGTCCCTGCCTACTGGGGTTTCATGGGGCTCTTCCCTTTCTGCCTTTGTCAGGGCAGGGTCCTGGGTTTCCTGCTGAGGTGCCACCTCAGTCCTTAGACAAGGAAAAGAAGATACAAACTTGTTATTGAAATCTTATATCTGTTAATTTCTATTGTTGATTTGCCTATTAAGTGAGTAAAGGGAAACAGGCTCGGTTGATATATTTCTTAAAGAATCAAAAAGCCTTTGGGTTAAAGGTCCTCTCTCCTCTCAGACTCTAAGGGCCCTGTTTCACCTAACACCAGTTTTGCTAACAATGGGCTGATGACCCTTATCAATAGCCAGAGGACCTGAGTCACCAGTTTCAGGGTAATTATCTGGATCTGAGGGAGACGGTCTTTTTCCCAAAGAAAAGAGGGAAGAAAACAACTAGGTTTACTAAAAAGATTAAGAACTCTGTAAGAGATGGGCAGTATCATTTCCTCCTAAAAGATGTCCCATATCAGATATAGAAAGAAGGTGGGAGGAGAGGGTAATACCCAGGCTGCTTCTAGAAGCAGCACCTGCTTGTGACCACTCACTACAGTTTTCTTCTTAGCTCTCATCCTGGGTGTCAGATGTCTTTCTTTTCTGCACTAGTTGGGTGGGACTACTTTTATCACGATTGACAGCCTGCATGGTTTCTGTCATTTTCTTTATACTCCTTTTGGCTTATAGTTAGAAGTTCTAGGTTTTGACATTATTTGTCAGTCTTAGTTTTTAGTGGTGGCTCCTGTCCTGTGTGTGTTCATGTTTATATTGGCAAGGATTTGGGAGGAATGATATCAAGGATTGTACTTCAGATGCCATTTAAAAACAAACTTCACATGTAAAAATGTCAATAAAAATTTGGTAAAACATGTCTTTCCTAATCAAACTGAATGATTTATGTTGCAGGGAAAAGGACTTGGAAGCCAAATTTATTATTCAAATGGAGAAAAGCAAAACAACAATCACAAACTTAAAGGCAAGTAACAACCTGGCCTTGCTCCCATTCTGTGAGTCCCCATGTGTGTTTCATCAGAATGACTTGTGGATAAATAAAATGCATCTGCCATTTCCACACTCCTTGAAATTAACCACTTCTCTATTCACTTAGCCACGACAGCATGCCCTTGGGTTGGCTTGGGCTCCAGCGTGGGCTTGGGCTCAGCCACAAATCAAGAATGTTGATCCTCTTTTTCCTCTCCCATTTTCAGTTTCATTTGACCTGAAAACCAAACCCAAGGTGTAGGCCTGATATGTGAGCTCATTGGCTTAGCCCAGACCCAAGCATTTTTAGCCTATATCCTGTAGTGGTTCCTTGGTCTGGCAATTGACTGTATTTTGTGAATCGTTAAATAAGCTTTAGCCCTAGGTTTGTTTTAATTTTTAATCAAAATAGTCATTTTATAATCTTTGTAAGAGGAGCTGTTATTATTATTCAAAACTCAGAGGATGAAAGATTAACAATTTTTTTTCTGAAAAAAAATTGAAAAAATAAATTTCTAAGATGGCAAGTTCTTCCTTTTGCTCTTAAAATATCCTATTTGTTTCTTTAATCAGTGAATTTGTTAAGGACCCTGAATAATTTTCACTTAGGGAGGAAATAAGGGTGTAAAGTTAATAAATCACCTGCTTTATGGACTCAACCCCTTTTTCCTTTGATATTTGTTGGAAACGTACAGATTTAGATTTTAAGGCCTGCTGCTTCATGGCCAAGTGCAGATTGGCCTCAAGTTGGATTTCTTTTAATTTTTGGCTCAAGGCACTGGACACTTTGAAATCTAATTTCAAAATAGTGCATCTCGATCTCCAGTGATAGATGCTGGGGAAAGCTATCTTCCAGTTGGGCCATGCCCTGGATAATTTGATAGGCTTCCTTTGAGGCTTTGGTGTCCCTTTGCCTGAGGCATTCTCCAGTGGAATGTCTTTCTTTCTCCACTGTCCACAATCCTTGTACCTTTTGGCTCTGTCTGGCCTACACTTAGCTTCCCCTCCTTTGACCTCTCACTTCTCACCTTTCTGCCAGTAACCACTTGTCCCTTTCCTGCTGTCAGTTTCCTTTGCTTTGCATCATATATTTTTTTTATGCTCACAATGCTATGGTAAAAGTTTAATCATTAAAAATTGTATTGACTGAAACAGGGACCCCTGGCCTTTACTTGTGCATAATGGAATGTTCTCCTTGATTACTCTGTTGCCTTTTGAGTTTTACAAATGTTTCCTTAACTGATATACCCAGAACAGACACCCAGACTTTTAACATTTTTCTTTATAGTATCCGAATCATGCTGGAAAAATATGATGCTCATAGAGTTTATTCAGCATGTGTCCAGGGAGCTGTGCGAGTCTTTGGTGACATACAAACATTTTTAAATATGGTTTTTGGTTCACTTAGGTTTAGAGCAAGGTAGACGAGATATGCAGACATTTGCAGTAATATGCTATGTCTTAGGAGAATCTAGTTTTTCAGAGGTGGGGGGAATTGTTTCCAAAAGAGTGCCCAAGAGTAAGCATCTGATGTGAAGTTTTTTTGGGGGGGGGCCCACAAAAATCACACAACTCTAGGGGGCTCCAGTTACATCATAATCTATGTGAATAGCACCCCCTAGAGTTGTTCAGACCCTGGCTTTGGTGGTTTTGGGTGGAGGGAATAGTAAAAAGCATCAAAGACAGGAAAAAATAAAGTCTGGCTGGAGTGTTGGGTTCATATAAGGTAATCATGATAAAAAGTCCAGGAAAGAAGTGTTAGATTATATTATTGATTGACCATGGATTACTGGGTGGACTTTAGGTTTTATTTACTTGATTTTTGTGGGTCAGGAGGAATTAAATGCTTCTTAGGATGTAAACATAGAAAATGGTGATGGTTGTATATTTTTTATAGAGCTTTTTAAAAAATTGGATCACTTCTCAACTGACGGTGCTCTTTCTTATTATTCTCTTATTATTATTATCATAATCATCTCTCTCTTAGATACCAGAAGGAGGGACTGGGGACTCAGGAAGAGAGCGGACGAAGACCTTCACTTACGACTTTTCTTTTTATTCTGCTGATACAAAAAGTCCAGATTATGTTTCACAAGAAATGGTAAGGTACTTTCAAGATCTTTCTTTTGGTTTATTTTCATATTGAGAAAAACATGCTTATCCCAAAACTCTTAAAACATCTTACTAATTTTTTTCTGAATATAATTTTAATTTATATAAAATTAGCCTTTGCTAACTTGCCTTTTTGGTTGTTATGTAGCACCATTTATCTTAAGACTGAGAATAATAAATGCCCCAAAGGTTGATTTTTTTTTTTTTAACCTTTAGGCATGATGATCATGACTTTTATTTAAAAACTTTGACACCACTATTTTGAAGGAGGTCTGCAAATCACATGTGTTCTAGGGGAACACGTATATGCTGCTAATTTGGCAAATAAGCCACTTAGCCTTGCGTCCTGCTGGTGATGCAGAGTTTTAGGAGGTAGATGTTAACCCCAAGTCACATCTCCCCTATTGGAGTGGATCATTAAAGGTTTCAGAAAGAAGAATTCTAGAAAGAAAGAACATTTTTGTCCAGAATCTTTCTAGAAACCAGAGTGAAGCTGGAATTTGTCCATGAAACCTGTACTGTAGCTTTTTATGATCTAAAATGTCAACATGACATGGGCAGGTAGGAACAGACTCAAAGATCCTCCCAGGAGACCTTCATTTGTTTTGATTTCATGTGAGCAGAGGGAAAAGGGTGCTTCTCTGGCGGGGGAGGATCAGGGAGGTTGTTTGAGTAGAGCGGTTATAGGAGGCACCAGTGTGTGGGGGAAGAGCACGGCTTTACAGCCTGGGCCTATTCCTGGCTTATTAACTGCTTCTTTAGATACATTACTTCAGGCATCTGTGTGTTAAAACAAGGATAAGAATTCTTGTTCAGCATGACCTGGGTTGCAATCCATTCAGTGGCGTCTTGAAGTGCTGTTCTTGATGGGTTTCTTGGAATTTGATGAGTCTGCCAGAATCACTGGCATTGCCTGGGAACACGTTAGAGATGTAGAATCACAGGAGTGATCCCAGACCTGCTGAATCAGAGACTGCATTTTTTTAGCACGATCCCCAGGTTATTTGCATGTACCTTAACATTTCAGAAATTTAGTTGGTTTAGAAATGGATTATGGAGGAGATTGACTTTCTGAGGCAATGTAAATATTGGTGTTTGGGTTGTGAACTTAGAGAAGTTGCTTAAAGGAGAGGCCTGGAGTGATTATATCCAGAATATATTGGTTTAGCATTGGGAGAGAATAGAAAGGACAATAGCGAAATGAGTAGGAGTCATAAAGAGCCATGAGGTGCCAGGTATGAAAGAGGGTCCAGGAGAAGAAAGATGAACCATTGCTGCCTGAGTTTGCATTGGTGTCAGAAACTGCTTGGTGCTCATGTGTGCTATCTCATTTATTTCTCATATGAACTAAAGTAGGTCAACCTTAGCTTAATTTTCCTTTGTCTAAGAGTTACAGTGAGTTCAAATGACTTGCTTAGATCCATAGACCTAATTGACTTAATAGTAGCAGAATTGAGATCCTGGGGCTGATGTATAGGGCCTTGGGGATGCCACTGGAAAGTCTTAAGGACATGAGAAAAGGCTTGGTGTGTTCTAAGTGACAGCTGGACATGGTAGCCCTGAGTAAATGAACTAGTGAATGAGTGAAGATGACTTTGGTGTTGAGGTAACTGGATTAATCAATGTGGGTAGCTAAGCATCTGGTGAGGAATAGACTATTATAGCTATTGGAATCTGAATTTTGGCTTTAATATAAGAATGGAAATGAAGTGAGTGGTCAAAGGGAATTTGTGAAGAGAAAAGCCAGTTCATCGTACAGTCTTTAGAGTGTCTTCAAAGGAGGGTGAATGAAGAGCCATGAGGATCCCCACTTCTAACTTAGTGGCTGGATTTTCTTCTTATATAACCAAAAGTTGAGGGCTTTTGAGGACAGAGGGCTGTGCCGAGGGAAAGCCCAAGGACAGAAGGTGGAGTTATGTGTGACAGCAGGGCCTGGCACACTGGAGATGCTCAGTACATGTTTGCTGATTGAAACAACTCCTTTGAGGATGGATGGTGGTTAATTTATGGGAACAGATGACGTTTCCTGGGTTCTTGTGCAAGAGTCAAGATCAAGGAAACAGTAACAAATTTAGCTCTTTTGAAAGTTAAAAATAAATGCCTAGGATTTTAAAATGGTTTTAGGTTGTGAAAGCTTTCAGCTGATAAGGATAATTTTCATGCTCAGGTATGTGCAGCATCTTTTCTCAGAGGCTTCAGGTTCTTCGACTTTATATAAATAACCTGAGATTGTTCCATTAAATTACAAAACTAAAAAAGCCTTGAGGTATGTTAGTAAACACTGTTTTCTAGTACAACAATGTGTTAATAAAACCAGCAAAGATACAGGAAAATAACTATTTTTAAGCATTTTATTAAAGAAAAGGTAAATTTCCCTCATCCCTAATTTTAATAGCTGTTGTTACTAAAAAGGGCTTTAATTTTGAATATTGACCAATGTTTTCATGCTGCCATATTCAGCACGAGAATTAACCTGACAGGTTGTATCCCTGCTATAAACAGAGGAAGATGCAAACTTAGCATAATGTCTTGTTTTTTTTCTCCTCCTCTTTCCCCCTTCTTCTTCTTCCTCTTTTATCATTTGAATTTAAAAGCATCTTGAGAAAATATATCATGCCTGTTACTAAATTTAAGTCAAATTTTCCTCAGTGTTAAACAACCAGGTAAGATGACCATTAATATTTCTTCTTTCCAAGTTAATTTTAGATTCAGAAAAAAAAATCAGTGAGCAATTTAAATCTACACTCATGTAAATTAAAGATCATTGAAATAAGGTCTAATTTTCTGCACCATTCTTTGAAACTCCAAAGGGAGACTTTGATCTCACACAACCTGTTCTTTGATTCAACCCTGGAGAAACTTGAAACCTAAAATCTCAGTTGACAAACTGGATGGGAGTCTTTCAACAGTGCCCTCTTGTGGGCAATTCCCCTCAAGTGAGGCCCCAAGGTACTTGAATTACTCTGGAAATCAGCTTTAAAGTCTGTGTTCAGACAAGCAGCAAGGTGGATTTTAGGTAACCTGGACAGGTGAGGATCTCAGAGGGGTTTGATGCCAGTGGGGAGAACAGGTCATTGGTTTCATAAAGCAGCCTTTCCTTTCCTCCCCTGTTTGGCTGGTAACTCCTTTGTGGGAGCTGCGATGGGGTAGCCTGTTTTTCTTGCCGAGAACTCCTGAGGTGTGGACAGTGTCCTCCTGCTTCTCTGGGCTCCAGCTGACTTTGGGTGGGTTACTTGAAGCTGGGACTGAGCCAGGCCTGGGTCAGCACCTTCAGAAGTGCATTTTCTAGGCCTGTTTTGCAGTCATGTCCACCAGCCCCAGCACTCCCTGGACCCTCTGAGTCTGTCAGAGAACTCCAGCTGAAAATAAAGTAGTAGTAAAATTAGTTATGGATTTTAACCCAAGGGAAGAATTTCACTTTGAAAACTTTTGGGTTTAGTTTAAATGTGATATTTTGAATGCCTTTGTTTTAGCTCCAGGCAAAAATATGAGAGAAGCTCCTTCCTTTATTCTTTGGAAGTTTATAGAAGGCTGTTCTTCCTATCCAGTGGCACTCTGTGAAATGGTAAAAATGATACATGCCTTATATTTAATCAGAAAGAATTGAATAAATATTTAGAGTTTTTCCTCATATTCCATACACAGTGATGAAAACAAACCTCAGTCAGTGGTCTGGTACCTTGAGTCTCTCTGAGATTGGCTTCTGCCACCAGTTTACGGAGGGAGGTCCTTCCAGGTAGGGTAGGGCCTCATGGTTATGTTGGGGGTGTAGGAAGAAGACACGTGGCTGTGGGGTCTTTAGAAGCACAGGCTTTTGGGTCAGAAGGTCCCGGGTGCAAATCCCAACTCTGTCACTCACTGTGCATGCCCAGAGTGACCTAACCTCTTTCTTTAAAAGTGGATCTAGCCTGCTTTTGAGGACTAACACTTGAACACAACGTGAGCTACTATTACAGTTGAGCGTTGAATAACTCATCATAATTTGAGAATAAGATCAGAAAATATCAGCTTCTAAGTGTTGAAATGGACAAAAATTAACTCAGAAGGAATGAGTCTGGTCATTTGTGGAAGGGATTCAATTGAAAGGACAGTTTGTAAATCTTTGACTGATGAGACTAAGAAAGCAAAGTCCAAACAAAATGGCGGGAAGATGGTGCCTGAAGAAAGCTGAAGTTTAGTTGACCATATTTTTATCTTTGCTTGAATGACAGGCTGCATTATTAGCAGAGATGGTTTATGTGGAGCTGAGATCAAGACGGCCAGTGTATTATCAGCCCTGTCCGGGGTCTGGGTGTTCTGGCAGAAGGGTCTAGGTCCCTGCTAACGCAGCATCACTCACAGAGACTGAGCACACTTGAGGGGTTGATGAGCTTCCTGTCGTGGACTGTGGTGGCCCCACAAAGCAGCACCTCGCTTTGCCCAGGCTTTGACTGAGAACCTGATCATAGCGCCCTCTCTTTAATACCCTTCAGCTGCTGTTGTTGCTGCATTTTTAAAGTAGGGAGGTGTTTTATGTGCCCTTAGTATGCTAGTCCGAGAGGGCAGGGGGCAGCATGAAGGCTGTAGGGGGGTTGGTAAGCTTTGGTTGGTCCCCTTCCCAATTGGGTGTGACTCAGATGAACACGCATCATGATTTACTTCATTTACTTCAGTTGTCTAGGCGAAGTATTTGCCCTAAACCCTTTTTAGTTCCCCAGAGTAACACTTTGCATTTATATGGGGAAGCAGGCATGGACTGAGGCTTTGTAGGTGTTACACCAGGCTCCACACAGCTTGTCTCCCAGCCCTCTCCATCTTGGGCAAATATCCAAATAGAAAAAAACATCTGGACTCTGACTCGGTGGGGCCCAGCCATCCCCTCTCATCCATACCCAGCTATCAGTCAGCTCTGTCAGAACCTCCGGGGACTTATTTTGATGAAAAGCTGGACCTTTAAAATGATGGTATTGATTTGGCATGGTTTGGGCAATAACTCTGGCTGCTGTGACTTTCAGATTTTGAATATTTACTTTCTAGAAGGTTTGATAGAATGATAAATACTTTTATAAGTTTATTAAATTCTGAAATGCTAAATCATCACATTTTATAATATCTTTGCTTGCCGACATTATTGTCCCTTTGCCTTGTTTACATTTTTATATTTCAGGGTTTTTTTTTTTGTTTACGTAAGTAGGAAAAAAGAATTGCTTTTTGCTTGCTTGAAAAGTTGCCTTTGGATTAAAAACTGGGTACATACATATATTCTGTTGTTAATGGTTCTTCTGTAATTTATTGTGTAATCCTTATGAGATGAAAATAGTGTTAAAAAATATTGTCAATATCGAAGGGGCTTTTTAAAAAATCCATGGTAATTGTATCTTTTTGTTTTTTGTTTTTTGTTTTTTGTTTTTTGGCTTTCAGGTTTTCAAAACCCTTGGTACAGATGTCGTGAAGTCTGCATTTGAAGGTTATAATGCTTGTGTCTTTGCATATGGGCAAACTGGATCGGGAAAGTCATACACTATGATGGGAAATTCTGTACGTTGTTTACGCTGTGTGGGAAGAAAATTTTTTATTATCTTTCTCTTTGAACTGGTAGAATTGTTTCTTTTATCTACTTGATCTGTACTAACGTGCTTTTCATGTTCTGATCGTTCTTTAGCAATAAGATAAAACTCAGTAATAAGTTGGACTAAATTTCCTTTGAGAGATTTTAAATTAGAAACAGTTTTAAGTTTATAAGCATGAATAATGGATGCAAGTCTCAGTTCATTTTCCATTTTTAAAGGCTTTATAATCTTATCAAAATATATGCTGGGTCTACAAGTAATTTATTCTTCTTTTCTGCCAATACAACAGTTTGAATAAAATTACTGAACTCTGTTCTTTCTAAAATTATTCAAAACATTTTTCCTCAAGAAAAATGTAAAAAATATCTAATTCTTTGGTAGAAAAGTACTACATAAATCCAGCAAATACATAAAAAGGGTTAGAATTATGCAGTTTATATGGAGTCTATATAGTTATAGTATGTAGAGCTTAGTAGTTATGCTATGTAAATTAACAGATGAAGTTATATTTGCCCCCAAAATATGGAGGAATAAAAAACTAGACATTACTGCAGGAACTTTATCTCATCTGTGCTTTCTCCAGGTCTGGATAGTGCTTGTATGTTTTACTTTGTTGTGGTAAAAACTGTTCACTGACTCTCAGACCTGCGGCTTGTTCTAGATGTGGAGATACTCAGAGAATCACAGGGCTTCCTGCTGGCAGGCACAGTCGTGTCTTTAATGCTATAGGTTTTGTGGGCACGGAAGTAGTAGTGCAGTAAGGAACATCAGTCATTCCAGATGAAAGTATTTCAGCGCGTACATCCTGGCTTCTAAAACCAGGCTTTTCCTTGACATGTTGAGTAGATGCTGCATGGAGAGTCCTCAGTGCTGAAAAGTAGGGATGAATAAGTAGATGATTTTCTTTTATCATTACCCTTCTCTTCTTACTCTCCTATGATGCCTTTGAGGGGGGAGGGGGGAAAAAACCTTCTCTAAAAGTGTAATTTGCATACCAATTCCCTTTTAGCTATTTTATGTAAGTTAAATATTTATAAAATACTCATAAACTACAGCTGTTTGCTCTGACCTTACAGTGGAGACTTTTTGGGTATTTAAAATAGTATTTTTTAAAGTAAGAACAACAAATATGGTGAAAGGCCCATTTTTCCTTGATAAGCATTGGTATTGATTTAATGGTAAAAGAAAAAAAATCTTAAAACCGTGATGATATTTCTTGCATTTTTGTGTGTGCGTGGGGGGGGGGGGCGGGGGTTGAGTGAGGGTAAGGATATACCTCAGAAGAAAACACTGAAGCTCTGAAATTTTCAGTTTCCTAACGTTCTTAACATGAACTTTTGCCTCATCTTTAGTATCATTCTGAGGTTCATCAGCTTGTTAATTCTGATTGAAACATGAAAATTATTGATTATGCCCACCTTGTATAAGTAATACAATGTATTAAAAATCTTGTTTGGAAGGCCAGTGTTGAGATCAAAAGAGGGATATCCTACATGTTTAGATGTAGTTCTGTCACCCAAGTTTTAAGATAATTATTAGCTATTTCGAGGATTTACTAAGGTATCTTTAGTATTTCTTTTCTGCTCAGTGTATATTTCACCTTTTCTGGTCATTTGACCAGATCAGATTTTTAACATTCTGTAGCTATAGACTCTTGTGTTTGAAAGTTAGAGAGTAAGTTTTCTTACGTTTGCAAGCCATGATTTAACTGATTACCAGCTGATGACTGTATATTACTATAATATAGTGTGTAGGAATTAAAAAACTCAATCCTTTTATTTCAGAGAGTCGGAAGCAGTTCTGGAGGGGTAATTGGTGTGTCTGGGGCCCTTGGTAGTGGACCTAGGGTTGGCGTGCAAACCCCTTGAGTCTAATCAAATTCAGTCACCAGTTGCTTTTATTTCAGGTGATAACTGTTGCCATTCTTCCTTCCCATTGTAGGGTGATTCTGGCTTAATACCTCGAATCTGTGAAGGTCTTTTCAGTCGGATAAATGAAACCACCAGATGGGATGAAGCATCTTTTCGAACTGAAGTCAGGTAGGGCCCGTGGCCTGCATAACTGAGTGTGAGCTTGGCTGGAGCTTGCTTTCAGGCGCAAGGGATGGATAAAGCCTTTGGGTTCCTGAAGGAAGAGTCTGCCTCTTTCCCCTCCTGAACTATGGTCGTTGAAAGTAAAGCTTAAAACATGTTTGTTTTTAATGACTTTCTTGGGTGCAGTTTGCAGTAGGATTTGGGAGGCTGGTAGAAATAACCCAGCTTGGTCAGAAACACTAATGTTGTATGCTTTACTCAAATGGAATGAGCTTTTGACTTTTACGTGTATGCCTTATTCTTTTGACTGAATAAGGTTTGTTTTATTCTTTACATTGGTAGGATCACTATAACTACAACATTTAAGTAAATCTGCATGGTTGAGGTGTCTTTTCTTCCTTGAACTTAAACCTTTCTGGGAGCCAGTCTCTTCAGTGATTTTGAGGGGAGACGTAACAATCTTAAATCTTCTCACGGCTGCCTGACCTCTCAGTGTATGTGTGGCCCTGACAAGTTGTTTGAAATACAGTAAACCTCCATTGCCTAATCTGTAAAAAGGGAGTAATAATAGCATTTACTTCTGGGTTATTGTAGGAATTAAAAGAAATAATTGATATAGAGTGCTTAGCATAATATCTGATGCCTCGGTACCATCCACAAATGCATGTTGTTGCTGTTATTGTTGTTATTGTTGATATTAATATTTGATATTATTTTTCTGAATTTAGTTTTATTTAAAATTTTTAGCTACTTAGAGATTTACAATGAACGTGTGAGAGATCTACTTAGGCGGAAGTCATCCAAAACCTTTAATTTAAGAGTTCGTGAACATCCAAAAGAAGGACCTTATGTTGAGGGTAAGAGTGAATATTTCACAGCTCTATTCTTCTTGGGAATTTGTGCAAAGATCATAATTTGAAAGAAAAAAAAGTAGGATAATGGTGGTATTTAAAAAATTTATTTCGGTCATTTATTATGGTAAAAATGACATGCTATCACTCACCACACAATATTCATTTACTGAATTTTTACTTCACCAAGAAGTCACTGGTTTTGTGGGGTTTGCCAATAGATTTCCTCTTGCTTTAAGAACTCTCTGGCAGTTTGTTTTCCAATGTTCTCAGGCATGATAAGCAACACTACAACTTGTCTCTTTTAAGTGGTGTTGTATTTTAGTGGTATGTTACTTGGTAATATGACCATAAGGAGATTCTAAGACATCTTACCTTTTGAGAAGGGTGTTTACAGAGTTTCCTCTGCTGTGGTTCTCAGCATTTGTGTTGTGATAGTTGTGTCATAGTCAGTTGTGAGGAATGTCACAAGTAATTATGGGTACAGGGTTGGTCTGGTCCTTCCTAATTATTTTGAAAATAGGCTGGATTTAAGGCTCTTCTTGTAATGAAGCTATTCTCACTTTTTCTGTATAAGGTGGCAGAGTGATGGCTGACTTATATGAATCACTCACAGAAACATGTTTCACTGTAGCTATTGTCCTTCATGTGTGTCTCATTTGAGGCAAGGCTGAGAACTGGTCATGGGTTTAAAGATGTTTTTGTTTTGGTTATCCTTTTTACTTGCAGATATCAGGTGCACCAATAGGACCTTATCTGCATTTTATTAAATTTCCAATTGGACTTTTGTCTTTTATGGCCAAAGTAAGGTGTGTGACTATGCATTTGTTTTATGGGGTGTGGAGTAGCTATAATTGTTAATAGTTTTTAGCCTAACTGTTTTTACTTTAATTGTCTTGTTGGATGTTAAAACATATTATAAAGCTGGTTTATGAAGAGAAAGAATAATCAAATAGGGCAAAACATCCAGAATTTGAGGTAGGTACATATAGGGATTTAGTTTTTAATAAATCTGCTATTCAGACACTGGGGAAATACTGGTATTAAGTTAAGTTTTTCCAGAAATTTGGAGAAGGGAAGGCTTTAAAATTTTTGACTTAAAACCCAGAAATCATGAAATAAAAGTATTAAATTTGAAGTGATAAAAAAATAAAACTTTATATTTGGCAGAAATATCATGAGCAAAGTAAAAAGACAACTTACAGAATGGGGAAAATATTTTCAATTCAAATTTCAGACTAAAGACTAATTTCTTTAATATATAAACAGCCCCTATAAATCAATGAGGACCAATCCAGCAGTCAAGTAGGAAAATGAACATAATATGTGAATAGACTGTTCACAGAAATAGAAATACAGATGATTTTTAAATGGAGGAAAGAACGCTCAGCTTCACTCACAGTCAGAGAAAAAAGCAAAATAAAAATTCTTCAGGATAACATTTGTTACCTATTTCTTGCAGATGTATGTAAGTCTGATATGATAGTGTTGGGAGACAGGCAGTCTCATACATTGCTACCACTGTGTATAAATTGCTTTCTATGGAGAGCAATTTTGCAATAAATGTCAAAATTTCAAATATGCTTTGATCAAGTAATTCCACCTCTTAAAAACTTATTCAGCAGAAATAGTCACACACATTTGAAAAGACCTATGTACAAGATTATTTGTAGCAGTATTATTTGTAATTGGAAACAAAATGTAAACAACCTCTATAATCTCAGTAGGAGACTAGTTAAATTGATTATGGCACATTCATATAATCAAATGCTCTGTAGCCATAAAAATGAGTGAAGAATCACCTTAACTGATACCAAATATTTTTCAATATATTATTACATAGAAAAAAAGCAAGGTGCAAAACTATGTTTATGGTATGCTGCCATTTTCATAAAAGGAGACAAAAAGATTTTTTTAATATATATAAAAAAATTGTATGGTTTATTTCTAGAAGGGCATGGAGGAACTGATAACATTGGGAACTGATAACAGAAGAGGAAGTTGGGGGATGGGTTATAAGAAAGGAGTAGGGGGCTGCACTTTACACAGTATCCTTTTTGTAGTATTTGACTTTGGAATCATATGAATATTCCCAAGAAAATGAATAAAAAAATTTTAAAGAGGTTTTAAAAAAATGCTTTTAGGTTTTTCATGAAGTTGGTATTTACATTTCCCTCTGTGTGCTATGATTAAAGCTAATAGGGTTGATGATAAAAGCTAATATTTATCTCTCTGCTAGGCACATATTATGAGATGAGGTCACTGGGGCATGGTGAGCCATCGACTTGGCCATAACTATTAAATCTAGTAGATGAGCAATAGAGCTGGGGTTTGATCCCAGGCAGCCCGGCTCGTGAGTGTGTTATAAACTACCCTGCTGTAGGAAGAAGATCTTCAAACAACAGATTTGTCCAGTTGTGTATTATTTCATAGAGATTAAATTTCTTATTCCATTTGCTATATATTAGGAAGATTTCTTCACGCTCTCTTTTTTTATCTTCAGATTTATCCAAACATTTAGTGCAGAATTATGGTGATGTAGAAGAACTTATGGAGGCAGGAAATATCAATCGTACCACTGCAGCAACTGGGATGAATGACGTCAGTAGCAGGTCTCATGCCATCTTCACCATCAAGTTCACTCAGGTAAGGGCAGCTGTCGGGCCGGCTGGCTCTGTCCCTGAGGTCTTTACTTGCTGATTAACACCAGCTGAGGACCTATCATTGTTGAACCAGGAGCAGCAGCAGGCAAAGGTGACTGTCATTTTCTTGTTAATTAGACTTGAGCATGTGCTGTATGCTGAGTTTCTCTGTAGTTACAATCACAGTAATTTGAAATGTCCTGATGTATATACCCTTAAGAAATATTTAGCAGGCTTCTGCCTTGTTCAAGTGGTAAAAAAACTTGCTTTGTGCTTAATTAAGCAAAAGTTTTCATTGTTGCAAGCTCTGAGGGAGATAATGGATTGCGAGTCAGACAGCTGGAGGCCAAGGTGAGTAACTCATTTCTGTGCATTATCACTCCATGGTGCTCACCCCACAATGTTGATTATGATTATTAGAATGATGTTAAATACAGCGAACATTTTTAAGTATTAATAGAAGAATTCATTCTGATCCAGCAGTGGAGGACATTTTGAATATGTCTGGGAATCAGTGAGGGTAAATATTTTTAACACCTAGGCTAATAGAACAGATTAATGCAAAAAAAATGTAGGTTTCTCTCAGGACTTAACGGTATATTAGGAGTTCAAGGATGTCCTGGCTTATATTAACCATTGGATATGTAGGATACAAAAATATAACATTTTATTAATGAGGGGGGATCAGAGAGTAAAGAAAATGAAAAAAATTCTCTAAGGTCAATCGAATAACTCCTGATAAATTCCTCACACGGTTGTCTTTTGTTAGACCTTTGTTTTTGATTTACTGCTTTTTCTCCTTTCTGGTTAATGCAGATTAGGATATGGATCTCCCTAGTTTCTAAGAGGCTTATATTTCTATCAAAATATGATAATTTATCTTTGGCATTTTGGTTCAGACTATTAAATGTAGGTTAACAATCTTTGGAAAGTAAAATGTTGGTGGAATTCAGAATCAGGAAATACAGTATTTAAAATTTTTTAATCTTTTATAATTTGTGAAACGTGTTAACATTGAACAGTCAAATGATATTTTACATAATAATCTACATTGTGCCGAACATTCTAGATGAGAACAAAACTATTTGTTTATTTAAATTTTTCTTTGTTTTGTGCTCCTGCATATCCAAGTTCTTCTTTCGTCCCAGTCAGACTCCATAAGCCTTTGTTGAGAAAGACCAAGTGATTTGAGTAATGGAATCGTTCTTCAGAAAATTTAAGAATCACATATGATATACTTCTTTGTATTCAATTTAATTTTGGAAGTTTTTATAATCAGTAAGAAGGCTAATGAAACAACACAATTCAAAAAACCAAAAACCAAAAAAACTCCACCCTACCCTGAGATCACAGTGAGGAGAGGAAAATAATTAGAATTCGTATCATAAACAACATCAGGGCTGTTTATACTTCTTCAATTTTGCTTTTATGTTTTGCTACAGGCAAAATTTGATTCTGAAATGCCATGTGAAACTGTGAGTAAGATCCACTTAGTTGATCTTGCTGGAAGTGAGCGTGCCGATGCCACTGGTGCCACTGGGGTTAGACTAAAAGAAGGGGGGAATATTAACAAGTCCCTCGTCACTCTGGGAAATGTCATTTCTGCCTTAGGTAGGTTTATACTTGTCTCCTCCCTCCCCTTTACTTCATGGTACTGTATTAGCACAAAGCAATTATGTTTAATGTTTGTGTTACAAACTGAGGTTATAAGGTTATATCCTCAAGGTTTTCTGAAGCCAAATTAAAGGGGAAAAAGCTTTAATAATTTTTTTTTTTGTCCTGTTTTTCTTCCTCCCTGCAGCTGATTTATCTCAGGATGCAGCAAACCCTCTTGTAAAGAAGAAACAAGTTTTTGTGCCTTACAGGGATTCCGTTTTGACTTGGTTGTTAAAAGATAGCCTTGGAGGAAACTCTAAAACTATTATGATTGCCAGTAAGAATTTTAAGTTCTTTTCCTCAATATAGAGTGTTTTATATGAATTAACTGTAAATATTTAATTTTAAAGAGTCTTATTAGGAATTAGCACCTTTTTTAGGTAAAAAAACTGTTTTTCTGTCTTGAACAAAACCACTTACTGTGATTCACTCTGTAGTATCATATTATGTTTTTCCTCTTTTTAGTTCCATAAATATACCATTTCTTGGTTTAGATAAGCTGATGTACCTGCAGAATGACTCTTAGCTTTTATCTGCTTAAAATACAGGATGGAAACTTTTAACTCCACTAACTCGTAGCAGAAAATCATTATAGGGACATAAAGTAAAAATAACCCACTTTGTTTTATATATTATAAAGCAGTAAATCTGGAATTTTAAGTTAAGAAT
Organism: Rousettus aegyptiacus; assembly: GCF_014176215.1. Taxonomy (NCBI): domain Eukaryota; kingdom Metazoa; phylum Chordata; class Mammalia; order Chiroptera; family Pteropodidae; genus Rousettus; species Rousettus aegyptiacus. The sequence goes on along the minus strand of NW_023416287.1, from coordinate 33,401,450 downwards.
TGAGAGAGGAGAAAAACCAATAAATACACTAAATTATAATAACCACGATATACTTATATATTTTCACTAAGTAACTAAAAGAAGCAGGACAGAAAAAAAATATACAAAGGGAGGATAATTGTTAAGGAGAACTCAAAAACTGTTTTCCTTCTAATATCACTGTTCTTCCCCCTTTCTCTCTTTTTTCCCGTTCCATCTCCGTGTCTCCTCCACTCTCCATGCCATATATTAACTAAATAGGGAAGCTGCCCTAGGGTATGCACCCCAGATGCAATTGTATAGCTACCTATGCCATCAGTCCTCACCCTTTTTGGCAGCAGGGACTGGTGCTCCTATGAGAATCTAATGCCTGATGAATCCGAGGTGGAACTGAGGCAGTGATGCTCATGCTGGGGAGAGGCTGCAAATACAGATGAACCTTCACTCGCTGGCCCCCGGCTCACCTCCTGCTCCGTAGCCCAGTTCCTAACGGGCCACAGACCAGGACTGGTCCACAGGCCAGGGGTTGGGAATCCCTGACCTAGGCCCTAAAGTTTTTGGTAGTGGTGGTGGGGTCTGATTAACCAAAGCCTTCAGAAGAAAAGAATTAACTTGTCTACTAACTCTTTTCAAAAATTATCATACTCTGGATTTTAATAGGTGGTAGACTTTGCCAGAACCTTAAAAAATATTTTAATTTCTACTTAATATTGAGAAGTACAAATAGAGTAGTCCCCCAGAATCCATGATTTTGCTTTCTGTGTTTTCAGTTACCCACAATTGATTTCAGTCTGAAAATATTAAATGGAAAACTTCAGAAATAAACAGTTCATAAGTTTTAAATTGTGTGCCGCTCTGAGTAGCGTGATGAAATCTTGCGTCATCCTGCTCAATTCCTCCTAAGACGTGAATCCCTTTGTCCAGTACATCCATGTTGTATATGCTCCCCACCCTTTAGTCACCTAGTAGCCATCTTGGTTACCAGATCCACTGTCCTGGTATCACAGTGCTTGTGTTCATTCACATAACCCATGTTTTATTTAATAATGGCCCCAAAACACAAGAGTAGCGATGCTGGCAATTTGGATGTGCCAAAGAGAAGCTGTGAAGTGCTGCTTTTAAATGAAAAGGCAAAAATCCTAGACTTAATAAGGAAGGAAAAAAGCTGTATGCTGAGGTTGCTAAGATCTATGGTAAGAACAAATCTTCTATTTGCGTAATTGTGAAAAAGGGAAAAGAAATTCATGCTAGTTTTACTGTCACACCTCAAACTGCAAAAGTTACAGCTGAAGTGCGTGATAATATGGAAAAGGCACTACTGTCATGGGTGGAAGGCACGAACAGAAAACATGTTCCAGTTGACAGCAACATGTTGAGCCAGAAAGCATTGAGCCTATATACAGACTTCAGCAAGATGTCCTGCGAAACGAGTGACACCAAGCCATTTACTGCGAGATGTCCATCGAAACAAGTGACACAGATTCAGCAATAGGTTTGGACTGAAAAATAGAAAAATTTCTGGAGAGGCTTCATCTGCTGGTGAAGAAGCTCCTGCCACATTTCCAGCAGAGTTGAAGAAGTTGATTAGGGTTTGGTACAATCTGTGGTTTTAGGCAAACACTGGGGGGGTCCTGGAACGTATCCCTTATGGGTAAGAGTGGGACTGCTGTAGTCCTGAAATTCTCTTCTTCCTGTATTTTTAACAGAGAAAACTCCCTAAGCTGCAGTGGAGTATCTCATATCTCATTCTAGAGTTGGTTAGATGGCTGATTTTACACTTAATAAGAGCAAAATGATATTTAGTATAGTGAGCACCTTTACCATAAATCTTAGATAATTTTTAATATTCATTACTGTGGCAATGAATATTTAGTCTATCCATTGACCCGGGGTTAATCTGACTTTTAAATTACAAACCAGCTTTGTGTTAAATGAAACACAGAGTGCTGGATAAATTATTTTTTGAATTCATTCTTCACAGCCATTTCACCTGCTGATGTCAATTATGGAGAAACCCTAAGTACTCTTCGCTATGCAAATAGAGCCAAAAATATCATCAACAAGCCTACCATTAATGAGGACGCCAACGTCAAACTCATTCGTGAGCTGCGAGCCGAAATAGTCAGGCTGAAAACGCTGCTTGCTCAAGGGAATCAGGTTGGGTTTTTCTGAGATTTATGGATAATTTTCTTTGAGTAATGGCATATCTCTAGATCTTAATGAGACAATTATCTCACTCAATGCATTGACTTGAGTAAATAAGTGCTAAGTAAAGCTTGAATGAGTTAGCCAGTATCTCCTTTACATCACCTCCCCCATTGGCCTTTACATTCATTATGTGCTCTGTGTGTAAGATTTTATCCACTAAACCTGAAATGATTAACTATCTAATAGTTATCAATTATGGATCGAAATTAAGCATGCAGTAGGATTAGCAGCATAATCTCCATTAGTGGAAGGAAATTGAAGTACTTGGAGTAATACTTAAAATTCTTCTCATGTATTTTGATTCGAACATAATTTTTAACAGAATGAAAAGCTAGTTTGAACATGTTTCTCAGTCTTTATTTTGTATTACCCATTACAGAGGTGGTTATGGTGCTCTAGTGATATGTGTGACGTACTTGTAGCCTGGCTGAGATGATGTCCCTGGGGCCTTGTTGATTGTTGAAAGAGCCTCAACTCAGGATCTTTTGGGATTCTAGTGAAGGAGCTTGCCTTTTGTGTTTTTCACAGTACATTTATAATCTGCAGAGCATACATACAGAGTTACATTCTTGACAAATAGTGTGAGTTAGCTTCTTATAGGTTTAGATATTGTTGTGATGAAAGGCCACTCTTGAAAAAAAGATCAAGGATAGCTATTTAAAATGTTCAAGTTAGATTGGGTTAGAAATAAACAAAGATACATTTCTTCCTGTTTTCTTAACCTATGAATAGATGTCTTAAATGCATCATTAAAAAATAGTTTTCTTTAAATGCAAAGTATTTGCCCTGGAGCAGCTTTCTATCTAGGAATATATGGCCCTTGAAACCACTGACATCCCATAAGAGGTTTGACCTATGAAAATATTGACAGAACGAAAACCTCACCGAGTTTCCTGTGTCCTGAAATACACCTGACAGTTCTTTCCCCTAAGGTGGCGGACATTAGTTGCATAGGAATTGCTCATTGCATTTGAAAACATATCCATTTCCATTTTACTTTTTGATGTGGAGCTTTCCTTTGTGAGAAAGGGAGTTGTCAGAATGAATAGTCCAGCTGTATGTGATGTTATCGGGATCATGTAACTTATGACATGAACCACAACAGTCATTTTTATTTATACACCTTGTTAATGGAATTTTTTTTTCACTGCTTTCAAAACATTACCTGAAGTAAACATTTAAGGATGATTGTACAGATCACACAAACTACTACATGTGAACGGAAGCATTTGGAAAATTCTTGCACAACTTTTTGTATTTAACATTTTACTAAGTAATGAGAATGAAGGGAAAGAAAGATCAGCCTTTTTAACTAAACTGAGGAAATTCTTGAAAAGAGCCTTATCATGTGGTCAGAAAAATTCTGATTTACTGAAACTTTTACAAATTCTATCTAAGGAATGTCTTCAGAGGTATTGTGTATGCCACTCGCCTTATACTTTGTGGTCTTTTATCTTGTTTCTTTCATGACCAAAGACTACTGCTGTGATTAAAGGAGTATTTTTCTTGCTGTAGTTTTGGGGCTGAGGATGGAAAAGATAGTTAAGTCTATTTTAGAATACACTGAAGATAAAATTCTTTGATAAACTTAAAATATTACACTATTACAATAAAAACAGGAGTCCAATTTAAAATAATTTATCATACCATGAAGCTATAAATTGTGAGACAATACAGCTTATTCTCGATTAATTAAATTTGTGATGCTCAGTAAAATAAGCAGGTGTTCTTAAGTGCCCATTAAAAATCTGTTTAAATTTTTCTGAAGACATTGCCATATTCCCACAATATTTTATTCTAAATGCTGCCATGATTCATTGAGAATGCTACTCAAAATAAAAGTTTTTATTTCTAGAGTTATTTTTGTACAGGTTTAAATAAGAATCAACTCCTACTTTTAATAATTTTATGTATTTGCCAATGCAAAATGTCACGTGTATCAACTTTAAAAGCTTCTACTAAATAGATACAGATATATAGAAATATATGGGGTAGTTTATATATGTATATGAACTCTTTATTGAAATTTTATATATGCCCCCAAAATTGTATATTATAAGTACACTGATCAGTGAATTTTCACAAGCTGAATTCATCTATCTAAACTGCACTCACATCAAGAAACAGAACATTACCAGCACCCTAGAAATTCCCCCTTAATGTTCCTTTCCAGGTATTACCAGCCCTTTTTCTCGAGGGTAACCACTATCCTGACTTCTAAAGGCATAGATTAGCTTTTAGTTTTGCCTATTTTTATTCTTTATACAAATAGAATCATGTAGCATATATAGTTTTTAGGTCTCACTTCCTTCATTTCAACAATGTATTTTTGAAATTCATCCATGTTGGTGCATGTAGTTGTAGATTCATTTATTTTCATCGCTGTGTTGTAGTCCATCATACAAATATGTCCCAGCCCATTGATTTATTTTATTTTTGATGAGCATTTTAGAAGTTTTCTTTTTGGTGCTGTTAGTGCTCCTATGGACTTTCTTTTAAATGTTTGTTAGTGAGTGTACAGATACATTTCTGTTAGGTTTACACCTAAGAGTGGAGTTGGTGGGTCAGAAAGTGAACATATGTTCAGTTTTAGTAAATACTGCCAAAGAATTTTTTAAAATGGTAATACCAATTTATACACCATCAGCATATGAAAGTGCCAGTCACAGTTACTGCAAGTCCTTGCCAGCGCTTGGTAGTGTTCATTTTTCATTGTAACTGTTCCGGTAGCTGCATAGTGGTATCACAGAATGATTTTAATTTGCACTTCTCAGATAATAATGAAGTCGAGCATTTGGATGTTTCTCTTTTGAAGTGTTCTCTTTTATTATATTTAAAACATATTTTGAGACTTCTGCTTTGAACTTGGCAGAGAGAAAATGTCTCTTAACTCTTCTCTCTTGAATATATCTGGAGCTAACAAGAAAATTAAACGATATAGACCTGAACTAAGCAGTAAAAGTCAGGAAGCAAAGAAAACAATGAGAGAGGTGGATGTAGGATGAATTCCTCATTTTTATAGCTAGATTCACAGGCAAACTAAATAATAGGTAGATAATAGAAATATCATTATGTGTAAACCTTTAAGATAGACACCTCTTAGAGAGGGTCACATAGGAAAGCTCAGTTATATGATGTTTGTAATGATGGGTGAAGGTCTGTGAGCTAATTCGAAGGGAAAAAAAGCAGTGCAAATACAGCATTATTTGAGCCTAGAAAAAGCACTTTTTCATGACAAAGAGTGCAATTCGTAATCATAATCAAACATGACGTGCGCTTTCATAAAGGAAAAAAAGAACAACAAATCTTTAGGAAACAGCAGGAGACAGAGCCTTACACATATTTGTCACAGGGAACTTGAACTCTTCTTTTTCATTTCATGAGAGCTCTCATAAACACAAGTAAGTGAGGACACAGCATATTTACATGATATAATGGAAATTTTCTTGAATCAATACAAACCAAGAAAAAAGATTGCCAGCTCATGCAACAAAAGACTACTTTCCTTATTATAAGAAGAGCTATTAAAAAATGAAAAAAGATCATGATCCGACAGAAAAGTGGACAAATAATGTGGGCACAGTTCATAGGAGAGTTTCAAATGGCTTCTAAATGTGTGAAAATATGCTCAATGTCATTCAAAATATAGGAAATGCAAATATTAGTAGTGAAATGAATATATATATGCATATTGATTCATAATGATCAGGATGTATATTTTACTGTATGTAAATTATCCCTCAAAGTTCTTAAAAAATAAGATGTTCTTTTCACCTATCAGATGGGGAAAAATCAGAATGCTTGATTGCACAGGATATTGGCAAAGGCGAGATGCAGGAGGTGCTTGTGTATGTTGTTAGTGGAGTTGATACTGCTGCACTTCAATACATGAACTTAATCTGAATACTGCTTAATCCTGAACATTTTTCTTCTAAACAGACACCTTGCAAAGAATAACTTAATTAGAACTGTTGTAAGTTTTACTAAAGATTTAAAAAGGACTTAGGAAAGTCTTTCTTTATGTGTGCTTTACAATAATTTTTCAGAAATCACGATGGTAATAGCAGCTTGCATGCACATATTCAGTCAGTTGTTGTCTACCTAGTTGATGGTGTGGTAAGAATGTTTCAGCTTTGATGATAGACAAAAAATGGAGTCTGTAAAATTAACCATGTTATAAAGGATTTACTAATTGTTTTGAAATTATCAACCATATATAATGATGCAGTCATTATAATGTCTGCCACATGCTTTTCTTCAATGAAAAATATTTATTGAGTACTGTCTGTGCCAGACGACAGGCTTGGTGCAGTGACCATTGAAGTAATGTGTTAGTAAAGCTCTTTTTACTTCACTAAGGATGAATTTGACCTTGGATTAACTTGCTGGTTTCATTCTCTGTAAATTGGATAAAAACGGGATGCCAGCTGTATAAGCAGGCAACATCTCTAATAATAAAAATGCCTCCTAATTGGTGAGTTGTGTCTGGATTAGGAAGAACTGTATATAAACTGAATGCCTGTTGAGGAGCCATAGCTTTGGGTTTCTCTGAGTGTGGTGACCCTAATAATAGATGTATTCCTCGAGAGGACCCTGGAGGATGTGCCCATGGCATTGTTACAGGAAATTTTGGCTCCCACAGGTGTGGACTTCTAAGCCACAGTGGGCCCCATGTATGTCTGTGTGAATCTCCACCTCTCAAGAGTGCCAAAGATAATAGCATATGGACAGCTGTGGACTGCTGTAGAGACCACAGTAATGCAATGACTTTGCCCTTCCCTGATGGTAGCTCTGCTTTATGCTGAGTAGATCATGCCAAGCATGGCCTATTGTAGTCTCATTAGTCTGAATGTTTAACTGAGGCTAATAAGACCACCTCATGGGTATTATATCTGTTCAAATAGAAATTGAAAAGTAAGTAGTAATGAAAAAAATGCCCAACCTCTGGGGAGGACAATTTGACAATTAAAAAAAAAAAAATCATACATATAGATGACTCAGAAATTCCCTTCTAAGAATTTATTCTATTGATACAGCCATGTATACTGTAGGCAACTAATATAGGAATAGTTATTATAGCATTGCTGATTAGAAAAAACTCTAATAGGGAAGCATTGACATAAATTATAGAACATCTATACAATTCTGCTCTGTGATGGAATTGGAATTGTTCAAAAAAATCAAGAGGTCTTATTTGTACTGAATTCCCCCCCAAATATATTGTTGCATGAAAAGCAATATTCAGAATAGTGTTCATGTTGTTTATGTTTAAAAAAGCAAGAAAAACATGCTTGCAAGTGACCAGAATAATTGAAAGTTTACACAGCGAATTGAGTTTAAGAGTGGTTGCCTGTGGGATGGGAAGAGAGTAAAACCCCCTTTCTTTTTTCTTTCTTATGCTGTCTGAGGGAGCACTGTTTTTCTGCTTCTCAGATTATTAGTTATGAGTACAGTCAAAGCCCTTGTGTACCCTGCCTGGCTCCATTTGCCTCTCCTGTCTTGATCTGCCTTGTCCCTCCTAGTTCTAACCTGGTTTTGGTGTTTATCATTCTCATGTCAATCTTTATACCTTTATAACATGGATAAGAAAATGGATAAATAGATTATGGTATAAACATACCATGCATGGAATATCACCCGGCAATGAAAATAAATGAGTTTTCTTTGCATATACATATCAACATGGATAAATTTCAGAAGCCTGTGGTGGAGCAAGGCTTAGGCCTCTTAGATTTTTACTTTGTGCTTGTGCGTATTCAAGATGAATGACTCCTTTAGGATCTAGGGATTTAGATCATGCTTGATTTTGTTAAAATGTCAGTTATGTTACGTTTGTCTTTTTATCACTTTGTGATTTGTATTACAAATAAGTGTAGGTTTACTAGGCTGCCATGGTTTTGAATATTATGAGATATGCAGCCCATGTAGTAAAGACTTAGTGGTGTGATAGACACTTTTTGGGGGGTGTGGGGGTAATACTTTTTACCTGTATTTAAAGTGTATTTGACAGTGTACTGTATCATAGAGAAATCCTTCCTCTAGGTTATTGCTGTTTGTTAATTGCTGCTTTCTTATGATTTAAATCTTAGATCGCCCTGTTAGACTCCCCCACAGCTTTAAGTATGGAGGAAAAACTTCAGCAGAATGAAGCAAGAGTAAGTGATACCTTGATTTCATGTTATTTTAAAATCATAACTTTCATTATTAAATGCATGCTTTTTATTTCTTGCAGTTTGAAACATTTTATTTTTTTCATTACATTTAACATTCTCCTGCCCCCATGCTGTGATATGTTTTAAAGAAGCACAATATTTGACTTTCTGTGTATCTTATCACATTCTTTGTCTTAATAAATGATATTTCTCTGGTACATAATGGTTAGGTGCAAGTGAAATTCACATGTAGATGAAACAGGCCGCTCGGGCCTTTAGGGTTGATAGATTGAGGGGGGCCAGTTTCAACATTCACGAAACAGAAGCAATCTTTATAGCTTAACCATACCTAAACCATGACCACCCTTTAGTTTTCTGTCATAACTTTTACTTCATTTCCAGTGGGAGGTGGAACACTTGGGGAATCTCGAAATGCTGTAGGTAGATGCTTAGTTTCCCTTTTATGCCAGGTGGGATTTGAGGCAGAGAGAGAGAGAGTGGCTCTAGAGATGTTGTGGGCTGAAGCCAGCATTTGTGTGCTGGGGCTTTTTGAAAACCAGTTTCATGACTGATCTGGTTCTATACTATTTTTGTTTAAAAAAAAAATAATAACCCTCTGTAAAAAGAGAAATAGTTGTTAAGAACATTTTTGGAGTGGATTTTGTTCACTGTGCTGAATGGTTAAAACAGGCTGAGAACGAATTGGATTAACTGTTGGTGAAGCCCTTTCAAGAATATACAATATTGGAGGAAGATATAAATTGGGTTGTAGTTAGGAACTTGTTGACACTTCCCTGGATAATTTTGCTAATTAATTTGCTGGTAATAGCATTAGTAAAATCATTAGTTTCTTAATCCTTATTTTTCTCATGAAATTTTGTATTTAGTACCTCAAATTCTAATTTTGAGTGCTTTGAAATGTCTGGAGAAAGTCTTAAATTGTTTCTTAATAATAGTTTTCAAGAATACCTGGCCAGTTAATAGAAACCAATAAACATTTTAATTTGAATGCATTATACATGCTGTGACTGCCTATCTTGTTCAGAACATTTTCTAAATTTTCATCTGTTTTTTGGCTGACCTTTTAAAATTGGTTGCCGTCTGCTTGGCTATAAATCTTATTGCCTGGTCATATTGTTAGAGGTGGTGTCAACATGTTTGCATTTTTCCTTAATTTTGTAAATGAAGATTATTTGCTTTAAATTTAATAGTAAAATAAACCCAAGGCATACTTACAATTTGTTTAAAGCTAGAATTATTTGAATGAAGTGGAAAAGGATCGATTGGTTTCTGTTTCTTAGGGAAAACATATCTGTTGGTGAAATGCAGAAGCATTTATTTTTGAACGCTTTGTGCTTCTCAGATAAATTGCCATTGAGAAACTGTTAACCGATGACTATAAATTAGTAAATTAGCAAATTCAAAACACCTGTCTTTTCCCTTCTGTAGAGGGAGAAGGTATAAATATTTCCTCTCTAAAAGCTTTTCCAAAATGAGAGCCCTGAGAGCCTTGTGACTTTTATTGCTGTCTTTAGAGTTTGCGGGTTTAGCACCACTGAAATGATGAGAGGGAGTGGAGTATATGACTAGTTCCAGAGAGATCAGGACAATCTTATCAAACCATAAAAAACGAACAAGAAACAAAGTTAGAGAGGCTCAGTACTGTTTTGTTTTTTACCAAGAGTGTGATAGATTTTGACATTACTTAGTAAAAAAGAGACATTATTTGAAGTTCGAAGTCTTACAGCCCTATTACAGGTAAATTGAGAAGTAAAATGAAAGACCAGTTTAATATAGATGGGTGAGATAGGTTTTGGTTTTCCTCTTGGATAAACCATCAGTCTAGTTCTTCCATTTCTTATCAGTAGCAAATACTTTCTTTTATGATAGTTGCAGACACAAATACCCTTTCCAGTTATTTTATTTAATATTAAGTGTGTGGAAGGGAGCTTCCTCTTAGCGTGATAGCCCAAGCACGTGTATTCCATGCATTCATTTTGTTCAGGTTAAACAAGATAACTTATCAGAGGGAAGACCAGTAGGTGTAAATGGGATGATGTCTGCCGTTGGGAGTGGGGAGGTGGCAGGAGTGCTAAAGTAGAGGCAGAAAAAGGCCGTGAAAGCATGACTGCCCCCTCCTCTGCCTCTCGGAAGTCACCCTTTTAGCCTTAGGTATACTTCTTTTCATAGGACAGATTTTTTTTTCTACCTCTTAATCAAATATCACTTTTTGCTTCTTAATGAATTACTCACTAGGATCATTTAAAAGTTTTATGGAACTAGTAGAATATTATCAATAACTTTGAAAAGCAGCTTATAACTGTGCAATGTTCAACAGTTGGGGACATTATCTTCCCTAAGTTACAGCAGACTGGAGAGAAGCTGATTTTTATCAAAAGATTTTGCTTTTCTAAGAGTAAATTTAAGAGCACACTCCTTTTTTTAAAGCTAGAATGAAATTTACAAACCCTATTAATAGCTACAAAAGCAGATAATCTCCTAAAACTGCAGCACCCAGGTGATTTAATCTCCACATCTAATGAGAAAGAAAAGTTAATCACAATTTCTTAGGACCTAAAGTATAATCAGGAAAAATTAACCCATTTAACAGGAGATTGTCATCCTTGAACTTGCAATTTTTCTTAATATTCCAAGGAAGGAGCTTTTATTTAAGTATACCATGAAAAAGACTGTTTTAAAACTCTAGGCAACTTGACAATTTTTTTTTTTAAGTTCTTTCCTTTGCCATAATGTAGGTTGTAGGATGAGATCAGCTTGTTTGATTTATAGTAGGTGATGGTTCTTTGGGAATAGAAATTACTATCTAATTAAAAGTATGTATATAGTATATCCTTCCATAAAGCTATGAGAGTATGGAAACTTTCTAGAAGAAAAATTACAATATTTTTTTTTTTTTTTTAATGGAGCAACCACTTATGTACATTTTTCCTTTTAGGTTCAAGAATTGACCAAGGAATGGACAAATAAGTGGAATGAAACCCAAAATATTTTGAAAGTAAGAACTATAAAAAGATGTCTTAAATTTTACTATGCTGGCTTAAATAGGTAAAACTTTTTCTTTCTCCCTCAAATATGGCTATGTGCTTTGCTTAAGGTAAGATCAGTGGAACCAATGACTGACTTTTGGGGTGTTGGGGTTTTGGTTTGATTTTGAAGAAATGGAAAAGGGAGCTATCATATGTTAAAGCTGTGTGATTTAACATGTAGAGGTGATGTTGATACCCAAGGTGTTTGGTTTCACTTGTTGGAGTTTTTCCGTTTTTGTCAGCACATATTACACTCCATTTAATATTCAAGGGCATCTACTTTGTTTTTCTTCTTTTGTTAAACCCAGTATAAAAGTGATGTTAAATTAAAAAAAAAATACTTCCTATGGTAGAATTGTGGTGTATGTGTGCATAACATGGCTAGATTTCAGAAATTTCTTAACTAGTAATTTTTTATTGGAATTTTTTTTCTGTATGTCTCAAGGGCTAGACAGAGATGGTCTGCATTTGGCAGGACTCTTTGTGAAAGGACATCAGTAATGGTTTCCATTTGTCATACCCTGTGCTTCAGAATACATGTTTGTGTTCCCATTTTTTTTTGCTGAGTTGGTAGAAAACCCATGTGTGATGTCTGTTGAGGTTCAGAATTAAATTTTTTGCTTTGATGGAGTCTGTCTGACTTTATGCATGAGAGACTGTGATCCACAGGCTATGGAATTCTAGGTTTGTTTTTGAGGTCTGTTGAGGTAAAACTTTCTCAAAGGATTAAAATGCCCCTCTAATACTGACAAGGCTGGATAGATGAGGTTTAGCTACATGTCTTGGCAGAACCCTAACTTGGACTTCCTTCACATGAAAATAAGGCACACAATTATCATTTTGTTGGGGTAAACTTTAGAAGGCTTGGCTAAGCCGTTTAATTCTGCATCTAATAACTATCTTGGAAAGCGGGGTCATCATTATGTAAAGTTTTTCTTGTACCATTTTGGCAGCTCAGTCCACTCTGGGGGTTAAAAAGACTTTCTCATAAATCAGAGTTTGTGTTGCAGTTCTCAATGGTGGTGGGTTCTGATGGTCTTAGATACATTTTTTCCAGTTATCGAAAATATAGTAAGGGAGGGCTTCTGCCTTCAGACTTTCTTTTTTCTCCTCCTGATTATGATGATAATAATGTATTACTTTAAGGTATTTCTTCAGTTTCCTTTGCTAAGAGAGTTGCACAGGAAACTGACGAAGGACCTGACTCACATTTCAGAATAGTCGGGTATGGAATAAGTACCACCAAAGCTGTGAATATTTTCCTTTTCATTTCAGTTGCACTAACTCTAAGAAGCAGTGCTGAAGCCCTAGGCTTATGTAAGCCAAGTTGTTTGGCCTTTCACGTACAGTGCACACTTTCCTCAGTAAATCTGCCAAAGAGGGAGGGCTTAAATCTGCTCCATTTAAGGAAAAGAGAAATCAAGTAGCTATTTGAAAAGCCGGTAGTGTACAGAATGCCTGTTAGCAGAGGAGGCAGTGCAGCGGGGAATGGAAGGATTGCAGCCTGTTCTCTTCTGCTGCAGGGCTCTCCTTGTCACTGTAGTGGTGCTTTCGTAACACTCTTCAAAGTTATCTTCACGAAGTGCCACTATGGTGAACCCCTGAACTTTTGCTTTTTTTCATAAGGTGATTTTGAGCCCTGAAGCTGAAATCCTTTTCTAATTCCAATTCTGTTTTTCATAAATCGTATTATTTTTACTTTTTTTAATAACTTTTCATATGAGAAGAATAGAAATGTGATATGTGCTAGGTGTTAAAAGTTATGAGAAAGGCTAATGACATTGCAAATTATTCCCTTCTTTTGACTTCGCGAGCCCATTTTAGATTTCTCTGCTGGTGTTTGTGCTTTAAATCTGTAGTTCTTTCCTGCTCACATTTGATAGGGGCTGTCTTCATCTCTTACTGGAAGAGAATGCCTGAGTGCTGAGGTGAAGAAGAGGGCTACTCAAATGTTTTTGAAAACATTAATTGGAAACTGATGAGGAAAGAGGATGTTACTTGATGGGTTTGTATCTATGTGGTTTGTGTAATCCTCTGCTGTATTTCTGCCATCTGACTGTTCCTTTAGCCAACTATTGTCCCAATAATGTTGCATAGAACCCACTCCAACCCACTGGCTTAAAAAGAAACATTTATTTTCTCTCGTGCTTGTGCAGATTGGTTGGGGTTTGGCTGGTCAAGTAGGTTTGGCTGGGCTTGGATCCAGGCTATGGGTGGGTTCCAGGTTTGCTCCACACGTCTCATCCTCTGACCAGCTGGTTGTCCAGGATGTGCTCTTTTCATAGTCTTGGCCAAGGTACAAGCAGGCGGCCTTGTCATGCAAGCACATTTCAAGCTTCTTATCTCATGTCTGCTAGCATCCCACTGACCGAAGCAAGTCAACTCCACTGAACTGATACTCGGGGGCGGGGGGGGGGCGGTGTACATTTCATTCATAATAAGGCTATAGCAGGGGTGTGATTGTATAATCCTAGTTTGAGATCAGTGGTTTCCTCTAAACATCTCTATGTTAAAATAGGAATCTTTACATTCTAGGAACTTGTTCTTCTACTGAATTTGCCCATTTTGTAGAGACAAGCCCAAAGAAGCAGTACGTTTCCAGGATTATCTTCTTTATCAGGACCTGGTTGTTTATTCTGCTCATTTGTTAATCATCATCCTTTCTAAGACTCAAATTCTAAACATCCAAGGAGAGACATCCAAGGGGAGAAGACTGAGAGAAAAACATCCAGGGGTTTGAAGGAAGATAAAAGGACCAGTTGGGCATTTTTGGCACAGTGAGGACCTGCCTTGGTTTTTCTTTCCCAACTTTATTGACAGGTAGTTTCAGAGAAAACTCATAGATGTTGTTTGAGGAGACGATTAAACTATTATAAGCCATCTTCTCAGTCATCAGAGTCATGTTCTTTCTCATTCTTAAGCTGTCTGTGATGTGTGCTTGTATTTCCTGTTTCAGTTACAAGATTTAAGATTAAGTTGATCAGTTTATCATGAGCAGTTGCTTTAGGAATATATGGGAGCCCCTCATACAGGGGTAGGAGTGTCAAATTCATGTGTAAGGCCAAGGTCCCTTAAAGTCTGAGTCACTCTTGAAAAATCCCTTAATTTCCCAAGAAATGACCAGATCATGAGCTCTTAGATGCTCAGAAGCCAAAGAATAACATTATTCCCTTCTTTTAAATCTGATCTATGGCTTTCCTTGCTCGGCATGAGTGAAATCCATGATCGTGTTAAATGGGGGTGGAGAGAGTGAAAGGCTGCTGGGTCTAAAGGCACTGGCTGTTCTCAGCTAAACTGGTAGCTCCATGGTGATAAGGGTGGAGCCTAGGGCTTTTTCAATCTTTGGAACTTGGAACTTAGGCTTTAGTTCTATTCTGATTCACGAGGAAGTGACACTTATCCACAGCTATCACATACACTAGTTCCCAGCTTGGAAATCAGGGTGGCTGGCAACCCCTTTCTTATATTCAGGTTAACAGGGTAAGAGATAATAAAGTGCTTGGAGTTATTTTGAGAGTAGCTAATGACAATGGAAACTGTGCTTATCTTAAAGAGGCAGTTCTTAGGCAGTTAAATAATGAGAGTTTTATTATCCTCTGCGATGTACTCGTGTATCCATTCTCTTACCCCTTAATCTACCTTCCTCCTTTTCATTAATCTTCATTTTCTAGAAATTAAAGTCCAAACTCCCTTGCCTGGCCCCCACAGGTACTGATTTTCTTCTCTGTTTCACATAGCCTATCACAGTTTTCTCTGCCCTAGCACCTCCAGCACCCGCACCGTGCCCTGCCCTGCCACATGTCTTGCTGGTCCCTGCACAGACCTGGGCATTGGGTGTTTTGGTGCCTCTACTCCTTTGCCTGTGTTGCTCTATCATTCAAGATACTTCCCCTTTCTAGGCCTGTCAGAACCTACTTTGAAACTCTGATCATTCCTCTCTCCCACCTCCCAGGTAGAATGATACTATTTTTCTCTGGCTTTTATAGTATTCGATTTTATTTCTCTCACAGTATCCATTATCATCTGAGTTTGGTGGTCTTCGGGTCTCCCTCTAATCAGGAGGAGGATCTGGGCAAGGACTGGCTCTATCACTGTGTACCAACTCTTAGGACACTGCTTCTCACCGAGAAGGCATGCAGTGAAAGTTTACTGGATTAAAATAGTATCAGGAAACAAAAACAAAAATCTTATATTAATTTGCTAGGGCTGTCATTGTGATATATTATAGACTGGGTGCTTTAAATAGCAGAAATCAAAATCAAGGTGTCTGCAAGTTTGGTGTCTCCTGAGGCCTCTCTCCTTGGCGTGTGGACGGCCACCTTTTCTCTCCTCACATGATCCTTTCTCTGTGTGCCTGCACCTCTGGTTGCCTTCTGTGTGTCCTAATCTCTTCTTATAAGGACACCAATCAGATTGGATTAGGGCTTCCCCCAACAGCTTCATTTTAACTTTCATTATCTCTTTAAAGTCCCTAATTCCACAGACAGTCACATTCTGAGGTCCTGGGGGTAGGGCTTCAACATATAAATTTTAGGGGGACGCATTTCAGCCCATATCAACGTTGAACCATACCAATTTGATGACCTAGTAGGAACAGTAGAATGAAGTGTCGCGTAGACGGCTGTGTTGCCCTAGCAGTGTTCCCACCTGTACCCTCCATCTTACCTTTCTCATTCCTATCTGGAAGGCTTATATATCACTGTGATTTTTACTCCTGGAAGGAATGTGGCTGAATTTCTTTTGATTGTGGTCTACTCATTCATGCTGCTCATTCATTTGGGTCAGTTAGATCTTTGCTGTTCAGAGTGTGGCTCCTGGATCAGGAGCATCAGCGTCCTCTGGGAGCTGGTTAGAAATGCAGAATCTCAGGCCCTACTATACACTTCCTGTGTCAGAATCTGCGTTTTAATGAGATTCCCAGGTGATGTGTCTATACCTTAAAATTTGAGTGCTGAGTTAGAAAAGCTCAGGAAAAGTAGGGCAGTCTTGGGCTCATGTCCCTTCTCCTCCTCCCTCTCTGCCCTGTATTGCCGGTTCCTTTGGGCTGCTCTTTTCTGGGCTTTTTGAGACTCACTGTAGGAGATTGGGGAGAAACCAGAACCTGCCCCGTCTGGCCTTGTGTGGCATCCACATGGCCCAATCTGGTGTTCTGCCAGGTGACATTGCCCTGGCCTCTGAAAATACCTCCTGTCCCTTTGTTCCCGCTACCTGTGGATGACCCTAGTTTCCTGCTGTTGTCCATTTGTGGGTGGGCCTCACCCTGATGGCTTCCCAGCTCATCCTTCAGCTAAGTAACCAGTTCCCTGTATGAAAGCTCCTGGGATTAAACACTGAAGTCATTTCTGTTTTGTGGTCTGATACGTAGTCCACATCTTGGTTTCTTCTTCACTGCCAGCTGCTCAGAATCTGTTAACATCTCCTTCTCTTTTTTGGTTTGTCTTTCTAGTCTCTTAGAATGCTGTCCCAGTGTGTTTTAAATCCTGGTTGAATTTGTCTTAAACTGCCATTACTCTCCTGGGACTTGGAACTTACTGTGATAAATCCAGCTTCTCCCAGCCCCAGATCAGTGCATTCCTGAGGCCTTGCTGTTGGTTCTTCTTTTGCAAAGCTTCAGTATTGCATCGACTCCTTAGTGTCTGAAGTGGTTTATAAAGCGACTACTTAGTACCCACTTGTGTACATCTTGGCCTGGCTTTTTGTAACTCCCATGTGTTTTATTGCCGATGAATTTTTTCAAGTAACGAAGAATCCTCCAATTCTTTCTTCATCCCTCTTTCGCTCTCCCCACCCCACCCTTTATGCACCTTTTCGGTTTGTCTGCTCTGTATACATTTTGGTTTCTCTGTTCTAGCATTTTATAAACAATGAAAAAAATGCTCAAAGATATGTTATCTGACTTCCAAATAACTTCTTCAGCTCTGTGCTTCAAAATAAATCACAGACCGTTTGGACTACAGCATCAAGCTCTCCAGTGTCTGACAGATGGTGCGACAGAAGGGAGAGCTGACTCTACGCGGTGTCAGTCCAGAGCCGAACTGCAAAGTGGTGCTTGCAGCCATATTTGAATCCCTCTAGCATTGGTTATTCTTCTAATTTTTTAAATATATAGGGTCTCTTCCTTTCTGAAAACATATCTTTTGATTACTCCAGTGCCTTACTTGGTTTTGTGTTTTCACTGCTCTGCACGGGACATCTGACTGTGACTTGGCACGGGGGTGGGAGGGAGGAAGCAAGCTGCTCTGCTCATGTGCAGAAGCTGGAACTGGAGAGGCTGGTCCTTAAAATCAGTGAGCTGTTTGTACAAGTTGAATTAAAGTTGTTTTCTTCAAGCATTAATTATATGGATTTTTTCTTACATAACAGTAAGTAATGTTTGTTAAACTGAATTTGGAGAATGGAGCATATTTGAATCTATGTGATGGTGGGATCCTAATGCAAATGACTTAAGTTTAAACTGTGCTGGTGTCCCATCTCTGGTGAGTAGAAGAGGCAGGCTATGATCAACCCATGGAAGGAGTGGGTAGCACATTGATGGAAGACATTTTTTTTACTCTTTCAGAATGTTTCGACTAGTAAGTATTATAGTAAAATGAAATTGTTATCCTTTACTGGCTTAAGATTTTCTGGATTTAAGTTTCATGGAGAGGCATACTTTAAACCAACTTTTTGTTTGTTTGTTTTATAATAGAATCAGTCAGCTGAACTTTTGTCTCTAGAAAATGACGGCAACCTATAAAAGATTTTTTCCTGCTGTCTACAGTTCTACATTTTGAGTAGAAGATGCATATTGGGGAGTGTGATTGAATTGGAAGTAGTATTAATAACAGGCTGTTGCATAATAGGCTTGTGACAGACTAGGTTTTTGGTCCTCTGGATTCTTGCTCCCTGGGGGTCTGAATCCTCTGGTTTCTAGATAACCTACAAGGAAAGCATTGGAGAGGCAACAGTTTTTGTGTCTCTTTTAGAATCAGTTAATCTTATCCTCTTCTTGGTATAAAAATTGAACCTGTAAGTAGCTCCAGGAAGAATTTTATTTTGGGGCATCAATTTTGCCCAGATTTTGGATTAGAGAGGAGAAGTTGTTTTGAACCATGAGTCACTTTCTTTATCAGCAACGGTTTGGCCATTTGATGGTTCAAAATTCTGACCTCAGATGATAACAATGCTGTTTATCATTTAGTTATAGCTATCTTAGTTTTAAAAAATACAAAGTATTGTCTTTAGAGTTCATTTGGCTACATGAAGATAATGCATTGGATTTTCAAGTGTTCATCCAAGCAGAGATTGGCTCTAGTGGGAATTTTAGAAGTTATTAACCTTTCTTCTTTGGTTTGCATTATAAAAAGAGAGGCAGTCCAACTCAGCACCTGCAGTCCATGTGTAGGTCATGCCTTTATGATCTCAGTAACTGCCTTGTGAGTTTCATTCTTACAACTTTTAAAAACTTCATTTTCAAACTTTCGGCAGCTTTTTGGCAAAGAAGGGAGGGATAAAAGATGATGAGCATCTTTTTGGCATGCTGCTATTCCGATAACCTAGGTACTAACTATGTTGATAAAGAAATTCCTAGCATTACTGTGAGTTTGAAAATATTCTGTCATTGCTTTCCCAGCTTGCCTTGTTTTATCTCATACACCCATCCACCCCCTAAACAAACCCCTAGATATCTACACACTCACTGACCCATTCACTCACCCATTCACCTATTCACCCATCCCTCTACTTCCATCCCTCTCTCTTTCTCTCATCAGACACATGTTCATTGAGAAATTGAGAGCATCTTGTATGTTAGACATAGCTCTAGGCACCGGGTATACCCAGTAGGCAAAGCAAAAATCCCTGCTCTCATGGAGGTCATATCCTGGTGCTAGAAGACTTTTCCCCACAATTGGGCAATCTTTGGTAAAGTTCCTATAATCTAGTTTTTTTTTTTTTCATGTCTTTCATTTCCTTCCTAATATATATTATCCTTCATGTAGCATTATGACTATCTGTGTATTCATCATTCTTTATATTAGATTAAAAAATCCTTGAGGGTAGAGAACGGTTTTCAC
Organism: Rousettus aegyptiacus; assembly: GCF_014176215.1. NCBI lineage: Eukaryota > Metazoa > Chordata > Mammalia > Chiroptera > Pteropodidae > Rousettus > Rousettus aegyptiacus. The sequence goes on along the minus strand of NW_023416287.1, from coordinate 33,382,010 downwards.
TCATCTTTGTATTTGTCATAAATTCTAGTGCCTTGTATAGTAGTTCTTAATAAATAGGAAGTGTTCAATGAATAATTGTTGACTTTAGCTGTGTTTTCCATTTCTGAGAGGTTTCAGGACAAGTTTTGCAGTGTAACAATCTACCCTAAAACCCAGCAGCTTAAACAAACATATTTCCCATGATTTTGGGGCCAGGGTGGCTCAGTGGGTTTCTGCTGCCCTCACTCATGCCCTGGGGTTGGATGGTCCAGCATAGCCTTACTCACATGGCCAGTGATTGACTCATTGTCAGCTGGGGATGATTTGGCCCCATGTCTGTCATCCTCAGGCTCATTTATATGGTGGCTTCAGGGTTGTAAGAAGAGCGAGAGGGGTATGTTCCAATATCCAAGCAATTTTCAAGCTTTCACTTGCTCCTCACTTGCTAATGTCACATTGGTCAAAGCTAGTCATATAGCTCAGGATTTAGGTGTGAGGGAATCACACAAAGGCATGGGTCCAGGGAGAGCAAAGGTTCTTTCCATTTTTGAGAAAAAAAGCAAAATGCCACCACAGTGATTTACAACTGTGTGTGTTTCTGTCTTGCTATAGAAGAGAGTACCGAAAGGAGAGAGGATTGGGGATGGGAGTGGTGGTGGTCATAGTAAGGATGACTTGGGAGACCATCATGTGAAACTATTTGTCTCCCTGCTTTAATCTGAAGACTAATGTGGATGCATTTGTATCTTTTTAATCAGAAGCCATCGTCAGTGCCGCCATGTATAAGACAAAGCCTTTTACCATTTTTTTTTTTTTTGTGTGTGTTCATTCACACATACTACCTCATTTGCTCTTTCTTGGTCTGAAACAAGAAAAAGAGAAGGTGTTACTGCACTTTATATAGTATGCAGTTGTTAATTTGTCAATGTCTCATTAAAGTTAGACTCTGGTTGTTAATTTGCATCAAACTGTGTGTTCTCCTTTTTCTAAAGTTCTGCTCCTGCAGCTGTTTTTTTGTTTGTTTGTTTGTTTGTTTGTTTGTTTGTTTGTTTTTAAAGATAAAAGGTAAAGTAATAAAGTTCATTGTTCTCTGATACTGGGACTTAATAATTAATAGGGGAGATGACTGTCTGCTCTCCAGCACTGGGGGTTGACTGAAGAACTTGACAGGGTCAGAGGCTAAGCAAACGATTCACAGAATCATCTCTAATGTTGTTAATAATGCCAAGCCTACTGTATTTTTCATGGTAGTTTTCATCTTGAAGGAACTGCCCATAAATAAAGGTATAGCAAGTACATGTTGGTTCTTCCTTTTGAATGATATTTCTGGAGTAAAAAGCTCAGAAATAAGTCAGATGCACCCTGTTAAATGTTTGTACCATGCAATAAATTATTTCGAATACATATGGGATTTTTCTTCTGATCTTTTGCATTGAGGCATGTGTGCTGATGGACTCTTACTGCATATTTATTGCCATAGTCAGGGAGAAAAAGATGCCTGGTTATATGGAAGTAAACTTTATGTACACCTGAATCACTGGTGTGCTGAACTGTAGGAACTTGGTTTAGTTGGCAGGGAAGCTTAGAAAGCAACCATTTCATGGTACAATCAGTTTCTTGTTTATGTCACTCAGGAAAACACACTTCAGTCACCTCAGAGGAGTTCTAAGAGTTGTGAGTTTGGAGAGGAGCGGGTGGTGGTGAGTGAGCCTGGGAGTGAGGAGATGGTTCTCGGCCTGTCTAACCTATGATTTGAATCTGTGCGTCAGTCTGACCTTGGTTGCACTGACCTTTCTGTTTCTCAGAAGCTCACAGTGAGATGCAGACAATAATAATACCTGTCATATTAGGTAAGAAATAAGCATGGTTAACGTGTTTAGAACTGTGTCTAGTACACAGTCAGGTTATAAGCATTATAGTAATGTTACTGAAAAAAAATTTTTATTGAGGTATGAGTGACATATAACATGGTATTAGTTTCAGGTTTAAAACCTAGTGATTCCATATTCATATACATTGGTAAATAGTAACCACAGACAGTCTAGTTAATATTCATCACTATACATAGTTACAAATTTTTTTTTCTTCTGATGAGAACTTTTAATATCTACTCTCTTAACAACTTTTAAGTATCCAATACAGCATTGTTAACTTTAGTCACCATGCTTATTTAATGACTTATTTCATGACTGGAATTTCGTACCTGTTGACCACCTTCGCCCATTTCACCCCTCTCTTCTGGCCACTGCCAGTCTGTTTTCTAATTCTATGAGCTCAGTGGTTTTTTTGTTTGTCTTATTTCTTTTCTTTTTAGCTTCCACATCATATAAGTGGTCATTTTTCTTATATGTGGTGTTTTCTCTGAATTCATCCTCTTTACATGTAAAACTGGGTTACCGGTTATGTGTATTTTTCCTTATATACTGGGCAGAAAAAAACAAATTATGGAAACTCTTAAAAGTATAGTTTTACACAGCTATAATATGGCATTACTTCTAAGACATTTTATCATCTAGCATTTTATGTTTGTTAATTAAAAAAAAAAAATACCCAGAAAATCCAATTCCAAACTGGCTTATGGAGTAAAGGGGTGTATTAGCTCAAAGAAGAGTAATGGTTGTGGAGGTAGGGCGAGATATAGGCATGGTTTGATCAGGGCACTGGTTTTCATCCTCCAGGATAGTTCTTGATTTTGCCTTTTGATTTTATTGACTTCATCTTCAGATATTCTGCTCTCAGAATGACAAAGTGAGAGAGTAGCAAAAAACAACTTTCCTCTCACCTTCTAAGTTCTTCTAACTGGACTAATAATCAAATTAACATGAGACAGATTAATAGGAGAAAATGTCCAAATTTTATTTTATGGGTGTACATTTGGGGGTGCCTGCCATAAAATATGAGAACCAAGGAAGCACTGGACAGTTTAGGTTTATATGCCATTTGGAGCTAAGGAGAAGGGGGAGATTTGGGTATGGTTTGGGACTTCAAAGGACAGGAAAGTAATTCATGTGGAGATAGAAAAGCAAATGTTTGGTAAATGTTTGCTGGGCCATCTTAACAATGGGACACAGAGAGGACTTGCAACAGATGGGCCTTGATAATTTATCATACACTAGTTTATATTAAACTATAGTTATCTGCGATGATATCCCCCTTCCTGGAGCAGGTCCTCTATCTAAATTCCTTTAGGCAGGTAAAGGGGGTAAGGTCAAAGGTTTTCTCTGAGTCTTCTTGTCCTTGATAACCAGCTTAAAATTAGTATTCCAAAAGATGTATTTTGGGGTAGCAAATTCAGCTTCCCTTCACCATCTAAATTCAGAGTCTGTGTTTCAGAGTCCCCAGCACAATTCTCAGATTCACACTGATTGGTGCACTTCTGAAATAATCCCTGGGACCTTATGCTGATTAGTTTAGGCCCTGGCTATTTAAACCAGTGGTTCCCAACCTTTTTGGTACCAGGGACCCGTGCTCCTATAAGAATCTAATGCCTCATGATATGAGGTGGAGCTGAGGCAGTGATGCTAGCACTGGGGAAAGGCTGCAGATACAGAAGGAGCTTTGCTCCTTGGACCGCCGCTCACCTCCTGCTGTGTGGTCAGTTTCCTAACATGCCAAGGGACCCTTACCCATTTGCGACCTGGAAGTTGGGGACCCCTGATCTAAACCAATCACTTTGATAAAGGAATGGATTATCTTAAGTGGTTGAGATGAGGCAGAGCCCACCTTTTGAGCTGGGGTGAGGCCTATTTGCTACAGCTGCTATGTATGCACTGTGGGGTTGGGTGTGGGCGGGGGTGGGTGTGGAAGTGAATCTTGGTGATGCCATCCACCTTTTTTACTGCAGATGTAGAACCTGGTCACTTACTGTAGTATAAGATATATTCAAGGCAGACATGAGATATAAATTAGTTGAAGCATTCTTATATTTAAGAGAAAATATTTTTGAATATTTCCTTTATGACTCAGAAGCCCTATATTCAGCTAAGAAGTTATGTGAAAGGGCCAGCTGAATATCTGTATTGTGGTGTGAACATTCCAGACAGGAGAAATTGTTTTCTGGTGTTAGATTTGGAAGATGGCACAAAGTGAATTCCATGTATGTAAATGCATCGTAAATGCATTTTTCTTTTCTCCTTTAAATTGATTTTGTGATTTAAAATGTGCTCTAAAGGGGTCTGTGTTCTCTTCTCCAGCTTTTTACATGTAGTTTTGAACTTGGCTTGATTTCCAGTTGACCCCTTTAGCTTGGTGTTTCCCAGCCCAGTCTACCTAGCAACAGTTACTATGAGCGAGTTGGTGTTGCCCTCCATTTGTAACACAACAGCAGGTTTGAAAGTATTTTTCCTTAGCATTCTGGTTGATTTTGCCTTTGCATTATTCAAGGATGACAGTAGTTTTTCTTAACTCCAGGCACCAGGCTCCAAGTCTCAGCAAAAGTGATAGTTTTAAGAAGTATGCATCTGTACGATAGTGTGATTAGCAAGTAGCATCTATGAAAAAAGAGCTATGGACCTAGGTTACATGTGGATATTTATTACCAGCATATTATGATACTTGCAAGGGTGGAGATAGCTATAAATTTCTAACATCTTACCTAACACTTCAGTGCTAGCTTTGCCTGCTAAAAACAGCTTTCCCGAGCAAGTTGTCTATGTCTCAGAGATGAGAGGAATTAGTTCCAAATAGCTGTGATTTTTTTTTTGAAAGAATCTAACAACACAGCTATCACTGAAGATGGTCATTTTTCTCTAGATCCAATACTCTATAGTGTAATGTATTATATTTCAGCCTGTCTTGTCCTTGCCTAAAGTAAAAACTGTACTGGCATTTCCAGCAGATTGAACTGAAATCAAGCAACAGAACTTGCTATGACACTTCTGTAAGATGCTAAGTCCAGTTTCTCATCCAAAACAATTTAAATACCAGTTATTCTGCATGTCATAGAAGTTGATTTTCCATACAGAAGTAGTTTCCACTTGGAGTCATTTGGGGACCTTCAAAAAAGATCATTTTCTGGGTTCTTCAGACCCATGGAAGGAGAATTAGTATAATGGTACCCTGCAACCTTTAATTTTAAGCAAGTACCCTGGGACTCACAAGAGTTGGGACCCACAGCCCTAAAGCATATGAAAGATCATTTTTAAAAACATATCTTGACATGTTTATTGCATGTGTGTATGCTCCTAGAAAAAATGGTGCATATAACCTTTTGCAATGTTTTGTAGTCCCCAAATTATACATTCATACAAGCATTTGGAGATTTGGGTAATGCCATTTGAAAAGAAATTTCAGCTGAATAGAATATTTTTGTTATTGTTGTTAAAGAGGGTGCTTTGTTCATAGGGCCTTTTAAAAAAACAATTTGATTTTTTAACAACTAAAGTTCTATATACACAAAGTGTGCAAGTCTGATGTGTGCAGCTCAGTGAACATATATAAAAAGGTGCACATCTGAAGTGTACAGCTCATATATTTTTACCTGTGTGTATACACCATGTAACCCATACCCAGATCAAGATATGGAACATTTCCTGCTCCCCAGAGGTTGCCTCTTGTACCTCCCCAGTTACTTCCTGTCCTCCTCTCCCAGAGATAACCAGGGCTATGACATTTATTTCATAGATGAGTTTTGTCTTCTCTTGAGCTTCAAATGGAATCATGCAGTATATTCTATTTTTGTTTCTGGCTTCAGATTCACCTATGCTATGTTCAGCAGTAGTTTTTTCTTTATTGTGTGAATATACCACACATTTTATCCATTCTACTGTTGGTTGTTTTTATTTGGGTTATTATAAATAATGCTTCTGTGCTTCTGTGACCATTCTTGAACCTGTTTTGTTGGGAGTGTGCATTCACAGGACCCCCTTTTCTGGTGCTCATCCTGGTGAGAGTGTGACCTTGACTTGCTTTTCTTCCTGCGTACATCTGTCAGCCTTTATGACTGTGGTATCCCTGATCCAAACATCTTCCGCTCCCCACCCAGCCGGCTCCCAGTGTGAGCTGGGCTGGGGAGCAAGGCAAGACACCCCTGTCCCAAGAGGACCAGGTCTAGATCCAGCGGGCTCAAAACCGCACTTCTAAAAACAGCAGATGTTTGCTTTCAGTCTGTATGGGTAGCTTATATAATTTTTTTTTTCTATTTCTTGTGGATCTAGTCTATTTGGGTGATTAACAAATTAATTCTGATTTCTGTGCATCTTTAGAATGACAATTTCAGTGATTTTCAGTAAGTTTAATATACTCTTTGTGTATACTTTTTTTCTGTAAGAGTTCTTTTTTTTACAGCTAAGTATTTAATAATTTGTCTCCTGTAAAGCTGTTATGGTCTGTCTGGTTTTCCTCTGCTAGACTCTGAGGTCCAGAGACATGTTTTAATTGCTTTTGGATCCCTCCCAACCCCCAACCAGTGTCTTGCATCCAGCAATCAATAATGATAATATGAATAGGGATAAAAATGGATAATATTTATTGCACTCTTACTATGTGCCAGCATTGTTCTAAGTCAATATTATTTGATAGAAATGTAATGCAAGCCACATGTGGGATTTAAACTTTTCTAGTAGCCACATTAAAAAACTAAAAAGAAATAGCTGAAATTAATTTTAACAGCATATTTTATTTATTCCATTATATTAAAATATTACCATTTTGTTGCTATATAATCAATATAAAATTGATTATTCCTTAATGAACCTTTGACATGGCATGAATTTTACATTTGCAGTGTATCTCAGTATCTCAACTCACATGCTCAGTTTGTACCAGGTACACTTGATCTGTATTCGATTTTATAAAATTTGCAGTTGAAAAGTAAATTCTCATACTAGCTATTTTTTTCCCCAAATATATTATAAAATTTTCCACTAACTTAATTGAGTGTGGTTTAAAAATTTGAACCAATAAAATTAAAAGCTCAGCTTTCCCACTGCATTAGCCATATTTCAAGTATTAAATAGCCAGCACAGATTTAAGTGTTATATGTATTAATTTGTTACGTTCAGTAGCCTTGGGGAGTATATTACTATTTTCATTTTACAAACAAGGAAACTGAGTCCCAGAGGGCACAAGGTTAAGGAAGGAAGAGGTGAGGTCAGAATTTAAGCCTCATCTTGAAGTCTGGACTGGTGACCCCACTATACTGTCTAGTTCTTAATTGTTTGAAACTGACCTCACTTTTTTTCCTGTTCAGATGCTTGGCTTTTGTTTTATCTTTCTCCGGTTTTTATCTTTTTCGCTTTTACATGCTATTAAAATGAATTTAAAAAAGCGATCTTAAAAAGTGACCCTTTATTTGCAGTGAATGTAGTTGTTCATCAGTGTTTTAAAAACCAAAATAGGCGATGGCCACTGTTTCAGCACCATCTGCTCTGTTATCTCCACGAATGTTGAGGCAAGATTTACTTTTGCAAACATGATGCCCCAGGTTTCCCTTTGTGTTTTGTAATATTCTTTTTTTTATAATGAATCTGATTTTTTTAAATTTCCTCCACGGTCAGGCTTAATCATCTCACTTTTGCTTTGGCTCATTTCTAGTCTTTCTTAAGAAAGGGTCATGGTTATTTCCCTGGGTATCATTTCTTTTTTTCCTAAAGTATTATTAGCATTTGTTTATGTATTAATGATTTCTCTCAGCATCTTTCAGGTTTTATTATTAAAATGTATCCAACCAGCTGTGCATGCTTATTTGTCTTTATAGGTAATATTTTACTTCATACGAGACTTGCTTTTATGTAATTGTTCTATTGCCCTTTACTACAAAGATGATTGTTTTAAAATGGAGATTTAAAATGTGATCTTGGGCAAGGAAAAGAAGTCCAGATGTGCGAAGTATTGTTTTGAGTGCTGCGTACAAAGAAAGGAAATGCAGAGATACAGTGATAGTCTGCTATATTTCATCTGCAGTGTGCTGTGTTCCCAGATTTTTCTTTAAGATTGCTTTCTCTTTCCCTTTCTGAGGTCTCCTTTCTCTCTGTGGATGCTGTGCGCATCAGTTCACCTTTTCACTGCTTATCTCATTTGAACAAAGCGGACAGAAGAAGCCTTGTTTTTTCTTGAGTCTGTACCCATTTTGAGTGGTCACATATTTTGTTCTTTTGAAATATCTTGACTTTTAAATAATTCTTTAAGTCTTATTAACTGAGATAACTGGCTTTTACACTCATCATGCCTGAAGAGTTGTGTGACTGACCAAGTTACGCCCTCTCTCTCTCAGTCTCAGGTTTTTCTTCATAAATGGGGTTGGCTGGTCTGGGTGAGCTCTGAGGATTTCTTTTATTTGAGAAAGACTTGGGTTCTTTCTCAGGAGGCCACATGGAATTATACCATGGGCCCCATATCTTGGGTGTGGAGACCCTCCTTCTTTCTCTGTCTTCAGGGGTATTCAGTGACCACCTCCTTTTCATCCCTTGCTCCTGGACTCTGTGTGTGTGTCTGAATGTCCTGGAGGCCTGTTCTCAGTCTGGGCATTTATATTTTACAGATATACAGAATATTACACAAATCACAAGTGTTCTGCCTGATGGATTTTCACAAACTAAACACACTAATATATCCTTTGATCAGATGAAGAAACAACATTATCACCTCCTCTGTGTCCGGCGATACCCGTTTCCATTTGCCTCCTCCAAAGGAGATGTGTAGCCTGACTTCTGAAGGCATGGCTTCGTTTATCCTGATTTTATGTTTAATACATACAGAATCAAACAGAATATACTTTATTTTGTGACTGGCTTTATTCAGCATTATGTTTGTGAGATCCGTCTATATTTTTGCACATAGTTGCACTTATTTTCATTCTTGAATAGTATTATATAACATGGCTATATCAGTTTATTTATTCTACTCTTTAAATTTAGGTTGTTTCCTGATGTTGGCTGTTAGAAATAGTGTTGCTGTGAACCTTCTTATATGACTTTTGGTGAACGTATGTTCATATTTCTTTTGAGTACATACCTAGGAGTAGATTTGCTGGGTCATAGAGCAGGTATACATTTAACTCTACTAGAAACTGGAAATAGTTTTCCAAAGTGAACCATTTACACTCTCACCTGCTGTGAATGAGAAGCCCACTTGCTGGTCCTTCTCATCAACATTTGCTGAAATGTCTTTTTTTCATTTTAGCCATTTTCATTGAATGTGCAGTGGTATCACATTATGGTTCTATTTTGAATTTCCTGATGGAATAAAAATACTTCTCATTATTTTTAATTAGCTTTATTTTATAAGTGACTTCACTTCAGACCTGTCAACAAGTGGGTTGTCCCAATGTTTAAATGTCCTCGGTTACTGGGCACTCCTCCAGCTTTCTCCAGCTTACTTCACTTTGTTTATGCATGAACTTGCCACCCCAGCCATTTTGGAGAGCTGTCACTCACTCAGTCACCAGCTCTTCACAAATGTCCAAGGAGATTTTCTGAGATGCTTGGGGCATACCAGTACAGTGATTTGGAGCCAGCTCAAATCTGGCGGGTCTTGGGGTTCAGCTTTATTTCATTTCCTTTCCATCTCTTTTAGCTGTTCTAAGCCATAGCTATATCTTTTAGCGAGATCAAAGTGCATTCTGCAGAGTGAGAGAGTAATAACCATAATTGCTGTAGAAAACTCCAGGCATATTTTACATTACTTAGATGTCTTTCCTCATTTTAGGAAACCTTTATAGTGAACATTCCCTGTAAACTAAATAAGACATAAGCTTATTCTGCTGGCAGAATGTCACCTAACCAGAATGTTCATGAATATCCTGGTTTAGCAACAAGGCCCAATTAATTACATGATTTCTGAAGATATTTATTAAAAGGCTTTAGGCAATACCTGTGGTTTAGATAGTATTAGAGGACAGAAAGATTTGTCCACGCGGCGCTGGCAAAGCCAAACAATAAACACCAAGAATTTCAGTGGAGAAATATTGGCTATTTTATTGATGAATAGTGCCATCCAGGAGAACCAGATGTTAACGGTCACAAGACTGAGCTCCCCGATGGCCTGCAGGTTACAGATTATATAGGACAAAGTCATATGACACTGTGGGATTGGGGTTCGGGGGTTTATTGGTTGCTGATTGGTCGGAGGTGAGGTAATGAATCGTCTCTTCAGGTCTTGAGGACAACTCTGAGGTCTTTCCCAGAGTCCCTCTACCTGACCTCATGGGAAAGTAGCCAGGGGGTTATTTCATCTTAGAGCTCAGGAACTGAAACATAACTTAGGTTAAGATGCTCGAGAGTCTCTGAGAGGTCCAGACTGAGTGACTGTTAGTCAGGTGCAGGCTGCTGTCTTCTGTTGCCTCGGGGTTTGCTGATTATCCTGGGGAAAGCTGGGCTTCTGAAGGATATATGTATATAGAGAGGGACATGATTTCTAGAGCTAGGTTTGAAAACTAAATGTAATCAAAGCAATAAGGATCCTCAGTTTCAGAAGTGCACTGTCATGGTGGATGTGATTTAATGTGGCTGATTCAGGTCAGAAGTCACCACCTAAACACCCCGAAGAGATCTTTGTGTACTCCATGCCGATTTCAGTTCAGATCTCCTTTATTGCCTGAATCTTCTTTTAGCACAGTTTTCCTCAGAGTGCTCTGTCAGTGTGTGTGTAGAATTAAAAAAAAAAAAAGTGCTCAGTGACATCTTAAAGATCATCTTGTTCATAGAACAGAGAATGTTAGAACAAGGGACCTAAGAAAGAATGTAAGCTAAACTCTTCCCTTGTCCTACTCCACCTTTCTTTTTTTTCTTTTATTCTAAGCGCCCCCCCCCTTTTTTAAATGAGGAAATTGAAGCTGAGAGAAAATGAATGACTTGGTCTCAAAGTTCTAGGGTAGAACCAGGGCTATATCCTGTTTTCTTACTCCCAATCCAGTGCTCTTTGTGCCTTACTTTTAAAATATTTTCCAAACAGCTAGATTCTTAGTTACCAAAATGGTACTTTACTTTGATCAAGAGAATATGGCTAGCCTGCATCTTTTAGAATATAATTTTAATATGTAAAATTTGGAGACAAGATTTAGCCCATGGCATACTAAAATCAGCAAACCATTCTGTAATGAGCTTCATCTACATTTAAATTATTCTCCTTCAGAGATTTTGAAAGTTGATTTTGTATAAATGGCTTATATTTATGATTTTATTAAGCCAACATGTTTTTTTTGGGGTTAAATTTAAGAGGAAGTCTTTTAATATTTCTTTAAACATCTCAGTCTGCTGTTAGTGAATAAAGATATGTTTGCATTTAAAACAAAAAATATTGGAGAACAAAATAATTTTTTTTTTTACTTAACCCAAATGAGTGTATCTTTTCAATGTGTTAATCTAATGGGGTATTTTAAATTTTGGATTAGAAGACAGTTGACAGTTGGCAATTCCAATTATGGAAAAAGCCATCCATTTTAGAGTTATACATATTCCTGTATTATACTGTGCAATTAATGTGATGTTGATAGGAATAAATGTTGTGCTGCAGGGTGCATTTTAGTTTTTTAGCACTAGATGTCGCTGCAGATAGGAAAAACAAGCTTCTGTCTATTTAATTCCAGATCCTTGGTAGTAAAGTTGTCTGAAACGACATGACAGGTATTGCTAAGTGGGCTTGGGCCTGGTTAAGGATTTCTCTATGCTGAATCTGTGTGAGAGGTGAATTGTGTATAAGTAATGTGTTCTTGCTGCCAACTTAAATTGTTGCCGAAAGATATAAATGTATCTTCGTGTTTCTGGAGGTCCTTTTCTCAGTTTTAAAAATAGTTGTTCAAGAACAGAATACCTGAATAATACCTTTAACTTTAAGCTGAAAGTGTTTTCCTAATCTGGATCTTAGCTGGTCATTTTAATTAGCTTGCTACTAGTTAGCTTTCTTTGTCACTTACTTATATTTGCCAATTAAAAGACTTTTCTTGGTATGCCATTTCTTCTTTCACTTGCATTTTCCTCATAGATCTTCCAACTCTAGAAGATCTCAAGAGAATTAAAATATGCAATTCATTTTCTTCTCTTTCTATCACTAGTTGTACATTTGATACCTACTCTAGCAAAATAACCTCGGCTCTTGCTATAGTGGATGCAGAGTTCTCTCCCTTGGTTTCTGCTGGTTTGTGGAGCCAAGAACCTTGATAGATAGTCAGATTGAATTTTCTCCTAGCTCTTTCTCATTTATGTGGAAACAGGAAGAAGAAGGCACTGTCCCAGTTAGTGACTGAGAGGCAGCCGAGAATAACAGTTAAAAACATAAACTCTGGAACCCGACTGTGTGGAATCTTGTCCCATCTCTGCTGGTTGCTAGCATTGTGACCTTGGGTGGCTTAGTTAACCTCTCTGTGCTCTCTGTCCTCTGTGAAATGGAGATAATAGCACCTGTCTCACTGGGTTTTTATGAAGATTAGATGAGTTGCTTATGAAAGAACTAATTATGAAATTAGTTTTTGGGAAATAATGTTCTTATTTAAAGGCTTGTTTAAGAATTTTAGTTTTAGGCACTCTATGGGAACTTTATAAATGCTAAATAATCTAAAGTATATTCAGTTTAGTTAGGGAGAGAAGAAAAATCTTTTTTTTCTCTTATAAAAGAATTGGAGACAAACTGTGATGGCCATTACTATCACTTTATTCATTCATTTAACATTTTTGCACACCTGCTTGGTGAGAGATATTGTATGAACATGAATAAGACACTTTTTATCTGCCGGGGAAACCAAACTTTAAACAAATAATGAAATAAATTAAGTACTAGGTTAATAATATTAAGAACTAACTGTATCAAGCATGCATATGACTGCAGATAACAGCAACTTGAGAAAAGGTACCTTAAGCCAGTTAAAGGTTATTCTTTTTTCTCTCACCGGGTGAGAACCCTACAGAGCTAGGCTGCTGGTGGCATGGACTTAGTAGTTCATAGTTGCCAGACCTGACATTTGTGTACTTTCCTTGGTCTTTCTCTTATGGTGTTGAGATAGTTTCTGCAACCACGTGATCACATCTGAGATTCAGTCAAGAGAAATGGGGAAGGATAGAGGGGCTGAGTTTATCCTAGCTGAGTTTACCTCTCTTTTAAGCTCTGCTCAACAGCTTTGGCTTATATGTCATCGCAGAGCTATGCCACATGGCCTCTTCAGGCTGCAGGGAAGGCAAGAAATGTTTTCTTCAGCTGAGCACATTGTCATCTCTGACAAAACTAGGTTTTTGTTCATGAGGAAGAAAGGGAAAGCAGAAGGCCCTCTTGGCCACAAGCACTTGCTATGCACTGCACACTGTTCTAAACACTTTACATGTCATAATTCATTAGAACCATATAACAGTCTTGCCATGTGGATACTTATTATTCTGTTATAGGAAATGGAAACTAGAGTAGATAAGAAACTTGTCACACAGCTAGTAAGTGACCAGGCCAGCCAGAAGTCTGTCTTAGGATTGGTAGAGACACAAAGAAGGGCTTGGTCAATAGGTCAAGCTTTTTGGAAGATGGTAATGAGGACGTCAGGAGTGGGTCAGAGAAGATTTGATCTTAAAGCTAGCCATAGAACTAAGTTGATGGTGGGATTCCTGGGTTGGGTAATAAAAGGCTTTCTGATGTCCTGAGCTCCAAAGAATCTGTTATCCTGGTGAATTGAAGCTTTTGAGGAAATTGAGCATGAAACAAGGGGGTGAGAGGATAGAGGTCTCTAGGTTGGAGAAAGAGCATGGGTCAGGTCATGGAGAACTTAATTTCTCCTTTAAAGCTTTTACTGCTTTATTATTGCTTCAGGAAAAATACTCAGAGCTAATTTAAATTCTGAACATATATTCTGAAGACATTTTTCCAGTTTAGTTTTATTATCTAAGTCATCAGTTTGTCTTTTGAAGTGTCCGAGTACAGTAAAATTTCTTATTCGTTCTCTCATTTCACATTGAATTAATGACATAGAATATTCAAAATGGATAGAGGCCTAGAGCTGATCTTACTCAACCTCTTCATGTCTTAGTTGGGAGCATTCGAGCCTGCACATGGTGTTTCCTTGCTGAGTGATCTTCAGGATTAGATAGGGAGTCAGTGTCCAAGATTAAGTCAGATAGTTTTTTGATTCCCAGTCCAATGTCCTTCCCCCATACCAGTATTTCTCAAAATGTGTTTTCCAGACTCTGTGTATCACCTTCACAGTGCACTGATACTTAGTTAATAATTTGCAGTTATGTGTTAAACATGAACCCTCCCTGGATTCTAGTTCCAGCCCTTAGTTGAGTGCTTGACCCATAGCAGATACTCAGGAACTGTTTGGTGACAGATTATTCCAGTGTTAATACAGTTTATTGAGAGAGAGAAAAACAATCCTTGTTCAAGTAAGTCTTGGAAATACTGGGTTAAATAAAATTAAGTAGATTTGTTTATAGAAGGTTGGGTGAGCCTTTAATATACTCTCTTGCTCTGTGACTCTAAGGCGGTGTGAGGAGGGCCTGCTCACTTTGAACTTACTGAGTTCTAGGATTCCTGTTTGGCTCTAAGCTAAATGTCCTTTTTAGATTTGGTGTCCAGAATTTAAGAAAACTTGTAGCCTAAATAGATTCCATAGAACAAAAGTGATTTTATTCTTTTTTAGGTTGTCTTTTGGTCTTTTGATATTAAAATAGTGAAAATTTTTCTGCTAAAAAACCCATTGTCTTAGGAGACAATTGCATCCTGAAAAACAAACGATGTGTTTATTTTCTCGAAGTATGTAACTCGTTTTTGTTCATTGAGTCCCAATAGTCAATTGTGTATACGTACTAAGGCTGGGCCACCAAAATCTGTTTAGCTCATGGCACACAGAGTAGGTTAGCAAGGACAGAATGCAAAGTCAGTGGGCTGGTGGTCAGTCTGCTGGGAGAGTCTGACTCAGTCCACAGAGTGGCAAGAGCGCACACTATGGCATTATGATGGGAAAGTTGGTGACACGATATAAGTCATATGGTGGGATTCAGGAAATGTTTCTCCAGAGTGTGTGGGAGTCACTCCATTCTACAGATTAGCTTAGACCCTTCACCTTTGTACTAACAAAGTGAAGATTTCCTTGCTTATGTAGCATTAGGGTTAAACTATCACCCCAGATTTCACCTAGGAGAGCTTGGTGGTTTGGAGCATCAGCTCTAAGCCCATAAGTGGGGTTGAAGCCTGGCTTTACTTACCATCGGTGACTTTGGCCGAATTACTTACTCTGATAAACCTCAGCTGCTTCTTCTTTAAGGTGGGGGTAATAATCATTTCTACATCACTCGAATAATATATGGAAAGAGGTAATGTATATAACTGCTCTGCATGGTACTTATAAGAGTGGTTGGCAGACTTTCTGTGAGGATCAGATAGTAACTATTTTAGGAACCATATGTGTATTACTAAGTGAAAGAAGCCAATCTGAAAAAAAACTACATACTATAAGATTCCAACTATATGGTATTATGGAGATAGTAAAAAGATCAGTGTTTGTCAGAGGTTAGGGGAGGGTGGAGGTGGAACGCAGGATTTTTAGGGCAGTAAAACTACTCTGCAGTGGGGGGTACATATCAAAGCACATAGAATATATAATACCAGGAGTCCAAATATGTTTTCCCAGTCTGGCCGATCTTCTCATTCTCTTGATATTATCTTTTGCAGAGCAGAAGTTTTAATTTTAATGAAATCCAACTTAGCCATATTCCTTTCATTGATAGTGCCTTTGGTATTTTATCTAAGAAGTCGTCACTATACTAAAAGTCGTCTAGGTTTTCTTCTACGTTATCTTCTAGGACTTTTATAATTTTGCATTTTACGTTTAGTTCTATGATCCATTTTGTGTTGGTTTTGTGAAGGGTTCCTGGCTGTCTTCTATTTTTTTTTTTTAAATTAAAACTCTTAGCGTATTAATTATAGTTTTTAAAAAGTCCGAGTTTGGTAATTCCAACTGTCCTGCCATATGTGACTCTGGTTCTGATGCTTTTTCAGTCTCTTCAAACTGTGTTCTTATCTTTTAGTATGCTTTATAATTTTTAGTTGAAATGCGAACATGTTGTACTGGGCAAGAGAAATTGGTGAATAGGCCTTTAGTAATGTAGTGGTAAGGTGTGGGAGGAGGGGACACATTCTATGGTTTTATGATTAGGTTTTAGTCTTTTTGAGCCCCTGCACCGTGAATGTCACAATACTTCCCAGTCATTCCCTCCACACCCCTTTAGGTGGAGCATGAGGGCCAGAGTGAGTTGGAGATGGATGTTTCCCTTCCCCCAGGTAGTCTAGGTTCTGATAAGACCCCAGCAGATTAGGCGGGTAGAATAATTTCTCCTGAGAGCTGTCCTTGTTAAGGAGAACAAAATGCTCTATTGTATTTCAAAATGGCTGCTTTTCCCTGGAGTTTTTAACTATTAGACTTATCCACACTGAGCCTCCACCAATTTGTCAAATTATCATTTAGGTTTTCCTACCCCGGCACTTTATTATGGGTTTCTGCCCTGGTTAAGTTGTGATCCTCTGTATCTACTACCTGTCTGCCCCTCCCGTTTTGGGGATAGCAGATTGCCTTATGACTTTACTTCTCTGCAGATCTTAGAAGTATTGTTGATTTTTCAGTTTTTTTTTTCAGCTTTTAACTTGTCGTTAGGATGGTGTTATGACTTATAATCTCCTTACATGGTGGACTAGAAAATGGAAGTTAGGTCTCAGTTCTCTTTTCCTTTGAAATTAATCCAGAGTGGGTCCTCATTCAAGCCCTCATCAGCGTTTAGTCATGTTGTGCTCATTATAATAATTCACATTTTTATTACAAAGCTATAGTAATCAAATGGTACTGGCATATGCAGACACATAGACCGATACAATGGAATTGAGAGCCCAGAAAATAGCCCACACCTGTATGATCAAATAATGTGTGACAAGGGTGTCAATAACACTGAATGAGAAAATTATAGTTTCTTCAAAAAAATGGCGTTGGGAAAATTGGACATTCACATGCAAAAGAATGAGCTACTACTCTTATACTACTTAAAAATAAACTTCAAATGGCATAAAGACTTAAATGTAAGATCTGAAACTATCTTAGTACTATCAGAAAATATAGGGGAAAAACTTTCTGACATTGGTCTTGGCAATGAGTTTTTGAAGATAATACCAAAAGTGCAAGGAGTTAAAGCAAAAATAAACGCGTGAGACTATGGAAAATAAAAAAAACAAAAACGCTGCATAGCAAAAGAAACAATCAACAGAATGAAAGACAACCTATAGAATGGTAGAAAATATTTGCAAACCATCCACATTTTTTCAAAAGAAGAGATAGATACAAAGTATCCAACAGGTACATGAAAAGGTGTTTAAAATCACTAATCATCAGGGAAATGTGAATCAAAACCTCACACCTGTTAGAATAGCTATTATTTATAAGAGAAAAGTGTTGGCAAAAATACAGAGACAAGGGAAACCTAGTTGGTGGGAATGTAAACTGGTATAGCTAATATGGTAAATAGTGTGGAATTTCCTCAAAAAGTTAAAAATAGAACTGCCATATAATTTATCAATCTTGCTTCTGGATATATATTTGAAGGAAATTAAATCACTGTCTTAAAGATATGTCTGTACTCCCATGTGCACTGCAGCATTATTTTCGGTAACTAATACTTAGAGACAACCTAAGTAATCCACGTATGGATGAATGGATAAAGAAAATGTGGTATTTATGTATACTACAAATATTAGCCATTAAAAAGGAGATCCTGCTTTTTGTGACAATGTGGGAAGACCTTGAGAGCATTATGCTAAGTGAAATAAGACGGAGACAAATAGTGTATGTTCTCACTTATATGTGGAATCTAAAAAATGAACTCACATTGCTGTGGGCTGGGGGATGGGAAATGGGAGATGTCAGTCAAAGGGTACAAATTATCAGTTATAAGATGAATAAGTTCTAGGGATCTAATGTATGGTATGGTGAGTATAATTACTACTGTATTATATATACTTAAAAGTTGCTATATATACTTAAAAGTAGATCTTGAATGTTATCAGCACATATAAGAAAAGATAATTATGTGAGAAGATAGAAGTAGTAATTAACCTTATTGTGGTAATCATTTTGCAATATATACAGATATCAAACCATCAAGTTGTATAACTGAAATTTACATATGTTATATGTCAACAATATCTTAATAAAGCTGGGAAAAATTGCTATTTCGATGTAAATAAGCCAAATAAACTTTACTTCAATCTGCTGTACTGAAACTATTATTTTTCTGCCCTGCAGGTCTGAAGTGTGTGGTGGTGAGACCACACCCTTTACATTGGGATCATTGTTGCATTAGTCTGTTCAACAGTAATAATTCTATATCCTGTGCTCTAGCCTGGGAGGTGGAGCAAGATGGGCCAGGGCTTTGCTCTCATGGAGTGTCCATCATTCTGATTCTTTTACAGATTCCTTAAGTTCAAGAAAGAAAAAAAAAAAAAGAAAGAAAGAAAAAGAAGTATAGGAGGAATGATTTAATTTTCAGTTCATTAGGAATTCCACTGAATTTTTTTTTAAGTGTGAGGAAAGATGGATCTGCTTTGTTCAGCCTTGGTTGTGTAGAGCATAATATGTGATGTGATTCAATAAGTGGTATGCACATATATAAGTGTGTGTGCATTAGCTTTTTGTTGGAAGACTTAAAAGTGATTTTTTTCTTTCACCTTTAGTTGTTGAACTATGTAAAATAATTCATGTATGGACCTTGCATGTGCATGTGTGTTTATGTGTAGGAATGTGTATAGATGCAGCCACATGTTTTACAATAAAATGTGTTAAAATGATTTAAAATAAAAAATAATGCAGGGGTCCATTGAAATAGCTGCACACAGTACTTTGGAGGTGTGTGGATTGCTTCACCGGTGGAGGATGGAGGCTGCATGATGGACTGAGATTGTCTGACTACCACCGATGGTGTGAGAGGCTGTGGATCTAAACTGCATTAGCAAAGACTTTTTTTTATTAAAGAACCTCTTGATTTCCCATTCATTATGGTTAAATACAAGTGTTACCTTCAGCTCTGTGTGGAATTGGTTTGCTCTGGTTTTATCTGGAGGCAGATAATGCACTAGAATAAATGAGTACTTGAAGTCCTTTCTTGTCCCAGAGTTACACATTTCTTCTAGGAGTTGGAAATGCTTTTCCAGACATGTATTAATCCACTTGAGGCCGCTTTTGCAATAGCACAGGATCCTTATCTCTTCCACATTTGTTTTTAAATAGATGGAAGCCTGCATGAAGCATCCAACAGTTAAATGATTTATCAAAGGTCACTCTTAGAATTCATGGTGGTTAGGAACTCAACTCCTGGCCTCTTTCATATAGTCCAAAGTTCAACTCATCTGATCTCTTGTGTCTGATAAATGTTCAGCTTGAACGGGTTCTCAAAGAGCAAGGAATGACTTTCTAACCTTTGGCAAATGACATTTTATTTCATTTTGAAAACCAATACTTTTTGCAGGACTGTCGTGGCCTATTGTGGTAGGCAATTGGGATACAAGTACAGTGAAAGAGTAAACAAAGGAATTCAGAATCCAGTTCATTTGAAGAAATTAGTGGTGGGTGCCAGGGTGCCAGAGAGAAATGATTGAGTCTGGATCTTGGAGTGCATGCCTAACTGTTGGAAATTTTATATTATTCTCTTCTTGAACTTGTGTATCCAATTTGCCTTACAAATTTTTTTTTTCTGTTTTAATATATTCTTGGAACTTTTTCTGTGATCATCTTAGCATAATCCCTTATACTAAAACCATGCAAATAAATTTAGATGTAATTAAAAATATTTCCTATAATTATGAGGCGGTAATTATAAAGAAAATTTCTTCCAGAGTGAGTTACTATTATAATTATTAGTGGTACATGCTTTATCAAAGCAACACAAGTATTATACATTTTGATAACTAAATGCTAAACATTAAAAAATGTTATGAAAAATGTATCATTTAACAAAACATATGGGATTTTTCCCTCAATTAGACGACTGTTCACAGGGACATTGATAGAGGGACAGAGATTTGCTCTTGATAAACCTTTTCTTTTTTCACGTGGATGAGTCGATGGGAATGGAAGGAGAATTACTTTAGCAGTGTCTGTCAATTCTTCAAAATGATTTTAGATAATAAGCAAAAAGTCACATGGCACATGGTAATCTGTTATCAAAAATTATTGTTAATACTCTGGGTTCTGGTGACATGAGATGTGGTCCTCCTTCAGTTTTGTTGAAAGTCAGGAATTGGAAACTACTTGACCTCCCAGTTGTTAGAATCATTCATGTTTTCCTATACCCGGGAAGTTTTCCAGGCTGGCTTTATCTTGACTTATCAGAGAATGTCAGTTATACCTGTGGCTGTTTCACTTTAAGGCATCTTTTAAATCCCATGTACTCTGGATAGGTTGAGAATGCATTTTAGAGTTATTGGCTTTAAATGTATTTTTTGTCTCTGTATTGTGTATGTGGTAAAAACTAGAATTATTGTCATTGCAGTTAGAAAAATCAGACCTTTTGTTTAAAAATATCTGAATTCAGTTTTCATTTTAAATATTACTATCTATTTCTCTGCCATCTGTGTCATTTCTGTTTTCTAATTCTAAGATAGATGGTGAAAACTAGGTACAGTGCCTTACTGTGACTTTGCCAACTCTAAATAAGGAAACTGTCTTCAAGATGTCTTATCATTTCTTCTGTTTGTCTTGTTGTCAAGGCATTCTCATGTATCTCAGTTCAGAGCATCCCAACACCAGCCAAAACATCCAGATTCTGTCACCATGTTTCCGCTTAGCAGAAATATGTGTAAGATAGAAAAAGACACGTTCTATCATATGCCTTGCATAAGGAGAGTTAGATTTAAGCCAAATACTCAGATATTATCTTTGTTCGGTACCTTGAGTGTACTGTAGAAAAATCAAGGTGGGTAACAGGTATGTCTTTCTGTTGTAAAATGAAAGAAGAATATTTGTGAAAATGGAGGTAAGGGAGAAGAGCAGAGCCAGGGGGTTGGGAATTGCAGACACTTTCTCAGGAAGATCCATTTTAGAAAAGGGTACATATCTAACTGGAGTTCTGGAAATCGATTTCCTGAAATCTATCTGTGGTTGCTATCCTCTGGAAGTGTCTGTCCTCAGAAAACTTTCAGTCTGATATGTCTGTTTTTGGGCAATGATTCTCAAATACCCACCTTTGTTCAAATACCCACCTTTGTTCTAACAAAAAAATCACGTCTTTTCTATAATTCTTTTGAGCACATGATGCTCAATTCTATTGGGTTCTGTTTTTATACCAGAGTTATTTATTTGTAACATACTAGGTCACTAAAATTTGGTATTTTTAAGGGTAAATTGGGAGTTAGTTTAATTGGAATTCCATTAAGATCTGTGACTTGCAGGAAGAGCTCTGCTGTGTCACTGTCCTCGGTGTGAGCTTGAGTGGATGGTGGTTTTCAATCACTGATGTTCTTGGTATTTCTCACATATAAATAAATGATAAATTCTCTTTAGTTTGGATTCATTTCATCAACATACTTTATGTGTCTTTAATTTTTTCATATACAGCGATGGGTAAATGGGCCTATTTTAAGCAGGGGTGGCATGATTTTGTTTCTGTTTGTTTTGAGGGAGGTGGCAGAGTTTTACTCAGGGACCGATTTTGTCTTTGCCAGACATTTATTTAACACAGATTTGCTGTGGGAATGATAATTTCACAAGCCAGTAGCACACAGAATAATATCTCTTAATAAACCAAATAAAAACATATCCTAGACAAATGACAAATTAATCACTATTGTCTAGGCAAGGGGTGATGAAAGGGATAAAGTCCAAATTTAGAGCTGTGCCTTGTTATATGAGTAGGAACTCCGGAGAGACAGTTTTAACCAACACTTAGATATTTAGATGCGAAAGCAAAACAGAAATCCTTGTAGATAGAGGTCATTTCAAGGGAATGAAGGTGCTATTGTTGACAGGCAAGCTGATCGCTTTTATGGGTTCTTGCAGGGGTTCCTCCCCACTGTCAACTAGGGCCACCTTGACCTGGGGAGCAGCCACTAATGCCCCAAAGGTCTTTGGAGAGTGTGTAGGTCAGCGGAGTCATCTTCCCCAAATGTTAATTCTGTAGCAGTTTTCACAAACTGAGTGTTTATAGTCTAAATGTCCCTTTGCCACGGTTGCTTCTCTGCATGTTATTATCCATAAGCCCCCAGAGGGGCCCTAAGCAGCTGGGCTACTGACTGCTTATCAAAGACACCTTGATAAGATGATGACATCCTGACATGACTTACTTTATTCTTATATCAAAACAACTTCTTTACTTCTTAAAACTTTTTTTGGTTTGTTTTTATTGTAAACAAGTAAGCTAAAACCACTTCACTTAAATTATAAACAAGTTGTTTCCAAATAATATTAAACCAGTACATAACACTTTTGATTAATTCCTTGGATGAATGGAGGTATCATCCCTGGGATTTTGGGGCTTTTATATGTAAATGACAGCTGGACCACTGTAGGGCTCATGAAGTTTTTGTTAAAGCTTAAACATGCCCTGTTTTCTTCTAAATGCTGGAGTTGGAGAGATCTTAGATCATTTTTGCTACTCGAAGCCAACTTGCATTTATTTCTTATTTGTTCTTCTTAATGGCATTTTCTATTTATCTTAAAAGCATATTACCAAGAGGTGTGCAGGTTCTGGCCACCTCTGTCTCGTTCTGCTTGGATTCATAGGAAAAACAACTTGAAATTTCTGTTGTATAGCTATTGCCTTTTAACCCCCTAGTGCTTATTTTCCTCCTTTTTATACCCATTGACTAGGCATTTGTGAGTAGAAGTGTGAGGCCTGTGAATTTGATAGTTTTAGTTATCTAGAAAATAGCTGAGCACTAAAACGGGGCATGCCCTTTGAGCACAGGTCAAAAGTCAAAGAAAAGCTGGAAAGTATTTGGAGCGTTTCAGGAACTTATATGAGAGACCCTTATGAGCACACATCTTTAGAATTTCTGAGTTTCCCAGCTCACAGGAATTAGCAAGATGCAGTTTAGAAGCAGGGTAGGAGCTATGGTACAGGTCCAGGTATCAGGATTGAATGACAACCTGATGTGAAAAGAGGCAGAATAAGTTAAACAAACCCAAGCACTTTGATGGTTCCTTGGTTTGGGATAAAAGAAGCTTCCACATCAATTTCAGAGGCCTCAGCCTTGGGCAGAGACTAAGTTCCTTTACACTTAAGTCAGCTGAGGCCATAGTGGTGACTCAGAGTCCCACGGACAGATGACAGTGTGCTCAACTCATGAGCCAGCAAAGTAAAGTGTGCTGTTCTTTTTAGGAAACAATTCCCTTGAATATAATTCCATTTTAGAAAATGGTTTAGAACTTTATAAAAGAGGGCCGAGGCTTTCAGGAAAATTTTTCTGTAGAGGACACCTGACTCCCACCTACCAGTCATAGTCTTGGCTAAATATGATATTTGTGAATATTTTATACATTTGTGTATATGTAACCTTCTTACAGTTGCTGGCTTCTTGAGGTCACGGACCATATTTTGTGCTTCTCATATTACTCAAGATAGGTAGTCAGTATAATATTTGCACATCTTTCTGATGAGGGCATAATTCTCAACAGTCAGAAATATCTGAATGCCTGTAATTAAATTTATATTAAAATAGTTTGGCAAGAAATCATGACTCCAGGCACTTGTTAAAAAATGATACTCATATAAGTATTAGGGTTGGTGAATGGGGAATTGGTGTTTGCTTAATAAAAATTCTAAAAAGACTTCCGATTTAATTAATTTTCATTGTTAAAGCAGACTGGGTATCAGTTGTATGATGTTACATCCAGAAGCGAATGAAAATGCCTTTTAGAATAATAAGAAAACTAATATCTTCAGTTTATATAGCACCTTTCTTTCAAAGACTCAGAGCGCTTTCCAGAAATCATCTAATTAATCTCTGGCTCTCCTGTAGAGTAGCTAGTCAGGGTGGTGTGTGTGTGTGTGTGTGTGTGCGCGTGCGTGAGTGCTAGTGCATTTGTATGCAGTTTTTCTCCCTTTCTCCTTTTCTCCCATCCTCCCTCTTTCCTCTTTCTTTCTTCACTTTCGTTCCATATATTGTGAGCTACTTTCCAAATCTCATCTTGCATAGAACTTGGCATTTTGTTAAGTCTAATGTTTCAAACAGTTGCATACCATTTTTAGAATATTAAGCCACATTTATTCATAAAGAGAGTTCTTTGGGAAAAAAAATACAGCATATGCTAGCCATACATATCAGACCATTAATCAAAAATTGATACCAGGTATGCTGTTAGAACATGAATTTCAGCAGCAGCTTCCTGTTTTGACTCTTAGAATAGAATTTGTTTTCTTAATAATTGCTTTTATTTTCATGTCCATCCTTGGGTGAACAATTGCCTAGGTGACTAAAGCAAGTAATTGATAAGAAAAGTGAGAATTGTGAGAAGGTAAGGATATTCCTAATTCAACATTTTATGTGAAGCAACCATATTAGTTTGCTATCATCTCTGTTTCTTTGCCAGACTTGCTCATTTGGGCAGTTGTTCATTCTGCATCTGTCATTTTCTTTAATTGATATTCATCTTCAGCAGCCATGAATGCCTTTGTGGATTGCTCTCATAGCAGCTGTATTTTGTCCATGAAGTGGCTCACAGCAAAACCAGATCGTTTTGATTTGGGTTCTGGCAGAATCTTTCATGGATTTCTTGATTGGTTAAAGTAGTAGGACCTCACAAAGCCAAAAGAAAACTATACCACCCTCATCCCTCAACCTCCTGAAACACTGATTCTGAAGTTTTCTCTTGGTTATGCTTTACTTGGATAGTTTAGATTATTATTTTTTTCTTCCCAAAGGAATAAAACGATTTTATATCCATCTGTTTTATTCTAACCTTGAACCAGTGTTGCAGGTAGCTTAGCAGTGACACTTTCCTTGATTATCATGATGCCTGTTTCAGGCCCTTGTCCATTTCAAGGGTCAGTTTCTTATCTGGGGAAAACCTTACTTTGACTCTTTATCAACAACTTGAGCTGGAAGTTTCAAGATTGCATGAGGCAGAGACCTTTCAAGGTATTACTTCATAGTCCTCTTTGTTTTCTCTCCAGTACAAGGATAGGTAGCATTCACATATGACCTGCTCAGCTATTGAGTATTGGATTACAAAGCACAGTCTAGCTTTTCATGGATGAGGCAGTCAAAGCTTCAAAAGGTGAGGGTCGTTCAGGACTCAGTCCCCCCAACCCCCGTCCCTTCCTTTTAAGCATCTCCTGGAACAGAAACGACAGGCTGTGGTGACATTAAATTGTAAGTCCATAACTTCATTTGAGTAAAGGCAACCATTGAGTTTTCATTTACATTATCAGAGAAACAGCAATGAGTATCATTTCTGGGCTGAGATACTGCCCAAAGCAGTTTTGCCACATTACATGTTTTCTGTTGAGAATATGTGTAATTTGTTGTTTGGCAACAGTGCACAAAGATTTAGAAATATTAGGTTATTGGCACAATTTGCTAATTTTTGTTGTTATTTCCACCAAAACAGAAACACTTGCGTGGCATTTCTCTCAAGCAGGATTTGACCAAAGGTCACCCACAACGTGTACCAAAATAGAAGGGTTGTTTGTCAGTGTAGCGAGCAAGAGTACGAAGTTGCTGGGCTTCTAACCCAGCTCGCACTGTGTTTGTCTTTCTTGGACTGGCTTGTACATGAATGGGTGGGGAGGGGTTATTACCCTCATATATATTTCTGTGTCTGGATTTGCTACATGGAGGGATCTTCAGGCATTGTAGATCTGTTGCTACCCTGAGAAAGAGTCTATACCTGAAGCTTAAGCTGTGTGATGAGGCAGGCCCTACTATGGCTGGGTGAGCCTTGCCTACTGTGCAGCATTCACAGGTCACTAAAAATAGTAAGCGAGTTTGGGTGCCATCTTTATATTCTTCCTTAAGCCAGCCGAGTGGAAGAAAACAAAACAAAACATCAGGAAAGGATACATGGAGAAGCATATGCTGTTGAGAGGTAGTAGAGGGTAGTGTTTAGTGTCATGGTCTCCAAAGTCAGGTTACTTAAGGTCCAATCCTAGGTGCATTTACTAGTTGTGTAATTCGGGCAAGTTACTTACATTGTAGTCTTTAGGATACTAGCTATCTCTATAATGCATTTCTTTTTTTTGCGGGGGGATTACTATGGGGCTTGGAGGGTCTCACCTTCCATCACCACCATATTGGTTAAAGAGTGCATAAAGTGTGAATATTTTGAAATAAATATTGTGTGTATGTGTGTGTGCACGCCTTAATTAGAATACAAAAAAAGTGAGACTATTTTTTGCAAGACGATGGAAGAGCTTTTCTGTGCCTTTTTGGCTTGCATTTTTTGTTTCAAAGAAAGAAAAGCAATCTACTGCAAAGACATTAATGTCAGTTTGAGTTTGAGAATTTAAGCATTGGAGAGCTGTGCATTCCAAATTGGGCCTCCCATGGGAAATATGAATCTGCCATGTGTTTATATGAGTAAAATGTGGTGAGCTGGATTCTAGATACCCAAAAATCTTTCCCTGGATTAGATCAGACCATCAGAATTACATGCCTGGACTGGGTCATAATAGCTCCCAGTAGAATTGCTTTAATTGAAATAACTTTTTGTCAACATCCCACTAACCTAGATTGAAGGACATGCCCTAGAAAGCAGGTTTCCATGTTTAATCTGAGGAGTTGTTAAGGGCCAGTCCCTTGAAAACCCGTGTGTGCAGTTCTCTTGGGATCTGAGAGGATCTGAACTGTGTAGAGGGAAGAGATTTTGGTTTTGAACTCATCAACACTGTGAATTGTGCATACAGGCTGTATTTATGTATCCATAGTAGATTGCCGTTAAGATTTCTCTGTTGCTGGGTGTTTTTTCCTTTCAGTCTTTGAAGTATAAACAGTATCATAAGGAATGACTGAATAACTGTGTGTGTGTGTGTGTGTGTGTGTAAGTCATTTCATACTTTTTCCTGCAGATTCATAGGACAGAATTCTAGAAGTGAAGTTGCTGAGTCAAAGATAAACTAATCTGTAATACAGGAAGATATTGTCATATTATTTTCTGTAGGTATACCATTTTGCTCTCTCCACAGTCTGTCTCTATCTAGTAGCATATATTGTCACGAGTCTAGTAGATGAGAAATGGATCATGGTAGTGTTGATTTGCCACTGTCTTATGAATGAAATTAAAGGAATGCTTTATTTAAGGGCCAATTAATTGTATTTCCTTTTCTGCAAATTATTTGTTTATATAAATTTATTTTTCTATTAACTTTTTCATCATTCCCCTTCCCTGAATGTCTAGGGCTCTTCATATTCTAACTCCTTTTTAGTAGTGTATGTTACAATTATTTTTTTCTTCAATTTTTAACTTTGTGTTTTCATTGTGTGTGTGTTTATACATCAGTTGTGTATGTATGTTCATGTTTTTAAATGTATGCGTGTAAATATATTAAAAGCATATGATATAGTCACACAGATTGTATAGTCAAATTTATTAATCTTTTATGACTTCTGGATTTTGAATCATAATTAGAAAATTTTTCTTTACTTTGAGATTATAAAGGAGTATACTTTGTTTTTTATAGCATCTATATAATTTTATATTTTACATTTAAATTTTGGATCCACATATAACTTATCTTGTGTAAAGTATGTAATGTTAATTTTAGTTTCTAAAGGCTCCTCAGTTGTCACACCACATATATTTGCAAATTGATCTTTACCCGACTGTTTCGATATGCCATCATTTAACTTCCCAAGTTTATTTAGATCTATTTCTGAACTTTTAGACTTTCTCTTTTGTTTGTCTCTTTACTCACTTATATAACACTGTTTACATGATTTAATTCTATGTGTTTAATGTCAAGATCATAACCTATACACTCCTTTTGTTTGCATTTGTCTTGTATACCGTTGTTTCTAACTTCGTTTTAAATCTTTCTGATAGATTTTGGGTCTCTTCTCCTTGACAAAGTCTTTTGCTTTGTTAATCTGAAAATCATTGAATTTAGTCCTCGATATATGTCTATATGTTGATAGGTAGGTAGGTAGGTAGATAGATAGATAGATAGATAGATAGATATGACCAATATGAAAGGTTTAGTTCTGTGATACTGATTTATGCATTGCTTATGTACGTGTGTGGTGTGCGTTTTTAAAGGATCATTCCAGTATATTGTTTGCTTAGAAATGTGTTTTTTTATACTTCCAATGTTTGAGGAGGCCTTTTTTTGTGTTAGTAGTTTTCTATGACAGTAGAATCACAAAAGACTTTCATTCCCCTTTTTCTTTAGTTTAAAACATGTTTATTGGTCCCCTGAAATGAGCAACAGTGAAATCAACTGGTAATTTCTTTCTCCAGTTTCCTTTCCTCTTCTGCTTCCACTTTTGGTTACTTGTGTGACATTTATTAATGTTTAACTTTTATCCTTAGATAAGAATTACCAGCTTAACATGCCATCTTTTCTGCCTTAGCTATTACCTATGAGGTAGCCTATGAGTTTGCTGTTGTTGCTTTGTCAGTGAATTAACACATACATGCTGTTCAGCTATCTTTATCTCCGCTTTTTGTTGAGATTTTAGTTCTACAGGTCTCCATTAGTCCTTTGTTCTGAAGCTTCTCTCATCTTTTGGTTAGCTAAAGCTTGTCCTCTGGTAGTTTTCTCTGGAACAGCTCTCAGGAAAAATACTCCCTGAAAGCTTGTGTTTCTCATTCACTTATTCTTTCTCTGTAGGTACGGTTCCGTTATTTTCTGGTATCGAATGTGATTGTTAAAGCCCTTTGCCAACCTGATTTATTTTCCTATGTAAGTGACTTGGTTTTTTCTACTGGTTGTCTGAAAGTTTCTTCATCTTTAAATATTAGTCTGTTGGTTTTCCTACTGCATGTCTTGGTGTTTCTAGGCATATAGTGTGCCCATAGTTTAGACTAGAGGTCAATAAACTTTATGTAAAGAACCAGAGTACAATCGTTTCAATTCGTAGGCCATGTGTTATGCTACTCAACTCAGCTGTTGTAGTGTGACAGCAGCCACAGATGATGTATACACAAATGGACGTGGCCTGGCCCGATTTGGCCCCTGGGTTCCGGTTTGGCAGCCCCTGGTTTAGAATGTAACTTTATTTCAGGGACATTTGCTTGCATTAGCTTTCAATTATTTGATCTGTTTGGGTTTTCTTGTTCAGATAAAAAAAAATGTATTTATTTTTCCTTTGACTCTGTTTTTATCACCTTTTGTCCTTTCCATCTGTCTGTTGTCTATCTATCTAGGTTTCATTTTCATAGCTCTTATCTTTTTTATGTCTTTACTGTCTCTCTAGATCTATGTTTGCCCATGTGTTCCTTGTCCTTCAGTCTTCACTTCTTAATTATTATTTTTCTTTTTCGTCCTTCCTGAGTTCTGTACATTTTCTTTTCCGCTTCTGTTGTCTAATCATATCATTGAATTCCTGGAATGTTTTATTGCAACTTTCTAGTTGGTGGCCATATTTTGATTTTTTTTATGCTGAGAAATAATTTTTTGTTTCTTATAGTGGATATGGTGAATTTACTTGCTCTTTTGTTCCTGTTCGAATTATTTGTGTTTTCCTGAATTATCTAATAGTAGTAGGGTCCTGTGATGGTAGAGGACTTAACTTTCCTGGTTTCTCAGCAAAGGTATTTACTGCTGCTGCCACTGGAATGGGAGGTTTCTTTGCTTTCCATGTCTTTTCTCTCTGCCTCCCCAGTGCTTCCTGCTCTACCCTATTCACTCTCAGACCTGCCCAGAGCAGTTCACAGAAGGTGAACCCCTCTTCTTCTGGTAGTGCATAGTTTTTTGCTGGTGTTTGCTCGGTCTGCTGCTAACACTATCCCTCACGTTCCCCCTGCCCCCTGCTCTTCCCCGCAGCGTCCCCTCCCCTGCACACTGTTGTCACTTTTTACGTGCCGTCAATTCTGCTGGTGTAAGTGTACCCCTAGATTTTCATATTATTTGAAATAAGCATCATAACAGGATTTGTATATTCTTCTTCTTCTATTTGCTTTTCATAGTTTTTAGAAGTGGGAAGATTCTAGTGTGGGCACTCCTCATATTCCTACCAGAACCTGGAGAGATCCCATTTATTCTTTTTAAAATAGGGAAACATGTACTTATTTTTAAAATACCGAATATTAAAGTAGATGAAACCAACTTCCAAATTTTAAAAAATTTGGTTTTCAACCCTTTCTTCAGATATCTTTGGGAATGTTTCACATGCATTGGGTGTGTAATCTTCACCAGAACTGGGTAGTGTGAACATGAGACAAGGTTTTTTAAATAATTACTTCTCCGATTTCTGTTTGCCAGGTTCACAAGAGAGAGATTTAAATGACCTAGACTAAAATATTCTGAGAAATAGTGATCAATATTGACACGGTAGTAATTATTTCAGTTTAGTGGAAATGGCATAGAGATCTAGAGAAGGAAATCTTCAAGTTACTTAGGAGTGCTGTTTTGAGTCATATATAATTTATCAAGAATCACTATCAGTGAAAATTTAAATACCAAAAGAATTGCAGTTGTGTGTGCTTCATAAACTTTCCTAGTGGCTAGGGGAGCTCCATTTTTTTCCTGTTCTTCATTATTCTATGAAATGTGTTTTTATGTCTCCCAAGTCTAGCAGCATCTTGCATTTGCTGCTATAAATGTATCCCATCAGAAGGCCAAATAAGGAAGTTACAATTATAGAAATGTTTTCCCTAAAGACATTAGCCACATGAGATGCTAAATGACTTACTCTATTTTAGTCTTTCTCATTTGTATTTTTTTTTTTTCTATGTGAGCTTGGGAGGCAGCTTGCGGAATATATGCTGACAAGTTTATTTTCTGTGTTATGTGGAAGAGTAGCGATTTTTGACTCACCCAAACCTATCTGAGAATATGGAGGAATGTAGAAGATGACACTGTCATCATCCATGCTGCCCTGCACTCTGTTCATACTCATATTACTTGTCACTTAAAACAAATTGCAGCATTCTTTGGTGGAAAACAGTAAGATATAAGCAGCTCACAGAATGGTACATTCAAGTCTCTTCAGAGTGGAGCTCCTGTCAGTTAAAATATGGATCTGAAATAAGATATGTTTGCTTCCAAATGTCATGCGTTTCTACTCATGTAAAGCTCAGTTCAAGCCCACTTCATTTGTTGAACACGCACTGTACAACACTGTTAGGGGCTTGGGTTACAAAGCCGAGTGGGTGCTGTCTTTGTTTTTTTATTTTATTAAAAAAAAATTATATAATTTTCAGATGTACATTATAATTTAACATCTTTATATTCTATTGTGTGTTTACCACCCAAAGTCCAGTGTCCTTCAGCTACCATAAAAAACTCACAGCCCGTTGAGCGAGACAATGTATGGCTTAGTACAGTCAGACAGGAATAGTAGTGTAAGTGGGGAACTTGAGCAGAAGAAAAGCCTGTTGGGCAGGTGTGTGTGTGTGTGTGTGTGTGTGTGTGTGTGTGTGTGTGTGTGTGTTTGCAGATGCTGTCACAGAGGTCTCAGATCCTCTTTGGCTCTTCTCTTTTTTGCCTCTTGCTTTTCCAGTAGAACTTTGCCAGCTTCAAGCCAGTAACCTAGCATTCTGGTATTTTAAACTGGAAGACACCTGATGGGTCTTTGGGCTCTGTGAGCACGTGTTAAGTGGTAGAGTTGGAGCTTATTCATAAAGTTTATTTTTGTTGTGGTGCCAGTCCCAAGTTATATGAACACCAGCACTGAGGTGTGTGAGTATTTGTGTCCCTTTTAGCTTTATATTTATTTCCTTTGTGGTCTAAATTAACAAAGACATATAAAGTAGTGAGAAGTTAAAACTCAAACACAAGTAAACTTTACCATAGATTAATACAGAACTAGGCTGGAATGCATTTTGAATTTTTAAAAAAATCTGTTTGTCCTTTCTGTACCTTTTCTTTTTCCCCTTGATTATTTAAACTTTTTTTCTAGTATTTCTGCTGTTTAGTCTCATAGTTACCCTCATTAAAAACTGTTTCTGGTTCACCGTTATGTCCCATGGTGCCTTGCTCATAGAATTACTCAGTGAACCAAATTATATGAACTCAGTTTAGCACCAGCATCTATTTTCTAGTAATTATCTTACTGATCGTGCCTCAGTTGTACTGCTGTTGATGTAATGAGAGGTTTTATATGCTATTATTAATACTTTTATTTAATTTTCCTCTATTTTGACATTTACATTCAGTTTTGTAACCTCATTTCCAACAATTTTTTAAGAACAGTCTTTATTTTGAAATGGTTTCACTGCTTACTGCCCCTTGTCTATCATCTCAGAATAATTCTTTTCAGAATGAGTTTGCAGACTGTCTTTTTTTTTGTGCTTTTGCTACTTTTACAAGTGGGAAACTATGTGGATATAGAACTTATTTGCTCTTGATCTTTTCCACTTAAAAAACTGTGAATGTCATTTCCTTATTTCTGGTTCAGTATTGCCAAAGGAAATTCATATATCAGCCTGATATTTTTTTTCCTTTGTAAATATTTTCCCCTTTGGTTGTGATACTTATAGGATTTTTATATTTATTTTTTAAATTTTAAGTTTTTAACTAAATTCTTCTTTTGCTTTCTTACTCTGAGAGAGACCTTTTGCCTTTCAGATGTTGGCCTCTTTTCAGCTTCTTTCTATTTACTCTTGGTAGCTTCTCTTTCATTTTTTTTCTTCTGTTCCTCTGGAATACCCTTTTTCCTTAGTTGAGATTTTCCATTGTCCTTTCTCTGTATTGGTTATCTTTTCTTATGTTGTTTTCATCTCTTCATTCTTTACACTTTGCCTTTAATGAATGACTATCTCTTGTTTGTTCTCTCCTTCACTCATTTGGTTGTTTGGAGTGCAAATTTTGTTGTTTTCTCTTTTAATACAGAATTTAATTCTGAGTTTGCACTCCCATCTCAACTGTTTCACGCCCCCCCCCCCTTTATTTTTGAGGTCACATTTTCTGGGATTAGGTTATATTTCTTATTGTAAACAGAATAGAACAAAAATAGTTTATTTATGGTATCTAGAATACACCGTTGCCCTTAATTTGCACTGCAAAATGTTTTGCCCTGAGAGTCCCTGTTGTTGACTCTTGCTATGGACTATTGTTTGCTAGTGCCTGTCGCTTGTTTCTTGTCAATGATGCTGTTTGATGTTTGTTAATGCTGTTGATATTGTTGTTGCTTATGTTCCTGGTTACTTGTGTTTGCTGCTTGTTGTTGCTTTTACCTGATTAGGGATTTTCTTTGGTCCTCAACAGTGCTTACCTTCTTTCTTGTTAGAATTCTTTGCTAGATTGCAAGCTGATTCTTAGTATCTTGCAGTTATTTTTCTAGCTCAGCTTGCCTTTCTGAAGAGGGATAGCCTGTTCCCATTGTATTTTATGAGATTATTTAAAGGAATATTTGTTCATAATAGAAACATCTGCATTTTATTTTTACCTTGGAATAAGTGTAACATGGGAAACTATCTTTTTTACAGGACATTTCATGGGTAGCTCTTCCTCCTTCTACTCCTTCCTGTTTCCTTCCTCCTTAATGTGCCAAAACACAGAGTGCAGTGGCCTATTTCTTTCACCCTGGCTGTGAGTGACTGTTTTACAGAAGGAAAACTAGCAATGGGGATGGTTGGGTTGAGATGATGAAATGGTGTAGGCTACTTCAGAAAGGAGGTCCCGTCTACCCAGAATTGGCAATGGGGATTTGGGGAGGCATCGGTAGAAATCTGTCTTTCTGTCTAACCTAGCTATTTGTTTAGATGCCTAACCTTTCCATGGTTTTATTGATAGAACTATCTCTCAGCATCTAACTCTATCACTCATATTTCCAAATCTCAAAGTGTTTGTTAGTTTGTGTTTCTTTCTGTGTTTTCATTAGTATTTTAATGTGGAAATAGATGACAGTGGAAAAGCTACCACTGGTTTTAGCAGTTGCTGTTGTAGGGGAGGAAAAATAATTTTTTTCTACTTTTCTAAGTTCTTCTGGATGATCTAACAATCAAATTGATATGAGACAGATTAATAGGAGAAAACAACCAAATTTATTACATATGTACATATAAGGGTTCCATAAAACTATGAAACCGAAGGAGGTTGAGGCTTATGTGCCATCTTGAGCTAAAGAGAAGGTAGGGGATGTGGTTTGGCACATGGAAATGAAAAAGCAAATATTTTGTGAACACATGTTTGTTGGCTATCTTTAATAATAGGACACAAAAGGAAGCCCTTGCTAGATTCCTCTGTCATGTAGGTCATATAAAGCTACAGTTATCTGTGATGATAGCTCCCTTCCTGGAGCTGGTGCCGTCTTAACTTCTTTTAGGTAGTTAGGGGGAAGTCAAAGGTTCTTCACGAGTCTTTTGTTTCTTAAAAATAACCTGCTTAAAATAATCAACATCTTCAGAAAGCCATATTTTTGGGGTGGCAAACTCTGCTCCCCCTCACCATCAAACCCCAAGACTTCTTACTGGAGCTTTTAGCTTGGGGTGGATATTTTAAATGGAATTTTTCAGTGTAGGTTTCTGGCATACCTTTTCTTTTTCTGATCAAATTGCAGGTCACTCTCTAGGACCCCTTCATCCCTCTTCCTATGATTAATGAAGTTAAAGGCAGGTCTGTGATCTCAGTTCAAGAGGGTGATCAAAAACATTGGGGCATTTTTCACATCAGCACGAGTTTGTGATTTGTTACTTATCTGCATCTTTCTTCAACTGTCTAATTTTAGGGTAGAGTTTTTAGGTCATAGTAAGTCTTTTAGAATAAGGAGAAGAAAAAATGAAAAGATGTTCTAAATGGCTCACATCTAATGTAAGTCAGATAAGCCCCTAAAGAGATGTATTAAACTCTTTCCTCTTTTCCTATTTTCAAGTACAGTACATGATCTGAAGGATTTAAAGTGCTCACTTAGTTTGCAAGGAAGCATTCATTTCGTGTTTGAGTACCTACCTTGTGTTGGGGTGGTGAAAATCAAGTATAAAATGGCATGGTTCTATTCGCAAGAGGTAACATGGGAATAGAGTTGGTGAACATGGGTGGGTTTAATCCAGTGTATGGGGTGATTTTTTGAGTCTTAATATTTTCTCAAATTTGTTTGCAAGTTTTATTTAAGAACATTTACTGCTCAGTCTGTAAAGTCTTCAGAATCCACTGTTCTACCTAGTGTGCATACTATTGTTTTAAGCCTAAATTGATACAATACCTAGAATTTAAATAGTTTCATCTCTAGTAATTAGATCAAGATTTTCCCTGTAATGTAGTTAGAATCCATGGACCTTTTAGGTAACTGAGGGCTGGCAGTAACATTATGAATATATTTTTTTAATTGAGTGTATGT
Organism: Rousettus aegyptiacus; assembly: GCF_014176215.1. Classification (NCBI taxonomy): domain Eukaryota; kingdom Metazoa; phylum Chordata; class Mammalia; order Chiroptera; family Pteropodidae; genus Rousettus; species Rousettus aegyptiacus. The sequence goes on along the minus strand of NW_023416287.1, from coordinate 33,346,709 downwards.
AGTGTATTTTAAGGAATTGTTCTAATTTTGTAGACTTTCATTACTTAACATTTCTGTGTTTTAATTGGACTAATAAAGCATAAATTGACAACATTATCGTGGCATATGAGATGCAGGCGTAAAATGGTCCCGTAGGGAAGTGTTAATGGAATTGAGATGGTGCAGAAGAGCTCACCACCAGTTCAGTTGCAGCCCCCAGATAGGCAGTGACATTTAAAAAATGCCTACTGAAGCCAGACAACCGGATTATTAGATTAATTAAAGTACAAACTAATGCTGATCTAGTGTTCAGATAAGGACCACAGGGCTGTCGAAGTTGGAATCAGCCAGTGTTTGACATTGTTCTCTTTAAAACTGCAATGGAATTCCCTTTATGGTTTCTCGTAAACTTTTGAATTTGCCTTTTAACAAAGAAAAGGACTTTTAGCATCTCTGATTTTATTCTCAATATTTAACAGCACAAGGGTAAATTTTATTTTTATTGAAGGTGACAACCTCCTTTTCCCTGATTGATTTCTCCCACTCTTTATGGCGCATTGATGATAATCAAGGTAGTGACAGCAGGCTTCTACTCTCCCATAGGCTGTCCATCCTGGCAAATCCTATAGGAAGAGGAAGTTGTCTTCACAATCGTGGTCAAATACAGGTTTTTTTTTTTTCTTTTTTAATCTTAATCCATTGTGTACTGATATGTCTGTAAAATTCAATAAAAATGAATTACTAGAATAACAAAATGGAAAATAATACAAAAATATAAGTTCCAGTGTTTTATTATTTGATTGGTTAAATTACTCTGTCTAATTGCTCTTTAATTTTTTGAGTACTTGCATTTAATTTTTGTACTTATTGTGGAATGGTAGTGAACAGTTTGTAGACCAGACTCTGAATTGCCGCTCTTGACTTGCATTTCATTAAGAAACATTCTGTGGTTCTGGGAAAAAGGGCCTGCTACTCCTATCTCCTTTTAAAAATGCTGACATGGGCAAAAACACGACATGCCGTTAAGGTCCTTATTTTCAGGAAAAGCCCATCAAAACTGCTCCTTGGCTGTGACATTTGAGAGCACTGGGAATTCCAAGCCACTTGTGACTTTTGTTTGTTATTAAAATTGCTGACTTAAAAACATATTTAAATTAGTTCTTGTAAAGTCCCTGGTTGGAAGGATCTCGGATATAGGGGAGAAAATACACTTACAGACACATACACACAGATATATATGTATGTATATAAATATACATGAATGAATGAATAAATATATGTCCACATATATTTATTTATTCTTTTCTATTTTTTGTTTCAAAAAACCCCAAAACACCTCTAATATAAATGCACATATGATAACCGACACCTTGTACACTTGGCTCCGTAGAAAGAGAGGAGGTTTTTGGCCACATTTAAGTTTAGTATACAACTTAGCTCATTTAGAACCCAGTCCCTGAGGAAGATTTTTGCATTGTTTCTGATTTGTAAATGAGAATCAATTATGAATATCTATCTTTTCCCTTAACCAGAACTGGAAGGTGTATTGTAAGTGCAGTATTATACCTCTCACCATTGTTGGTGATAGCCAGGGATTGAAAGATTCTGAGAGTCGCTTAAATGCCCATGAGCAGAAGATGGGTTAAACAAATTAGGGTGTATCCACACAATGGAATTTTATGTAAGTTGCATAAAACCTGAAGAAGTTGTTTATATACTGATATGGAATGAGCTCAAAAAATATTAAGTGGAAGGAGGAGGAAGGAGAGTTTGAGAGTGAGCTTGAGTGAGCTAGTGCTCCAGCAAAAGAAACAGGGCTCCGAATGGTATTCATGATGTACTATCATTTGTGTACAAAAAAAGAGAGATTAACATAATAATCATATACTTGTTTGTGCCTGAGTCTCTTTTAGGATTCACAGGAGCCTCTGGGGAAGGGTTCTGATTGACTGTGGTATGGGAGTGGAAATTAGTATTTTCCATGCATGCTCTTCATACAGTTTGAATTTTATTCCATGTGAATGTGTCACTGATTCAAAGAAATATAGTTGAAATGACCCAATCTGTTGATAATTTTAAAAAGCAGGTCTGAGGTCTTTAGTATTAAACTTGTTATGGGCTGTGTGTCAGGCTGAACAAGGCTGTTTCCTAAAGGATCACTCCATTTCAGGGGAGATAACTGTTTTCTAAGGGAAATTTAGCTCTGTTGAGAAATAATTATGTGTTATAATGATGAAGATATAAATATGTAACATTTATTATATTCTTGCTTGGTTCTAGGCACTGTTGTAATGGGTACTAAATGCTTTATGAATATCATCTTACTTAAACTCATATACGTTGTGAGACAAGTACTGTTGTTCCTACTTTCAAAAACAGAGGGCAAGGTTAAGAACTCACCCAAGGTCAGTGGTCATGAGTGGGAGCCCAAGATCAAATCCAGGAACTAGGATGACTGAGCCCTGCCTCTCCTGACCAGCCGGAGCTCCTTCCTATAAGCAGAGACTGTGAAAAGTCCTGCCACTCAGTAACTTAATTCTGGGGAGAGTACTCAAGTACTGTTCAAAACAGAACATAGCACGACAATATTTCTTCAGCCCTTACGTCTGTAATAAGTGCAGCCCAAGGTTGAAAAGACCAAGTGCCATATTGTCCTTGTCCAAAACAAGCAACAAAAAATGTCATAATTTGAACAAAATAGCAGTTTTCCAAAAGGAAAATAAGTTTAGGCTGAGTTAATATCTCTTGTCTTACTGTTATTTGTCACGCCTTAAAATCACCTAGGGTATTCATCAAACGCTGATGGAATGCCTACTATGTGTGCCAGAAATGACAGGAGATGCAGAGAGCTATAGACTTCACCTTGACCTTCAGTTAACTCCCATGGAAATGACTACAAATTGGTAGATGTTTTTCCTCTGGGCATAATAGAAGTATGTTAATTATAAAGCAAAGCATTGAAGGTTTCTGGTAGGAAGTATTTATGAAGCTGGAGAAGCCATCCTTTCTTTGGTTGATGAATACTATAGGTTGTTGTTATAGCTTCTGTTCTGCATAATTGTCTATTTACATATAATTTTATGCATAAAATGGATGAATATATATATTCCTAAAAGGACATATGTCTTTTCCTATTTTCTGTGCCAGGCTAATATACTGTGTTAGCCCAATGTTGAAGTAAAAGATTGGAGAGGAAGGACTAAGGTCTTTAATCTACTGGTAGTACTGCCTCCTTAACACATTACAGGGCATATTGCTAAATGAAGAAAGGAAGAAAGGAAAGAAGAAAGAAAGGGAATATTTTTAGGATAGATTTATAGTGCTTTAATCTATTCTTGCAACTGAATATTTTTTCAAATATTTTGCTTAATTTTAACTATACATGCACATTTTTCTTTATTGGTAGAAAACATTTAGTAAAAAAAAAATTAGCTTATTTTTCTATTAGAAGAAACTTAGTTTTAGCTAATATTAGGCCTATAAAACTTCATATTTTAAAAGTCCCCAAAATAAAAAAAATATAGTCAGTTTTTAAAGTTGTAAATACCTTCAAGAAGTAAATTAACCTTTATTCATTTTTGTGGGAGGCATAATTTTAAGAGGGTCCAAAATTCTTGTCTCCTGGTGTGGACACCCTGTATGACCCTTTCTTCAAGTGTGGGTAAGACCTGTGAATGTGAGATGTCACTCCCATGATTATGTTACATTATATAAGACTTTGTCATAACAGATTAGAGATTTTTCTTTTGGCTTTGAATAAGTAAGCTGTCATATTGTGAGAACATGGCTAGGACCTGAGGGTGACCCCTAAGAACAGAAAATGACCCCTAGCCGACAGCTGGCAGCCATCCCCCAAACAAACAAACAAAAAACAAGGATGTCAGTCCTTCAGCTGTAAGGAACTAAATGGGCCTGGAAGAGGACCCTGAGCCTCATATGAGAGCACAGTAATGGCCAACTCCTGTGAAACCCTGAGCAGAGAACAGTTAACCCATGTCCAGACTCCTGACTCATGGAAACTGTAAGACAATAAATTTGTATTGTTTTAAGCCACTAGGTTTATGATAATTTGTTATGCAGCAACAGAAGACTAACACAGTTTTAAAATTTAAATGTACTTTGGGTTTTCACCTTTTACACAATCACCCAGGGTAAATTATCGGTTTAGTTTAACATCAATGAAAGGAATTGCCTTCTGACTGCAGAGCCCTTATTATCTGAAGCTGTTTTGAGTGAGGCATTTCCTACAAGTTTCTATTTTCAAAGTTACAGTAGTTTACCCCTTAGAGTCAAGAAACAAGTTACCCATTTGCGGTGAAAATTTTTAGATAATAGAAACTTTCCCATCATCTTAAACATAACATAGCAGTAGAACAGCGCCTTAATACTTGGCCACACATATTCTTAGTGTTGATAAGAACAATGAAAGAATTACTGGGGAGGGAGATTGTCTGGCCTCAGGTGTGGGGAGGTGGGATGATTAAAACAAGCAGCTGATAGGTGAAGAGTGAGCCGTTAGTACAACAGCACTCTAAATGTTCCTTAATGACTCAGACATCATTGCTAAGAAACTGAGGTGAATTTTATACCCCTATACAGGGATATCTTGAGGCCACACTTAGTACTGTGTTCTTCAATGCAAAATTACCAACTACTACTCACATAATTTTGTGTTCTTGAGTCTTTTTTTGCATGATAGCAGAAGCATCAGTGAACATTGAGTGCATACTAAATGTTCCATGTCATTTCCCTTTCTCCTGGGAAAGCCTTATCTGTTGTCACCGCTGCACCTAACTTTTTCCCAGTCACATCCTTCCTCATTTCTCAGTGGCCATTTCTACTCTGTATGTGGGTCAGTAAGTCACATTACCACACCTGTGTAAACTCTGTGTGTGTGTGTGTTTCAGTAAATTTTCCATTGAAGTATTGACATAGAGCTATCGTGCAGAAGTCATAAGTGTCCAGTTTTTTTTTTTTTTTCATATTTACAAAGTGAATACATCCTGTGCCCAACATCCTGATGGAAAAGAACGACTAACTGCGGCAGTTTGCCTCCTACTTACTGCTCTCCCCTCGGAAGCCGACCCTTACCCTGAATCCCGTATGCACAGACTGTTTTGCCTGTGTTTGAACCCTAGACTCATGGAATCTCATATAATTTTTTTTCCTCTTTTTTTTTTTCTTTTTTTTTACTTCACATTAGGTTTGTGATATCCACCCATGGTGTTTTCTGTAGCTGTTGTTTGTTTGTTCTCATTACTATATATTATTCTATCGTATGAGTAAATGGCAGTTTGCCCATTCTGCTCTTAATGCACATTTGAGTAGTTTGCAGTTTTTGTGCGCGTATTTTGAATACTACTGCCATGAACATTTCAAACATGCCTTTTAGTGAATACATATATGCATTTCCACAGTGCAGAGGTCAACAAGCTGCTCTGTAAGGTCTAGGCAATAACCAGTTCCCTCCTCAGGACCCATATTTTCCGCATCCCAGTCTTCATCTCTGCTGCTGCCTCACAAAAGCAGCCATGGTTACTGCTTAAACAAATGAACATGGGAAGTGTATTTCAATAAAACTTTTATAATGGACATTGAAATTTGAATTTCATATAGTTTTCACATGTCATGAAATATGATTCTTTTGATTTTTAAAAAAACTATCTGAAAGTGTGAAAATCAATCTAAGCACATAAGGTAAAAAAGAGCATAGGCAGCTAGCCTGATATAGTCTTAGGCTAGAGTTGGCAGACCCCTGCCATGAGGCGTGTGCCTAGGGTGACCTGCTGGGTCATGTGGTGCAGATATTATTTAAATTTAACTAAAGAAGATTCTGCCAGTTTTCCAAAGTGATCATATCCAGTTTACACCATGTAAATTGTTTTTTAATGGACGAAGGACATAGATTTTAGTGATTGCTTAGGAAAGAGTTGTTGGCTTACTATTGACTCTCACCTGGTTGTGATTATGGGAAATTATTAGCAAAAATAATTGAAGTGTGTGATTGGAAAGTGTTGCATGTATACTTTTTATTTTGTTTACTCTTACTGTTAATGGACCTGATCAAGAAACACTATTTTTTATTTAGAATTTCATGTTTCCTTGAACACCTCTATAACTTTAGTCACACATGCTTTACTTATAAAAAAGCTTTCAAATGTAATTTCTCTTTTTAAAATGGGTTGTGTTTCTGGATTGTGTTTCCTATTTTAATAAACTTTTGGGGTAATGTTATGTGTAATCAGCATTCAAAATTATATTTGGGCTTTTGAAAGCTCTCCTCTTGTATAAGCTGAGTGAATGTGCCCTTTTGATTTTCTGTGCAATTTATCTTGCTAAAGGTATATTAATAACGTTTCAAAGTGTAATGTATCACTTACAGGAATGCTTATGTGAAATATCATTGACCGTAAGAGTATTTATACAACCAAGACATACATTGATACTGCTGCTAAATTAATTGGGGGAGGAGGAGCTGCTCTTTTGGGATTGGCATTCATCTAAGAGTTCTGTGATGTAAAGGACACGAACTCTCTAAGGGTCTGGGTTTGAGTGGCAGACCATTTGGAAAGTATTAACTAATTCGGTTCCTGGAGGATAGTTTATTTAGTTATTCACTGAGTACCCAGGTCACGTCCCTCCGTATTGAGTTTTCATTTCTTTCCCCAAGTGTACTGCACCGCCAGGGCAGAAACTCACTTCTATGCTGCTGTGTGCTCTTGACAAGCCATCGTTACTTGTGGTGTAAGCAGCTGTCTGAACACTTTGATACATTAGACTAATTTGGTCTTAGTGGTTGTGGTGGATATTAGGTTAATGAAAGAAAGGGGACCTATACTCTCTCTTCTCCATGAAAAGCAGATTTCATTGCTAACTAGAAGCAGTGGGCCCATTCACTGGGGAATATGTATCTTCCAGAAGGAAATTGTGAGAAGCCAGAAGTTTGCCCCTTTCCTTTGCCTTTTCCATCCTCTCTTCCTCCTCTTCTTTTTTTTCTGAATGCCTTTCTGTTTATGATACTGGCTCAGGGGGCTGAGGAACAAATGAAATCTTTGTACCAAGTCTAGGGATTAACTTCCACCCTTCTTTCACCTATTAGAGTAGACCTATTTACTGTATATATTTTTTCTCTCCCTTTTTATGTGAGAGAATGGTGAAAAGCAGCTTGCAAAAAATGTGAATTGGACAATCTTTGCTTTAATATTTGTTTCTTTCCTGCTTAATTAAGAACTAAGAATCCATATGCTTATGATATCATGGCCTAATGCAAAACCACTCTTAATAAGTTTCTACATAGAGTTTTAAATTTTATTTTCATGAAATACATGTGTTCCTGATGCCTGTGGAAGATGGTAGATTTTGACTGAAAGCATTAATGAATTTTTCAAGTGTGATTTCATTTGATAAAATGGTGGCTGAAATTCCTTTGTCTTCCAGACACTTGAAGATTTTCCCTTTTTGTGTGCCGCTCCCCCCCGCCCCCAACTAGTTTTACTGAAATATAATTGCTATAAGAATATTGTATTAGGTGTACAACATGATGATTCGGTATATGTATATGTTGCGAAATGATCCCCACCATAAATTTAATTAGCATTCATCACCTCACATAGTTACATTTTTTTTCTTGTGTTGAGAACTTTTAATATTTACTCTCTTACCAACTTTAAATTATACAATACAGTATTGTTAACTTTAGTCACCAGGCTATACATGATTACATCACATAATGTATTTATCTTATAACTACAAGTTTGTACCTTTTGACCACCTTTACCCATTTTACCCCCTGTCCCCTTTGACAGTTTGTTATTCGTGTTTGAGTTTGGTTTTTTTAGATTTCAAAGTGAGGCCGTACAGTATTTTATTTGTCTTTCTCTGTGTCTTTTTTCACTTAGCATAATACCCTCAAGGTCCATCCTTGTTGTTGCAAATGTCAGGATTTCCTTTTTTCTTTTTTTTTATGGCTGCGCAGTATTCCATGTTATACACACACCCCCACCCACTACATTTTCCTTATCCATTCATTCATAGATGGACACTTTGGTCATTTCCATGTTTTGGCTGTCATAAGTTATGCTGCACTGAACATAGGCTGCAGATGTCTCTTTGAGACACTGATTTCATTTCCTTCAGGTATATACCCGGAAGTGGAATTGCTGGATTATAGGGTAGTTCAATTTTTTGAGGAACCTCCATGCTGTTTTCCATCCTGGCTGCACCGATTTTCATTCCTTCCAACAATGTACAAGGGTTCCCTTTCTCTACGCCCTCTACAACACTTTATCTCTTGTCTTTTTGATAACAGCCATTCTGACAGGTGTGAGATGATCTCTTACTGTGGTTTTGATTTGCATTTCCTTGATAATTTATGAAATTGAACACCTTTTCCTATACCTGTTGTACATTTGTATGTCTACTCTGGAAAAATGTCAGTTCAATTCCTCTGCCCATTTTTTAATCAAAAATTTTAAAATTGAGTTATATGAGTTTAATATATACTTTGGTTATAAGCATCCTAGTAGATATATGATTTACACATAGTTTCTCTCATTTTGTAGTTTGCGTTTTTGTTTTGTTGATGGTTTCCTTTGCCGTGATAAAGTTTTTTAGTTTGATGTAGTCCCACTTGTTGATTGTTGCTTTTGTTGCCTTTGCTTGTGGTGTCCAATCCAACAAATTATCACCAAGACCAATATCAAGGAGCTTATTGCATATGTTTTCTTGTATTTTGTGGTTTCTGGTCTTAAATTCAAGTGTTTCATTCACCTAGCATTGATTTTTTTATATGCGGTGTAAGATAGGGGTCTAGCTTTATTGTTTTGCATATGACTGTTCAGTTTTCTCAGCACCATTTATTGAAGAGACTGTCTTTTCTCTATTGATTATTCTTGCCTCCTTTGTTGTAAACAAATCGTGGATTTGTTTCTGGGCTCTCAATTTGGTTGTTAATTTATGTGTCTGTTTTTCTGCCAGTAGTGTACTATTTTGTTTAGTGGAGCTTTGTAATATAGTTTGATATTGGGAAGTGATGCCTTCAGCTTTGTTCTCTCAAGATTGCTTTGGCTAGTCGGCGTCTTTCGTGGTTCCATACAAATTTTAGGATTGTTTATTCTATTTCTGTGAAAAACACTGTTGGAGTTTTTCAATACACTAAGGATTGTATTGAATATGTAGATTGCTTTGTTAGTATGGACATTTTAATAATAATTCTTCCAGTCCATTAATCTTTCAATTAATTTGTGTCTTCTTCAGTTTCTTTCATTAATATCTTATAGTTTTCAGTATACAAGTCTTTTACTTCTTTGATTAAATTGATTCTTAGTTATTTTATTCTTTTGGATACAGTTGTAGATGAGATTGTTTTCTTAATTTCTCTTTCTAATAGTTCACTGTTAATGTACAGAAATTCAACAGATATTTGTATATTGCTTTTATGTCCTACAATTTACTGAATTTGGTTATTCTGACAGCTTTTTGGTGGAGTCTTTAGGGTTTTCTATATATAATATGCCATCTCCAAATAGATAACAATTTTACTTCATTATTTCCTATTTGAATGCCTTTTCTTTTTCTTGCCTAATTGCCCTGACTGAGACCTCCAGTACTATGTTTAATGAAAGTGGCAAAAGTGGGCATCCTTGTCTTATTCCTTAGAGTATGTTAGCTGTGGGGGACTTTTCCTTATTGAGGCCTCTGGTTTTTCGTTCTTGGCTGATGCATTTTTGTTTCATCATTTTAGACTTCCGACTTCAGATCATTATATAACATACAATAAAACTCATACATGGAGATGTACTTAAGATTGAGTGAAATATATTTTAACAAAATAAATTTAAATACATTAAGTATGATATATTTAAAATTTTAATATAGAAGGATGTCACTTTAAAAAATAATTATTACATGCATTGTATTATTTTGATTATAAGTGTATTTGTTATAGAAAATTTGGAAAGTGAAAAAGCATTAAGAAAAACATTACCCAGAGATAGTCTCTTTTCCCGTTTTGGAGTATTGCATGAGATGTCTCTGTCAGGTTCAGTCTTTACTTGTCTTTCTATCTTTCTCGTATTTATTTATTGTATTTACGATATATTCTATATTTATAAGTATATGACATATCTCACATATACACACACATACCATCACATATACACTCACACAGTATAGACTGAATCATTTGCCTCCAAAATTCATGTTGAAGTCCTAACCACAATGCGACTGTATTTGGAGTTAGGGCCTTTAGGAGGTAATTAACATTAAATGAAGTCATTAGTATGGGACCCTAATTCAGTAGGACTGGTGGCCTTATAAGAAGAGGAAGAAAGTGAAATCTTTCTCTTTCCACTATTTTGCGCATGTACCAAGGAAAGTCCCCATGAACATACTGGGAGATGGTGGCCTGCAGATCTCAGAGTGAAATCTACCTTGCAGACACCTTGATCTTGGACTTCCTAACTTACAGAACTATGAGAAATACATTTCTGTTGTGTAAGCCACTCAGTCCACAGTATTTTGTTTTGGTAGCCCAAGCTAACATGTGCATGCATGCATACACACACGAATCCTATATGTACACAAACACACACATTTAAAACAGAAATCGAGGTCATTTTCGGTATAATATAATAGATAGTTTTAAATTTTTTGATGACTGTTAGCATAAATTACAGTGTGATTAAATATATATTTTTTCTAATATATGCTGCATGCTTTCCCATGCAGCTGAGACTAGTTTAAATTTTTGTCATGATTTAAAGTTTTGTTTTGTTTTAGACATGGCCATTATATAGTGATAGCTCAGGTTTGTTGATATTTGAGGGGTCTTTGTTTTTCTTTTTTATTTCTGTAGACTGGAAGACATATAACAGATTATTTAAATGATGAGTATAGCAGAAGTGGACAGTTACAAGTGCAGGGGTAATACGTGGAAAGACATGAGCTTTTATGTGTAGGCTCTTAGGGAATAGCACGAAAAGATATGTCAGCATTCATTTTGGAAATTTCTGTTCTGAGTTTAGCTGTGTGTTTTCAGCCAGCAATATAAGGCTCAATTTTCTATCTCTAAAGCTGGGTGGGGCTTGGTAGAAACAGGAGTGCCCTGAAGGCCAGCCTGAGGCTCTCTGAATACGCCCTTCATTTGTGATATCAGTGGGTGACTACACAGAGCCCGCTGTTCCTTCTTGGGTCTGGACTATTCCAGACCACTGAGTCTGTGGGATAATTGTGTGCTGGGTCAGGGAGGAATCACTGGCTGCTGCTTTTGTAAAGTAGATCTGATAACACTGGCTCCCTTGAAAAATTGGTGTCAAGCTAATTCATTATATTGCCCAAAAGGAGACAACCTTTCTTATGGCCTTGATACAGAAGCACGTCATTTTTTTCTGTGGCACTGTGTTTTTGTTTGTTTGTTTGTTTGTTTGTTTTTTTTACTAGCATACTATACTGAGTGATTAAATGGAACTCAGGAGGAAGGACATGCAATCTATGACTAGACACTGGTAGCCCATTAGTGTCCAGCCTGGCCCAGTAGAGTTGAAATTTGCTAAAACTCTGAGAGTCTGTGGGCAAGAATTTTGTTGAATTAAATATTATTTGGAATAATTCTGTCATATAATTCTGTTCCAGGACCCTGAAACTTTTTGGTTAAACAAAAAAATGTTAGTTGTGAATTTCAGGATTTTTGCTTGACTTTTTTTTTTTTTGTAATTCTAATTATGCTAATGTAGCAAGATATGGTTATTAGTGATAATAGCTACTATCTGTAATACTGATAAGTTGATATAGATGAATCTACAGATTAACAGATTGGTACATAGATATATCTTATGTAATATAGATATGTCTTTACATGTAACATAGATATAGTTACAAATCTAGAGATAACAATATGTAGATAATGTATAAAGGAGTGTCGTTTTTATTCACTGATGCATCCCCAGCATGGACTATCACCTGCCAAGTAGCAGATGCTCATCAAGTATTGAATGAGTTGCAGAAAAAGCTAACTGGAGGATGAAGGGTTTCAGGTTGATAAACTGCAGCACTTACTCCTTTGAGCATCCTCCAAATATACCCATGCCCAGGCCCTGCCCCTGAGATGCTAATTTAAAGAGCTAGTGCAAGTCTCAGGCATAGTATTTTTAAAAAAACTTCTTAGGTGATCCACTGGTTTAGCAGGAAACAAGCAATGCGTTGATACAAAACACTAGCCTTGTTTTTGACTGAGATGCAAGTGATTAGGCTGGATAACTATGGTCAGTGCAGAGGAAGGGTCTGTTGAGGACCCAAGTAGGTTCTAAGTGTTTCTCAGGGAGAGGGAATGTGCAGGTAACATTCAGGTGGAGGGAGGAACTGGAAGGCTGTCCCAAGCAGACATCATCACTTGAGCAAAGCCTGGGGGGTGGAGAGAAGTGCGTCATTTCTGTGGGGGAGAAACAAGAGTAGGATAGCTTTACCAACCAAAGTTTAAGGCCAATGTCAGATTGAAGCTTTCTGGGTTACAAAATGCTATTTAAAGTGATCCTTGTGCTTAGCTTTCTTACCTAGTGTTAAAGTTTGTACAATATAGACATGTCCTTGTAGAACTGTCTGGTGCACTCTGAGTATTTTGGGCTTCTGTTTAGGTCAAATATACTAAAGTACTTGTGATCACAAGATCCTGCTCTACTTAAAAAGTCTAGTTAAATATTAATGTGAGGAAATTTGCTCTTGCATATTTTCACACGTAATTTCTTTAATTGGTATTATGCATTTTGCATAATTTAAATACAGACATCTGGGTGATTTGCTCAGCCAGCAGAGAGGACTATTTCATCAGAAAGATCTACACAGCATCTTCTCTGAATTGCCTGCCAGCAGTTAGCTGTGTAGCATTTAAATAAAGAATGATGTTTCTGCAGTAGGAAGTGTAGTAGAAATTGAACTGGCCCCAAGAGTTTCTGTTCATTAAAAGGACAATATTAATTTTATTTACTGTTTAAAGGTCAACTGCCAGTATGCCAGGAAATTTATATTTGTTAGTACCATTGAGTATGCGATAGCCAGGTTCTTCTCTTGCTGTTTCTGCCCTGGTGAGTCTGGGACTGTTCACCATCTGTCTAAATGTGTTTCTTTTGACCACCGGTATTGTAATGTGGATTGTTTGAAAGTCATGGGAAAAATACAAAGGCTTTTGCATTACCATTTCGGATTTTATAATGTAAGATTTCAGTCTGATATCAACTTCATGATGCTAGGTTCAGATATTTTGGATACTTGTTAAATTATTTATGATGACAGTCTTTTAGAATTAAACCTTTACATTTAAACAAGATTCTCCTATAAGCTTGACCTATTCTGGGCTTTTTAAGTATTCATTTGAGGTTCAAGAGCTGGTTTTGTTTAGCAAGGAGCATAAATAGGCCAATCTCAGCCCTGGGTTCAGAGGTCATGAATACTGTTCATCAGTTTGGTTCTTGATGACCCCATCCCTGTCTCTCATCCCTGGGGCTTGATTTGTCCTGGACCCACTATTTGCTTTCTGGAAAAGCAGATAGACAACAAACCGATAATATAATTTTGATAGCCTTCAGTGCTCTGAAAACAATAAGCCAAGTGGAGTGATAGAATGTACCTGGGGGTAGAGGAATAGTGGTGGGGGAGGACATAAGCTTTATCTGAGCAAAGACTTTGTCCATATCACTCACTGGTGATCTCCAGGAGCTGGCAGCATCTATGATAATAGCTGACTGACAAGAAAAGGCAAGCCACAAAGATTTAAGTGGAGGATTTCCCGGGCAGAAAGAACAGCATGTGCAAAGGCACATTGGGAATGAGGAAGTCACTGTGACTGGAATATTGTGACTCGAGTGGAGAGTGGAGGGCATAAGGTTGGAGAGGTGGCGAGGGCTGAATTAATTGAGATCTGGGCCATTTCAGTCTAAATGCATAAGAAGGCATTGTAGGGTTTAATGTCTGATGTCTTAATATTTTGAAAAAATGTCTCTGGCTGTCACATGAAGAATAGGTTGTAGGGTAGTAAGAGAGGAAGCAGAAAGATCAATTGGGGTATGTCAGAAACTCCAGACAGGAGACGGTGGTGGCCAGACCAGGCCAGTAGCAGTGGAGATGGAAAGTCGCGGATGATCCAGACTGTCCTGCAGCTAGAGCTGATGGACCCACTGACGGTGTGGCTATGGGTTTCGAGGCAAAGGGAGGGATTGATGGTGGCTTCTAGATGAACTCACCTAACTTCGTTTCCCCCAAATCCCCCCCACCCCACCCCGCCCCCCGTCCTGTGGATCACTAATTCTGTCTTCCAACTTGAACTTCCTTCTTCCAGGGGCTTCATCCTGATGCCGATCCCTGGTCATCCCTTGCCTCCCTAGGTCTGTGGTATCTGCCAGACCTTTTCAGTTTAGGTAGATTTCCAGTCCTTAATTTCCAAAGACTGTTCTTTCCCTTCTTTTTCTGTTTTTTAATCTGATTATGATTCAAAGAACATAATTAATAGAGCTCTCCCACAAAGGATTACATGCTACCAGTCAGCTTTGCAGGGACGTGGAACATGCTGCTAGACACGTTTTTCTTCACCTCATCATTCCCTCTGGGAACATAGCAAAAATAAAGTTATTTCCTGGAGGAATGTGAAGGAGATTCTTGTTTCTTTTCATCATAGTTTGCTCATGTTGCATGGACAACAGGTAGAGGAAAGCAGGATGACAGTTGAGGCATTGACTTCCTGGTAATCTTGGCAACCATTTTCTTTCTCTGCTAGATGGACAGGACTCTTTCTGTATGCATAAGAATGTACAAGAAACAGTGCTCGCTTCTGGGTAAATGCCAGCTTGTGGTGTACTTTCAGGATTTCAGAGATAATTGGTTTGTGTTGAAAATGATTGTTTCATTTTTATATTATTCAAGGAACATGTAAATTACTTGACGACACTTGCTAGTTAAATTGATGAGTGAGCTTTAATGAATCAGCAATACCCACGTACTGAGCTGTCTGGAAAGTATAACCAGGAAATGTCAGGATTTTTTTTTTTCCATAGCCATGAAAATCTTTTGGGTATTTATTGAATTTTTGCAACTTTTGCAAACTTTCTAATTTCCTTATTTCTTATTAAGAAGAGTATGTAAAACAGATCAGAAGAATGTCTCTCCTTACAGTCAGTGTAAACTAATTGTCACCTTAGAGCCCATCTTCCTCTACAGTGTTTATCAAGCAACCCCTTCTCCCCCCCGCCGCCTCCCTCCTCCCCCCACTAATTCTGACCCTCTTTACTCTCTGTTTCTGTTCATTCTTCACATCCTTGCCAGATTCATCTTCTGTCTGAAGTATCAAACAGTTCCTGTCTTCAAAATTCTTGGTTGGCTCAATCAAAATAATGACCCATCTGCCTAGCTTTTCAGATAATTTTTACAGGTTTATTAGTTAAACTGGATGTCCAGAGGTGTCTTTTATATGTACCCATATTTTTCACCTCCATATCTTCAAGAAACCCCTCAACCCAAAGTACCTCTTGTTTTTTTCCTTCCCTTTTGTGGCCTGCTGAAATCCTATTTTTGACCTTGATGTTAAAGAGGCAGTTGGAGATGACACATCATAGATTTCAAAGAAACGAGATAATGATAAAAAGCAAAACATCTGGCTCTGCAGCAGAAACCACTGTAAAATCACTAATAGGAGTCAGGTGAAAAAGGTCGTGACTGGCTGCTGAGGAGGAGGGAAGGTTGTAAGGGTATGTTCCCAAGCTTGTACCTCAAACTGAATTAGTGAGGATTCTAAAACCCCTCCTCAGTACCCTCAGGTCAGGGAGGAACAAATTCATTTTCCTGCTCCTATTAAGGAATCATAGATGTGGCTGATGGTGATAACTGGGAAGATGCTGACCCTCTCTGTAAGTGAAGGCCGGTGAAACAATGAGCAGCCTGAGAGAAACCGTTCCCATAGGAATGGAATCTTTTCAGGCAGGAGGAAGAAGCTCAACAGGGGATATTTAACTGCCTTGTTAAGTGAGGGCAGAGCCCAGGAACTCAAAGCTTGTACAGCTTGTCGGCTGATATTTCCTGCCCCTCTGTCATTCCATCAGGCCAGAGAAGAGTGGATGCAACACTGACTGCTCAGTCTTTGAGCTAGAAAGATCCTGGATATGGCAGGACAGGAGTCAAGGAGTTACCCATCCTGTGTTAGAGCATATGAAGTTTCTGGAGAGACACACCTAACCATACACAAGATAAGAAAAAAAAAGAATAGGGCAAGTATATAAACATAGCTCTAAAGGTGGATGGATGGCTAAATGGACAGACAAACAGAATGGACAGACGAACAGAATGCAAGAAAAAGAATAAAGCATGCAAAAGATAAAAAAAAAACTGGGTCAAGATGAAAATATACCTAAAGGCAAAGAAAGAATTCTTTACAATTGCTTCATTCTTTGGAACAGGTTAATAAGAAACAAGAATTTAATAAACAAAACAAGATGATAATAAAAAGCAGAATTAGATGAAACAAGAGAGATTGTAGACTTAAAGATAGACTTGGATATCTAAAACAACATCCATTGCAGGACCAGTAAAGTTAGAACTATCAAAGAAAACAATAGATGCCATTGAGATCAAATTAGTAAAAGTTAAAGGTTCGATTATTTTAATGAACAAGCGAAATGATCAAGATATTAAAGCAATCAGAAGCTGAAAGATAAAACAAAGACAATGTACTACAAGGATAATTAGTGTCCCCAAAGTACATAGTGAACAAATGAAAAAGAAAATGGAATATAAAAACAAGACAATTTTCATGAAATGAAAAATAAATAAAAGAACTGAGTCTGTAGATTAGAAGACTGTATTGTGTTCCAGGAAAATTTAGAGTGCAGAATGTCTAATATTGAGATCTATCCTAATTAACTATTGAATTTCAAGTATAAAAAAATTCAGAGATCCAGGCAGAAAACCAAATTATATTCCATGGACAAAAAGTCAGATTAGCTTCATATTTCCTTAGAGCAGCATTCAGTTTCAGAAGACAGTGTCCCAAGGGAAAGGAAGTGTGAGCCAGCGTGTGGCCCAAATTAGTGTAGCTCTGATGTCATTCAGGTGTAAAGGCAGGAGGCAGATATTCTCAAACATGTACAGGGTTGAGTATTGGTGCTTAAAACCAAAACTTTTATGAAAAATGTATATTCAGTGTTATCGACCTCTAAATGTTTCATAATGTCTTAACTTAGAAGGATATTTTAGGAAGTATCTCTTGTAGTGAAGAAACATTTGGTTGAAATTCAGCAACTACTTTTCCTAATGTGAAATTCAAATAAAATCATATGCATTTAAAAAAAAATTAAAGAGTAGTTTTGCTAGGGAATAATTTTATTTTTTATAAAAGTCTTCCTGCCAGTCTGACTTCCTCCCTCCCTTCTCACAGGCACACTGGGCATGTGCCCTAAGCCCCAGTTGTGACTCTCTTCCTTCCGTTTTGCTGTTGTAGCCAAGTTAGCAGAAATTAAATGCACTTTATACTGTGAGGCATCTCTACAAAATTCCACTAGTTAATTAAACACATAGACTATTCCACAAAAAGATTTCGACATTTAATATTTGGTTATCAAAAAAAAAAAAATTCCTCTTGAAATTACTTACTCCCTAGAGTGCCAGATTTTCAGCACTTACTGAGTGATAGCTGTGTACCCAGTGCAGTTATATTCACCTAACATGTTCAGTATGAGGAAACACAGTTTCTACTCTTAACGAGTTCTTATACTTTAGGTGGCACAGGTACATTGCCACAGTTTTCCCAGTGTTTCCCAAACAAAATCTAGCTTTCAGGTGGGCTTCTCAAGACAGAAAAATAGATTTTTGTTGTTTATAAGTTTTTATATTGATTTTCACTTATTTATTCAGGAAAGTTGTTGAGTTTTGTCAGATACAGTGCTAAGTATGAAGGATGTGGTTATGATTAAGAGGTTGAATCCATGCTCAATCTCAAACGAGTATAGTGGTTAGTTACATGGGATGCTCTCAGCGAGCCAAGCCCATGTGTGGCCTTCTTCCCTCCCATCTGGGCAGCCGTGCCTGCAACTCACCTGAACCTCTGGAACCTGCCAGAAGTGATGCTGCAGTTGTCCCAGCACTGGACACATGTTTTAAATTCAAAGGTTGAAGAAAAACGTATGGAATATATTATTTGCAAATGTAATGAACATAATGTTTAAAGTAAGTGGATTCTGTTTTGACACTTTTAGTCATGCTATAGCTTTCCTTTTAATGCAGATATTGGTTGCCAAAAGATTTGTTTCAATACAAAATATGTGCAGCTATACATATTTTATCACTTTCTTTACTTGGGACCCAGTGTGCCTGGAGTTGGGAAAGTGGTCGCCAGCTCTGCTATTTAAATATTCCATCTCATCAAGGAGGTGCTTCATAAATTATGTATAACAGTAGATGCCACTCAATAAATATTTTATATGTGATAGATATTTTTGTCTGAAATCACTTTTTCACTTGAGCAATGATTTAAACCCTCGTTTTTAGTTTTATTAGGTGACACTTTTATAATATCATGTAGCAAATGCAGCTTGAATGTCATAGAGCTTTAGGGCAGCATTAATCATAAATTCATTGGCCTGTACTCTCGATTCTGGAAAACTTTGTCTTAATTCAGATTTTAACCATTCTATGTATGGAAGCGTGTGTGAGTATGGCTGGTGTGTGTGTGTGTGTGTGTGTGTGTGTGTGTGTGTGTGAGGTATGGGTCAGGACAAGTGATGCTTTTTGACCTTAATGGCTTCAAAATTTAAATGATTTTCAAAGTTTCTGAGACTTACCTTAAAGAAGGGGAAGAAAAGGGGTTTTCAGTGGTTAAAAAAGAAAAAAGAAACCAAACTGGTTTGGGATGTAGCCCAAAACAATTTCTCTAGTTTGAGAGGGAGCTATTAGAATTTAAAATATTGCCTTTCGGGGGATTTATTGTCCACTTTTATGCAGAAGGAAAATACCTGTGTCTCTGGACTCATGAGAATAGTCACTCTCCTTTTCATATGGACCCAGAAGCCTGGAACAATTCATTGCCAGAAGGCTGCCTACCATGTGTGCGGTATTGTCACAGTTCCGAGATACCAGACCTTCCAGTGAGGACGTTGTTTTATGAGATGGAACTGTATGATTAAATTCTCCACTGTAATATATATGTTTTTAAATTACATATATTTAACTTCTTGAATTCTCTGGGCAGAAAGAAACACACTAATAAATTCGACTAATATCCAGGGAACAGGGGCTGGCTTATTTAGAGTGCTCATTTCAGCTAAAATTTGCAAGGGCCTTGGTGTAGCAAATCAAGATGACTGGAGTCTTTGACCTCAAGGCCTGAAGTTCTGAGCCTTGGGATGAGAACCTGGCTGATAAGAGGAGTAATTGAAGAACAATGATACACTTCATTTCCTTCTCTTGAATCTAAGTAATGCATCGGTCATTTTCTCTGCATATCTATTTAATGGTTATTAAATTAAATTGCTTTCTTTCAAGTTGTGGTTTTTATGTTTTCTTTTTAATCATCTTTTCTGACACTTCATTCCATTGCCCTCTTACATGACTCCAGCTCTGCCTGTGTGTGTTTAAAACTCAAATGTCTGAAGAGTTGAAGGCTTGAGCGACTTCTCTATTTTCACCGCCCTCCCCCAGAATCTCTTAGGAGCTCCCTTGTCTGTGCGGTTGTGAAGTTCTGAATCTTTCACCTACAGAATGGCAGACTTGTATGCTGTTTTAATATTTAAATAATATTTAAATATTATGATATTTTTCCCATAATTAAAAATCATCTGGTCCAAAATGTCAGTAGTGCTGAGGTCAAGAAACCTGGCTTTAGGAGAAGAGAGGGAATAAACGATGCCAGAAGAAACAGCAATCACAAAAGCTGAAGGAAAAGCAATGACTAAACCCTGAGATGGGGGCAGGCTGACAACTTTGAGGACAGCAAGGAGCTGCGGATACCTAGAGAGGAGTGAGCAAAGGCGAGAGTGGCGGGAGATGAGAGCAGAAGGTTAGCAAGGGATGTGATTGTGTAGTGCTTTGTAGAACCTTATAAAGATTTTGGCTGTTATCTCAGTGAAATGTAAGGCCATGTAAAGGATCTGAGCAGGCAGGCAGACACACACACACACACACACACACACACACACACACACACAGTATTGAGTTAAGGGAGAGGTCTGCCTGGGAATTTAGATTTGAGAGTCATAGCATATAGATATCAGGTAAAGTCAGGAGACAGGATGAGATCATCAAAGGAGTGACTGTAGATAACTAGACTTCCAAGGATGTCTCTCTTGGAGTGGGTTCAAGAGAGAGCAGGAGAGGAGGAATTAGAGAACCCTAAGTGTAGGGAACTTTGGAGATTATTTTCTCTAATGGTTCAGAGAGAAATTAGTGGTAGCTGGAGGGAGATACAGAGGTAAGGTAAGTGGTGGTAGTGATGGTGATGAGAGATATTTAGCAGATTTGTATGTAGATGGGAATGATCAAAAATAGGAGATGATGATACAGGAGATAGGGTCAGGTAGCTCTGTTATACCTGTAATTAATGCACAGGAAATGATTGCTCTCAGGAACATGCACAGTTTAACGTAGTAACTGGAGAGATGATGCCAACAAATCAGGAGACATCTAGATAGTAAGTAAAATAAAGTTTCCAAAGAGGGGGAAAGAATACTTTGTAGTTGGTTGGTTATAGAAACTTTTCTAAAGAAGACAAGATTTGAGCTTGACTTCAAAGAGGTTATATATATCTGGCAATAAGTTTAATTGATTTTATATTGAGCTTTTATGTTTCAGTTTCACTTTGCCTACCATATGCCAGGATTTCAACATAAAGTTTAAGGTCCATTTTTCTTGTAGTTTTTTTGATGAGAACATTTTCTGACACTATAAAGAATGTCTGGTTAGAGTTTCCCTTTCTTCAAAATAACCTTCTTTTTATTTTTATTTTTCTCCCTAATTTCAGGAACAAACTCTAGCCCTTAGGAAAGAAGGGATTGGAGTTGTTTTAGATTCTGAACTGCCCCATTTGATTGGCATCGATGATGACCTTCTGAGTACTGGAATCATCTTATACCATTTGAAGGTAAAAACTGCTTAAGTGGAACATTCTAATTTTGTTTTCAGTTTTCCCTTTAGACACTAGCAAGTTTTGTTATAATATTCTATGTCCATGAACATAGCTATTGTATTAAAGAATATACAACACATCCTTGAGTCCTTTGGGGATTTTCAACAGTTCTTTGGGATTCTGTGGCATTAGAATTCCCAGTTATGGAGTTCTAAACTAAATGAAAATTCATTTACTTTGCCTTCTAATTTGTAGAATCAGTAAGAGGGAGGTAAGGAACAAAAAGGCAGATAGACTGAGGAAGAAAAGTCACAAGCACTTAGAACTGAGGTTGGCTTTATGTACAGTTTCCGCATGTTATTAATAAAATTGTTTCTTCCGTCTATATTATTAGACGTGGTCCTGGGCAGGCTATTCATGTCAAGAGAGCAGAATCTCTGCATCAGCATCAGTGCACCTCTGTAACCTTGACCTAGCATCTTCTCTCTGATCCATGGCTTAAAACGAGAATGGTATTGCACTGTGCTTTGTGGGCTCCCACAAACTATTTTTAGACACAAAGAAACCCCTTACCACTGGAGGAGAAACACTCACCTAGGACACTAGCAATGCCTTCCCCAGGATATTGCTGTGGCCTTCCCTGGGACATGGGCCATTTCTGTGGTCTTCCCTGGGATATGGGACATTGCTGTGCCCTTTACAGGGACATTGCTCAGCCCGTTGGTCATCAGGTTGCTTGAACTTAAATGTAAAGTGAAGAAACATACCATTATCCTCTTACTAATAAATTTTATTTGACTTTTCTTCTCAGGAAGGTCAGACATATGTTGGTAGAGAAGATGCTTCAACAGAACAAGATATTGGTGAGAATCTTTATAACTTTCCTCTTCCCAATGATATTTTAAATCATTTAATGAAGAACTTTCTTTGAATGACAGGCATGAAGTAATTTTATATATATATATATATATATATATATATGAACCTTTCAAATATGTGTTGATCAGTGTATTTCTATAATATCAAAGTCAACTCAAAGAATAAGTTAATTTAATGAATAAAACAGAACTATGAATCTTTTACCCCCACTCTACATGCATTCTATGCTCTGTCAAGTCTTCCAAGAATATAGTTTTTGAAATCACTCTGTTCTTGTCACAGTGGGACAATAGTTGATGGAAATATGCCAACAGACACAAGTAGAAGATATAAGACTCCTTAATGGGAAGGTTATAGACAGTTACGTGCACAAAGATGATGAGGGAAAGTAGAATACATACAGATACAGTATACATATAGATGGAGGCATGACTTCCTGGGTTTCACAAAAGTCTTCACAAGACACACAGATAACCAGGGATTCAGCCTGAGCAGGGTGGGGGACCTGCCAGGTTTTAAAAGCCTAGCTTAGAGAATTTGTGGTGGCAGCAATGGTGGCGGTTAAGCATATGTGAGTGGTAAGGTAGGGACTGTAAGGGGAAGAATTGTATCTTTTCAGCTGTTTTTAGAAGTGCTGGTGATGAACTTGCTTTCTTGCTAAGTGAAAGCTGTTAATCAAGCCAACCCTAGCATATTCCTACATATATTTACTGTTTCCTCTGCAACTGGGAGAACTGAAACCCAATTTCCAGAAATTTTTCTATTTCTATTTCATCTCTTTTGGGTATAGCACATGTTCTGTGAGATCTGTGGAGGTCCAGTTCTGCTGTAATTGGCACAGACTGTGACAGTGCACATCCTGGTACAGGTTCTGGAGACTTTTTTGGGTTTCCCAAGGTCAATGCCATGCCAAGTTTACCTTTGTTTCCACTCCTGGAACACCGTGTCTATAAATGTCCCCTCCATTTTACTGTGACTTTTAGGTGGCTGGTAAATGAAATTTATTCAGCATTAATCCTAACCCTAACACAGTGGTGTTTGGTTAAGACAAGTTACTCTACTGTTTTTCCCCCTGAAGATGAAATAAATTAATCTCTCAGAACTTATTTCCTTATGCAGGTGATATCCAGACACTTTTTGGTAACATTGAAGGGTTACCTTCATTTCTATCAGTTGATGCCCTAAGCTCCTGAAATTCAGTTTCCTTACCAAACATAAATGTTCACATCACGATGTTTACATGGACAAGGAAAAGTATTCATTGTGGGAAAACAAATAAAGGTTGGGAATCATTGTACTAGGTAACCAAAGAAAAATTTTTCTTTCTCCTTTCTTTTTCCAACTTAGTTCTTCATGGCCTTGACTTGGAGAGTGAGCACTGTATCTTTGAAAATGTTGGGGGGACGGTGACTCTTGTACCCCTGAGTGGGTCTCAGTGCTCTGTGAATGGTGTTCAGATCATGGAGGCCACACACCTAAATCAAGGTATCTGGGTTTTGGTTTTCAGAGCTTTTTGTGTATGCTGTTGCTAGAATACAAGTTGACTAGGTAATGAGGGAACTTGTGCATCTTAGCATTAGTTATTGATTAAGTATTAACCCATTTCCTGTTTAGAAAAAATAAGTGCAGCTCTCGCTGCCAGCATTAATTTAATTTTACATAAATATGCGTTTTGATCCTGAAGCAATGTGAAAATAAAATATAAAAACTGTTCTTGGAATTATTTCTAAACAGAACTTGTCTCCAATCTTAATGTAACAGAAATGTATACATAAATCAGATTCATCAAATGACTCTTTGGCTTTAGCTAACAACTGTTCGTGTGTGAATGCTATGTTTTCTAGGATTCAACATTTTCAGTCATCGAGAATGACTGTATTTTGTAAATGGAAATATCACTACTAAAAACAGAATGCTATAAATAGAATGATGTCATTTGTTTCCCAAGACTATCAGCATACTAGAACGATGCGAAAATAATAATCAAAGAGATATTCTGTGGCAAACTTTGGGGGTAGGGTTAAGACTGTAATCTGCAAATTATCTCGTGGTAAACTCTGCCAGCTGGAAGTGCCACTAACGAGTATTCTCAGGGCAAACAGGAAATGGGTTAAAAGAGTGATGACTGCTTTATTATGCTGTTTTCTCTTTCATTTTGCTGAAGGACTTCTTTATAATACCCATTGTCTTGTTGAATTAAATGGGAATGTGCATGTAGTTGTCTTAGATGTTATTTTAAGTTAAAAAAGTATCCTTCAAATGCAGAATTTTAACACAATGGTTTCTTTTAATAATTACCTTATTTGTATTTCTTCATGAAAAGTTATGCAGTATCTTTTGAAAAATGTTAATATTATAGAAAAGTTGCAAGAATAGTACAAAGAACTTTTTAATTTCAGAAGCATTTGAAAATAAATTGCTAGTATGATGCCCCACCACCCCTGAATACTTCAGTGCATATTTCCTTAAAACAATGGCATTCTCATATGTAACTGCAATACAACCGTCCAAATTAGGACGCTAACACATACATTCCTACCATTCAGTTTTCAGGCTCTGTTCAGGTTTTGACATTTGTCCCACAATGTTCATTATGGGTCTAGTAGTTAGTCTGGCATTCGTGTTGCATTTGGTTACCATTTCTCTCCACTCTTTTTCAGTATGAAACATTCCTTGGTTTTTTCTTGACTTTTATGACTTTGACAATTTTGAAAACTGCCGGTCAGATATGTTATAGACCATTCCTCTATGTAGATGTAAGATTTATATGGTGCTTGCTCATGATCCAACTAATATTATGCGATTTTGGCAGAAATATCAGAGGACTGATACCATATTTTTCTCATGTCTCATTACATGGTTTCTTTTGACGTTACCAGTGATGCTCATCATGATCATTCGATTAAGGTGGTGCTTCGCTGTGACGTTAGTCTGGTTTTAGTATCTATCACTTTTCTGTGTATGTGTAATAAAATTTTTATTCTGATGGTTGCCGAATGATGATTTTCTTCATTCTACATTCATTTTTTTTTTAGTGTAAAACAACTTTCTTAAACAACTTTTTAAACCATTTTTACAAAAAGTTGGCTTTTTACTAGCTTTTTCTAATTACTATTTATGTATTCATTTATTTATTAAGATCAGCAGAGCCACATGGCTTGCTATTTTATTTGATAGGGTTTTGTTTATTTCTATCATTATTTATTTTGATACTCAAATTGTTTCAGATTTGGCCAGTGGGAGTTCCTTCAGGCTGGTTTCTCTGTCCTTTTGGCTTATCTCCATCTTTTGTGAATACTTCCTCATCTTCTGACAGGCTCATCTTACACTTTCCTACAATCAGCCAGTTTCTAAGGAGCTTGGTTCCTTTTAGTAGAGAATGAGATTTAGAAACCAAGATTTGAGCAGCTCAGTATGCTCACTGCTGAGGAGTTATCACTGCTTCCAGGTCCTGTCAGTCAACAGAGTTATGGAAAGAGCATGTGCACGCACGTGTGTGTGTGTGTGTGTGTGTGTGAGAGAGAGAGAGAGAGAGAGAGAGAGAGAGAGAGAGAGAGAGAGAGAGGTCATTTATAATCATTTACATATTAAATATCTATGTTGCTAACCAGGAATTCACACCAACTCATCTAATTCCACCCCAACACCTTAGAGTTCATTCTGGTTTTTTATTTTTTCATATTTGGAGCTCCCTTTTCGGACACTGACAAACCTGCCTCTTATTATGTAACCAGTATCCTGTCACTGCTGCCCACTCTCATGCAGGGACCCTTCTCTTCTTGCTCAGGCTATGACGATCCATGCCAGGTGCCCTCTCCCTTCTCATAGTGCAGAAGCATGTCCCATGCCTCCCTTTCCCATGCTAGTGTCTACTTTGCTTAGCCCTGCCTCGTGACTTTTGGACTGAATTATACCAGAAAGAAGGAGAGAAATAAGTTGACGTTATATTTTAAGCCTTTTTTTGTATATTTATAGTCTTTATAATTATAGCTTTTCATGGTTCCATACCTGTTGTGACATAGGAATTGGGCAGATGGAGACTGGAAAGCATGTATTATTGGTGTTACCCAAATCATAAGTGGAAGTCAGTTGCAAGGAGTTATCTAAGAAACGAGGGATACATATAGCATGACTAGGATGATGATAATGCTTTTATAAGAGGTACATAGAGTCCATTAAAGACATCCTAAAAGCAACAGAGGGAGCATTCACCCATGTACCCACCTACATATCACCCACCCATCCATCAATCTCTCTATCTGTTCTTTACTCTTATTTTTAATTCTTATCGTAAGTTGAGCTTGGGAAATACCTGAGTGCCCTGAAGCTGGCTAGGAAGGTCAGAGGTCAGCAGTAGCCGGTGACCAGCCCAAAACAAGGACACAGTAAGCACCCAGTGATCATTACCAAAGCTACATTTTCTGCCTTTTTGCAATCAAAACCAGAGCCCTGGCCATATGGGATGGAGAAGCCAGTTCTTGCCAGGCAGTAGTATTTGTCATGGTGAGAGGCTGTCTCTGCCCTGAGCCCATAAAGTCACCGTAATTGGCTGGAAGACAAGAGGTCACCGTGTAGGGCATTCCCAAGCACAGACCCTAATGCTGTCAAAGGGGTTAGTTAGTTGGATGGTACACAGTTGACTGATGACGCCACCAGTGAATTATGTAACTGGATCTAGACTGCAGTCAGACCACCTGTTTGTTCTCTCTTAGGACCTCTGATGGAGGTCCTGCTGCTGTTCTTCCAGGCAGTAGGGGTGGTGCAGGGATCATGGCGAGGATGAGAGATGTTTTCTTTTTGTCCAGTAGGGGTCGCTGTATTTGCTTCATGTCCCTCAGGTCAGAGGAAGGTGACTGTGTTTACTGTTGTAGGATTTTACAAGAGGTTGTACTGGTTTTTAATACCGTTAATACATGAGGAGAATAATTTTATTGTTGCCTGCTAGAATCATGGGAAATAAATCATGTATTTTATCTCTGATCAACTTGAATGTGTGTTCCATATAACCTTATGTCTCCTTATAACCACTTTCTCATATTGATTTAGCTCTTTTCCCAGTATTATAATGTTTTCTGTTTAAGTATGATTTTCATATTTTTTAAATATACTTTTCATTTTCTTTAATCTACTGTTTTTTTCCTTTGTGATTTTTTTTTTTTGATAATTTTGAAATCTGCCACAGAACTACTCAACATTATGTTTTATTTTTTTGTTATTTCTTTATGACTTGGATTTTAGAATGCATACTTAATTGTTTAATACATCTGGAGTTAATGGCTATGTATAGATCTAATTTAATTTCCCTGACATTGGTATATCATTTATTATAACCTTCCTCCTACACCCACTTCCTTTTTGAAGAAACTTTGTTTACCAAAAATGAAAACATATATAGCATTTATATCTACTTCTTGTCTTTCCACTTTATTCCATTACTTTGTGTTTCTACTTTTGTACCAGTACCACACAGTTTTAATGCTTTTTTTGTTATAATATACTTTAATTTCAGCTTTCATCTGAGTGGGTTTTGCTATTTATGTCTTAATTTGTTCAAAGAAATTTTAGAATCATTTTATTCTGAAATACCCTTTGAGAAGTTAGATTTGTTCTCATTAAAAAAAATATATTTCCATCTTGTGAGTTGTATATTCTGTATGTGTTTTGTATTTAAATTTTCATCTATTTTTTCAATAAAACTTTGAAGGCTTTTAAATATGTATGTATGTATGTATATATATATATATATATATATATACTTGGCGAACTGTGTTAATTCATATATACACAATTCTGAACATAGCTGTATGCATTGACTGCCAAAAAATGAGAAGAAAAAACCTCTTTATTCTATAATAATCTGTTTTCATGATAGTGTTACAGGTTTTTAAGCACAAAGGGTCTTTAAGAATACCAGTTTAAAACCATACAGGGAAAACGAGGCTCAGAGAATTCAGTGACTGGATTCTAGGACTTTTGAGTCTTGTGTGATGTTTTTCTAGATATGTAGAATGCAGCCTGGTGTGTTTGTGTAATTTAGAGAAGGAGTTATGGTTGGGAACAACCTGGGGACATTCATTAGTATAAGCAGTGCTTGAATCACAAATAGCCCAAAAACTTCAACATTGGCTGCTGGGTCCACTTGGCCTTGTTTTCCAGCCATCAGACCATTTCCTCTGTGTGTTTTCCCTGCTCTAGCCATGTTTCTCTGGAGCTTCTGCAGCCTACACCCCCCACAGTCCTGGCCACTGGATGCTTAGAATGAGTGAATTGTGGTGGCCACTGTTCCTACTGTGTTATGGGTTAAGTAAGTCTCATGGATTTGCCTCGACGCTGTTATGTGTAATGATGTTTCTGTGAGAAAATCAGTCCTGAGTTCCAAGGAACATACTGAAAAATGAACTTTTAGAACACATAATTTTTAACATGGGAATTGTCTAGAACTTAATATTTGATGTTGGGGTTCTCCCCCAAACCAACCAATCAACCAAAAAAAAAAAAAAAAAGATGATTAGCTTATTTATTTAGTTCAAAGAAATTGCATATTCCATTCCCATTTGCTTATGTAGCTATAATTACATTTCAAATTCTCTTGTGGATTGAGGCATGGTAGATAAATAATAAATATATCTCTCTGCAGTATTTTTATTAAATGGTTTTTTATCTTAAACTTTTACCTAAATTGAAAGTCCATTTAAAAAAATATGCGTTTTTAAGTTAGCGATGACTGGAACTAAATTTTTGATCTTCATATTGAAGATATGACTTGTCCTAATAAAGTAGTAGTACTAATTGGCATTCAAGGTTAATTGTCAGAATTCTCTCTCCCTGAGGGGTACTCTTAATTGTTTTATTACCACGGTGCCATGATTTCCAGACCTGAGGGGCTTGAGTTCCTTTGGCGTTCTCCTCTGCTACCAAACAGCTTTTTCAGTATCACTGTTAATGAAATTGACATAAAAATGCCATGCTCCAAAGTGTTAAAACACCATGCACTGAGTAAAAATGTCATTAGCAAGTCTTAGGGCAGTGAAATGCAAGATGACTTTGTGTTTCAAGGCATTATGTGAAAGAAGCAAGATAAGACTTTTTTTTTAATATACCTACTTTAAGACTGAAAGAGTCCATCAAAGGAAAACTGTGCACAGTCCTTCAGAAATTAAAGGTTAGAATTCTCCACTTAACCTTTCTTGATCTTTGAGCCTTATTAAAATGAGAACTGGAACACATTTTTAAAACATAAGCTGTATGATATATTTTTGTGGTTATAAAAATATGTAGTAAAAATAAAATGTGAATGAGACTGACACATAATTACTTCTCTCAACCCCAAGAATGAATGTGCCTGTTAAGAAAGACTCCTCGTGGCTAACTGGGCTCAAATCTATAAAACAGCTTAGTAGTCATTGCTAAACGGCCTCTCATGCTCTCTGCGCTTCAGGAAAAAGCTGCATTGAGTTGCCAAGTCGCCAAGTGCTCCTGCTATTTGAGTTGACCCTTATAAAGGAAATTCTAGGCTTATAAATGAACCAATGGGTTACAGACCTGCCTTGGCCAGTTGGGACTACACAACTATATCCTCATTTGCATCTTCCACCAATCAGTGTCTCCATTCTGACCAACCAGGATGGTGCTATTTGCATCAAACTGTGAGGATTTGCAGTCCTCATTTGCATGAGAATGGACTGATCAGGGGCTAGGATCAGAAATCTCTACATAAGCTTCTCCTCTGCCTCAGCGAAGCTCACTTTCAGTTTCTATCAAAGGCTACATTTTCCTGAAGCTGAGCTGCAACCATGAGGCCGAGCTGTAACACTGGATTTCAACACTGGAGCCTCCTCACCTGAGCTGTTCCATAGCTGTGCTATTTTACTATTGGACTGGATTGAACTCTCTCACAGCTGTGCTGTTCCATAGCCAAGCTGCAGACAACTGAGCTGTTTGCACTGAATAGTTCCCTCCACCCCAAACGGGGACTCCTGTTGGTGTTGAATTAGTGAAAACAAGCTTTGGTTAACACTTCACTATAGTGTTAACCTCTGGAGAAGAAGGGAGAGTTGTTGATTAGGCAGGGCTACAAAAGAATTTTCAACTGTATCTGTAAGGTTTTATTTTTAAAAGAAAAAGGACTAAAGCAAAAAGTATATGGGCTTCATTAAAACTTAATAATAATTGGGAAACAAGATTAAGCACAGCAATGTAGTCATACTCCAAAAACTATCTTGGTTTTTACGTATGAAACAATTCAAGTAAAAATGTCAAAAATGGGATGCAGATGGATGTTTACCCAAGTCCCAGTGATCTAACCATGTTAACGCCACGTTTGACTGAATTTCTGGTTCACCCTACACTGCCAGCAGCTGTCTTTTTACTACCAGTTTCTAGTTTGTTGCTAATATTTGGAATTTAAATGTCTTTTTTTCATTAGTAAATTACTATTCATTTAGAAATGTGTTAGTTAGGCTGTCCCATTAAAAAGCACATGTAGTAATTACCACTTCTTTATCAAAATCACTTAAGACACTTGTGAATATCAACTAATAGATTTATCTATATTTAGCAGATTGTCACCATTGGGGGAATTTTTTACCTGTATCAGTTAACAGCCTGCCTTCTTTCAGATTGCATAAACAGTACTTGCCCTGCTTAAATTACAGGAATGTTTTTACATGGCAATGTCATTAAAGTGAAAAGCATTTGCTAATACTGTGAGAATTAAATGTGGTCACATATATAATACATGTTGCCTAAAGTGTGGTGTATGAAGCTTTTCTCCTCTTTTTTGAGTTCTTCCAAAAAAAGAGTGCACGGGATATGTGGCATTGCATTTAACCATGCTCTTCAACTGGCATGTTCTCTGATTCTTAGTTTTCCTCACTCCCATGATTCCATAGACAATTCCATAGTATGATTTCATGGAATGACTCCATAGTACGATTCCATAGAAAAATTAGGCAGTTGCTAGAGAAGTATGAATTTGACCCAGGAGGCTAGTCCATAGGCCTGAGTTGTTCTTGGTAGAGTCTCAGACCTTAGATTTTCCTTTTTTCTTTTTTTTTCCTTTATATACTTAATATGAAATGCTATAAAAATTAGTTGAGTTATAATTTTAAAAAGTATTTCAACATTTGCCCTATAATTGCCAGGAAGTAGTATCTCTTATTTTGATTTTCTTTTTACAGTAATATGTCATTTTAAAGCTGAAAGTTGTTAAAGGTAATTATTTTTTCTATTCATATCATTGAACTCCTTTGGTCTTCTTGCTGGTTTCTCAGAGCCATTGAATGTTCATCTTTCCTTTTAGAAGTGCTGTGGAAACTGCATCTGGGGAATTCACACTTAGGTGCATTTGAATGTGTTATGCTTGAGTGCCAAAATATATTTGCATCTATTCAAGCACTCAGAAAAAGGGAACAGGTGATTGTCTAGGGAGTGGAGCTAAGGAGCCTTTGATAAAACTTTCATCTGCTGAAGGCTGGGGTGTTTTTCAGAAGCAAATTAAAAAAGATTTTTTTGTGGAACTAGAAGTAGGTCGTTCAGGGATTTAGCGAAGGTATCTAGTGAACAGCAGAGATCTTTTACACAGTACAAAAAGCCAGCTAATAATTAGTATCTAACCTCTCATTTGACTCACCTGCACTTGCTCATAATAAGCACCCATTACAAGATTTCAGAGCTGCAAATCTAGCTTGCACATAGATGATCCAGCAGATACTTTTGACTGTCAAAGCCTTACCTGTTCTTAAAGACTATCACCAAAGCCAGTAGGTTCCTTCTTAAAGTGTGTCCTTGGACAGCGATATTAGCATTACTTGGGAGCTTTTGGATATGCCTCATCCTAGACCTACTGAATCAAAAAATCTGGAGATGGGGCCCAGTAATTTTTTTCTTTTTTTTTTTTTCTTTTTACACGTGCTGCAAGTGATTTTGATCCATACTCTAGTGAGAGCAGCTGACCAAAGCTAATAACACTGAAATAGTTTCTTGGTGTCGCGCACTTCAGCGCATGAGACAACCATCTATTTTTCGTGATCTGTCTGCTTTTAAAATTTTAATTTTCAGCTCCCCTTAGGGTGGCTTTACAATGTGTGTTGGTATGGATTTCTTGGCATTTACTTGTTTGGGGTGTGCAAGCTTCTTGAATTTGTAGGTTTATATCTCCTTTCAGATTTAGAGAGTTTTCAGCTATTATTTGTTTGTCCCCCCCCCCCCATACTACATTCTTTCTCCTTTCATTCTGGGGCTCCAATTCCATGACTGTTAAATATTTTAGTATTGTCCTACAGGTCTCTGAGGTTGTGTTCACTTGCTTTTATTTTTAGTAAATTTTTTTATTTGCTTTTCAGATTAGATTTTTAAGTTGATCTAAGTTCACTGACATTTCTCTGTCATTTTCATTCTGTTATTGAGCTCATCTTACAGTTTCTTTTTTTTGTTTTTATATATTAGTTGTAATATTTGTTACTTTATATACATATTTTTGTTGTTGAAACATTTTTACCTTTTAAGAATGTTCTCCCTTGTTTGAACATTTTTATAATAGCTGATTTAAAGTCTTTATCAAATAACTCCAACATCTCTGTGATCTCCCCCATTAACATCTGGTGATTTTTTTTACATACAAGTTGAGATTTTTTCAGTTCATCATATGCTGAGTAATATTAGATAGCACCTGGACATTTTTGATATCATGTTTTGAGATTCTGGATCATGTTTAAATCCTGTAGGAAAGAAACATTGATTTATGTCTTGTTTTGTTTTGTTTTGTTTTAGCAGGCGACTGACCTGGTTGTATTCAGATCATAAGTTAGAATCGGCCTATGTGGGTTTTGATTCTAGTTCCAAAATTAGTTTAGTTTTCAAATGCTTTATAATGCTGTCCCGATCTGTTCCACGTGTGTACTGTCTAGTGGCCAGGCTGGAACTGGAGCAGTGGTCTGTGCCTTAGTTCAATGCTCATAGTCTTCAAGTGCTATTGAGGGTCAGACTCATGCATGTACAGTCCGGGATGACCCAGGAGTTCATAATCAATTCCATGAGGATGCATCCTTGAACTTCTCTCTCTATACCTTCTCCCAGAGGTCTTTTCTTTTAATTAAATTTTTTTTTTTTTTTTTTTTTTATCATCTAACAAGAAGTATAGAGCTTTACTACTTTTCATGTTCTTCCTGCACTTGTCTGTGGCCAAGCAGTGAGAGGACAGAGAGAGAAAAAAGCAACAGGGATCTGCTCCCACCTTCTTGGGGACCATAGCTCCTTGATTGGAGAGAGATTTTCCTCTCCACAGGTTGAGACATCTGTGGTCCCCCTGCTGCTGCCATTGTTGCAGCCAGAGGACCCTCTCCCTATGCCTTGAACCTGAACTGGGGTGCTTCTCCTGAAGTTCTCTCATTTGCACTGATGTCAACTTTTGAATTTCCTCCTAGACCAAGACAGGGAACACCGGGGGAAAAAAATGGTAACCTCACCATCAGTTCAGTGGTGCTTCAGATCCTGATCTTCAACCCTCCTGCTGCTGTTTACTTTTCAGGGCTCTCAAGTAACTGCTGCCTGCATAGTCAGTGGCATTCAGTGGGAGAGACAGTCAACTCAACTGCATGATTATTCTATCTTATGTGGAACCAAAATCCCTTCCATGGGGTGGCTTTAGACTGCTGAAAATGGAGAAGTGTACCAATAGCCAAATTCTGAAGTTAATTAATATATTTGTCATAATGGTACCTGTTGAAAAGATAACATGTATGATTCAAGCTAAGTGTGTAGTGAAGAAATGTCAAAAGATTAGAAAGCTTCTGAGGTGGGAAGCAGGAGTAGTGGGAGAGCAAGGCTGCTTAAGCATGGCAGGTTTGTGGGGCTCTTGAATCCCAGACTGGCGGCATGAATTTTCTGTGGAAGGTGCTCAGCATTCAGAAGATGAGTAATGCATTTGTAGAGTTGAAGGACAGTGCATTGTTTCCATAGCCCGAATGGAGGCTTGGAGATGAACAGTGACAAAAGGGGATTGATAAAGGTACTAGACTGTTGGAGCTTAGGGAGAAGGGGCGCATTTTGGAAGAACTATTTTAGAAGGTACAATGGGATATCAACAGCTTGGAATGTGTGGGAGGCTAGAACTGAATAGCTGAGATTGTTACTAACAGAGAATAAGTAGTATTGTCATTAACAAAGAATACAAAGTAAAGAAAGTTATTAATAGCTTGACCAGTTAGTGTAATGCCTTCCATTTAGTATCTTAGAATTTACCATTTTATTGTCTGTGTGGTATCGCCCTCTATTTCATACACTTTCTACATTTTTCTTCAGAAGGAAGAGACTATTCCATATACCCTTTTTGTATCTTCCCTGAGGCTTTAAGAAGAAAAATAAATCAGCTCCCACTCATCCCGCATCTTTCTGCAAAGACACATATAAAAACTTCTTTGGGGATGGGACTGAAGCATCTTGAAATTTTACAGAGCTCCACGTTCAGCCTGTTGTGCATGCAATTGAGCACATCATTCTTGATGGATTTATTTGGCTGGAAACCTCAGTAACAAAGATTGAAAATCTATTTTCTTTCTTCTCTAGAGCCCAATAATCTAAGTTTGTCATTTGTACTTTACCAAGAGTAAACAAGGGTTTAAGTGATTTATCTAAAGCTGGAAATCGTAAATCCATATTTGAATTATAAATGTTGAAAAGGAGGGGATGACCTATGTGGCTTTTTGGTAAATTATCATGTGCATTTATATCCTTCAGGAATACTAGCTGATGATCTGAAAGCATCCTTCGATACTCATACCCACTACCCTTGGCACTGAGTGCCTATCATCATCCAAGCCGGCCTCCAACCTCAAGCCATGTGTCCTGTTTAAATTCATTAGTATTCATATGAAATTTTCTTACCCACCACAGGCATCATGGCAGATTTTAATTTTCCTCATATCACTGCCCAAAGCCATCTTTGTGTTAAAGAGAAATTACTATATTTCAGGTATCATAAATAATAAAGTCAATGTCACAAGAATTCATGGCCCTAGGACATAGTATTTAATGTGTTCTTAAATACTGGCATGTATTGGTGGAAATTAGACTTTCTCTTTATCTGGTCCCCAAAACGGTGCCATCGTCATAACTTATTTTAATATAAATATTTTTAAGACAGTTTAAACTTAAGGAAAAGTATCACACGCAGGCAGTTTACTTTTTGCTTCTATCAAGAAATGAAATATGAACTTCACCCATCCTACCTAACCTCAACCTTTCATTCAGTCCCATTTCAGAGAATTATATTCCAGGACAGAACTTTGCTTTTCTAACTACTGTACCTAAAATGAAAACCTCTCTTTTACTGAGCATGCTTTAGCATTGCATTATATCTTGTATATGCGGGGTAGTGGGATTCTACAGTAATTAAATTCAGAATGTGGAGCCCCAAAGCAGAGTTTCAGAGGGACCCCAGTTTTTGGTCTCTAAGCTCATGTTACAGTGGACCATGTACTTTTGAGAATACGACTGTCTTTTATGTTTGTATTAATTGTAACCCAGAATTAAATAATTTATACATTTAATATTCATATGATGTTTAATAGAAAAAAAAAGGGTTGATTTATTTATGTAGTGGCAGAATTTAAAAATCTTACACAAAATTTGAAAAATTTAAATAATAGTGATGTTAACGATTTTTGTCACTCTGTTCCTTAAAAATCACTAGAAATGTTTACATGTTTAATATTTTTCAGTGCACCTGAAATATTAAAGTAGGAAATGTCATGTGAAACCAGCCTGGTTTTATTCAGATATTTAAATGAAGCTTTGTTGTTGTTAACAAGTGTTTTTGTCTACCCTCTTTCAATGTCATTTCCCCTCCATCTCCTTTAAAGACCATCTGGAATTTGTTTATCTTCAGGTATTTAACAGGCCCTAAAGTATTCAAGAAGCCGTCATATATTTCAAGAGGTTTAGGTGTACCCTGAAAGTTACAAATTAAGTGTATCACAGGAAGTCCATCTGCTGTGATTAATCATATTAACCTTATATCAAGTTCATAGTTAAAGAGAATTTAAGATCTGAAAGGAACCTTAGATAGTATCCAGTTTGATAACTAAATGAGGAAACTGAATTCTGGAGAGGTTAAGCAGTGACTTGTCCTTGGCCACACCAAGAATACAGGGCAGGACACATGCTCTGGGTCTCATCCGGAAGCCTTACACCATCGTCATTCTCATTCATTCATTCTTTTTTCTTCAGCTCACTTATTGCTTTTAAATATATACTCATGAGTTTCCTTTTAACAAAAACAAAACAAATTATCCCCTGGGATTCATCACCCCCCTCCAGCTACTACCAACTCGGTCTTTCTCTTCATACACAGACTTCTCGAATGAGTTATATGGACTCATGAGATCCTTAGCTGTTATTCACTCCTCAACCCCTCCAGTTTGGTTCTGACCACTATTCAGAACAGCTTCATGGAGGCCACCTGTGACATCCATGATATCACACCGATGGCGTTTCCCAGTCTTTTCACCTAGGCTGATTTTTGAAGCATTCTGCATCCTTGATTTCTGAGGTTTTCCTTCCTCTCTGGTGGCCCCTTCTCTGTTTACTTTGCAGGTTCCTTCTATAGCTTGCCATTAAAAGCCAGTATTCCTCATAGTGCCCAGTCTCTTCTCTATTCTCCAAGTGACTTTCCCATATCCGTGGCTTCATTTATTAGAGATGACTCTCAAATATGTATAGAATGATACACACACATATACATATATATATATTTATCTAATATCTGTAGATGTGTGTGTGTGTGTGTGTGTGTGTATACCCACACAGATAATAGGTAGATATGTACACACATATTTATATATATATGTGTGGTGTGTGGGTGTGTTGTATATATTTAAGAGTAGGTCAGTAGGCAGGATGGTAGATAGACAAATTGATAGATATCCCAGGCTTTTCTTTTGGAGCTTTGGATCCATATTTCCACCTGCCGCAGACATCTCAAATTCATTATATCTAAAGCTAAACTGATAATTTCTCCTCTAACCCAAGCTTAGTCCATTTCTAGTGTTCTCAATCTGTGTGAACAGCTCCCCACCTAACTAGTTATTGCAGGCAAAACCCCAGGAGCCATCTTCCCCACCTCCCTTGTGCCTATATCTCACTCATTATTGAGTCCTATCGATCTTATCTCCTAAATATCTCCCTGATTTGTTTATTTCTCTCCATCTCTACCTCTTCAATTCTGAGTCACCATCTTTCAGCTGGAGCATTATAGTAGCCACCTACCTTGTGTATCTACATTTAGTTGTACCCTCTTTGATTCATTCTTCAAACAGTGGAAAGAATACTCTTTCTGAAACTATCTAATCATATAATGCTACTGCACAGAACCTTTCAGTGTTTCCCTTTTGCACCTATATGAAATACAAGATGCTTTACTGTGTCCGCAGAGGTTCTCTGTGGTCTGCTCCCTCTCTCAAGCCTCATCTTATACAATGCTCTCCCTGGTTCCCGCTGCTAAGACATACAGCTATCTTCCAATCACATCATCATCATCACCATCATCACCATCATCATCTTTTCTTGCTAAAGGACCTTTACATATGCTACTCCCCCCAAACCCCAGTTCTTAGAGCTTGTCTTAAGCACCAACTCCCTAAGGGCATCCTTTCCTAACCTCTCTTATAATGAACTCCGTTCTTATGTGCCTTTGAACCTGGGCAGGGTATCTCTTCTTCAGTTGCAGCTTTGTATTTATTTGTGGAATTATTTGATTATTTACTTCTCTCCCCTGCTTGTTTATAAGCTCCAAAAGGGCAAGGCATATTGTCTGACTTTTCAACTCTGTATCTCCAGTGCTTATTACAGTGACTTGCATGTGGCAAGTGTTCATTAAGTACTTTTGAATGAATGAATGAATGAATAGCGGCATCATATAAAAATGAAGCAGATTTTAAAAGTCAGTAGTTTGTTGAGTAAAGAAATACCATATTGGTAATAGAAGGAAATCAGCCTTAACAGAGCCCTTTGTATGTGCCAGGTAGTTTACACACATTAGTTAGATGGAAACAAGGAATAGTCAGGGGTAGTTTTATTTTCTTTAATAACTCCTTAAAGAGATTTTTATGTGTATTTCATGCAAATACATGGGTGGCAAGATTAATTTTAATGTGATATGAAATATATCCCTGAAATACCATTCTACTTTTTTTTGTTAACATTTTTAGCAATTTTCAACTTCCATGGTTGTGCATTTGATTAACAGAAAAAAAAGAATTTAATTAGATGTAATTAATACCTCACATGTGATTGTCTTATTAATTTCTAATGGCACTTTATGAGCATTAAATATACATATATCTTAGATATGGCTGCTTAACTTTTGACTTTCTGCATGGCACACAGTTCTGCATCCTAGTCCTAAAAGCCATGGGAAACAATTATGGTAATGGTGCCTTTCCATAATAGTAAAATATGTGAATGCATTATTATATGAGGGGAATAAGCATATTGTAGAGTGGATAATATCCACTGCTGCCCTCTGAGACTGCTAAAACTGTGTTTTCCTTTTCATATCTACTCCATTTCCATAAGTAACCACCACCACTGGAACCAACCCTTTTGTTGTCCATTGGTTGTGATAAATTCATTAGGTTTTAACCATACCGAATCTGAAATTTCCTTGAGAATCTGAGATAATATGTTGAATAGGCAGGTATATATACTGATGTGAAGCTTCAGAATAGCTTCTGGGGTTATGAGAATCCCTGCAGGGTCCAGATAGACATAGTACCCAAGTGGGAGGTCAGTGACTGTGGTCAACCAGAAGCCATGTGCTCTGTCCAAAAGAGGCTGCCATCAGCAGCCCCGGGAGTTTTACCAAGTGGCAACACAGATCTACTGATACCACCACACCTTTCAATTTTTCAAGGGAATCCAGACAGAAACTCAGACTTTTATGTGAAAACTGATTTTTTTTTTGAAAACTGATAATTTTTTAACTGTTGGCAGCTAATAATTTTGTTTTTTAAATGTTTCAAAGGATACACACAAAACACATATATGAGCTGAATTTTTTCTCCGGCTACCCATTTGTGACCTTTGGTGCAAATTCTTTATCTTGGTTCTATGGATCCTCACATTATCTGTATCATCTCCAGTATTGATTCTTTCTAGTT
The DNA here is from genome assembly GCF_014176215.1 of Rousettus aegyptiacus. Taxonomy (NCBI): domain Eukaryota; kingdom Metazoa; phylum Chordata; class Mammalia; order Chiroptera; family Pteropodidae; genus Rousettus; species Rousettus aegyptiacus. Next base: position 33,307,604 of record NW_023416287.1, on the reverse strand, counting down.
TAAGATGTCCTGCATTTTAGGTGGACTTGGCTCTCTTCTCTGTCAAGACATAGCAGGCCTGTTCTATCTATGATTTAGCCCTTTCCTGTGGTTACCCCAAATTGGGACACTTGTTTTGTCCCTTAGTTGTTCTGTGTGAGACCCAACTTATTTTCTCATTGCAAAAGTCCTTCTGCACCTGCTGCAGCCTGCACTCATCACTTAGATGCTCAACACCTCATCACACGTCACCCTTCATGATTGACTTCTAGTATATATGTCTTGTCTTTTCAAATAAATTGTGTTCTTTTTCAGGGCAAAGATTGAACATGGGGGTCTATTCTGAGGTGCGGTAGACTCGGAGGTGTGCATGGGACCAGATCAGATAGTGAATCTTTCCTGGAACATTGCTTTAGATGCCTCTAGCGACAAGAGCTCATTGCCTTTCATGGCACCGTGCCAGCTTTGGACAGCTTTGACCTTAGAAAGTGTTTGCTTGCTTATTTGCTTAATCAAGCTGAAATTTGCCACCTGTCCCCCAAAGGTTTTGGTACCCTTGGGCATCTACATTGAATTCTTTTACCCTTTGTGCTGTGGTTTTCTGGAGAAGCAGGACCCAAGTCATTCACAAGGATTTTTCTTTTAACAGGATTAAAAAAGAAGCAATATTTTTATGTGGAAATAGACACTACATGCACACAATTTCTATCCTGTCAAATTCTGAGGGAGATTTTCGTAATAATTACCTGTACTTTGCCTGTTTTACCATGTTTCTTTTGAAAACACTTTCCTTTGCAATTTCTACTTTTACCAGCATAAACAAACATTTCCTAAATTTGTGACCATATATTTTGCTTGGTATTACAGTGTCTCTTTGAAGAATTGATTTTCTTTTTTCTTCTCAACAATCAAAACTATAATTATCTGTATATTAAATTTTAAATATCATAATATATTATAATGCTTGGACCCATTACCTCTGCCTTGGGTATCATAAGTATTGTGACGCTTGGCTATAAAAATAAAAGTATTTGCAGATTTAAAAGTGGCTCATGTAAATAGACTTTTGAGACCCTTGCTCTTTTTTTTTTTTTTTTAATATAGTACACTGGAAGTTGCTTTTCAACTGTAAAATTTCATGTTATGGTGTTGCCAACTGACCAGGATGCTAACCGTAAACTCATTACTCTTTTGTGTGTTTTTAGGTGCTGTGATACTCTTGGGAAGAACCAATATGTTTCGCTTTAACCATCCAAAGGAAGCTGCCAAGCTCAGGGAGAAGAGGAAGGTGAGCCACATGTAATCTCCAGAAGCCAGCTCTGATGCGGGTGGGGCTGGGCTGGGGGAGATCTTTATACTGGTTCCAAAAGTTTGATTTTTCTGGAGTACAGAACCAGAAAGGTTATTATGTAGCTTAGATTGATTCTAGGGAGTTTGTTTCCCAGAAGATGACTGGCTGATGAAGTAGGAGGGCAAGCAAGTAAAGTCCAGAGCAGGAGAAATGGTTCCTGCTAGCCCCTTCTCTTCAACCCTTCATCCCCACGAAAGAATTGGGCTTCGTTGTACATTAAGCGGAGAGTGACTTCCACTTAGGAGCCTCTACTTTAGTAGTTATCCCAATATCAGAATCACTTTAATCCAAAATTTTAATCATTTTCTATTTACAGCCATGTTAAATAGGATTTTTCGATTGGGGTGTGAAGCAGGGAGTACATTTAGGACAATTGGGAGAGACTTCCTCTTGGCTGGATGCGGTTATCCAGAGGGTACTTTAAGTGCTGGATCGGAGAAGTAGGCAGAGGACCAGAGAGAAAGGAGAGAAAATGAGAGGGAGGGAGATCTATCTAAAGATGTCGTGCTGTTCTTAGATTGAGAAAGCTAATAAAGACTGCAGCGAACATTTCTAAAGCCAGGCACTGTGTGAAAGTTCCACATATATTCTACTGCTTTATCTGTGCAACAGCTTTTACTACCCCTTGTCACAGATGATCTAGATGAGAAACTGAGACAAACTTGTTCCTTAGCTAGCAAGTAGGGAGTCAGGCCTGCAGCCCTGACCTGCCAACCTGGAAGTGCCTGCCTTCACCACTAAGTTACACAGCCCCACATCTCAGCCTATTTTTGCAAGGGCTTCCTGAGGTTGCCGGTGCTGTAGATGGGAAATAATGAGAAAGCTGCAAACCTCAGCCTTCTCCAGGCTGGTCCTTCTAGCTATTGAAGCCTCTTACCTGTGCCAGCCCAGGGTCTCCTTGAAGGGTCCTTTTCATACAGAGTTGGAAAAATGTTTGCAATAGCTTTCCATGGAAGCAAAAAAGGTAGATCTCTTATTTTTTGTTTCCCTTCACCTCTCCGTCCTCCATCTCTATCACTCAGTTAAGTGTGCGTGAGTGCTGCTGCTAATAGGACAACACTCCTGCCAGGCAATGAGGATAACAAAGATATCATGACCCCTTCCCCTGACTTTAATGCAGCATGGTTGGGGAAACCATCGGTTCTGGAGTTCCTGGTTAGTTTTCCCTGTCCGAGCTTGCTAGAGCCCCGCTATGATTAGCTGAGGGCTTGGGTTTGAGACTGTCCCTGATGTGCCATCCTCAGATAGACCAGCTGGTTTGCATGCTAATGAGGGGTGTATGCACTTCATTGCTTCTCACAAGTTGAAAACATTGAGATCAGAGCACTGGCCTCTATCTGCTAAGGTAACCGCTCTGCCCTGTGTCTGCTCTTAGAGTGGCCTTCTGTCCTCCTTCAGCTTGTCCATGACTGACCTCTCGAAGTCCTGTGAGAACCTCTCCACAGTCATGTTGTACAACCCAGGGTGAGTGAACAGCAGCGTCTCCTTCCCTGTGATTATCACTGTTGTGGTGTCTATTGTGTCAATTCCATTAAAGTCACTAGATAAAAATAACACTTCTGCAGTTGTGCCTCCTTATCGAATCAGCCGTAGTGATTTTCCACGTTCCTTTCCAGCCCTTGCTATATGTACATAATTTTACTCCGTTATAATCACAACATAAATGAGATTACATATTCTGATTTTTTTTTTTTTTTTTTTTTGCTGAACAGCATAATAAGCATTAGTGAGGGTTGTTACAAGCTTCATTATCATTTTCATAACTGTCTAATATTTTAGAGTTGGCATTTTGATTACTCAGTGAATGATCTCTTTTTGGCCAAAGAACTTCATCTCATTTTATAAATTTATTGTAGTAACAGATACAGCTTTGATTTTTAGGGCACAAAATAGCCCAGAAAATTATGGTTACAACTTCCAAGCCCCAGAAAGTGCCCCTGAGGACACAACCAATAGTGTTTTAAATGGGCTTCTTGGCTGGGTGACCTTGGGTGATCAGCTTAACTATTCAGGTCCTTCATGGTTTCATCAGTGAAATGGTGGTAATAATGTAAATGTCTATAAACAGGGAGCTAGATGAAAGGACTTCAGGGTCTCTTCTAGTTTTGTGAGGTTCCATAAGTTTATCTTTCCTAAGGAGAATCTTATATAAGATGGTGGAGGTAAATCTAATAGCAAAATAAGTGAGATAAAACTGACAACATCTTCTAGAGCTGTCATTTGTTTAGTAGGTGCCGTATAACAGGCACTGTGCTAAACACCTCACATCCGTCATCTCTCATAATTCTCAGATGACTCTAACCCCGTTTCACACCGAGAGAATTCATATAGATTTGCTCGCCTATGGTTCTGTAGTTAGAGCTATAGTATGATTTCAGGTCTCTCTCATTTTCAGCCCAGGCTCTGAAAATGACTTTCTCCAGCTGGGGGCTAATTCAGACCTGGGTCCAGTTCCGTTGTCGGTGGCCTCTGGTACAAACACTGGGCCCAACGGCATTCTCTCCTTCAGCTCAAGTCAGTACTGTGGTTCATGGAAAGCAGACATGCCTTACAAGGAATTTCTTCATTGTCATATCATAGGAGTTTAAAATTGGGAAGCACCTTTGATCACATTTCTGAATTTCTACTTATTTTTTATATCAAACAAGTTCTGACACCTTATTTGATATAAAAAAAGTTTTTGGAAAGCCAGTTAGTGCAACACCAGGGCTTCTGTAGGCTCCTGGGCCTCTCCCTCCTTCCATAACTTCTGGAAGTATAAGCAAGCAGTTGACTCCCTTGTGCCAGCCTTTGTACCAGTCAGCCTTTCCATCTTATTATGTGGTTATTGAGGAGAATTGTGCTCATTAAGTAAATGAAATTAGCCATACCATTTAAAAACAACAACAAAACAAAACCCTCAAAGCAATGGATTACTGTTACTTTGAAAGGCACATTTTGTTATAGTCTTTAATTTCTTACATTAGTTTTAGCAAGTCTTTTATCATGACTGAATTGAATCATTCATGTGCTTACTTTAACTTTAATATAATATGTAAGTCTTCAGGGTTAATTTCAGTCCACATGATGTGAGCCATCTGTTTGATATTGTTGGACTAATTCACTTGTTCTGGGATATGAGGAATGCTTCTTAGAATCAATCACCTCCCATCCTGGGATCCACTTCCAGTCCTGGAACCCAGGTACCAGCTTCATTATCCTCGATGGTGGTACCTTTTACTTTGAAACCATTCGGAGATGTTATATGGCTGTCCAGTGCCTTCGAAAACCAAAAATTGATCTGTAGTTGTCCTGTCCCTTGAAACGCAGGGTCACCAACTGTGGTCCCCTCTTTCTCTTGCATTACTTATGGGATCTAAGTCCTTTTTTTCCTCACAGGAAAATATGTAGTCCTCTTAAAATTGATGCCCTTTTTTTTTTTGTCGTTTGCTTGTTTTTAAGTTAAAATTGTTTTTCTCAGTGTTTATAAAATGAAGGTCAGAGTATACTAATTTTAATCCTCAGAACTTTTCAGTGACTTTCTGTAATCTAAAAAATAAAATTCCAACCCCTCTCCATGTTATTCAAACTCTGCTGTCTCTGCTCTTCTCAGCACATCACTCCTGTGTCTGGGCACCAGCCATTACAGGTACTATATTTATTGCTCAGACTCACCTGGACTAGCCATGCCTTTGGGGCTCTTCCTTTGCTAGTTTCAGAGCCTGAAATGCATTTTAAGATGCACCCATTTGTCTTATAAGGCTTATTAGTACATACAATCTCTCTTCTGAAAGCTATTTCCAGCTTTCCTCCACCCGGGGAGAAAGAAGTGTTGCTTTCCGAGCCCGTCCTGTGAAGCAGGCAGGTTCTATCACAGTGGCACAATTGCCAACACCACCAACAAGGTTAGTTTACAGCTAGCTGGAAAGAGAGAAGCAATTACAGGTAATTTTCAAATAAATGCAGAAAGTGAAAATGAAATTAATATAAAATGTCTTGGGGCAGTATTTGATGGAGCGATTAGGAAAGCTTTCTGAGGAGGGGATATTTAAGACTTGAATGGAGAAAAGATGACACTTGTTCAACAAAAAGGGAAAAGAAGAGAGAGTAAGTCAGGGGACAAAGCAAGCACAGCGTTTCAAAATGAGAAGCAGAAAGAGGCCCAGAGTAGAGGCAACGTAGTAAACAAAAAGAAGAGTGGTAGCAGGTGAGTTGGGGGCCAGCTAATGTAGGGCCTGGTAGGCCATTGGAAGGAGCTGACTCTTTTCTAAGAGTGCTAGGGACCACTAGAGGGTTTTAAGAAGGAGAGTGACCTGCTGATGTAAGTACTATAAATAAGGTGTATGTTATTTGGAGAAAGAAGCATAGAAGCAAAGACCATGTAGAAAGCTGTTTCCTTAGTTCAGGTGAAAGACAACAGTGACTTGGATCTGAGTGGTGGCCATAGAGATGGAGTATCATGGAATCAAGGGTGATGCCCAGGTTTTGGATTTAAACAATTGGAAGATGGTATGTCCGTTTCCTGAGATGTGGGAGACAGGGAGGACCAATTTGGGCAGGTGTTTGGGTTTAGCTTATGTGTCTTTCCCATTAGATTGGAAGTTTTTCAAGGTCAAAGGCTTATCTTATTAATTTCTGTATTTTCAAGTTTCACTCATAAAACATGCTTAGTAAATGTTTAGCACACAGATTAAGAATTACACTTCAGTGAGGCACATGGGTCTTTTTAGGAAAGTTTTTTTTACTAATTTCTCTGAGCATGGGTGTTTGAAATAGCAGAAAATGGCATATAATGCAAAGGAATGCATTTTTGTGGCATGGGTAAATTCCCAAATGACACTGCAATTTTTGAATAATCTCAGAATCCTCAAGTAAAGGGTGGGAAGAAGGCCTCTTGATATGAGAAATTAGGTCAAGGCAGTCCAGAGAATTCAAGTGAGAAACAGTCTGTTTTAAACTACATTGCAGTTTGCTAAAGAGATGGTTATAGAGACATTTGACACTCCCATTATGCCTCCTGTTCACCTGGCTCACGTTAACAGACACATTTTGTCTCTGCCACCCCTGCAATACTCGTTTGTGAAAACTCAGATTAAAATTACTTTATACTTCATCTCCCTGACTTCATCCCCCTCAACTTTGCACCTGCATTCGATTGCCCATGAATTAAAACATAATTGGAGAAAAATTCCCTACTCATTTATAGGAAGCAGACACCTTGTGAAGTTGACTGCTCTAGTAACTCAGCAAAATGAAGCAGAACTAAAGCTATAGCCATGCTGTTTATACCTTCTTTGATGTTACAGTATAAATACCCTCAGCCTAAATTAAGCACCATGTGATACACTGGAAGAACATTGAAAGAAATATCTTTACTGCTTGGACCCTGGCTAAATTTTGTTATTTCAATCTGGGTAATAAGCTGCTTAGACATAAGGGTGTGTTAGTTTCTCAAGATGGAAAAGTAGGACTGAGATGCTTTAACATTTCAGCATATATTTATTGAGAGTCTGTCATTTGTGGAGAATCTGTGTTAGATGCAATGTTGTCTCTGCTAGGAAAACTGACACATGCACATGAACCCATTTAGAGTGAAGGCAAGGTGTCTATGACTCAGGGCAAAGAGAGTGGTATAAGTAAACTGTCTCCCGGCAGGTCCAGTGAAAGGAATGGTGGGACCTGCCGAGAAAGGGGATTCTCTTCATATGGCCATGCCTTGTAATGTGTTGGGTGACAGAAAACCAGAGACTTGCAGAGGAATCTTTCTTGACATTGAGATCACCTCTAGCCAGCATCATGGAATCTGTTGTAAGCCTAATTCACAGCAACCAACTTGCCTTCAAATCTTATGGAGACCAGGCGTTTTTCCCTATCTTCCCAATTTTCACCCTATTTGGCTCTTAGTGCCATAGCAACACATAGCTTATAGTAAAGAGCCAAAGCCCATGTCAGGAGAAGAGTGGTGTGGAAGAGATAGTAGGGGTTTATGAGGAGCCTTCTTTTAGAAGCCTCTGGTCTGCTGCTTTATTCTCCATAATTGAAGACATGAAGATGTTAGACATCTGTAATAATGCCTTAGCTTGGAGGACAAAGCAGGGAAGAATATTAACCAAATATTTGGTCCTGACACCACCCCTGAGGAGCCCCAAGTCACTCACCTTAGCTCAGCTTGAGATTTCTCTCCAAGATTCACCAATGAACTGGATTCTCTGCTGAACCCTAAGATGTTTGCACATAGGAGAGGCAGACTGGACAGCAGATAATTCTGAGAAAGGTATCTTTTATGAGCAAACCAGATGAGCGCTGGAAGGGGAGAGAGAGTCATGTTGAAGGTTAGGAAGAAATAAGAGGAATCTATGGATTAAGGCCTGACTGGGGAACCCTCTGAAAGCCAAGCACTGACATTTTTCATTTGCTTTTGATAGACAACTGCTGTTTGGGGAGATGTACTTTTGGGTTTGAAGAGGATGGATAAGAGATAGGAGAGAGATTGCAGGTCAGGTTCTACACGCACATAGTAGCAGTGTATGTGTCACATTTTCATAAATTTTGGTTAGTATGTTCAGAATTTATGATTATGATTTAAATGTGTGGCCTCAAATACAATGGACGATTATTTTCTATATACTCATAAGCATTTGGTAGCTCATTTCTTCAGTTTTTTATAATTGTGGTAAAATATAATTAACATAAAATTCACCATCTTAACCATTTTAAATATATAGTTTAGTAACTTTAGTGCATTCACATTGTTGTGCAGCTTATCTCGGGAACTCTTTTTGCCTAATAAAACTGAAACTCTGTACCTATTAAACATTAACTCCTCATTTCTTCCTTCCCCTAATCCCAGACAGTCCCCATTATACTTTCTGTCTTAGGAATTTTACTACTTTAGGTACCTAATGGAAATGTAATCATACAGTATTTGTCTTTTTGTGACTGGCTTATTTCACTCAGCATAATGTCTTCAAAGTCCGTCCATGTTATAACATGCATCAAAACTTCCTCCTCTTTTTTTTTTTATGGCTGAGTAATATTCCATTGAATTTATATACCACATCTTATTTATCTATTCACCTGTCAGTATGCACTTAGGTTGCTTCCACATTTTGGCTACTTTGAGTAATGCTGCTATAGTTATATTTAAATATAATTAAATACAAGTACTGTTTTTTAATTATTTTAGGTATATACCAAGAAGTGAAATATGGATAATTTTGTAATTCTATTTTTAACATTTAGAGAAACTGCCACACTGTTTTGCATAGCAGCTATACCGTTTGACAGTCCCACCAATAATGAACCACGGGTTTCAATTTCTCCATGTCTTAGTCAACATGTTTTCTTTCTGTTTTTGTTTGTTTGTTTGTTTGTTTGTTTCATAATAGCAGCCATCCGAAAGAATGTGAGGTAGTATCTCATTGGGTTTTTTTTTCTTTTTCTTTTTTCTTTCGTTTTCTCAAGCATGTCCAAACTGAAAAATAGCATTTAGAAATAAAGAAAGAAAAGCTCAAAATTTAGTTCCCCCAAAAAGTACAGTAATCAAATGGTGAACATAAGCCTAACAAGGATCAACTTCCAGATGACCTGTCTCAAGCCCTGCCAACCTCATTCAGTTCAGCCAGCACATTCACATTTCTCTCAAAATCCAGTTAATGGTTGGAATCCAAGAATTTCTAGTTGAGGAGAGATTTGGTCATCTTTGCATTAAAGGGATCACTGGTGATTGAGCAACAAGGGCCCTAAGGAAGTGACAAGAAGGAGACTGGACATAAAGATTTGAACTGAGGCAACAGTCAAAAGAACTTAGAAGAAAGCTGGGCTATAGAGGTGTTTCGGGAAGAAAGAAATGAGGCCTGGATGATTAATAAGATGTGAGAAGTGAAGATGCTGATTTCCATTTTTTTTTTTTTTTGGCTTAAATAATTGGTTAGGGGTTGCATGATACCCAGCTGAAATACAAATACAGGAGGAGGAAGAGCAGGTTGTTAAGAGGCAGAAAGGATAATGAGTACAACCTTGAAAAAGGGCTCCAGGCAAACTTTCTCCCATAAGTGACCTTACACTTGAGTATTCTGTCAGCCACCTTGCATTCCTTTGGAAAGCTGGGGTCTCTGCAGCCTGTCAGAAGCACAGGATGAAGGTGGTTCCCCCTGTTGAATAAAATAAATGCTCTCAAGTTCTGCCACTTTTTCTTCATCCATTTAGCTGCTATGTGAGGGCCCATCATTTGTCCAGCCAAGTGCTAGGGCTCTAGTGAGTAAGACAGACAGAGACTGAGTCACCTCAACGCAGGATTTAGTGCCCAGGGAAGACATTTGTAAAGCCTGTCAGGAATCAGGATGCTGGTAGCATTGCCTTTGCACAGGACAAACTTAGATTACTCTGGGGTGTTTTTAGGGTAGGGAAAGTGTGCAGTTCAGTCCAGACCCACACCCCCCACCGAAGGCTCTGTGTCTCATTGTAGTCAGTCCTCTCACAGAGCACCCACTGTTAATGAATCCTGTGATCAGCAGGTGGCCAAACCCTGGTGAAAAGTGAAGGGTTTTGTGTCCCTTACCTTATATTTGCCTTGTCCCTTCTGTAGGACCAATTTTAACAAACAGGAATTAAAAAAGAATTGATGGTGCACCTCCTGCTCAGACTGGTTGCAGAACTTTCTCCTCCTGTCTTTTGTACTCTCCCTCTTCGGCAAACTAGCTTTTACCTTTCTTAATTATTGCATAATGTAGAGTGTTTGCTTAATAAATGGTAGCAGTGGCTCCCCGCCCCCCCCCCCCTTGTTTTTCTCGTATTAAAGTCTCTGGACCACGTCTGTCTAAAGATGCTGGGACTCCTCGAATATCAACAGCTCCTTTCCCTTCTTGCCCCAGTTTCCTGAGCACCAGCCTGCTTTTCTGATTTTGATAGAAATCACTGCCCACTCTATCTATCCATTAGGAATTTTTCCCTCTCAGATTGGCTCTCCGTAGGGACTCTGATCTTCCCAGCTCTCTGCCTTTTGTAATCTCCAATCTCAGCCTGAGAAAATTCTTTGGGCCTTTTCACTCTGAAATTTTTTCTGCCTATCAGTGCGGAAGAATGTGCAAGACAGATTTTTTTTCTTTAAATGGCCAATGTGCTACACAGCAAAGGAAATCATCAACAAAATGAAAAGGCAACCTATTAAGTGGGAGAAATATTTATAAATCATATCTTATAAGGGGTTAATATTCAAAATATGTGAAGAACTCATGAACTCAATAGCAAAATAACTAACTAAATAATAATAATGGGGAGAGAACCTGAATAGACATTTTTCTAAAGAAGACGTAAAGGTGGCCAAGAAGCACATGTAAGGATGATCAGCATCACTAATTATCAGGGAAATGCAAATCAAAACCATGATGGGATATACCTCACACCTGTCATAGTGGCTGTTATCAAAAAGTCCCACAAGCGCTGGTGAGGATGTGGAGAAAAGGGTGCCCTTGTACACTGTTGATGGGAATGTAAGTTGGTGTAGCCACTATAGAAAACAATATGGAGGTTTCTGAAAATATTAAAAATAGAATTACTTACTGCATGACCCAGGAATTCCACTTTTGGGTATTTATCTGAAGAGAATGAAAATACTGATTTGAAAAGATACATGCACCCTCATGTTCATTGCAGCATTACTTACAGTAGCTAAGGTATGGAAACAACTGAGTGTCAATTGATGGATGAATGGGTAAAGAAGATGTGATATCACCAGCCTTGACAATAATTCATGACTTCCTTTATGAGATGATATGGGAAAGACTCACAGACCTGCCCCTGGAATCCTGTCCCAACCTTGAGCTGGGGGGTGGAGATCACTAGCCCTCCTTCACCCTTTTTGGTGATTGCTTCCTTCCCCAAGACCCATCCTCTTCCCAGCATCTGGCCTGGCCCCTCAGTGCCTGTGGGATGATTTCTAAGCTCCAACACCATCATCCATGACTTTGTTCTTCAACGTTGTCTTCTGTCACATTCCATCTTGAACTTTATGCTGTGGTTTAAGTGGACAAAACAGATCTTTCACGCCCCTCTCCAGGTCAAGCCAATCTATAAAACTCGTAACACAATCTATAGAACCTTCCCATTCTTTCCTTGAGCCAGACTGTTCAACTTTCAAACTGAGTATAAGAATTGTCTCTTCAGGAAGTGTTTGTGCATCTCCAGCTTGACCTAAATGCTTTCTGTTTATTCTTTAGCAGGCATTTTGTGCATACCTTCATTATAGCATTTTCAAAGTCTATTTAACTGATGCTTATGCCTGCTTTCTCAGTAGGCTTCTTGTGAATAGGAACCATTCCTGCCTCATCTTAGAATCTCCAGAAGCTCCCACATGGTGGGTACATTGAGCTGAGGGTTGTGGCCAGCTGATGAGCTCTCAGCACACAGGATGTATTCTGCTCACAGGTCTCCAGGTGCTTTGTGCTTCAGGTGGCTCCAGTGCACTTTTTAGTATCTCTAGGTTAGCCACTCCCTAACTTTTTGATTTTCTCCTTCACACAAATGTACTTTATACATGTTTCGTGGCTTTCAACATATTTTTTTGTTTCTTTGGTATTTTGTATACCTAAGTATGTATGTGTGAGTGTGTGTGTGTGTATTTTTTTTTTTTTTTGCCGTAGACTAAAAAACTTACTGTTTAGTCCTGAGTTCCTCTTAGAGCAAAGCTCTCTGAAAGAATTAAGTCTAGTTTATAAATTAATGAATCCCATAAGATCCAATTTATTTTCAAAGCAACCAGTTTTTTCTCTTTGTAACATATTAATTTTCCAAAAAGCCATGGGGTGTGGGAGGTGGCAGGAAAACAAGCACTGACTCATAGTAAAAGTTGGAGTTTTTAAAAATGAAATCCTTGCTGCTCAAGAACATTTTATCAGCCTAATTGGGCACACAGAGTTGGGTGTATCATTTCTAACATAGTTTTGGAACTTGCTGCTGGCCCACATCTCAAGCTCCCTGGAAATTGGAATTTATATACACACATGCATGATCCTTGGTGCCAGAAAATATTTGGATGAGGCAAAGCAGCCTGGTGACTTCTTTTGGGAGTTAGCTCCACTTTGGAGAAGTGCCGAGCCAGGGTCTTTGCCAGGAAATAATTTTGCTGCGAGAGAAACATTTCTCCTCAACCAGCGCACAGTCTTTACGAAGAAGCCAGGACCACTGCTTGAGCTCCTCTGTCTTGCTCTGAGACTGCAAACAGACAGCTAATTTGGCAGGATGTAGAAGCTTTCACAGCTTCTTAAAAGTGCTCTAAGCAAAATTATATGCAATCCAAGTTCATTTCAGTCTTGAAAATAAATAAATTTTTACTTGTGTGCTATTTTTCTTTAAGCACTAACCAGAGCCCATTTAAATATATATATTTAAATAATTAAATTCCGAAGGGGAGAGACAGCTCAGCTTAAACTAAAGAATATCAAAAATAAAAAATCGGACCTCTATTTGGTAATCAATCCAAACAGCTTCATAGAGTATAGCAGCCTGAGATGGGGTTTGTTTGGGATCAGGCCCCCTAACTCTGAAGATGCTCTGATGTCATCAGCAGTCAGGGGATGAAGACAGATAAATGATAATTATTTTTAACCTAACTTTTTATTTTACTGTGCTAATTAGAAATCACATCATAAAAAGAAGAAATTACTACAAAGTTAAACATGTTATTGTTGTATGTTCTAGTCTGTACCTCTGTCTGTTCCACCGGCTAGCCATTTCTCTGTGTCTTTCTCTGTGCCTGTATATGTACACACATTTATATATGTATACATTTATACTTATATGTATTTGTATGTGTTCTTTTACCAAGGTGGGTTCAAGCTGGACATGTAAGAGTTTTCCGAACTTATAGATCTTTTCCTTTTATATGTATTTTCTTATGTCACTTTAATATCCATGTTACATTCATTCCATTTTATGGATATTCCATATGTCATTTTACTTACCTTCTATGGTTAGTAGTACTGTTCTCTAGTTTTGAGCTATCACAAGGAATTGGAGTGAAGATATTTGTAGCTATATCTTTGTGCTTATCCATGATTACTTCCTCAGGGAAGAAAAAAAAAGAAAAAAAAAAAAGAAAGAAAGAAAAAAAGAAATGGAATTACTTGGCCAGAGGGTGTATATAATTTTAAGGCTCTTGTTACATGTTCACAAATTGTTCTATGGAATGGTTGGTTGTACATATCACCACAAGAGTTTTCATCTGCTTACAAACTGGAAAGGAATCCTCTTAAGGTATAGATTGTGTTAATATAAGTACATCCTCCTGGCTGAGAGAGAGCTCTCAGCTGTATTCACAGGAACTAGAGACCAGGGAATCCTCACAGTAGCTCTCTCTAGGATTGTGTCCTAGGCATTCTGATCATCATCAAGGATTCACCAAAACCCCTAGTTTGCCCTGTGCTGAGCTACGTTCTGTACTAGAATGCTGCATGTGGTTAGCTCCAGCCTCCCTGGTCCTTTTGCTGGCTGTCAGCAATTATATGAAAAACAAATAGTTTCATTTTCCTTTCTGTCTCCCACCCCTTGCCTGTTTCTTCCTTATGCTCCTCTTCCCACTCCCTTTCTGCCTCTCATCTCCTTCCCTCTCTTCAACCGAAAGGATAAATACATTGCATTAGGGAGAAAGTAAGAAGACGCCTTTGTTGTGCTGAGCCTTAGCTGCACTGTAGATGACTATAAGCTTCCGCCAGACAGGCACAGAATCTAATTTGTTTTTCATTCAGCTCCCAGCATAATACCTGGAACTTAATAGACATCTAATAAATGTGAATTAAAGTGAATTTAGTTTCCCTCCTTAATTCATGCCAATATAGAAGGGGCTTCAGAATTGAGTCATAACTGGAGGTGCTCTTGATAAGATTCTCACCATTGTGCGAAGTCCTGGTTTCGACTGCATGTCCCGGTAGGAATAGTCATGTGGCCTATACAGTGCCCTTCTAGGTCCACTTTTCTCTTTTCTCTCCTCTCACTTTCTGGTGCTTTATAAATTGTTTTATCCTTTTATTTATTTTTTTTTCTTGCTGACCTTGAACATGAAAGATTTATACATGTAGTTGGCAATATTTATGTTGCTGGTGATTTGGTAGTTAGCCTGTGTTTTAGCTGATGGTTATTTACTGTGTTTATCTCTGTTGGTTTATTTTATTGGGCCTTACCATTTTTCAAAAGTTTGCTTTGCTGCAAGCCTGATTTTATTTTCAGCTTTTTGTCTCAGTTGTCTTGCTTTTTTATGGACCATTTACTAACTTTACAGTTGCTGGAGAGTGTCTTAAATAGCTTGTTAAGATACACAGTCGTGGGGAACTTGTGATGAAAGCAACTGAAAGAAGCGAGTTTCTTTCTTCCATTAATAGAGATTAGTGTTAATTACTGACTTTGCTTTTCTTTTCTTTCTTTCTTTTTTTTTTTTTGTCCTTGAATATTATTTCACTGTGAGCCACTTTAAATGATGAGCTGCCTGTGCTTTCTGTTTTCAAAGCAGGCAGAAAGATGAGCTGTAGAATTCAAAGAACAGTTCATCTTTATTCAGTCACTTTAGATTTGCATTGTGCTTCACTCACTTTATAATTGCACAATCTCAAGATGAATTATAAAGGTCAGCTGAGGAAATGAGACTTTTTTTCCTAGTGAAGTGATGAATTGTAGTTATGGGCAAGGGTAGAAGTTAGTAGATTTCCTTTTAGTCCTACATGACAACACAATTTTCCTTTCAAATAATATGTTAACTTGATTACATACCACAAACTCTCTGTACTTCAGCTTATTTGGTTAGAGCTTGTTGCTGATTCAGTCAAGGGTTCCAGTTCTCCCTGTCCATTCTTGCTTCCAGGTCTTTGCATATGCTGTTTCCTCTTCCTGGAATAATGATCCATGTGTCTACTATCTCTTCACAGGGCTAAATCCTTTATAGTCTCTAAAATCTCAATTTAAATGCCATTTCCTCATAGAGGCCCTACCAACCCCAATCCAAATTTCATCCCCTTGCCTATTCAGTCATAGTGTCTTTTATCTTTTCTTGGTAGAACTTTAAACTTGGTAGTTGGAATTATGCCTCTGGTGCAACTATTTGTCTACTCTAGGTCTATATATTTAGTGGTAAAGTAAAAGGGTTTTATTTTCTAAAACTGTATCACCACTTCTAAGTGGGTGGTTCGAAAAATAATTATTGTGTGTGTGTGAGAGAGAGAGAGAGAAAGAGAGAAAGAGAATTGTTGTGCCCTATTGAGGCACTTCCATTCCCTTTTATCACAGACCATAGTTCTAACCTTGAATAACGGTGCCCCACCTTAGAGATATCAAATGTTTAGTCACCATCAACAACCCCTATTTCTTATGATTGTCTAAGGTTAATCATCATCGTTGTTGAAAATAAATGGAAATGAACCAGAGATTTGTGGAAGCAAAAAAGAAAGTGAAATGGTTGCTATAATCACAGTAGATTAGGAAAAAAAATTTGATACAGGTAGTTTTTCTCATTTTAAATTGAAATGCTTATTATAAAAAGGTAAAACATTCAGGAATAAGTAATCACAAGCATTCACAATCCTTCCATCAAGATATAATGATTGGTTTACATTTCTAATATTTACTTATATTTTATAGTATATATATTTAATTGTATATCAGATATTGTAATTATACATTATAAAGAGTATTTAAAAAATAAAATTGAGATCATATTAGATATACCGTTCTGTATTCTGCTTTTTCTTTTAACATTTTGTTGTAAACTTTTCCCATGCCAATGAACACAAGTTTTAATTTCATGTTTATATTGTAATGTAACTCTTGCTTAATCATTAAATACTTGTGTGAATATTTTTTTTTTTTTGGTCCACATAAATTGTTGATTACATTGCAATTAATCCACTTATATAAACCTTCCCCACTTGGTTATTTTCTCTGCTAAATCCACGCTTTCTCTGAATTCTTTATTTGATGGCAGCTGCTGCTTACATTCAGGCAATAAGGGGAGGATTTAAAAGGGAGATATTAGAGACATAAAGGGGAGGAAGGTTTGAAGGCCGAGAAAAGAAAAGGCATGACAGTGGAGAGCTGGGAGTGGGCAGGCAGGCCCGTGGAGACACAAAAGGCACTCCACTCAGCCCCAGTTCGATCAGAGGCACACATTTCAAGCGTTGCCTGGTTAGGCGTGTTAGCATTTTGTCTTTCAATGCACGATATCAAAGTACAAATGTGTGAAACAGACTTGTAAAGCTTTTCACTTCAACGATGTATTGTCAAGGCAAAGGAACTGAGGTGCATTTTAAGTCTTTTTCACATCTTCAGACTTCAAACTTCCCTCCTCTGTGCTCTGTCTTCCCCCTGCCCACAAATGTGCATAGCTTTTCTTTTTTTAAACAAACGTCTCCTTGGGCTACCCAGTGTAGATTTCACCAAACTGTTCGTCAGAATCATCTACCATGTACATGTCCAACAGTATGAGATTGCTTACGTAAGTCATGGTGCATTTGTATTATAGAATTGCATGATATAAAACTGTGTTATAGGATAATAGTTAATGATTTGGGGATTTATCTAAGGTATGCATTAAGAGGAAAAGGTTACAAAATAGACTCTGTTGTAGGCTCTCATTTGTGTGTGTATGTGTTTGTGTGTGGCTATGAAGGCTAAAGGCCATATACAAGATGGGGCATTTGTAGTGAGGGGCTTACCTGTTTCCTATGTTTGCTGCAGTTAGTTACTTTTATAATGAGAGTGTGGGAAGCACCACAAGTTATTTCTTAAGGTGAAGAGAGTTCTGCATTGGCTGACAGCATCTCCTCCTTATCCTGGCATTTTGAGACTGTGTTTGGCTCTGATCATCATGTCACTGACTTCTAAGCATTCACTACTCATAACAGTCATTGGTTGAACATCTACTCTGTGCCTGGCACAAGGCCCTCAGGATATACAGTCAACTTAAGTCTCTTTCCTCAAGTAGCCCTGGGAGACAGGGCTCTGCCCTCCTTCTGTGACTTGTAGGTCCTCGGTGGTCTTGGTCCTTGTTCCCTCTTGGGCCACAGTTGCTCTCATGCCATCACTCTGCCTTGATTCCATCCGTTATTGCCATGCTGGTTTTGCTGTGCTCCCAAATGCCACACACGTCATCTCCTAATCATTGGCCTGGCTTCTCCCTCATGTTTACACTAGTTCCGTCCTCATGGTCATTCCTTTCCTTCATTCAGATCTCCCCTAAATGTCACCTTCTCTTTCCACCCTCTCTCCTGGCTTCCTTCTCTTTCCTTCTCTTTTCATTATCACATAACAAACTCATTGTTAATCAGCCTACACTAGAATGGGAGGTTTATGACAGAAGGGGCTTGGTTCCTTTTGCTGCACCCACAGTGCCCACGACAGTGTTTGGCACATAGGTGATTTGTTGAACAAAAGAATTAATGAATGCATGAGCCACTGGTTCTGGTACCTCATGCCATGTCTTGCTGTGGAAGGAAAGATTTCCCAGGAAGGTGCCCCCAAGACTGTCAGCTTAACCCTTGACATTCTGCCCTCAGTCTCACTTCTGGATTTTATTTATCACTTTCCTTTATTCTGAACAATAGCCAAACAAGGCTCTTTACTGCTCCCTTTGCTTGTATCTTTTGTCTTCCTGCTTCGGTTTTTTTCTCCATTAGATTTCCCCCCACTTACCACACTGTACCATTGTTATTCTGTCCATCTGTCAAGGCCCAGCTCAGATCATAGCCCCTCTGGGAGGCCTCTTCTCCCTGCAGCTATAAAAGCTCTCCCTCCACCCATCTCCTGTTTAAAATGGAGCTTTCTTGTTGGGCTCCACACATTCTATGTGATTGATACACTTGTGTATGTTATTTCATTTAAAATTCACTCTTAAGACTGAAAGGTACTTTATCCACTCTGTATTCCCCTCAGAGTCTAATCCACTGCCTTGTACATAATACGTGCTTGATAAAGGTTTGTTTGATGTGTGGCATGCATGGCTGAATGAAGTGGCACACTGTTCTGGTTTATCCAACAGGCACACTTACATTTCGGAATGATTAATTATTTTTAACTTTTTGGAAGCTATTTCTGGGCTAAAAGTTACTGTGGTTTGGTTGAACAGGTGAGGTGGAATTACAGAGTTGAAATAAAAATAGAAGAAGAATAGGAAGAGGTGGTCTTTACTCTCAGCTTCTCTAAAGAGGAGGTCACCTTGGGCCTCTCTCTCAAACTCTCGGGACCTCAGTTTCCTGGTCTGTAAAGTGAAGAGGGGGCAAGGTGTCGGGGTATGTGCTGAGTTCCATGCATGATTCTTGAGTCTCCATGTAGTTCTAACCACCTATTGCCCTGTAGATTGATCAGGTAAGTCACCGGGGTTTAACGGGGTCCTGACCATCTTTATTAGAGCGAGTTATACCACTGTTATGAGAAATAGGCCGAAGAGAAACTCACTTAAAATGCTTATGGTATCAAATTTCACTTTTTTTTTTTTTTTAAGGATCTTTGGTTTTTTTTGAGCACTTTCATTTGCAACACAAAGGCTTAAGACTGGCTCCTGAAAAGTCTTTTTTAGAAACGATCTTGTATTTTTCAATTACAGTTGACATACATTATTATATTAATTTCAGGTGTACAACATAGTTATTTGACATTTATAAAACTTACAAGTGATCACCCTGATAAATCTAATACCATATGACACCATATGCAGTTAATTATTATATTATTGACTATATTTCCTATGCTGTACTTTACATCCCCATGACTGTTTTGCAACTACCAACGTGTACTTCTTAATCCCTTCACCTTTTTCATCCATATCCCGAACCTCCTTCCCATCTGGCAACTCAAAATATTCTCTCTATCTGTGGAAAGTTTTTAGTGATAACTTTCTAGACCAAATGTTTGAAAGTTTATTAGAAAACTATTCCCAGAGTCCTAAGGATATTTATGTTATAAAATCTGACTTTTATGAAAAGGGGGTTATATTTCACAATCTTCCAGATTAAATTGCTTTGTAAGACCCCACCTTGATATACACACCCTGGATTGCAGCTGTATATCAGCCATTTTATGTAGAATAACCTGATGTGTTACACCATGATTTGTGGGGAAAAGGGAGATGGGGAGTGAGTAGCATAGCACTTCCAAATGTCTCTACAAGTGAGCTATCCTTAGCTTTTTAATGAACGTTCACATGAGAGCTGATGTACACAGGAAAGACCACACTGCCTTTCTGTGAATAGTTAGAATCTGGATGAATGGCTAATTCTTCCCTTCATGATTTTCCCTGTGCCTACCTTGGGGTAGTAACTGGTTTCTGCTCAGCCTCTAAGTAACACCTAGAATGTCAGTATTCTCAAGGTCAAGGAGATGATTAGGTAGGACTCGCACAAACTCCAGTATTCAAATTCAGACTTTCTCATTAGTCTAATATTTCCTTGGTCCATGGGGCTTGCTCATTCTTTAGGTGACTTGAAACTGACTCGAAGTTTCTCAGGGTGGTAGGGTGGTGAGAACGTCAGCCATTCTGGTCTAAACTGTTAAAGAATTTATTATAGTTAAAACCTAATCTCTTATGAAGGATCTGGGAGAGGTGAATCATCTAATGCCAAATTCTAGTCTTTTCTAGCTCCTTCCCTCTATCCCTTACCAGAATCCAGACTGAGAAATGACACCAAACATTGCAAAAAAGAGGCTGGGAGTTTTTCAAAAATGACACTTTATCAGGCCAGCTACATAATTTGCCAGGCTCAGTGCAGAATGAAATGTGGCACCTCTTGTTCATATCCTAAGAATTTTAGAGAGGCACCTAAAAAGGAGTAGATGATAGAGGCTTTGTTCATCTGCTGTTACAACCATGCCAAAGTTGTGACGGAAACATGGAGCAAACAGCAAGCAGTCACCATGAGTCTAGATGTACAGAAGCATTACGACTAGGGAGAGAAATAAGAAATCACTCTTCAATAGTAGAGGTAGGAGGGGGTGAAGATGTGAGGCTGCTCGTCCCGGAACAGTTGAGTGGGATGGAGGCTACCGCAGCAGCAGCTAGCAACTGCAGACGTCTCTTAAAGCGGACATGTCCGCAAGCAGACTTTCGCAGTGACAGACCTGCCTGCTCTGAGCACCAGCACAGTGTCAGCTGCTCGCAGGGCACCAGTGACTTACAGGGGTACACTGAGTTGTTGGAGTAAGAGCCGGAGGCGAGGCTCTCTCCTGGACAGAAGTGCTGGTAGTATCCATTGTTCTTCTTTTGAGCCCTCCCCACTCCCAGTATGCAGACACAGTGCCTTCATAGCTAAGAGGTCATCAAAATGGATAGAGGTCGCTCTGCCCAGAGGATTCCCTGAAACTCCACCTCCCCCAACTCAAGACCTTACCCAAGCCACATCCAGGTGTGTCTTTTGTGACTCCAGTGCTCCTTGCTGAGCCACACCAAGACTTACACTGGTGGCAGCTGACCTTGGTTTCTGGCATGGCTTCTTGAAGCAGCTGTAACACAGCATTTGTGGATTGCTTGCTGAATCTTAACAGGTGGCTCCAGAGGGGCATAAGCTAGGGCTAAATTTGGCCTGCAGCTGAACCCCTCTCAGGACTGTGCCACTGGACACCTACCACACAAAGCTGCACTAATAAGACCAGGAGACCTAAGAACTTTGCTTAGTATATAGAAACAGACACAGAAAGGCAGTAAAAATAAGAAGACAAAGAAGCAGAAACCATATGAGAGAACAAAGCAGAGATCCAGGAATAACGGAGTCAAGCAGTCTAACAGATGCAGAGTTCAAAGCGCTGGTTATAAAGATGCTCAATGAACTTAGGGGAAGTATAGATGAATTCAGTGAAAACTTTAACAAAGAGATAAAAAACATAAAAATGGAAATGGAAATTATAAAAGTGAAGCGCTCAGAAATGAAGAACACGTTATCAGAGATGAAGAATATGTTAGAGGGAATCAACAGAGTGGATAAAGAAGAGGATCAAACCACCTAGAGAGGATGGGGAAGCCAAGGACACCCAATCAAAATGGCAAGAAAAAGGAAGCCAAGATTATAATAATAATTTAAGAAGCCTAAAAATATCCATGTCATAGGGGTACCTGAAGGAGAACAAGAAGCTGAAGAGCAAAGGGATTAAGTACAAATGGATAGTTACACAATAGACATGGAAATATAAAGTAGCATAAGGAAAATAGTTAACAATGTTGTAATAAATATGTAAGGGGGAAAAGGGGTACTAGATTTAGTGGGGTGATCACTTCGTGAGTTATATAGATCTCTAATCATTGTGCTGCACAACTGAAACAAATTTATTATTGTATGCCAACTTTATTTTTTAAAAAACACTCATTGAATTGTACAATGTAAATGCGAGCAACTAATTTTTTTATTATATTTTATTATATTTATATATAATCTATTATGTATATTTTATTATATGTTTTTATATGTTTATATCTCATGTTATATGTCTATTACATTTTAATAAAAATAAGAAACAAAAAATAATTTTAAGATGATAACAGTACAGCATCAAGTGAATGCAGGGCCCTGTGCATACCTATAAAGTCATTCCTGTATTTGATTACAACCTATGAGTCACATAGGAAAATCCAGGCCTACTCATGGACCAGGAGGTTTTTCCCTACCTGTTCACATACCTGCTAAAAATATTCACGTGGGGGACTGCCTCACCTTCAGCTCACCTCCATTGCCTGGTAAGAGCTCCCTTCCAGTTATATTGTATCCTGGAGCTCAGCTTACATTACCTGTCCTGCTCACCCCAAACCCCACACATCTGCCAGCTCAAGCATTGGCTGGACTTACGGAGCCATCTTCCTCCTTTTAGAAAGTGAAATAACATCAGAAGTATAAAACTAATTACCACTGGGACAACACAAGGACTCACATATTTATGCTTTTAGTTCATTCATTTATTTATTTATTTTGATAATCACAGTCTCACTTTCAATGTAATGATGCAAGCTGAGAAATTCCCACCCTCTTGCCTTTTCATTTCCAATGATAACAGAAATATAAATTATAAGATGTATAGTTATACCCGAAAATGCTAGGTATCTTTTAATGCAAACAAATAAAATAAGCTCTTTCTCATAAAAATCACTTGTATGCTATACTTTTTTTGTTGGATCTAATACAGTATATGTACTTCCAGATGTCATTTTAAAATGCTAAAAACTGCTGCAAAAATTATATCCTTTTGTGATTTTCCTTTTAACTTAAAATTTAGGAAGTTAGCATTTGGGGCCAAGATAATTCCAGTAGAGTAAGATAGTGAATGACACTTATTTAAAATGAAGCCACATTAAAATAAAGTTATAGTTGATATATTTCCTTGATATTAACACGTTCACATTTATATTTTATAGTCTATCGAGATTTGCTATTTGAAATAATTATCACTGACTATGGAACAAGGTGCATTTTAAAGTATGATTAGTAAATGTCTAATATTTAACAGAAGTTATACAGTAACTGCCGTAGCTCATATCAGCTCATATTTAAAGTATAGTTCCTAACTTTGTAATTATGACTCTCTCTTCAGACTTTTCAGGACTTTGTTTTAAGTCTAAGCATCTTTATTTTTTTTCTCCTTTTACTTTCAGTTTTTAAGAAATGGGAGTCATTATTAAGGATATACTGTTTTCAGTAGAAAGCAATCAACTCTTTTTCCTACTTAAAAATAAGTCATAGAAATGAAGTCATACTTTTCATTAAGAATTAAAATAGGAATCTCTGATTTTTTAAAAATATATATATTCAATTACAGTTGATAGACAATATTATATTAGTTCCAGGTATACAACTTAGTTCTTTCTGATTTCTTGACTGAGAATGTCACATTTCAGTAGGCACTTCTTTAGGAGGAATCAGAGCTGTGGCCTCATACATCTGAGGGTGACAGCTGCCACCGATCCGAATACTTTTCCCTAACCCGTCTCTGTTACATGTTCTGAAATGAAATCTCCTTAGGAGGAACCAGTGAGGTTATCAGCCAAAAGATTCCTGGGTCTTCCCCCCAGCTGCTGTTAGGCCACCCTTCCTTTGGTCCATCCACTTGGCATCTGCCTCTCCCATGCTTTGCCTCTCCTTATGATTGTCATCTACTTGCCCTCCACACATTTCCTTTTTACTATCTTTCTATATCCTGAAATTATCTTGAGTGACTCTACATGGATAAGTTATCATGGCGACTTCGTTGATTTCTTTCTTCTGCCTGTAATCCTTTTCTTGTCCCCACTTACCTCCCTGTTCAATCAAGTCCTCATCCCCAACACTTGAGTCATCCTCTTCCTATATTCTCAGATGGTCCTTTGATTCTCCTGGTTGGGTTTTATGGGTTTTCCCTCTGATCCTTCTTGTTTTATGTTATGTACTTCAGTTCTGAATCTTTGGCATGTGGTTACCATTACAAATACGTAAAGGATAGTTATATATATTAGTAGTCCGTTTTCTTCTGCATGTACATTTTCTCCATTCCCCTTTGAGAATTTGGATCTTTGAATCCTCCCCTTTTCAGTCTTTGTCTCGGTTTGTCGCTATGTATGCTGAATGTTCATTACTATTTTGCTATAGTAAATCTCTTCTTATTATTTAAGCTTATAACGCCTTGTTCTTAGTAAGGATTATACACCTCTGCTTCTATCTGCCTGCTACCTTACTCCTAGTTAAGTTTTTTTTTTTTTTTTTTTTTTTTTGGTCATTTTGTTTTAGGTGAGCTGACCCCTTTTTAGTATTTCCCATAACGCAGGCCTCGTAATGGAGAATTCCTTAAATTTTTATATGTCTGGAAAGGTCTTTATTTTTCCTTCATATCTAAAGGAGAGCTTTGCTGGGCACATTATTCTTGGCTGGTAGTTTCTTTCATTTCATAGTTTAAATAATTGATTCCACTCCTTTCTGGCTTGTGAGGTTTATGCTGAGAAGTCCAACAATGATCTAATGAGTTTTCCTTTATAGGTTACCGTAGTCTTTTCCTTGGCTGCCCTGAGAATTGTTTCTTTGTTATTGATTTTTGATCATTTTTAATACAATGTGTCTTGGAGAAGGCCTGAGTTGAGATCACTGGATGTTCTGTTGACTTCTCGAATTCCAAGCTCCATTTCATTTCTTAGATTTTGGAAATTTTTGTCAACTATTTGTCTGAAAATGCTTTCTAATCCCAGCTCCTTTTCCTTCCCTTTGATAATGCCCATTATTCTTATGTTTCCTCTCCTGATGGTATCACCTAGTTCTTGTATTTCTCTTTCATTATTTTCATTCTTCAGTTTCTCTCTTCTTCCTTCTGATTTGTTTCTAGATTTCTGTCTTCGATGCCACTGATCCTTTCCTCCATTTGGTCAACTCTACTGTCCAAGCTTGCTATTTCATTTTTCACCTCTTTCAGTGTGTTCTTGATCTCCAGCAGTTCTATTTGGTTCTTTTTGAGGGTTTCAGTCTCCTTGATAAATAACTCATTTTATTCATCCATGTTTTTCAATTCCTGAAATTGTTGGTATGACTCATTTTGGAACTCACTGAGTTGCATATTTATATGTCTGTAAGCTTATTTTCTGGAGATTTTTCTCTTTCTTTCTGAGATGCCTTGCCACCTTGGTTGTTCATGGTATTTAATAGACTGTTTCTCAGCCTGGGAATTAATGGAAGTGTATTCTGCTTTTTTTCCAGAAAGATTTATATATAAAGATCTCTCTTTAGTCTGCTGCAAAGAAGGAACTTTTCTTTTGGTTTCCAGTAGGTGGCATCTAAGTTTGTTGTATCCCCGCTTTATATAAAGCCTTAATAATGCCTTTTTATTTTCTTATAGATATTTAATCATGCTCCCTACCCTCAGTTTCAGTCTCTGTCAGTGTTAGCAATAGTTTTGGTAGCATTTGTTCAGATTCCTCTGGGGCTCCACAGTGATTGGTTTCGGAGGGTATGGGGGAAGTGACCCTCTGGGTTGGGGAATGGGGGCTGTGGCTCAGCCTCAGTTTTGCATCTGGTGCCGGTAAAAATCAAGTGTTGTTTTTCTGCTGTCCCATTTCTCTCCTTTCTGCCCTGATGCCTGGGCCCTGCCACCAGCTGTGTGGAACTTATAACTTCACGCAGGGCTGTTTGGGAAAATCGCCGCATTTTCTACCCTCCCCCTCCTTCTACAGGGAGCTCTGCAGCTGCGAGAGGCAGCTTCTTTATTTCCCTAATCCACTGCCCAACACCTGGGGTTCTGACCTGTGGTAGCTCTTATGCACAGATCCTACGCTCAGATGTGCTGATGTGCAGTTTGGGTGTTTTTTTATTGAGTTTTAGATGTTCAGCTTATTATTATTTCAAGGGAAGATGTTTCTCACTCTGCCATGTTTCTGACATCCAGCGAGCTTACCTTCTTGAAAGCATGTTAGAGAAGAGATTCAAATGGTAGTATCTAGAGTCAAGATGGATTGCATTTATAAGCAATATGGCCATTTCCCACATGTAAAATGGAGAAATGATGGCACCTGCCACGCAAGACCATTGTGAGAATTAAATGCGGAGTATTCAGAACCTAGTAGAGAATGAATCTTCACTGGGTGTTAGCATAGTGAGGTACAGTACAACTACCAGTGCTACTTCTCCCCCTCCCCCAAATGTCCCCGTCCCTGGTGCTCCTCCTTATCTCAGTGGATCATAACAATAAGAGGCAACACTTCATCCCCTGATATATGCAGGTACTCTACAGGTATTTTTTTTATGAATTATCTCCTTCGATCTTGGCTATAACCCTTTGAGGTAAGGCTTGTTATTTTCTTCAATTTCTGTTAGAGTTAAGCATCCAAGGTTAAATAGCTCATTACATATTCTTATAACCAGCAGAATTTGTAAGCTGTCGGACCTGCTCACCTCTTAGTTCAGCCTCTCTGCAGTTCTGCCTTCCCACCTTCAGTGTAACCTGGCCAGAGACATGAGGATCATCTTCAATTCTTTCTTTCTCATCACAACCCCCAACAAAATGCAGCCAGTCACCAAGTTATGTTACCTCAATGTTCTGAATATCAGAAGATATATTCATTTATTTATCTCAGGTATCCTAGGTCCTGCCTCCATCATCTCTTATTTACATGACTACCTTCTAATGTGTTTCTTAACTTCCCATATTGCTCCCCTCCCACTCATTCTCTACAGAACATCATGTCATCTACTTTTTGACAACTCTATTCCATGACACTTTCTGCCATCATGTGTAGGGTCAGGTTCAAAATTCTAAATATAAGTTCAAAGCCCTGCATTGTCCAGCTTTTGTTGTCCTATTGAGCTTCATGACTTGCCACTTCCCCCACAGCAAGCTAAGATCTGGTTATATTGAGCTTCTCTTGAGTTTCTGTATCATGCACGAGGAAGAATGGTGCAGCTTAGCAGGACATTTCCTTGTGTAGCTTGCCTTGATTCCAGATGCTTCCAAATTCTGAGTGCCCTGCTCTGTATGTTATAACACTGTGTCCTTCCTCAGTTCTGGCTTGTGACATACTGCGTGCACCCTTTGTGCTTATGTGTCTGTCGCAGACTGGGAGCAGAGACCATGTCTGCCTTACAGACTCCTGTATCACTTGTGCCTGGCAGTGTGCTCATTAAAAAAAAAAAAAGTGTCACATTAGAGATGAAGATATTAAAACTTATATTTTACGACCTCTTGAGATCATGCAGCTTGTTAGCAATAATTTGCAGTACAGATTTTAGTACCAAACTTAGATTCAAGTCCTCCCTCTGCTACTTACCTGCTCTAAACCTCAGTTTCCTGTTCTATAAAATGGGGTGAGAAATGTGTTAACCTACTAGGGTTGGGAGAACAAAGTGCATGCTGAGTGCCCAACTCAGCACCTGCACATTATAAATAGACTCAGGTGATTGGTTTTCATCAAACTTGGGTCTCCCAACTTTCAGAATAGCATTTGGCATATGACCATGTTCTTTTAACATTGTCAGAGTAATACCTCCTGATGGTCCCATTGAGCTGTTATTCACAGAAAATGAAAACAAAATAAAGGCATTCCATTAAGGAAATTCTCTGGTTTTGAAAGTGTTTTATCCAGGAATTCTTTTTGGCTGTATGAATATCTATAGAAAGACTAAACTGTACCAAAGTCTAAAAATATCTATTAGGAAATATTCTCATGGCTCTGTTTTATCACTATATAAAAAAGAATGATCATATATTAACTTTAATGAAATACCGTACCTACTTAGGGTAATGACACGTGCTGGACTCAGGAACTAACAAATACATTTTACATATATTTATGTGATTGATTTCTTATGGATGGCAATACCTGTAATCTACAGATTATTTGTATTTGATAGGAGAATAAATAAAACCCCAAATGAAAAGTTTCAAAGAAGGATTTAATGCTTTTATTACATATCATAAATTTGAGCATTGCTCATAAAATTAATTAATTGAGGCTATTTTGGAAGCAGGCTGCTGTGGATTCAAATCCTGGCTTCAATACATCTTACCATTGTGACTTTGGACATGTTCCAAGCTTTGGTTCCTCATCTATGAAATGGAGAATCCTATTTGCTACCTTAAGGATTTGCTAGGAAGACAAAGTAAGCTAAAGTGTAAATCACTCAGCATAGCACTCAGTTCTACTTACAGAAGCCATCAGACATCTTACTCTCAATATTAGCCCAAATTAAATTGGTAATAGGTCTATTTGAAATATGTGTTAGCTCATTGTAAAGGTAACTGTTACCAATCTGAATTAGCACATTATCCAGGGAAAACAATTTATGGTGAATTTTCCCATAGTTCAGCTTTTTAGATGTATTTGCCATCTTCTACAACAGGAATATGTGTAAGTAAGAATTACCATTTGTATTGTTTAATAGGAACAGTGAAAAATCTTGCAGTAACTTTGAAGAATATCTGAGAAGAAATCAACTTTTGTTATCAATAATTTAGCGAGTTGTTTTAAAATTCCCAATGACTCCACTCTTTTTATTTTTCTACCACTGTGGTAAATCTGTTCATGATCTGTATAGCCTCTAGGAACTCCTACATCATGTAATTACTAGTTACAAGAAGATCTTGTCACGCTTACATGCAGTATAACTATAAAGTAGTAAAAATAGGAACTTGACTACTGTTTGCAATATTATTGGTACTCAATTATTATTACTGCTATAATTATCATGAGAAGTGTACAAAATATAACTCTTTAGTGTGTTTGCTTCAAGAAATTATTGGGAAATGTGAAATTTATAGAAAGACATTTCAATTTGTGCATGGCTATTAGCTTTTAAGTACCTTACTGCTGTTCTCCTGATGTTTCCCCCAATTAATTCTTTTCTTAATTGATGTCTGTGCTTTCTCTCTCTCTCTTTACCTCCCTGACAGTCTTTTTCCTATAAAAGGACCCATCTGTCTAAGGTAGAGATTCTCCATTTTTATATACTCATCAGTGACTAAGCTGCATAGAGTAGACATACTGATCATTTAGAAGTCTCCTTTAACTCTGCTTTTTCAGTACAGTGGTTTTTTTTTTTTTCCCTTTAAGTAAAATATATATTTTTTAGTCTGAATTCTAGCACCCCAAAGTATGTCTAATTTCTAATCAGGCATAGAGCAAAGTATACATTTTAAACTTGCTAATCCATAATAATGAAAAACAATACGTAAATAACTGATGTTCTCTGTAATACATAACAATATAGAGAGTAAATGTGAAAAGTACTTTCAGAAAAGTGACTCATTTTCATTTGATTTTATTAGACTTGAATTTGAACGGCAACAACGTGAAGAACTTGAAAAATTAGAAAGTAAAAGGTAAGCCCCTTGGGGTACAAGTTTTAATCCTGCCGTAGTTGTGGATACTTGTGTTAATATCCTAGACCGACTTCATCTGTGTCTGTTTCAGTCCCTCCCTCTGCTCTGTGTCGGTTGTTTACATGTCTAATGACTATAGGTCATTTCTCTGTAGCTGGTGAGTTTGACTTCATGTTTGAATTTTTTAAGTAGTTCATCTTCAAATATTTGTGAGAAAGGAGGAATAGAGTGAGTAGACAAATTTAATACATTCATTAAATTTGATACACCAAATATATATATTTGTTTAACTCAAAAGTAAATCTTTCTTAAAAATATCCACTGAAGTTTTAAAAAGCCAAAAGAATGACAGTTTCTCTGCCTTATGCTTCCCCCATTTTAAACATCTTTCCTTATGCTGGTTGGCCATTCATATTTCCCTATATAATTTGCCTCTTCATATATATTTTTTAATGCCTATAGTACCTGGTCTTCCTACGTGATCTCGCATCCAAGTACTAACCAGGCCCGACCCTGCTTAGCTTCTGAGATCAGACGGGATCGGGCACAGTCAGGGTGGCACGCCCATAGACTGCCTCTTCTCATATTCTTTGCTCACTTTTCTTTTGAGGTATGTGTGTGTCTGGTTGTTTCATTAATTTGGAGAGTGTGTGTGTGTGTGCGTGTGTGTATATATATATTCGATATTACATATATTCTATATTATACATAATATCTATATATTAATATATATTCTATAGTCATGAATTCTTATGTAATTCTTTGATAAAATTTTAAGTATTTTCTCCTCCTTTTTCTCCTGTCCTATTTAAAGACAGGAGATCCAAGAAATGAACCAAGGATAGATATTGGAATAGAAACTAAGACCATAGAAAATCTATGAAGTGGATTTTTATTTTCTAGAATCTGGAGTTTAGTTGTTATAGATGAATTAGTTTAGTTTCCAGCATGATATAAGATAGATCCTTGTGGGTCAGGAGATGGAGGCTATGTATCAGTACTCTTACATACCCCGTGTTCTTGCTTTAGAGGCCATCCCAATCACCAAACATTGAATTAGTATCTAGTGGGGGTCATTTGTTCACCTAGACAAAACATGACATGTACCCCTTGAGTCATGCACTTAAGTATTCTAATGGGGACTGTTATTATCAGTGTTATATGATAATAAACTAATATTTTGGGCTATTTGGTGATTATTATTTTTCCTAAACTAGTGATTAGATGCTAAAAAGGATGTAGTTACTTGAGCTGGAACAACAAACTGTCGATTATCTTGACTTTGATATTTGACCCCAGTGAGTTGAGGACAGCATAAGCATTTTTATTTAATGTCATCTCATAACTGAATTTCTGTTGCGTTTTAGCCATTGGGCTGAATAAAATTATTCACATTTAAATTTAAATTGGGCACGGTTCTTTTTCTTTGAGCTCAGGGGGCTTTTAAAATTATATCATGCATAACACATTATGCTTATAGACTTTACAAAGAAATGATATCAGAGGCTACTTCAAGAGCTTAGGCAAATGATATGTTGGACAGTTACAGAGTAAAAATATTAAATAGCCTGCTGCTGAAATGAAAAGAAAAGCAGTTTTCCCTCATTTTTATTGTGGCGAAGGATTTGGCTTTATATTGTACATTCATTTTCCGAACATCTCAGAGGAAAGTTAGAGCAACATTTGAACACAGTGATCAAATAATGATCAGTCAACATTTTGCATTTCAGGAAACTCATAGAAGAAATGGAGGAAAAGCAAAAATCAGATAAGGCGGAACTGGAGCGAATGCAGCAGGAGGTGGAGAGTCAGCGCAAGGAGACAGAAATCGTCCAGCTCCAGATCCGCAAGCAAGAAGAGAGTCTCAAACGCCGCAGCTTCCACATCGAGAGCAGGCTCAAGGATCTGCTCGCTGAGAAGGAAAAGTTTGAAGAGGAAAGGCTGAGGGAACAGCAGGAAATCGAGCTACAGAAGAAGAAACAAGAAGAAGAGAGGTTCCTTTTGGTCAAAGAAGAACTCCAGCGGCTCCAGGAACTCAACAACAATGAGAAGGCGGAGAAGATCCAGATATTTCAAGAACTGGACAGGCTCAAAAGGGAAAAAGATGAACAGTATGCCAAGCTTGAATCGGAAAAGAAGAGGCTGGAGGAGCAAGAAAAGGAGCAGGTCACACTTGTGGCCCATCTCGAAGAGCAGCTCCGAGAGAAGCAGGAGATGATCCGGCTCCTCCGACGAGGGGAGCTGCAGCGGGTGGAGGAGGAGAGGGGAGACCTGGAAGTCATCCGCGAGTCCCTTCTACGGGTGAAGGAAGCCAGGGCCGAGGGCGATGATGATGGTGAGGAACTAGAACGGGCTCAGCTGCAGTTTTTAGAGTTCAAGAGAAGGCAGCTAATTAAGCTAGCCAACTTGGAGAAGGATCTGGTTCAGCAGAAGGACCTCCTAAAAAAAGAAGTTGAAGAAGAACAGGAAATCCTGGAACATTTAAAATCTGAAAATGAAGAGGAATTTAGGTTGTTGGAAAAAAATGATAGTGTCACAGATGTCACTCAGGTGGCTCAAGATCTAGAGAAAATAAAGCTATCACAGTATAGGCTGCAATATAAAGAACGCCAGCTCCAGTACCTCCTGCAGAGTCATTTGCCAACTCTGTTAGAAGAAAAGCAGAGAGCTTTTGAAATCCTTGACAGAGGCCCTCTCGGCTTAGACAACACTCTCTATCAAGTAGAAAAAGAAATGGAAGAGAAAGAAGAACTCCTCGCACAGTACCAAGCCAATGCGAGCCAGCTGCAGAGGCTCCAAGCCACCTTTGAATTCACTGCCAACATTGCACGTCAGGAAGAAAAAGTGAGGAAAAAGGAAAAGGAGATTCTGGAATCAAGGGAGAAGCAGCAGAGGGAGGCGCTGGAGCATGCCGTGGCCCGGCTGGAGAGGAGGCATTCGGCCCTGCAGAGACGCTCCACCCTGGGCCTGGAGATCGAAGAGCAGAGGCAAAAGCTGGCCACTCTGAACAGCAGCAGCAGCGAGCAGTCGGGGCTCCAGGCTAGCCTGGAAGCTGAGCAGGAAGCCCTGGAAAAGGACCGGGAGAGGTGAGACGCGGAAAGGAAGAGCATGGCACACCTCTTGTGCCAAATGGTTGTGCGTTTTCTGTCTCTCTTAGTTTTTCTCTCGCTGTCTTTTTTAAAAGTAATTCTTTTAGCTTTTATATTCTCTAGTATACAGGCAAATGCTGAGAGAAGTACTTTCTTTACTTTCTTCTTATGATCCTTGTTTTAGAATCATTGGTCTAAAGTTGAAAACATACACAAAAGCAAAGCCCTTGTCCATTGCCCCACCGACCTATGGAATGTGTACATTTTACTATTTGATAGATATGAAAGACTGAAAGCTTCTAGCCTTGATTCCTTCTTCCTTTCCCTTTTTCCCTTCTGGTCTGTTCCCTCCCTTCCATGACCTTCCATTTCCTTCCTTTTTCTTTCTCTCCCTCCCTCCCTCCCTCTTTCCCTCTTCTCCACCCTTTGTTCATTCTTTCCTCCTCTCCCTCCTTTCTTCTTTTCTTTGCTTTCTTCCTCTTCCCTCCTCTGCTTCCTTCTCTCTTTCCCTCTCCCCTTCCTCAATGTCGACTTCACATCTTCTCCCTGGCTAGCCTGAGTTACAGTATAGCACCCTGTTGAGCTCACAGATTGCAAAATGGACTGTTTTTCTCTCCTGATAGGGAAGGGAACAGAACTTCTCCCATCTTGATGATTCACAGTGTTTGAGGGGAGGCCCCAGGATTCTGTATTAAAAGATAACCAAACCAACAAAACTCTCCTGGTCATTCTGAACACAGCGGTTATGTTCAGGCAGGTTTAGTGATGATTTATTGATATTACTATTTGTTTTTAAAAAATAAAACCAGGAACTAGCACCATTTTCATGCTAAAGAGAGAACATTTATCTTCTTTCCCTTATCCCTTGTCACTTGCTTCCCACACAGTATACAGTAGGTTCTCAAAATGAATAAATACATGAATTCAAGAATGCTTTTTTTGGTAGCCCTATAGATGTGACACCAATACCCAGAAAGGCGGAGGGCCTCCTGGTTGCAAACATCGCCCAATTTATTGTCCTGCAAGGGGGCTTCATGCCCCGGCCCAGCCCTTTCTTCCTTGGAACATCTGAACACTGCCCATTCCCCAGCATTCCTCCCACTCACAGCCCCTTTTGAGGGGCTGCAACAGAAGCCCAGCCTACTGGCCTTTAGGAGCCCAGCTTGACCTTGGCAGAGGTCTGGGATCCATGCCGATGACAAGGCAAAGCCTACTCTGAGGTGTTGCTGGAACTTGCATCTATCATCTTGCTTGAAAAAAGGTCAGGACAGCCTCCTTTCAAATGATCTGCCTTATACTGAGAATTCTATTTGCAATTGCTCTCTGGTAATTCCCTGAGGCAAAACAGCAACAAATAACAATCAAAAACCATAATGTTATTACTTCAGAGAAATAGGTTGGAGGTTTAAGGAAATGATTGCAGGTATGTTATGTAAATGAAATTGCTGGACAAAGCTCCAGCCCCAGGAAATTTAAAGTAGTGGAGGGCATGCTCTCAATTTGTATCTTGCAGTGTTCAGTAAGAATGCAGCATGAGCTTTTAGCTTGATGTCCCTGGCTTTTGTCAACCGGCTTCACTCCTTGGCCATTTAGTATTAATACTCTATTATAGTGGATACAGCATTGTGATTTCTGTGGAAGCGATTTCCCAGCGTCAGCATTCCTCCAGCAGCCATGCAAAGGAGGCTTTTAGCTTCGTGTATTTTGATGGAGTAGAGTCTGCTTAAGACTTAATTCGGGCCAACAAATCTGAGCTCTTTGCTTTGGCTGTGATGCTCCTGTGGTTTTCTGTGAGTGTTCAGTGTTTTATTATCTCTCTGGGTTCTCATGGCTAAGCCGCGTCCTGCCGTGCAGGCTGATTTGACCACTTGTGAAATTCCACAAGTGTGAAATACTAAATTCATGTGGAACCAGATTAGACAACAGTGCACTAAACTTGACTTTTCTTGCCAGCTTGCTTTATGAACGAATTTAATCCGTTTTCTGTCTTCTTTTCCACCCAGTGGTTTTATAACTATCAAGGACAAGTGTCAGTCAGAAAGTGGCAGAGCCGCAACTTGAATCTAGGTTCACTTGCCTAAACACGACTCTTAGCCACTTTTCCTCTTGTCTGCTGACCAGAGCTGCTGCCCGGGCAGACCAGTTTTTTACATGTGCAGCGACCCTTCCTGTAAATCCCTCTCAGCTTTCGGGGCCCTGCTTGAACCCCTTTGTTCTGTGGCGTCTTCTTCTGCCTTGGCCCTAAAGGGTGTCTTTGAACGACTCTAGTGGGTGTCATCTTTATAAACTTTGGCAGTTACCTGCTAACATCCAGCTTATTTTTCTTACGATCTCTGAGAATGTGTTCATATTGTTGCCTGGTTCTTGGCCTACTACTTGGCCCCTAACATCACTCTTACACTTATTCCTTCCTCCTTTGAAAATATTATATGCTATGCAAGTTGATGCTTAGTAGGTACTTGCTAATCAGTAGACAGATGAAGGGCTGAGTTAAGCAGGGCACTGCCTCCTGTGGAACCCATGATGCTGACCCTGGTAACCCCGTAATTCCTTTTTGCCAGTTAAGAATTTGGCTTTCATATTCAAGATAGAGCAGGCAGTTGCTGTTGGTGACATCAAAGAGCAGGCGGTATCATGGTGTGTCAGCATTTGAAGCTAGAAATCCTGATTTTTTTTGTTTTTGTGTTTTGAGCAGAAGGAATGTAGAGAGACTAGTTGACTCTCTCATTTGATACATGAAGAAACTGAGACCCAGATTTCATTAACTTGCCCAAGTTCACACAGTGAGTGGGCTGTAGCCCCTAGCTGGGACTTGCATTCCTGAGACTAAATTTACTGGCAAGCTTGCCCCTCTACCCTAATGGCCCTGGATCCAAGTGTGCCTGGGCCAGTGGGAGAACAGCCTTACAGACACTTCATATCACATTAGATAT
Organism: Rousettus aegyptiacus; assembly: GCF_014176215.1. Taxonomy (NCBI): domain Eukaryota; kingdom Metazoa; phylum Chordata; class Mammalia; order Chiroptera; family Pteropodidae; genus Rousettus; species Rousettus aegyptiacus. Next base: position 33,272,490 of record NW_023416287.1, on the reverse strand, counting down.
GTTATTTATCTAGGGGAGATAACATGTTTGGTTCCACAGTTTATGGTTTATATGAGTTTCTTGAGATAGTCTTTTTTCCTACATCTCTCACCTGTTTGCCTTTCATACCCTCTGCCTTAGCCAAAGTGGATTTCTGGTTTTCCTGGCTTAGCCTCTTTGTTCATATTGCTTTCTGTACCTGGAGAACTCTTCACTGTCATCCCCAAATGTCCAGATTCCCACTGGCCTCTGAAGATTCAACTTAGAAGTACTTCAAACATGAAGTATCTTTTACATTGGTGGTTTAAAAAAAACTCTCTAAAGCATAGATCTCTTTGCCAAATAGAAATATTTAGTGGTACCCCGATATGTAGTAAACAGTTGTTTTATTGAAACCAGGGTAGTGGACTCATAATCCGTCATCTCTACCTCTGAGAATTTGCGTGGAGCACAGCGGGAATATCTTTGCCCTTGATGGCAAAACTCAGTTTTTGGATATCTACAGCACTTGTTCTGAATCCTGTTTGTGGCTCATTATCACTTATACCTCATCTTAAAGTTGTGTGGTACCTTTTCTATTAGAAGGTCAAGCTATTTGCATAAAAGTTTTTGTCTGGATCCCCCATACTTTCTAGAACAGTGTCCCAACCAGTGATGATGCTCAGGAAATACTTTTCATGAATGAATTCACCTAACTCCCATCTCTGTAGGTTGGAACATGAAATCCAGCAGTTAAAGCAGAAGATCCATGAAGTTGATGATGTTCAAAAAGGGCATCGTGGGACCTTGGAGGGGAATGCTGCTTCTAGCTTGTCATCCAGTGCTGAAAAATCTCACCTGGTTCCTCTGATGGATGCGAGGTACTGGACATTAAATTAATGCCATGCCTACATTTCTGATGTCATTTAAGGATTCATTGTACCTCATATTGGCCAGTGTATATATGGAGGGATCTGTCACAGGCGACAAGTGATCCATGTTCCTGAGATGTGCTTTGTCTCCATCAACCTCTGCCTGGCCAATGGTGGGTTGAGGTATCATTTCAAAGGAACCAAAGACCTCAGAACTGGCCAGCTAAATCCAAGGAATTCTGGTGCAAGGAGTTTGTATGAAAAGATAGAATCAAAAGGTCCAGGAAAACCAGCTCATACAGAAAGGAGGAGAGGAACAAGGAAGTAAGGTTAATTGAATTATACCAAGAGAAGGACCTTGTTTTGACAATTTATAGAAGTCATTGATTACAAATAGATTAAGTGTGTTACAAAAAGTGTACCACTGTATCCAGAGTGATCATAAATTGCATAAATATATATCTGATTTTACCATAGTAAAATGATTTTCAACCTGGGTATCCCTATCAATTGCTCTGTGACTTAAAGCTCTCAGATAAATTGACTTAATCATTCTTTGCCTATAAGAAACTTGATTATTTTTCTCAACCTCATCTATGTCATGGGAACATTTCAAATTGGGTGTTCTTGAGCCCTGGGTATTAGCAGACATATATTTGGGTATTAAAGTATACTCAGAATAACATGTGTCTCTGTAGCTCTTTAGTGCACTTTGTTACCCTAACTCCATTCTTCTGGGCTATTTTACCTAAAATACTAATCTCTTTACCTAGCATGTTGAAAAATCATTTTGCTGTGGTCAGTAGTACAGAAATGTTTATAGACTATGCATGTGCTTAGAAAGGTAAATCCAGATTTTATTTTAGTATGGTAAGATATAAATATGCGAAACAGTTCATTTTAACTAATGCATCTAATCAGTGTCTATAGAACTGGGGGAGGGAGTATCTAGAGCTGAGTAAGACTTCCATATGGGCAACCTAAGCCGCTAGAAAGATTATATATGGAAGGAAAATTCCTAAATTAGTCTCCCTGGTTCCTCTGGGTGGGTGGTTGTACTTCATACAATTTCCCCTACATTCTATGGGGTATGAAATAGTCAGTAGAAAACTGCCTCAAAAGTCAACTGTTTCTGGTTTCCATTGTCTTGGTCCTGTGCCAGGCAGTTTGGAAGGTAGATATCTTTAAAATGAGGTCTCTCCTTGCCAGGTGCCGGTAACTCAGTTGGAGAGGCAAGACAGAGCAAGAACAATGCAAGACATTGAATAGTGAAGATTTGTAGAGATTGTGTTTGCTCCTTTTTTTTTTTTTTTTTTTACTTTTAATACTCTTACATAACTTTGTGATGTAATAACTATCACCATTTTCTATGTGAGAAACCCAGGGCTCAGCGAGTGAAGTGTCAGGTCTCAGAGTGAGTGACCCATGGTTAGAGGCTATGGATACTCAGAAACCAGTGTCTGTGATCCTTGTAGCATGGCTTCCACTAAGGGAATCCAGGAGAGAACTGGATGGGATCACTTAGTCTCCCTTCCATTGTCAAGATTCTGTTCTCCATCCAATTCTCTCTCATTTGGAGGAAACACAGATTGTAAACACAGCACTAGATCTCACAGAAAGTTGAATAATGTTAAAGGTCCTGAGTTGTTATGTTTGGCATTGAAAATGAGAAAGTTTCCTGTTATGAAGGACATAGTGAAAAAAGGACCACGGATGTTCTGTGTGGTTAGACGTGTTCAAGTACCCCCATCTCCACTGTTTCCAGGGTCAGTGCTTACATTGAAGAAGAAGTCCAAAGACGTCTTCAGGATCTGCATCGTGCGATTGGCAGTGACAGCAGTACAGCTGCAGCTATAACAAAGGTGAGCTGAAGGAGCCATCGTTTTCAAGATGACCTTTCAGTAGTTCTTGGTGCTGATTTTTTCTTTTATTATTGTTTGTCAGTGAAAATATTGAGATGCAATGTCCTAGAAAAATCAAATATTGCTTGGGTAGAGCCTAATAGTTCATAAATAGTGTTAGATCAAGAGTAACTTTAAACTTCTGGGAGAAATTCTTAAGTGGATGTAAAGTTTCCTAAAATACTTTATTTATTTTGTTTGATTTATAAAAAGTCTACCTGTAACATTTTCTTTTTTTCTCTAGAAATACAACTAATATCCATAAGCATTTAATTTGCTTGATAAATTATCTTAAGTAGAAATATAATTTTGCCTTTGAGAAAGTATATATTTACAAGTTGATTTTTCTCCAAATAGAAACATATCATTTCTTTCCAGCCAACATAAGAAGTATCCTAATGAAATCTTGCTTTTAATATTATTATTAAAATTTTAAGATTGAGAATAAATGGTTCAGTTCTCCTACAGGCAGATGGATCAACAGAGTCATGTTTACCTTGGAATATAAATTCTGTAGAAGGGTTGTCATTGTTGAATGACAAGTATGTTCCTTTAGAATTTTGTTCCCATAAATATTTCTAATCAAATCAGTTTTTCTCCTCGATGAACATACTATAATTTAATACAGGGTCTTTTTTTAAATTTCATTTTCAGAATATTGAGAAACTTCACAATGGCACCGTTCAACGTAAGCTAAAATATGAGGTAGGTAGTGATTTTTCAGATTGATAGGGTCGCCTTAAATTATGGCATGCTCATGTGATTAAATTTTCTTAATGTTTAGTTGCATAATTAGAATTTGAAGTCCCAGTGAGATTAATGGCTAATAGAGAAGGCAAGCTATTATATGGAGTAAAAATTAAATGAATCCTGTGGGTCGAAAACTGCTTTGACTTTATTTGAATGGCATGTAGCTGTGGTTTGGAGGTGCTTTGCCCAATTTTTCATTCGTAACAGTATCCTTTCCCTTGGTCTGCATTTAAAAGACAGAATTATGTAATCAGAATCATATATGAGGTTTGGAAATGAAACTGAGTACTTCTCTATGTTTTAAAAACCTTGCTTGTTTTACAGACTGTGAGTTGGCAGTAGTACAAAAGGAAATAACTCTTGGTTGATTAGCTTATTTCTCTGGTGGATTGTCAAACCAAGCATCATATGATTTGGACATATGATTTGTAAGGGTTTACTTTCATTCTTCTCCACTGAGGGACTTGTCCTTTCCATATATTCCTAAATTAAAAAATAAACAACAACAACCAAAAACTACTGGGTGGTACAAATTTTACAGATGGTATTCATAAGTTACTGAATAGAAAGTGAGAGGCAAAAGGCTGAGTGTTCCACGTTAGGTTTAACTGACTTTGGTCGCTATTATTCTCTCCTTCCAATCATCGAAATATTATCTTCCTCCAGACATCCCTCTCTTTAGCCGAAACATCATGAAGATGAGGATGTTGCCTTTCATTTATCTGTATCCATAGGGCCAGGCCTTTCCTGGTGTTGGTTTGTATATGTAGTAATAGCAGTCTCACCCAGCCAGATAAAATGAAAGATTCTCATAAAACCAACCAAGAGGCGAGAGAAGCACAACTTGGTTTGGAATACTTGTCATTTTCTTTTGGCCTTGCTGTCTGATTTTCATAAGTATTCCCTGATAACTTTTACATGTGGACATGTGATTGTGACTCATTTTCACAACTAAATTTGACCTTTTGAAAACTGACCCAAAGGTCTTAGGATTTATTTATGAGTAAATATTAGACCAAGAAAGGATACTGTAGATCAATTCCATACAAGGTATTTCTGTAAAAATTCTCAGCAATTTATCTAATAAGGAAATTGATGTTCTATTTGTGAATTAGATCATATATTTTTAAATCATCTATCAATCAATATAAATGGCTTAAGCTTTTGATTTAACCTCTGAATCAATCCACACAATGAAACCAACGACTACAAGAACCTTCATTTGCAAAAAAAAAACTTGCAAAAACTACTACCACATCCCAATTTCAACTGTTTTTGACATCTTGAACAGAAAGGGTGTCTTGCCCCGCTGCCGCCCAAAGATGTCACTGACACTTCCAGCAGAGAGGAGAAGAGGGAGGTGGATCAGAGAAACCACCAGAATGACCCCATGACATGGAACATCTCAGGCCCTGCGGCTTCCTCCTCAGCATCACAAGAGACAACCTTCAAGCTAAGGGATCAGCCCTCAGCACACGGGGTGCTGCAGGACAGTGATTACAGATACAGTCGTCCTGAGTGTGTGGGTGGTTTTCAACCCGAATGTCTCAATCTATCTAAAATCTCTATTCTTAATGAAAGCAACACCAGCAGAGCAGAATATTATCAGGGAAAGTCAGAAAATTTCAGTGAGCTTATGATTCATAAAGATGAACACGGCTTGGGAATCGAGTCCAGCTGGACTTTGCTGCAACATACATCCCAAGAAGTGTCTATGAACAGTGGAAGCAAGCAGACCAGGCAAAGCAAGTTACTCTGCTATATTCTTTCGGAAAGTGTTTCTAGTGAGGAGAGTGCATCCGCCGACATTCCTCAGAGTGCACCAGCCTCGAAGTTTTGTAGTGAGCAGCACACTGAGAAAGAGTTAGCTTCTAAAAGAGCTAGCGCCCAAGAGTCACTGATAAATATCAGGCCAGAAGGAAACAGTGGTTTGGGCTACTTTTATCACAGGTTCTCAGACCTTTATAAAGATGCCAGCAGTCGCTTGCTACAGGCAGGCACACAGGCGATCAGCCAAGCCAGGCACCTGGGGAGCCTGTGGGACCCCATTGGGCTCACCCCCCACGTAACAACGTTCATCAGTAGACTGCCGTTTGTGAAACACTTACCCCTGTACATGCCCTTGAAGTCACACTGGATGTCATCAGAATCTCATTCTTTTTCTGCAGATCAGGTTGGCAATAGCAACAGCGAGGAGGCAAGGGCCATGAAGCCAGCAGAGAGCACAGTGCCTTACAGAGCACTAGGCTTTACAGCCACGGAGGTACCAAGTTCCTTGCCAAGTTCAGTTGTCCGCCTGGAGTATGAAGATGCTAGAAGGAGCTCTGCATTTAAGCAGACCCTTGTGCAATTCCCAGGTCAAATGCTGCAACTTCAAGAATACCCTTTAAAAGACTTTCTTGAGCATGTGGCTTGTTCCCTACCAAAAAGTTTGGGTGACATCTGTGAAGTCAGAGGCATTTACTGGCTTGCTGTTGCCAACTGCACAGAACCTGACCCCCAGCCAGCATGTTTGCTCCTGCTTCCTTCGACTTTATGTGCTTTAGTCTGGTCAGATAACCACCCAGGCTCGATGGGCATTTTCCATGATCTTCCTCTATCTGGGCTACGGGAAATTCAAATTGGCTTTGGTGGGCAGCACATTCGATTCCTGGGTTCTGCAGAGAGTCTGCTGCTGACTGTATTTAGTTACAACAAAAACCTCTGTCAGCAAATATGCCATGACCTCCTGGGTGTCCTGATGCCCCAGGCTGATGCCGCTGCCTGTACTAATCATCCTTTGCTCCGGCATGATCTGGTTCAGCTTTCTCTTGATTGGAAAGCAGAAATCCCTGATTTACTTTTGCCAAACGGAGTTCAGTTGTCATCCAAATTCCAGAACACCTTGGTAGACATGGTTTACTTTCTTCATGGAAATATGGAAGTCAACATCCCCTCCCTGGCGGAGGTGCAGTTGTTGTTTTACACGACAGTCAGAATCGAAGGTGACTCCAGCGAAGGTTGCTGCCAGTCGCTGGTCCTTCTGAACACTCACATTGCCCTTGTGAGGGAAGATCGAGTTTTCTATCCACACACTTCGTCTCTAAACACACCTCCTCCACGAACACGATTCGATGTGATCAAATGCCGTGCTTTAAGTGAATTCAGGTGCATCGTTGTTCCAGAAATGAAAACGTTACCAGTGGTCGAACTTGTCTTCTTACAAAAACTCAGACTTCCATCACATTTAAGAAATAGTCCATCTGAGTACTCTCAAGATACCCAGAATGTCCATTCATTCACCAGCTCATTGCGTCTTCACGACAGTCATAACATGGCATCCGACATCTGGAAACTAACCTTCAATTCTCAGGATGAGGCTCTGTGGCTAATTTCACACATGACAAGGCTCTAAGGAGACTTGTGAAAATGCTATGCATATTTTTTGAAATTTTCAATAAAATGAACATTATAAATGCAGCTAAGGACTATGACTCTCAGTATAGCTAACTGATTTGAAACTGGAAAAATGCAGACCTCTAAAATTGAAGAGGCAAATATTTTAAATATCTACAATAAAATAAAAATAGATAATAGCAGAGTACTGTTAAAATATCTTTATCACCACCTCGCTTCATATTTTTGAACCCTAACCTTGTAAATTTAGGTCCTCCTAATTATTTGTGAGATGATTAAAGCATTTTTGATTGTGTTTGGCTTCACATCAGCTAATAGAATGGTGGCTTGGCGTCTGTCTGTGCCTGCTGGGTTCCAGCAGACTAATTCATACTGCCCGAGAAAGTACCCAGTCGGGCAATAACCTTCACTGACATCTTCTGTTTTAGCCGTGATTAGGACAAGCTATATAGCTGAGCACATTAGTGATATGTCAGGCTTCCCAAGGGACCCAGAGACTTCAGATGCCCTCCCCTCACTGTGATAGGTGCAGTGAAGCCTCCACATGCCCTGCAGCATTCCTTCTCAGTTAGTTGCCCTGTCACTCTGCCTTTCAACCTTCTTGACTCTTCTTTTCCAGCCTTTGTGATTTCAGTTTCTTACTCGTTGGTTGATCTTTGATTGCCTTCCCCCATGCCGCATGCCCCTCCCCCGCGTGCCAGTTCTTTCTCTGAGCTCGTATTTCTGTTCTAGGAAGGCTCTTTATCTCCATATCTTACTTTTTCTAATGGCTTCTTTACACTATTTTATCAGCTATAGGGTCACCTCAGAAGGCATTCAGCACCTTTCCCTGGCTGTCCTCCCTCTTGCCTCTCACCTAACCCAGTCACTCCTAACTTCTGGCCAAGGCCTTCTGAGATGAGTTCACAACCATGTCAGCCTCAGAAGTACCATCCAGTTGTAGGTTGCCCTCCTCCTCTGTCAGAGGCTTAAAACCAGCCAGTTCAAAATCTCTCTCTTCTGGTCGACTCTTTCCTTTCTGTCCACCTCTATTCAACATGCCCGTAAGGATTAGGTTACACGTTTTGCCTTTTTTTTCCATCTGACCCCACGTTACTCCACCAGTAGACTCCTGTTTCTTGGGCATGTGTGTTCTACTAAATTCCCAAGTTTTAGAAAAAAGGAGGCGGACGTCTTCATCATTTCAACCACTCTGCTTCCCCTTCCAGCCAGGATCACGCCAAGCTCATGATTGCTACTCATGGAATACCTTACACAGTGGAATGAGTCAGCAACTCCATTGAGCCATTTATTTTACCCCTAGCATGGAGGGGTCATTTTCTATTCTGGTCAGATCTTTCCATAGTGGGCAACATAAATGTCATAGTCTCCTCTTCATTTTATTTTTAATGAATGATAAAGTCAGTGTCAGAGCTTTACCCATCCAGAAATTTACATCTCCCTTTGGCCAGGAAGTACAGATCTTCTCTTTCCCCCATCAGAGCTAACAACAAGCTAATTAACTTGTTCTACATTTTCCTCGTTAATTCTTGTATACCCAGGTACTGGGTAAGTGATTAAGAAAAGGCAAGAAATTGTGGAGTATATAAGGATCCACACGCTGGAGGTTGCAGACTTGTTTTCAGTGGCTAAATAGAGACTTTTTGTCTTCTTAAGACAATAAAATTTAAATGTTTTTAAATGGTGCCTGTTTTTGCCACTTCCACAACCCTTAGACTCTCCCCTCCCCCCAACACACACACAGACATACATACATGAAGGCTTTGAGTCCGTGATGAGGACATTATTAAAATTGGCTTGTCATATTCTTGGCTGGTAGATTTTCTACCATGGAAAATTTTCAAGAATGAACCATGATAATCTTCTAATATTGTAAAAATATGTTGCCTAATGTGGTTTGATATTTTCTAACTTTTTTCTGCTAACACATTTTGCATTATCTTTTTAAAAATTGTCCCATCGAGTATTTTCTCATATATCCTTGAAAAGGACAAAATTAACAATTACAATGAGCAGAGGGGGTTGAATTTAAGATGCCAGCATGAGGATGCTGTGGTTGGAAAGGAAACAATATATAAATAGTACATAATTTTAATGAAGAGTGACAAATATTAAGCAGACAGACTTGCTTGTCCTTATAGGTAAAAAGGCATAATTCTACTGTCTGATAAGTTATTGCCTTTAATATTGTTCATGCATGGAGCATGTAGCAAATACGAGCATTGCATAAAAGACATTCATTCTAACTTCTCAGTTTGCTTTATGATTCAAGTATGCCACAATGAGGATTATAGCCAGAGCTCACCATGTAAAAGAGGCTACCTCTGGCATTCAGATTTTACATGTCACTTCTCTCACCTAAGCACACTTTTTACCTTGAGCTCAAATATGATTGCTGATATGAGAATCTGATTTACTATCCATGAAGTAAATATTAAGGTTGTTGTAATGCCTGTAGAAGCTAGTGGAGTAGTATTTGAGCCATTATCCACCATGGCTTCAATTCTAGTGGCCCCCCTCTGGCTCTACCGGCTTATTCTTCAGGAGTTTTGAGCCCATAGCACTGCTGTAATGGAGCAGGTATGAAAGTCTCAGCATCCAGTTTAATGTAGCATCTCAATTGTAATGAGTTTCTGCATCAGAAAAATAAAAGGTTCATACATGCTTTATGTGACATTTTGCATTGTTTTGATATAGACATAAACACATTGTGGGGCTTGTTAATGTACTCTACAAAACCTCTTTGAATACTTTTAAAACAGAGATTTCATCTGAATTTGATTAAAATCCATTTTGCTCACAGATGCCTGTTTTGCAAACTTGCGGTTGGCAGAGTGAATTTATTTAGGCTTTGTTGAAAAACATTTCAAAACAGTTTGTCTCTCTGTTCTTATTATTTTAAAAAAATGTATGTTCATCCTTTGGCGAGAATACTTGTGTCTTCCAACAGTAGTAATTATGTTAATTTTTATTTTTGTTCTTCCTAGTTTTCAATGCTAAATAGAGCACTTTTGAATGATAAATATATTAGATCACTTTTATTAATGCTTCTTTGATGGTCGAGCAGTGTAATGGGTAGATGAGTTTCTAATGAGGTCATTTTGATAATGTACTTACACAGCCTCCAGTATGTATCTTAGACAATTCTGCATCATTTGTTAAAATATGTTTTGTAATGGATGTTGTATCAGTTAGCTATTGCCAAATAACAAATAACCTCCCAAAATTCAGTGACATACAAAAAACCTTTTTATTTCTCACTGACGGTTTGCAAATAGATTGAGGCAACTCTGCTGTCGGCTGCAGATCATCTGCAGTCACTGCATCATGACTGCTAACATCACATTGGCCGATGCGTATCACATGACTGAGTCTAAAGTCAATGAGCAAGGAAATACACTCTTTCCACCAAGAAGCCATGTCATGACTAAGGAAGGGAAGAATTGAGACCAATAAGTCAATCTACCACAGATGTATTATGTCATGGTTCCTATGGTGGTTGAAGAAAAAATTCAGATAAAACTTGTAGGGCTTCTCCCTAATGGAAATATTCAGTCAGAGGAAGAATATATGTCATAAGTTCCTTAAAGTTACCTAGTTCATTTTACTTTCCAATTCAGTCTTTGCCTGACACCCTCATGGATGGACTGATGTCTACCTCTGAAGCATGGATGGACTGATGTCTACCTCTGTCTACCTTTATTCGCTGGAAACTATTCTCATTGTTAGACCATTCTTTCCATAATCTTTCTTATTGTGGTCTCCATCTGCAGAGTCTGTCTCTCCATGACACCCTTTTATAGCAGAACAAAACAAGTCTGTTCCACAATCTGTGTTATATCACAACCCTTCAAAGAAGGCAGTTATCTCTCTCTGCTGCTGCTTACACAACACAGTTTTCAAACCACTACCATCTAATCTCTTGTTAAGGATACATCCTTGTAATTTGGTAAAGCCTTCTTTATAAGGAATGTAACTAAATAATCTAGTTGGTGAGAAGGAAAAATTTATTCTAAATCATTCCTCTTGCCTTTTTAAGATCTGGTTAAAATCTCTCATTGCTGAAGATGCAGTGGATTATAGTAATAACAATCCCAACCACTCTTTATATTGTGGTTTACAGTGTAGAGAGTTCCTTTCCATGTGTCATTCCTTGGGAATAACAATTCCTGGACCCTCCTGAGATTAAGGAATTGTTATTATCGATCTCCATTTCATATTTGGGGATTTCACTCAGAAAGGATCACTTGACTGAGAACTGGAACTCAAACACAGACCTTATTCCAGAATGCGTTTTTCACCACAATGCCAAAGTTATCTCCTTGTCACAGTTATTCTTGACATTGAGTACTTTTTTATTGATTTTTTAAAAAAATGACTATGCTAGGAATGAATATTTGGAAGAATTGTTAAGTTTATTCTGTTCTGACTTGTAAGTTTTTTTCTTGGAATTTTTAGATATTTAAGATTATTTGTCTTTTTATGATTCTTTCCCCCAAAAAATTGCCTTACAAGTTTCTTTGCAATTCCATTGTTTCCTTGTGTGGACCTCAGTCATTTTTTTTCTCTCTCTGCATTTTTAACTTCTCTGGGAAAAAGTGTGTACAGCCATGGAATAAATAGTACAGACAATCTTGTATGTTTTATGTTGTTTCTTTATCTGGAAGATTAAACAATGTCTTCTACAGAAACCTGATAAAGAGAATTCTAGCTCGCCCCCAACGACCAACCACCATACACACTTTTATTTCTTCTGGCCCTTAGAGTTTGGCAGAGTTCGAACCAAAACTAAGACTCAGCAAAAATCAATGAATGAAGATGAGCAGTAACTTTCATGGTTAATCAAAGACATTACAGAATTAGAAGGGAGAGCATGTGATTTTCCCCTGCTGGGGGCACTAGACTGTCTCTAGCAGTGTTTGGTAACGAGTCACTTAGCAGCTGTGGCCATGTTCTCAGTCATTCTAGACTCATATTTAGTCTTTTAAAACACATCTATTTAATGATGAGTTATCTGGAAATGATGACCATTAAAGGGACTAGTCTTTGGTGATCTAGAGAAAAATGGCAACATTTTTAATAGTTTTAAGTTGAAACATTCATCAGTTATCCAGTATGTCCAAACTGTGAAATAATGTTGACCAACTCAGATCTGTGTGGATGAAATACTGTATTCTGGTAAGAATCATAGATTGTAAATGTTACCCAAACCTTTTGGATTTACCCAAAGGCCCAGAAGGTAAATAAGATATTCCACAGGTATCTATGTCCAACTTGGTGTCCTTTTCTGGATAACTTACCCCTAGAAATATATATCAAAATTAAAGATATACTTCGTATTTGAAAATCCTTATTTCTGTTTCCTGATGGGAGTATTCTAAACTGACTTTAAAATGAGATAATGTTAGTGTTATTTCTTCATGTCAGGCTGCTGTTAAGTCTTCACCTTGACAAGGATGGCCAGGGTGTGCCAGTGGCACCTGTGGTCCCATGTCCTAGCAAAATCTAATTCAGTTGTATGCACTAAGCCTCCAAGACAGCTTGGTGTTAGCACGTAGGTAGGCTTTACCTTCTAGACATGAATATAAACTTACCTTGGCTCTTTACAATATTCATAATTTGCATCTGCTCACACAAGTTACTTTTATTTCTTCTTTCCAATAGAATGGCTCATATTTGAGAATGTAGCAGACCTTTAGTGAGACCCCGAGTTTCACAGCGCTGACACATAGTTGATGCTTGATCCGTAATTGCTCTAATTAGAACTACCACTATGGTGTATATGATTGAAAAAAAGGGGGTATTAGAAATATGTGCTGTGCTGGGAACAGAGACAGGAGAATTAATAATTTTGTTAAATCTGATAACAACCAAGATTTGCCTGTATTTTAGAAGCAAAGTTTAGGTTTTTGGCACTAGGAGACCAGACAACAGTCCTTAGGTCTGACCTTGTCATAGTTAAAGCATACACTGAATTCAACCATCTGGTACATAATTAGAGTGTTTAGGGGAAAACACTGATGACTCCCTGTAGGACTGGTCCGTTCTGCCCTCTGCACTGCCGACAGTTATCTGAGTGGATGTCAAAGCCTCTTCCTATTAATTTCCTTAATCTGACACTTTTGAAGGAGACTGCCTGAGTAGGGAGAGTAGTAGAGTCTAATCTGAATATTTAAAATGTAGCCTGTGATCTGCCTGCTGCTTTTGGCTGACGACACAACTATAGTGTTTCTCCAACTACCGAAAAATAAGAGTACTTGTTGGCACAGGGCATTCTTTCATTAAAAGCTATCAGAAAATATTTCTTCATATCTTATTTTAAAAGATGATATTTCTTATGTACAGAAATACAACCCAGGTTACTAATTATGTGCTTTTCCTTGACCTTTTACTTCTAAATAGAACCACTCCACAGTGCAGTTGCTTGACATGTCCTGTGTATTTACTTACCACTGCCAGATCTGCTGCAAGACATGCTTGGAACATACAGCCTTTCATGTTTCTTTACCTCCTTCTGTGATATGTCAGCAGCTTCCCTTCCAAGTCTAAGAATCTTCTTTGCTTCATATAGAAAAACTGTGACTTATTCTAAAATAAATAATTACATGTAAGTTTAAAAGCTCCCATAAATAAAGGGATATAATGTGATACAACATACATTTACTTGTCTAGTATAAAACTCAAGATATTCAAAATATAGCTACTTGCAAATAAAAAGTAAATGTAGGAGACAGTTCTGTTAGTTTTTCTTCCTGCCCAACATAAACATAGTTTAGGAAAATGTCAGGAACCTTTTACACTATATCCTGAGACTTCTGTATTTCTCATGAAATTGGCTTCAAAAAGTAATTTCTAAATTTTCCATTGCAGCAGTGCTTTGATGGAAACACACACTTTTGATTTTTCTTCTGTTTATCTGTTTATACATTTCCTCAAATGTCTTTAGATCCATGGCTTATTTTTCAGTTATTTCTATGGTTTTTTTTTTTTCATTTCTGTACACTTGCTATGTAGTTACTTTGAAATCAGCGAAATTGAAGCATACTGTGACCACCGATGATAGCAGGGGACTCTAACTATATTTTTAGTCCCCAACATGCAAGAAAATGAAAGAAGGATTCTGTTACACTTCACTGATCGATCCTGATTGAAGCAGTGGCTCTTGTATCCCATCTAGAACCATCTCTTGAGCTACACTTGCAGGTGTTGGTGTGTAAAGGGCTTTCTGTGGTTTAAGTGAGGTGCATAAGTATAAGATCTAGTTACTCCCAGATACCTGGTCCCTACTTAATTCATATCCCAATTAAGTTACTGAAGGCAGAGATTTTTTTCTTTAAAGGATCTATGAACCTAAGCTCCAAATAACTTTTATTTTTTTCATTAGAGATTAGTTTCACAATTATACATTCTTAGAAATAGAGAACTTTCCAGTCTTAAAAGGCATATATAGTAATCAGGTCATCACTTAACAATCTTGCTTGACTTTGAAAACTGACATAGAAACGAAAGTTAACATAGCATTTGCTCACTTTAGAATGTAGTCCATCTAGAGTAGAAAAAAAAAAAATCTTAGTTCAAAACTTAATGTAACTGAAAAAGAAGACCTTAGAAGTTACAGATACTTTGTAAAACTTACAGTTTATTGAGCACATAGTTGGTGCTCAGTAAAAATATACCAATGTTTGATTGTATATCCTAAGGGTACCTATAAGAAAAGGCATTTAGAAAGTTAAAGTTAACTCTCCATTGCTTAGTTAACCACCCATTCCCTGGGCAGTTTTGATTGCAGTTCTTCCTCAGTAAAATTCAGTACATTTAGAATAGCAATGTACATATTCATAGTTCTCACTCAGTGTCCCTATCAGAACTAACCCTGCTATGTTATCGGTTTACTCAAACCAGAAATCCCACAAGGCGATACACTGCTTTGTGTTCCTACCATATAGTAGGCATTTAGTAAATATTCCCATTTCCATAGACAAAAGAAAACTTAGGTGCAGTGGGGATGGATGACTGTTACTCAGACTGTTATAAGTCCTTCAATGGGGATTTGATTCCAAGTCTTCTCTTTCTCTCTCTCTCTGAGTCTTTGAAGTGAACATGGAATCCCAAGTTCAGTTTTCTGTGATTGCTTCAGGAAAGGAGATAACGAGTAGTTTTAACACCAAGTGCGTTAACCCTTGCTGATATTGTCATTTACACTTTTTTTGAGAACCCATCATATACACGATAATACACTGGTCCTAGCTGATTGAAGGAAAAAGACTTAATTGCCTTCCTTCTTCCTTTTGCTCATTCTCTCCTCTTAGGAAAGATCCTGCAACTGCACAGAGATGGCTCCTCATATCAGCTGCTTGCTGTGTTGGCCCTTTGGTCTAATTTGTAGGGAGGATCCAGGTTCCTCGTAAGGTAGAGCAAATATCAGTTGCTAGTTGCTTAAAATCTGTTCAGCAGCGTTCTGCTGAAGTTACTCCAAGCTCCAGTTTACTCCCAACCCCAACCTCCAATCCACATACATGCAGTAAGTTAATTTCCAGAGTGACTGAGTCAGATTTTGAAAACAGATTATGTTCCTACTTGAAAAATATAATTGTTAAGCATAACATAGAAGGTTTCAGGGGTTAGGCAGAGAGCAAGAGCTTCATGGGTAAACTGGCATTTGTAGGTCAGACATTTCTTAACATCGATTGTGTTCTTTGAAAAGAAATAAAACCACACAATTATTTCTCTGCTTTATCATTTTTAAGTAGAAAAACATATTTCTTCTTTCAGGATTATTTACAGTTAAAGTAATTTGGAAATATACTGTCGGTGAATTGAAAGGTCTTTGGCAATGCGCTTGTTAAAAAACTTGCTTTTAAAAATTTCTACTATGGTTTTTGACATCAGGGACAGCTAAATAGGTACACTACTGTTGTGGGTGGCCAGCCACACAGGGAAAGATTAAGATGCCCTAAAACCCTTTGGTAACATCATGTCATACCAAAATGTTTATATTATCAGCTAGGTGAAAGCAGTAGTCTGAGATAAATCATATGCCTCTGTGTCATCTGGAAATAACACTCTCTATCTCTCTCTCTCTCTCTCTCTCTCTCTCTCTCTCTCTCTCTCTCTCACGCGCGCGCGCACACACACACACACACACACACACACCCCACAGAGATGGATTGCACCTTTTATGTTATACCTGGCTAGAGATCCAAGGATCTAGGACCCCTTTCTGCCTGAGAAAAAGGGAGTACATTACCCACTGTTTTCTTCCTAGTCAGGTAGTAGTATTCACTGCATAATCATGGAGTTTCCATCTTAAATTCTGTATATGTTGAAGTGTTCACTAGCTTAATTTGTCTCAGATGGATAAATTTTTGTTTAAATATTGCTATAGCAGTATGGCACAGTGGTGGTGTATCTGGGCTTTAGGTTAGCCTGAGTTCAAATCCTGGCTCTACCACTTACTTCTGTCAACTTACCTAAATTCTCTGTTTTGGGTCTCTCATCTCATAAATAGGGTTAAAAAAGATTAATACCTCATAGGAGATCATGAGGATTAAATGCAACAATGCATATAAATTATTAAATGAAATTATTGATATAGTAGTATTCAATAAATGCAACTATAATTCTGATTATAATTATTTTATTATTGCTACCACTTCAAAAACATTTTCTTATGTTTTCTAAAGCCTCAGTTTAGTGCAAATGATGTGAATCATTCAGAGATTTCCTCCTGTTCACACTCAAGAGAACTCATTTCAAAGATTTATTTTTTTCATAATGCCTCTTCCTCAAACCCCTCTGGCTTCCCACCATTCAGACCATAAATATTTATCAGAGCTAAGTTGATTATTAATCAAATGGAGCCTGAAGAAAATGCTTGGGATTCATTTTAATTGTGGTTTAAAGAGCTTTCCACACTACACTGGCTTATAAATATGTCTAGAAGTTAAAAATGAAGTAAATTTGAATAAATCTCCAGCGTGTACAACCATCTGATAGTCTATGAAGAAAAAAGAAGTCAGATGATCAAGACTTTTCTGAAAGGAATCTGGTTTAGACTGATTTTTTTAAAAGTCAGAATATATAATCTGTCCCTTTCTTCACTTGTTCTTATAAATTGGAAGAAACTTCAAAGCCAAACAACATTTTGAAGTGCTTTTGCCCTTACTTCTGGGAATGGTATACCTAGAGAAATGGTCTTTTGTTATGAAAGAGACTTAGCATTTTTCTTTCAAAGGAAACCATCATTTTTCTAAATAAGCTCTACTAGTTTGATGCTTTTCTCTCTACCTGAAACATTTTCTCCCATCTGCCCAAGCAGGGTATTTGCAATTGAGTGATCTTGGTTTTCTTTGTTCTCCCCATCTGATATGCCTTTGATAGCGGATGGTTTCTCGCTCTTTGGGAGCAAATCCAGATGACCTGAAGGATCCAATTAAAATTAATATTCCACGCTATGTTCTCTGCGGACAAGGAAAGGACGAACACTTTGAGTTTGAGGTCAAGGTAAGTGTCCCTTCTTTACTCTTCTCGAGGAATGGAGGCTTGAAGCAATGCAATGCCTTCTCTGTCTTTTTTGTAAAAGGAGGAGCTACATGTGAATATCTTGTTTTGTAAGATATTGGTTACTCCCTTCTTTAAACCAGTGTGTGAAAGTTTTGACTGTAGCACATGGAGGGAAGTTATCCTGTATAAGGGAGTGGTTGTTGGGGAGTCAGGTAGCCATGGAAGTTGCTGTCACTCACCAGCCCCACAAGTAAAGTGACCAACCAACCCAGGTGGCCAAGGATTTTCGCAAATTCATCATTGAAAGTTCCATGCCCTGGGAAACCCCGTAATGCCAGGTAACTCAGGACAGTTGGGTACCCTACCTGTGGGTGTGGGCTCAATTTTCTTATCTATAAAAATGAGAATAATAACATTTATGTCTCAGGGTTATCAGCACATCTAAAGTGCTGAGTCTAGTGTCTGGCATGTGATAAAACAATTATAGCTATTACTATGGTTACTACTGCTGTTTTTATTGTTGTTTCTATGATTACTAATTAGAAGCTTTCTGTTTTGGGCATTATTTGATTAATACAACTTTTCAGGAAGAGATGTGCCTATTTCCTTACATCATCTTTCTAAGATAATGACTTCATCTTATTCTAATTTATTCCCATTGACTCATAACACTTTATTAAATGCTGTCGCCCATGCGCCCCTCCTTAAGAAATTAATGATTAATTGCACCTCTTCATTTTCAAGGAAGGGTATTGATGTAATGACATCCACCAAAGTCACCAGTATACGTCTGTGTGAAGGTGTTCTCAGAGGTGGCTGGGTCAGATAAACGCCAGACTGAGAATCTCGTTGTCGAGTTCTTTAGGCTCTGATTCTGCTATGGTTTGCTGAGTGACCCTAAGTGTTTTACCTTCTCTGAGCCTAGTTTTCTCATGGGTAAAAGAAGGAATTTGGATAATACCTGTAGTTTCCAAATTTCTTCTTAGCTGAGCCCTTTGTTCAAACGATATCTTACAAGGAAGGACACTGTAGAAAACATAAACACTGAGCTGCTGTTTCTGGAGGTGGGGGAGAGATCCTAAAGCCAGCCCGCCCCACTTCCCTGCTCCCATACACCTTCAGGGGAGCCCCTGAGCCCTAAAATATTAGGCTGGCCTGTTCTTTCAGTCCTAGAGAATAACTAATGTTATACTATGTTTTTGATCCAGTACTTCCCACTGCCCTGGCTTAATGCCTCATTCCTGCTCAGTTCCTTTTTCTCAGCCATTTGAAATTGTATATGTGTATGTGCTTGCGTGTTCGTGTGTGCATGTGTATGTGTGTAGAGTAACCTTTGTATACAATATGTAATGGTATATACATACATAAAATAATTTCTGAAGATGTGTTTGTATTATTTCCATATTTTTAATTAGAGGATAAAGATTGACCTTACCAGCTCAGAATTTGAATTCTCCAAAACATAGACCTCACAGCACCGGACATGTGATGATTTTAGTTGGTGCTTAGATTTATGTATTTTAATAGATAAATGTGTTAATAAAATATAAGTATTAAATAAGTTTCATACATAAAACTAAGATATGGATAACAAAAATATTTAATTTTTTAAAACTGAGTTGATTTAGTATGATCTTGCTTATATGTGGAATTTAAAAAACAAACAAACAAAACCCAAGCTCATAGATACAGGGAACGGATTGGTGGCTACCAAAGGGGACTGAGTGAGGGGCAGGGGGCAGAAGAGAGAGTAAAACAGGTAAAGAGAGTCAAAAGGTGCAAGTTCCCAGTTATAAAATAAGTCCTGGGGATGTAATGTACAGCCTGGCGACTATAGTTAATAATACTGTATTCCATTTTTGAAAGTTGCTAAGAGAATACATATTAAAAGTTCTTATCACAAGAAGAAATTTATTGTAACTGTATGGTGACAGATGTTAACTAGACTTATTGTGATCATTTTGCAAGATATACAAATATTTAATCATTATGTTGTATACTAATATTGAAACTAATATAATGTGTGTCAATTATATCTAAAAAAGAAAAAAAGAAACAAGAAAAAACTGAGTTGATTTAAATAAAAATTTCAAGTAAATAATAAATAGCCCAGGCCATATGCAAATCTGGCCAAAATTTTGAAGATGCTACTGTAAAGGCAAGTTAGAGAAACCAAATACAAAATATCTTATGGGGCCTTTGAAAATTTAGGCTTTCACTTCAGAATATAAAAAATCCAAAACCAAAGAGTTTTTCTTTCTTTGAACTTATCAAAGTGAAGTTCTGAAAGCATGTCATTGTTCTGCTTCTTTTTTGGGCTTATCACAGGTGATGTAATCGTTAGCACCAGAAATGGCCTGTTAGCGTTTCCTGGAAAATTCCTAGTTCACCCTATGGGAAGGGTCCCTGGTGCATTCACAAGTAGGTGTGCTGAAGTCCTCGGTTCTCATGGGGACACCCAGTCACAGAAGTATCGGGACCAGAACTAGAAACAAACATGACATGAATATATTGTCCCTCCCCTGAACAAAACAAAAATGGCCAAGCTCCAGCAAAGGCCTAGCTGCTGGAGGAGTGCTGTCCTGTTCAGTCTCCTCCAGGGAACCTCGACAGGTCGGACAACCTCGTTGGGCCCCGTCGGTAAAATGGGGTTAATGAAACCCGCCCGGCTGGGTTGGTACAAGGAGTGCATGTGCTTAGATATGTAAAGTGCTTAGAACAGGGCTTGCCATATAGTAAGTGCTGGATAACTGTTCGTCATTAAAAATAAATGAATTAATTTTAAAAAGATGTAGAGAATGAGTGAGATTTTACCCTTGGAAACCTTTTAATGACTTTCAGTATTCAATTGTGTTTTTAAAAGGTTTTGTGTTTTGTGGAGGTTTTTTTTTGGGGGGGGGGTTATTTATTTACCCTTAACATTCTGACTTTTAAACTTAAGTATGTCAACCCTATCTGTCCATCATTTGACTGTTTCATGCAGAGGCAATGTTTTCTAGAATAAACAGTCACATTTAGGAAATAGTGTGGCTCCTACTAAATTCTCTTGGTAAGCCATTGGCTTTAAGAAGGCTAAGGTAAAAAGCATTAATTTCAAAAGAGTCTATTCTATTTAGTTTTAGATCTTCTTTGAGGGAAAATCTGATCTTAATGTATATAGATAGTTTATATTATTCACTTTATATTTTAGAAGACTCTTTGCTGCTTCCATCCAAAAAAATCAGTTTTTGTTTTCCATCCTCCTTGAGGGTCTTCTGGGGTCCTGAGTGCATTTAGCAAGGCCTCGTGCCCTCTGTGACCAGCAGGGCAGGGTCTTGACACCCAGAATAGACCCCTGTTGACTATGCATCTTGCTAGTTGTCATTGCCACTTCATTTCAGCAGCTGAGCTGACTCATGCACACACAGGTCCCACTGGGAACGAGTCTCCTCTGAGTTGGCAGGCCCCGGAGAGCCTGGGAAGAGAGAGCGCGCTGAGGTGTGGCTCCTTGAGTTCTCCAGCTTCTTTCTCACCCTTCCTGTTCCCTTTGCCTCGTGACCTTTTCTGCTTACCCTTCCTTAGAAGAGGATTTATTAGTTATTTAGATCATTCCTTCTTCTGGCCATTTTCATTTTAATCCCCAATCTGGTAGCTCCAGTGATCTGTTTATTGTGGGATGAAGTAATGGTGACCCTTGTTAAAGGAACGGTCAGGATAGGGTTCAGGGATGGAATTGGGGGGGGGTGGGCAGTGGAGGCGATTCATCAGTGGTTCTCAAATACTCATCTTCTGATCTCTGATGGCACATACACATATACAATTTCCATCACTGGCTTTAAAATGAGAAAAATAGAGCTTTCTATTAAACTAAAATATATTTAATTCAAAAGGACTCTCTTCTTCTTTCAGGGGGAATTAAAAACAACTTTCTTTTATGAAATATCTGTAAGGATAGGTAAATATATAGGGTTTTTCCTTTGGTTACATTTAATTTTTTAATTAACTGTGTTGAGGCACAATTTATATACAGTGAAATGCAGACATTTCATGTGTAGTTTCATGAGTTTTGACATCTGTATATACCCATGTAACCAATCAAGATTTAGAACTTTTCAGTCATCCCTGCAAGTTTCTCATGCTCCTTTATAGTCAGTGTCCAGGCCCAGCTTCTGGGTGAGCACTGACCTCCTTCCTTCCTGCAAACACAGATTAGCTGTGTCTGTCCTCATCTGCCACTTAAATGGGGCCAGGCAGCATTTTCTTTTGGGTCTGGATTCTTCCATTTAACATATGTTTTGGAAATTATCCACACAGTTGAGTGTAACAATAATTTGTTACTGTGTATTGCTAAATAGAATCCCATTGTATAGATGTCACAATTTGTGGATTGGTGTTTAATGTCCTTATTTGAAAATACAGAGAGTTCCCATCTCCATGTTGCATCTCTTCCCTCTTTATTTTACTGATCTTTGAAAGATACACACCTGGGAACCCCTGGTCAGGCATCAGTCCTATTGTCCTTGTGCTTACACCTTCCAATGGGTCCCACTAGCACGTCATTCTGAGACTGTGTCCACATATGCTTCAAGAGATGTCTGTCCTGCCAGCTAATGTCAGAGACGGGCAGAGAAGCTGAGGGTGTGCCAGTCTGGCTATTTTCTGAGAACGCATTCTGTGCTGAATATTGCGAATGTCACCTACTGGTCAACAGAATGTACCTGTACAATCTGTGCTTGCACTAAATGGCTGCTGTCACAGGAAATACCGCTCACTGGACTACAATAGTCATTTTAGAACTCCCACTTCAAGTGCTTTTCAGTGATTGTTATATGAAATCAATTACACTGCATCATACTTGCCATTTCTAGTTAGCTAGGACCAGAGTGGGTAGAATTTAATTTTTAAATTACATTTCAGCATGATGCAAAACACTGGCCTAGGAAATCTGTGGTTAAGACTAATGGAGGCTGTCATACTCTTGTTAGAGAAATAAGCTGATGTTTCCAGTGTTGTTTTAAATTCCCTGCCTTTTAACTTACATATTAACATGGTAATATGAAGAAAAAAGCCAATGCTCATGTATTTTTTTTTAAATATTTTGTTCCCTGAGAGTATTTATTCCTGTTAAAAGTGAAAGTAGTCTTTCAAGATTGTCTTTCTGTCTCCTTCCTAAAGTGGTGCCATCTGCTGTAGGGCCTCTTCCTGCATTCTCCATCCCATAACCTGGTTTATTCCCTTCACAGCAGATGTCACAGACTGCAGTCACAGTTTTCTTTTTTCAGTCAGGTCATGTTTATTGCTGGTCTTCTCCCCTAGAAGTATGCTCTGTGGGCCCTGTCAGTCTGTGCAGCACTGAGTCCCTAGCCCTCACCCAGTAGAAGTTACCCAATAATATGACCCACACAGACCTGTCACAAGGTGTCCTCACTGGGCATAGCTCCAGGAATTTGTGACCCTGAGTTCTTTATAAGCAGTCCTACCCCAACCCTGGGGCTCTTCATGCTCTATCTATGCTGATGGATTCCATCATTGATTAACCATCTTACCATCTCACCCCTTGAGTTCCTCAGGATGTGGTTGGCTCTCCAGTTGTCCAGATAGAGTAGACAACCAAGCTTCTTGACTGCATCTGAGTCTGAGATAGCTGACACCCCCATCTTCCTGCCTCCCTCCCACCTTCTCTGTTCTGCTCTCCAGTATACCAGTGTGTGAATACACGCGTAGCACAGACGCACACACAGCAGCATGGGCACGCACACGTGTCCTGCCTCTGACAGTCTCCAGCACCCATCAAGTAGTTTAGTTTTGCTCTGGCTTGTATGCAGAAAGCGGTAGACGTCTGCCAACTGTCTACCCTCTGGGCGTTATCCCGAGCTCCTGGGCATGTTCCAGCCTCTTCCTGGGAGCGCAGTTTTTAATGTTGTCCCCTGTAAGGAGCCTTCTGGCACCCTAGTCATGCTCCACTCATGCTGTTCAGGAAAGGACAAGTCCCTGCCTTTTCTCATGTGGTTGCAGGAAGTCAGCCCTTTGGTCCAGAATCACTTTGGTCCATTTGCTGACCAGGGTTACACACTTTAACTCAAGTGCACGATGTCTGAAATACCACCTGTCCTAATTTTAACCATCTGATTTTTTTCAAAGGTACTATAGTAGTAGTCTCCTTCTCTTGCCCATCCCATGCCACCTCATTTTTCTCTAACTCCTGGTCAGACACCTGCAAAGGATAAAAGCAAAGAACACAGGGATAAGGAATGATATTGAATGTAACCTCAAGGAAGTTGTCCAGCAAGAACTTGTAGACCACCTGCAAATAGCTCCTTGATCATTTTCTTTTCAGTCCTGAGAGCCTTCTTCCCTTTTGAGTGAAGCCCTAGAGCTGGGGAGATGCTGGGCACTGAGTACTCATATCTGTCTGGTCCTCCCTAAATGGGGGAGACCCTGAAAGTGAGATTCGGTAAACTGTAAAACTTCAAATTTTGGTATCTTCCTTTTACCCCTGAAGGACCACATGACAGACTGTGGTGCCAGGACTGGTGGCACACATTAACTTAAGGCAGCAGGAACAAACTGGTGGTGAATGATGTGTATTATTTGGCCTGAACAGATGTTTACAATTTGGATTGTGTTGTCAATATTTAAAACTTGAGAGAGCTGACATGGAAATCCAGATTTTCCAAGTTTCTATAGAATATCAGAAAACCTGGGAAGCCTGGGCTGATGTCCCCTCAAAGTGACACTGGCTGCGTGGGAGCAGTGGCTCTTCTTGGGGTGGAGCCTGAGGCTCTGCTTTACCGCAGGCCTCAGAGCTCCTTGTCCTGGAGAAGGTCACCTGATAGAGGGATAGCGTCTAGGTTCACACAAGTTCTGACGGCATTGTGCAAAAGGCTCATGGACCACATGAAGTCTCTGATCACACGGTTTATTAAATCAGTTTAGACACACACACAGAAGCCAGGGGAGGGAGGAGCAGCTGGACGGAACACACGACCTGAGCTGAGGGTCACATCATGTCTTCCCGCCCCTCTGTGCCACTTAACCTTTCCTGCTGTGCTTAGCAAGACTAGAGATTTGAGCAAGGGGCCTGCGCTGACAGAGGGCAACCAGAGCAATACACACTTGGCTGGCCGGTGGCCTGCTGAACAGCCCGGTTTTCACATGCAGTTCTTGGGTAAAGCGCACGTGGAGTCAGCGTGGGACCAGGCCACTTGTTACCAAGGGTGGTCAATAGCTGTCATAACTGTTGGGCCAGGGAGTTCATGATCATGACTTAACAATATCTGTATCTAAGTAGCATTCTTGTCTGTTCAGTCATATTTATTCTATGTTTGGCAAGTCTTATAAGTAACAGGCCTATATTTAGCATATCTTATGAATTCTGTTGAGTCTCACAAGCTGCTTGCTTACCCGTTATCTGTTCAGACATTCTGTGACATTTCCCTGTATTGCATAAGCTTCCAGCTTACTTACTGGCTATGCTTAGGCCTTCTTATGAACTTCATCCATCCTCTGTAGCAGGATTGAATGTACTCAAATAATACATAGACTCCTGCTATGCTCTCTGTTATCTTATAGTCATAGGACCTCAGAGTTTTGTTCCTGAGTGGTCCTTGTAGGCAGTTGAGTTTGTAGTCTCTTTTCAAGGAAGGACACTAACATCTATCAAGTACCTTCTTCCTCCAAGACACTTTCCTAGACATTTTCACACATGTGTAAAATGTAGCAAAATGGGAGTTTTACTTGCATTTAATGAATTAGGAAATTATGAGTAACTTGTTTAAGGCTACACAGCTAGTAAGTAGATCCACATACCAAAAGTCCATGTTAAATCTTAGTTTTCTGAGTCGCACTGGCTCCCTCACTTACTCATTTTAAGGTACCTTCTAAATATCACTAATCTCTGCACTTTTTTCATGTTTTCATTTTTTCCTAAACAGGGTGGCCATTTCCAAATCCTTGCATATTCTCAAAATTTACTGTTGTTTTTGTGTGTTTTAACTTCTTATCTTGAGTTCTGGCCAAGTCACAGTCACTTTGTAAATTGGGGCTATTGTCAAGGCTTTGACAAACCTGGATAGTTTGATGGTGGATAGACCTGCCAGGAAACATGAAGAAAATTTGTAGTTTGGGAGTTAGTTAAAGCAATCACATTTACAGAGAAATTTCTCTTTATTTGGCAGAATAAAAATAAGAGCTGTTCCAGCATATTGGATAAACTGTATACATATACATCTTTTAGAAGTATTCCCAGCTTGATAGAATATAAATGTTCAGAAGGACATTTGTATGTCAGCATCTGAATCTATCTATGCTTTTTAGTAACTTGATAGATTATCTCCCTGCATGCGTATTAGCACAGCCAAGACAAATGGAGTGTTGCTTATGCTGTGGTCCATTTAGATTTAAACATTCAGTTTGTGTATTATTTTTAAACATAAATAACAATTGAAATAAATAGCACTGGGACTTGAAGAATTATATTTTATCCTAAGTTTTTTTTTTTAAGGCACCCCTACCATCTCTTTGAGAACTTTGTCTTTCACTGAAAAACTTAAGAAAAACATTTTTCCTTTCCCTGTCTTCACACAGAGCAACTAATCTTTTATATTGCTTTTACTTGGGCAGTTGTGTTTATCATCGCAAAGTAATTGCTTCACATGTGAGAAATAATGAAGAAGGAATGAGATTAAGTCACAAACTCAAAAGAAAAGCAGTCATCACCTTGAATTTCCATGTCAAATTCCTTCTCTCTATAAATATATCTTAATATTTTCTTTTAATTTCCGAATTTGGGGAGTTTTACATCTCTTCCTAGAATTAATTTCTTTTAAAATAAATTACAAGATGGTTTAAATTGCTGTCTGTGGATACCCTGGCCTTTCACTAATGCATAATAAAAAGCCTTTAGGAGCATGGCCATACTGCCACAAGTTACTATTTATTGAGCACCCAAACACTCTGCTAGTTGCTTCACTTTTTTTTTTTTTTTTTTTTAGTTCATCTGAAGGTTAGATAGCATGAGTTCATTTTACGGATGAAAAAAAAAATGAGGCCCGGAGGAGTTGCATAATTTAGCCAAAGTTACACAGCTAATGAGTGACTGTGCTAAAGCCGGGATCCAGGTCTGTCCCAATCCAGTGCTGTTTGTTATTCCATTCTCCAGTGGTGACTGGTAGAGAGTTGGCATTCTGTGCTCTGCCTCTGAGTATTTGATAATTTGAAGGGAAATTGCTTAGACAGTCATTCTCACAATTTCCCACAATTTTAGAGTAGAATAATTCTCTCTATTCCTCCTTGCTTCAAAGAGGTGTTAGAGGAAGAGTGAAGTACTTACTAGTAATGATCTTGGATATGAAAGGCATCTATTCATCAGAATCTTAGGGTCTTTGTACATTCTTTCAAATTTACCTTCAAACTACTATATAAAGTAAGTATACTAAAATAAAGAGTATTATCCCTATTGTGAAGATGCTGAAATTAAAGCATAATGAAATTTTTATTCTAGTTAGTATAGAAGGCTGACAATTTGGTCAGCCGGGAGGCTCTGTAGGATTTTGTATCACTTTATAGTTTTGTAGAGTATGACATAACTTGATAGTCAACCTCTAGACTCCTTTCTTCATGGCACACCAGATTCAGACCAAGTTCAGAATCCACTTTCTTTACTTGTTGGTTATGTTCTACCCAGAGGGGTATCTGGGAAGTTACCTGGATAATAAGGTAGAATAAGCTTATATCTGCATGGGTCTCCTGCTTTAAGGAATCTTTATTCTCCGATCTCCGTACACCTCCCATCCACGTTACCAACGGACAGGGGCAGATCTAGCATTGGAACTTAGACTTCTGTCTCCTTGCCCAGTGCCCTGGTTTTAAGACTGTGCTCCTCTTGCTGGGCTCAGCTTCTTCCCTCAGGTGCCACTGAGATGGAATTTGTGGAGTTAGTAGAGTTGTTGGTTCATGGAGCCCAACACAGTGGAGGGGGGAGGCCTGCTCAGTTTAGGAACTCCTTATGCATTTTGTGGACCTGATTCAAGTGATAGCTGCTTTATTGCCCCCCAGAACCCCTGGATGGTCGCTGACACAGTCTCTTTTCCTTTATGTCCACTTGTCTGTAGACCTCAGCACTTTTTGGATTCCCCAGAAAGAAAAGTATGTAAACTTTCCTAAGTTTCCCTAGAAGAACCAGAGAGTGAGGTACATTGCATATTTCATAGCAAATAACTGCAAATACCCCATTAGACAATTGTGTTCCCCCAAAGCATCAGCATTCCCTCTCCTCCTTCTTAGATATCTTTTGGAAGCTCCAACTGCTGACCCCTTGTGAAACAGAGGGATTCAACTCCAGCTCACATCCTTGTCTTTTACCCTCAAGCTTGCTTACCCAAAGGACTATGACATTTCTTCAGTATTTATCCAGAGAAAATGAAAACATTTATTCGAGAAGACACATGCACCCTTCGTTTATTACAGCATTATTTACAGTAGCCAAGATTTGAAAGCAGCCTAGGTGTCCATTGATAGATGAATAGATAAAGAAGAAGTGGTACATATATTCAATGGAATATTACTCAGCCACACACACACACTAAAAAAACGATGATATCTTGCCATTTGTGACAACATAGATGGACCTAGAGGGTATTATACTAAGTGAAATAAGGTGGACAAAGAAAGACAAATGCTGCCTGATATTCTATGTTGACTCTAAAAGCAAAATGAACAAAACAAAAATAGACTCATAGATACAGAAAAGAAATTGATGGTTGCCAGAGGGGAGGGGAGTAGGGAATGGGCAAAAATGGTGAAGGAGATTAAGAGGTACAAACTTCCACACAGGGATATAGTGTACAGCATAGGGAATATAGTCACTAATATCATAACAACTCTGTGTAGTGACAGATGGTTACTAGACTTATAGCTGTGATCACTTCATAAGGTATATAAATGTCAAATCACTATGTTGCACACCTGAAACTAATATAATATGTGTATCAACTATAATTTAAAAATTAAATAATTTAAAAAAACAACAACAAAAAAAACTAAGGATTATGACACTAATAACCAAAAGGCTCTTAAGTTAATAGGACCCACTCTCTACAGGCAATTCAGAGATCCCCATTCGTTTCTTGCTGTGTTTTTTAGGAGTTTGACAACCTGCACTCATTCTTACCCTCCCCAAATTGTTTATCACAGTATTTTTTCTAAATCAATAGACTCTTTTCTCCAAAAGGAATTTGGTAAATGGCATTTTTTCTTTCTTTGTTTTACAATTCTTTACCCTCTCCCCTAATGCCTATACTCTAAAAATTTTAAACAGTTACTGGGAAGTCAGGAAAGGATTATAATATATGTCACTGTGCTGCCTGCATTTCACAATAGGAAGGGCATTGAAAAATGTGGAAATTTATTGAAAAGAGACTGGACTCCTCTTCCTTTTGTGTTCCCTCCCTCCCTCTCTCCCTCTTTCTTTCTTTCTTTCTTTCTTTCTTTCTTTCTTTCTTTCTTTCTTTCTTTCTTTCTTTCTTTCTTTCTTATTTAACAAATATTTATTTGGTACCTGTAATATATTTTTAAAAGCTATAGTCTTAAAAGTATCAAGCTGTTGAGGGACAGAAAAGATGAATAAGCAGTTCATGTACTCACAGATCTGCTAAGTGGGGGTAGAGAAACATGCAGCAAAGTAGAACAGTGCAGAGGAAACGAGGACATTAAGGGATGATCAAGAAGATAACATTTTTATTTGCATGAGAAGATGGGTGGGTTTCAGTGATTGGATATGAGAGTGAGAGGCACAGAGGGCATTCTAGGTAATGGAAACACCAGGACAGAGGCCCAAGGGCAGAGAAGATGGGTGGGTTTCAGTGATTGGATATGAGAGTGAGAGGCACAGAGGGCATTCTAGGTAATGGAAACACCAGGACAGAGGCCCAAGGGCAGACAGGTACAGATGATATATTGGAACTAGGGAATAGTGCAGTCTGAGGCCAGCCTTGGGGCGGGGCTCTCAGGTATAAGTGAATAAGGAAGATTAAGAGGTTTCGAAGGACGTTGGAGGAGAATGTATATTGCAACAGTATTGTTTTGAGATATGCTGAAAAGGTAAGATGCTCAGGGAGTTTGTTCGAGGCAACCGTAATCATCTCAGTAAAATAAGATTGTCATTCGTTAGGATTGAAAATTGTGAACATTTCGAAATACTCATCACAAAGAATGGAATTTGGAAGGATTTCCAACAGTGACCCTGTCCAGTTAAAACTGCATAAATTTCATGCCTATGTAGTCTGCCTTTCCTGGGAGGGGTGGTGTTCTTCAAGGAAAGCTGTCTCTGTCGGTTGCCCAATTTGGAGGATTGTTCTGTTGGGGACCCACCAGAAGGTCTAGGCAGCTAGGGATTTTAAGATGCTAGTTTCCCACTGGCACAAAGACTGACCTGGTGTCCAGTCTGGGCATATACGTAAGTGATTAGAAGAGAAGAAGTGAACTAAAAGACCAGGAGAGGTTATCAGCAGTCCCAGTGAAGACAAACAGTTGGCGCTGGGTGAGCGTGCCTATTGGAAATCCAAAAGCACTGGTGCTATCTGTCCTCAGAAAGATTTGGCAATCCTAGAGGTTGACCAGGGTCAAGGGTAATTGAATGGCAGTCTGTGCTATCTATGGGGTATCACTGTGATTAATGGGAGTGTTGGCTTCTTTTACCACCTTCAGTTTAGTTCCATCTGCAACAATGATCTGAAGAGATTTTAATTAAACCCACGGCATTAATGTACATTACTAAACAGATTTAAACATTTGGAAAATATTTTGTTTCCTCAAACATGTTCATAGTTATGTTGAGTCAGAAGATTATATTTTGCAACAATATGACAATTTTTTTTAGTATATACTAGGTTAATATGAGACCATTTCCTCCAAACTATTACTAAATACAAGGACATTTATATTTTTGTACTTGACATAGTTTCTCCAAATGTTGTTAAAAAGTAAATTTTGTTAAAGAGTATTCTTTAAGTAACTGTTTAAATAGGGGCCAGATTATTCTTTGGATAAAAACTGTTGATTTTCCTCCATACATAGATAGATATACACAGCAAATATATATTGAGAACAGATCTTAAAAATAACAATTCTTAAATCAGCAAAGTGTATATATATAATATAAATTTGTGGAAAGCACTCAAATGAGAATCGTTTATAAGTAAATGCAGTTCATCTTATGAATATATTTATGGTGTTTAAATTGTACTTGATCATTTTATGGCCTAGAAAAGATGGATCTGTATCTGTAGAACCATTTAGTGAGAGAGAAGTGATGAAATTTGCTCCTCAAAGATAAGAAGTAGCGATGCCCGACATTCTCAATGTCAAAAAAAGTAATCAAGAGTTTTGATTTGATTTATTTGTCCTGACGATCTTCTATCCTCATGCCATGCCGAATTTTAATTGGGGACAAAGTAGGACTTAAACACATATTCTTCCTTTCTGTGTAGTTTTTCCAAACCTCATATGTGCCATTTCTCCAGCTCTATGTGTGAAAGTGTCTTTGTTATAGAGAAAGGATTCAATCATTTCCTATGGAGAGATGACACCTATGGTTGCCTTGCCAGCCATTTCTGTCATGGCTAGTGATGATCTTCATTCTTCATCATCATTGTCCTCATCTTGTTTACACATTGATAGACAAGGGGGAGATTTAAATGTTCTATGTATAAAGTAGGACATTTGAGCCTTTGTAATCCTTGTACTTAACCTAAACTCAGGTTATACTCAAGGATGAAGAATTTGGAAATCCGTCTGTGCCTCACTATAGACTTGTGTTACAAATAATATCAAGAATGCACCTTATTCTCAGTGTAGTTAAAAAAAAATCGTACCATTGTGTGAATAATTTAATTAATATGATTCAGATGAATCTCAAAGAAACCACCAGAACAGAGTAATTGCGGCCAAGATTGCAGCAGGCCTTGTTCTCCATTTCGACTGATCTGGGCCACGCCTGGAATCCTTACCTGATTTGAAGAGAAAAATAATCTTAACTGCGTCTCTCAGAAAACCAGCATTGAGAATAGTGCGTGACACATAGTGGTAGCCCAATAAATGTTTATTTCTACAAGAGAGCCCTCTCACTACTACCTCAATAACTGCCAAAGGCTCATTTCCTTAAAAGGCTTAAAATCTTGTAGGGTAAAGAGACATTTACACCATTAATATCAGTTATATAAATTAATTAGTATAACATTAGTTGTATAATTAATGTCCTGTGATGTATGCCCTGATCATAGTGTGAACTGCATGGTAAGGAATCATGGAGGAGAGAATGATTCTTCCAGAGGGAGGAGCTGTTGTTTGGATGACCCCCCGCTCCCCTCCTGTAGGCCGAACAGGTATTCTCTATTCACAGAACAGAGTATATGACTGAGACCATTCAAAAGACCCTTCCATAAATCGACAGATGTGCCATATTTCTTTCTCAGTAACTTGTCTGAAGTGTGAGATTTTTAATCCACTGGGAGCTGGGTTAGAAAGCTAGTGTGTTGGATCATCCTGGAAAAAGCCCCGAATGCCATGGTAAGGTCTTTGGCCATGGAGGGGGTGGGTGAGAAGGTATTGGGATGTGACCATATCTGATTTACAGCAGGAAGCTCAGACTTTAACCTGCATCAGAAACCCCTGGAGGGTTTGTTAAAACATAGGTTGCTGGACCCCACCCCAGAGTTTCCGATTAAGTAAGTGTGAGTAAGACCTCAGGACTTGCATTTTAACAAGTTTCCAAGTGAAATTGTTGCTGCGGGACAGGCCTCACACTTTGAGAACTACCAGTTTAAACTATAGACTTCAACATTGAGGGCATAAGTCATTGAGATCTGTATGAGTTTTTTAATGTAAATTTATTAAAATATCAAGTAAGATACAAGGCAACAAAATAAATCATTACCCAGAATGTACCAATAATGATTTTCATTGTTTAACGCTTTAGAGAACTTATTGTATACATAGCATTAATGGTTACAGAGAGTCTGCTACCTCTCTAATGATGAGACTCCTGGAGTCTCCAGGGTTACACATTGAAAACTGAGACCCCTCTGATACCATTACTGACCTCATTCAGCACAATTCAAAAAAAAAAAAAAAATACATGTACACATCTTTGAATAGCCCTCTTCACATTGGGCCGTCTTTCTCTGTCTTTTCCCAGATATGCATACCTGCCATGGTAGCATCCCACGTCCCAGTATAAGCACTAGGGGTGATGTCAAGAAATCAGAAGGAAGTGCATTGGGTGCTTCTGTGGGCCCTCTCAGGGGTTTTATTTTCTTCTTACTGTCTTGTCATCTTGTGCCCGAATGGCCTTAATATCTACTGCCCAGAAAATCACTTAGCTGTGTCATGTCCTTCCACTGGTTTGCTTTATACATGTTGTTAGAAAAATTGGCATTCCTTATAGAAGTACTATTCTGGGAAAGAGGTATGAAACTCAAAGTTGTGAGGTAAGTTTAGGGCCGCCATTTCATTAATCAGAGATTTCACAAAGTTTTCAATATGAATGAGCTGTGGAAGCAACAAAGCTGCAGACCAAAGCCCCACAAGCTAGGTGTCCAGTTTACATTATCCTAATTTGGCTTGAGGCTTTCTTGAGGGCTTTTTTCACACAGAGAGATTAAAAAAGGTATTGCTGGTTCATTGTCAGTAAGAACATGAGTGTATTTAAGACAAGTCTATCTTGGGGCTCCATCTTCCAAACTCTTCTCAGGATGCCCGCAATGTGTCAAGGACTCTTCTGAGGGGCCGTAAAACCCAGCTAAAAATAAGTAATGTTAGGTAGTAAGAAGTGTTTAGTAGGAAAATAGAGGAGTAAGTAGTGTGGAGATGGGAAAAGAGGGATGCAGTTTTCGATGGTATATCCAGAAAAGGTTTCACTTAGAAAGTGGCTTTTGAGCAAACACTTGAAGGAAGTGAGGGAACTAGTCTCATGAAAAACCTATGCCAGAAAGAGGAATAATCACATACAAAGTCTGTGAGGCCATACTTACTATGTAGCATATTTGATATATTCTAGATACGTAAAGGATCCAGAGTGAGCAAGGGAGAGAGTCATTGGAGATGATGCCAAGGAGAAGAGAGATCATGGTGATCCTTGTAGGCCAATAAAAGAACCTGAAGTTATATCTTAGATGAGATGAAACACTTTGAGAGGGTATCCTATTGGAGCAAAGGATCAGCCTCATTTGACTTAATTTTTAACAGGACTATTTTGACAACCATAATGAGAAAAAAAAAAAACGAAGGGAAAATTAGGGAGAGGGAACAAAAAACAGAAACAAGGAGACCAAGTAGGAGACTGTTAAAAATAATTTGAGCAAGAGATGATAGTGGCTTAGAGCAAGGTATTAACAGTGGAGATGGTAAGAAGTGGTCAGATTCTCATTATTATTTAAACTTTGGCAGAAGGAATTTGCTGATCGATCGGACGAGAGGTGTGAGAGAAAAAGGAGCATCAAAGATGATGCCAAAGTTATTGGATTGAACAAATAAAAGAATGACATTGTCATTTATTGGATGGGGAAGTGGGAAGGGAATTGAGTTTGGGTGAGAATAATTTTGACAGATTTAGCCATGTTAAGTTTGAGATGCATGTCAGACATACAGGTGGGAAGACATATCAAGTAGGCCATAGGATATATGAGTCTGGGTTCAGGAGAGAGAGAAGCATCTAGGGATGAGATCATCAAAAAGGTGAGTGTAGATATAAAATAAAACATATGCAAGGACTAAGCCCTGGGGCACTTTGATCTTCAGAGGTCAGAGACATGAGGAGAATTTTCTTTGCTAGAAATCCTAGCAAAGAAAATTCAGATAAAAGAATGTAGCAACCTGGAAGCAAAATGAAAAAAGGTGTTACCAGGAGGATCTGTCAGCTGTGTCAAATCCTGCCGATCAAGTAAGGTCAAGACCAAGAATTAACCAGTGGATTTAGCAACACAGGTTGCTGATGACCTTGTTAATAGTATTAAAGTGGTTTCAGTAGAATGCTGAGTAGATTGGAGTGGATTCAAGGGGTATGGGAGGAAAGAAATTGATGACATTAAGAATAAACCTTTTTAAGAAGTTTTGAATAATGGAAAGAAATGGAGTGGTAGTTGGGAAGGGAAATATTGATGGGAGTTTAATGAAAGAAAGAATAGCTTGTTTAAATGCCTTTGGGAATAATCTAGTAGAGACAGGGAATGTGCTGGTACAGGACAGAGAAGATAAAATTGCTTATTACAGTGCCCTGCAGGCAGCAAGAGGGATGGAATTAAGTGTTTCAGGACAGGGGTTGGCCTTAACCAGGAGCACTGATCTGTATCTCAGGCCTGGTAACAGCAAGAAAGATGTACAGGGCAGATAGTGACAGATGAGTAGATTTGGTTGAGAGTGCTTGTGGAAATGTTTTTTGATTGTTATTTTCTCGGTGAAATAGGAATTAAGGTTATCAGTTGAGAGTGAAGACAAGGCGAGAGATGATGAAAGCTTGAGGGGAAAGATGGAGTAAACTATTTAGATAAGTATTATCGAAGAGAATGGAAGAGCAAATGGAATTGGGAAATGTGCCATGACTGGTGGTAGGCATCTAAGCTGACTTGAAGGTAGTGATTATGACTTTTAAAATGAGACCAGTCCATTTGATGGTGTGTTTTTCTTCAACCACATTGTGTTCAGATTGGTAGGAAGGAGACAAATTTAACCAGGGTTGTGGTTTAGCTTAGTCCTAGGGTAGATCAGAGATTTGAGGTTGAATTCAAAGGAAGGGTTATAATGATTGCTATGTTTTTCAAATCGAGGGAGAAAGGAGCAAGGTCAGAGGTCAAGGAACAAGAGGTCAGGGTATTAGAGGGATCATCTGTTGATTAATGAAATTATCAAGAATAATGGCAGGAATTCCATAGTCCCATAGTCCATTGGAGCAGATGACACTGAGCAGAACCTTAACCTTTGAGGAATTGGGAAAGTGACTAAGGCAAATTGACACCTGTAAGAAAGGTGAGTAGAGTGGCAGGATCTGAAGGCGTGAGCTTCACAGAGAAGAGATTTTAGAAAAGATGGAGGAGCAGTGGTTTAGAAGTTGGACTGAAGAACAAGAATGTCTACCTACCTCCCAGCACAATGGGATGAAGAGTGTAGGGAGAAAACAGTCCCTACTTGAGAAGGCTGCACAGGAAATGGTTCCTCAGTCAGCTTTCAGTTAGAACAAAGATGAAGGGCATGCTCCCGGAAGGTGCTGAGGATCTAAGGGATCTTGCTGATTGACCATGAGTTCAGGAGCTACAGTGGAAGAATTTCAGGGCAAGGATGGAGAGCCAGGGGGCATTAGAATCTGGGAGATAAGGGTCACCTAACATTCTTGGGTAACTTTCTCTGGAATCCAAAGTCCCAGTATAGGATGATCTTGCCTATGAACATTGTACATCTTATTATTCCCAAGTCATGAGTGTGATTCCATTAATTTTCTGAACTCTCCTGGCAGGTCGGCCACATCATGTCCACATCTCTTCCAGTTCTCTTTTTGACACCAGTGTGTGTCCAGCCAAGGAGGCATATAGCTCTGCCCTTGCCCTAAGAAAGCCATCACACCCCTGCTGATTGTGCTGGCCTTGCTCCCTGTGCTTGGCGGGGCTGGGTCTGTTGAGGCATGAACCAGAGAGAAAGGATCCCCAGCTTAGCTGCCAGCAGCAGTGTTTCCCAAGCTTGAGTGACTTGCATAACCAGCTTTAAAAACTTACAGCTGCAGAGCACCTGTACTATTTTTACGTAGTAATTTTTGTGAATACACTTACCTTTTTTTCTTATAGAGATATCTTTTTAGAGGAAACTCATAAGAAGAAACATCAACTTAAACAATTATTGTGAATAATGAATTCAGAGCCAGAATGATGAAAATAAAAAATGACCATCCTTCTATACTCCCAAATCAGCTCATTTGCCACTTTGGGAAATGAGTCAACCAGAGAATGACTAAGAGTCAAGACTCACTCTTCCTCCAAAACAACCCACATGTGTGTCCTGTGTACTGATGCGTCTGCTTTCCTGCTTGTCCCATATGATTTACTTGCTGGAGAATCAGGTTGAATTATTGTGCTCAAGAAGTTTATTTCTCTAAAGTGTGGGATAAGGCTTCCCATACAGACAGATGGCCCATGCAAAGGTTCTGAGGTGGAAGGAGTATCTGCACTTAGGGAGTGCAGCATGAGGAAAGATACTTAGTGGAAGAAAGGCTTGAGGTGAGTTTGCTGCTGGCAGTGTCTAAAAATTAAAAAATTGGGCCTTTAAGGTTGAAAATGTGAGTCTTTTCTAAGAGCAATGTGATGCTACTAGAGAGGGTCTTAAGTGGGAAGGTGAAATGATCGGATTTAAGTTTTTAAAAACTTTCCTGTCAGTTTTGCAGAGAAAAGATGGAAGGAGGTAAATATGATACAGACAACTGGGAGAGGCAAAGGCCACATGTGACCCGATTGTCTAGGGTAAGATGGTGGTTATGGTGAAAGATGGATAAATAGAGCTCTAAGCAATGTTTAAGAGATGAATGGAGAGCAGGAGCTAATGCTTGTTCTGCTGTGGACATGCTGTGAAGAAGGAGATGGAGATGGCTTCAGTGTCTGTCTGGCATAGCTTGGTGGAGGGTGATGAAATACGCTGAGGGGGAATAACAGAGAAGAACGAGGTTCCTCTCTAGTTCTAGATATTCTCTAATGAGAATATGTCGAGTTCAATTTTAGACACATTGAATTTCTAGGTTCCTGTGTGACATTCAAAAAGAGATGTCTCTAGGTTGGATACTTGGGTTTTCAGTTCAGAAGAAAGGTGGGAACTGAGATAGGAATTTGAGGCTCATTAGCCTGGCTTTTGGTGTGATTCTAAAGGCTGGCATTGTCTACCAGCTTCTGCTTGTCACTGTGACCTCAGTATGTGAGTTAATGTACACCAGAGTTTCCACCCAGTTCATTCAACAGCAACTGCAGGTTAAGGGCTAGATTGAGAATTCTTCCTCTGAAATAAAGCAAAATGTATTGTTGTGTGTTCATACTAATAATTATTGAGATACAGAAAGATTTTTTTTCTCCTTTTCCTACCCTCGTCATTTCTCTTCTTCCTCCTCTTCCTGTCTTTTCCATCTCTCTCTCTCTCCCTCTCCCTCTCTATCTTTTCCCCTCCTATCTACTCCGGTGGCATCTGGTGACCTGCACTGCTATGACAGAAAGGTCACCCTGTGGGATTTTCTTTCTGCAATCCAAGTTGAAGGTTGAGGGATACTTTTCATAAGTCATTAAGACATAACTATCTGTCTCTCATTTTGCATAGGCACATGCTTCTTGTAACCAGATTTGGGAACCAGAGGCACATGCTTATGCAGAGAGCAATTATTATTTATAGGTCTTATTTATTCAGCTAGATTAATGTTTTCAATTCTGGAGAAATTTTGCATGCTAATCACTATTTGTTAATTTTTAAATCATGTAAAACAAATTTTAGTCACTTTTTCCTTTAATTAATGCTGGTTTATTTTGATTTTTCTGGTTCATAGATTACCGTCCTAGATGAGACGTGGACTGTATTCAGGCGTTACAGTCGTTTTCGAGAAATGCACAAAACATTGAAGTTAAAGTATGCAGAGGTAAGTTATAAAATAATTATCTCCAATTAACATTTGTTTTATAAAGTAAATGAATTGATTGCATCATCAATGTCTCTCATTTAGGTGTTAGCTTATAAGTGTTACCAAGTTTTATTTCAATTACTCACCTGTCAAAGATATCTTTTTAATTTTTGTCCTTTGTTTTATTTTTATTCTACACAATTTAAACATTTTCTGAACATAAGATTTGAAAGTGATAGTAGATGAATTCTTTTTTATAAATTTTATGATAAATTTTAAATATTTTAATCAATTTATAACTTCTCAGCAGTAAATTTACCCTTTTTTATGTTGAAAAGGGCTACATTAATGTTTATACTTCCACTTAATGAGAAATGAAGTCATAAAAGTTAATTTAGCATCAAACATGGAGAAGTAGATGATAAGTCTGAAATTATTAGGAGCAAGTAGTCATTTCATACATCAGGTCAGATATCCAGAGTGTATTGATATGTTAGTAATTTTTTTTCTTTTTTGGACAAAGACAAGTTTTTAAAATACTATTAAGCAAAAAAGAACCTTAAAATTAATATGTATCTTCTAAGTGAATGTATTTATTATTATCATTAATTTATTTATTTTCACTTCAACTAAAGGAAATCTTGTATACACACAGCTCTTTTGGAATTTTTGGTTGAACAGTTAGTAGTCACTATCTAATTAGGCTGCTCTCCCTAAGTGTTGTTTTTCAACACTATTTTTATAGTTTCTTATGACAGTCTTAAAAGTGATTTTGTAAGACATAGTATTTCCTTAACATTTCCACACCTTCTACCCTTTCTTATCAAGTATACAATATAAGGAGAAATACCTTTTTGTAAATATAATGGTTCCTTGACATGTAGAAAATCTTGAGTCTGGGTTAATTTAAGCTATCATAATAGTATTCTATTTAAAATTGAAGAAACTTCAGGTATGAATTATATTTCAGTGTTCCCATGAGGCTTTAGTTCCAGAAATAACTGCTTCAAAGTCAAGTTAAGTTTGTTTCTACAATTTATTCTTCATGTCCCAAGTTAATGTTGACAATAAAAAGTAGAAGTTTTGTGTACATATTAAATGTACAGAGCAACTTGTTT
The DNA here is from genome assembly GCF_014176215.1 of Rousettus aegyptiacus. Classification (NCBI taxonomy): domain Eukaryota; kingdom Metazoa; phylum Chordata; class Mammalia; order Chiroptera; family Pteropodidae; genus Rousettus; species Rousettus aegyptiacus. The sequence continues at coordinate 33,233,384 of NW_023416287.1, read as the reverse complement.
TTTAAGTGAGCTTTGTAGCTCAGGAGCTACTTGGTTGTAAGTTACTATGTCAGTACTTTAATAGTGTATAGTTAGTCATATTATATTCAAAATTCCCACATTAATAGATGGAAAAAATAATTTACTTGAAACAAAAGCACACAAACTTTACAAGAATTTTATATACATATATGCATGCATGTATGTGCATATATATGAATTATATACATATTATTCATTCCATGATTTATTTCATATCAGTTATTTCAGTGCTGTCAGTTCCGTGCCCTTCTATGTAGGCACATTTTTTAGATTCCAGTAATACAGTAGTGACAAGAGCAAAGGTGACTTCTCTTATAAATCTTAAATTCATATGGGGACAGACTGACAATAAACAAGGAATGTATAATAATTAATTCTTAAAGAGTGTGCATGTCATCTGGCAGTTACATGAGGTTTTATTTTATAGGAAAAATATTAATAAGATGTGATGGAGCAGAAAATGCTAGGCAGTACTATTAAGATAATTTCAGGGCTGGCTCTTTGAAGAAATGGCCTTTTAGTTAATATGACGTGAGAGAATTTAAACGAGTTTGCAAAGAAATAACACACGGTACTAAATCATTGTTTTCAAAGAAAACTTTAGAACAAACAGAAGCAATCTTTTTTAAAATTTTATTTTATTTTATTATTAGTTTCAGGTATACAGTATATTGGTTAGACATTGATATAGCTTATGAATGATCCCGATTCCTCTTTTTCTCCTCTGGCTCTGCACCTGGCCATTACATTACTGCTGACTGCATTCCCTTTGCCATGTTCCCCATCCCCATGACCATCTATCTGTCAACTACTAATACATACTTCTTTAATCCTTCAACTCTTTCTCCTCTCCCCTCTGGCCATCACCAGATTTGTATTTGTGAGTCTGTTTTTTGATCAGTTTGGTTTTTTTGTTCCTTAGATTCTGCATATAAGTGAAATCATACAGCATTTATCTTTCTCTGTTTGACTTATTTCACTCAGCATAATAACCTCTAGGTCCATCCATGTTATTGTGAACAGTAGGATTTCATTTTTTTAAATGGCTGAGTAATTTTCTATTGTATATATGAACCATAACTTCTTTATCCAATCATCTTTGATAGGCATTTAGGTTGCTTCCATATCTTGGCTATTATAAATAGTGCCACCATGAACATAGGGGTGCATAGATCTTTACTAATTATTGTTTTGGTTTTCTTTGGATAAATACCCAGATGTGCAATTGCTGGGTCAAAAGGTATATCCAGTTTTAATTTGTTGAGGAGCCTACATACTGTTTTCCATAGTGTCTGTACCAATTTGCAGTCCCACCAACAGTGTATAAAGGCTCCCATTTCCCCACATCCTCACCAACGCTTCTTATTCTTTGATTTATTGATGATAGCCATTCTGACAGGTGTGAGGTGATATTTCATTGTGGTTTTTATATCCATTTCTCTAATGATTAGTGACCTTGAGCATCTTTTCATATGTTTATTGGGCATCTCTGTCAGAAGCAATTTTTTAAACAAAATTTACCAAAGGTTAACAATGGTGTGAACCTGTAAGTTGAAGAGGTTTTCTGGTACCAGGCAAAAATAATGAACAGAGATAATCACATGTGTAAAATTCTTTTCATGTTGAAAATAACTGGCTTTCAAATGTAGAAAATTGAGCTGGTTTATTCATTTGTTCATTCGTTCAGAAATCTGTATTGAGCAACTCTGCACTGTTAATATAATTGTAAGCAAGATAGCTACATCCCCTCCTCTCATGAAGCAGAGAGAATGAACAATAAACAAAAAAATAATAACAATAAATAATTTTAAACAATGTTAAGTGCGATGGGGAAAATAAAACCAGACAGCGTGAAAGTGTGACATGAGACCTGGGCTGTGGGCTTCTTTAGAGGGGGCAGGCCCGGAAGGGCTTCCTGAAGGGGTGAAATTTGAGCTGAGCTAAGAATGTTGAGAAGAAGCTAGGCATGAAAATCTGGGGGCAAGCACAGCGTAAGTAGAGGGAAGAGCAAATGCAAAGGCCCTGGGGTAGGACCAACCTTGGCATGTTCCAAGAACAGAATGACTTGTAAAAAGTGGCAAGTGTAGTCGAGATGAGGGCAGGGAAGTAGGTAAAGACTTGATGCTTTAGGGGCATGAATTTTTTTCTTCATGCTGTGGGAAACTACTGGATGATATTAAAAAAGGCCTGAGCATTGTAACTCAGCTGGAATTTCCATTCTATTCATAGATGACTTCTCACAGAAACCGTTTCCCTAAAGACAGACTCATGATCTTAGTGATAACCAAGATTGGAAATTGCTTTTCCATGTTGAGTCAAACTTCATGCCTTATTTCTTTCCCATAAGGACAAAAATAAAGTTAGTTATGAAAGGGAACCTATAGACACATGGGTGTGTGTAATTGAAAGAGAAGTGGTAATGTGAGTAGTGATTTGGAACTGTGTAGTAAATTCCTAAAACAATGCTGATAGAAAGGGAAGCTGTGTTAATTACACACCCTGAGAAGGTAAACTGATGACATTGAGTTTTTTGACATGTAGTCACAACTCTAATTCCTCACCATATACTAAGTGCTTAGCATGCCCTGGGTGCTGTGCTTGTTTTTGGCATTCATGCTGTCCTGTGGTTGGAGTGAGACTTGTTTCATGTCACACAACTGGTGAGCAGAAGCCAGTGTAGAAGCCCAGGCAGTTTGACTCTATTTCCTATTTCTAGACAAACAATAATGTGAAAATAAAAATAGGGGATAAACATCTCTAAAAATGCAGTAGCATCTCATTCTAGATCTAGATCTTATTTCAGTGAAGGGAGAACAGCATTGCCTATTTAACATTTTTAAGATGAAGCTTAAATATCAAGTTGAATATCAGCTATATATTTTTTTCCGTAAAAAAAATATTTTTCCTTTTGTGCTCTAACTTCACATGGTTTTCCTTGTGGTTTACTGGGACTTGAGTAATATGTTCATTGGGTATTCATCAATTATGATTACTCTTGTTATTGTTCATATTATTAACATCTCTGTATAGAATGCTAATCTTCTTGAAGTAATCAACTACCTCCAAATGGTCCGTTTGGCCTAACGACATCCTAGAAATCACTGAACTTGTTAAAGACATAACTTCTTTAGGAAAGCAATGGGTTCATATAAAAGGATGCTGAAATTTTTCTCTCATGGATGACTGTTTCACAGCCAAGTGGGAATGTGTTTTATTTGCCTCTCTCCTTCACTAAATTGGGCTCATTATTTCTATGGAAATAGAAAACTACCCTTGCTCTGTTAATTGCAAGGGTAACAAAATAATTGATAATAACTTTTAATGATACATATTGGATTTACCTAGTCATACAAGTCCTAGTTCAAATTTTAATCAAGCTGAAAATATATGAAAACACACACACACACACACACACACACACACACACACACACACACACACACACTGTAATTCAAAATACATAGAGTTTGTAATACACTTGCCAAGATAGATAATCTTTGTTCATCTTAAAACTTTAGTTTTGGTTATTGCTTATAATCTTTTCTAACATTGTCTAAAATTATGCTCATTCATTTACAGTTTCTTCTGGAATTTTAAGCATATTCTGTTGGAGGATATACCTCTAAAAGAGCTTGATATCACAGTTCCTTTTATGGAGATTTTTTTTTCTTTCAATAATCTTTTTTCTTTAAGATGATAAGTTACATGTTTATGGTAAAAGATTGAAATTTTTCAAAGATAAGTACATAGAAAATGAAAGTTTCTCTTAATCTAACCCTCAGAAATAACCATTTACAATGCCTTCTGAAGGTCTTCTTGGGTCCAGCTAGACATTCAGCTTCACAGGAGTCCCAAAGACCATGCTTAGCACTGGGTGACCTGAGAAGGGTACAAGACAGTGATCACTGCTTCTCAACAGTGCCTACAGCAGTTTGCACAGCTGTCCGATGCTTTTCTCTTTGCCCCACCTCTCGCAGGTAACAGCTTATATGCAAGGCGATGCCAACCACTCTGGCACAGAATGCTGTGCATTGAGGGAGCCAGTATTTCTGGGGACAGCTCCATGTGCAGAATTTCCAAAGTCTCTACAAGGGACATGCTGAGTTATAAGAGTTACCTCAAACAGAGAAGCTTAAAGCTATGGCTTCTTACAATAGTCCACAAACAGTTGATCAGTTTATCAAGCAATTTATCATTTTACTGTGAGCAATGGTAGTAGCAAAGTTGGGAAATTACCTTATCAGTTTTCCAGAATCCTCTTGTTGGACATAGGGCTAGTTTTCTAGTTTTTTGCTGCTGTGACTACTTCCTTGTGGATATTCTTGATGATATCTTCATGTCTTCTGATCCACATGTGAAGAAATTTGGTAATTGTTCAACTATTCTTAAAGACTTCATTTACGAAAAAACAAGATTAGGAAAGAACACAGAAACTGGGTAGGCTGAGAGCCCTGGGGGCCTTGACCCCCATTAATGAGAAGTTTTTAAGAATTCCTTAACCATTATTCAGCTAAATCTTTTAATCTCCTTGTGTACTCACAATTATTTTCTTATTTATTTACTATAATATTTTCTTAGGGAGAGTGATGTCAACTGTAAACCTCCTCAGGGATACTTTACATACACTTGGGTAGTGAACGAGTTAAAACAGGAAGGACTTGTTGATTATTGGACAAAACAGATGTCTGTGAAGAAAAAAGAAGGAACTTAGGGTTATTATAAGAGAAACGAACTTTTGAATTGAAAGGACAAGATGCCGCTGAGTTCCATGAAACTCAGGAACTGAATTTGAGGGCAGAGAAAAGGCAGAAACCAAAGAAAAATTTACTTCATTGTTTTGTTTTGTTTTGTTTTTTGTATGTTGACAAATTTCAGAATAAAAAAAGAACCCTAAATTTTTTGTCCTATACAATACTGAAGAAGAAGAGATTGTGCGTGATCTTGGATCACTTGTAAGCATTATGCTCATTCTCTTTCCAGAGCCGCTGTATGACTGGACCAAGCTCTCACTGAAGTGCTGTATTATTTACGATTTTTAAAACTGTTGTTTTATTTTTATTTATTCAGTTTCTTTAACCTTAGCAGTTTCTTCTGGATTCTAAATCGCTTTTGCTTTTGTTTTGAATTAATTGTCCTCTTGATCTGCTGACATTTATTGTGCGAAGTAATAGCTCCTTCCGGCTTTTCTTCTCCATTTCCCTTCACTGATCTTGTGTAGAATCTTAATCAAATTAAACCCTGTGTTTTCAGATTCCACATCTGTAAAATGATAATGCCACAGCTAGTTTGTAAAATTAGTGAGAGCTTCAGATAAAATGTATTATCGAAAGCTACTATGAACTATTAGATGCAATATCTGTTAGCACATCTTTGAAATTTTATCATGCAGCTCATTTCCACAATATTTTTTATCTGTCTGAAACTTATGTATTTTTTTTTTACTCTATCAAAATCAGTATAATCCTTTTAAATATCAGTCAAGCTATGAGCTCAGGAACAAAGCCTCGGTATCCGCTTTTTTCCTCTGTGGAAGAGGTAGTTATTGTTTATGTCTAGTGTCCGTGAAGTTCACCTGTGAGTCCAGATCAGGGTCCATTAAAACAAAAATATAGCTAATCAAGAAGCTGAATAAAACACTATTTTAAAACCACATCCCCTTTGACCACTAGAATGAATAGTGAACACCTAGTGTCCCCTTCTCTCCCTTCCTTTTGGATGAGTGTCTAGTGGGCTCTGAATGTAGTTAAGTAGGAGGACACGGGGCTAGAAAATCAGAGGGTCCTTCCAGGAGGTTCAGAGATGCCAACCTTTGTCTGATTTTTAGAGGACTTTATTTTAGTACATTTAACAAAGAGTTCTTTCTAATTACTAGAGCCTAATAGGCACCTTACCTTTCTAGAGATTCACCTCACAGCGAAAGCAGTTAAACATTGGAATCCATCATCAAGGGCCATTTTATAATCTTGGGTAAGAGTGATTCTCAAGCAGGTTTTGTGTTGGTCTGCCTAGAGGCAAGAAGATGAACCATGAAAATGGGATATTTTTTGTATTAAAATGTGAAATCAAAATAAATGCTAAGGGAACTTTTAATGCCTGTGCATGGCAAGAGCATAAGTTATGTGCAGCAGGCCATGTTGCCTGTGTGCATCATGACTGAGTTATCACAGTGAGTATTAGAGTCCCAAAAATGTGAACAGAACCAGCCTCCATCAGCCGCATCTCCAAGGGGCTTGCCTTCTCTCTACAGAGTGGAGGGGGAAAATATTTCCAGAGCCTTTGAGTAAAACATGAAAGATTGCTGTGTTATAGCAACTGTTCTCTCTCCTGTCTGGCAGTCTCTGGATGCCCAGTAGATACCAATGGGATGGAAGAAAACAATTAGGCAAGAGTTTATTTAATTTGTTTATGGACTTGCAGGTTGTACCGATAGAACCATTTCTCATCTTCTCTATTTTCCAAGTAATTTCTCCAAAGCAGCACCAAAAATGGAAAAGAAAAGAAACTGGCTATTGGCCTCATATTTGTCTTGGACAGCTATTTACCATCCATCACTGAAATGCATTCGAAACAGTTTTGTAACCAGCATTCCAAATTTAATATAAGAATTACAAATCTACTCACCACCCAAATTATATAATGCTACCAACCGTAGCTACAGGGAGCATCCAGTAAGCCTTAGATAAATTCAGCTGCATCAAGCTCTCAGCCTCGTTGAATTTTTAAATAGCAAACAGCTATGTAGGCAAAAACAGAATGCTGCCAGCAGCTTCCTGACCTGGTATGTTATCAGAGGCTGAGATATCTCACTGTTTGTATCATACCATCCTGTCCACCTGATAGATACACAGTATTTAAATCACTGCTTTCAAGAATGAGTGGGAATGCAAAAGGCATCAGAATTAGCTGGGATATGTGCACCCAGGACTCAAACTAGGAAATTCTGGTTTAGTACAGCTGAAGTGGTGCTGGAGAGTGTGTAGTTGGGGAAAAAAATATCCCCCAAATGATGCTCTCTGGACCAGTGGTAAGACACTGCCTGTCATTTCTTTTGCATCCACCTTGGGAGCATAAGTTGATTTTTTATTGTTATGTATCACAAAACATAAAAGGTGATTTCCAGTGACAAGTAATCTTGTCAAAATTAATGACAGGCTATTTTAAACTTAGACAATGAAAACATGTCGATTGTCTCTTTGATCACCAAAGACAAGGGGACATAGACGTGAGGTTTCCCTCTGCAAGCAGCAAGGAAACTTCAACAGCAGTGGATTGAAACCATTTGCACATTATGAAACATAAGTACTTAAAGATTGAGTAGTACAATTTTTTTTTTTTTTAATAAATGAGGAATCAAATACCCAGAGTTTTGTTCAAAGTCACATCAATTCTTAGAGATTAGGTAAGGTTCATGTCTCCTCTGATTCCTAGTCCTCCTTTGTCCTGAGTCTCTCTCTCCATGACTTCATTCAGAAGGGGGAATTTTCAGAGTGCTCCAAATGAGAACAAAAAGAAGAAAATCTGTTTCCTATATAAATCCGCTGAATAGCAAGACTCCATGGATGATAACTAGAAATTGGGTTTCTTTTATTGAATGTCAACAATGACAGGTTCCTGTAATGTCTTAGTCTCTAAGAGAGGCAATTAACATCATAGTAAGAGTTGGGAAATACCAACATTTGAATGAGTTCAATTGCTTAATTCTTCTTAAAAATGTGATATGAGATTCTCACAGATCTAAAGTGTTTCTCACGTTTAAAAATTGTTGAGACATACATGCATGTCCTCTAATCTGTCTTCACTGTCTCATGCCTAAATAAAATCGACACTGGCTTTGAAAGGAGTGAGATTTTATGTGGAGAAGTTATAATCTTTATACCAGATATAATGAAGTTAGTGTGATTCTAACTAGGTTTCCAAATGTGGTTTTACACTTAGGATGACTCTAGCTTCTAGTATTTCAGGTCACAACAGGAGAGCAGCTTCTGTTAGTGCTGTCCTCATTGTAATTGCTGGCTGCTCCACAAGGGCCACTGGCAAAGAATTCTGCCTTGCTCATTCATTCAGCAGGTATCTAATGAGAGTCTAGTATGTACCAAGCCCTGGGCTAGGCACACAATAGGTGTTCACAAATATTGTGTGGTATGTGCAAGTTACCGTATCAGATGTCTAAAGGTAGCCCATTGTTCCTTTAATAACCACCTAGGTTGCTGCTTCATGCCTCCACAAATCAAACTTGGAAGAGAATTGCCTATTTGTTTGTGAGTGTATTTCTCAGTGACAGCTGTGCTTATAAGGCCTTGGGAACTGCTATTAATTTTGAGTACTCAGAAATGCTTCCATCTAGTCAGCTGTGAGAATTATGGCTGCCCTTTGATGAATTTTCATTATTTGCATTTCTCAAAAGCTTGAGTAGTTAAGATTTACAGCCACAAACCTGCAGGGTGTGGATGTTTCAAACACTGCTGGTTATCATGTAGGTACATCTACATGCAAAAGACAGGTTATAGCGGATTTGACCAATTAGAGTACCATATAGAATTTTTCCCTCTAATCTTTAAAAATTGAATATCAAGTAGCCAGCCAAGTATTATGTGAGTAAAGAAAATGCTTAGGAATGACTATAAAGTATACTTTTATTAGGTGGTAGCAGAAGTCAAATGTTTTCATTAGTAAATAATCTATACTTTTTTAGTTGTTCTCAGTTTTCTTTGTGTGTTTTATAATCCAGTTTTAGCTGCTTAATTGTTATAAAATCATAAAATATAGACAAGACTTTTTAATGCTCATTTTAATTTCTTTTCTATGTTAGGTCTGTCATTATGTATATCCAAAGGAATAACGATGGCATTTATCAAAACCTGTGTTGTCCATTGCCTTTAAGACCACCTGGACTTAATATGAAGCCCATCTAACCTAAAAAGTGAACTTGGCCAAGAAAGAAAGGCTTCTAATAAAAGCGAACATTTCCATTACATTTAATTTATCTTCTTGATGGCAGCAAACTGACTGACCGGTCTTATTATGATGTAATAAACATCGAAGTCAGAATCTGAGTGTGATAATTGGGCTGTGTTAGTTCACTGGGAATCAGAAAGGGAAAAACCAACTTGTAGATGAAATTTCACTCTGAGCTCATTTAGATCATGAAGAAATATTCCAAAGCAACACAGAATGCTGACTATATTTCTTATATACATATAGTGAGCTAACTTGATAGATGAATTGATGGATTCTCATTGCTTTTATTTTCCCAATATTGAGATTCACAAATAATTCCATAAAATTCCTGTGCTAGTAGTTATAAGCAAGTATTGATTTTCTTATCTGACTTTGTTAATAGTTCTCCATATTATCATGTTGACTTCATAGGCGCTGAACAAAAGAAAATGAATTTCACTGGAAATCAGTAGCCTCAGAACTATTGTTTTCATTTTTCTAATGGCTTTTATTTTAGTTCTTTTGTGTTTAAAATATGTTTTATTTACTGACTTGCAGAACAAGCTTGTTGTTATGTTTCTCTTAGATAAAAACAAAAATGCTGTTTTAATCCTCATTTGTCTATTTCCTGTATTTTCCTCTGCATAACCAAATTTGATGATTAGAGAAAGTAGACCATAGGATTGTTAAATTTTCTTTCAGTATTCTCTAGGCCTATTGTGTCTCCCACAAATATCCAATTTATTTGACCTCAGTCATCATTTTTAATTTTAATGTACAATTTTCCTATAAGAGCTCAAATATCTTTGCATCATTTCCCACTCCTGCTGTAAAGATAATGGCTATAGCAGGAAAAGATATATTTTTAAGGGTTTTCTCATCTATATTGCATTCCCATTTGTGTCTGTCCTTTTTCTATTCTACAACCTCTTGAAAGTTAATGTTTTATTATTATATTGGGTTCTATTTTCTCTCCTTGCCTTGCTTCAGATAAGAATGCCATAAAGATTTTACAGGAAGTAAGGTATACTCCTCAAAAGCAAAATAGTATCTAAAGTGCTACTTCTAATTCAGCATAGAGAGATTTTAATCGTCAGTACCTGAGTTTCAGAATTTCGAGCTGAAAGGAAACTTAAACATCTTAGTTCAACTTCATTTTAACAGATGACAAAACTAGAAGCTAGAGAGGTTTTATTCACTGTTCAAGATTATATAGCCAGCTCTTTGCTGAGTTGAGACTTGAAATCTGATTGCCCTAAATCCTAGGTTATTAAAAGAGACACATGATATTAATTTAACTGTTATATTAAATTTAGAAAAAGGATAATCACATTTTATTGCTTCTATAAAAATGATGTCTGCTCATTTATAAAAATTATACATAATACAGAAAGAAAGCAACAGATTACCCAAAGTCATTCTCTAAATATAATTAATGTTACCATTTAATGGAAACTATTTTAAGTTCTTAAGTGAAGAGGCACAGATAAAGGGATGCATATATAGATTGATAAAAAAATTAAAATGAGAAAAAGCAGAATAGGAAGAAAGAATTAAATAACTTTATAACATTATGTTCATTCTAGATATGCTATTTTTAATTACAAACATTAAATTTAACTTTACTTGACTGTAACAGAAGTAAAAGAAAACACTAATACTGAAGAAATTAGTGAACTTCAAATTAAATATTTCTTCACCACAAGCTATATTAAATTCTCTAAAATATATGACTTTAAGAAAAAAGATCATAAAAAACATTAAAACATTAGCTGCTAGTTTTCGAATATGTTTTCATTTTATAAATGGTCAATTGTGTTTCTCTTTTATAAATGATAAATTTACTCTTCTAGCAAAGATAATATTAGCAAACATTGTTTACTCCCGTCTCCCAAATTTTTAGAATTATATTTTATGTTGTCAGGATATATAACATTAACATTCTTATATGCATAAATCATACATAATTTCATCTTAGTTGTGAGTTTAATAGAGGCAGTATTTACCATATCTTCTTCATTCCTGAGATCTGTATATTATGCTCTCTCTCTCTTTTTTTGTTTTTGTTGTTGTTGGTGGTGATGGTGGTCATCCAGTATGCACCTTGATGTGTTTTATCTGAGTTCTTACCTGCTTGAGAATGTCTGTCACCTGCATACTTGAAAGACACTTTGGTTAGCTATAAATGTCTTGGGTCACATTTTCTTTCCCTTAGCACATTTTGTTTTGCATTGTTATTTTCTCTACATTGTGTTCTCTATGCTAATCTGTGTTTCTATTGTGTTCATTCTACTTTTGTTCCTTCCATTGGGGCTTTCATTCCAGTAATGTTTTTGTTTCTTTTCTTTTTTTTTTTTTTTTTTTTTTTGTTCTTCTGTTCTACTTTTTTTAGCAGGTCAAAGGAAGGTAGGGGAGGGATGGGGGTGGAGAGTGTAGTGGTACTGATTTTTTTTTCAGTCAACTTTGTTAGTTTTAGAATAGTTTAGACTATAATTTGCCTTTCAGCATGCCTTGTAATTTATTTCTGAAAGCCAGACATGATGTATTGGGGAAAAGGAATTAAGATATATAGGTCTTTAGTATGAGGTGTCATGTTTACTTGGCTAGAATATAGTCCATATCTGTTGTTTGCTGTATGTATGGTGTCAGAGGCTAAAATTTCCTATAGTGCCTTGTTTTGATCTCCCTTGTCTTTGGGTGTTCTCAGAGACTTAGGTAGAGTCTGAGGCTTGCTGTTCTTTTAGCTATAATCCCCAGTCGTCGGAGCCCTAGCAACATGGTGGTGAGGTGCAGAAGGAGGAGAAGCGCCCTGTAGACCCTATGATTGCATAAGTCTCAGTCTCTTAGTCAGCCCGAGTGGGTCAGTCAGACTTTGGTAAAACTCAAGGTGGTTGGATTTTGGTGAAAGAGTTTCCGATGAGAAGGCAGGCCTTGTTAAGGAAAGCAGAGCTCTGGGTCTGTTTCAGAATGCCTGCTTTCTCCTCTTGCCAGAATGAGGGCATCTTCCTGCCATTTTTACAGTGAGATGGTGGCCTCCTGGAGGTAAATCTCATGAAAGTGTGGCGAATACCCCCAGCCTCCAAGTTTTTAATTCAGTATTAGTCTACTTTAGGCCTCCAGCAATTCATCGATTACAATTTAAAGCCTTCCTACCAATACTGGTTCCAGCTTTGGGCTTCTGTGACCTCTAAGCTGTGATTCTCTCTCTGCCTGTCTGTCTGTTCGGTTTGGGGACTGTAGTTTGTCCTGTGACCTCAATTAGCTGATGATCTAAGAAGTGTTGTTGGTTTTTAGTTTGTTTAGCTTTTTTTTTTTTTTTTTGGTGGTAAGGACAGGAATGATGGCTTCTAAGCTCCTTAAGTATCAGATCAAAAACCAGAAGCTCTATTTCAATAGTTTTAGATTGACAGAAAAAAGAGTTTTCGTATACCCTATACCCAGTTTACCCTATTATTAACAATTTATAGTAGTATAGTAATCCTTGTCACAATAATTGCTATACTATTATAAATCAATATTGATACATTATTATTAACCAAAGTGTATTTTTGAGATTTCCTTAGTTTTTACGTAACTTCCTTAGTTCCAGAATCCCATTCAGGATATCACATGACATTTGGTTATTATGTCTCCTTAAGCTCCTCTTGGCTGTGACAGTTTGTCATGCTTTCCTTGTTTTTGATGACCTTGACAGTTTTGAGGAATGCCGGTCAGGTAGTTTATAGAATGTCCCCAATTGGGATTCGTCTGATAGTTTTCTCATGATTAGATTAGAGTTATGGGTTTGGAGGAGGAAAATCACAGAGGTAAATAAAGTTCCATTTTCATCACATCATATAAAGGATACGTACACTATCAGTATGACTTATCACTGTTGATACTGACCTTGATTACCTGGCTCAGGTTTCTCTGGGTTTCTCCACTGGAAATTTATTGGAGTATCTCCCTTTCTATACTGTGCACATTGGGAAGATGTCTCTGTGCACAGCACACATTTTAGTAATGGGGAGATATGTTCTACTTCCTTCAAGATGGAGTATTTACATAAATTATTTGGAATTTTTCTGCATGGAAGACATCTCTTTCATTTCTTAATTTATTCAATTTTTTTATCCAATCATTATGTTTTGGGTTATAAACCAATGTGCTTTTTTATTTGTTTTGTTTTTCAAACTGTCACACCACAGCGATTAGCTTTTTCAGTTGGCACCTGTGTTCCTTCGTTACACTCCTATCATTGTGCTTTTGTTTTTGAGTTCTTTCTTACTTTTGCACCACGAGATACATCAGGCTTATTTTATGTATTACCTGTCAGAGTCCTGGAATTAGCCATTTTTCTAAGAGCTGGCTCACTTTTTTACCCCCTTTTCCACTTATAGTCTCTTCTTTCAACTTGTGTAGTATTTATTTCTTTTGACTCTTTTTTTTAGAGGTGATTTTTATACTTCCTATAAGACCGAATGATTTCTTGTCTGAATTCTTCCTGTCTGCCTTTGGCCAGTTCTTTATCTGCCTTTTGCTTATGTTTCATTTAACATCTCTTTACTCCATCCTTTTTATTCAAGTTCCAGGTTTGGTTTCATCTAATTATTTTTCATTTTTAAGTGAAGTAGATTAAATGTTGGGGGAGAAAACACCAGAGTATCATGGGGCCAAGGAGGGAACAGATACTGGGAGGACAGAGGAAATCAGCAAGTTGCTACATGCTTAAACTTTTGTCTAGGATTTTTCTGAATTTTTCTCCTTAATTTTGAAACAGATTCACTCATTTTTTTGGTGTTCAGAGGGCTATGGAATCACTGGCTATGGCCATAAAGCCAAGTGCTGGTCTTCAGGCCTTTTCTCCATCTAGCCCTGTGAGTTTTTCCTGGTTCTTTCTCCCCCAGCTTCCTCCTGCCTTCCTCTTGGCTGTGGGTGTCCCCTACCTTTTCCTCATCCCCACATTTAACCTCTATACTCACAGTGTAGTGGAATGCATGAGAGTTTGCATGCCGACTTCGGTGGACAGCTCACTGTGCCATGGTCTGGAGATAAGGGGAGGAAGACTCTCAGAAGCCTCCTTCTCATCACTTTCCCACAGTGCTTCCCCCGGGTGCTGCCTGGCCTGCAATGCGAGGCTGTGGCCATTTCCTAGTTTGGAGATAGAGTGTTTCCTTTACTTTTCATTTCTTTTGTTGTTTTTAGTATGTTTGAAGGAGATGAGGGAAGAAAAGAAAGCACCATCTTTAATCAGAACTGTTCCATCAAATTTTATACAAAGATTTTATAGAAAGATGATTTTTGTTATAATCACACTTTTCTACATTAGAGTCTCTGCACAGAAGTTACAAGGGGAAATATGGTACTTGCTCTTTATGAAAATGAAATCTTATAGAAAGAAAATTACTTTTCCCTCCTGACTGAATCCTAAGTTTCTTGATAATTTTTGTATGAATCAGAAATACGTACGTGAACTCTTTAGAATTTAGTTATTGTGAGGAATATAGAACTTCAGGAACTTCAATTTTTAGATGCGTAGGACACTGTGTTTCCTTTGTCAGAGGCTACAAAGGAAATCAAAGAGGAGTCACTCCACCTACAGATTGCTATTTACTGTTTCTGACAATACTTCTCATGGAAATCAAATCTAGACCATCTGCTAGATTAAATATGAGGCCATAAAAATGAAATTTGTAAATATATAAAGAACTTGAGAAGAAATGAAAACGTCTAGATAATATAATTGGTTTTATTTAAAATTTTCTGTTTAACATGAGAAACCAGCCAGGCAAATAAACAAAAGATGTCGATGTATGTAGGACGTGAGTGAAGTCAAAGACAATTCTGAATCACTCCCTCTCTGGGCCTCTCTTAAAATCTTAATTTATGGGAAATATTACTTTTCAGACAGGAACACTTTCAGCAATATAGAAGAGATTTTTTTTTTTTAACTGTCTAGGCACATTATTTGTCCTGACCAGTTGCTCTTCCAGTTTTGGTAAATTGTCCATTTTAAAAAATATTGAGACAGTTTAAATAATTCACAATCCAGGAATGAAACCTACAGAGGATTGCTTTAACAGTCTGTTTTAAAATAAATGAAGCAGTTGTTTTGCACTTGTGGAGAGAAAAAGTTCTCTTTTTTACCCCAGATTTTTAAGTTCTTCTAAGAATTTTTATATTACTATTTTAAGAATTTGAAGCAGCAATTCCTTCTCTTTCTTTTATTCTAAGTAAAGACGCTGATGGTTATTTTTTCTTTCTGGAAGATAGGCTGATTCAGATGGCTGAGTGTGACTATATGTTCTGTGTCAACTGCTATTGATCTCTGAATGATTTTCTTGGCCCCCTCCCCTGCATTCCCAACTCCTCAGCTATTTTAATGTCATATACTTTTAATGTAAGATATTTCTAGTTTTAGTTTCTTTTTGAGTGCTTTCCAGAAAACATTCTTTTGAATGAATATTGGTTTAGATATAGCCAACCTATATTCCATCAAAGGAGAATATTTACACTTGGCAGGGAAAGCAGGTAGAAATGTACCTTTGCCCTAGTAGTCGCTTAAAAATGTCAAAGTTTTATACAGGGTTTAACCAGATGAAATTGTTGATATGCAACCACTTTTAACTTACAAAATTGGCAATTTCATCTCATTTGACCCTAAGAGCTTATAGATGGCAAGGCCTAAACAGCACTGTTAAGATTCTCCAAAAAGGAGAAATGAAAGCAGATTTTATTTTGTCAGAAAGAAGAAAGTTGGAAAGCAGTTTCTGGTATAAATGTAATTATTTTAATGGAGGCCATATTTCTCTTTAGATTCTGCCTCATAGCCTTGCCTTTCTATTTTAGTTTTCCATGTCCCAACCTCACCAATAAGACATGGGCCCATAGCATGCATTTCTGTCATGAATCACATATGGAACTTCTGCTCTCATTTTTTTTTTTCTTGTTCCCTCCAACCCTCCAACTATGTGTAAGAATAGCCACCATTATTCTTCTGTTTTATTACGAAAGGTATGAGGTGATAGGAACTAACTTTAGATATCCCAAGACAGACCTCTGGGGAGCCTGCCTCCAAACCCGCCCCCTTTCCTGTTATCCCCATTGCTGTTGTTAACTCCTGTCCCTTTCCTGTTTCCTCCTTGGGTAGAGGTCCCCTGTAAGGTTCCATTCACAGCCCTTGTTGGAACTGTTCAGCACTGCTTAGTGGCTATACATTATTTTTTCTGCTTTAATACACTTAAGGAAGGGGTACTTTCTTTCATCCAAATCCTGGATCCCAAGGGCTTCACAGGGGATTCTTCAGTACACTGCAGACATCCTTCACAGTGTTATTGAGAAAAACCCAGAGTCAGTCCTGATTCCTCGTCTTGACTCTGCCACCCCATCCATGACTCTGAACCTTCCTAAGTCATTTAATTCTGGACTTGTGTTTCTTTAGCTCTAAAGTTAGATGGTTTAATATCAGAGTCCTATTTGTGTGCCTAAAGGTAATTTAAAGTTCCTCTTTTCTTCCTTAAATATGAACAACAGTATTACACATAATTTATACATAGTTATTTATAACACAGGGTAGACATTAATAGCATAAAATATTAGCTTCCATCAGTACTACTGTTGCCTAAGAGGACATTTAAATGCTTGGTCCCCACCCAGTTCAGCCGCCTGAAGTCCTTTTAGTGAGCGATTTCTGACTGAGCATCCAAGTATGATTATAAATTTCCCCTGACAGAAACCACATCACCTCATCAGCCACATAAGAAAATGACAAAACAACCAACTGTGAAATCATGCTTGCCAATTTCAGCATCACCACACGGAGTGGGGGAAAACATTTGTACAAGATGAAATTGAGTCTGGATGAAGCCCAAAAGACAATCTCTGATGTACCTGTCTTCTCTAAGCTGCAACATATGGGAAGTACATTTGTGCCAGTGAGGCCTGGGCTCCAGAAAAATCTTTGCTCCTTGAAACCACATCACCAGTCGAGGCATGAGGAGAGTACAAGGGAATGTGGCATGCTGCTTTCTTAGTGATTATCAGACCTCTAACAATAATAGTAGCTAAGGTGCATTTGGCATTGCTTCACTAAATCTTCACAGAAATGCAGCGAAGTGTATTACCATTGTCTGCATGTTTTTCAGCAGAGAATACTCAGTTTCAGAAACACAAATAGTTAGCTGGCTAGTGGTCAGTCCAAGATTCGAACTGGGTTTGTCTTACATAAGTGCTGATGGTCTTTTACTTTACCTTGAACTGACTTTAAAATAGAATATCAGCAACAAATGTGGAGCATTTGAGGAAAAGAGAAGAAGTGCTGCACCCCACCACCCAAGGTTTCTCTGCTTTGGTAGAACAGGCGCTAGAGCATGAAAGAGGCAAACATCTGCCTGATTTTAGTTAACTTTAAAGAAAGACCATAAAGTTACCAAAGATAGCTTGAATAGAGTGAAAGGGAGAATTACTTTTAATAAGAAAAAGGTAGATACCTAATAAAAATAGGCAAAAGCTGAACACACATTTTCCCAGAATGACTAACCAGATGGTCAGTGAGATTGTGAAAAGATGCTCAACATCTTTAGTCATTAGAGTAAAGCAGATCTGAACTACAATAAAAATCACTGCATACCCACCAGAATTGCTAAGATAAAAAAGACAGTACCAAGTGTTGGTGAGGATCTGGAGCAGCTGGATCTCTCAGTAACTGCTGGTGGGAGTGTCAGCTAGTAAAACCACTTTGGAATACTTTTGATAATTTCAAGTACAACTGAATACTTGTATACCATATGACCCAGCATTTTTACTCGTAGGAGTATGACCAACAGAAACGCCTTCATATGTTTATCAGAAGTCCTGTAGGAAAATGGTTATAGCAGCACAATTCTTAATGGCTAAAAACTAGAAACTAACCAAAAGCCCAATAACAAGAGACTGAAAAAGTAATGGTGGGATGTTCCCATGATGGCATACTGTATAGCCACAGAATGAGCAAACGGTCGCCATACATAACAATGAGGATGTATCTCACAAACAGGAGGTAGAGTAATGAAGGTTGACACATGAGAGTTCATGCTATATAATACCATTTACATGACGTTCAAAAATAGGAAAAACTAAGCTGTTAGGAGTGAGCCAACCTTTGTGTGGGATGGGAGGGAATGGCTAGAAGGGAGCATTTGGCGGTTCCTGCAGTGCTGGGTGTGTGCTGTTTCTCCAGCCGGGTGGTGGCAACAGTGTGTTGAGATGTTGATAATTCACCAAGTTGTTCACTTCTATGTACATTTTTCTGTATGTATATTCTACTCTAATACTAAGTTTTTAAAGTACTATTTGTACAGATGCTAGTTCTTAATTTTTGACTCCCGCTGTGGCAATATAAATTTAAATCAAGTAAGGGATTTGCATATGTATAAAATAGGAACTTTGTGGCATATTGTGACCTATATAGTGGGAGAAATGTGGTTAAATTTTTCTTGATAATCCTTCATTGGCCTCTCAGTTTGCCTGAACCCACAAGGTGAGGCAGGAGGGAAACAGTGAATTCCATCAGCACCAGCACTTATTGCTGCTTAGCATTCATTCAACCAGAGTGACCCTGGCTGGCCAGGTTTTTACCTGATTATAGAATCTTTCTTGCCTCGGAGTCTATAATAAAACTTAAGATTTTTATACCAAGAAGAAAAACATAAGGAACATAATTGATTGTGAAATTATAAGACTTAGCTAAAAACAAATTCTGAACCTTTATTCTCTAGGAAGTGAGGCTGAAGAGATTAATAGAGAAGTCCTCTTTTCACATGGGCAGTTTTCATTTTCAGTAGTAGTGGGGGAAAAGGTAGTATGGAATGTGTAAAGAACCTTAACAATGGTCTAAGAACTATTTTACAGTTTATTCAGGTAGTGTGCAAGTCGAATTCCTCAATTCTCATCTCAACACAAAAATCATTAAATTCTAGTATAAGAAAGAGACTAAAAGAAGAACAGACTTGTGTTTTAAAAATAAAAACTGTGAAGCACCATCTGGCAAAGAGTCTAATGTTGTCTAAGACAAAGTATGGAGACTGGCGACTGTCCTTCCTTTGAGTTCTCATTGTCCTACATTCTCATTTGACCATTGTAGAACCTTGCCTGATCTGTTCAAGGTTACACAGTTGGTGGGTGGCAAAGGAATTCAGGATTTACTATCTTTAAACTTTCAACCCCTTTCTCTTTTCAGCCCATGATAGAGATTCCAAATAATAGGTTAATAATAGCCCAGAGATCACAGGTGTGACATTAATGCATCTCTTGTAAAATATGTATTTCAGCTTGCTGCCCTTGAATTTCCTCCAAAGAAACTATTTGGAAACAAGGATGAACGTGTGATTGCTGAGAGGCGGAGTCACTTAGAGGTAACAGAATAATGCTTTTCTTTCTATGTATGTGGAAATTTGCCATGCGGTTGACTAGTGAGAATGATTCCTAGTAAACACTATTACTCTTGTTCATGAGTGTGAAGTGCTATTTCATTAACACAGAAGATGGCAGCAGTAGATTATAAAATAATGTTATCAGTTTATTTAAAATATAAGCTCTTTTCTCCCTATGGCCTAACAGAATGTTGTTGTTGTTGTTGTTGTTGTTGTTTTGTTTTTTAAAGAGATACTTTTATTCTAAGAGTTAGGAAGCAGGCTCTGGGTGAGAACTAAATATTCACCATAGACAGATGGTATATGATATAGGATTGAGGGTATGGCGCTTGCTGGGGGGGGGGGGGGACCTGAATTAATTAACTGAAGATTTATAGTACCGCAGCATTATTACTTTTTCAAGATGGAAGCAAAAAGACACAAACCTATTTTAGTCATGGTTAGGTTTTGTCTGACTTATTTTAACTTCTGAGCCATCTACATGTAGAACTGGTTCAAGACAACTGTTGTTTTTCTGATGGCCTCTCTGCCAGTATACACTGTGGATGTTTTATATAGTTTGTCTTTCTTTTCAGGGTAAAGTGGTTGGGATCTGATGCTAATGTGGCTGAGTCTGTGTGCTGAGGCATGGTCACAGGCAGCCAGTCCTAGGTTATTGGCTGCTCTCTCGACATCGTGAGCCACTGAGGCAGATATTATAAGGCAAATAGCTCATGACAATCTTGAGTTAGCATGTTTTCAGGGGGCCTTTCAAAGTCCAGTTTGCTACTTTAAGAGGTATAGTAATAAGACCTATTGCAGATGAAATCCAGTAGAGAAAGTCTGAAAGTCCTTTCCGAATTATGAAGTACCATATAAAAATTAGGTATTAATCTCATTCCCAGTGACAGCCAGTTTGAAATGGTTGCCTAAGGGATCCACTTAATACCAGTGGACCAAGGATTAGGGAAACTCCAGAGGCCGGAGTGAAAGCAAAAGGGGCAAAGTGGGAGACGTGGAGATTGTGGTCCATGATTGGCATTTTAGAGTTTTGAGAACCTCAATACAGAACTGCTGTGGGGAAAGATGAATTTCAGAGTGTGTTCATACTTACAGACGTTTGAGTTTAACCATAGAGTTACACATTTGATGAGGTCTTGTAACTATTAAGGCTGAGCTTTAGATGGGTCATTGCAGGCATCTAAAAATCATCCTATGAGATGGCATGACCCAATTATCCAACTGAAGAATTTACCTTCAAAGGAGAGGTTATTGTGGTGAGCCTGCTTGATCAAATTCTCTTAAAGGTTTAATTGCATCACATAAGAAATATAAAGATAACAATAGAACTAGTAACGATTTTCTTTGCCTAACTCTTAACTTGCCTCAGTGATGTAGACTCGTCTTTAATGGAAATATGGAGAATGATAGTATATATAAACTAATTTATAAACAACAACAAGAAAAAATTAGACTGTTGTTATTCCTAGCTACTCAGGGCTCTAATGAAATTCACTTGGCGCCCGCTATACCACAACTGATGAGATATTTTAAGTGCTGTGCGTCTGTGCGCACAGCTCTCAGTGCCTCTCTTATCTTTCTGTTCCAGCTTCCAGAGTCAGAGCAAAGTGCAGGGTACTCTTTCATTCTTGGTACCTTCAGGTGGATCCATGTGTGTTCTTTTAGTATCTCCTACTTAATCATTCAGCCCCACCAAGCCAACAAGTGCTGATGACCAGAGCTCTATGTTGATGTCTCTACCCATAACGGTATCCCTTCTGTTGCCTGTGACTGTTGTTTACCTCTGGCATTAGCCTTTGTAGAATGGATTCCATACTTCGTGAAAATAGGCACTGACATTTAATATTATTAAGTGCATTTCATCCAATGTTGACTATTAAGTCTTAGAATATTATGTCCCTTTCAAGGAGTAAGCATAATTCAGCTTCATTTTAATGGAAAATTAATCTGAAATTATTGGCTTAATTAATTTCTTGTGACTGTTGAGAACTGCTTTTTTTTTTTTACTCTAACACCAAAAATCCATGTTTGATTTAGTGCATTTTCATGTGCAAACTAATAAAATTACTTTTCTGGAACTTCTTATTCAATTTAATTCAATGTACATTTATTTAATTCCTAATACATACTGGAGACAGTGCTAGGCATTATATGGAATATAAATGAAACATTTCTTTCTGTTTAAGAACATATGTTTAAATCCCATAGAAACTACCTAGAGGTAAAACTTCATACCTAAACACAAACAGAGAGATATATTTCAATAGAACAGTTTTGCACTGGTACACACTATTAAACATAGTGTGTGCTCAAAGGAATTAGCCGACAACTTTTAAAATCCAGAAATGCAGTGTTGAAAACCTCCTCTCCTTGAATCAGCTGTGCAAAGCAGTGTTTTAAGCAAGCATTCAGTTGTGTTTTGATCTTCCTTGCTTTTGAAATATTTCTAAGATTTGGACCTTGTGTTTGAGTTTATCTCCAAAAGGTATAAAATGTTTCACATTAAAGACACAGATACCACATTGGCACCTTCCAAGTTATATAAGTTAAATTTGTTAAAATAATTATTTGTAAAAATAATAGGTAGTAGCAGAAATTTCCAACTGTCATGAGATATCTTGGAGATTAATTTTCTACCTTAGAGAAATATTAGTTGTATGTGTGACAATGGTGGTGTTAGCAGTATAGGGGCCCAGGGACCTTAGCATTGAACATATTGCACCATAAAAGGCCAGATGAGTTAAGAACGTTATGATGATGAGTGGAGTATAAACTTGGCTTATTAATAAACCTGTTATTGGCTCCACCCACACAAATTTATACCTGGAGCCAGTTTTTCCAGATTCTGGCCTGTTACTGATTTGCATCTCATGCTCAAATAAAAGATCCATGCTGTGGAATCTTAGAGAGTTTCTAATGTGGGCACATCTTCCTATTGCTACCACTGTGGCCAGCTGGAACCAGTTGTGGGTAGACCCTGCCATCAGGCAATCAAGATTATGACAGCAACATTCCCCATGTATGACACGCTTTCCAGGCTTGTATATCTCTTCTTGTACCCCGGATGTCAGTCCAGGAGGCAAAGTTTCACAGATGAGGCAGTGAAGGTAACAGGAAGAGAATATATCAGTCTCTGTCTGACAGTTATTTTGAGCAGAAAGGTACTTTTTGCTATATTTGAAGCCAGATAACGTTACTGTTATTTAGGTTGTATTGTAAGAAACTGGCATTGTTGTGGGTCAAAAATGGTGGCACATTGGCAGTTTCATATGCTTCCTCTTAATACTATTGGTATCTTGCATTTACTACGTATTTACTAAGTGCCAGGCATGAGCACAATGCTTCATGTATCATGTAACTTGATCCTCCTAACTAGCTTGTTTGGTGAGCTCTATCATCTCCACTTTCTAGGTGAGTAAATTAAGTCTTGGGGAGGATAAAGTAAGTCATATAGCTAGTAAGTGGCAAAGCCTCAGTTCATACTAGGGCATCTTTCAGAGCAAGCCCCTTCTCTTAGTAATCAGCACACTCTAAGTTTTAAATAAAGTTAAGTCTTCTGTAAAGACATATCATTTCTTTTGAAGAATTGTCATCTTCCAGCGTTATCACCACAGTGTTAACCAAGATCCATTGCCTGATTATTCTTAAATACCATTTTATTTATTGAGCAACTACTCTGTGCCAAGCAGTATTCCAGAACTGAAGAAACTCTAGAGCAACAGTGTCCCTTTCCTCATCTCTTCACTGGCCATGGCTGTAGGGATGGCCTCTCATTATAACCTTATCTTTTTTTAATGCATTTTATTTTATTATTAGTTTCCAGTATACAGTATATTGGTTAGACATTTATATAGTTTATGGAATGATTCCTCTGATTATCGTCCCTCTGGCTCTACACATAGCCATTACATTACTGCTGACCGGATTCCCTGTGCAGTGCTCCCCATTCCCATAACCATCTCTCAACTACTAATTTGTACTTCTTTAACCTTTTACCCCTTTCACCTAGCTCCCCAATCCCCTCCCTTCTGGCCATCACCAGATTGTCCTCTGTACTTGTGAGTCTGTGTTTGATTAGTTTGCTCATTTTGTTCCTTAGATTCCACATATAAGTGAAATCATATGGTTTCCTCTTTCTCTGACTTATTTCACTAAGCATAATAACCTCTAGGTCCATCCGTGACATTGCAAATGGTAGAATTTCATTTTTTTATGGCTGAGTAATATCCCATTTGTGTATATGAACCATACTTTCTTTATCCAGTCATCTGTTGATTGACACTTAGGTTGCTTCAATATCTTACCCATTGTGAATAGCACTGCCATGAACATAGGGGTGCATAGAGCTTTACACATTAGTGTTTTGGTTTTCTTTGGATAAATACCTAGAAGTGCAGCTGCTGGATCAAGAGGTTGATCCATTTTTAATTTGTTGAGAAACCTCTAGACTTTTCTATAGTGGTTGTACCAATCTGCAGTCCTACCAACAGTATGTGAGAGTTCCCTCCTCTCCACATCCTCCTCGACACTTGGTTTTTGGTTTATTGATGATGGCTATTCTGACAGGTATGAGGGATATCCATTGTTAACCTTATTTTTTTGTTTAGAGAAAGATGGTTATTGTGATTGTTGATTTTTAAATATTTACTGCATGGCTCATCAGAGGTTCTGAGTCTCAGTTGCTTATGGATTTATTTTTAAAACTTCATGCTTGATGCCACATTATTAGACAAATTTATTGACTATCAGAATTACTAAAGATTATAAACTCAATATCTTTAAAGAGATTTTTGTGACTTTAAAATTATAATAATTTATAGAGTACGTTATTACATGTATATCTAAATGGATTTCAAATTGAGTTATAATAAGTAAAATGTAGTATGGTATTTAACAAAAATAGGCCTTAAACATTCGAGTTGAACTGCATGTCCCTAGATTATACTGCTTCCCAAACTCCAGTGATGAAGGACCAATGATTTACACTTCATCATTCATCGGTACTTTTGCAAAATGATTGCAAATTAATTACTAGAAACGTGAAATGAAAAAATGAAAAAAAGGTGATACAAAATACCAGCGAAATTTCTTTTTGTATGATATCAACAGACATAAAAGTACTGTGTAATTACAACATAAGTGTCTAAAACATGGGCCACGTCTTGAGTGGCACTGTCCTATGGTGTCCATGAAACCATGCCCCACTACACTGCTTCCAAGACTCCTGTCACTTTCTTGCTTGTATAAAAAGACATAGTTATATCTCAAGTCTTCCCTGTTTTATTCTTAAGTTACTTGAAGGCAGCATGATATTGCACACATGCTTCACACTCATCGAGTTATTTAGTGAATTATCAGAAAACCTGCCCACTTTAGTCTCTACTTAATGTTTTTTCTTTACTTTTGGTTGATTGATGAGAGGTGCATTTTTGGTTACTACACAAGAATGTCATCTACTTGGAAACATTTCTACTAATCACCTTAATAGTCTATCATTTCAAGGAGTAACTAATTAATGAAAACAAATGAAATCCTCTGAAGCCATAAATCTTTCAAGAATTATACAATCACCTTTGGAAGAAAGAACCTGAAAAATTGTAGGGAATTTTCTTGAAAGTACTAGCGCATGCAGCAGCCCAAGGCCACTTCTTTCGTCCCCATTTTTATCTCGAGCTAAAGTGTTATTAAGAAGGATGAAAAGTAATGTGGTAGCTAAGAGTGTGGGCCTTGGAGCAGATCATCCTGGTCTTGAATCGTGGTTCTGCTCCTTTGCAATTATTTACTGTCACTGCTTCCATTTCCTTATCTGAAAATAGGGTAAATAATACCACCACCTTCCTGGAGTTGGCCTAAGGATTAAATGAGATCATGTACATAGCTTGGGATCTGATACAGAGAAAGTCACTCAAAAATGTTAAGTGGCACGATGATGGTAATGAAGATAGTGGTAGTGATGGTAGCGATGACAACAATGTTGGGTCCTTTCGGCACATCTACTTTAAGATCCCAGGAAGGACAAAGAGCACTACCGACCAGCAGGCATACTGTGTAGTAATATGAGTACCTCATTTGGTCACATCCACTTGCAAATCAGTTTCTGAGGGCAAAGATGCAAATATTATGTGAATATTATTATTCATGGTGATTCCTTGAAAATACCAGGAATCTGTCGCTGAAACACCAGACTTTTTTTCAACCTGTAAAATTGTAATCTGAAAAGTAGAAATGCTTTCTGATGATTTAATCAAGGTTGAGTTATTGTCCAGTGTGGAAAGATTAAAGGTATAGGATAATTATGACTTGAGTGTAGGTTTTCCACATTCTCAGCTGTTATTCACAGGTGATTAGTTTTCTTTGCATGTCTCCCAGGTCGTGGCCTGCAAAACTGTCCGCCTGCTGTGGCGTCCCCAGCTCACCTGATGTATCCCCTGAGCTTCTGCCTGAGAAAAAATAGAAAAGCGTCAGTGCCTTTTAGCAAAGCCCGTCCCCGCCCCTGAAATACACCTATTTTTCAAACAATATTAGATTTACCGACTCACAACACTAAGTGAGAACATATACCATGTGTCAGCATGGGGACATCTTGGCAAGAAGTTGTTACAAAGAATTTGTAATAGGATTTGGGCTTGTTGTAGGGATTTGGTGGCGAGTGCAAGGAAATGGGGCTTTGCTTTAGACTGGCTGATGAGCTAATTCTGATTGCGTGTTTTAATAATTCTTACCTAGAAGGCAAGAAGAACAGAAAGAGGTTAAAACTGATTGATAAAAAAAAAAGTAGCACCCACCCATATTAGCCAGAATAATAGAGGGATATTTGATCATATTCATGGTTTGTGCAATGTTCATGTTTTTGTCTGTGTTCAAACATGATTATAGGTGGTCTTTTTTTTTTTGGTCTTGCTTCTTCATCATCCCTGGTGTTGGTATTCTTTGACATTGTTTAAAGTCGATAGAAAAACACTGCAGCTTAGCTGTGAGTACCAGGACAGCTTCCAGCTGCTTTTCTTTTCCTACAATAAAGGGATGCCCAGAGTTTATAGGTATCATCCTTTATAATGGGAACAATGAAATAAATGAATTGTTTTGAAAATAAAGTCTTGATAGTTCAAATGCCCTGTCTACCAAATGTAAGTATCAGTAGTGGCTGTCAGTATTGATATGTCACTGCACCCTCCCCCCGCCCCCCATTACCAGAGTCATTTTTCTGGCTATGGTGCCTGTAACATATATAGTCGATATAGCTTTTCTGACCAACAACAGTGTCTCATTCTACTTTAGTTTTATGTTACTTCTAAACCTTAAATTTCCAACAATAGAATCATTTGGTTTAGACATTTTATATAGGTTGAGCCCTTTCAGTTTCAAAGTAAATTTCAGGAGGTAAAAATCCTTGAGTTTTCTCTTTCATTTGGCTGTCTAAAAGATATCTAGCAATTCTATGCTTAATTTAACATTCTGTCTACTCTCTGCTGATCTTACAAAATGGATAATGGTAGAACCATTATCAAACATTGGCAGAGATTTAAGAAATACCTCACAGAAAGAATCATTTTCTAACTCATTTATGTTCTTATCTTTTTCTGGTTATCTGACTATATTAGCAGGGATTAGTTCATTATCACCATTGTCAGTAGTGAAGCATTTCTGAGGGGAGTTAAGTGGCTGTAGATGTGGAACAGGAGATTCACCTGGGGTTTGGTGTCTGTTCCATCTTGGTGCTTCGTGGAGTCAGAGGAGCTGAAAATCCTGTGATCCTGGGGCTAAATTCAGGAACGATATAGGAAACTCAGTGTAGTACTAGAACAATTTGAAAGGTTCTAAAGTCAGACCCGAGTTTGAAACCCACTGTCGTGTGATCTTAAAAAGTTGCTTCACTCCCTAAACTTCAGTTTCTTATTAAATGGCAGAAATAATATCTATACCATAGAATTGTTGGTATTATTTGCGAAAGCATGTATAGTATACTGGAAGTAAGCAATGCCATTAACGGGTACAAGGAAGTATGAAAAAGAATGAACTCTAGAAGCAAACTGCAGGTAAAGAAATCATTTTATACAACAAAGTCCTCACAGTATCAATGTAAGTTGGTTCTTTATGATCACATCAAAGAGCGTAGTCTCCAGCTGAGAGAAAATCCCACTTTTGTTTTCATGAGCAGCTGTTGGTTTAAGAAGAAACCAAAATTAAAACAAATGTTTCCAAAGAGAGTTACAATTTTTAAACCCAGATGGAGGCCAGGAGGGGGAAGGGAAACACCCCTCATACTGTCCTCAAATAGTTTGATTCTCTGCCATTTTTCTCCTCCTCCATTCAAAATGACATCCTCTATGGGGTGATGGCTAACAACTCAGGGACTCAACACACACAAAAAGTAGAAAAATTGTTCCCCATCATTGGGCTCCCACTCTAAAACTCTGAACTGGTAATCAATATTTCCATTTCTTTACTGGTTATAATTTAAGTCAGCTGAAACATCTCCAAGCTTGGAGCACCTCCCTCGGCTCAGATGCCTTCTCCTCAAAGAGGTCCTACCCATCACTCCCCACAGGTTGCTCCTGTTGTTTCTTAGTTACAGTGCTTAGCAGTGGTTGGAGGGATTTTTTGTTTGTTCATTGGTTGGTTTGTTTTGTTTTTTTAAGAGTTTCATATTTTACTAAAAGAAAAGTTCTATGAAGGCAGATATTCCAGCTGTCTTGTTCACCTGTTTCCTCAGTGCCTAGAATAGTATTTTACCATTGATGGGCCCTTGATAAATGTTTGTTGAACAACCAGTTAAAGCTGTGTGGAAGAGCAAATAACACATATTCGTTCTGAAAAAAAAATGTTTAAATGAGAGCACATACTGAAACTTGGGTTTGAATGCTAGCTCTGTCACTTTGCTTGCATTACTTTGCCATTTAATTAATTTCACTGTAAAACGGGGATTAGAACAACTAACTTTCAGAGTTGTTCAAGAGATCAAATGAGATTGGCATGTAAAACACCTAATAGAAGATATAGTACACAATACATCCTCAGTTAATACAGGATAATGGTTAAAACCAGACACTACAGAGTCCAGCAGACCTGGTTGTGAGTCTTTGCTCTGCTACTTACTGACTGGGTGACCTTGGACAAGTTACTTAACCTCTCTGTGAATCAGTTTCTTCATCTAAAAAATGAGGATAATGGTACCCACTTCGTAGAGTTGTTGTGAGGGTTAAATGAGATAATTTATACAAAATACTTAGATACGTGCTAGGATATAGCACACACTAGAAATGATATGGCAGTTGCCATATAATGACAGAGTATACTTTTAAAATTAAACATTTAAAGTCTTAATTAATGCAATAAGGTTTAAAAAGTATACTGATTGAGAAGGAAGAAATAAAACTGTCTTATTTGCAGATGACATGATTATCTATGTAGAAAATCCTAAATAAGTGACAAAAAAAATTTCTGGAACTCAAAAGCAATTTTGGCAAGATTGCAGGATAAAAGATAATCGATCACTTTCCTGTATATCAGCAATGATGAGTAGAATTTGAAATTAAAAATTCATTGCCACTTTTAGCAGCACCTACAATAGTTAAATACTTAAGTTAAATCTAACAAAATATGATAAGGTCCATATGAGGAAAACTGTAAAACTTAATAAAAAAAAAAAGGAAGAAAAACAAATGAAGTTATTCCATGTTTATGGTTAAGAAGACTCAATATATTGTCAAGATGTCAATTCTTCCCAACTTGATCTATAGATTCAGTACAGGCCCAATCAAAATCCCAGCAACTTCTTTTGTGGATATAGACAAACTGATTTTAAAGTTTATATGGAAAGGCATAAGACCCACAATAGCCAATACAATATTGAAGAAGAAAAACAAAGTTCAAGGACTAACACTACCCAACTTCAAAACAATAAAGCTACAGTAACAGTAATCTAGCCAGTGTGTTATTGGCCAAAGAATGGACAAATCAATGGGACAGAATAGAGAGCCCAGAAATAGACCTGCATAAATATAATCAACTGATCTTTGACAAAGAAGCAAAGGCAATATGATGGAACAAAGATGATCTTTTCAACGAATGGTACTAGAACAATGGACATCCACGTGCCAAAAGAAAAAGAATCTAGACATAGACCTTACACCCTTCACAAAAAGTAGCTCAAAATGGATCAAAGACCAAAATGTAAAATGCAAAACTATAAAACTTCTAGAAGAAGATAATGTGGGCGATAACCTAAATGACCTTGGGTACGGTGATGATTTTTTGTTTTTTTTTTTTTAGAAATAACATCAAAGGTATGATCCATGAAAGAAATAGTTTGTAAGATGGACTTCATTAAAATTGAAAATTTCTGTTTTACAGAAGACAATGCCAAGAGCATGAGAAGACCAGCACAGTCTGGGAAAAGATACTTGCAAAAGACGCATCTGATAAATATGGCCTCTTATCCAAAATATACAATGAACTTTAAAAACTCAATGATAAGAAAATAGAAAACCCAATTTAAAAATGGCCAAAAACAAAACAAAACAAAACAAAACTGGACACCCGACCAAAGAAAATATACAAATGGCAAATAAGCATGTAAAAGGGAACTGCAAATTAAAATAACAAGGAAATACCTCACCACACCTATTAAAATGGCCCAAATCCAAAACACTATGGACATCAAATGTTGGTGAGAATGTGGAACAACAGGAACTCTTGTTTATTGCTGGAGGGGATGCAAAATGATACAGCCACTTCGTAAGACAGTTTGGAAGTTTCTTACAAACACGTTCTTACCATATAATTTAAGAATTGCACTTCTTAATATTTACCTGAATGAGTTGAAAACTTATGTTCACACAAAAACCTACACATGAATGTTTGTAGTAGCTTTATTCATAATTGCCAAAACTTGGAAGCAACCAAGATATTCTTCAGTAGGTGAATGCATAAATAAATTGTGGTACATCCAGACAGCAAAATATTATTGAACACTAAAAAATGATCTATCAAGCTATGAAAAGACATGGAGGAACCTTAATAGATATTATTAAGTGAAAGAAACCAATCCGAAAAGATTATATACTGTATGATTCCAACTATATGACATTCTGGAACAGGTAAAACTGTGGAGACAGTAAAATAATCAGTGATTACCAGTGACCAGGGGAGGATGGGATGAATAGATGGAGCACAGGATGAATTTTAAGGGCAGTGAAACTACTCTATATGATGCTATCATGGTGGGTACCTATCATTATACATTTGTCAAAGCCCATCACTAAGAGTGAACCATAATGTAAACTGTGAACTTTGGGTGATAATGATGTGTCAGTGTCAGTTCATTGATTATAGCAAATATAACACTGGTGTGGGATTTTAATATTGGCTCTGTGTACGTGGATATGGGTGTATATAGAAAATCTCTGTACTTTTCTCTAGATTCTTTTTGAACCTATAACTTCTCTTAAAAATAAAGTCTATAAAAAATCATTTAAAAGTAAGTTATCATGTAATCATCATGCATTTATAATCTCCTTCCTTTCCTTGTCTTTCTTATTCCTCTTCCACTTCTGTCCTCTCTACATTCTCTTATTTTTCCATTGTCCCTTTATTGCTTTGCTAAAAAAAGGAAAGAAGAAGAATGGTTAGATGAATTACTGGGTGAGTGGATCTGACACATTTTTCTTAAGAGTATGAGCTTAAACTATTATTAAAAGAAGATAATTCATACTCTAAACAAATTATAATTTTCATACAAATTTTCTCTATTGCTAAGCATATCATAATTTATATTGCATAAGAGTAGCTCACTTATTACTTGAATTTGAAAGTCACTATTTTATATATCTTTACCAAGTACTATTTTTATTCACTCGTTCTTTCCAAAGTCAAGACAGGTGTGTGTCTGTACAAGTCAATGCTTTTCAGAACTTGCAAGTTAATGAGGTGTCTGCCCAAGCATACCACCTTTACAAATTAATACATTCAAACACAGAAAACAAGAAAGAAATCTCTTTTAATCACATGTAACTGTAAAATAGGTTAGAGAGGGTAGGTGGAATACTGATACAGTTGACAAATGGTTGTAAAGGCCCTTTCCCTGTTATTTTCATATATTGCTACAAAGACTTCTCCACATTGATGTTTGATTCAGAAGACCTTCATGTACTTCCATCTAGGATAATCCATGTGACTTATTACATGTAATTATACTGTTATTATAATTTGTAAAAAAATTTTTAAGGGTCATTTAAGACATCTCAATGTAGGTCACCCCTTCCTCTACCTCTTAACTTTCTACTGTACTGAAACTAAATTTCCTTTTGTTCTTTGTTAGACAGAAAAGTTAAAATGATTTTTTGTTAAGTTAGTGAGAAAAGCCAGAAGGACTTGGATACATTCATTTAAGCATTAAAATATGCTTAGAATTTTCCATGGAAAAGAGAACATCTTCATTTAACTGCATGGGCCTTGTTCGCTTTTGTACAGAGTGACCTTCTTGGTAGTCCTTTGCAGTCCCTCTGGCTCAAAATAGAAATTACCTTTACTTATGTCTGTTGGATTGGTTAATATCTGGTGTTAAAAAGAATTCCTAGAATCAAAAGATGCAATTCTATTATATTAGCAAATTTCTACTAGTCAAAGGGTTATATAGCCATCTCCAGCTTTCCAAACTTCAGGATATTAAAGGAATTTTGAGATATTATGATACAGAAATCAGTGACCTGTATCTTTTTCACTTTATTTCTTATGACACTAAATACAAAACCAGAAAATAATGTAGTAAACCCCAGTGTACCCTCCCACATCACCCAGCTTTAACATTTAATCAACATGTGACCAATCTTGTTTCAGTTATACTACCCTAGCCACTACACATGCACGTGCACACACACACGCACACATGTGCATGCAAGCATACACACAAGATTATTTTAATACAGATATCAGACATCATATTATTTTATCCATAAATATTTTTACGATGTATCTCTTCAAAAGCAAAACTTTATATATCTTTTAAATATAACCACAATTCCAGTATTATTGCGCGCGCGCGCACGCACACACACACATACATACATATCCCCCAAATTAATTAACCTCTCAGAATAAACAAATATTCTATCAGTGCTCAGGCCACACCAATTTTCTCATTTTTTTTTCAATAGATGTACTCAAATCAAGACCCAAATGATATCCACACATAGCATCAATCAATATGTCTCTAAAGAGTCTTGTAATCTATAGGTTTATCTTTTATCTTTCCTCTTTTTCTCACTACCTGTTGATGAAACCATGTCATTTAATTATTGGATTCTCACATTTTGAGTTTTGCTAATTGCATCCCATGGTATCATTCACCATGCTCATCTAATCCCACATTTTCTAAAAATCAGTAGTTAGATTGAGTTGCTCAATCAAGTTCAGGTTTGATTTTTTTTTCCTTCTTTTTTTGGCCAAGACACTATTTAGGTTATGTCATCCTTCCCATCACTTTTCAAAGGAAGTATATGATGCCTGGTGGCCTTTCTCTTATACCTTTTAATGTCTTTATTAAAGCAATCTGGTAACTATGACAGTCATTGTCCATGCTTAGGACTACCTAACATGCTTGAATTGAGCCTGTCCTGCATGCATCAGTCATATAATTCCTATCTTCAAAAAGCTCAGAATCCTGTTGGAGCAAAGCAACAAGAAATTACACGCTACTGTCATAACTACACAAGTATTTGTGAACTACCTTTGAGGTTATCAGAGGACACAATTCTCAAAGCAATATTTCCTAAACGTGTCTGGCTGAAATTTGAAATTATCTTGAGAAGCTTTTTGAAAAATACAGGTTCTCAAACTTTGTTATATTATATTCTGATTCGGCAGGGCTAGGATGGGACCCAGGTATGTGACTGACACGTAGAAATATGAGATTGGTGTGGTGGTAGACAGAGAAGGAAAAGCCAGATCCTAAAGCCATCTCCATGACTTTAGAAGTGACCTAGAAGACAGTGAGGAGCCAATGGAGTATTCTAAGCAGAGGAGTGGAGGGATGGTATTCTACTGCTGTTGAGAGAATGGTATGAGCAGGGGAGATAGGAGGCAGGAAGGCATTGACCAGGCTGTTGCTGTCTTCAGGTAAGACATGACTGTGGCATGAAGGAGGATGTGATGGCAATGGTGATGGAGAAAAGTGGATGGATTAGAGAGACACAGGAGGTAGAATCAGCATGGCTTGTCATTCAATTGAATGAGAGCTGGGGTGGTGATGAAATTAGTATGGATGCCTAAGACTCTGGACATGCATCTTAACAAGACAGTGAAATCTGGTATTAAATATATTTGTGAATTTTGGATTTGGAAATTGTATTAGTCAGGGTTCTGCAGAGAAACAGAGCCAATAGAGTGTGTGCGTGTGTGTGTGTGCGTGTGTGTGCGTGTGTGTGTGGTGTGTGTGTGTATAAAACCAATTTATTATAAGGAATTGGTTCACATAATTATGGAGGCTGAGAAGTTCCAAGATCTTCAGTCAGTCAGTTGGAGAAAAAGAAGAGCAGATGTATAGTTCTAGTTCAAGTCCTAGGGCCTGAAAACCAGGAGAGCTGATAGCATTCCAGTCTGAAAACCAACAGTCCTGAGACCCGAGAAGAGCCAATAAATATTTCCATTCAAGTACCAAGTCAGGAAAAGACTGATGTCCTAGCTCAAAGCAATCAGGGAAGAGGAGCTCCTTTTTAATGGAGGGAGGGTCAACCTTTTGTTCTATGCATACCTTCATGTGATTGAATTAGGCCCACCACTTTAGGGAGAGCAATCTGCTTTACTCAACTTACTGACTCAAATGTTAATCTCATTCAAAATCACCCACTCAGACACACCAGAATAATTTTGACTAAGTATCTGGGCATCCTGCACCCCAGTCAAATTGACATGTAAAATTAACCATGACAGAAGCCATTTCTGTTCACCCCAAATACAGCTGCAGCTGTAATTTTTCCATTTGTTGGGCTTTTGATATTCTAATATCAATCTCAATTACAGTGCCACTTCATGTGCAGTCCTAGCATTAAAACTGTAGCATCTGTTGTCTCCCCAGCTCCCATGTTCATCTACAAAGTGTTTGGGGCTCGACAAATACATAACAGACTCCCCAACTCTTTTCTATTTATAGAAATAGCATCAGATGAAGGTAGCACAGCACAGCACAAGATAGGAGACTTCAGAGCTTTGCATACCCCGCTTATGGAGTTGGTATAGAACATTTTTTGTTTCCTTGGTTACTTTTAAAAGCAAAATGAAATGGAGCCTGAACACTACAGTGTTAAATAGCTAGAGGATTGTTCCTCCTCTCCTCCTAGATACAACAAGGCGCCACTATTTCTTTCCTTTTATTAAATGTCTCCTTGCCTCTGAAACAGAAGTAGATATCACAAGTGGCATAGACAAAGGCAGCATGCGGCATGAGCTCACTTCTCTGCTGCCTTTACCTGGAGGTAGCTTGCCTGCCTTGTTCAGAGACAGATGTTAGCTTCAAGTTGCTATTGACCTTATTGTTTACTCTGCTTAATTAAATGTCGTTATAATATTTTCTCATTCTGCTGCTTCTTACATCTCACAGTCATGCTGCAGCGCAATGGGGGTGAGAAGGAAAGGTCTTTTAAAATGAAGCATTTAATTAGCTCCTGGGCCCCAGGAGAAGTGTCAGAAATACAGCGGAAAGGGGAAAAGTATAGCCCTACTTGAGATGCAATGGTTGAGGGTAGGAAGAACACTGACCACATTCCAATGATGCCCGAGTTATTAAAATTGTTTCGGAATTAGCAACTATTTTGAATCATATATACTCTAGTGTTATGTTGGTGTCATTAATTTCTACTAGAATTCCTGTTTATTCAGTTACGTTGCTCATTTTTCTTTTCTCCTAGCGTGCACACATATCATTCTGGGTGAAGATAAAGGGATGACACACCAGTAAGGTTCTTAGCCCTATCCTGGCACTATCAGGTGACCAGATTGTCATTTAGAGCCTGCTAGTTGCATTGTTTCAGGTGCAGTCACTATCTTGTAAAATACTTATTGGGGGAGGAGATATACAATGATGTTTTATTAATTATAAAATTACATAAAACATGTTATAATAAGATAATTATATCTTATTATTTAATTAATATTATTATTTAACAGATTTAATTATAGATAATATAGGTAAAATTGTAGGTATACTTATAAATATAGCTATATAGGTATAGACTATAGCCATATAGGTTATAGATGTGTATAGAGATGCAACTTATAGATATAAGTCAATATTATGTATAACTATAATTATATAGATATATAGAGCTATTAACAATAGGATAAAATAAGATCAGAATCCACTCTTGCTGTAAAAACATAAAACACAGGAGTACCTTGAAATGATTGCAGTGTAGCTCAGTCCCAGGTCCTCAGCACTGGCAGGCATGCTGGCTGCTCTCCCATGGAGATCCACAATCCAGCCAATTACATATTAGCTAAGACAGTGGGCAAGTTAGAAGATTATGGGTGACTTTATTTTCTGAATGCTCTGGGATCATTTTGATGATGGATTCTCTTAGACCCAAGTTCATGAGTGACATTCACCTGAGTTCTCATTGTCGAAGGTTTCCATAAAGCTTGGATTTTAAGTACTTTTTAAATTGCTTATTTTTCCTTAGGAAAATAATGAGTCAGTTTGAGGCAAATCAAAAAGTCCTCATCAGGAAATTGGATGCTAAAGATACTATAAGAACACTGGGGAGGAAACAAAGCAGCTAGAGCCCAGGGCAAAGACTAACCATCCATTATACCAGCTCCCCAAGGGTGTTTAGCAGGCACCACTACGTGAAGGGCTACCTCTTTATAGCTAAAACCAGGATCCCCCTTAATCATCACTAACCCTAGCCCTGTCTAGTGGCTGATACATGGTGTCTGCTATTCATTCCATGTCCCCTTGACCTACTGTGATGTTGGCTGTGTCCATGATGGACAGTTGCAGCTTGTGCTGGCCATGTCTCACTGAGTTTCTCAGCTTTCCTCCCTCAGCCTTCTTCAATGCCCAGGAAGCTCTTTCAAGCCCTGATTGAGCCAGTCTTGAAGTTGGAAGGAAGCGAGGTCCTGGAGGGTGGACATCTATGAATAGATGCGCCTACCTCCCATCCTTTAATGGGGTGATCTGGAAGCACATTATACATGTTCCCCCAGCAGAACTGAGTCCAGTCACCCACAGCAGTAACCCACTCAACAGCACCCCCTTTATTGCCATGTCTCCTTACCCTCTTTTGTTTTCTCACCCCTTAGCTTCTATGTCCAGGATCACCCCACGTGACCTACTTCAGTCTGCTTTCAGAGGGTCTCAGACAGTCACTTGCCCAGAGGTCACTGCTCTTATGGCTTGGATGTATATCCTTCTGACAATTTTTCTGAGCGGGGTGAGGGGCACACTTAATGCTGTTTTGTGTATGTGCTTATTTTTTTTTAATTTTTTAAAATAATGATGGCTATGCTCAAATAGTTCTATTAGGCTTTTCTGAAAAAGCAGTCCCTACCGCCTGTTTATACTCTCCATTCCCCTTTCCCTTGCAGCAATGCTTTCGATACCTTTAGGAGTTTTCCACCAAACTGAAATTGCATTTATGTATTGCTTCTTTTTTATTTTTGTTTGAATGTGAGGTACTATCTAGTAACATCTGTGAATCATGGTTCCCTAACATGCACCCCTAAGCCCACCGTCCTCCTAAAACATGTGGGATCACTTACTCAGCTCTCCCATGTAGTGTGTCAGGTCAGCATGAGAACAGCTTATTTGTTTGCCTGGTTTATTACATACTGATCACTGATTCAATTTCAAATGCTTGGTCAGTTGCATGAATCTCTTAAAATATTCAGAGCATCAGCTATTTCAGGAATTTAGCCCCTTGCAGAACTCTCCTGGAAACTTCCTGCCTCTTCTAACCAGACCGGGTCACACCTACTCTGACCTTGCTTTTCCATCATCCTTTGCTTTCTCTTGAATTGTTCCCCTGCTTCTTGTGGCCCATGAGTAAGGTAAATTTCTAGAGACATATCTGAAAATGTCTTTCTTTACACACACACTGGATGGATAGAATATATTAGTTGGGATCCATTTTCTTTAGAATTTCAAAGGGATTGTTCCCTTGTCTTCTAACTCTGGTGGTGGTAAGCAGTTGAAAGCCATTTGGATTCTTTTTTAATTTTTATTTTTCAATTAGAGATGACATTCAGTATTAGCCATTTTGATTCTCACCCCTTACAGGGCCTTCCGTTTACCCCCATTCTTCTGAGATTTCACAATTCTATTGTGGTGAGCAGTCCATCAATGAAATTTCATGCACATTTTCTCTCTCATGTCCTTTATTTCCTCTTGTTTTTGTTTTGTTTTGTTTTGTTTTTCTGTTTCTTTCTGGAATCTCATTTGTTTGTATTGAACTTCCTGGTCTGGTCTTCCTCTAATTTTCCTATCTCCTCTATTTTCCATTTCTAGTTAGATAGATAGAAAGATAGAAAGATAAGTAGGTTGGTAGGGTGGGTGGGTAGGTAGACAGACAGACAGGCAGACAGATAGATGATAGATAGTCTCCTCACTTCCTTCTTCCATCCCTCAGTTGGTCCTTCCCCACAGATTGTTTGAAAAGCACTATACTATGTGGTCCACCTCACCCTTTCTTCCCTGTTTTAACATTGCATTTGTTACTTTTGCATCTTCTAGAGCCGTTTTAAACCTGAAGGCCTGGCTTCATGCTTCCTGAAATAATCAATTATATTTATTCCCACTGATGTTGGTACAGTTTCTCTTCATACACTTTCTTCGTTGCAACAGCCCAAAAGACATATTCAAACTTCTTCTGTGCATTCATGTATTTTCAGAACCGCTGTCCTATCACCACTAAAATTCTCTGTTTGCTGTTTATATCAGCATTTGGGAATCATCTTTTCTATTTTATAAATTTGAATTAGACCTTCTTGAAAATGTTTCAGTTCCCATAACTCCATTTATTTAGATTTGTTTCCCAGATAGTGTTTTTTTTAGACTAAAGGTGCTCACAGTGGCCTTTTGTTGCCTTTTTAAGTGTGTCTTTATTTTAGAATTCAGCAAGTTATTTTTTCCCGTAACAACCCTTTTTTCTTCTATATGTATCACTTATATGCCATAATGGTAAAATGAAGCATAGCATCTGTTGCAGCTCTTTGAGACAGTATAGGGGGGAAATGGATAAACACATCAGTTTGTTCCAGTTCTATACAACTTTTTATCTTGTTTGCCTCTATAAAGCTCCCATCTATTTTTAGATAGACTTATATTTATTCCCAAGAATTTACTGTAATGCGGTTACATTTACATATATGATATTCATTCCAGCCAACCAAAAAAAATTAAGACTTTCTCTAATCTGTTTTCTAATTGAGATCACCTGTTTCATATTATATATAGGTAAAATTAAGAAACTGATATTGAAATCAAGAAAGCATTTGCTAATCAAAGTTGAAAATAGTAGTAAATGAAGCCAGCCATCACCTTTTCTCAATGAATTTTCTTAGCCAACTGGAAACAGAGCCTGATGGGTTAGAGGGCTTTTATTTCAGAGCTTTGTGGATAATCTCATTAGCTCCATAGTCTGGTGTATTTATGCTACTTGGTGTATGTTGCTGGTGATCATCTTTTCTTTTCCATTTATAGTGCATATCTTCCACTTCACAAAATTGCATTTATTTACACTTTCTTATTTGAAAGAATCTGGGCATATCCAAGTACTAGCTCAGACAGTGTAAACTGACATTTCTTACTTTGAAAGGCAGTTTCACAGGCAGACATGAGTGGCCTAGGAAGCACATGTTTCATCAGTTGCCTAATGGATGACTTTCTCTTCTGCAGCATCTTCTCAGATTTTTAAAAAATGGCCAGGATAGTATTAAAAGTTTCTGAAGTTTGGCTTTGAAGCATAAAGTAATATTTGATAGACTTCCTTCTTTCCAGTAATTTAGTAAACTTGTTCAGGAGAAAGGAGATAGTATAACCTGTGAAACTTTGCTACAGGTAAGGTCCTATGGAAAGAAAACCCATGCCCCTCATTGTTCATCACAATTTATTAATACTACCTAATACATCAGTCATTTCATGGATAGTGTGTTTTATGAACAAAGTACTGTGCAGTATGTGCATGTTTTCATTGTATGTATTTTTTAACTTAGATGTTTAAGTCTGTAGATAATATCTGTTCGGTGAAGGAATTTTTTACTTTCCTTTCTTGTATAAACTCTACATCTACCCCATCTTTTTTTCAAATTAGAGATGTTATGTTAGAGAAGTTTTGATACCGCTTTTCTCTCAGCCTCTCTCTTCTCTGAGATAGTCAATTTCAGTCATTTTCCCCAGTGAAGGGGATCATTGATGCAGATGGTCCAAATCCCCAGCTAATCTTCTCTGTGGGGTGCGGTCACAGGGCCAGCACTTGGGTCCACAGTCCTCATCACACCTGGGGCATGACCATGGCTCCCTGGGACACAGGGCAGTGTTTGCACAGTGAGGAATAACTCCCAAGTCCGGAGGATAATCTACAAGGCAAATAGTCCCACAGGGATCATCAGGAGCCCCTGGTCTAGACAACAAAAAGGGGCACTGGGTCTTTATTCTTAGAGAGTATCAAGAGCTTACCCTCTTGCCCTAGAATTCAGAGACGGAGTGTTATTCTGATGGCCCAGTCCAAGGGCAGCCAAAGAAAGCTTGCCACCAATATACAGATGACCTTAGGTCAGGCAGTAAAGAGAAGGATTGTTCTGCTCAACTGCAGGCACAGCTGGTGAAAGGAATGAGATAAGCATTCAGGATTCCTGCAGAATCACACT
This sequence comes from Rousettus aegyptiacus, assembly GCF_014176215.1. Taxonomy (NCBI): domain Eukaryota; kingdom Metazoa; phylum Chordata; class Mammalia; order Chiroptera; family Pteropodidae; genus Rousettus; species Rousettus aegyptiacus. Next base: position 33,193,179 of record NW_023416287.1, on the reverse strand, counting down.
GCATCCAGTTTTGGGTTCTACTAACAGGGAGACTTAGGGATGCCAATAATTAATATGCAATTACTTCTTGATTCTCAAGTTTTATAGGACCTTGTTCTTTGAATTTGAGTTAGGTACATTACAGCCAACAGGTACTACACAGCAAGATTCTCATTCGAAAGTCTGTCAGTCACATTGGTCATTGGGAACAGTCATTCTATTCTTGAAATGTCAAAAACCTCTTTGAAGTACAGGAAAGAATCATGAACTTAGAAACCACATTTTTTTTTTCCCTCCAGATGGCACTTCTCAGAATCTCAGTATCCAAAATATATATTAAAATGAACTTTTAGGGCATAATCAATTTACTTGGTATAGGTTAGATTTTTTAACTTATTTTTAATATTGTTCTCCATTTTGAAAAACAGGTCAACTCTTCCTTACTTTAAAGCAATAAGGGTCTGCCAGTGTCTTGTAGGAGGTGACTTTGGGGGGAAAAAAAATGATTATGGATTCTTGCTGTCTCCTACTTTCCTTTGAGGGGGAAAACATTTATGTTAAATACTTATATATTTTAAGCCCATGTGTTTTTAAACAACTAAAAGAGGAGAAAATTAACATATTTACCAATTAATTCCATGAGGAGAAAGCTACGTAGATAATTATGTCAACTACTTAATAAATACACAGTGTGGACTTGGACTAGCCCTAAACACTTTACAAACAGTCACTCATTTAATCTTCTAATCCTAGAAAGATAATATAATCAGATAAGGAAACTGAGGTGCTGAGGAGTTCAGAAACTTACTTTAAGCCTCTCTGCCGTAATGTCCCTTGTGCCCTAGGAGCTGGCCCATGATGCAGAGTTAGACTACAGCACCCTTGTAGTTCAAACAGTTATGGTACCTCCAGGGCTGTCTTTTAGCCTCCTCCCCTTCATGGTAAGGAAGCTGAGTTGCTATGTATCAGTGTTTAGCCTGTTCCCGATCTCTTGCCTAGATCCAGTAAACAAAAGCCAAGGAACCGGGGTAAGCCCTGGGAATGAGGCTTCTCCCACAGTGTCCTCCCATACTTTGCTTCAAACAAATGAAGTTGCAGGTGGGGCTTATCAGACTATCTGGAAACTATTTGTCTACTCCCATCACAGCTGAAGTATATTGTCCCTTCTGGCTCACAGGTGCAGCATAAACTCCATTTCTCTCTTCACCTCCATGAGCGAAAAAAAAAAAAAAAAAAAATGGGACTGGTATTGACTTGCACTCTGGAGAAAAGCTTAATCAGCTTCATCGTGCAAGCAGATTTGTGGCTTTCTCATGTGGCTTGTTTGTGGGGTTTTACCTAAGCCTGCTGGTCAGCCAGGCTGAGTCATTGTGATCATTCAAGCTTCTTAATACCCTGAGCTAGAACATCAACCTGTGAAAATTGAATATCACATGGATTTTAAATGCACATCCCTTATAAAATTTTTAAACCTTGCTGGATTTTACTGGAATATTTGAACCAGACTGAGTATATTAAATTTATGAGTCCAATTGATACAGTACCATAATAATTCAATACAATATGCTTATATCATTAAACTCATAAAGAAGGTTTTCTGAATAGCCGTAATGAATAGTTCTGATTTTGTAATCACAGACTAACATTTCACCCTGATGAATTTTAACTGGAAGCTCTTAGAATTCTCTATAATATCAAAATGTAAATGTCATATTTCAATTGATGACTACTTATTTTAAGTATTTACTTTAAAACCTACTGTAGATAGAAAAGAAGTAGCTGCTAAGGCAGAATTATTCAGTAAAAATAGTAAAAAGGTTGGAAGAGGTTGCCATGAAGTAGAATAGGACTGTAATTTATGGCTAGTCATAAACTATAAACAGAAATAAACTTTTTTTTATTCTGCTTTGACAAATTTCTTTTACTCTGTCATCTCTCACCTTATTCCCAAACACATGTACCTTGTACCTTTAAAGCAACCACAATTTTACTGCTTATGGATTCTGTGGTTCTGAAATTTGGGCAGGGCTCGACTGGGTGGTTCATCTTTTCCAAGTGATGTTCAATCAGGCCACTTATATGGCTGCATTCTGGCCGTGCCTTCACTAAAGATGAGGCGCAATGGAGCACTGGAACGTGCAAGGCGACTTCCTCACTCTCAGCATTACCTCCAGTGCATTACCTCCATTGTTAAAACAAGTAATAGACTACACCCGGAAGGCCCAGCAGGGCTCTACGTCCAAGAGAAGGGAGATCACTAGTGCACCGTGCAGGACCCCTAGTGTAAGGACTGGTGGAGAGCTGATCCAGTAGGCAGGACGTTCCAGGAGTGCATACCCCACACTGAACGGGCCATGCATGGTGTGCAGTCCAGTCATGCTGGACTATAGGTAGTGCTCCAAGCTCTGCTTCCCCGCTCCAAGGATTTGTACATGCTCTCCCTACTGCCTAAAACAGGCCTTCTCCAGCATCTTCCTCCACTATCTTCACCTGTTCGATTCTTACCCCTCAGATCTTGGCATAAATGTCACCAATTCCAGGGACTAGACTGGATGCCTTTTTCCTAAGTGCTCCAAAAGCATATCATTTCTGTTTTCCCCTAGCCATATTTTAAATACTACTTTACCCATCTGTCTCCCTGAAAGGCCTGCAGATTACTTACAGAAACCAAGACAGAAACCAAGTCTTATTCACTACCGAATCCCCAGAAGCCCTGGCATATAGAAAGCTCTCAATAAATATTGATTGGGTGCATGAATAAAGTAGGAAGAGAGAGGAGTCCAAAAAGAACAAACCTTCATCCAGTCCTTAGAAGATAAGTAAGATTTAGATGCTGGGAGCAAAGCTCCAATAAGAACAATTGTTAACAAGGAAGAGATGAGTGCAGGCCAGCCCAGGTGCCTTGTCAGGGCAGGCACTGTATCTGTTTAATTCAACACTGGCACACTGCTTTGTGTACAGCAGGTGTGTAGTAACTGTCTGCTGGATGAAAGAGTTGCTTAAATCAAATCAAACTGTTCTAATTTAATCAGAGTATGGAGGACTTTTGGGGCATTTTGGGAAAGGAACCCAGCATACCTGATTTAAATTTTAGGATTCTGAAATAGCCAGACAGAGGTATTCAGACTAGAATTTATGAGAGTTTAGAATGAAGATTTGATTGAGTGAATGATATTGACCCCACCAGTGACCAGACCTTTCTCAGGTTTAGAAATATTCTAGCATGTCCTCATCAAGGCCTGATCCATCTTGAGAGCCCATCAGTTGATGATGAATTTTTTAAGTGTCACAAGGTAAATGAAACCTCTACATCTTATTAGACTGGTAGTTGCCTTTAAGCTGCCACTGTGGCTAATGACTTCTAGAAATGAAGAATGCCATTGGATTATCTTTCTTGTTACTATGTCACAATGGAAAGTGGTTAAGCCATATTACATTTTTAAAGAACACTTTAATTTTAATAATTTCAATAACTTTAAATTAAATTAAGGATTTATGTTAAAATTTTGAAAAATAAAGAGGGCTCCACAACAATGAGATGCTGGGAAATCATTAGAATGACACATCTAGGGCGATACGTTACGCATGAAATAAGCAGTAGGCTGCAGTTATAGTCCTGAGCCCTATTAAAATAAACTTTTTAATAATACAGAGTGGTCATGATTTTATCCTCCTGCTAATAAAAGAGAAGGAAGGGAGCCAAAAGATAAGGTCTTTCAAATGTTACTGAGACCCTTTTCTCATTCCCCCATCTTCTATACACATACGCACACGAACAGTGGTTGGTTGAAAATCAAGATAAATTCTGAGCTCCAAAGATAGGGGCTCTATATACATTTACGCATTATATTTCATGCTTAAAGGATTACACTGTAAGAATTATATTAGGCCATTTTGACTTGCTCCTGAATGAGGAGCAAGTCATTTTGTCAGCCTCTTATGGTCTGTTGACCTTGGCTGAGTCACTGCATCTTGGTGTCTCAGTTTTCTCATCTGTAAACAAAGGATACACCTCTGTCCCCCTCCTCCTCTTCAGTGTGATTTAGTGATATGCCCATGAACTGGGAAATGCTTTGTACAAAGTGCTTGCAAACCCAAATCTAGGTTCAAGGCCCTCTGTGTTCTCCTTCAAGCCCTGCTGTTGCCCATGCAGAGCTCTGCACAGCTGGCCTTGCTCCTTTGTTCACATCGTTTCCTTTCCAGATTCCAGAACTGAAAGAAAATGACTGCAGGATGGGAAGCCCCAACATTTGACACCCTGTTAATCTTGCAGTTTTGCCTGGATGGACTATAGAACACGTGATCAGTCCATATGGCCAGACTAGCATTTTGTTCAGAAACCCAAGAGATGAAAAGAACAACCCAGCAGAGGCTATCTAAAGACCAATTTTTAGCCAGGTTGTTCCAGTGACTTACATACTTTTTCTTTCAGACAGAGTTGAGACTAAAATTGTATTAGAGGTTACACATGAATCATGTTAACGTAATGACCTTCATCAAGAATGTCTAAAATTAAATAGCACACATTACATTTTTTCCTAATGTAGTGTATTGATTGAGGTACCAGGCTAAAGCTCTAAAGTAATTGACTGAATTATGGCTGAATTACCCTGTATTGTTGTAGGAAGTGTGTTTTGCCTTTCAGAACTCATTAACACAGCCAATAGACCATGTTTGCCTGTGTTTGGGTTCAAAAGATCAATAATGTGTAGTTGTGTTTTGAAATGGTGCTGGAATGTTATAGATTGGTCTGTTACCTATTATAGGTAGGTGCAAGAGCCTTCCAGCGTAACGTCAGCAAGGGATATAGCACTAAGATGAGCTGATCAGTGGAAACATTATTCATGAAACTCCTGGGATTGACCTCTTTTTAAGTGAAGAGTGCCCTGGGCAGATGCCTTGTTCTGACCTCCAGGTGCTTGGGTGTGGTACACATGGAAAGTTTCTTAAGATTCATGGCTGGTATTTGCCACTTGCCAGTGCCCCATGGATTATTGTCAGTTCACTTGATGGCTAACAGTAGAAAATGCCTGTGGCCATTGTAAGCATATGGGTTTATCAATGCCCAGGCTTGGGAATGGGCATATCAAAGGCTCTTCTGGAGCTGCCCTCCTGTGGGAAATCATTGAATTTCTTACACTTTTGAAAATGCTCTATAGCAGCAGTCACACAATCTGGAGGAGGCTCACCCTAAGGGACCCTTGGTTCCAACAGACTGCAGACAGTACCTTGAGTAGGTCTTTGCCTATGAGGTGCCCATTACAGAATATGTTTGGGAAAAATTCATCAGCCCTCTGTCCTAAGTTAGCCAGATAACCAATCTCCAAAGAAGAGAAAGACATCTTTTCAGAAGGGAATCTAAGTGTTATTTGGGAAGGGAAATAGGCAGGCCAGTCAAAAAATGGCCAGTGCCCACCAAGGCCCTGTGAGTAAGATGTCAGAGCATGTGCAGAGCTGCTTAGGACTCCATGTAGAAGAGTATAGCCTCTCGGGAAAGAGTTCTTTTCTCTATGTTTGTATGGACATTAACTGTAGAGAACCCCGTGCCCCTGGTCTCCTCTCCATGAGAGTTATCAGACCCTTGAAAGACAGTATATCTGCCCAAGCAGCCGAGATGCCCAGTGTAGATGGCCTTGCCCCATGAGACACAACAGTGTCCAGTAGAGGGGGCCCCAATGGAAGAAGAGGAGATGGCGGATGCCCTGGCAGCCTGGTGTTGAGATGCAGCCTCTGGAGTTGGAAGATATGGATGCCAGTCCTAGATCTCCTGCTTGTATACTCTGTGACCTTTGGGACATTACTTAAGCCTCCTGGACCTCAGTTTTTTCTTCTAGAAGATGTAGATAATCATAGTCCCTACCTCACAAAGTCATTGTGGTAATTAAATGAGATGTACCATTGAAAGTTCTCACTGTGCTTAGAATATTGCAAGCCCTTGATCAATGGCATTTCCATAAAAGTAATGAGATGGTAACTGGTCAGCCTGATATATGTACCTGGGCCAAAGTCCTAAGGAAATACTCACAGGGGGTCTTGGCAGGTAAAACTTAAAGAAAAAAAAAAAGAGCTACTTTGGAAAGAAAGAATCAGAAGCTTGCTATGGGGTGTCTCTGACAATCTATATGTCCTTCATCTTGTCGGTCTCTCTTGGCCTCCCCTTTAAAAACTTATGGTCCCCACAGGATTTTGTCTTTGAGAGTATTTTAAAGGCATATGCTAGTTTAACACTTTGAAACAGACCCCATTGGACTCATCTCTCTCAGTTACTCCTACACCCTGCTCACTGCACCTGCATAGATTGAGTTTTAAAAAATAAAATATGCCTGCAGCCTGTGGAAAAAAGGTTTCATGACATCCAAGTATATAGTATCAGTATTGAAATATGCCTTAAAGATTAGCCATCTAAATTTGATTTTCTGAAAGTACTGATAAGAAAATACCTTATACTTCAGTGTTGGTCCAAGAAGCAAAAATTAATAACCAAGATAAATACCTACTATAGTTCTTGTTATTCTTAAGTATTTTTTTCCAACTCGATAAACAAATAACTCCTGGAAATTCATCTCCAGCATTGTCATGTAACTTTCTCTTCTCCCCTAAGTCTTCTGTTTTTTCCTCTATCTCAGCCCTTCCTCTCTTACCCTCTCCCAGCCAACCCTCACCACCCCCATCTGTCTGCGGCCCCTTCCCCTCTTGGCCCCCTCCCTTTCCTCCATCGCTCACACTTGAACAAACCCTCCCCCAGACCATTTCTTGCTCTGCCCCTGTATTTTCTGGTTTGCAATCTTATTTAAAGAGGATTTGTTTTAATCTGACTTTCATCCTCCCAGTGTTCAAGGCAGGGCTGAAACATTGCACAACCCCAGGGATTGTGACTGCTTTTCTTGGTGGCCCAGATTCAGGATGTTTAACAAAGCAAAGACTCAGGTGGGACATCCACCACCAGCATAGGCAAGGGTTGCAGGCTTTCTGTGGTTCCTAATGGCTACAGAGATTTATATATCCTTGCTGTTATTTATTTATTTATTTTTTAATGAAGATGATGCCATGTGAAAGAAATAGAAATTGGATATTGGCTTTCACAGATTTTTTTCCTGCTTTGCCCTTATAACCTTAATAAGTCACTTAAACTCCTACTAATATCCTTCAGTTTTTTTTATATTACTCTTTTATAAAGTGTATTGCTTTGGGGATGCAGCATGGTACCTAAACTTATTTTTCATATACCAGAGAAGCTAGGATGTCTTTAGTTCAACAATAAAGGGAGGGCTTTGACAGGAAGGACTTTAATTTTCTCCCTTTGGCTGTAGATACTATGAAAAACATTGTGAGTTCAGGCAACAAAAATTACTAATGTAAATATGTGTATATTTAAGTGTATTTTATATGTAATTGTAACATATATATATACATGTACATATACATGTACATACATACATACATACATACATACAATAGAATTCTAGTACATTAGCTGACCTTGGATTGAGCCTGAAACCCTAAAGGTTTTCTTTATTGGAAGAATAGTAATAAACTTGACTCACCGAACACCATTATATAAAGGTAGATTTTGTTATTGAAAAAGAGCTCAAACAGAAGACCCAAATCAGTCATGGTTGCATGGCTCTTTGCTAAAGTCAATCAGGGTTATACAGCAGTGATAATGAACAAACTGCAGCTACACCCAACAGTGTGCATGAAGCTCACATCGTGGTAAGCAGCGGAAGCCAGACACAGAAGAATGTATTCTGTGTGATTTCATTAATGTAAAGTTCAAAAACTGGCAAAACTAAAACTAATGGATGGTGCAGAAAGTCAAGATAGCAGTTAAGCTTAAGGAAGGAATTGTGAAAGAGTATGAGGAGGGCTGCTGGGTGCTAGAAATGTGTTAGAAATGTTGTAAATGTTGCTGATCGCACAGTATGCTCATTTATTTTTTGCAAATTCATTAAGCTATACACTTTGGACATGTCCTGTTTTCTCTGTGTATACTTCCAATTTGCAAAAAATCAACTCATTAAAATCAGTCATCCAAGTTTCTTCTAAGCACTTTTCCCCAAGCTGGGCAGTGTGCCAGGCATGATTGGGGATTACAAAGAAAAATGAGATTCTGTCTGTGACTTTGAGAACCTTCTAGAATTTTAGTTCTGTCTTCTGTCCCCAGCCCTAGACCTAGGGCTTTGCTTTTGTCATTCACCGGAAAGACTTTGCCCTGCCCATCTCAAGCATGTGGCTCTGGACACAGCCGGCAAGGTCATGCCTCGCCTCATATACCTCAGAGCACATTGGGGTCATGACAAACAACACTTCCTAATCAGAGCATTTCTTTGAGCAAGGAAGCCATCTATGTAAATGGAGCCAAGGCTGCCCAATTCTGTAAAGCAGAGATTTGTTTTGCAAAGAAAAAACTCTTCCGTAATGTTTAGAATTAGTTGAATCAAATCCTTCTATCTCATGTTTTCATCCAGGCGTGCTAATAAGTTCATTTAAAGAAAAAGGCATTACCTTCCCCTAGTTTCCTGTTGTTCTTTTTATGCTCGTGCCCTAGCAGGGATGGTATCTCCAATACTTATTTTCATATTCTTAATGTGCACTTCTCTTTTCATTTTACCCTTCAGGCTTTATTGGCCCTTTAAGAATCTCTGCCTTATGAAATCATATGACAAATGTTGATATGTCTGTTCCAAGATTTAAATAACTTCCCTTAAGTCAGAATTCATCTTGAAGGCACGTTTGCCATGAACATTAGTCTGCACGTTAATGCAGTCTGCAAGAGACCTGAAGCAGGAATTGCATCGGAGGTACTGAGATAACGCCTGTGTCACAGCCCAGTCCTGCTCACGCCTGAAACTGCGAAGGAGTGGCATCGCAGCTCCATGCACCAGTGTCCAAGCTTCTCATCTTCCTCATTCTAAATCATTCACTCTTAGCCTTTCAAAAACAGTCAGTTGCACACAGGCATTTCATTTCAACCATTATCTGGTCAGGTGTGGTCTACGATATTTACTAGTAAACATATTTGGTGGAAGCCAGGTCCCTCTGAAGTTGATATTCTCAACTTCCCTTCCCCTAGAAAAGCTGAAGTCTGGTTGCTTTTTGCCTCTCTGACACAGTAAGTACTGGAGTAAGATCTTATTTTTTTTAGCAATTGGTTTTGACACCTTCTTACTTTAACTTGATTGCTGTTTCAAAAACTTTTCATGAGAGGTTACCATGAAACCAGTAAGTTCAGAGTATTGAACAAGGAAAACAGAGTCTGAGTTGAAAACACTTGTTGATTACTAGCCTTGCTCATCTCTGTCACACCAGGTTTCTCACCCTGAAATGGGTGTTACAGTAATAAAAAGAAGTAATTCTAGGTAGAGTATGATGATAACAAAACAGGTGACTTAGGAAACTTTTGGGGTTGATGCAGATGTTTGTTATCTCGCTTTGGTGATGGTTTCACAGGTGTACATGTATCAAGACTCATCAAATTGTACATTTGAAGAATGTGCAGTTCTTGTGCACCAGTTACAGTACTTCCATAAAGCATAAAAAATAGATGTTAGAAGATTTTTAGAAACTTTAAATTATTATACAGATGTTATTAGTAATCCTTGTTATTATTTTTAAGAAAGTAGCTAACAAATTTTCCTTGAGAAAAGAGTCTTCTTTCAGAAGTAAATTTTAGGTGGCAATTCATAGAGGTACCTGAATTCTACTTCTGCTGGCCAAGGTTTCTCAGCCGAGGCAGTATTGATATTTGGAACCAAATGATTCTCTGCATAGGGACTGCCCTGCGCATTGTAGGATGTTAGCCACAGCCCTGGCCTCCACTGACTGGATGCACCCTCCCCCCACCAAGAGCAGCAATTAAAAATGTCTCCAGCCACTGCTGCATGTCTCCTATGGGGCAAATCACCCCTGGCTGGAAACCACTGCTCTAAGCCATGGCCATGTTTCTTAGACAAATTCTTTTTGTTACTCAGAGTCTGTAATTATTATGTTTAATTTCTAAGTTTGCGACAGGACTGATTATATTTTTAAACAAGCTGAGGCAGTAATAAAGGTTTTGTCCTAACCACCCCCTCCTCCTCTCCTTTCACCATTCGTCCTGTTTTCTGTTATGTTGTGATTTGCATGACCTGAAGTATATTAACTGTTTTTGTGTGTCCTCTTTTCCTTTAATACATCCTGCCAGCACCCGCATCTAATTTCATCCCCAGCATCTCGGATCCTAATCTCAGACATGCTTTGCTGTTCAGTTCCAGAAAAGGCGGATGATGCTGTGACAAACACGTGCAGCAGGGGAAGCGGGTGGAGAGCCAGGGTTCAGAGCAATTGATCTTAGTCGGAATTTCTTTTCCTTGATGATTATAGGATTTGCAAAACAATCTGTAAATATTAGTACTTGGGACTGACACTCTTGTCCCCAGTATTTCTTTTCTTTCATAAGAAGGATCCAAAGCAGATAGTAAGTGTCCCATTTAAAAATAATCAGCAGTGTGTTTAGCATTGTACAGATGGCTAGCCTCTCCCCACCCCCTTTTAATCATCTTTCTATTTAATGAGTAAGTTAGAGGAAAATGGCTTTTTTAAAAAATAGGATTATTAATGAGTGACATTGTTGCTAAAAAGCAGACTTCTGTGCCGGGCATCTTTGGCCAAAGACAAGTCAGCTGCATAACGGATATCATGGCTATGTGTCCTTGGTTGGTCTGATGATAGTGAAGATAGTCCGAGAGATTTCCTGAGTGCTGTTTCTCTCAAGTGTGACGAGAAATTGTTTCTGGAGATTCTTTTCTCCTATTCTCTCCTGGACTCCACCCAACAATGTCTTGACTATGTTTTTAACTTTGGTCTCTTCCTCAGAAATACCTCAGGGACTTTTTCAGCGTGATGCTCCAATCTGCGACGTCTCCCCTACACATCAACAAAGTGGGGCTGACTCTTTCGAAACACACCATTTGTGAGTTCTCACCGTTCTTCAAGAAAGGAGTCTTTGACTACAGCAGCCACGGGACGGGTTGAACTGAGGCTGATGGAGGAACCACCAGTGCAGTGCCTTCTCATCGAAGCAAGCCTCCCAGTGCAGGGCAGCCCCAGGCAAGGTCCGGGCCTGCCTCCTGCTGCTGCAGGCAGACACGCAGCAGCCTGCCCAACACCTCGCCAGTTCATACCTAGTGCCTGAGTTTGGGGCTGGGATGCTTTGCTTGCTGATGGCGATCCTGACGGACAAATTTTACTGTCCCATTGTGATTGAATGTGGCCTTTCCCCCATAGTGCTTCCTTCTCATTGCACATCAGAATCCGTCCCCTGTGGCAAGATGGATGTGACTTGACTATTGGGTTTTCTGAGCCAAGCCAACATGGGACTGTGGGTGGCTCACCAGACCTCCCTTAAATGACTTTCATCTGGTTTCTTCTTTCACCAAAATATATTCTTAATTTTTTATATTCCTTCCATGTGGCTGCCTATATCCCAAGAAAAGCATTTTAAATTATTTCGTTGGTTGTATTTTTTTCTTTTTCCTCTTATTTGAGTCAGAATTTTTGTATAATACTGATTAAACACTGATGTTTACACAGAATTTCATATTTTACAAAAAGGATTTTTGGTCCAATCATGAGTAGAGTCTTCCATGCTTGACAAATTGGATATAGGTGACATCACTTAAAATTTCTATAAACCCATACTAAATATACACAAATAGGAATTTGTTTAATCTTGAATATTCAAGAAAATTTTCACAAATGTAAGTAGCTACTGTGCATTCTCAAGCTTTCTCCACTAAGCACAAAATGAGCACACAGCTGAATACATGTTTTTAAACATAATTGTGTTCGCATTTTTGTTATATAATCTACTGGATCTTTAGCTGAAAGACTAGAATTCATAGTGGTTTATTAATGATCCCTTAAATTACTCAGGACTTAATGTAGCATTGCACAGCTATGTACAGTAAAACTGTTTTGTTTTACTAAAGAGAAAAATGTAAGTAGAAAATATATATATATATGGTACATATTGAAATGTATATAATTCTACCTATAGATTTATATATGTATTCACTTCTGTACAATAGTTTTATCAGAATATATAATCATTCATACCAAATTTATTAAAGGTATTTGCTTTTCAAAATTTAAATTGAGCTGCTATCAATATTAAAGGAGGTTATGGAGTCTGCCCTTTAGCTCATTTTATTTTAAGTTTGCTACATGTTCATTTCTACATATCTGTTTAAAAATTTATCTAATGTGCTTGGAAAAATACGTAATGCTTACTTTAGCATTTGCGTTACAGCAGATACAGTTATCGTAAAGATTGAAGTCACGAATGGATAACAAAACGAGTTCGCATTCAGTCTTCTAGAATTTACCTGTGCAACAGAGTTCTCCAACCTGAAAAATATGTTTAAAGATGCAATTATTTCGAAGAGAGGGAAAACTATCATTGCACTAATTAGATATCATAGTTTAGCCTAAAAAAAAAAAAAAACCTTTGTTTTAAATTGCTACAGAAAGACTAGCTTTTGTCTGCAGTTGTGATTACTGGCATAGGTTTAGGGGCAATTACTACTGGAGAATTTAAACCTAGAGATTAAAGGATTAAAGCTGGGAGATAATAATTAACCATAGGTCGTATATTTAAAAGGAGTCAAAGCGCTAAAGATTTTTCCTCATCCGCTGAGTAAACTAAATGGTTTTTTCAACTGACCAGATAATCTATCTCCTGCCCTTTTGGACCTGTATCCAAGGCCAGGCTTATGGCAACCGTTTTATTAAAATTACACAGGGTACAATAACAACTTAGCAAGAATAAATAGATGTGTGTTTGTGAAAAGTACAGGAACCAGAAAGTCCTTTGATTCCAATCATTTTAAGTTATTAGCATTGAGTTTAGAGTTCAAGAACTAGCTGGCTCTGGGTAGAGCCAGTTACAATATAAGTGAGTCATTTCTCTTCTCTCAGCCTCAGTCTCCTTATATGGAAACGAAGCTTTTGCACAGGATGAAATTTAGGTTCCATTTCTAGCCCATGGTTACAAGCAGCAGAAGTAACTACTTCAGTTTGGACTGTACCTCAGTTTTAGAGACTGCAACTGGTGTGTGGATGTGAAATACAGGCTCCTAATGGATTGAAAGGCAACTTACTCTGAATAAAACATGAGGGAATGTCAAAAAGCCAATGAAAAATCTCATCTAAACAAATAATGGAATCTCTCTCTGGAACGCAGATAAAACAAATGACAGAGTTAGGATGACAAAATTAAGCTTTGTTAATCTGGACTAATTCAAAGGAATACAAAAAAATTAGTAAATGTATATTTTATTACTTTCAAGTGTATCAAATTAGAAAGTAAAGCTAAGCTGACCACTTTAGGCAATTCAGATTGAGGTGCCAGCAACGTCTATTTTTGTAGTCAGTCGGACAATTCTGAGGAACTTAAACAGAGTTTTTCATTTCAGTAGTTTTAGCATGTCCTCCAAGGCCTTGCACCAAACTTGTTTATAATCAAAAGTAGTAGCACAGTAACCTTCAGTCTGGCTCCCACCTAGACTTGCTAGTTCTGAATTAGAAGGCTTCAGATTCAACACTGTGATCACTTTGGGCATGTGAATAGGGAGTAATGAAGTCATGCTGGCTCCCTAACAATAGACGTCTAGAAGATTCTCTGGTAATATGGAGATGTTTTGAAGATTCATGAACAGGGTACCCAGGCCCCAGGGCCACTTCTATTTATATATTTGTATGAAGAAAGAGTTAGCTCTGCTCAAGTTGGCCCTACTCAGAGCTCTAAACAGCATATGCTTTAGAGTCTGGGCAGAAGGAACTGGAAACTTTCTTAACCTGTAGCATCAGTGAACTCAGAAGTGGGGCTGCTGTGGAGCTACAGACACCAGCCTCAGAGCTGGGGCACGTTGGCGTTTTTGGTTCAACTATTAAGGACCAAATTCCCCTCCTCCCCCCGGACACATCTCCCTTGGCACACAATCCCACGAATGCCCTGTTTCCTCAGATGCGCTTTTGGCGATGAGATGTGTTAAGACGTGACTCTTTATTACTTACTCTGAACCTACCACAAGACAAGCCTCATCCCCCAGAACCCAGGAAGTAATTTCTGCCTGATGTGACAGAATATTCAGCGATGTCCAGCTTTCCAAACAGTCATGTTGGCAAGAGGTTTTAAAATACCCTGTCTTTTACAAATGCTTAAAATGATGCCTTGAGGTGTTCTTAGTCCAGAGTTGAACATTTTTGTCACATGAGACCCTTGTTCTCCCATATTCCTGTACACACCTTCAGGAGTGGTTCTGATTGAATCTGTTATTAGGGAGGTTGGTTTTTGTCATCTGTCTTTTTTAAAAATAAGAGTAGTAAGAAAATTTAGGTAAAATAACTTCATGGCATAGGTAACTACTTCAGTTTTGTATAAATTATCATGAAGGTGAGTTATGTTTTCAGAAAACTAGTTAAAGACCATTCACCTAAGGAGACTCATTCTTGACCAGCTGAGCTTGTGTACCCCACCTTTTAACAGCAAGGCTCTTTCCACATGCAACAAGAGGACCCGTATTTGACTTTTTGTTCTTCTGTTTATAGTGCTTATTCTGATGATAATACATTAGATGAAAAATGATTCTGTGATGCCCAGATTTTGAATTTTGCACATAAGGAATTATTTCCAAGTTGAAACCAATCCACACATTGCTTGTTCTAATTTCTGAAGCATCATATTTCAAATTAATCAATGCTACCTGGGACCTAGTGGGGTGATGTTGGTGTTGGCCAGGCTCTTACCTTCAGAAGTCTTTTTTATTTGGGAATCTGGTAGAACCCTGATAACATTTTAATATGATGGGAGGGAAAGCACAGAAATACAGTTGACTGAACTGAAGGGGTTCAAGGGGAATGAGTAGATCTTTGTTCTCTGCAAATAGCATTTACATGCCCTTCTCACTGTGGAATTACAGACACTAAGCTCTGGCATGTCCCCTAAGGTTAACTTATACCTTTCTAGAAAGTTCTCCCTTCTGTAACTCTCTTGCAAAATGATTGAATACAAAATGTCTTTTCTTTAACTATACTCATTTGGTACCCTTTTATTTGAAAATGTAACAATGAGGCTTTTTTTCTCTCTCTCTTAAGAATTACCTTTCCAAGAATTGACTCTTCTGTGGTTAACTTGAGATTCATCAATTTTGTTTTGCAGATTCTGCATTCATCAGGCAGAATCTTACTTTTTCAAAAAGAGACAAGTAGATGTGTTGGCAAAGATGCATAAACCATCTCTCTCTAAAATTTGAAGATGAGGAAGTACACTAGGTACAAAATTGGAAACACGTAGAGGAAAATGCATCAGCAGAATGTACAAAGCTCCATAAGGTTAGCATCACAAAGCTGTTTGGTCCCATTAAGGCAGGTTACCGGAAAGAGAGAAACCTTTCTCCAGAAGTTAAATCTGGAGGGGAAAATAAAAAGTCAAAATATAATTAAACATCTTCATTGCTGAGAGCAGAGTTATTTCCCTCAAAGTGTCATGAATTCTTATGCACAGTTAATATTTGCAGAAGTGTTTGTGTCTTCAATAGCACTTAAAGTTGTGCTTGAGAGCTTCTCAGTAAAGAACAGTCTGCTCTTCCTGAGGCTTCCGCTTCCTTCTCAGCCACGCAGGAAGGAAGGAAGGAAGGAAAGAAGGGAGGGAGGGAGGGACGGAGGGAGGGAGGGAGGGAGGGAGGGAAGGAGGAAGAGGGAGGAAGAAGGGAGGGAGGAAAACTGCAGCTGCATTTTTAAAGCTGCTGGGGAATACTCTTCAGAGAAAAAATCAGTGAACAGCAATACCAGTTTGTGATGATTAACAGCTTTTTAAATATTTGCACTTTGATTCTAAACTGTTAGCTTTTCTTCTGAATACAAGCTATAAGCCATAGAAAAGGAAAGGGCCGTCTTGCCATCTAAAATGATGTTTTTTGTATGGTGTTTTAAGTCCTAATTTCAATGAATGTAATGAGAAAGGTTGATTCACAGAGGGTGCAAGCCTTCGGTTATGAAGTAAGATTAAAATACTGACTATTCTTTATAAGCAGATAAGGAAGGTCACGTTTACATTTATAAAGGATTTTCCATGCCTTCTAATACAAGGGCAGCATCCTCAGAGCACAAGTGTGTAGATTTATTTTTAGTGAAGAACTCATGGCCACAGAGCAAAGTGCTCCCCTCAGGGTCTAGAGCACGGTATTCTGAAGAGCTTGCAGAGCACAGGGCTCATTATCCTTTGGAGGTGTTGTCCATGTCAGTGAATCTGATCAGAAAATCAGCCCCCACTGTACACACCCCCAACACAGGGCCTCCCCACCTCATTAGCACCCAGGACGAGCTGTTCTCCCTGCTTTCACACCCCGCTGGTCCTTCTATTGTTCATTACCCCTCAGGGACTGGGCCGAGGGAGGGTCAAGCATAGTGAGGTAGCCTCAAAAAGTGCATAAGGTGTGGATGACACTTGCTGTTATGTCACTGCCACTGGTCCAGCCCCGATCTGCAGTGGGGATGGTGAAAGGAGGATCCAACCAAATGCTGGCCATTCTTGTGACTCTATTGCTAAGTATGGAGAGCCTAGCTGAGATAAACATGGCACAGAGAATGGAGAGCAGCCTGGTTGTGTTCTCTTGATTCCTGGTTGGTAGAGAACCAGCCTACTCTACGATACCCCACACTTCACTGTTCAGTGATTCAGCACATCCTCATCAGCAACTTCTATGTCCCACAAAGGACAGGGCCCCACACAGGTGAGCAGTGTGGCCAAGGGCCTGCTCTCAGGGAGCTCTCATTCCACTTAGAGACATCAATAATTGTGCAATTACACAACTGTGAATGTGATAAATGTTTTGAAGGAAGAGTAGAGGGTGCTGACAGAGCACGTACTAGAGAAATTATCTAATCTGGTAGGCTCCATGGTTTCCCAGAGCAAATGATATTTGAGCTGAGACCTGAGCCATGAGAAATGAGTGCTGAGGTGGCAGAGAGATTGCCCCAAATTGCGGAAAGAGCACACAGGAGGGAAAATGCCCATCGCAGCTATAACATGAGAACATCAGGGAGACTGACATGTTGGAGAGGGAGACAGAGGCAGGTGAAAGGGCCTCTGATATGTTGCTGGCCAGAATTTTGTAAATGGGGTCATGTTTCCCATCAACTACCACTGTTTCAGAAGGATATTCCTAGGGGAGGAAGATAAGAACACATGGACACACTCCATCGAAGGACATTCAGATTGTGTGTAGAAGCACATTCGGAGGCACCAGGCAAAACTGATAAATCTATAAGCTTCACACTCAGTCCATGGTTACAGTTTACAATTCCTAATTTCAATCTAGCTCTTAATTTTATTAAAGGTACATGACTTGGAGGAGGTTGTGGCTTACCCAAGTCACAGAGCTAAATGGGACCTGAGTCAAAATATCTTGTGTTAAGTCTTGGCCCCATTCTACTACCCAAAGTAGAGGGAAAAATACTGAGTGTAGCAGTTATGGGTGCAGGAGACAGATATCACACCTGTTATTTTCATGAAGATAATTAAAAGCAATTATGGTTAACTTAAAATGTAAAGAAAGAGAACTCAAAGGTATCAGGAGGTAGAACAGGAAGCAGCTGCCCCCCTGAAGGCTGGAGGAAGGCTGGAGAGGAGGTTGGAATTATTAAAACTTAGAAGCATGGAGAAAAGGTCCCCACAGATTGAAACTGTGACCTCCAGAGAGGATGGGCACTGGTGCTGGTGCTGGTGTCTCTGAGCTAGGGGAAAGGGCACAGAACTTTGGAACATGGGAAAGGGGCTGGGTCCCAGGCTGCTGAGGGGGAGGTGCTGGCATCTCTGAGGGTCGGGTCACAATGAAGCTTATTGGCAAAAGTTAGGAAAGCTGCAAATTGGATTCAGCTACTGCTGCCAGGAGGCATTGCCGCTGTGGGAGAAAGAAGTGAGGCTGAGGTGATGCTGACAAGAACAAGAAGTAATCCAATCATCAAAAGGAAGCAGATAGGAAGTGCTGCTGGGATGATGTTCACAGGAACAGAAAGCATAAAGGAGCAGGTCCCTTCTCTCTCCTCCAACCTTGTGGTCTCCCTCTAGTGCCCTGTCTTGACAGAGCCTTAGTGGGAGCAGCTGGCAAAGCAGAAATTGGTTTGCAGAGTCCCAGCCCAGCATCCTAAAGTGGTGTGGAGAAGGGTGGGCTTGGAGCTGGGAGATAAGTGCTCACAAACTGGCACATTGAGCTTTTGCTCCAGTTGAAGCCTGGACCTAACACTCAACAGCTATCAATCAATTCTGGGAGAACATCAGGAATCTATATCCCCTAAACCCTTACCACAATCCTTCACTGGGCATCCTTGAGCTGCTATATGCCAATAGCTGGGCGAGGCCACTCTAACCTGGGAGTTAAGCTGTATGGCCTCTGCCCTCTGGGAGTTTACCAGCAAAGGTGAAATTTGTTCCAAACCTTTATCAGGTGGCCCAAGAAACTGGACACTCTTCTTTCAAAGTAGCTATGGCCACGTGGTACCTGTCTAGTGCAATGCTCATCATGTGGGAAATGATGTCGGAAGTATCTCCTGCTTCACTTGGACTTTGCCACAGGCTAGTTCTCCTGAAATGGAAAGAATTGTTGAAACACTGCTAAAAGGCAAGGAACCAACGTCTTAGGACATTCATCCCTGGACTAAATCAATAGTTAATTCTTAGTTCTCCCCTTATATGACCAAGAAAGTTTCTTTGGTGTCTAAGAAAATGGATCTGGGAAGAATGACTATAACTCCATGGCTGTGTAAGGTGAATTACAGTCTGGCTAAGCCCTTCAGGAATAGATGAAGATGTTTCTAGAACATCTGGCAGCGGGCATAAACTTCATAGCCAAGGGCTTGAGAACCCAGAGTTTACATGCTGTTAATTAAATGCAGTGGTTTCTTGTGGTCCTTTCACAGCTTGCAGTATCACCCTTACTAGTCTGTACTGGAATTGCCTCTATTCCCCAGGGACTTCATTCAAGGTGGGCAGCTTTATTCCTTCTGCCTGAGTGATCTCAAGTGCTACTCATCTGAGAAATTACTTCTCTGTGTTTATCCCATGAGAGGCAAGATCAGGCATCACACTCCTAGCACTGGACCATGACAATGACCTTCAGAGACTTGAAATGGGTGTTTTCCTGGCTGTTCTGAACTTCAGAACTTAGGAATAGCTATTTCCTAAAGACATTTGACTTCCCGTGAGCAAAGATGGGGCAGGTGCCATCTTGGTTTTGTTTTTCCCAGGTTCCGGTTGGCCCTTCCACGTGATTATTTTTCTAATGTGGAGGCCAGTTCTGCTAAGACACGGATTCCAAGGGTTGTCTTCCCATTTAAGCTTATTCCATTCACCTATGCCAGGAGGTAGATCAAAATGGGGTGTGTTGGGTTGGCGAGCGGAGGACTCATGTGGAAAGAAGTTCTGGAAGAGAACTGGCCCAAGATTCCAGAATCATGAGATATAACTTATGGTACAGAGAAGTCCCCTGGCTCTGAGGCTCAGACTTATCTAAATGCTATAATAAAATCCTCAAGTGAAGTGAACATTTAGCACTTGCTTTCATATCTCACCTCTCCAGCCAGCCCACAATGGCCGGGCTGGTGTTTATCTTCCTCTTGAAATAGACACTACCCAGGAAGCTCAAAGAACTTCATTTATTTTCATCGCATTTCCTAATATCAACGACAGATCATCGGCTCATCGGTGTAGGGGATGATAAGTAGTTGAGAGTACATCCGATCACAAAGAAAGCTTCATCCTGTGAAGGTGCCGGGAGCATGAGTTGTAACAGTTTGCCATCTGAGAAATACTCTGTCACAGGGCTTATCAGTGGAGACAAGCCAAAACCATACCTACAAATTCAAGGGAACTCAATTAAAAGTGAGGTTTTTCAGAAGGGGAAGTCTGAATAGATAAAACACATTTCAAGCAATCTCTATAATTAACCATCATCCACTTGGTAAAGAGAGAATGGTAAAATATAGGTAATTCAGAAAATGTATTCAAGCATTTAAATTCATCTTCCTCCTCTACCACCCTTGTAACAAAAATCTCTAGTTTATAATCTACTAATTTGAGTTGTGCATCCCCCCCCCCTTTTTTTCTGTAAGCTGGAAGCAATATTTCAGGACTGAGAGAGCACACACAGAATGGCCTGATAAGCCATCTTTGCACCCTCATATTGAAGAGTTGTGAACAGAGGATGCATCTTTCAAAGCCTGGGGGAATTGCTACTTCCTGAACACCCCGTGCTATCCCAAGGGAAATGCAAAGGCAGCAACAGATTTCCTGTGAAGATGTGTCAACTTAAGCCTCTCAACATGCATAGGCTCCCTCCTAGGTCCCTGGGTTCTCTGTGCAGACAAACCTGGGGAGGAAGCAGCAGCTTAGCCATTCAGGGGGTAGGATCGGGGAGAGAGAGCTCTGCCCCCAGCTGGGGAACATCCCCTGAACCTGGTGGTCCTGTCAGCACTTTGGTGAAGCCTGAAGGCTGCCTCTGCCACCACAGCAGCAGCAGAGTGGTGGGGGTAGGGGAGGGGACCGGATCTAGCTGAGCTGGACCAGCGCTGCCAAGGCAAGGCCCTAGGGACTGGTGCTGAAGAGATCAAAGAGCTAGTGCTCTCCAAGGACTTGCCCGTAGGTGAGAAGCACTGCACACAAGATGTGGCATTTCCAGCAGTAACTTGTGACCCAAGGAAAGCCTATCTTTTTATCCTCTCTAAAGATGAGATCATCGTCTGGTGCAGAGGTGATAAAAGAAAATACAGCAAAAGAAAGGGGAAACAAGTATTGTAGAATTACATCAAGCAATAAATTAATAATGAATCTTTAAAATAATTACTATATTGTTCTATTTATATGACAAGCTTGAAAAGGCAAAACCACAGACCAGTGGTTGCCAGGTGCCAGGGCCTGGGATGAGATGGGAATGGGGTTGCCCATAAAGGGACCTCATGGGGGAATGTTTGGGGTGAAGGGACTGTTCTATATGTTGATTATGGCAGTTGTTACACAGCTCTATGTGTTCGACAAAACTCAGAACTGTGCATTATAAAGGGTGAACTTCACTGTGTGTGTGTGTGTGTGTGTGTGTGTGTGTGTGTGTGTGTTTAGTAATTTGTTCAGTTAAGCATGTTGGCTGAGTGACTCTCGTCCATACCATGCCTATTTATTTTTCCTTTGTAAAAGAGACAGCTAACATAGTACTGTGGGGGAAAACAAAAACAAACTTCAGCCTCCAAAATCCAGTTGGTAGACTCGGCCCCTTGGGCCTGACTGGGATGGGGACCTGGGTTTATTTGTAAGTCTGTCTCCTCTCACTAGCCTGTCAGCATGCAGCTGTCAGAGACCATTCTATGGCTCATTCAACATGCAGCAGGTGTTCAGTAAAAGTTGTGGAACTGATGGTAGGAATGGCAGCTCACCAACCACACCAGCTCCGGAGCCCTCTCTCCTCTCTCCACCATACTCCCTTGTCTCTCTCCTTCTCCCTCACTCCCTTCCCCCTTCACTCCTTCTCCCTCTCTAGTCCCTTCCTGTTCTCTCTCCAGTTCCATCCTTAGGAATGTCTAATGAAGTGTTTTCACCATCTTGGGGCTGAAAGACCATTGGTCCAGATTTGGTCAGTATAGTTTTTGCAGGAAAAGGGATCCAGAGAGTTTTCTTCCCAGCCCTACAAGTCTCTAGGTAGACTCCTAGACGTGAGCTATGGGAACTCACCTGGACACACTAGTAATTCACCAGGAAAGTGACAGGGGCATGCCAGGTGTGTGGAGCAGCATGTGCACAGGAGTGGAAGCCTCGGTGTATCAGGGGCCAGTGGGAGCCCAGCGTGCTGACGCTGCATGGAGGGTAAATGCTGAGGCTGTTATGGCAAGTTAGACTTCTTCCCTAACTCAGTGGGAATGCAAGACATTCAGCAATTTTCTAGTAGGTGTTAGTTTGCCTGTCTGACTCCCTCTTATGTGGTGATTTTTCAGAGGACCACGTTCTTCTGTGCACTGTTTGTTCCCCTAGTTCAGTGCCCAGCATGTTCGGTGGGTAATAATTTAAATTGGTGTGTGCTTTGGGCTGGGGACTGTAGGGCAATGATGGCTAATGTCCTAAAAACATCCCCCAGGCTACTGCTTGGAAATGGACTTCAGAGACCAAAGTGGAAGAAACGAGAAAAGTTAAGGGAGCACAGGTGATGAGAGCCTTAGCTGGGACAGCCTCTGTGGGGATAGAAAGAAAGAGCGGGTGTCCACAGGGGTGGGATCTATGAAATTCGACGTATGGGTGTTAACTGTGATTCCAAAACAAATGTAATGCAAAAGATCACTGCCTTCTAAAACCGGTTGCTGGTCTTCCCTGAGCCTGTTAGTATTTGGGAAGAAAGGAAAAGTCAAGTCATGCGGGTTAATCAACTTTTCTTGCTCTGGCATGAATACACAGGAGGTGCTATACCCAAACCCCAAAGGTGGAGAGATGCTGCTAGGCTCCTAAATTATTGTTATTTCTTGTTCTAGTAAAGGGCCAGAACAGATAGCAAAGGACAGGTGTATAGCCAAAGACTTACAGACATTGCAGATGCAGCAGATGTTTGTCTGTGGGACACAGAAGAAAGAAGACATTGGGTTTCTAGGAATTCTGGAAATGTCAAACTGCAGCCAGATGGCCCCAACCTGGGGGACTGTCATGGCACAGTGGAGCATGAAATCAAATTTTGGAGGGAGAAGAAAGCATGGTTTGGCAGAGGCCTGGGAAGGGGCTTCTCAGCCAGAGGTTTATGTGGGATCTCAGGCAGAGACCGCCTAGGTTTATGAACAATGAAGCAGATGTGGGGTGAGGGAAGGTGTGCACTGGACTTTCTTAGTGTAAAGTCTTCCCACAGCCCCAGTTCAACTCCAGACAGTCATCATCCCTTCTCGTATTTCCCACCATCAATCAACCAACCAGAGTCCATTCGTCCTTCCTCACTTTCTGTTCAGTCTCAGCAAGCTTAGGTTGGGCCGAGATCCAGAAGCTTGTTTCCTCATATTTCTCTCTTTTTTATTCTACTGTTCCTCTCTTCCACCCAAAGACAAAATTTAAAATCCAGGCCATAGAGACCTCAAGTGCTGGACTACCTAAGGTCATTGCTGTGGTTTCAGTGAGCTAAGATCATCTCCCCAAGAAGACACATATGATTGGGAGCTGGCTAAGCAAGTCTGAGATCCATAGGGCAGCATTAATGAAGGGAAGACCATAGGTAGGATGGAAATTTATAGGCGTACTCAGAAGCTGTTGCCCACAGATGGAATTTCTTCTTCTTTTCCTTCTCTTTCTCCTTCTCTTTCTCCTTCTCCTTCTCCTTCTCCTTCTCCTTCTCCTTCTCCTTCTCCTTCTCCTTCTCCTTCTCCTTCTCCTTCTCCTCCTCCTTCTCCTCCTCCTTCTCCTCCTCCCTCTTTCTCTCTCTGTTAAATCTCAGACCTGCTTGTAAGACCTGCCAATGGATTCAGTGAAGCCCATCTAAATTATCCAAGACCAGCTTCTTTACTTAAAGTCAATTGATTATGGTTTTCAATTACACCAGCAAAATACTTTTGCAGCAACAGCTCGGTTAGTATTTGATTGCATAACAGGAAACTGCAGGCTCACCATCAAAAACCCATCACAGAGGCTTTACTTGCAATTTAGAGCTTTCAGGTCCAACCAACCGTCACTCAATCTGCTCCAAACCTGGAAAAATGCTAACAGGCCTTACTTCTCTGAAGGCCATTGAATCATGTTCTTCTGAGGTGCTCCGGCTGGACTCTGATGCTGGGAAGGAGAGGCCAATGGTTTGCAGGCACAGCTCTTCAAGCACAGAGAAAAACGGTGACACTGTCATTCCAGGGAATCAGCAACAAGCTTAACTCATTTCCCCACTGAATGATGAGAAATCGTGCTTAGCTGTGATACCTCTGCTGTGATGTTCAAAGCTTGCTATTCCTTTCCCAAGATCTGGACTATAAAAATATCCAACATTATTGGTGGAGACTTTTGACTCCAGAAGCACAGACCACTGTGAGCCAAGTCACCCAGCACATTCCCCTCAGCGCGTTTCCTAAACCAGTGTTTTAGATACTCCACAGGGCAGATGGTCAGTCAAAGAACTTGCCCTAAGGATGTGCCTGAGGAGGCTGGGCACAGGAGAATCTAGACTAGCCCAGCCTGAACGGAGCAGGGATGTTGGTATGAAAGGATGCAGGTGGTGTTTGCATCATAAAGAATGTAAACTGCAAACTAAAAGAAATGATTACAATGTATGTGACAAAGAATTAGTAACATACATAGAGTTCTTTCAAATTAATAAAAGGGACACAATCCATTTTTAAATGGCCTTTTGAAACTTTTTGATTTTTTACAATGGCAAAGAATATTAACATATAATCAACACCAACAAAAGAAATATTCAATGAACATATACTATCAGGGGTTTGACTTAAAAATTAAAATGAAGGCTTCACTGGGCTACCATTTGAGACACCTCAGACTGATAAAAGTTTAAAGAGATTTCTGCTAACCTACTAGTGAACACATCGAGGTACAGATTATTCTGACTCTCTGCTTGTACGAATGTTACTGGCGTTAGCTCTGGGGGTCAATATATGTCAAAAGCCTTTATGATTTTCATGTGCTTTAACTTACTCATAGATTGTTTATAAAGATGGCTAGAATTCCTCCCATCCCACATACCCCATTGCAACGTGATCCACCATCCTCCCATCAGATATCTGGGTTGTCCTGGAGATTTGCTTTCACCAATAGAATGCAGCAGAAGTGAAATGTACAACTTCATAGTTAGGCCTTAGGAGGCCTGCTGGTTTCCACTTTCTTCATCTGAAACCCTAAGCCAGCACATAAAGAATTCTGTATACACAACTGGAGAGACCGCTTGGAGATAGGCTCTGGCAGATGAACAGTACCAATGATGAGACATGTGAAGGGTACCAGCTGAGATGTTCTAGCTCCAGTCAACCTTCCAGAAGATTGCAGCCATATGAGTGATCCCAGTCAGCTCCTCATGGAGCAGCTGCCCAGCTGAGTCTAGCCAACCCACACAATTGTGAGAAATAATAAATTATTGCTGTTTTAAGGTATTATGTTTTAGGATGTTTGTTACATAGCAGTACATATCCAACATTCATGTTGAGAATTCCATAAAAATAATCAGACAGATACACAGAAATATACAGGAACACTCATGGTAACACTATAACGAAAACACTGTGACAAAACTGAAATGTGACAAAACTATAAATACAGGAATAGGTTAATAAAGGATGGTGCATCTATTACAGCAAAATGCAATATAACCTTTAAATGTAAAATTTTTATATTTATTAACATAAAAATATAAATATGATAAACTAAATAAAAACAGCATGTTACAGGAGAGTGTTAATAGCCTAGTGGTAGAACTTGCAGGCTCTAGAACCAGACAGAGTTTGAGTAGTAGTCTATACCACCAACCTGCTGTGTGACCTTGGGAAAAGAACTTTACCTTTCTGATTCCTCAGTTTTCTCATCTGGAAAATGGAGATTCATCATAGTACCTGTCTGAGAATTGTAAGAATTAAATGAGTTAAATAAACAGATCACAAATAGTGTGTGTAAATTTAATCATACCAAGAGCTCAATTAGTGGTAGCAACTATTATAATTATGATGCTATTATTAAAATATATAATTATTAATATTCATTTATTTAAATAATATTTATCCTATTATATATTAAATTAATATTAATAAATAATATACATATAAAAACTATTATTATAAAACTATGCTTTTAAATATACACTATATATAATATGTACATATAAAAATGTATGTGTGTATGTATGTGCGTATATACATATATATACGTACACACACATACAGGACAGTGAAATTAGCAAAAATTTCATTTTCTTTTTTTTCTTTTTGCTATTTTCAGAATTTTCATGGTGAGCTATATATTTTATTTTTGTAGCTATTTCTAAATTTTAAAAAGCAAACCAAGAAAACATTCATTCTGTTTTTCACACTTCTTGATGATTTATTTTAGTTGTGTTCACAAAGTTCACCTAGATTATGTATGATATGTGTGTATCTGTGTCCCTCACATAGAATGCTGATGTTCCAAAAATGGGAACCCCCCAAAATTGATAAGCCCCATTGTTGTTAATTTAAATATATTACTTACCAAAACATTAAATGAATCTGTACTTTCAACTAGAATCCATATTGGAACATCTCATCTCCCCTAAGTCTGGTAATAAATTGCTTATGGAAATGTGACATAATATATTTTTAAATATAGAACTTCTACTCTACTTTATATATATTATTAATAAGTTTATAATATTAATATTAAAAGATCCCTAAAGTGTAGGATCTTTCTGAACAAACAAGGATTAGTTTTCAGTATTACAACAGGGATCCTTAGAAGCCTCAGCTAATTTTTCCCAAATTTATACATGGGACTAGCCTGAAGTTTTGGAGATAGAGAGAGCTAAGGCAGGACTTTGTGTACAGGGAACTCACACCATGGATCATCTAAGAGAGGGGTACTGTCTTTAAAAGCCCACCATGGTTGCCTGTCATCAAACACGCACCATATCTCTTTTGGAAGGCTGGGGGCGGGGAGAAATTTACAAGGAATATTATAATGTTGAGATTTCCAAAAATTTTTGCAGTAAACAATCTTTTTCCAAAAATTTCATTTGATCATGGAACCTTTTTGTTTGTTGATTTGTTGGGTTTTTTTTGGGGGGGGGTATGGGAAGGGAATGATTGTTGATAAAAATAAGACCTGTTATTATCTCACAGAACACGCTAGTAATTTAGAAGTGGAATGACTAAAGAGCGGAAGGAAAGGATACAGGGAGGGAAGAAGGAAAGGAGGTAGGAAAGAAAATAAAAAAGGTCCAAGAATGCTGTGAAATCAGAAAGTTTTTTTTTCCAAGTTTGATACAGTCTCATTAGGCAGTAAAACCTGAACAGAAGTAATATGCAGATATTGAAAATCTTCATTGATCCTTCTCAGTGAGAACATTCCTATGTTTTCCTGCATAAATATTTCTGTTAGGTGATGGGGTTCCACCTCAGATCCTGATGGGGAGTCATAATCTAGAGTCAATTCATCATGTTACCTTTTCCGAATCTAAAACATTCTGAATTCAGCTAGTTGGAAGGGAATTTGAGAAGGGACTGTAGATCTGTTTTGCATCCATACTTTGTAGAACTGTTCATACTAGGTATTTTCATTTCCTTGCCTATAAAGTTGGGAGAGGACCCAGGTGTATTTTGATAGTAAATAAAATAATACACATCAGAAACCCAAGAGGCTTCTGCACTCAGGCTTCTGCTTCAAAATGTTCTCTTCTCTCTTCCCACTTTCTAGTGGCCTGTCCCCACCAGGCCCACCTGGTCAGTATCAATACTTAGTTGTCCCTGAGCTTTACCTGTTCCCAAACAGGAAAGTCATAAGCAGATGCCAAGATTATGTCTCTATTTTTTCTTCTCCCTTCAGAAACCCTAACAGAATTGCCATATATGTGAAGTCTGCCACAACAAGCTATCCTGGGCTTGTTTTGTGTTGCTTCACACAGCTTTAATGACTTCCTCTGTGTAAAACATACCATTTTAAATTAAAAATTAAAAATTCAGAGGCAGATCCCCTGACAAGATGGTGGCACCCTCCTTTGGTGGCCATAGCATTGGAACGCGTCATTATGTCAGGGACTGCCCATACAGCTAGTGGTGTCTTAAGAATGTTATGAATATGAGCCTACAATTGTGGGTCTTGAGGCTGAAATAGCTATGAATGGATTGATTTTAACCTGATTGCTGCTTAAAAAGTGACCCCAGTTTATAATGCTGTTTAATAAGAACAACGTATTGTGGGGAAGCAATAGGAATGATTAACTCTTTAATGTCACACTATGAGTATTGAGTTTTTAGAGACAGGAAAAGGAGGAGGGGTTTGGGAGGAGGAGCCGAAGGTATGCAAAATAATAAGAAATAATCAAAACTATTTCGCGCTCATTCTGAAAACAAAGACTTTCAGAGAAAAGCTTTTAGGAGTTCGAGGGTTGATAACAAACTACTTTACGCTTCTTTGGAAATATGGAACCCAGATTCAGATGCTAAGAAGTTCTTAAGTCAAACAAGATCAAAGGGCCAAAACTGAGGAGGGGCTAGGAAAAACAAGATGGGGCTTGACCTTCTGCAATCTGCCTCATGACCCTCCCAGTAAGGTACACTTAGACAGGCAATGTACCTCCTCACCCTCTGGCCTCAGCTTCTGTTCTTCTTTAGAATAAAATTGTTCATTCAACAGATCTTTATTTAGTATTTGCTATGTGTCAGATACTGTTCTCGACACTGAGGCGATAATAATGACACAGCAGATAACAAGGCAGGTTGCGAGCATCTGCGCACTTAGATTTGGGGCTACTAAGCCGGTAAAGGCTTCTGCTCACTATTAATGCCTTTTGTCTCCATTTCTATAGGTCATGGGTACCCAATCTATCCTTTTTTGTCTCTTACCCATTCCGATGCACATCTCAAATAGAGGATTACCTTAATATGTAAAGATCTCCTATAAATCGATAGGAAAAAAAGGAAAAGTGTATAGATACATGGTTCACAAGAAAGTAAATATAAATAGTGTTCCTATGAAAAAGTGCTATGCTTTTATAAGAGAAATGTTATTATCCTAGTAAAGATAAAGAGCGCGCTAATACATTCTGTTGGCAAGAGCGTGAGAAAATACGCATCCACATATATTGCTGTAGGGAGTTTAAGTTAGTACAAGTGCAAAGAGTGATTTGGCAATATCGAAATTACAAATTCACTTACCATTTTGCCCAGCAATTTAATTTATAGGAACTTATTTTCCAGATAGTTTTACATGTACAAATTTATACGTGGTCAAGCTTATTTAATTCAGTTGCCATAATAGTAAAATATGTTTATATAACCAAGATGTTTATAACTGAGGGACTGGTTAAATAAATTATGATTCATCAATGGATAGGAATACTAAGAGCCTGAAGAAATAATAAAGATGTTTACATCCAAATAGGGATATAGTAAGTGAAACAAAAAAAGTAAAAAACATTATCTTTAGTACACTATTTTTGAGTAAAAATATATATACATACATACATCCATGAATACATATATATTATAATATATATTTTATGTGTGTGTATATACACACACACACACACACACATGCCCATATACTATATGTGTGTAATTTTGTAGATGTGTGTATATTTGCCCATATAATATATACGCATATAAATATATAGAGAATACATTTGGGAAACTGCACAAAAATTGGTATAGTGGTCTCCTCTTATCTGTGGCTTCAATTAACTATAATCAACCACAATCCAAAAATATTAAATAAAGAAATTCCAGAAATAATAAATTTATAAGTTTTAAATTACACATTATTCTGAGTAGTGTTATAAAATTTTATAGCATCCTGCTCTGTCCCACCTGGGACATGAATCGTCCCTTGTCTAGCAGATCCACACTGCATATGCTACCCTTCCTTTAATCACTTAGTAGCTGTCTTGTATATCAAATCGGTCATCAGGAAGAGAGAGACCACATTCATATTACTTTTATTACTGTATATTGTTCTATTGTTCTATTTTTATTATTAGTTATTGCTGTTAATCACTTAATGTGCCTAATTTATATATTAAACTTAATCATAGGTGCGCACAAATAGGAAAATCATAGTATATATAGGGTTTGGTACTATCTACAGTTTCAGGCATCCACTGAGGGTCTTGGAACATATTCCCTGCAGACACATTTGCTATGTGGAGAAAGATTAGGTAGATATGGGCAGGTAAATGAAAGAAACTTTTCTATGAATACTATATATTTCTAATTTTGAATCATGAGAAATCTACTCAAAATGGAAAAATAGTATTTGCCTAAATTTTTTCTCTTTCTGTGACAACTATTTACTTACTAGTGGATAATTGATTCTTAAACATTTGAGCATTACCGTTGCTTTTAAAGATCTGCTGAAATCCACAGAACTAATCCTCAGAAGAATGTAAATGTGCACATGTGAAGACACATGCATAATTTTATACTCAATTTCATAGTATCTATGGATTTCATCATCTAAGTTACAAACTCAAGATTAATAACTCCTTTATTTATTTTTTAAAAAGCTAACAATGGAGGGCAAATGAGAAAACCTTGTTGTTCACATCTTTTCCTCTTAGAAACTGCATAATTGGCCATGTACTACCCTATTTATCTCATTGCTCTCTGATTTAGAACACTCTACCCTTGTTTATAACCAATTCTCTGAGGGATTTTTTTTGTGTGTGTGTGATTCTCTTTTAGAAAGAAGCCTTCAAAAATTAGACTAATTCTGTAATTACATTTTTTAAGTTCTTTCCCTTAATTTCCTACCCCTTCTTGGGAATCAATTTCCCCTTGACACACTTTCAGAAATAAACTTCTACTCACCCCTGGGGCTCACTTTTGAACAACTCCTCTTTTTCTTGTCCTTGAACTGATTTAGCTCAAGCTGTGTGTCCTTCTTTCCTTTGCTATTAGTATGGTTTCTTTAATCCAAATTTGGAAAGAATTTTTAAAAAATGATTCCTCAAGAACCAGCATTTAGATTCCTCATATCTTTTTTTTTTTTTTTAGAGTAGTATAAAGTATTAAATTACAAAGACTCTTTATTCTCATCATCTGATACTCATAGAATCCCATGTTTGGCAGAAAGAAAGTAGCATGAAATTAGCACGTAGAAGGTGCTCAATAAATGATAGTGCTTTTTCCATCATTTCAACACAAAGTGCTCCAGACTGCTGCATGCCTGTCTGCAGCATTGCCCACCTCCTTTCCTGAGATCGGTGCACTCAGACCATGCTTGTGGCTGGTACCAGGATAAAGAGAATCTGAAGCCCCTGACCTCAGATGCAGCCATGTTACTGTGACACCCTTCACTACACTGCCCTTTACTTGGCCACTCTTCATCCTGATTCTCCCCTTGGATCTCCCCTTCAGCAGTGAGACACCCATTTCCCTAGATGCTGGGAATGTTGCCTCAGTTGAGTCTCTCTCTCCCAAGAATCGCACTTGACTAAAGGGAACCTCTTCACCCAAGACTAGGAAGACATTCAATGACTAGTTAATGTGAGAGGTACAAAGGACTGGCTCCTTGCCTCAGTTAAGGGTTATTTGGAAGGGCTGTCTGAGCTCTAGAGCTATTTGTGGGGTGGGTTGAGGCTGCTGTTCTAACTTCATGACAGCGCAACTCCTTCCTCTGCCCAGCCCAGCTTCTATCACTCCCTCCTGATGCCATCCCAAGAGGCCTCTGCAACAACCCACTTGTATTTAATTCTCCATTTCAGAGTCTTCTTCCTAGGGAACTCAGGAGTCTAGAACTCACAGACATTGAGTCATGCTAGAAAACTGTGCTTTTATGATAGCTAGTGGTGAAAAAAAATCAGCTGTTTTTACCAGCACAGCATCTTTACCCCTCTTCTTATATCCGTCTCCAGATTTTCCTCTGTATATCTTCACCAACCCTCCTCTCAGCCTATTCTGCAATGGAGCTGAGCCCACCCCTCCCAAACCTCCCTGGTTATGTGACCTAGGCCTGGCCAATTAGAACAGTGCATTGTCCTGGCCACTGTGATTGATTGGGGCATCACACATGACCCAAACAGGACCAATAATGACCATTTGCAGAACTTATGCTTCAACCACAGAGACAAGGAGGAAAGCCAGATAAAAAGATGGATATTCTTGATGACATCATTTGACCACCTGAATCCAGTTATTTCTGAACCCAGATTAACTGAGAAGTTTTACTTAGGCAGTTAATGTATGCCCTTGTTGTTTAACTAATTTGAACTGAGTTTCTCTTTTTGAGACCAAAAGAGTCCTACCTGATATGTAGAGTTTATCTTTTAATTGCTCTCAATTAGTAATAATAACTACAATAATGAACATTTTGATTTAGAATATTTTCTAAAATGTATCCATTCCTGCTTCTTAAACAAAGCTGTAGACCATGACTTTTTTCTGAATGTCTTCAGGATGTTCCTTAGCATTCCAGCTGGTATTTTACATTGATGCCAGTGCTACGTTGGGCCCTTGCATCTGTATTAAGCAGACTTAGTATACAGGGCTCAGTGAGTTATTATGTCTAATTACTTTGAATTAAAAATCCTTTCCATTGTTGCCAGGCTGTAGTGCTCTGCCATTTCTCTCTGCTGTCACTATGATTGCTTCTAGCAACCTCTCTCCTCCTCCTTAATTGCCTCTTTGACTGAGAAATCTGATCTCTGAGTTCACTTGAATTGTGTGTAAAGTAAGTGAACATAGGTTTTGGGCAAGTGCCTGACAGCCTCCCTTATGCCTTGAGTCCATAAGTTTTTGATATGTGAACATTGGATATTAAAAATGGCCATTCAATTGCATTTTATGATTTTTATACTTGTCATGAGATATATTTTCAGTCAGAAAATGTGTGGGCTAGGAGACCTCCATATAGGCAAAATGTAGCATTTATCCATGTACCAGAGAATGTGTTTGGCGTAGTGTGGCCTCCATTCAGAATATTATTCTATTCTGAAAATAATGTTCTCAAATAAACTCGTTCCACATGAAGCAGTGACTTTTCAAATTTAGAAAATTAGAATGAAGCCTAGAATAAATGGATCCATCCATACATTCATTAGTTTCTAACAAAACCAAACTGGCATTTATGCCAAGTGGTTGTCCACTTCTATTGCTGTATCTTGTGCTATCCTAGCTACTAATCATCCTGGGTAATCTCTACATGATTATGTCCAGAGAGGAAAGTGGAATTCTTAGCATTAGTTGCATTTCCCAGCTTGATTCTAATGGTTTATTTCACGAACTTGACTTAGAGCATCCAGAATATGATACACTGACTTCTATTGCTAGTGCCAAGGACAGAGTTGGGAACCTATAAGTGGAAAAAAGTACATAGTTAGGGAAAGGAGAAATTTGCTTCTGTGTTCCCCTTTATCCATTGAGCAAAGAGCAAATATAGAAGGGAGGAAAATGCTCCCCAGAAGGGTGAAAATCTGACAGCCCCATACAGCAAACATCCTCAATTAGTATGAAAATATTGTGCATTATTTTTGCATAATGATAATTGAATTTGCCAATCACTCAGGCTCCTCTTAATCACTTTCATAAGTGTTTATTTTGATGGCTTTTTATTTATTCTTTTTTTTTGGTAGTAAATTACAAATATGGTTCCATCTGGAGACAGTACACAACTTGATGCTTTCTATGACCCTTCCAATCAGGAGTAACTACAGCTGTCAGGGGAGCACTGAAAAAAAATGTCAATTAGCTATAAAAGTTCCACAAACAAGCATTATGTCTTCCTCTTACGATTCCCTGGGTGCAGCTCAAAATTGAGCAATAATGTCCACAGTTAAAAATGGCTGCGGGAGGCCCCAGCCCTCTCTTTTCCCATTAATAATTGCTCAGCACCGGCACTGGAATCACTGCATGTGTATGCTGGAGCCCAGTCAGCTGCAGGTATGTATGTTAAAAATAACTCCAGCTCCCAACACATTTATGGGATGGAGGTGTGGTACCAAGTCCCTCTATGTGCATGCCACAAGGTCGAGTTAATACCTTTAGGGAAGGAGAACTTGAGCTGTCTGCAAAGTCTTCCAGCTTCTTGGTTACTTTCTCCCAGCTCTCTAAGCACTGGCTACTTATTTCCTGTTCAGGTTTGAAAATCATGTAAGGCTCCAAGGAGGAGTTAGAGAACAATCTGCCTTCTGGTATCACTCTTTGTGATTGTCCAGGACCTAACCCATGTGGCCTTTATTAATAGATAAGCACTCTGTCCTCCAGACATAAAAAAGCAAAGAAAGTCTCTTTTCCACAAATGAAAGCAGGCATACGAGGCCAGTGGATGTGGCCTGTCTTGATATGTGAAATGTAATAAAATCTTATTTACAAAAACAGGCAGCCAGCCCAAGTACTGTAGTTTGTCAGTTTGATTTATTTTAAATATTGCATTAAAATATTATTTATCATGATCATTGAGGTTTTTGGCATCCCCTTAAATCTTGAGCCCAAGGCCAATGCCTCCCTTTCCCCACCCTAGTTCTGGCTTTGGGCTTCAGCCAGAGAGGAATTGGGTGTGGATCTTTCACAAGGACTCAGCTATGTGTTCTGAGGAAATGAGTGTCACATTTGGCAGAGCTGCAGAGGAAGGATTCAGCAGTGCCTTGCGTGGAGACAGCATCTGGAGAGAACATGCATACAGACCTTGATTTCAATTCTTATTCTGCAACTCCGTGAGATTCGGCAGGTCATCTAACTTCTCTGGCTTCAGGCAAAACTGAAACAGTAATATCGACCTCAGAGTATGTGTAGTCAAATGATATAAAGTATGTCAAGTGGATGGCATTGGGTAAATGGCACTTCAACAAATGTTTGTAGAGTGACTAATTGATGCACAAAATGTTGGTTGAAAAAGCAGGAGAATTTCCTATCATCAGATTGCCTTCTGATCAGCTAGATCTTTTTCATCATGTCTACATAAATTTTGTGAATTTTGTACATGTTATGTTCTGTGCTAGCCCCAATCCAACAGTATGATTAATATATGAATCTTTTCTGTATCCCCTATTATGCTTTGCATGTAGGGAACATCTGATAAGTATTTGTTGCATGAGTAGAAAGGTCATTGATGAACAATGATATGAATAGATATGGAGCCAGCAAGTGGGGTTCTGTACCCCCGCTGCATAGGTGACCTGAGCCATTTACACTGTCAGCTATAGGACTCTTGCGGGGGCTAGACTCAAAAAAGGTAAGCTCTAGGGGCCTCGAAATCTATGCTGTCCCCAATAATTCTTGAGTGGGAGCCATATGCAGAGATTGTTGCCTGGGTCCTTTTCCCTCCAAGTGGGGCCAGCAAGAAGAAGAGAATTTAGTGCTTTTGCTATGTTTCCAGAGTTTGCCCACGAAGACTGAAGCAACTTAAAAGTGCTCAAAAATCAGAAAGTTCTGGGTCATCAGGGAAAGACTGTTGGTGAAGGATAACCAAAGGAAGTTTATAAGATGGGTGACTGTGCAATTTATTATTCAAGCTAGGGTGATTTGAGAGTGAAAGGGGATGCTGGAATAGAAGATACCAATCCAGGCTGAACTGGGCAAAGCAGGACACATACCTTGCTTCTAAGGAAAGCCTGCAAAGAGCCTCCTATTCAATGTCGGCAACAATAAAGTCATCTGTGCCTCTGCCTGGTAGGCAGCATGGGCTTCTTTTAAAGGTGAGGAGCCACATGCCTGTCCCTTGCAGGCACTGCTCTCCAGTGATGGAAACATTGTACCTCCCTTTGTGAGCTGTGCCCTATCTTCAGCCAGAACTGGGGTACCTGAGAGCTGGGCTGCTCACCCATGGCCTTAGGCTTGCTCTCTTGCTGCACCTGGGGTCTCTATTTAAAAGAATGATGTTTTGCAGGAGCCTAAAAAAAAAAAAAAAAAAAAAGGAATCAGAAATGGAGAGGCCAGCAAAGGCAAAATGCCAAAGAGGTGAACAGTGAGGGATGTGAAATTGTCTTTTTGATAAATGACTGGTGTTAGCACCAGAAAGGACTGTAAATAATCATCCAGTCCAATACTCACTAGTCCCCTCTGCCTCACTTCAGTGACTATGGAGGAGAGGAAAATCAAAAGAGTAAAAGAAGGCTCTCAAGTTTATTAATTCCTTCAAATTCATTTCTCTAGCCCACACTTCTTCCTCCATGGGTTCCAGACTCAAATATCCCACTTGCTTCTAACATCTCCACTAACAGAAATATCACACTCAACACGTCCAAGCAGGGCCCTTGATCTGTCCCACCTTGGCCAACAGGAAATCCTTCCTCTCAGTTGCTCAGATCCCAAGTGTTAGAGTTACTCATGACCCCTCACGTCTTCTCCTTCTTTCATCTGTTAGAGAATATTGTTCAGGATACACTGGGAGTCTAACCACCTCTCACCACCTGTTCCAAGCCCTTACTGTCTCTCAACTGGGTTATTATTATCGTCTCCTAACTGCTTCCACTCACATCTTCCCATAGCTTTTTACCCACTGAATTAAATAGTCCTTTTAAGGCCTAAGTGAAACCATGTCATTCTTCTACTTAAAAATCCCATAGGAGTTTCCCATCTCACTCTGAGTGAAAGCTGAAATCCTTATTTTTCCCTGCAAAGCTCCACACAAACTGTACCCACCCCTATCACCAGTTCAATCTCATCTTTAAGAGGTGCTTCCTCGTTCACACAGCTGTAGCCACTCAGACCTCCTCGCTGTTCCTCAGGTGAACCAGGCATACCCTCCCTGCCTCAGGGCATTTGCACTGGCTGTTTTCTGTGCCTAGAACACTCTGCCCCTGATCCACTTGACTAACTTCCTCCTTGCCTTCAACTCCTTGCTCAAGTGTCAGCTTTAATTAAAACTTCTACTTCTTATTTCCTTTTCCTGTTTTATTTTTTGCATAACATCTATTACTTTCTCACATATTCTATATTTTACTTATTATTTTCTGTTTATTGTTTGTCTCCTCTGAGTGGAACATAAAATTTCTGAAGGAAGCAATTTTAATGTCTTATTCCCTGCCATGACCTCAGAGCAAATACCTGGCACAAAGTAAGAATTCAAAAAATATTTGCTGAATGAATGAATTCAGCAGCTATTCACCAAACGCCTACCATATGTCAGGTACATACTAAGTGTGTTGACATTATCACAGCAAAATTCTTCCTCTGAGAGTGATCTGAGTCCTTCAGGTGGAGGCACAGCCGACCCTAGTGCAATGTGGTTATGATGCACAGCAGTGTGAAGGCTGCAGGCCTTGGGGTTCTTGTTCTACCACGTGGGGGAGGGGATTAAAGCAACGATGTTTCCCTAGAGCCCGGGATGCCAGGGCTGGATTTTGAAAAATGAAGTGAATTTTAGCAGGCAATAGAGCAGAGTGGCAGAGCTGTCCTGCACGTCTCTGAGGTTTTACTCTGCATACTGATCCAGGGGCAGGCTTGGCCCCAAGGAAATGTGGATAAAAAAAGTATTTGTGATAGTCATGTTTCCCAGACAACACAAACTTCTCAACAGACAGAGGGATGGCCTGATTGTATCCATCTGGAACCCACATTCGAATCACCCACCTGCTCACCTGCTGGTGAAATGAACAGCAATTGCCGTTGCAAGCAACCTGGGCAGGTGACCTTGAGGCTCTACAGCCACTGTACTGAGCAGCCACTGTACTGAGCAGCCACTGTACTGTCCATGGGAATGACACAACGGGATGTGTTGATGCCCTGCTTTCCCCGCAAAGCCTTTTCAGAACACCGTGTGGTCCTGTATTGAGTTTCCCTGCACTCTCAGGAAGCACCGACGTGAAAAGGCCCTTTGGTTTGTGATTTCTTGGGATAATCTCCTTTAAGTCAAAGAATCATCTGTGATCAAATTTATCTGCTTTGGCTGAGTCCAGATGCCCTCTAGGGAAAAAAGAAGTATCAGATATCTGATGTTTATTAACTACTTTTGTGACCTAATTGAGAGAGAGAGAGAGAGAGAGAGAGAGAGAGAGAGAGAGAGAGATAGAGAGAGAGAGAGAGAGAGAGAGAGAGAAAGAAAGAGAAAGAGAGAGAGAGAATGGCTGGGACTACAGGATTGTTCCAAGTTCCACCACTGCCTACCTGTGTAGCTCTGACAGTTCTGGTGGTAAAGAGAGTAGAGTGGTTACCTATTTCTATATAACAAATCACTGTACACTTAGTGGCTTAAAACAATAACGATTTACCACTTTCACAATTCTGCAAGTTGCCTCCATCAGTTCCCTGCCAATTTTGTCTGAGACCACTCATGAGACCACATCCAGCTGGAGGGGCAGGTGGCTGGGGCTGGGCTCCACTAGGATGACTGTAACTTCCTGTCACGTGGTCTTTCATCCCAGTTTCTTCAGAGGAGGAGTCTTCCTGGCATGATGGTCTCGGGACAGCATTGCAAAAGGGCAAGCCCCAATGTCGGGCACTTATCGAGTGCTTACATTCTGTTGGCCTAAGTAAGTTCCATGAGTAAGGCCAGAGTCAGTATGGGAGGAGTATAATATACTGGGCTGTGATACTTGGAAGTGTAATTCATAAGGCCATGATTGTAACCACCTTGCACAGAAAGTGAGAAGAGGTCGCCAACCAGACCTCCTTAGTCCAGGTCCTCTGTCTCTCTAACTTTTTACTTCTCTGCAGTTCCTACCTGCAACCCTGTGTGTGCTGCATACTGTGGCTGCTAGATATTGGACCCAGGCAGTACCTGAGCCAACATGTATATCCTTAGCCCTATTGCCTTCAGTGAAGACTAGTCTTGCTTCTAGCTCTAATTCTGACCTTGAGCATCAGACTCATTCTGTGCACATGCAGACACCCCTTCCTCCTTCCCTGGAGCTGGAGTCAGGGGTAACACCCTATACCACAGAAATAAACGCTCTTTAGATTTTGCTCAATAGGATACACCACCCTATTTTCATGCTCAGATGATCTCTCCACAAGAGCAGGTCTCCCTCTGTCACAGTCACCTCTAAGATGGTCTCTAATGACCCCACTTCCCAATATTCTTGCCCTGTGTAACCCTCTTCCCTTGAGTAGGAGCTGGACACACTGATATGCTTCTAACAAACAGAATATGAAAAAGTGATATGACCTCACTTCTGAGACCAGATTATAAAGGGACTGGCTTCCTTCTTGGATGCTCTCTCACTCTCTCTCAGGTCACTTCCTCTGGAAGAAGCCAGCTGCCAGGCTATGAGGCAGCCCTGTGGAAAGGTCCAAATCACTGAGCCTGAAAGCTGACCTTTTGAGGCCTCCTATCAATAGTCATGCGATCTCAGGGGTTGATCCTTCCGAAGCACTGAGCTCAGAGGCTGATGCTTCCAAGCCAGCCCTTGAGAAGACAGCAGCTCCGGCCAACACCCTGAGTGCAGCTTTGTGAGGAACTTGGAGGCTGAGATGCTCCTGAATTTCTGACCCCCAGGAACTGTAAGATTATACATGTTTACTGTTTCTAGCTGCTACATTTGGGGATAATTTGTTACACAGAAATTGATAACTAAGGTAACTAATATACAATCACATCCCCACTTTAGGCCATAGTCTTCGTAAAAATGTTTAGAGCCTAGGAGCTCCCACCCCTAGCCAGCCTGTATGATACCAGCAGAGGCAAGAGAGGGATGGGGGAGGGGGGTTGAAGGATTTCCTTGTCCTTCTTAGGCTATTCGCCCCCACTCTCCTTCCCTGGGAGTTGAGGTCTTTCAGAACCATCGGCCAAGCAGAAAACAGTCCTCTCAGGGGTAAAATGGTAGCAACAAGTAATTTAATACTTTTTCTTCGATGAGATTAGTAGCAAAAGCATTGACTAGCCTCTAGCTGAGAGAAAGAAAGTTTAGCCTGTCTAAATTAAATCTCTTTGGCATCATTGGTTCAAACAGCCTACTTATTTTTGCTCCAGATGCTCTATACATTTTTATCGTTGTTGTTCTGGGGTGGGAGGAGAAGCAAAACAGAATTCTCTTTTTTTAGGTAGGATGACTGGTCGCCTTTACCTCCCCAGCGTGATTATTGCAGCACATATGGTTTAGAGCAGCTGAGAAAAGTAATGGATCTGCTTGAATTAGCACCTGACTTGGATGAGCACCGAAGCAGAAATTCTCCCTCCTTTTAACACTTTGGCTCAGTGAGGCAGGCCAAGTCTTATAATCATCATTGATTATCTCATTCAGCATGACTCCTGGGAAATCTTGGGTGAAAGCAAATTGAATTGGATATTTGCCGCCATGCTTGTAAAAGGGGCCCCTCTTAGATTAATTTCAGGGAGAATGGCAGCCCAGAAAATGAGGCCCTGGAGTAGTGTGGCCAAGGGGGATGTCTGGCACTGTGAGAAGATGCAGCTCTTGTGAGCTGATGTATGTAAAGTGTAGCTCTGGAGCTAAGCACAGTCTTTTAACATAGAGGATTAGTCACAGAGGGGAGGCTCTTTCATAGATGAGCTTGCAGTGCTGGCACATGGAAGATGCTGATTGTTAAGGAAGATTAATTAAATAAAACGCAGGCTATATTGTTCCTGTGGGTGTCCTAGGCTCCCTAGGGAGGGAGGGCTGCAAAAGATTTCTTAGGGTAAGATCTTAGGCACAAAGGGAAAAGAAGCCCTTTTGTAGATAGACTGTGGGTCATTCCAAGAAATCCCTGGCCCTGGTGTGGGGAGGCAGGGAGATGAATAGGCAAAACTTAAAAAGGCCAAGGGTTTATTTAATGAGAGAGGAGGATTTGGGACTGGCAAGTCCTGCAGGAGGCTCGATGGCATTGTTGAGGGAGAGAGCAGCATTCAAACCTGAGCCCTCAGCCACCTGCCTTCTTCCCAAACATCCCACCTGACAGGAAATGGGACCTTTCCAACTAGATTAGAGGAGATCCCAAAAGGGATTGTGAGACTGGGCAACAAACGTGGTGCCAACTAGAGAAAGCCAATGATGCGAAATCAGCATTTAGGCACCAACCAGGCTGGCAAATGGAGGACAAGAGTATCATGATGTAGAATAGACAGGACTTCTGGCTGTGAATCCAGAGACCATCTTTGTGAAGATGTTATGGGCCAGATTAGTAATATAATAATCATATCAACAACAACAACAACAACAATAACATGTCAAATGTCTTCTATATGTTAGGCTATATATATATTAGCCCCAGCAAGAGAGTATTACCATTTGTGGTGAAAAATGTTGATGCTCCACTCAGAGCACCTTGACTCTCTTTTCACCTGTTCTGTATTTCATGTAACCCCAGGTTTGGGTATGTTCTTGCCTCCAACGATAAACACCTGTGACTGTTTTTTTCACAGGCTTTCCTTCAAGCTAGTGGAGCTTGCTTTGCAGAGCTGGAAGTGCCTCAGAATTTACATCCACCTTCCTTCCCACAGCCTTTTACCAATGACTAACAGGTGCAGAAGTATGAAAGCCCCAGCTCCTTTGGTTAGGGCCAACTCTGAGGCATAATTTACAGCCCAAAGTGCCCCCTCAAGATTAGGCTGAAGCTACCTGCTACACTCCTGCTTCACTTCCTGCATTTTTCTCTCCTTCCCCAACTCAATTTCCAGTTTTCTCTGGGAATGCTTCCTTAATAATACGAATCTTCATCTTGGGATCGATCTGCTTCTGGGAAACCTAACTTAAGACATTATCCCTGCTTTGTAAGTTGGAAAACTGAAGCTGATAGTGAGCCGAATTCACTCACTTGCCTAATGGCAGAGCTGGGACTTACAACCTATCCTACTGACTCCAGAGCCTGTGTTCTTTACATCACCCACGGAGCCCATTTCCTTAGAGGAAGCACTGGTATACAGAAAACTTGGAGAAAGGCTCATATTTATTGTCATACTTTTGTTCCCTTTTAGGAATATTTCTTGCCTGTGGGACTAAGAATTGGTCAAAATCAAGACACTTTTAATAGCAACTCTTGGAACAAATGCAATTGACTTATTAGGATTTCTCAGTGGGTATATTATTCATATTTTTTGAGTGTGAAAAATTTGAATCCAGTAGTCAATGGACTTGCTTCAGTGGAATTACCCTGAAAGACACCTACTTTGTAGGTGAATTTGTAACTTCTTCTATGCCCAAATTATCTTCTGTGCCAAATTATTTTCTGGTGCTGGCATGTGTGATATATCACAGTGAGGCATCATTGTTTCGTGTTCTTTTCTTTTGAAAGCTAGAGGTCAGGCAAACATTGTTATGATCCTGTCATTGTTTTCTACATGTAAAAGAAGTGGTTGGATCTAAGGGTCGATAAACTTTGGGAGCCATGATAGAACTCAAGCGCTGGCCATAGGTACCTGAGCAATTATCTAAAATTAGAGAGGGGAGAAAAGTGATCATGAAAAGATGGGCAGATCCTAGAGACAGGGATTGCTTCGGACTCAGAGAGACTCAGACTAAATTCTGGCTTATAAACTACTTGGGTAACCTTTGGCAAATTACTTAACCCTATAAGCCTCATGTCCTTTTCTACAAAATTGGAATTCTAATTATCCCTAGTTTATATAATTGCTGTGATTTTTGAATGAAATAATGCATCCAAAGGACCTGATGTAAGGTTAAGCACATAGTAAGTATTCAATAATGGCAATTGTGTTTTAATTAATAGCTTATTTGCAAATAGTTTTTGTTTATATTAAGAGGGGAGGGAATGGTCAGGAGATTGCATAAAATATAGTTAGTATATCAATGTATATCAGTGCATCCTTGAACTCTTAGCAAACTGCCTGTTCGCTAATCAGTTATTATTTTGTACCTATAATCAGGAGGAAGGTGAAGGGAAGACCTGTATTATAAAAGCTCCATTTTCTCATAAGAGCCATGCCTTCCATAACCTGTTCAATGATGACAGCACAGAATACGTGGCCCATGACTGTGCATTTTTATATTCCTGTGGGGTTCTGTAACCTTCATACTTATGGACAAATAGTTAATGTTTAGGCAGGAATTGCTTGGCTGCTGGTGTGAGGGCCGCTCAAATTCATTTTCTACATGTGTCCAATTGGCCTTGTCTTCTAGGTGGCAATTGCTTTAGGTTGTAATCTCTAACAGAGGCCTCACGATATTTAGATTTATGGTATGTCTACTGGAAATGTGCATTTATCACTATTAACTTCAACGATACAATCATCAAAATGTCAATCAGTTACAATATCAGAGGTTTATTATTTTTTTGCTTATGTGACTTCAGGTCAGAAGGATGGCTCTGCTTCCACCTATGGGTTGGGCTCAGGTCTGCTCATGTGTCCTCATTCTGGGGCCCAGGCTGAAAGGGTGGCAGTTCTCTGGGCATGTTCTGCTCCTGACAGTCACAGGCCAAACCATGCCAGCACGTTTTAAGTCTGCCTCTTTCACTTTTGCTAATATCCCATTGGCCAAAACAATCACTGGGCCAAACCTAACACAAAGTATGTGAGGAAATATATTCTGTTTGGTATAGTGGGAGTTTTCCAAAGTCACATGCAAAGCATATAGATATATAATATTATTGTGGAAAGGACATGAAGGATGTAATGACAATCCTGTTTATCATATGAGAAAAATAAGACTTTACATTGTACCCAGAACTAGGACAAAAGACAGAAATGATCAGAGACATCAGAGTGTGAACACTAATGCTCTGAGCATCAGCTGTGTACTGGAGAACATTGAAATCACCCCAAAGGATACCTTCTCTTCCTCCCTGACTTGCCGATGAGCATAAGTGAACAGATAATAATAAATACACATATGTATATATCATGGATTAATGATATATAAATGATACCTCCAGAGAGTCATTACTGTGGCTAAATTTGGGGGAACCTCCCAGGTTCTTGTGTAACTAGAATTTTGAGATAAAATCATGATATCTTGAACTCTTTAGGATTTCTTATGCAAGTTTTTGTTAGTTGGTTTTTGTCACTTGAATGATGTGAAAGTGGCTGTTTGCCTTTTAGCTAAGCACAGCATTCCTGTAAATACATATTGCTGAGTTGTATGCATTTTTGAGTCTCATGCATTCCTGAAAAATTGAACTAGTGGAGGGAATGTCACACAGTTCCAGTGCTGTTGGCTAAGTCATGGGTTGATTGGGGTATGTCTGCATAAAGGTTTGGGCTCAGGCTGTGGGTATGGAGTTTCTGAGAAAACTACTCTCTGTGCCCCTAAGGATTGAGCTAAGTGGGCAGGCGGAGAATTCCTAAAAGGACTCTGGATTTCTTACTCTAGCCATGCTTGACCCAGTGTTGAAATGTGTGAAAAGTAATACTTGTGCATCCATCTCCCCCATCATTTACTGAGTCTTTGGGCAAGTTTGTGATGGAACATTGGCACATTTTGGAAATGCCGACTCTGCAGGGCTGCTAGGAACAGGGACAGAAATAAAATAAACCTTTATCAAATTGATTCCAGCCTCTGCTGATAAAAAATGCAGCACAATGTAGCCAAAGTAGATGGTTTAGGTGGGGTTCCTCTACATACCAGCTTTCATTTTTTAGAGGTGAAAAACTGGCAGTTCATGGTTGAATCTGGCCAGCAGACATGTGATTTAGCTGGTATAAGTATGAAAATTTTTTCTTGTTCATGCAACAGTCTGTTTTTAGTTCACCACCTCCTTCTACCCTCATCGTCACCTCAACTTCCTCTCACCCACTTGATTGATGTCTGTTATTTTTGTTATCTAATTGTCCCTGGAGCAATATAAGTCTGCAACCATTCTGAGCATCATTTTCTTCAATTGCCAAATGTGAATGAGGCAATTTTACAGGGTTTTAGTGAAAATCTAATGCAATAATGTGGATATCATATCCAACACAGGGTTAGCTCTTCATAAACTCAATTACTATCTTCCTTCCTTCCTTCCTTCCTTCCTTCCTTCCTTCCTTCCTTCCTTCCTTCCTTCCTTTTTCCTTTCTTTCCCTTTTCTCTTGCCCCATTTCTCTCTCCTCTCCCTTATTTTTCTCTTTCTTTTGTAATGCTTTGATATTTATCTCTTCGGTCAACTTTAAACATGTTTTTGTTAGTTAGTGGGAATTCTGGGTTTTCTGGCTTATCCTGAAGTGAAAGTTGTATTAAATGTGTCTTCTGGTCCCTGACAA
The DNA here is from genome assembly GCF_014176215.1 of Rousettus aegyptiacus. Lineage (NCBI taxonomy): Eukaryota > Metazoa > Chordata > Mammalia > Chiroptera > Pteropodidae > Rousettus > Rousettus aegyptiacus. Next base: position 33,148,463 of record NW_023416287.1, on the reverse strand, counting down.
TTTCTTTATTGAAGGAGGCATATCTAAAAGGCACAAAGTGATTTAGTACTAAGTTAGTCCTACCCTGGATACAGATGAGTTTCATTGCTCTACTCCGGATTAATCCAGCAAGTGGTTGAAGATGAAAGCTATGCATCTCACCTGGGGGATCTCATAAATAGTGAAGTTAGGCTGCCTCGCCATGAGAATAGGAAATAAAATATAATTTTAGTTTCTTAAGACCCACCTAAATGGGTACATAATAGGAATGAAATAACAAGAGGAGAGTTAACAGCAATGGTTAGAACTCTAAGCAGACATAGTGACAAATCCTTCTAACCCTTTTCTTTCACACTTAAAGAAATGAGGCATATTAGGTTAGGGGACTCATTCAAGGCACATGGGTATTTAGTGCCAACAATCTTTGCACTAAATACCTAGTTTTCACTCATTGCCCTACCATCTCATTAACCACGAGGGCCCAGAAATTTTTCAGTTTTTGCATTCTGAATAACAAGAACTCAAGATTATTAGGGACACATGTTACCTAATCAATGAAGAGCTTATTGAGTAACAATGCTGATCTTGATTGTCAAAATAGACATGAAGGCGCAGCCATAGTATTCATATGACTCAGAGGGAGAGGAAGAGAGCCTTCTTTGAGTTCATCAGATCTGGGAATCAGCCATGATTTGGGGGCTTACCGGGTATAAACTTGAAAATACCACTTATTTCCTTAAGCATTATTTCCCTCATTTGCAAAGTAAAGATAATTATTTCTGAACTACTTGCTTCAAAAGTTTATTGTAAGTTCCCAAATATAGATGATTTTGCCCCCCATAAAACATTTACTGTACATCTTCTATGTGTAGAGCACATTATACTAGGCACCAGAGATTAAAAAGTAAATATGACAAGAACATGCTACATATGCAAAATGATGGACTATTATGTGTGCATAAGAGAACAAGTCATTATTATCACCTCAAGGGCTGCTTCCTTCTCTCTGGAAGCAGTGGGTAAAAAGATATCTGTCAATGCCTCCATCAGCCACACAGCTCAGAGCTTAGGATTAGTTGCTCTCAGTATTTACAGTAGTACTTAGTATGTTATCCAATGATCATTGTCGAAAATAGTGCTTCTGAAATTTTTTCTGCCTTTATATATATGTGAGTTTCAGGAGTGACTTATGTATTGTTCTTGATTGAGAATCATGATCCATGAGGGAAAGTGTACGACAGAACATTAAGGAAAAATGGCTGAATTTCTCCAGTTGTTTCATTTCCATCTCGCTTTAAGGTTCTGCATGACTCACTACACTTTTCTGAGTTTGAATTTCCCCCATTCTACTCAGGAAAGAAGAATCTTCCCCTGCCTGCTCCAGAGGTTTCTTGGGACATCAAGATGGCAATGGGTATTTTAAAAATGTATAATTGCTAAAAAGGAAAATGTTAGCAGGCCTACCCTCTATGTTCAGCCTTTACTTGGGACAGCTGGGAAAGAAAGTGATAACCCAGACAAAATTTCTTGCAACTTATCAGTAACCAAACTTCCTAGAAAACACACAAGTGGCATTTATCAACAGAAAGATAAGGGAGAATCCTTATCTGTGAGCTACTTTTAGCAGGATACCTAGTCTGTGTCAGAGGCTTGTTGTAAATAAGCCTGAAATTTATGAATTTATGGACAGGGCTCATTGAAAAATGTTCCATAAGCTATGGAATTTATTTGCTAATGGCTATGTCTTGCTATTTATTGTTTGCAAACTGAATCAGAAATAACTTGGTACTAGGTCTGGTCAGTGATTCATGTTACATCTCTTTTGCATTATTTTTGTTATGTCAGGTACCATCATAAGTAAGGTATAAAAAGATGTAGGTATGGAGGTATAGGCATAAAAAGAGGCCCTCTCTTCAAGTAATGCATATGATGCAGTGCTTAAATGTTACATGTGAAACCTGAGCCAGAAAGTCCTATTACAGGAGAGAATGGACATTTGGGGAGTTTTGCTTGTAGTCTTGGATCTCTCTGAGGGAACACTGCTTGGCCATGTCTTGCTATTTCTTGCAAACTTTGAATCAGAAGTAATGGTTCAAGTTAAATCTCATTTGTGTTATCTTTGTGCTTTCCCAGGTCCCCTCACAGAGAAAGCACTGTCATCGCATCAGTTTTGAGGATCACTGAGGAAACATCTGTAAAATCCAATCCAATTTTAAGAGTAAAGATTTTGTGTATGTGTGAGGTACAAGCACATGATAAAGAGAAACTCAGACTTGGCACAACAGTATCAGAGCACAGGCCCATAAAGCTGGGGGAGAAAGGAGATGCCCAGAGGCTTTGTGATTCTTTTTACGATGAAAGAAATAGTAAACTAGGGACAGTTTGGGAGAGGCTCTGGGCCATTTGGTCCACAGAGTGGGTATGGTCACCAATGTCCATAGTCACAGATATTCCCTCTCTCAGGTAGCCCCCCACCAGCCCACAAAACACTCATGGTTTCCTCTGCTGCCTGTTAGGAAGACAGCATTCTGTACCATTGCCTTCCCTCTCCCCTTTCATTTATCCTGAAGTATGTGTACAACTCAATGAGCAGCGGGAACTAGGTGAGCCTGGACTCCCCTTCCACCTTCTCTGCCACTCTGCTTTTCTTCTTTTTTCAAACATTGTCCATTGCCATTTTGAAAGCCAATATATAGAGACAAAATCAGATGCAAGAGACAGATATTCTCTTTAGTCTAAATAAAAATATTCTTTAGGGAAATTAACCCAAAAGGGCAAGTAAGAAAGATTTCATCTTGGAACCTACAAAGGCTCACTTTTGCAGTCCCCAGGCAGAGAGAGACTTCGAGAGAACAGCAGCTCTTCTCCTTGACCCTCTACCTCGACTGCAGAATTACCTACGGTGCTTTTAAAAATACTATGTCTTGACTTGCTCCAGACTACTTAAATTAGAATTTATGAAAGTGAGTCCCAGGCATATAATTTTTTAAATGTTTCCTAGGTGATTCTAATGAGTAGCCATAGTTGAAAATCACTGGGATAGGACTTTGTGATCATTTGTTATGGTCCTTATGAACAGAGTCAGGCAGTAAGTCCATTTTGGTACATGTAATGGCTCAGGGCTGAAATATCTGCTATTGTGAGACAAACTACATGAAATGGCAACCTAGCTACAGACCAGAGCATTGCTAGCCCATCTATGACATAATTTCTTTCATTATTTATGGCATTAACATGTCCTGAGATAGTACTGTCTGATAAGAACATGCTTAATGACCCAAGTCCATCTATGAGCCAGAGAGACATTCTGATTTGACTTCTCTCTTTGCAAGTTGATCAATTTGAGGAGGACATTAATATTTTTGCCATTTAACAAAATGACTTGCAGGTGGGACCTTATTAGAAAGTGTGAGATTTACATCATATCAAGGACAAGACCCTCTGCACTTCCTCCTCACTCATGGAAGAGCTGACGCTTCTGTTCTCAGGAGAAAAAGCACTGAATTTACATGTTATCCTAGAAATTCTGAACTCTGCAGCCAACTGGATCGCTTTAAAAACCCAAGTGGGAGACATATTTGCAGTCGATGTCTGCACATAAGGGATTTCTCTATGCATAATTTTGCTTTTAAGGATAATGGAACGAGGCTTGCTTTAATTAAATGCATAGGGAACACTAATTTGCTTTGAAAGGCACCACTAATCTTCTTATTGGTGGCCAAGGTATGTAGATAGTAATGGGACTTTCAAGAGAACAGGCATAAGCAGGATACCATTTTCAGGAAATATCTACTCTTGGAACAGACTCTGTCTTATGTATCCCTTGTGGCCAATGACTACAAAGTAACCCCAGAGTTAATCCATTATACCTTGCCTAACTTATAGCTGTGTCTTCATTAGGGGGTTATGTATATGATATATGCAGTTTTGGGTAAGCAAATTAAATTTCAAAATTATAGATCATTTATAATTTTGTTCTCATATTCAATTGTACATTAGTTTGGTCACCTTTGTGTATGTATACTCCAAAACTCATGTTATTTGTACATATTACTATATTTTTGCATTTTAGTCTTGTGGGAAACTTAAAAAGGTAAGTTATATGCTACTGCATTTATTGATGTTATTCTGAATAGTTTTATGGTACTGTTTTCTTTTCTTCCTTAATTAGACACTGGAAATTATATAGAAAATTACACACTCACAGAATATAACTCCTATTCAGAAAATTCTTGAGAATTTTCAGCAGCAGCAGCAGCAGCAAAAAAAAAAAGTATATCATCATCAATTTGATTAACAAATGGTTCTAAGATATAGTCCGTAGGGGGAGATCTTTAAAATACAAGCCCCATCTTTTACCAACTTCAGAATCTCCTTTGTAAATCTTGAAATGCTCCATTAAAAAACAAAACCAACCAACCAAACAGAAAACTCTTCATGCAATTCTGAAAGACTCAGTAGTCTATATTTGGCAATTAATTATGAGCTCATTTGGAGGCTGAGGTCCTACTGGTTTGAGGAATTGGAGAAAAGAGTACAGAGCTGCCCAGTCACTGAAAAGAGATGGGAAAATCCTGAAAAAATGAGAACCAGTAAGTGGGAGCCCAAAATTCTATAATAAACTCTTCCCAGTTCTCTCGCTGACCTCTCAACCATGGATACACATGGGACAGAATCCAAGTATCCCAAGTAAGGTGAAAAGAATTGATCTGAGATTTGAATTGTCACCCACTCCAGGGAGCATAGAGTTTTAAGTTTAAATATAGCCAAGTTAAATATCTGCTAAGTTAAAACAATAACCACCCCAACAAAAACAATAAAATAATAAAAAGCGACAAAACCCATAAAACAACAACAAAACCAAAACTCTTTGGAGGACCATAATAGAATTCAGTATCTGTTCAATGTTATATTCAGAATACAATTTAAAATTACTAGACATGCAAAGAATCAGGAAAATATAACTTATACTCAATGGAAAAGGCATTACATGGAAACCAATATCAAGGAAGATCAATTTTGTGTTTCATCTTCCCTGAGGCAGTAGCAGCCTCATTTGGAGGAAGAAGTAAGATGGTGAAAATACTATTCAGGCTGGGGCATCACCTGTCTGTGGGAATGGGTACTCTAGGAAGAAATTATCCGTCAGAATTCCTTCTGACTGGGTGCATGGGTCTATGGAAAAACCTGTCTTGCTACCCCCTGGTGTCTCTCCAAAGGGTATAGCTCAACAACAGGCCTTTCCAGACAGAAACAGTGCTTGTGGTCAGGTAGATGTGAGGATTGGGATGGTTTGGTTTACCATGGGGACTTGATCAGGTTTGGAGCAAGAGCCAATCTTGTCTTAGAGTGGGGCTGGAATCAGCGGGAATGGATGACTACAGTGCCACACCGTTGTGAATTACCATGGAATTCTGTTTTGTAAATTATAATAGAGTATAGAAGGAGAAGAAAAAAAAACAGTTAAAAATTTTAGGAGCTTAAGTATTAAATGGCCAGAAAGAAGAGAGTGAGCCTATAGTAGTGCTAGAGTAGAGCCATAGAGGTGGAAAGAAAACTAAAAGTGTTGAATCATGAAAGTTAAGGAAGACCTGGCTCTCTATCTTTTGGTGTCTCTTCAGATGGTGAAGCTCAACAACAGGAGCAGTGCAATACCCTCTAGGTCAATCAAGGCAATATCTTTTTCCATCCCCTTCCTTTTAGTTGCTGTGTATCTTTTAATCTGAAGTGAGTCTCTTGTAGGCAGCATATGTAGGGGTCTTATTTTCTTATCCATTCAGCCACTCTCCCTTTTGGCTGGAGCACTTAATTCTCTTCCATTTGAGGTACTCGTTGATAGGAATGTAGTTATTATCATTCTTTATTCATATTTTTGATACTTTTTTTTTTCTTCTTAAAGAAATTCCTCCAACATTTCTTGTAATACTGGCTCGGCGATGATAAATTCCGTTCGCTTATTTTTGTCCGGAAAGCTCTTTACCTGTCCTTCAACTCTAAATGATAGCTTTGCAGGATAAAGTATTCTTGGTTGTAGATCCTGGGTTTTCATCACTTTGGATATATCGTGCCAAACCCTCTGTCTTGCAAAGTTTCTTCTGAGAAATCAGCTGCCAGCCAATCTTATGGGTGCTCCCTTGTAGGTAACTAACTGATTTTTCTTCCTGCTTTTAAGATTCTCTCTTTGTATTTAACCTTTGTCATTTTAATTATAATGTATCTTGGGATGGGCCTCTTTGAGTCCCTGGTTTTTGGGACTCTCTGAGCTTCCTGGGGTTTTATGTCTATTTCCTTCACTAGGTTAGGGAAGTTTTCCATTATTACTTCTTCAAATAACTCTTCAACATCTGGTTTTCCTTCCAATATTCCTATAACACGAATACTTTTACATTTAATAGCATCCCATAGGCTCCTTAAATTATAATTATAGTCTCGGCTTCTTTTTTCTTGCCATTCTGATTGAGTGTCCTTGGCTTCCCCATCCGCTATATCAGTAGTTCGATCCTCTTCTTTATTCACACTGCTTATTCTACTTAATATACTTCTCATCTTAGCGAATGTATTCTTTCCTCATTTCTGACTGGTTTTATAATTTCTATTTCCATTTTTATGTTTTTATCTCTTTGTTAAAGTTCTCACTGAATATATTTACACTCTCCATAAGTTCATTGAACATTTTTATAACCAGCATTTTGAACTCTGCATCTGTTAGATTGCTTGACTCCATTATTTCTTGTTCTCTGTTTTGTTCTCATATGATTTCTGCTTCTTTGTCTTCTCATTTTGGCTACCTTTCTGTGTCTGTTTCTATGTACTAAGCAAAGCTCCTAAATCTTTCAGTCTTATTAGTGTGGATTTGTGTAGTAGGTGTCCAGTGGCAAATTCCTGAGAGGGATTCAGCTGCAGGCCAAATTTAGCCCAAGCCTGTGCCCCTCCGGGGCCACCTGTTAAGTTTCAGCAAGCAATCCACAGATATTCTGTTATAGTTGCCTTAAGAGGCCACGCCAGAAACCAAGGCCAGCTGCAACCGGTGTGAGTCTTGGCACTGCCCAGCAAGGAGTACCTGACTCACTAAGGATACACCGGGATGTGGCTTGGGTGGAGCCATGAGTTGAAAGAGACAGTTTCAAGGAATCCTCTGGGTGGAGCGATCTCTATTATCTACTGTGATGGTGTCTCTGCTATGGCAATGCTGAGTCCGAGCACTGGAAGTGGGAAGGGCTCAACAGGAAACAATTGCTACCGCCGGCACTTTTGTCCATAGGGAGTCTTGCCTCGGCTCTCATTCCGACAACTCCCGTAAGTCCCTGGTGCCTCCGTTGCAGCCAGACTGGCACTGGAGCTCAGAACGAGCAGGTCCATCACTGCGGATATGGCCCCTTTAAGATTAAGAGGCGTATGCCACTGCTATGGCTTCTGTTCCATTCAGCCGCTCTGGACCAAGCAGCCTCGCGTCCTCACCCCATCCTACCTTCTGCCACTGCAGGGCAATTTCTTAGATTTCTTCCTAGTTATATGACTTGTTCACCTAGAACCCAGGCAATTTTTCCTTGCTGTTTGCTCCTTGTTTCTGTCACAACTTTGATTCGGTTACCAGAGGGATGAATAGAGCTCTATCATCTATGCCGTTTTTTTCCCCACCCCCCATATATTAAATTTTATGATTATTAAATAAAAACTCAACAAGAAGCAATATGCTTATGTCCCTATAGTGGTCAACCCTCTTATCCCCTCAAACACAACAAAAGAGGGAGTAGCACAAACAACAATGACACGGCAGAAAGCTTCCTGATCATTGTCATGATAGGGTAACTTTTACTCCCATATGGTCTTCTTTCCCCTCAAATATTTTGTTCTTAACATGATGTAATTCCAATTCTCAATGTGTGTTCTGAGATCTTTATATTATATTACTCTCTTTACTTTTGTTTTCATGCAAAATATCTTGCTGATATTTAGAGTTAAAAAAATGAAAATGTCTTTATTCCTTATCTGTTAAATTTTACACTTGTTCATAATACTTAGTTTGCTATTTTCAGTTCTCTGTTGAATATGGACCAATTCATGTGACTTGCGGGTTAAAAAACATGAACAGAATGATATATCATTTTCAGGATTAAGAGTAATGATTCTTCATTCTTTCTCTCTCCCTTATGCTGCTGTGACTACCCTGTGTCACTGAGTGAAGATGATGTGGAGTAAACCTCTCTATAAGTGATGAACATGTATCATAAATGAACCTTTGCTCTTCAGGCAAATGAGATCTGGGGATTGTCACTGCAGCATAACCTAGCCTAGCCTATGCTGATTAGCACAACTTCCTCCATTCATTTCAAGATGACCATTGACATGTAGTAGCATTTTGGGGAACTTACTAATTGTCACTTAGATCAGAATTGACATATAAACCATACTTCTGACACTGTAATACCAGGAAGAAACTTAGCTACCATAGATCTTTAGCTCACCCATCACAGAGCAAAAAGTTGAAAGTTATCCAAACAAAACAAACTCTTGATCCCAACTAGTATCATTTCTCATCTTCTGGCAAAATATTTAGTAAATAACAAATTTAGTGAATAGTGAATTCAGTCAGTAATTAATTTAAAATGACTGCCTAAATGCTTAAGATATAAGAGATTATTCATATAAACAATTGTTAGAAACCAATAAGCCACAGCACAGGTTGTACATTTTTTTTTTTTTTACTATTAATGTTTGTTATGTATAACTTTTGAATGAAGTAACATTTGCTACATTGAATTAAAACATTTTTAGGGTGAGAGATCTGGTTCTAATTCAAATTCAGCAATATGACATGAATTCTCCAAAATAGCTATTTAGGATAATCCCTTTGAAAACAAGACTTTGAAATGCACACCATAGTAGAAAAAAACGATACTTTCTCAAGTTTGCTAATGGCTGCTTTATCATTTCCATTCTCCTGGGATATTTCTCATTGCTCTACAAAGTTCTCCCTGTGTGATCTCACCCCTCCTTCAGTTTCTAATAAAGAGATTTAGCAAAGGAAGAATAAAGGATTCCCTGGGCTGGTCTTGGGAATGTGCAAAGAATGAGGATGTATGTAGAACTGAGCAGCAGGACTAGCCATGGGTATTTGCCTTGGGTGTTCAAAGCAATACAAGTGGATTCTTGAGGGCAAGGTCTGAGGAGAGGGATGTTCCCCTGAAGACCAAGGGAAAAATTTTCTGCCTAGACATGTAGGCAGAAAATATTGTTCACAGTAAGAACCAACAACAAGGACTCTGGAGAATCCTACAGAACAGACTTCTGTCTTTCTGCCAGCTTCATTTTTCTAGCTCTGCTTGATTCAGAAATGTCTTAGAGAAATAGCCCAGTCCTTGTGGGATTCAGTTGCCGTTTTGTGACCTTCAGGCTGACCTCTAGCCTGAGCTTTAGACCAAAACTTCTAACTATTTTTCCTCTTTCCTCCCAATTCAGGTCTCCTGCAATTACTCCCTGTCTTAATGACTGGCTTCTCTTCTGTCAGTATTCCAAGCCAGAATCCTTGGAGTAATTCTCAGTTCCTTCCTTTTCTTCACTCTCAACATCTAATTAATCCTGATATTCTTACTTGGGAAATATCTATTCAGTTTAAACTTCTCTCTCCCCATTGCCTCTGGCCGGTTTTCCTGCCACCAAACTTTTCCTACTCTATTTCATCTGACCCAGGACGCCAGAGTCAGCCCCTCATAGAGGAAGCAGGTGTGCCAGAATCTGAGTTGAGACATGACAGAGTGGAAAATGAGAGAAGAAAAAATGAAAAGTTAATACAGAGGATTTTGGGATTAACAGATATGAATAAACTTGCCAATGTGGGGATTCTATCTACAAGGCTCTTGGTCTCTTTCCAGGTGTCAGGAGCCATTTTTCCTTTACTTCCAAGAGTCACCACAAATTAATTCACAGTCCTCACAATCCTAGCCCAAGACTGAGACCCAGAGACACTACTGAACGGTTCCTTTCCAAGCTGTCATAGATGGTACTGTCATAGAATCTTCCATTTAATGGAACGATCGACCACTCATTTTAAGAAAAGATCTTGCCTTCATCCCACAAAGATATGGTTTAATGGTGTCTACCAGATACACTTGAAAAAAGTACTTTGCACTTAATATCTATAGAAATGACACATAAAGAAGCCAGGCATGGCAGGTTAAGGCAGGAAATTGGATCTAAAGGGAAGGCTCTGGAGCACTCAATCTGCGACTGTCAAGGCCCTGGCATTGCATAGAGGGGACAATGGGCATTTCTAAGCAGGCATGAAACTCATTCCCGTAAAGGATAGAGTGCTCAGGTGAAGTTGAAACAACACCTGTATTTGAGTGGGGAGGGATAGATTTTGGTTGTTGGTCCCAATACCATGTACTTTATCTATCACAACATTCTGTTGATACATTAGGAGACAGTGGCACAACGAGCAGTTCTCTAACACTCTTAAAACTTACCCAGGATCTCAAAGAACATTTGTTTATTTGGGTTATTTTTATCAATTTAAATTAAAACAGAAATTAGAACAGAATAATTTAAAATGCAAGAACATACAAACACCCATTCCATTAACCATCAGTGTGATAACATCTCGTTTTGTAGACTCTGGCCCACTCCACTGTATACTCATAAGAGAATGAGAGTGAAAAATACAATATTTTAGTATTATTATAAAAAAAGTTTTGACTTTGTGTGGCCCTGAGAGGATCTTAGAACCCTCAAGTGATCCTGAAACATACTTTGAGAACTACTAGGTTAGATAAATTTTCTGAGGTGATGTGATGGTAAGTATGGAGCTGGTATTTTAGTCCAGATCTGACAATAGATCCAATGTTCTTTTTATCCCTATCAAAGCTTGATACTGCATAGGAAAGAATCCAGAATCTTTACCTAAATGCCTAGGAAAAAAGTAAGCCATAGAAACACACACAGTAGGCAGGATTTATCTCTATTGGAATACAGATTTGGGGGGTTAATTCGACATACATGTCTGCTTTGGGAGATTAGCAAACTAACTTATTTGGGCTTTCAATCTGTTTTCATCCCTGGGATGAAAGTCTACTATCCTTATACACACCTTAGTTTCAAGTTCTCTACTGCTTGATTGTGGAGTCAAGCCACCGAACAAAGGCACGTGGGTGGCATGAGACAGACTCATTGCTGACTCCATGGCATTGCATTTGATGCTAGGAAATGGTCGGTCATGGCTCAGATGACTTTCTGAAATCAGAAATTACCATGAATCCTCAGCCCTGGCAGAAGTATCTCAAGGTAAAAGTATTTAATGAAACCCAGTGCCCTTTCCTAAGAGCTTTCAGAATTCATAGTGAGAAACAGCATCTGTGGACCCTTTGCCTCAAGCTCTGTGCTCACTTCCCCACCACCACTAAACCTAGCTCGAGTTTCTATTATGGAACACATGTCACTTGTGTGTATGGATAGAGGAGCTGCAGATAGGAGCTCATGGGCGTCATGGTGTTGGGTAAAACAAATGTCAGCCCCTAAGCTGTTGCCCAAGATAGGCTGTGCTGCGAGGATATTGCAGCGATAGCTGCCATCTCAGAAAAGCATGGCTTCATTTCAAATCTGCTAGTGATACATAACTCGAGGTTTATTTTCTCTTATAATGACTTTACTCAGAAGAGATATTTACCACTGGCATCCCATTGGCTCAGCTCCTCAATCCATGAAATCTCCTTTCAGGAGTTGTTATGTACATCTGTAAATGCCTAAAAATCAATGCCATTTAGCTAGTGGTAGTGACCTTTTCAGATACAGGCATGATTTTAAAATGACATGTGATAGATAAAGTACAGCAGTTCCAATACAACACGCAGGATTTCCAATACCACTTTAATGACCCTCTCTAACAAAATGGGAGAAAAAGCAGAAGCTCTATCTGCTTCAGAGGCAGTTCTCAAAGCTGAGGGAAACAGGGAAACTGGCCTGATTCATCAGAAGGGTGTCAACTGCCAGTTTTAACCCTTTTGTCAAAGGTCACACCCAGGTGACTCCAGCCCTCCCAGAAGAGAGCAAAACATAGCCAGGACTCAGAAACTAAGGCTCTAGATTCTTATCTTATCCCTGCTTTGTGATCCTGCCTGACAATATCTTCTCTGGGCCTTACCTGTCCCATCTACGGAGTGGGGCAGGAATATTTCTGTTTTATTTACCTCAGAGATTCGGGAAGAGGTTTTTGGGTTTTGTTTTTGTTTGTATTATATCCCCAGAACTTGTTTATGTTATTACTAGAAGTTTGTATTTTTTGACTACCTTCACCCATTTTGCCCACTCCCACCCCTCACCCATAACCTCTAGTAACCACCAATCTGTTCTCTTGATGAGTTCATTTTTTTTTAGATTCTACATATAAGTGAAATCATATAGTATTTATTTTTCTCTGTCTGACTTATTTTACTTATCCTGATGCCCTTGAGGTTCATCCATGTTGTCATGAATGGTAGGATTTTCTTGTAGTTGACTTTTTGTTTTCTCCTGGCCAAATAATATTCTATTAAATATATATATATATTTATTTATCCAATAAATATATATTTATTTATATCTGTTTTTATATTTATATATTTACATGATTTATTATATATTTATTATATATACTTATATATAGTCATATATTAAAATATTTATATATTTATTTATATATATTTATCAATTAAATATATATACACAAATATATCCCTCTCTCCCTCTTTCTTTCTTTTCCTCCTTTCCTTCTTTTTCTGTCTCTCTGTCTCTCTGTCTCCTCTCTCTTTCCCTCTTTCTTCCTCTCACCACCCTGCAATCATAAATATTGCCACTGGATGTTCCCCCACAACTGTGGTACCCCAAGGAGCAGGAGCAGTAGAAACATGGAGCAGCTCCATGACCAGTTTGGCTAACCAAACCTTTCCCTGGGATTTTTAATCTAGACCAAAAAGATGCAGAGGAGGATGAAAGAGTTAGAATGCCTTCATTCTAGACATGGCGCTGCCAAGCAGTTCATGCTGCTAAGACTGTTTGGATCTCCTGCCCATTTCAGCCCTGGTGCATCAGCATCCCCTCCCCTTCCTCCATAATCCTGTGAGAGCCTACAAAGCCCTCTGATGAATTTTATTCTTGCCTAAGGTTGCTGTTACAGAATTCTGCTGCTTGTTATCAAAAGGTCTCTAGCAAATGCAATCAGGTAACATCTGTAGTTGGTACAATACTAGCCTGACATTTTAATACTTTTAATTAATCAAAGGAATGGTCTACAGACTTACTAAAATTAAGGTTAATCTTTAATTTTGTTTATATCGAGATTTAGTTTTTTCTCCTTTATGAAAAATATTTGCCTCTGAAAATAGCAAACTTTTGTACATTTTTAGCCTGCCAAGTAAATTGATATTTGTTTAATTTGCCAACAAAATCCATTAGTATCATGGCTGGAATCTGTTGGGGATGAGTTTCAGCCTAGATTCAGTTTTTATAGGCCATTCCTGAACCTCAGAAAACAAAGATTTACTATCGTTTTTATGGAAATGCTGGAAGGACCATAACTATGATAACACAGATGGCACAGTTGTAAAATATGTATGTAAGTGTACATAAAAAGAAGCACAATTAGGTAAATAGATGTTTAGATTGCCTTGGAGAGACGGAAACTTCAATGTGGGATTGTTTTTGTGTCTCCATATGGCTTGCAGAGAAAGTGACGGGATGACTTTTCCATGCAGTCTTTTGTCTGGTTCTCTTTAAGAACCCACAGCTGAACTTCTTTGGGTTGGCCTGCATAGCAGTTTTCTTATTATCCTCTCAGACAAGAAGGAATTCACTGGAAAGCAATGTCCCTTGAGTGGTGTCCTTTGGGAATCTATCGAGGGTCAACTCATGCTCTCCAACTTGGAACCAAGAGCAAATCTGTGATACTAATGACAGGGTGGGACTCTTCACCTGACTCCCTGGTGAAGATGGTACATATTCCTGCAGAAAAGACCTCAGCTACTACAAAATGGCATTGATGAATCAGATTGATTTGGGATTTATAATGTGATAGATTTTTTAAATCTAGTTTAGTTACTTGGACCAGACTTTGAATAATTTAACAAACCAATTACCTAGTTTGGGACATTCTCTCTTAACATTCAGTTTCTTCACCTGTAAATATTTGCTTTCAAATTGTAGGATTTATAAGATTGTGAATGTCTGGTATATAATAAGCACTTTTTAATGGTGGCCATTATTATTTTATAATAATTATATTTGCCAGTAAGATATTTTGCATTTTTAAAGAAGTCCATAAACTTTAAGTATGGATCTATTGAAAGAATGCATACAGGAATTAGAAAAACAAGAATTCCAGCCATGTTAGTAGTAATGAAAATGGGCAGAGTTCAACAAGCAGAGCCAGTGAACCCATGGCATGTCTGAGTCTTGCAGAGTATGGAACTGGATTATCACTGCAATTCTACTATGTCCATTTGACCAGGAAAGATGTGATTCTGTGCCAATTTTAGGCTTAGCTTGACTTGGTTGACAGCCTTTTTTTTTCTGCCTTTGGAATGTTGACTCTTGAGACAATCCCTTTTAGAACCTAGCTGCTGTGCTGTGGAATGTCTTAGCTACATGGAGATATTTCAGTTGACAGCCTCAGCGAAGCTGTGGTATTAACTGCCAGTTATGTGATAGCATCAGCTTGAATATTGCAGCCCAGTTGAGCCTTCGGATGACTGCAGCCCCAGCTGACACCTGAGTGAATTGTGTGAGACACACCATGTGAAAACTACTCAGGGAGTCCAGTCAAACCAAAGAACCATGAGAGATAATAATTGGTTTCGAGCTACTATATTTCAGAGTGATTTATTGTATAACAAAGAGAACTGAGATAATACCAATCATGGATACAAAATCACTTAGTGAATGTCCATGTTGAATAGAGTAGATATTAACTTTTATTCTCTTGAGGTGGCCTGGAATCCCTCCTACTTGCCATCTACTTTCCAGTTATAGGAAGTAATATGCCTATATTTACATTGTCACAGACCCATGAAGTCATAAGTGACCCTTCTGTGATTCCTTGCCATCATCTCCATTCCCACGTCGCTTTCTTCTCTTCCTTCTCATTGTCTGGCTCCTACTTCTCAGGCAGAAGGTAGATTTCTTCCTTTTGTTAAAATCTAACTTTTCTTCTCTGTATCAATTTTTTACATTCCTGCTTTTTGTCCTTTTGTTCATCTCTTCCCCTTTCTGTTTCCTAATTTTTCCCAGGTTTGTAGCTGGTCATCTTAACTCCCTTTGAGCCCCTTACTCTTGGGTTCACTGTTTGGTAGTAGACAGCTAATGCTTCTGCCTGCCTGACATCTCTTGCTCTTTGTTTTAGTGCCATCATAGGGACACTCCCCCCATTCTATGTGGTCTGTGTGAGACAATTAATCCAGACTCCTCCCTCACCTCTCAACCAAGGGTAGATTGTGTGGTCAAAAATCAGCAAGAATCTTTCTCCTGAGAATTTCAGTTTCAGTAGGGTATCAATAAAAAAAAAAATGGTGAGTACTGAGGGCAGACACCTGAAGAAATGACCATTTCCTCTTGCTGCCTAGATCTGGGGAGCTATCTCATTCTGTTCTCCTGAGGTCTGCTTATATAATTCTTCATTTTATCCCTGATTTATGAATTGCTCTTCCAATAGGTAATTCTAAATTTGAATCAACCAGAATTTCCTATTGTGTGGGACTAAAAATCTCAATTGAAAAATTATTTCCCTCCCTCTTTTATTTTTTCTCTCATTCACTTTCCTCTCCACTTAGTTCTCTGTTGTTCTTTTTTTTAAGTTTATTTCTGTGCTTTTCTCTCATTGTCTCCTTTAACAGACATACATACTCAAGAATTTTTTTCTCATATGTACTGTTACTTTTTTCAAGGTCTCTTTCTTTTCTTCTTATAATTAAATTGTTTTAAGTTAAAATCTTCTGGGCCTTGTTTATGCCCAATCAATTCCACATGGCTCTCCTTCCCTGCTTGGTGGTCTGTGGGATTATAATGAATCTGGAAGTCTCTGCCATTGCTTTCACTTTGCCAAGGTGGAGCTTATCTCTATAGCTCCCTCCCAGAAGGTCCACACGCTATCCCAAAAACCAGGGTTTCTTGGTGCACAGTTTGGCTCTCTGAAGACCAAGACTCTGCTACTCGATTTGTGGTGGTTTTTGTACAAGTCTAGTATTAATATGTATATGATACATCTTTGGTGCTGATTTTGGGAGGTCTTGTAGAAATCTGGCTGTTGGGTTGGCTCATGTAAATATGGAACAGTGTTGAAATAACTTTGAAATGAGAAATAGAAGATCTGGACTTTACTTCCAGGCTGGGGGGCACCAGCATCCAGGCTCCTAACCACTACATCTACTGCTTCTCATTGGATTCCTGTCTGCATCTGCCCCTCTTTTCTTTGCCAGTGTTGGTTCCTGGTCAAGATTGTGCATATGGGAAGGTCACAGGTAGGGTCTAGAGAAAGATTTCAGTGTCCATTTCTGAGTGGCCTGTTAGGAGGGAGAAGACAAATATTAAAAAGGCCACTTTGGAGAGTCTAGAATCGAAGATGTTTGTATATAGCATGAAGGGGACATTTCAAGGCCCTGTTCATATTTGCTTGCCGTTCACCATCCCTGTGTATGCTATGCCGGTGGCTTCCCATTGCTAGTAGCTTTTGCTGGCAGCAGGAGTATGCTTGGTCTGTGTGTGGAGCAGGCCAGAAGTACAGAGAAGTTTACTTAGAGCAGCTTTGAACCAATGATAAAAAGAAGTTGGTGAGTGAATACCTCAGCTCTTTCACCCCTTGGAGGGGGAACTTCTGTGAGACATAGTCTAAGCAGACTGCCAGAAATCAACTATGGGATTAAGCCCCAATTGTCTACAGTGGTTACTTGCTCATCAGAACACACTTTATTGGCTGCCTTCCCATCTGTCTGATTACCCACTGCCTCCAGTGCTTCCTGAAATTACCCCTCCACGCTCTCCAATAAGCCATTTGTACTCAAATCCTTCTTTCAGGGTCTGTTGCCTAAGAGAACCCAACATGAAAAGAGGGCCTTCAAACAGTGAAGCCAGTAGGTGGAAACAATACTCCTCGGCTATAAAAGAGGCAGCACAAATTTCACAACACAAAGTTGGCTTTTCGAGGCATTCCTCTTATTCAGTGTGTGTGTGTGTGTGTGTGTGTGTGTGTGTGTGTGTGTGTGTGAGAGAGAGAGAGAGAGAGAGAGAGAGAGAGAGAGATTGAGAGAGAGATGGTTGGATAAGGATTGAAATATTGTGAAAATCACTCTGGACTGGGGAATATAAGCTAGAAACCAGATAGACTTCATTACCTGTGAATTAAAGAAATCACAAAATTTTTTGTATCAAGTTCCTTTCTGCAAAAAAATGGCTCAGCTGACCTCACCAAGGTGTCATGATAAGAAAGCATTAGCTGACAGCTGTGAACCTTTCATAGCCTGTTGAAAAATGATAGTGGTACTGGAGCATTTAGGTTCCTTTACTTAATTAAAGGTTTCTTCAGTTTTTACAGTGAAATAGTTTTGATAACAATTTCTAAAATGCCAGCATTATGCACTAAGCTATTGCCGTGAATAGCACTGATTTTCAACAGCTATGTTCATTATAAATTCACTGACACAAAAAGTGCCAGACTGATAAACACACATGTCCTAAGCTCTGAAATCATGAAAATTTAATGGTTGCACTCTTGTTGCCCTGAGTCTTGTTTCCATTGTTGCTTTTCAGTTCCTGTTTAACATGCTTGAAGCATCCACAATAAAGTGAGCAGATCTTTTCAAGACAGCTTGCCTTTAACTGTGTTCAGGACTAGGCCTTGGGGCTTTGATCTTCTTTACTTCTGCTCCGCAGACCAGACTACAAGTTCCTTATAAGGACAGGAGGCTGGGAACACCAACCAGCGATATTTCATTTTGGGTCTCAATATTGTGATGGGTTTGTTCTAAGATTCAGGATTTAGGACTGCAGATTCAGAAACTCAGTACTTTTGATTTCTTCCAAAAAGATTCTGGGAAATGAGTCCAAGGGGAGAGAGGTAAGAACCGCTAGTCCTAAGACCCACAAAAAAATGCACATAAAATGTATATGACATTCACTATGCTGTGGGATTGTCCATGATTGCCATGTTCAATTTTCATAGCAATCCTATGTGTATATTCATTATATCCATTTTTGCAGATGAGAAAACTCAAGTTAAGAGAAGTAAAGTGACTTGCCTGAGCTCACACCCACCACTCATGAATCCAGGATTGGAATTCTAACTCAATCTTTTCTTCATCACTTTGTCCTATAGCAGCGTTTGGATATTTGAAGATAAGTTTCAGGTTCTTCCGGAGTCACATACTGCCTATGAACATTTCCTATCTATGTAAGGGTGTTGAGACAGATGTTCACTAAAGCATCTCCTAACTTTTATACTCGAGGATGGGCTATGAAAGGGTAAGCCTGTGCTAAAATGTTCTGGGTCTTCTATTTGATTGTTTTTATAATAGGACAAATTACTTTATGCATGAGACATATCTAAAATCATGAATTGGCCTTTATTCTGATTCTATTTGAGACCTCCATTGGAGGTCCACCGAAACCTCCATTAGCATGTTCTCTGCCTTAAGCTGGGTGGCTTCTGAGGGAGAGGGGGAGTTTCCCACATACAACTGGTCCAAGCCGAGTTGTGTGGATTATTTTTGGCTCACTTCCTCAAACACAGATTCCAAAATAAACCAGGAGAAACTTTCCAGAGAAGCTAATATGAGTTTGCCTTGAAGCCTTCTCAAGTGTGTGTGCTAGTGCCTGGTGAAGGCCCAGAGTAATTTTGTATGTCCTAACTCTATACTTTTATAATTTCCTGGCACATCTGTACCACTCACCTGGTGACCTTCAAAGAACCCATTGCACCATTGCTTTTCCCAGAAATGGCACAGGGCCTCCTTTGTTTTGGGTCTCTATTTTCAGTTCTTGGCTTTGCTATGTCTATAACCATGGCTCCAGGTTTTATTCTTTCTGTCTTTGTCTTTTCTCTCTTGAAATGTTAATTCCGACTCATGTTTCTGGCCATTTTCATTTTAGAATCATACTGTCTAGAGCACTCCGCTTTCACTCTGGTCACTTCTGAATGAGACTGCCCAGACTCATAAGTTACTGTGATGGGAGCCTGGTCTGGACCTTCCCTACCTTCACTGAGAGGAGTATGTTTCAAAGCCTGTTTCTAATTTGAGTCAGGAAAATGGTAAACAAAGTCTTCTCTCTTATCAGGAGTTGGGGGATAAATATGGAGAATATAAGATGAAAAATTCACTCCTGCTAAAGTAGCAGTGGACTTGGCCTACAGCCTACTTCTGCCTTATTTTTTCTTGGCCATTTTTTCCCAACTGCTACTACCCGAAGGAATTGGTTTTCTACTGCTCATACCATATTACCATAAACTTAGTGACTTAAGGCAACACAAATTTACTTTCTCAGTTTTCCTGCTTTAAGAATATGGGTTGGCTTGTCCTTCTGTTCAAGGTTTTTTGTGGGCTGAAGCAAAGTGTTGGCCAATATTGTGATTCTTATCTGAGGCTCCCGGTCCATTGACTTTTACAAAGTCAATGGTTGCTGATAGAATTTAATTCCTTATGGTTATAGGACTGAGCCTTCATTCCTACTAGCTATCAACTGGGATTGCCCTGGAGTTCACCCACAGTTCCTTATTATGTGGCCCCATATGCAGTTCACAGTATGGCTGTCTACTTTTTCTCAGTCCAGTGAGAAATGTCTCTCTGATGCTTCACCTTTTTATAAGACTCCTCTGATTAACTCAGAGTTACCCAAGGTAACCTCCTTTTGATGAACTCAAAGTCAACAGAAAAGAGGATGACCTGAAGACTGTTGGTGTCATACTCAGGATGGACTTATAGGAAGAGTAGCTCTGGTCTTCACTGTTTATGTGTTTGTATTTAATTTGGTAGTTGATACCTGGTTAACAATTTAAGAAAACAATTGTTAATATTATTAATGATGGTCAGTGGACATCTGACTTTGCCAGACTCATCAGTCCTTGGTTCTGCAGTCAAGGCTGTTATTTAACATCTATAAACCACAATTTTCATTCTTCTATTGTTGTGAGGGAAGGCCAGTGGCTGTGTGGGTGCATGTGTGTGTGAGTGTGTATAAATCAGACCCTCTGTACATATCTGATAAACTATGACCTACAGCATGTCATTTTGCCTGATTTTTTTCCCCTTACTAAAGAAGAAAGGGGAGGGGATAAAAAGGATCCTTACATGTCACCTAGTCCTCTCAAGACTCATAAGAAGCAGGAATAGTTATTTTCACAAGAGATCTGGGGAAAACTGGCAGTGGGAACAGGGCTGCTGGGGTACCCAGGTGAGGAAGTATGCTACAGATTGAGGGAAAGGCTATATTCTCTTCTTTCTCTTGAAGCAGAGCATGGCTCTGCCATGCTGGAAGACCACAGTGGAAGACAATAGTTTCTGTGCCTGGTAGTTAAGGAAGGGACCTAGAGAAGAAGAATAAAGGGACTGCAGACTCCATGAGACCGCTGACTGAATCAAGAGTTTCCGTGAGTAAGCTTTGAGGGTCAGAGTTTTTGTTTTTGTTTTTAACTCAATGGTTAGGGACTGAGTTAAAAACAAAAACAAAAACACAAGGCATATCATTCCTTGGGGCTTCGATGAACATTCTGTTAGATTAATTATGACAGGCAGAAGAATGCCTTCTTTCCCCCACCATAAAGATATCCTAATCCCTACAACCGGTGGATATGTTATGTTACAGGACAAAAGGGAATTAAGGTTGCAGTTGGCATTAAGGTTGTTAATCAGCTGTTGTTAAAATAGAGACATTCCCCTGGATTATCTCTGTGGGCCCAATCTCATTACATGAACTCTATGAAGAGGAAGAGGAAATGGAAGGCAAAATGTGACTCAAGAGACATGATGTGAGAACTCCAAGTGCAATTGCTGACTATGGTTGTAGGAAGGGAGCCATGAGCCAAGGAATATGGTAGCTTCTAGAAGCTGAGAAAAGCTTTCAGTTTTTAGCCAGTAAGAAAACAGGGGCCTCGGTCCTATAACTTCAAGAAACTAAAATCTGCCAACAACCCGATGGGCAGGAAACAGATGATCTCCTAGAAGATGAACTCCAAAAAGAAATGCAGCCTGCTGACACCTGTATTTTCACCTGGTGAGAATCCTGCCAGAGTTAGAACCTAAAGAAATACAGGAAAATAAATTTGTGTTGCTTTAAACCAGTAAGTTTGTGGTAGTCAGTTATGACAGCAACAGAAAACTAATATGGTAATTAAAATGCAAGGGCCCAAATAGTTCAATTCTCTCCTCATATTTAAGACCTCTTCAGAGTGTGTCTCTATCTGAGAACTTTATTTCTATTCTTTAATTCAAATATGACCATAAAAATATATTTCTCTTATGTCTTTTACCTTTCATTTAGTATTCAGTAGTATTTACTCTTACAGTTTTGTCTGTTTGTTTGTTTGTTTATGCCTTTAAAAACTGTTCTAACTCTCTTTACTAGGTTTAAAAACTATGTATAAATAAGGTCAATAAACCTGAAAGAAGGACCTAGGGAATTATAGATACAAATTATGAACTGTTTTTACCTGTCATGTGGAAAAAAATTAAATGACGTATAATATGAAGTTTGATAAGTGTGAAAGGAAACATGTGTTTATAAACAGTTAGAGGGAATGTAAACCTATTGAATCTTTTACAGAAAGTAAATATGACAGTATTTTTATAAATAAAAACCTGACTTCCCTTTGACCTAGAGGTGTGTACAAAAGTAAAGATGTTTATTCTGGCATTGTTTCAGATAGTATCAAATTTGAAACCTAAATAAAAGGCTAAGAAAGCAGACCAGAATAATAACTTTGAGAGGAAAGGGGGAGTGGGGAGATGAAGACCACTCAGACTTTGCTTCTGAGCACTTTAGTATTCTTAAATCTTTTGTAATGAAGATTTGATTATGATCCCTAATGTTATTAAAAAGGAAAGACAACGTCTAGGTTCTTTTCCAGAAGAAATCTGGGACTACTTCTACTTTTCAAAACAGAAATAAAACCAGCGTGTTGTCAAGTCCAAAAAGTTCAGGCAGCAGGTGGATAATTTAGTCATGGAGCTGGCTAGTTAGTTATTTGACTAATTTAATTTAAACTATCATAGATAATATAATTCAGTTTGCTTTGCAAAAATTTCAGGCCTGGAGACAGAGCAGAAGAAAAACATTTGGTGACGGCAGGTACGTCATTGGAAAGATTTGCTTTGTGTTATGAGTTGTATGTAAGAACCATCCCTTTCACAATATAAGGGCCTAGATTGAAAAGATTTGATTAAGAAGCTTGGAAGTCTGCTGTGTGTCATTAATGTTAGTGTTACATAATGCATTTTGCTAATTTATTTATGAAATGTTTGATTTAGTAATCCATTTGCCCCTTGTCAAAAGAATCTAGGAATGCCTCCATTTTCAATTTATTTACTTCAATGATAATTTGATTCGAGTTTTCCTGTTTGGCAAGTTTATTTTGATCTTAGTAACATCTTTAATAAGACCACGTGGTAGATTCCTATTGTTCTGGAAATTTGGGGCTTCATTTCAAATGTCACATGCAGTGAATGTCCAACCATTTGTCAGCCTAAACAAGTGTTTGTTGGCTTTGAAAAAAGACCTTTAAGTAAGAATGACATTCCACCACTTTTTTGGATCCATGCCCAAACACTTCTGCTTTTACAGATCTTGGTTTTATTTTCAGTTGTGCCCACTACTTGCGTTCTGAACATTTTTACACATCTAGTGAACTGGAACTGATGGGAGAGCCCAACTGACATTTATTTACTTGGATTCTCCTGGAAGAAAACTCATCATAAAAAAGGCTGTAAGGAGAGTCTTAAATTATGTGGAAGGAGAGTAGAAATTGTAAATAGATGTAATGGCTGGGGCCCAAATTTAATTTGTTTCAGAGAGACCCATGAATGCAATTAACCTGGTACCCTGTGGGCAAGATTTCAGACCAGTAGTATTTAGTAGTTCAATGTCAGAGGGGAATGAGACCTGCCAGGACTGTATCAGTGCCTTTTGGGATTTTCAAACACATATCAGAAGCCCCCTTGAGAGACTCAGCAATACATCGAATGGATTTGCTGAAATCTAATTGCAAGCTGATGGTCACTCCAATGTTGTGATCCCCACATGCATTCACATGCTAGTTACATTCGGCCTTCACAATGAACCCCGAATTTGAACTCTTCATTGAATCAATCCTTTTGCAGTGGTTTGTTTTACCAACACATCAATATGTTTGGATAGGTATGTGTGCAGAAGGAACTTTTTTCCACAGCTGTATCTCTGGACCCTTTCTGAACCCCATGAAATCTGATCCTCAAAGTGCTCATTCGGTGTCCTCAAGGTCAACTTATTATTCAATAATATCTATGGATAATTCTCTAGGGATTGTAGAGAGGATATAAAAGAAGATGGTACTCTTTCATGTAGAAGTTCAACTATATCAGAAAAATTCATGAGCACATAGGCTCTCGTTGCCAACAGATAGTAATATGATGAGTTATAACTGTAAATCTGAGTAAGGAAAGTGAAGGAGTATTGCTATCACCAATGAAACGCCACAGGAATAGAGCCTGAAGGCTTTTTAAATTTGCCCAAGGAACACTCTGAATCTAGCACCTCTTTTTCTACCTGTGTCCTTGGCTAAATCTGTTTTTTGCAATGCATTGCTTTTATTGCATTTATATCCCTTTCAACATATGTCGGGACCTTGATAAGTCACATACTATGTATCTTCACAGGTGGATTTCTGCAAATGTGAGAAGAGCCGGGTAGGTTATTAGGCTAGGGAGGGGCATAACCTAGACTGTCCATCTTCAATATCAGCTTGGCAAAAGCCTGAGGCTCTTTGAGGAATCATAAGGTGTCTATGAAATCACAAGGAAGTCAACACGACTTTTTTACCTTAAGTTTTTGCCAAAGCCTTTAGTATGCTTACATTCTATAAGGTGGATCTAGAATTCTGCTTCTCTTTGGGAAAGAGAAGCCTTAGACTAGGCCCTAATTATCTATATATTTAAATTACCTTGGCTTCATTCTCTATCTGGAGAATGCAGAGGACAGTGTCTTCTTTTCAGAGTTTTTGTATGACACTTAAATGAGATCAAAATACAAGACTCCAAAACCTCTCACATTAAATCACTTAGATTGTGTCCATTGGAGCCACTGGCCCAAACTTGCTGGTTCTCCATAGAAGTGGTAAAGGGAGCCTGGTCATCACCCACAGGGGTCATGTTTAATTTTAAGCACACTGATGACATTGTGAATAATGCTGTAATTCCATAATGATTTAGATTTCAAGTCTTCATGGAGAGGAGGTGTCAGAACCACAGATTCTGTCCTGTAGAAGTTCACAGAGGTGGATGTGGAACATTTGCCAGCTGGATCCTGCTTCTATCACTATTCACCACATAAGCTACACCTTAGAATTACCCAGGGTGTTTTCACATATTTTGATGGCCAGGCCACCCTCCATGCCAATTAGATTGGTATCTCTGGAGCAGGACAGGCAAATGTGTTTTTACAGTTTCTCGGGGGATTCACAGGTGGAGCCAAGGCTAAGAATCACTACTCTGGTCACTTTGCTTCTCCAAATATGGTCCTTGGCTCAGCAGTATGGTCCTCACTTGGGATATTGTTAAAAATACAGAATTTTAGCTGTACCCCTGACATACTGCATCAATCTGCATTTAACAAGATCCTCATATTGATCCTATTGTTCCTCTTGACAATCTACTAATAAGACTTCTCAGAGGAGAAAAAAAAAAGCAACCAATATTTTTTTGTCTTAATGTGACAGATTAAAATAAAAATGGCTCTCATATTATACATACTTTTGATGTGTTTAGAAAATGCTACTTAAATACTTAAAATAAAAAATATATATATTTGGACTTTAGAAAAGGCTGCCAAATAATTTTGCAGGCAAAATGTGATTCAAAACTATAACCAAGACAATATTTAAGATCAATGGCAAGGATTCGGCTTTGTTTGGCTTAACTGTGCTCTCAAAAGCACCTCATAGGACACAAGGCACAAAAAATTATTTTGTGATTTGTGTGTGTGTGTGCATGTATGTTGTAAAGGTCCATATCTGTTGGGAAAGACATGATTTTTTCAAGGAAGAATTTAAAATGAGGAAAGCTGAATATAAAAACGTGATGGAAAATGTTAAATGAAAGCTTTGCTCCTTGTAGAAACACAAATACAGACAAAGGTGAACAGTATTTTTAAAGCCAAGGAACATATTCACTCCGTTGGTGGGTGGAATTTACATAGATCTTGATCAAATATGCATTCCCATTCTAAGTTTAAGACTTTAGCACAGCACACAGCCTTTGTACACAGAGTGTTGGTTCTTTGAAAGAGCAGATAAGAGAGGTCAGTAACTGCCGAGAATGCGCACGCACACACACAAAAAATGAACACCCATACATGGGGATGTCTAGGCTGAAAAAAAACAGTTGCCTTTATTGAGTTCTCATATGTTGCCCACCATTCTGGGTGTTCTATACAAAGAGGGTGGCAAGCTGATTGCGTCCTCACAGGTAAGCTCCTTACTGAAGAGAGCAGGTGGATGTGAAACAAAACCTCTTTGCTTTCTCTGTGGTGTCAGGTCATCTGAAAGTCGTGAGGACCTCAGTAAACAACATCACATTTTTTACCTCAGGCTCTGAATCCACCTTATCACTTTTTAGTGACTTTCAAAACATCAGGGTAGTATTTTATCCATTCTCTTCCCTTCTTTCTATCTTTTTTGTCACTTTCTTGTTCTTTGGCTTCTGAAACTAGAGATTTCTTCAGGAAGCTGTGTCAGAAAATCCATTTCCTTATTATGTTGTTTCAGAATTCCTATTAAGCCTTTGATGAATATTTGAAGATAATTTACTAGGAAAAATTTCAGTCAACTTGCCTGGCAACAGAGAAGCTATATTTCCAAGATTCCTATTGTTATCATAGCTATGTTGTCTAGTAGCTCAACCTTCTATTTACTTAGTATGTTTACTGTCTCAGTGACATGAAGGTTAAGTGTGGTTTCACAGAAGCTCCTTGAATCGAATATCCTTCACTAGAGGTCAGGGCAGTTTGTTCATAGAATATCAGGGTCTTGGGTTAAACTTCTCAAGTTGGCCGGGATATACTAAGCTTAACTGACATCTATGAGCAGCTCTGTCCTTCCTGTCTTGGAGAAAAAGCAGCTACACTCATTACCCATAGCTTAGTCTGATTCTATGCTTGAGACCACATTCTTCCTGGTCTTTAATGACTTCCTATCAGTGGGTTTCTCTCACCTCCCCTAGAGTTCAACCTCTTGCTTGCTGTCATCAGTACTCTAAAGTCACAGATTAGTCACAAATTGACTTCAATGCCTACAATGTTTTTTTTCTTCTTTTTTTTTTAGATCTGTTTTCTTTTAATTGAATTGGTATCCATTTCATAGAAGAAGTCATATTTTTTTTTTCTCATTAAAACCCAAAAAACTGGGCCAACCTGGCAGCAATGCATGGAGTGAGTCTGGGCTGTTCCCTGAAATTGTTCACCACGTACTTCTTTCCTTCATTCAGTCCATTCCTTTGTACCTTTGGACTCGATAATGGATAATTCTATTCTACGTTCATTAATTTTTTTCTTATATGTCAGATCTTTTGTTTAATATATTTAAAAAATTGTTTTCAATTATTCTACTTTTTATTTTGAGAAGTTTCATTTGTTGTTATTTTTCAAATTATTTTGACTATTCCTTGAAGTATCTGATTCTCTTATTATGTTCAAATTTATCTTTTATTTCTTTAAACATATGGAAAACAATCATTTTATATTGTGAATCTGATCACTCCAGTATTTGAAGACTTTGCAATTCTGTTCCTGTCCTATTGTTCCTGCTCATGGAAGCTTGTCTGTAAACTGCTCAGTTTTCCTGGAACTTGACCTGTGAGAGTTCTTTGAGGCCCTGGTTGAAGTTGAGTTTCTCCATAAAAGATTTGTATTTGTTCTTGCCTATTACCTGAGGCACTACCAACTTGGGACCACATTACATCAGATTATCTCTAGGTTCCTTGGACCACAGAAGTATTTCCGATACTGAGGAACCAAGCTGGATATGGTGCATAGCACAGGGTCACTTCCACTGGGCAACGCTGACACATTTTAATCTCCAGAGCTACTGATCCCTGGCCAAGGCTTTGGCATCTAACAACAAACAGTGTTCTGTAATCACAGATCAGTGAATTGTTTCAGAGCAGATGGTAGCAGTCTGTCAGCATTATTTAGTAACAATATTTAGATTTATGATTTTTTTTTACTGGTTTTGATGAAGGCTGTGGAGGACAGTTGAGTTTTAATGGTTAAGCCTGGTCATGTGGTTAGAATGTATCTGTAAGAGACTCTGTCATGAACAGGTTACAAGGTACCAAGGTGCCTTACCCACCTCCCCCCCTCTCCCCCCACAGCACACACACATGCACATGCATACATATGTGCGCATACACCAGCACTAGTTAGAGACCTGGAGACAAAACTCTCCTATGAAACCAACTGTGAGAGAACAAAGAAGCTGTGGTTTGCAGTCCCCAGACCCCTTTCAATGCACATCCTTCTGCTGCTGCTGCTCCACTGAATTCTTTGTCAGCTGTTCTGTGAGTATAAACTGAGTCTGGTAACTCCTTCCAGCAGTGGAACATCTAAGGTTATTGGTGTCTAATAAACACAGTGGGGGGCCAGTTTTGGGTTCTCTACCTTGCTTGGGTAAGGCTTCTGGGTCTTTCTCCCAAAACCCCATGAAGCTGACAGAGGAAAATCTCAATGTTTTCCATGGTTTGCTACAAACACACAAGGTTCCTCTTTTCATTCTGTTTCTGGGTTCTTCTGAGAATTCCTTGCTCACAATCCAGGTCAGAGATACATTATTTTATTTAGAGCTGCTTTTTTAGTAGGGAACTTATTCAGTGTATACAATCTTCAAAATTGTCAGAAATAAGAATCCTCTAGTATATGTGTGATACACACATACACACAGAGAGAAATATGTGTGTCTGCACATACATATACACATCTATGCATATATGTGTACATATACACACATATTCTATATATGTATGCAATGTTTACACACAGATGTAAGCATGACACTAAATCACTGTAATTCAGCCTTTACCCCTTCTACATTCCTTTAAATTTTGCTGTTACTGAAGGCTTTGTCCTCTCTTTCCTTCTGCTCTCTCTCTTCATTCTATATCAAACTACTACTTCCAGGCTACATGTACCCCGCTCCTTAGTTTTATGGAAACACAGCACACCTAATTGTTTCTGTGTTGTCAATGGCTATGATAATGGAAGAGTAAGACAATTCAGCAAAGGCCTTCTGGTGCACAAAGCCTAAAATATTTACCATGTGTCCCTTTATAGAAGGAATTTGACAAATCTTGTACTATTTTAACCATACCCATGACTCCGATTACCCCTTTGTAAAGGGAGAAAATTCTCCAACATGCCATATTGTTGCATTCTTTATATCATCTTTTGGTGTCTGCTATTATTTGAAATTACATGATGTTTCAAGTGAGAACATGTCATGGATACTGTGAAAGTTTCACTAAGCATCTCATGGAGATTATGCTTGGATTGTCTCATGTTGGGTGGATGTGTGTGAAAGGACAGCAATGACACCTGTGCATCTCTATTAGGACTTGTGAAGAATAGGAGATTTTCTGATTATGAATGATAGAATTGTTGATCTGTCTGGGACTGTCTCCGCACCTCTGACATCAAGAAGCAAGGAATCAAAACCACAGAATTGTGGAGCCAAGCCAGGGAGTGGGTGAATATGTCTGCTGCTTTTCCACCTGTGGAGACAACAGTAGAGACCAACCCAGCTTTGTGTCTTCCTGTAGTACAAGCAACTGTGAAGTCCAGCAGTGACTAGGCTGCCAGGGCCCTTTGGAGAACTCACTCTAGTACATCCATTGCTTCTATTCTAAGGGGACCACTGAGCAGGGAGCTCTGGCTGCAAATCATGTCAGCTTCAGAACTGAGAGGCAGGGGCTGGAGAACTTACAAGGCATACTGTGCTTCTCTTTTATCCACTGTACCCCAACCAGGCATCTGTTTTGAGAACCTGGACATCAAGAGGGCTTATCCAAATCATGTACAGATGGATTACCAGGGATGTGGATAAGCTTCCCCTACTCAGATAGGAGCCCTTCCAAGCTCACTGAGGACCTGGGTTGAACCCATTGCTATACATTTGAGGAAAGTCAAATCCAGAGTTTTGAGTTACACTAGAGGTGAGTGCCTTAAAGACCACATTTCTAAAAGGTTATGATTAGTAAATGAGGCTGTACCTCAGGATTGAGCTGGCCTCTGGCAGCAGGCAGTGAGAAATTTGGGATTTCACTGATTCACCCATAGTCTACCTGAAGAAGGCTTGGGTTTCTATCTTCTGAGCCTGTGTCATCTCATTTACCTACATCTAAGGTCCTCATATATCTTGAGGCATCTGTCCTGGGATCATACACAGCACTCGTAGATGACCCAGCCAGGGAATTGCTCTGAGTCAACTTTGCTGGTGCAGACCTGCAACCTCATTACCTGGTTTGCCCTTACTCTGTGCCCTTAAGCTCAGCCAAATGCTTTATTCACATTCTGGTTTCTCCCGGAGGTAAGCCGTGTCTTCCTCATCACGGTACCTGGCTGTACCCACTGTACCCATACTGGACTGTCCCACAAAGACTGTACCCACACCAACTATATCCACACTGGACTGTCACATGCTGGACTGTTCCACACTGGACTATACCCACACTTTTCTCTACCTACTGTACCCAAATTGACTGTCCCCATGATGTACTATAACCACAGTTCACTCTACCTACACTGGATTTTACTAATTAGACTATACTCACTGTACTCACACTGTACTGCCCTGCAGTAGACTGTAAAACACTTGACTATCCCACACTGGACTATACCCATGCAGTACTCTTTCTACTGTACTCCCACACTAGACTGCATGTCACTAGACTGTCTCACATGCACTGTCCCCACACTAGACTGTACCTAGTGTGCTCACACTGCATTGTCCCTACACTGCATGTCCCTACACTGGACTCAACTACATGATAGCTCACAGTCACCCTAAACCTAGAATATACGCTCCATTTGGCCAGGAATAAACCCCTTTAGCATAGAGCAATGTTTACTGCATAGTAGGTGCTCAATGTGTATTTGCAGAAGGAATGGATTTTAGGGACTTTCTTTGTAATCTGCTGCAGTTCCTAAAAACCTTTCCTTTCAGAAAGTTTCTATCTCTCTTCAAATTAAATCCCTCTGCTGCAAAGCAAACATGTTTCCTTGTCTGGGTTTTTGATGGAGCTGACCAACCAATTAAGCTCCCTTTGCCATAAAGAACAACAACCTGAATTAAAAGGATTCAGTGAGTCCTTGCTGACATTCCTTCCATTTACTCTGAGTAATTTTGATTTCTTTAATGTTTCTTCAAAATGTTTTACTATTTTTACAGACTAGTCTGGAAAAGGCCCATATTAGGTAGGCAGTTTTTGATGTTTACAAAAAACAATACAAGGTTTGGGCTTTTCTCTTTCAAAACCCACAGCGTTTTTGAAAGTATCCTGAAAACAGTGCTTGGTGCTCCAGTGGCTTCATGGTGTGCTTTGGTCTGGGAAAATCTGTGAACCAGATACCTGTGATTTGGGATTTGTTTTGAATGGCAGTCATCAGGGAATAAAGTAGCTTCTTCTCACAATTGGATGGAACGATTTTTGTTGGCAAATGCAGCCACTCAAGATTTATCCTCCCAACGCTGCCTCAAGATCAGGAGTCTTTGTCCCCTGAGGAATGACTGTCTTCAGAAATGCTGAAACTAGGAGAGAGATGTCAACACTTCATTCCTTTTTTTCACCCCATGCATCCTCCTGTCTGTGACCATTAACGGGAAGATAAGAAAGGGTGGGGGTGGAGGGAAGGGATGAGGAGAGCAACACTCTACTCTGGAACAAAGTACTCTCTCAGAGCACAGCATCCAACTTAAGGTACCTCAAGAATTTGGGTCCTGACCTACTTTGTTTGACCTTGTTCAGAGTCTCATGTAGCATTGAGATAAAATCAGTGTCAAAGCCAGCCTGTGCCATGTGCATGTGTTAGCAGTGGAGGAGTGTTAGAATGGCCCAAACTCCCCTGATTTCCTAAGCTGTTTCTTTATTCTTTCTCTCTAGTTGTATCTACTGGTTATTCATCTTCATACCGAAGCCTGAATAATCTTTCTAAATCAGAAACCTGAACAAGATCCTTCTCTGTTTCATATCCCTCTAACTCCCCATGATGCACAGACTCATGCCCATGTTCTATGGTGCTCTATGATCTGGCTGATACTTCCCTCTCTGGTTTCATTTCAGCCCTCAGTCTACTGTTTTTTCTGTTCATGCCTTCTTCCTCTGTTTGACATGTCTTTCTCCTATTTTCCCTTACCTGACTAAGCTCTACCCATTCTTTCAGGTGCAATTTATGGGTCTCCTATTCCAGGAAAGCTTCCCACCCTATTATTGCTTCAGTGTAAGCAGTAAGTATTTGACAATTTGTAAGCATTTATTGAGTGCCTACTGTAGGATGATATTAGACACAGAGCAGAGACAAAGACTCAGTCTTCATCTTTGAGGAGCACACAGACTGGGTATCTAAGTGTCCTAGTCCTAATTCAAGGACTGTAAATGGTGAGAAAAAGAGGAGACTATCTCTTGTACACATTAAGCATTTAATCATTATATGATAAATTTTGTTTAAAAGTTAAAAATAAGGCATAAGCTACTATTTGTCATTGGGATGAGGAGCATGGCATAGGGAATGCAGTGAGCATTAACATACTGGCTAAGTGGAAAATCAAAGGAGAGAAGGAGCAATTAGGGGAATTGTTTTATAAACTACATAAATGTCCAACCAATGTGCTGTATACATGAAATTTATTTTAAAAATACAAAAAAAAAGTTCCTATGGCATCTCATCAATATTAAAACAATGTTGAATGAACCATTATTCAAGGACCACTGTATTTATTAAGAACCCACTGGGGGCTGTCTTTGGAGTCTTTGACTCTTTGATACATGCATGTATATAAACTTTCTATTCAAGTAGTGTTTCTATAAACACATTTTGAGTAAAATGTAATGTGTAATTTCTTATAAAAAATAAAACATAAGCTTTCAAACTCACTGAATATGTCACCACTCAGATATGAAAATATAATATTCCCTTTTATGGTGAATATTAACACTGGTATTATTATTGATATTTATTAGTAAAATGTGTGGTTTTCTCAAGGGTCTAGTGGGAACAAAAATAGAACTTTGGCCCAGTACAGATATTTCACCATGCCTTGCAGAAAGCCTCCCATTTTGGGCTCACAAGAAATACTATAAGTTTGGAGTTTATGTTTAATACTGCCCTAAAGGTATGCCATGGTTGCTATGGAAATTATGATATTGTTTATTATTAAATGAAGAGCGACAATGAATTCAGTAAAATACATTTAGATTGATTCTAAGCAACCTTAGAGTGTGGTTATTTTGTTTTTGCCTTCTGCATTTGTAGGAAACTGATTGAAGAAAACCTACTTTGTGGAAGCACTCACTGTATTTGTGTATCTGATGGCCCCATGAGGTAATTCATTTCTGATAATAAAAAGAAGCATTACCTAATTCGAACTTTTATTATGCTGGTATATTGGGCAACCATAAAACACACCTAGGCAAATGATTTATTGACCACCAGATAATGAGGAAACATACTTAAACTGCTGAAAAGTTCTCTTCAGGCCATGGAGACCAATGGGCAGACTTCAAGGTGTGTTAACATGGAAAACAATTAGTCCAGCAGTCTGAGTGCTCCACTGATATCCAACAAAGACTTTGTTGCAGTTATACCCAGTTGAAGATCAAATCTCATATTTTACAAAATTTCTATCAACAGTCATTTATCAAGCTCAGTAAGAAGATTAATAAAGGTCAAAGGGATTTAGAGTTGCTAGAATGGTACCCAGTGGCTCTCAGAAAAATGGGATGCCCCCTGACCCTACAAGGGCCACTAGAAAAATTTATAGGACCAAATAAAATGGTTGATTTGAATGGCATAGTCCAACCCTGAAGAAAAGAGACTTATTTAGTTTTGGCTTTAGTCTTCTGAGAGAAATACTCTGTACACAGTGATAATGACACAAAGCATATTCTGATTTTTGCAATAGCCCAACTTTTGTCTGACCTTCCCAATTTGCGGGACCAATTCCTCCAAGTGGAACAAGAGGGTGGATGAGTTTCCTGTTGATACATAGCCACTCCACAACTCAGTGGCTTTAAACAATAACTATTTTATAGTTTTCCATTATTTTGTGGGTCAAGAATTTGGGCAGGACTAATAGGATAAGAAGGATGGCTCATCTATGTTCCATGTGGTGCCAGCTGGGAATCTTGACTGGAGACAGAGAAGCCTTCATTTCCCAGCAAGAGTTATTCCAAGGTGAGGTCATGTGACTCAATCAGAGCCTTTCGCTAGAACTGGCACATTAACATTAGAAAAAAGGTCTTTTTTTTTTTTCTTCCCATATGGTTATTGGTTGGTAATTTTCCAAGTCTCATGGAGAAGGCCCCATGTTTTTAGTAAGAAACAAGGAAAACATTTAAAAAAATGAAAGAGACAAGCAGAGATGAGAGATGGCAGTGAAAGACTTGCTGGCAGGACTAAGACCCCAATTATTGTCCTGGAGATTCTGAGTCACTCACATAGGTCTTTCTTTTAGTTCTCTTAGTTATTCAACATTCTTCTTGGCCATGAGAGTCAATACATTCCTTTTTGTGCTTGTTAATCCAGTTTTACTAATATAATAACCTTGACAACCTTTCACCTTATAGCATTGCTGTTTCAAAGGACACAATTGACTTTGAGATTCCTAACTCTATTCCCTATGGAAGCACATAATGACTAAATAATATTGGATTGTCCTTTGTAATATTTCCATAAAAAGATTCTGTATGCTAAATATTTCATTTACTAATCCAGATAAAGTTAAAATAAATTTAAATCAAAATATTATATGATACAAATATCTTCTGGCATGATAGTCCTTGTTGCTGATTGCATTTTAGCTATAACGATATCTCCCATTTTATATGTCTTTCTACAATGCAATGTGGCCTTGACACTTCATCCATCAAGATGTACAATATATGTTCTCTTCCTTTGAAACAGGGCAAACTCCTATCTCATTAGTAATGAATAGAAAGTAGCAGATGAAATATTGAGTGATTTCTGAGGCTAGGTCATAAAAGCAATGCAGCTTCCACCTTGCTAGCTAGGACACTTGCTTTTGGTGCACTAACTTGCCGTGGAGGAACTTTGAATACCCTGAGGCCACCAGGCTGTGAGGAAGCTCAGGCCATATATGGGTACTCCAGCTGATTCCAGATGAAAGCATCAATTGCCAGACATGTGAATGAAGACACATCCTGATAAATCCATACCCCGCTCATCAAGTCACATGCAGCATATTATATCTGGAAGGTCTACAAAGAGTCTTTCACATGTATCCATAAAGTAGTCTCTGTCTCAGCTGTTGTCACATGATCCATCATCATCACTGTCTTTCTTCTCTTCTTTGTGGTGCTTCCTAGAGATACGCTATCTCTGTTTTTGCCCTCACTCCATCTCTCATTTCAAGGCTTCCTTTGAAGAAGAATGATTTAAAAGCTTTCAGTACATTTCCTGACACAGTTTTGGGCCAGGAAGAAGAGCACATCCCAGTTTTCAGCTACACTTTGTCACTTGGGCTCCAAAGCATCTCAGGGCATTACAAAGCCACTCCTTAGCAGTTTCATCTTGGCCCTAATAGCTATACTTCTTCCATAACTCTTACATAGTGCTTACTCCAGGGAAGGCAGTAATCTAAGCACTTTAAGAATATTAACTTATATAACCTTCACAATAACCTTATGAGTTTTGTTATCATTTCGTTTTAACAGATGAAGATACTGAGTTACATGGAGGCTAAATAACCTGCCAGTATCCCCCAGATAAGAAATGGTGAGAACCAAGATTCAACTCCAGGCAGCCTGTTCAAAAGTCCATGTTTTTACCCACTGTTTCTGGTGGCTCTTTATGGGCTCATATCCAGTCAATGTGGAAAAGAGAGAACAGAGAGAACATTATCTCCTCTATCTTTTTTTGTCTCTCTAATATCTCCATCTCAGTTATCATGCTGGTTGATCAGTGTGTGTGTGTGTGCACGCATACTTGTGTGCTTTTATATACCCAGGTCTTTCCTTGCTGCACACACTAGGAAACTGATCATGGCTTGTTTGAGTCTATGGAGAGAAGTAAGAACAGCCAATGTTTGTTACAAGAGGTGAACAAACCCTAACCTAGCCAACTCTAAAGGCATCTGGGTTTTTAAGAGCTTTCTAGGCCCTTTGACAAAACCCATCAGGCCAGACTAATGATGCTGCAGTTTGCCATTCATTCTCATCAGGTTTAATGAAGATAAAAGGATTCTCTTTACGTGTCCAGTTAGGTTTAACAAATTAACCAGTCTGCCGAAAGGGTATGTGTGAACAGAATATTTGTTCTCATAATGTTCATTAAGAGAGAGAAAGTTAACTAACCTTTTGTTTCTGCGTTTTTTTCCCCCAGAATCCAGAGAAGCTGCAGAGCTGAAACGTCATCTTGACTCTTATTTCTGAGGGGCCTTTCTCTAATTTCTCCTTTTATAATTTTATATTGAATCAGTATGTGTTAAAAAAAATATTATGCTTTGTGTCTCAAACCTAACTATCCAGAACCAAATAGTCTGGCCCTTTTAGGGAGAAGACAGGATGTTAGAGACCTGGAAAGAATGGAGAGATTGTTTGTTTCTTGTGTCCTCTTAGCAGCTCCTGGTGAATGAATGAAAGTTGCAATGTTCAGATTTTTGCTTTAGGTTTATGATATGACCATTAGCAGCTCCCTGCAGCAGATGGTAAAAATGGCCCTAAATTCCTCCCTTCCCTGAATGTACACCTCCCTGCAATGTGACTTTTATCACGAGGTGGAGTATGTACTTCACACCTTGAATCTAGGCTTAGACATGTGATTTGTTTTGTCCAATGGGACATTAGCAGAAAGTTGAAGGGTACTTATGCTTTAGGATTTGCTCTCTCTTGCTATACCTGGAATCTTAAGACCTTATGTTACCTGGCCTAAGGTAGCTTGCTATAGTACGAGAGATCATATGGAGAAGAACCAAAGTAACCAAGTAACCAAGCAGTAGTGAGGCCATCCTAGATCATCCAGTCAGCAGCCAACTTGCCAAATAACCATAGGCATGACAGGCCAATAGATGTAAACTGAACCAACCCAGACCAGAATAATTGCCCATTGACCCACAAAATCATGAACTAAAAAAAGTGGTTATTGTTTTAAGCCACTAAGTTTAGGATGGTTTGTTAAATAGCTATAGCTAACTGATGCATACCCACTTCTTCTCAAAGCATGAGGCAGCTTACCTGAATGGAGTGCATTTCATGCCAAGAAGTTTCTGAATAATATGAAAATCCATGCGCTGAAGGGCTTGGCTTTCAAGAAGTGAACTCCTCTCCATTCAAGACCTGTGTTTTTATCAGTGACCTCACTAAAGCCCCTTTCAATGTGAAATTTACATCCAATCTATATGTCAGCTCTGCCCTTTTACCTTGCACAATACATATTGAGCTGATTCAAGTCCTTATTGAGTTAACAATTTTTGTAAGATCAGACTATCAAAACTTGAGATAATTCCTATTGAAAATCAATAATATAACATGTTATCATGTTCATGAATGTCTAGCAGACTGAATCAAAGTTATTTCTTCCCTACACACCAAGATCATAACTCAGTTTATTGGGTCTATCTGGTTTAGCTATATTAGGATTATATCCCTAAAATGGTCTTGTAACCTAAGGCTTCGGAAATAAATTAATTAATTGAGAACTAAAATCATGTGGTTGACGAACCATATTGAGGTTTTCAAAAATATATTACAATAATTATCACTAAGGAAATAATATAACAAATGGATTCTCATTTAATTACTGTTTTCAAATCGGGATTGTCGATCTCTTTCAGCTAGGGATGGTATTCTGGATATTTATTTCTGGGTAAAAAAAAAAATCACTCCAAAACCGAAAACAACCACAATCATTAAATCATCTTTCATGGTTTCTAAGGGTCAGGAATTCTGAATGATTTCAGCCAGGTTTCCAGTGGTTGCAGGTAGAAGGTGGCTATGGAAAGAAAAGGACCTGGCACAGCTGGTGGTTGTCATACCTCTTTCTGTATATGGTGTCAGAGCCTCTCATGTCTCTGCAGGGGCTATTTTTGGCTTCCTCACAGCATGGCTGCTTCAGGACAGTCAGACTGCTTACATGGCAGCTTAGAACTCCAAGCCACTAGAACATGGGCCTTTATAACTTACCCTCAGAAGTTATATAACATTTCTTCTGCCATAGTCACAAGCTGCAGCTCAAGGCAAGAGGGTGTAGACACTGCATCTCAATGGGAGGAGTGTCACAGTCACATCATAAGAAGTGTAATGAGGGGGAGATATTATTGTGCCTTTCTTTAGAAATGCAATCTGCCATAGATGGCCAAAGGCAAAATCTCTGACTTAATCTTAGGTGTTTTTTGGCCCATTAAAAGAATTCACACAGTGTTATCATTTGGGTCTTTCCCCCAACTACTGCCTTCATCAATATCCACCTATAACAAAAATTGTTATAAAACAAAGTAAGCAAACCATTTACAAAACAAAGTAAAGCACAAAAAACAAACATAACAGCCAGGGGCAAAGGTGAAAAAATTGTCTAAGACCAAAGGTGTTTCAGCTGTTCACTGAGCACCTCTGCTCTGTTTACTACGCAAAGGAATTCAGAATTCTGTTTGAATTCTGGAGTAAATAAACAAAGAAACATAAACAAAACAAAACAAAAAACATTAATAAGAATAGCCTTGAATCCAGCTCCCTTGAGGAAGAAGAAAGTTGAGGGGCCATCCAGATTCAAACCACCTTGCATTCTTTATCTCATACAGTTTTCAGATCTTTTGAGTGGAACTGATTTTATGCCTATAAACTTCTAGATACCCTGGGTTTTAGAGACACTAGGGAAATGTTGCTCAGCTAGAGCAAAAGCTAAATACAAAAGAAAAAAATAAAAAGAAGATGTTTCTAATAGTTGAAATACTTTCTTTTGCAGTTTCCCACAAGATGGGGCATGAAGACAAAGAAACAAAAGTAGGTTGTCAGGGCAAGTCATGTCTTCTAAACCATTTCTATCCCATCCAGGATGCTCCTACTTAGGGCAAGAAAGAAGCTCTTAACAGTATTTACAAATGTGCTTCTGGATTTTGTAGCTGTCACTCCAGTTTCTCAGTTATACCAGACTTTCCTAATTTTTATAAAGATGTAGCTCATTTTGCAAATTTTGTAAGTCTGAAAACTTTTTCCAGATTAAATTTTTTTTTATGTAGCTCCATAAACACCTTAAAATATTTATTTTAATCAATAGTTTATTGAAAACCTTTTATGTACCTTCTACTGAGCTGGGTACCATTGCAGATTAATAAAAAAAATACCACATTGTTACTGAGGTACAATCAATCCCTTAAGAAGCTGATAATAACTCTCAATATGCAAATATTTCTTGTGTTTTTCCTTTCTTTAGATTCACAATCAGTCATAATATTTTCAAAATAGAGAGTTGGTCTCAGCTTTGGTAACTTTAAGTTCTTACCATGTCACAAACCAAAAGGTAGTTCAAGGACTTTGGTTTTTGCCAAAGAGCAGTTATGAAAGAGTAACTCTAAAAAAGCTTTTCTTGCCAGATCTTCATGCCCTTGGTTCTGTCCCCTCTGGAAACTGTATCCAAATGGACTTGCTTGGAGCTAGTTTTTTGCTGTTTTTTCTTTTTTCTTTTTTGGGGGGGTGGAGAGTGGGGGCAGGTCTTCTTCGGCATTTTAAGACTTCTTTGCAAGTAGTCTCAATGACCCATGTCGGTTATAATACATTAAAAATTTCCCTTCATTATCTCACTTATTAAATGAAATTACATGCCACCAAGACAGTAGAGGGTCTCTTTACCTCAACAGGCTAATTTTGATGATTAAACGGGGAACTGCTAAATTTTATGGCAATGCTTCACTGTCACTATGGAATTAGAATTAACAGCCATGGTTGGGGAGCATTCTAATGAGACTGATGGGGTTGGGTGAGAGCAGGGTGGGAATCTTTGCTTCCAAAGTAGCTGAGGCTTGGATCTTCTAAGTATAGATCTTAAAATATTAAAAGTCATCTAAATGGCTTTTCTGAGATTTTCAAATGATCTTACATTGTTTCCAGCCTCTAATGGATCCTAGAATGAAGAGAGAGCCAATTTATATAATGGCTCATTGTTGAAAACTATTATTGCTCATGTTCTAAGTCATATAAGAGCATGGACCACACAGACCATGTCCTTTCTCAGAGTGGACTACTTAAAAATATGGAGCTCCAAGCAGATGGAAAAAGGAACTGTTTTTCTTAACGCTTCTCAGATGGGTTACTTCAGGGGTGTTCATCTAGTGAAAGTGTGAGGAAAGATTTAAATAAACATCAAAGAGTGGCCAAAGAAGAGGGTCTTAAAGTTGTTTCCTATTGAGATTTTTATGATTTTTCTTTTACCTTTTTAACCTCAATTCATCTTCAGTCACAGCCCACATCCACCACTGGAGGAAAGTAAAATTATGTTTCCAGTGAGGATTCCTCATGGCCACCTATCGCAGATGCTTTTGGAGCCCCCTTCCCCTCAGCGCCACCCATTCCAAAATATCCTATTGGAAGGCAAGCCAGGGAGTTAGCCCTCTGGGAACAGCCTTTCACCAAGGAAACACAAGCTGGAGGATCGATACACCACTCAGAGTATGTTTCATACTCTGAGCTCTGCAGTAAGATTGAGCCCCCGTTGCTCATAGTGGAAATCCAATTACCTCACCCTTCCCTTCCCTGTGTCACTTCTCTATCTGCTACAGGTACTTGTCGGGGGCATCCAAATAAACTAAATGAAGATATAAACTTTAAAAATGAGAAACTTAGTTATGTTTATTTACCCCTCATTCATCATACATCTACTCTGAAACCAACATATGTAAGACACAATGCTAGAAGTAGTGGAAGGAACGATGAAAGAAACGTACCTTCTTGTTTCTTAGAATTGACTTAAAACAAAGACATCCCTAGACATGAATGTAAACTTTCCCAAGATCTCCAGCCTTTGGGTTCTTTCAGGAGCCTCTTGTGAGCCTCCTTCCTACACCCCTCCCTGACCCTGCTAACACTGGGTTTCCTAGACAGATTGTGAATAGGAGATTGCTACTTGACTTCTATTGACTTTTTCCATGCCCATTGCTTCTTTTCTTCTCATCTCATTCTGTGGCTATTCAGTTATGAGTTCTTGAATATGTTTATCTCATTTTTGAACATGACTATAAGTTCTTTGAAAATTTTTATTGAAGTGTAATATTCATACAGAAAAGTGCACCTATTCCCCAGAAGTCTTCCTCAGATCCCCTCCAAGTAATCCTCCCTTTTCCCATGTGGATAATCACTATCCTAATTTCCCAAAGCATAGTTTGACTCTTTTTTTTTTTTACCTTAAATGTTCATGTTTGTTAGGTTCATTCTTAATTTTGTACCTGTGTGCATCGCCCATGATCATAACTGTGTAATATTCCTGTGTCAATCCATGAATGAATCATCTGCTCTACTGTTGATGGACAGTTGAGTGGTTATGAATTAGATTCCATTATAAATAGTACTCCTGTGAGCATTGTTGTACATCTTCTGAGGAATACATGGATGCATTTCTATTGAGTATATGCTCAGGAGTGACATTATTTTTTCATAGAATACACAGTGTGTTCAGCTTCAGTAGATGCTAACAGTTTTCCATAGGCGCTGTACTGGATTACACTCCCACCAAGAGGATATGAGAATTCCATTGTTCTGCATCCTTACTAATGCTTAGTTTTAGCCCTCTTTTCTCATTTTAGCTATTCTGGTGGGTGTGGGCTATGCCTTTTGACTTTTACAGAGAAAAATTTATATATTTTATCCCTGTGTGCAGCAGAAAAAAAGAAGTCTCAGATGAGGTTTTGTGATTAATAAAAATTTTTACCTGCTATAAAATTTTCTATTTTACACACGTTTTATTCATAATCTTTGAAATTATGACTCTTCATCTTGGGAGTTGCCTTTTACAAAGACAATTTGAATACTTTAACTGAAAATTCTCCTTCTCACCTTCTGGGAGTTATTTGCATCACCTCCTTTCTTATGAAATGTGAGTCCACCTACCAGTATCCATTCCTGTCAGTTTTTTCTGTCTCATTTTCTCCCTGGTTTCATTTTTCACTCATTTTTTTTCTTGAACTCCACTATTCTTTTGAAAACTTTTTTCCTTCCAAAGCAGCAAGCATTTTTTCCATTTCCTTTTGACTGGTGTTCATCTTTTCTCATAAAGTCCTTGATAGGACATTCAAGTTAGTTTGCATTCTTAGGTATTCTTATTTTGCTTCTAAACTTTTTCCCCTCAGAAGTGGCGTACTGGTTAAGACTGGTTAAGAGTGTGGGCTCTGAGGTCAGATTGCTTAGGGCCAAATGCAAGCTCTACTACTTGTTAGCTCTTCAGTACTGGGAAAATCACATAATTACTGTAAACCTCAGTCTTCTCACTCATAAAATGTAGTGGATAGTGTTAACTCTGATAGGGTTGTTGGAGATTAAATGAGATATTTACTGTAGCATCATATCTGGCATATACTACTGTCCATTGAATGTTACTGTCAAAAACATCATATCTTGAATTCCT
Source organism: Rousettus aegyptiacus (assembly GCF_014176215.1). Classification (NCBI taxonomy): domain Eukaryota; kingdom Metazoa; phylum Chordata; class Mammalia; order Chiroptera; family Pteropodidae; genus Rousettus; species Rousettus aegyptiacus. The sequence goes on along the minus strand of NW_023416287.1, from coordinate 33,106,457 downwards.
GTAACTTACATTATATAAATTTTTTTCTTTCCCTTTTACTCCCCTTTCCTCTTCTCTCTTCCCTCTCTCTCATCCTTCCCCTTTTTCTCCTTGCTCCCTCCCTTCCCTCCTCAAATATTTATGGAAGTCTACTATGTGCCTGATTCTGTGCTAGGAGCTGGTATGAATGGGAAGCAAAACAGTATGATCTCTGTTAAAGAGTACACGATTTAGTTTGAGTGATAGATATTCACACATCATTACAAGCTATGATATGTATCTAAGAAGAAAGGCATGGAGTTCTTGGATAGTGACTAACAGGAAGATATGATCTAGTCAGATGACCTGAGAAAGAGACTTTTAGTCTGAGGCCTAAATGATGGGAGGAATTAAGTAGACACTCTACCAATTTTATGGAGTATCTTTCAGGAATTATTTACTCTTTCAATAATTGTCCATTTTTTTTCCAGGAAGGTGAGTTGTAAACTGCTTACTTGGCAACCGCCAATAAATCACATATCCTGGTATTTATACCTTGTGTAGCTCCCTCCTACACTGGCCCTGGGATTGGTCATGTGACTTATCTTGACCAATGGGATATTAGCAGGCATGACAAAAGTAGAAGCTCCCTCTTGAAGCCTTGGATCATCATGAAGAAGTTTGATTGTTTTGCTGGAGAGTTCATGTGGATAAATGTCCTGGAGGCTATGAGATTATAAGGAAAGTGAGAGAGACTAAGAGAAAGATAGTTGAGCCATCCTCAGGCCTTCTAACTGCAGGCACTAGACATGTGAGTGGAGCCATATTGGTTCCACCATTCTGCAATCCAGCTGTCCCAGCCAAGAGCACATGGGGCAGAACCACCCTCACTGTTCCCTGACTGAATTGGAAAACCCTGACCAATAAATGGTTGCTCTTCTTTTAACCCACTATGTTTTTACATGGTTTGTTAAAAAGTAATAGATACCTGAAACATGCTGCTTTTTCATCCTATCTGATTTGGACACTTACTATGTTTCAGGTGGCACAGAATGGAATCAATGCCTTCCCTCATGAAGCCCAGTCAAACTCAGGGGTTTTAACTGCAAGTCCATGGACTCTATCAAATTGTATTTTCAACTGTGCATATTTTGTATTTTATTCCGGGGAAGAGGATTCATGACTTTTACTATACTATTCTCAGAAGGATCTGTGATTATCCAAAATAAAAAACAAGTGTTTCTGAAAATATAGACATAATATATTCCATGAAAAAGAAATTTTGAATAAAGTACTCTGTGGGAACAAAGAGAAAGGAGTGATTAATTATGCTAATTATAATTGAGGTAATGTTCACACTCCAGGTGATATAACTTTATCCTTTTGAGACGACACCATCTTCAGTAAAATTGAGCTTGGAAACCTCATGCCAAATAATTTATTTCTTCTTTTGTGTTACATAAAATTCATTCCACCTCTGATCTTTTAATATGGGTTGATTTCGTCATACTTTCCCTAAAGACAAATAAAAATATACCAGATATTACAGTAAATAATGAAAACCCAAGATCAGATTTGCTTCCAGCACTTGTGAGGTCAAGGGCAGGAGCAAAACTGGAAGCTCACATACTATGGCTAAATATTTTACAATTATAAAGTAGGCTGACAAATTCTTAAATAAAATATGTTGTATTCTACTTTTTCAAATTTATCTTCAAACAGCATTCTTAGACAACTTGAAGATCTGTATTGGCATGTGGCAGTGTAAAGAATGATGCCCCCAGCTCCGTGGACAAGTTAATGGCCAATCTTTTTTCTCTTCTTCACCACAACTCTGTTTTGAACAGGAATCTCAATCTACATGTCTATTCTCTGTCCATTCCTTTTGATTCCCTCAAGTCCAAGAGTGCACAGAGCAGCAACAGTGTTCACCCTTAGGAGGAAAGACTTTTCCCAGTGATGAACCCAGGAAAAGGGTTTGTGTAAACCCTGGAAGTGGGCTGTGGACTCTGTAGGCCGGGGACTTAAAAGTCTCAGATACGTGGTTTGTGATCTAGACAGAGGTGTGGGGTCTAGGTGGGAAGGTCTCCTTGGCCTCACAGTTTCCTCACCCAGTGGTGAGGGATGTAGCCATAAAAGGACCAGGGAAAAACCGTCTCAGGCTGTGCTATCCAAAATGGTAGCCACTAACCACATGTGGCTTTTGAGTATTTGTAATGTGGTTAGTTCAAATTGAGATGGGCTGAACAAGTTGTTTATAAAATGCATTATTGAATTATAAAGATGAAGTGCAAAGAAAAACAAGTAAAATAACCCATTAAATGTATTGCACTTGTTTCCTTGCCTTTAAAAAGTGCGGTTACAGAAAACTTTTAATTACCTATGTGGCTCTCTTGGACAGTATTGCTGTAAAGCATGGTAATGCTGTCATAATAGTTTTTTCCTTCCTCTCCCAGTTCTACCCACACCCACACCACTCTTATTTTGTTTTGATTGATCTTACTTCCCAGATTTTGACTCTTGAATTCATGGTCAGACTTCGATGCATAATTCTAGACACCTACCCTGACTCTTGACTCTCCAAGTGGGCTTCTAGTATTTGTTTCTGACTTACTTCTCCTCTTTGCATTCCTCCCTTTACCTCCCATTAACTTGAATGAGGGCCCCTTTCCTTATCCCCAGAACCAGGAGTCAGGCCCCTTGGGTATTACCCACTTCATCCCTGGCTCTTATGAAGAGCGAGTGAGATCCCATATGCTCCTGACTGGTTATCATTTTGGACAGACTTTCACAGGTATTAGCTATTTGACAGATAATAACTTCTCTTAATACTCTCAGAAAACATATTTGCATTTTTGCAGGAGCTTCCAACTATTTTCAGTGGCATAATCCAGTGGAAGGGCAATGGGGAAAGCAAACTCTAGACTCTCTTTAAAGATTTTACAAATCTTTCTATTTACAAATATTATTTACTCAAAAAATTAGTTTTCTGAGTTCCTACTATATTTTAGTCAGTGTCCTTATAGGTTTAAAAACTCAATTATGAGTAAAAATGGATAGTTTCCTTTGATAAATTAAGAATCAAAGAATCATAATGGCATATCTATTCCAGAGATGCTATATATGAGAGGGTGGAGGAGATGAGGACAGCTTCTCTGAGAGATATTCCCTGAGAAATCAATAAATTATTGAAAATATAAATGGCTTCCTCAGACCCTTAATGAGGATTAATGCTCATAGGAGGCAGAGAGAAGCACAAAGCCCACTGGCGACATGCTAGAGGGCCTGGCTATGTCTCTCTCACTAAGGGGCTTTTCCCAAATAATCCCTCACAGCAAGTGAGGTTCTAATTTCTGGCCTTGTATCTCCCAGTCACATAGCATGTGGGATTGAATTTTGGGGCTCAAGAAAAGACCACATTACTACCTCATGGATATTTGGGCCTCACTCTATAACAAGAATAATATTTTTGAAATGTTTCCATTTGTTATTCTTTCTGAAAATTATTTTCCCTACAGGGCTTGCAGTATTAAACTAGAGGAGGTAAGTTTAATTGCCCTGGAGAAAGGTGAATACAAAACTACTCAGAGGAAACCATAGGCTGAATTCCTGGCTTTTGGAAATTTAAATAGATACTATTGAGTCTGTGGTGAAACAAGAATTTCAAAAGTCAAGTGAAAGAAGCAGGTGGTTGAGAAAGGAAAGGAACATGCTGTTTGTTTTTCTCCTGAAGAACTGACAGTTTACCCTTGAAGAGTAAATTGGGTGAAAAACTTCACAAAGATATGAGAGTTGGTCAACTTTTACTTATGTTTTAGACTCAACTCCAAGACCTCTTTCTAAATGGCTCTGGGTTAGAGACACAATATTATAATTCCCATAATGCCCCTGTGTATGGGCTTGTCTTCTGAAAAAACACTTTAGTCCTCCAAACAGAAATCATGTTTGTTTGTCTTTATATCTACAGCTCTAGCACTGAAATAATGTTGACACCCAATAAATGTTTATTAAGTGAATAAACAAAAATGCAAATTATCAGAGACAAAATAGCAAGAAACACGGCTGATAAAAGGCAAAGCTATGGGTATATGTTTTTTACAACCAGTTATCAGGATTTCAAAATACTCACTATTTATGGAAATAAAAGGAATAATCCCAAGTTCTGGGTAGCCATCCTGAGAAACTCCCATGTGTCAAATGAAATTTGATCATTGAGCCCTACAATGTGTCAAGTGGAAAAGGACAAAGATCCAAACTGAGTTTTACTCCCTTGTCTGGTACTGACTAGTTATGTGACTCTGGAGATTATTATTATTTTTTTTCATCTGGAAGACACTTTGGCATCCATCTTGTCTAATTCCTTCACGTTGCAGATGAGCATACTGAGCACACCAGAACAGTAAGTAGCTCGCTAAAGTTTATTCACAAGGCATTGCGTGAAGTGAGACAGACCCTTTCTCCTGACCAAGGTGACCAGCCATGTAGCCAATAGAATGTTGAGCATGGTGTCAACTCTTGGCTGCCAAGAGAGGGGTTATGGAATGAACGAAACTAACCATCGTGGGCAACTCCAACTCCAAGACAAGAGGCAAGTATGAAGTAGGGAAATAAAGCCAAGACCATTCATTCACTGACTAGGTGTCTGGACAAAGGTTCTAAGAGAGATATTGTAATCATAGACCTGAAAAGAAGCAGAATTGTGAATCAATAAAGATAAATGTGAGGGACCCAGAAGGAGACATAGGCAACTTAGGTTATTTTAAGAGTCCAGATTCAGTGCTAACCTTCCAGTCTACCCTGCAGCAAATTTTAAAATTTAAAATGGCAGCCACCACTTAACAATGCCTACATAACAACTCTTCTCATATGTGATGACAGAGCTTGTCAATGGTATTTACAGGTCTTAAGTTGCTGGCTTAGCCTGGCCATCTGTTCAGAAAATGTTTCACTTTGAGTCATGGCTTGGTAACTTTGTTAGTTCCTCAAAGGCAGAGAATATTTTACAAAATTCAATTTACCCTCAGCAACCAGCATGATGCCCAGCATAGAATTATCAAGTTTTCTACTTTTCAGGTAGAAGAGGTTCTACTGGATACAGATAAACCCTGAAATCTCAGAGGCTTCACACAACAAGTGTCTCTCTCTTGTGCAGGATCTGAGATGAACTAACAGAGGCGTCCTCCAAGCAGATACTCAAATACCCAGGTTACTTTCACTAGAAGCTCCACTATTTTGGCACATGTTTTCCACAGTACCTTTCCAAGGGGAAGAGAGCTGTGGTGGAGGTACACTAGTCTTTAGCTGCTTTGTCCAGAAGTACTCACGTCACTTTAGCTCAAAATCCTGGTCACATGGCCCAAACTGACTGCAAGGGAGGCTTCAAGGCAAGGGCGGCTTTTGGTGAGAGCTTAGTGTCTTTGTCTCATTACAACAAAGCCATGCAGCTGATAGAGTGATATGATACACATGCTGACCCAGTAAAAATGGAGGACACAGAGTCCAAGGTCCAGCTCTGTCACTTACTAGCCCTGTGATCTTGGATACTCTTCTTAGTCTCTTGTCTCCGTTTTCTCATCTGTAAAATAGAAATTATATATATATATATATATATATATATATATGTATATATATGTATATATATAACATAGTATAATAATATTATATATATATATATATATATTTCAGGGTTGTTTGAAGACTCATTAAGATGGTGAATGTGAAAAGGGACTTGTAAGTGTGAAATACTATTATAACTTTCATACACTTTTTATTTCTTTTTTTCATCTCCGGGGCACTTTGCAATTGTTATGATTTTATAGCACAGTGCATGTGAACTACGGAGCTTGAATATGAACAAGGAGGGTTCACACAGGGTCCTGTTTATTATTAGTTTGTCTCTACTGTCATTGCCTACCTGGAATCTCAGCATATACTGATACTTAAGTATCACTTAAGTGTGACATGAATGGGTGGTTGAGTGAGTGAACTTCAATGCAGTAATGAAAGGGTAAATAGTGAAGCCCTCTGGCTTTCTGACATAAAAGTAAATGTTTAGGACTGGGACTGTACCCGAGTATTCCACATGGCTGAATATCATCCCCGTCTCCTTTTCCATCCAGTTATCCCATTATTTCTTCCCCTTTACTCCATAAATTCTCTCCCTTACCACAGTGACCAGAATCATAAAATGACCCTTTGGATCAGATATGCAGTAATATATTCTTTGTTGTGTTTTCTTTTTCTGCAGCCAAAATAATCACACTTACTCTTCTACTAGGCTGGAATGACTCTAATAATAATAGTAACAATAACAGAAACACCAATAATAACTTTGACAGTTGACCAAGCACTACTCTGTAAGGCACTGTGCCAAGCATATGACATTCATTATGTCTGTTACTAAAACAACCTTGTGAGTGTGGTCTTCCTGTTTTAGAGATAAGGAATTGGTAAGGCAATAATAGGAATATATATATATATATATAATTTGTTAAATTATAGCTAACATAATATTATGTTAGTTTCAGGTATACGCCATAGTTATTCGACATTTATATATCAAAAGAAGTGATCACCATGATAAGTCCAGCAATCACCTGACACCTTACAACAGTATCACAATATTATTCACTATATTCTCTGTGCTATACATTATATCCCTATGACTTGTTTGTTTTAAATCTCTTATGCCACTTCACCTTCCCCCCTCTTTAAAATTTTTTCAATTACAGATGAAATAATTCAAAATTATTTTATATTAGTTTTAGGTGTGTAGCATAATAGTCAGACATTTATATAATTTACAAAGTGATCTCCCTGTTTAGTCTACCCATCTGACACTATACTTAGACTATATTTGCTATACTTTACATCTCATGACTATTTCAAAACTACCAGCTTGTACCAATCCTATCACCTTTTTCATCCTGTCACCAAAATCCCTCCCATCTGGCAACCATCAGTTTATTCCCAGCATCTGTGAATCTATTTTTGTTTTGTTTGTTCATTTATTTTGTTCTTTTAGTTCCATATATAAGTGAGATCGCATGGTATTTGTCTTTCTCTGTCTGACTTTTATCATTTAGCATAATACCTTCCAGGTCTATCTATATTGTGTCAAATGGTAAGGTTTCATTTTTTTTTATGGCCAAGTAATATTCTTTTGTATGTATCTATTACCTCTTTTTTATCCAATTACTTATTGATGGGCACTTAGGTTGCTTCCATATCTTGGCTCTTGTAAATAATGTTGCAATGAACGTTGGGTACATATATTTTTTCGAATTAGTGTTTTGGATTACTTCTGATAGATATCCAGAAGTGAAATTGCTGGGTCATAGATAATACTATTTTTAATTTTTTGAGCAACCTCCAAACTGTTTTCTAACATGATTGCACTAATTTGCAATCCCACCAACAGTGCACGAGGATTCCTTTTCTTTACATCCTTGCCAACACTTGTTTGTTGATTTATTGATGATAGCTATTCTGACAGGTGTGAGGTGGTATCTCATTATGGTTTTAATTTGTACTGCTCTGATGATTAGTGACATTGAACATCTTTCCATATGTTTATTGACCATCTGTATGTCCTCTCTGGAGAAATGTCAGTTTAGGTCCTCTTCCCATTTTATAATGGGAATGTTAGTTTTGTTTTTGTTTTGTAGTGTTAAGTTGCATGAGTTCTTTATAAATTTTGGATATTAACTCCTTATTGGTTGTATCATTGGCAAATACTTTTCCCATTCAATAGGTTTTCTTTCCATTTTTTTTTTTTTGATGATTTCTTTTGCTGCGCAAACACTTTTTAGTTTGACGTATCCCATTTATTTATTTTCTCTTTTGCTTCCCTTGCCTAAGGCAACATCTCAGAAAAAAAATATTACTAACAGCGCCGTAAGAAAGTTTACTGTCAATGTTTTCTTCTGGGAGTTTAATGGTTTCAGGTCTTACATTTAAATATTTAATCCATTTTGAGTTTTTTCTTGTATATGGTTTAAGAAGGTGGTCTAGTTTTATTTTCCTGCATGTATCTGTAATAGAATTATATTTTTAAACCAAATGAACCCTGATTTCAAAACTTTTACTCTGAACCACTTTTTAATATTGCCCTTTTCAGAGTAAAGCACAATACTCCTTCCGAATAGAGAAACTAAAGTTATTTTTGTTGTCTAACTCATGATTTTTTTATTTGTATATTTCTCTTTTTTTAAGAACTTCCGTCATATTTATGTATCCATGATTGGCTATTTCAAACATAAAACATGCTCTTGCTGCTAAATTTACATACGGCACAGGCCGTCTAAGTTTTGCTATCCCCAAAATTTCATTTTTTTCTCTGCAAGTTAAAATAAAATTATTTAGCTGCTTCTTTAAATTAAGTTTATTGGGGTAACATTGGTTAATGCAATCATATAATTTTCAGGTGTACATTATCATTTGATATCTGTATATTCTATTGTGTGTTCACCACCCAAAGTTCAGTTTCCTTTAGCTATCATATATTTGATCCCCTTTACCCCGTATACCTCCCCTCTCCTCCCCCACCCCCCTAGTAGTCACTACTCTATAGTCCTCTGGTAATCACTAGTCTATAGTCCATGTCCATGAGTCTCTGTTTGTTTGTCCTGCTTATTTGTTGATTTTAGGTTTATATCTCATATATAAGTGATATCATGTGATTTTCAACTTTTTCTGTCTGGCTTATTTTGCTTAGCATGATTATCTCGAGTTCCATCCATGTTGTCACAAATGACAATATTTCATCTCTTCTTCTGGCTGAGTAATATTCCATTGTGTATATGGACCACAGCTTCTTTATCCAATCATCTATCCTCAAACACTTTGGTTGCTTCCATGTCCTGGCCACTGTAAATAATGCTGCTATGAACATTGGTGTGCAAATATCTTTATGAGTTTTCAAGTTTTTGGGGATAGTTGCCCAGTAGAGGGATTACCGGATCATATGGTAAATCAATTCTTAGTTTTTTCAGGAACCTCCATACTGTTTTCTATAGTGGCTGCACCAATTTGCAGTCCCATCAGCAGTGTATGAGGGTCCCGTTTTTTCTCCACATTCTCTCCAACATTTGTTATTACTTGTCCTGTTGATTATAGCTATTCTAACAGGTATGAGATGGTATCTCATTGTGGTTTTGATTTGCTAGTGATGTTGAGCATCTTTTCATATATTTATTGGCCATTTGTATGTTCTCTAGGGAGAAGTATCTGTTCAGGTCCTCTGCCCATTTTGTGATTGGATCATTTTTTGTTTTTGTTGTTGTTATTGAGTTGTATGAGTTCTTCGTATAGTTGGGACATTAGGCTCTTACTGGAAGTATTGCTTGCAAATATATTTTCCCATTCAAATGGTTGTCTCTTTACAATGTCGATGGTTTCTTTTGCGAAGAAGCAGCTTTTAAATTTGATATAGTTTCATTCATTTATGCTTTTACTTCCCTTGCCTTTGAGATCCTCTTTAAGTCCAAGGTCCTTGAGTTTAGTTCCTATGTTTTCTTCTATGCATTTTATTGTTTCGGGACTTATATTCAGGTCCTTAATCCATTTTGAGTTAATTTTTGTGTGTGGTGATAGACAACAGTTTAGTTTCATTCTTTTGCAGGTGGCTTTCCAGTTTTCCCAGCACCATTTATTAAAGAGGCTTTCCTTTCTCCATTGTATGGGTTTTTTTTGCTTTTTTTGTTGAAAATTATTTGCCCATATAAATATGGGTTTACTTCTGGACTCTCAATTTTGTTCCACTGGTCCATGTGTCTGAAGTTGGGTAGAGTGATGTCTCCAGCCTTGCTCTTTTTTCTCTGGATGGTATTTAGCCATTTTTCAATTCTAACTCTGTCCTTTAGATGTTCTTTCCATCATGCTTCTTAATCATGTTGGTTTTAGTCTATGTCACTTTAGTACTATTGCTGGCCTAAATCACTTGAACTTGATGGTGTACATCAGCAATTCTTATTTGCTCACAGAGTCTGGGGGTCAGGAATTCAAATATGGCAAAGTGGTGGACTATTTCCTGTTCCATTATAACCGAGGACTCAGCTGGAAAGAACACTTGACTGGCTGGGGATAACATCTGGAGGTTAGACACCTGAGTATGGAAAACCAGCTTCCATTTTGGTTTTCCTACTCATATGTCTCATACTTGAATTAAGGAACAGACTGTAGACCAGAACACCTACACATGGCCTCTCCATGTGGCTTGGGTTTCTTTAACACATGGCAGCTGTGTTCTAAGAAAGTGTATGTTGAGAACAGGCAGTTCAAGAAAGGTCTTCCAAGATACTCAGGTAGGAGCTGCATGCCCTATTCTGATCTAGTCTTAGCAGTTACATAGTATCATTCCTACCTTGTTCTCTTAGTTACAAATGAGTCATAAGTCAAATCCAGATTAAAGAGTGGAATCACATTTTAACTTAATTGGAAGAGTTTAAAAGGATTTGCAGCCACTTGAAACACTGCCACAAATGAGTAAAGAGCAACTAGGTATATTACTCAAAGAAGAGAGAACAGTGACATAAACAATAACAAAAGAATAAAATCTAAATTAGTAAATTAAGTCATGACACAATCTATGATACAGCAATTGTAGTTGTTAAAAGTAAATTTTAAAATTATATAAAAAGATAAGGGAAAGTGTCTCAATGTATTATTAAGTTGAAAAATACTACTACTAGCATGTAGAACCTCTACATATACATTATAGATTGATAGAATCAGAATTTATGGGCAATTTCTCTCTTTTTTTACTTATTTGTATGTGTGAATATTTTTACTGCTTTTATAATAAGGAAAATATTAATCAGATAGGAAGAAGGAGGAGTTTGGAAAAATGAAAACATCTGCATTAATTGCAAAAGACAAATAAAGCATTAGAGGTTAAGCTGTAGTTTTTGCACATCTCTGTAAGGAGCTGACATTCTGGGATCTGAAAGTCTTGGCTGGTGTGGCAAACTGAGGAGTACAGTGAAGCTGGAAGAGCCCTTTGAATTCTCATGCCTAGGCTTTGGCTTTGGGGAGGAGGGAGCCTGATGGGGAGTAACTTGTGCAAGGCCAAAGGGATCATTAGTGGAAGGGCTCAGCAGAGAGCACAGGTCCTATAGTCCCTGTTGAGGATGTTTTTTTTTCCACCTGCTGCTATTGGCTGTGAACTGACAAGTAGCTGTGAACTGACAAGTAGCAGCTGCCTGTGCCTTAGATGAAAAACTGACACATTTCCACTTCCAGTGGGTGTCTTGCCTGCGGCACTGTATCTATTGAGGACTCCTGGAAGCTTCTGGCTTAGAAAAGCAGAGTGTGATTTTATGGAAATTGGACTGGGTGTTACAATAAACTTAGCAGTAGTTGGTCATAACCAATGACAGGTGACAATTTTATTCAGGAAGAAGCTGAACTCAAGAGTGAGGAATAGGAATAAGCATAAAGACAATAAGTTTCCTTAGTTAAGGGGAAAATGAGAACGATCTGGTTTTAAGGGTGGCTTAGAGGAGAAGGAGCTGTTCATGTTGGATATTCTGTTTCTAAAGTTTTTAGGGCCAGATGGCATGGCACATTTAAAAGCCACTTAGAACATATCGTCTCTGTTCCTAACATATTTTCCCTTTGTATTATGAGACAAATATTCTATAGATCTTTGAAAACAGTACAAGATTCAAATATTTTGCCATTAATATTTTCTATTTTTATTTCATTCATTAGGGCAAAAATCTCATATAGGTGCTTCTGGCCTTTCATACCTTCTATTATTGCCTGCTATTTTTTAATAAAGAGGGGTTGCTTGAGGTAAGTGCAGATGAAAATATAATAGTTCTCTCTGTGTGTGTGTATGTGTGGTGGGGAGGGAGGTATTGGCTAAAGGAACCAGGAAAGGACCAGCACTTATAATGTGGACTTGGTAATTCAGAGGGTGTCCTGGAGAAGACCATGGCCAAAGTACTTCCAAGGATATGGTCTGTGAAGCAAAGAGTTATCCTAGGCTAAAAGATGTTTTTTTGTTTTTTGTTTTCCCCACAATTTTAATTCAATAGAAGTAACATTTTACAGGTTGCTTTTATGTTTTTTTTTTTATTTTTATTTTTTCTGGCTGTTTTCAGAGACGGTGTCAAAGAATGATCTTTTTTTTTTTTTTTTTTTTTCGTAAAGTCATAGGTCCAGAAGATATGGGCAGTTTTTCCTAATTCTTGGACAGTGTCTTTCTGCCAGTTCTATTTTAGATGCTTTTCTATAGAAAAGAGCTCCTACTTCTCATTGAGGGCTTCCTGGGTATTCTGCATGTTACCTAAATTTTAAAAATATCTATTCTTACAAGGACCTTATGAAGGTTGTTATGATTCTTCTCATTTAAAAATGAAGGAACCTCTAGACTAAATGTTAGTTACTTACTCAAAGTCACCAGCTACTAAGTTATTGAGGTGAAAATCAAATCCATACTCTATGAGATGATTTATATCTTATGGGTGGGGAACCTGGCTACTTTAGTGCTAGGTAGTTAGTGCCAGACTCCCCACAACAGATATAAAGTTTCCCAGGAAGAGTTTTGGGTGGTACAGATTATAGAGTCAACTCTTTCTAGAAGAGACAAGAAATTTCCTCCAGTGGAGAGGACCTTGGAGATGCCTACAACTGCAAAAGCCAGCTGGGAGGGCATGAATGAGCAGAGCTGGTACTGGGGATAGGGCACACACAATAGTGCAGTCTTTCTGCCTCCTGGAATTATAGAAAGTTCTATAGCATATCACTTCACCTAGAGATCATCTAGTATCCAAACCTTTTTGACTTTCAAATGAAGTATCAGTTATACGCAAAAATGTTATTAAGACAGTTGGCTAAAATATCCTTAAAATGTTGAATTGCACACAAAAATGCAAAAGACACTCAAAAGAGACATTTACTGAATGGTGCAATTTTGACATTTAAAATATAAGAATAATTCAGAAGTGCCCATAGGCAAATTTACTTTAAAATGATTAAAATGCCAAATAGTTTTTTTTTTTTTAAAGATTGATACTGGAAAAGATTCAGAGAGCAAGAGGAAAAAAGAGATTAAATACTAGATAGCTCTATCATTACATGACTAATCATTAAGCAAACTAACTTTACAAAGAATTAGCTCAAGTCCAAAAAGATTCCCTGCGAGCTGTGAATAATCATGGCTAATGCTCTGGAGATTCTGAATGATGGTGGGACATTGTGAGACAGTTGAAAACTTTTTAGAGATCATATGGTTATGTGGAAGAATATTAGAATAGTTGAAAAATGAAGATAACTCTTATCTTCTAAGTGGATGATTTGTTTATAGTGTGTGTGTGTGTGTGTGTGTGTGTGTGTGTGTGTGTGTTTGCCACAATTCCAGGGCAGGAGGGGTTGATTTGTTGGGAAAAAATATATATAATTCTTCCCAAAATGGGAGATTCATGTACTAGGCAGGGGAGGCACTAAAAAAAGGGAAAAAATGTTTTGGAATTACAAAACAGCAAGAGAGATAGAGACATGCTTGGAAGCTGCTGAGTGAGAACTCTGGGCAGAAACAGAGATATTTAAAGATTAGTTTTAAGAGAAATTCCATGTTCTTGGTAATGCTCTTGTGCCATCCCTTTAAGAAAACCTAGAAAAAGCACAGATGTTATTCTTCAGCTCCTAAAGGCAGATTTTGTTGTTACTAGATACACTGACAAACAAAGAGAAGCCTCAAGGTTGTCCGGCTATATTCAGATTATGATCTATTAGAAGACGTATTGGGAGACATAGGCTAACATTTTGAGCTCTTGTAATTAATCATCTTTTCCAGGTCCACAGCACTATGAGTAAGAAGTGCCGGGTGCTTCAAGACCAAAGAATTAAAAACTAAAGGACATAAACAGCTGGTCCACAGATGTGATTTTTCATTATTTTTTTTTATTTAATTGAACCAAAAGACAAAAATCTGAAGATTTCACATTAAAATTGGATCTCCAATTTCTGATGAAAAACTGGAAGGTGTGAGAGTAACTTCCCACATGACATTATTGGCTGAACCTCAGAGGTAGCTGTCCCCTTTCATCAGGATATGTTCTCTCCAGCTTGCCACAAGATCCAGCACTCCTTACTGCATTGCCAGGCCCATGTCATTCTTGACTTCCTGCCCCCATAGGCTCCACACTGCATTAGAAGCTGTGAGCACTAGGCATCTGGGCCTGTCTATTAACCATCAAGACCAGACAGGAGAAATGCTGATGATGGGCCAGTCTCCCAAATACTTTCTTCTGAGGATACTATAGAGTGAGGGAGAAACAAGGACACTCATGAATGAAACTTGAGTCTGGTGGCTTCATACAGTGACTGTGAAGGGAGAAGGCAGAGTGTGCGCATGGGGTTGTGGGGAGGTGGTAGTTTTTATAAAATATAAAGCTCTGTGGGAGGGAATAATGAAGTAGGTTATAGCCAGGAAGTAAACACATATAAATATTTGATACAGAGTTCTAAAGCACCAAGTAGGACAGGGAGAGGACAATAAATAAAGTTATAAAAAAAGATAAAGATGCTCTTGAAATATATGCAAATCAAGCGAGCCATCTTTAGGATCATCACAGTGAGAGAATGGGAAATAAGTGATACATGAGGCTGAGAGTGCTATGCATTGAATTTAAATTTTTTCTTGGGTATTTATGAAAAAGCTAAAGTACCTTCCCTGAATTTAGGCTGGAAGCTTCTCTTAGGACTTTTGTGAATCACAGCAGAATGTCGGAGAAGGAGAAAGTGGGTGTGGGATTAGCGGAGCAGCAAACCATTGTAGGCATCATATCCCAGTATGCTCCATGCTGCCAGATATAATCACAGTTCTCTCAAGGCACCAGCTTCCCTGGGACAGTGTACTTCTGCAGCTGGTACAGCTGACTGATTAACCCAGCAAGACCTTGAATGCCATTCCTATGTCTCAAAGACAGTGACATTTTCTCTGAAGTCAGGAAACATTCCCAAGAGCCCAACCTGGATGCAAGCAAGCCTCTCTTGAGAGGGTAGCCCCTAGGGAGAGAACATCTTCCTATAGGATACTTGGGCTCTCAGGAGTTAAGAGTGTAGCTACAAAGAAGGGTAGGGTGAGCAGTGTTCTACGTAAATCACTTGGGTACAGAGAAATCACTTAGAGAAGAGCATGTGTCAGTTATAACCACTGAATTAAAAGAAGAAACTGCTCAAATGGCCTTACTAAATACAGGAGGAATGCAGAGAAATAAACTGCTATCCCTTTCATAGTTTTAGCTCTCTGTAGGGAAAAAAGGAAGGTTAAAGGTAACTATCTATAAGGGGACAGAAAAATGCCTCTCAATTCTCTGAAATAACACCCAACTAAAACTATTTGAATCCTGCCATTCTGAAAACTTTGTTGAGAGAATGGCAGAAAGGCAATTAACTAACTAACTAACTAACTAACTAACTAACTAACTAACTTTTTTGAACTTTGTACTTTCTGAGGTCACATAGCTTTTTTCCTCCCTTATTCAATTCAATAAATTTTGTAGATCTTCTCAATATCTCTAAATGTATTTACTTCTTCTCCTGACCAATATAGTGAGTACATTCTTCTGTCCTTTTGTCTGTTCTTCACATCCCAGCTATTGTCCTCTTTTCAGAATGAAAATCTATTGCTAGAAATTCCTCAGGAATTTCTAATGGCTCTTCAGATAAAAACAAAATAAAAATATAACTTTTTAGCATGTTCTACAACCTTGCTCCTTAAAGCGTTGTCTCTATATCAGCAATGTAGACATCTTCTGGGAGCTCATTAGAAATGCCATGCATCCTTAATGCCTGCATTTTTGCAAGATCCCCAGGTACGGTAAAGTGTAAGAGGTCCTGACTTGCAAGGTTTTGTATTCTTTGGGTACTATCTACCTATCTCACAAGTCCACTTAATATTTGTAGGTTTTTAGGCAAGAGTACAAATGGAAGTTCATAGCCCAATGCCTAAATATTTTAAAATATATATGTTACATAAAATATTTTCTATTTATCTTGACAAACACATTTTTATAACTATCAAGAAACCTAGATTTCCTTTATAATTCCATAACATAAAAAGAAGTCTTGAATATGAATGGACATCTCACCTATCCAACCAACTTTTATCCTGAGCCCAACCAACAGCTGTCTTGTGTCCACTTTTCAGTCCTGCAAGTACCTGGACAACAATATGGTTCACTTTCAGAAATATGAACTCAGGAAAGAGGTCACTCATGCTTTAGAAGAAGGATGAGGTTTCTTTAAAGGAGTGATTCCATGAATCCTCTTCCTGAAGAGTGTCCTAGAAAGAGGGGAACATGGACTCTGGGAGGGCAACATTTCTTTAGCTCCAGAAGCTATTTTCCCCATGGAAAAAAATAGGGCTGGAGTAATCCATTCTTCTAAATGTGGGTTCTGCTAAAGTCTGTGGCCCCTCTTACTTAGGTTCAAGGTCAATAACATCCTAAGTTTCTCTTGAGTTATGTATGGCCTTCATCACTCACTGACACAGGTATCCCCGCTTTTTCTTTAGTCTTTCTTTCTTTGTTCCTTTCGTGCTTTCTTTCTTTCTTTGATGAGGAGGGATGGAGGGAGGGAGGGGGGGGAGGAGGAAGGAGGAAGGACGGAGGAGGAAGGAGGGAATGGAAGGAAGGAAGAGGTGAGAAGGAAGGACTTCTTTCTCCAAGAAGGCTTCTTCTTATTCCTTCCTTCCTTCCTTCCTTCCTTCCTTCCTTCCTTCTTTCTTTCTTTTTCTTTCTTCCTTCCTTCCTTCCTTCCTTCTTTCCTTCCTTCCTTCCTCCCTCCCTCCCTCCCTTTCTCCCTTTCTCTCTCTCTCTCTTTTGTCCTTCCTTCCTTCCTTCCTTCCTTCCAGGACCTGGTCTTCCTAGGTGGTCGCCAATCCTACTACTAACCAGGCCTGACTCTGCTTAGCTTCTGAGATCAGATGGGATTGGGCTTGTTCAGGGTTGCATGGCTGTAGACCCAGTCTTTTTTTCAGTCCCTCATTCTTGCTCATTTTCTCTCTTCCAATGTGAGGCCTTTGCATTTGTTCATGCTCTGCCCAGGCAAGTGTTTATTCTTTAAATTGTTTGCTTAATTCTGTGCATCCTTAAGATATTAGCTCAAGAACTATTTCCAAAGGGAAGGTTTTTGCAACCTCCTTGATGAATAAGCTCCATTAGGGTAGGAACGATGATTGATTTTCCTCAAGTATCAAGCGCAGTGCTTTAACACACAATATGTGGTGATGAATGTATGTGAAATGATTATATGAATGAAGGTAGAATCCTTTAAATAATAAAAACAACTAAACAGAATATGAAATGTTTCAGTGATTGAGCAGAGAAGTTTTCTTCATTACCTCATAAAGACAGGTCCCATGGATCACATATGTTGTGTAACATTGTTTAGAATATCTCAGATGACCTTTGACAAGTTTCAAGATAGATATAGGATCTTGTTCTCTTTATTCCAGAAGAGACCACTGATCCTTTTAATAAAAGCTTTATTTTCTAAAATTTTTTGTCACTTCATTCTTCTTTGGAAAATGTATTATCTGAACTTTAATTAGATCCAGAGAAACAAAATTTGGTATATTCTCACTTCTTGCTTGTTTTTTACACTGATGTGATTTGTGCACTTCTGCTTTTCAAATGAGCTTACCTTGGTTTGTCATATATATCAGCTTTTGCTATGTAACCAACTACACTAAAACTTAGTGGCTTAAAAGATCAAGCATTTTATTTAGTTAATAATGCTGTGAATTGGATAGGAGTTTTTCCTGGACCAGTCAGCTGGTTTGGTCTCTTCTGGGCTCCAGTATGTATATGTGGTCAGCTGGTGAGTTTTCTGATGTTTGGTTGATCTAAAATGTCATCACTCACATGTCTGATGGTTTGGTGGCTATTGGCTTGGGTGGATGGATTTTCCTTCATGTGATTCTTCATTTTCATCAGGCAAGCTAGGGCTCCTTTGCATGGTGGTCTCAAGGTTTCAGGTAGAACCAGAGAAGACAAGCCTCATTTCACTCTTTGATCTTCAATTCATGTCACATTTGCTAATGTTCCTTTGTTCTAAAACATGTCCATGGGCAACCAAGATTAAAGGGGTAGAGAAATGAACTCCACCCTTTGATTAGAGGAATTGCAAAATTATGGCCATTTTTCTTTTAAACACTTAAGCCATGATTTCACAAGCAAATGCCCAACTTATTCTACAGGATTGCCCTTCGGAAAGATGCCATCTTCCTACTTGGCTTTGTCACCAAGACATTTAACAACCAATAAAAGAATTAACCTTGACTTCATCTGTGAAGCTTAAAAATAACAAGAAATGAATAACAAGAAGGCCTGCATGTGCTTGCTAGTATCTAGGATTACTTCTTTGAGTGAGCATCCAGTCTTAGTCCAAGCTGGAAAAGTTCATGGAGAAAAGATGGCACCAATTGAATTGATCCTAAGTGGGAAGCAGGAAGAGATTGAGGCACCTATGGTTTCTATCCTGTTCTCCAGAAAACCTTACAGACTATATTTCTGGAAGACAGTACAATCTGCTCTGTCGATGGAAGCTACCATGACTCATGCTTTGGGCTCCAAGACTTCGGAATCCCATATTTGACTGTGTCACTAGAATAAAATGTATCCAAGAGAAACAATATATCTTGTCTCTAAAAATTCATCTGTCCTGACCTCAATCTTACGTATGACATGATGAAGCAGTATCAGCATAGGGCACCACTCTGGACCCAGACAGCCTGAGCCTGAATCCACTAATTTGCTGCATGACTTTTATTAGCTTAGTTAAACAATCTATAACATGTCTCAGTTTCCTCACATGTAAGATTAAGATAATGATAGCACCTATCCCATTGGTTATTTTGAGGATAAAATGAGTACATATGTCTATAATACTTATAATAGGGCGGGCGCATGTTAAGCACTCAATACATATTAATTAGCTCTTTGAATTTGCCAGTGAAATAAGAGAAAGAAAAAAAGGATCTCCATGCTGAAACTCCTTGATCAAATGGATCATTTCTATATTGGACTTCTTTATTCTCTTGTACTCAATCTGAATACTCGAACTAGTGTTTTCTCCTTTAATCAAGAAGAGCAGTTATGAGATAGCTCACTTTCTTTCCATACTTAGCAAACCTAATAGTTAATAATCTTCTAGAATAGAAGGGGAAATGACAACTGAAAACATTTTATGTGTGACTTTCGCCCCCTCACATATTTTAAATTTTAATCATTTTCCAGGTGCTGATTTGTGAAATTATGATGTTAGCACAAAGTTCTTTGAGTCAAGAGTCAAAAGACTGTTTCTATATCTGATCCAGCCACAGGTCAGTAGGATGGTCTTGAGAGAAGTACTGAACATCTCTAAATACCTTTTTAAATGAAGATGATGGAGCCTCATAGACTGGAAAAATCTCTACGAGACAGTTGATCTGTATTCAGAAGACCAAGAGTAACCTGGTAAGTGGATATTTCCTGAGGAATGGCATGACTATTCTGTGGCAAGTGGTACATAAAGGGATATTCTAAGGTGTGATTTATTCTCTTTGTTTTTCTGTGACGAGAAGGAGGTGGGGTTGGTATTGAACTTTGAAAAAAAATAGTGGTATTGCAGAATGGATTAGGGGCTCACAGTCTGAAATAATGATATCTTAGAATCTGAGGATAACTGAGCCTGGTTGGACTCTAGGTAGGGACAGCTGCTTTTGTAATGTATCTGAGGCTATTGCAGTGCCTGTGTTCAGGTGCTGATTGTACCATAATTTTGAATTGTGAAGAAGTCAGTGGTATGGTCATTTAGTAATATTTAATTCAATAAGTATTTATGGAGTGTCTACTCTGTTTTGAGGACTGTGTGAGAGGGTGACAGATGGAGAAGACACTCTGGCTTATGATTTCACAAGTAGCCATAAAATTCTATGCATCCTAAGTCTCAGGAATTAGCTAATGAGGGCACTGGATGGAGAGTCTCAAGAGCACAGACAAGGATTGTATGGTAATGGGTGTTGATTGGAGCTTTAGTGTCCCTTAACTAGAGCTTAGTTGTCTATTATGACAAATTAAGATATATAGGATATATAAAGACTTGCCCAATTATGTATTAACGCTTGTACAATTGTGAGACTTTATCTCTGGGTGTGATGGATGGTTAAACTCAGAACTTGTATTTGGTCTGGAGGAAAGTGTTCTTAGAAGTTGAGGATTCATGCCAGAAGATCTAGTTAGAATTAGATACAGACACTATTTTCTGGACACTATAGTCTACAGAATGACCATCAATTCTTAGTGGGAGTCACGAATTTTAGCTTTCCTAACAGAATATGGAATTCCTTGTTCTTCAAAACAGACACATGTTACATATAGCTATAGACTGAGATGTAGAAAAATGATCTTGTCTAGTCTTATGCAACACATTGCCTGAGAAATCCACAATTATGCCTAAGGAAATCTCTCCCAGGATACAGCATGTCTACAAGAATAGCCATATTTTCTGCCACATTTTTCTTTTCCTCCAAAGGCAAAACCTATTATATCAATGGTAGGTTATCTACCAATGGGAAACCAATCCACAGAGTGACAATGACCTAGGACATTACCAAGAGTGGAAAGTTAAATAGATCAAGAATTGTTTAACAAATGAATCAATTGAATTTCCAGGTAAATCTAATGTCCAGTCAAAATTGAGAACCACTGCTCTTGAAAGTGAGGCCTACAAGGTCCTTAAAAAAGCAGGGCCCAAGAAAAGTGATCATCTACTCAGTTTCCAGGGACATCCACTGGGTAGACTTGGGTCTCTTCTTCAAGAGTGGCCTGTGAGCTTGCAGATTGGTTTTTTGAGGACCCTTTCCTTCATGTCCCAGCCTTGTCTCTCAAGGCAGGTTAGAAACATTGGAGACAGAGATGTTACCACCTAACTAACAGTTTTTATAGTGATGTTGCTAGACAGAAACACAGAGGTAGAAAGGTTGCCCTTGAATATATTTCCAATCCCATCTATGGAGGATATAGTCTGAACTCCTTGTTTTCGTTGCCCAATAACCTTAAAGCTTCAATTCTGGACCTTTAGGTCAAAGCATTTAGAAGTGCTTAAAGAATTCTTCTTAAAGAATTTGATAGTTTATATTTTACTTAAGCCAGTGATTAGCCGGGAAATCTTGGGAAGTAAGTTAAATGAGACATAATTTAGTTTTCTAATCTGTAAAATGGATAGAGCAGTACCTCTAGCTTATGGTTTATGGAAGGGGGCACTAACCACACGAAAAGCATTTAAGTAGAGTGAAACAAATTCCTTGATAAATGACACTGTTTGTATTTTTCCTTATCAGGCAACTGAGTGATATAGGTTTTGCTAGGCTTGAGTTTTTAACTGGTTAACATAAAAATTGCACAGTGCACATTTTCTGTGGTTCTAAGGGAGACTTTGGCATTTTGCTCTTTAAGCTGCTGTTATCTATAGGTTATGTCTATACAGTGCAATTAAATTGATTGTTTTCCATTCAATTCTGCATTTTGTTTTTCAGTGGGCTAATGGGCAATTATGGAGATATTGATGGAAGTAACTGAGCTTACTTAAGACAATCAAGCAAATACATCCATCCACCCATTGCTCCAGCGGAAGCACCCTACTGCGACTGCCAGAAAACATTCGAGTCTCTCTCATTAGAAAACTCTAGCTTCTCTCATTGTCCTCTAACCCTTAGCTGTCAGCTCTTTCTAATGAATTTGAATCATCTGAAGACTCATTAGTATTGAAAAAGAAAGAAGGAAGATGTATTAGTTATCCATTGCTGAATAACAAACATCCAAAAATTTAACGGCTTAAAATGATTATTGTATTTGTTCATAGTTCTGTGGATCAGCCATCTGGCCTAGGCATATCCAGGTGGTTCTTCTGCTGGTTTTGCCTGAGATCACTCTGTGGCCGCAGTCACCTGGAGGCTCATCTGGGACTGGAGGTTCTAAGATGAACTCACTCATATGTTTGGTGGGTTGATGCTGGTTTGCAGCTGGGCCCTATATCTTGAACAGGCCAGCACAGGTTTCTTCACATGGCAGCAGTGTTCTGAAAAAGAAAGAGAAGATCATGAAAGACCACTTGAGGCCTAAATTCAGAAGTTGCATGACATCAAAGCAAGTTAAAAGTCCAGCTCAAAATTGTGAGGGAATAAACTCAATCATTTAATGAAAGAGCTGAAAATATTTGTGGCCATTTTAATCTACCACAGGCAAGGAGAGTAATAAAATAAAGAAGTGAAGGGAAGAAACATTTACTGAGTACCAACTATGTACCACATTAAATACTTTTCAAATAATAGCTTGCATTTGTCAAGGGCTTGCTGCATGCTGGACACTGTCGGCCCTCTATATGCATATCATTAGTGTTCCTAACAACCTTAGGAGATAAATGATATAATTATTTCAATTATTGAGCACTCGAGAGTCTAAGAATTTTTTTTTTTTCCAAAGTGACATCACTCGTCAATGGCAGATGGGAAATTTGATTTTAGATTTATTTCACTCTGGAGAACAAGCTCTTTATCCTTTGTTTTTACAAAACAGAAAATTTACAGGAAACTTCATTGTCCTTCTTGTTTCTCCTTCCTCGGAGGCTAAATAATTGGCAGTCAACAAAGTGGCAGTTGGCAGCTGGATGGCTCACTAAGAAAAACTATTTTATCTGTTTATGGATCCTCTAAAAGACCTGAGGTGTTTTATGGTCTCTGTGTTATGTCTGCCAGTATCTTTTGGTAATACCAATTATTTATACCAGGTAGACACTATTTCCTTTTTCAGAATTTTTCAGCCTGATGAACAATGCTGGGCAAAGCTGCAAGGCATCCTGGGGCCAGGGGCAGCCACCTACCCTATTAGGGCCAGCTATACCAAGCATATTCTTTCTTAGTTTTAAAGTGCTGAGCTTATTTGTCCTAAATATACCTAGGATCCATAGGAAGTCAGCAGGTAGATTGCTTGTTAGTTCATTATGAACTTACAGCCTCTTGACCCCATTCCCTCTCAAGGGAATGAAGGCTTCTTCTCCCTCAAGCACACTAAACTCTCATTTTACCCCTTTTTATAGAGCATAGAAATACCTCTATTTCTTCCTTCTTGGGGGAAAAGGACATCTTTGTGGTTCCACTGTGATTTTCTCCTGAAAACAACTAAGTGACTTTCTGGATCCTCTGTCACCAAAGGAGATAAATTTTTAAAAAATTAAAAATATTTACTGAGACCTTTGCTACAATAGGTTGTGATTTTTATTACCCTTTGAAATAGTTCTTAACCTTTCTTTTGAGTCAAGGTGATTACAGAGAGTCTGATGAAATTATCTTACTAAGAAAATTGTGCATGCCCTGCTTTCGAAGAATTTGGGTAATGATTCAGAGAAGGCAGTAGATCAGAGGCATAGAATGTGAGGGGTTCAGACTATTGGGTCTCAATCCTGCTTGCTCATTAGAATTAGCTGGGGAGATTTAAAAAAGTCTAGATGCCCCAGCTATACCCTGAATTAGTTAAATTAGAATCTCAGGGTGGGTTCTGAGCTTCAGAATTTTTTTAAAGTTCCCAAGGTGATTTCAATTTGTAGTAAAATCTGCAAGATCAACATCATTCAAAACACAGCTAGAATACTCAATAGCTGCCTGACCTTGGAAATCGCTAAACTTCATTGTGGGGCTCAGTTTCCTCAACTACAGAACATGATGGTATTAATACTCAGCTCATAGAATTGCTTTGAAGAAATACATGATTTTCTATATTTAAAGCTATTAAAACAATGCCTATCATGTAGCATGCCTTCAATTAAAGTTATTAATATTTTTATTAAAAAATACAATGAGTTGACCACTACCTTTCCAAACTTCATTGATTTATATCACTTGGAAATTACTGCATTGCAATACCAAAAATCATAACTTGAACTGTTTTTTTTGTTGTTTGTTTGTTTGTTTTTTTTTTTACTTAGGGGAAAACAAAGAGTGAAAGTGTTTGATTTATTGCTTCTGGGGTGTCAATGCCTCACATTTCATGAGAGTGTTGGATCTTTTTTCTCAAATTTAGGTGTTCTGCATTCCACTTGTTCAGTGTTCTTGGTTAGAGTTGTCACTTTGAGCCTGCAGAGTTGGTTATAAATTCTCTTGGTATATAATCCCATGCTCTTTGGGTTGTGTTTTATTTGTAGTGGTTATCCAATCTTTTCCCCTCAAAAGGTAGCTCTGATGTTTGGGAGATTGTCTGCAAGTCTCTGTTGATAAAAGCATCTCTTGCAGTGGATGTAGGGTTTTTTGATATCAAGTGGAATTTTCTGTACACAGACTGTAAAACCAACTTCTCCATAAAATAAATATGACTGGTAGCTTTAGTTGAGAAATGTGAATGTTCTCTTCTGCCAACCTTGTAAACATAAACCTCATAATAGAGGACAATAGTCATAACAGAGACGGTGACAGTGTGCCCCCTAAAATATCGATCATGTCTTAGAACTATATTCTCTGTCTGTGTTAGGAATTTTAGAGAAATAGCATAAGTATCACATTTAGCTAGGCTCTGGCCTGAGAAGACAGATAATTGGAATTAAAGGGTTAGAAGTATCTGGATTTGTAATTATAAAAGGTGGCCAAATGGTACAAACTTCTAGGTATACGACAAATAAATCCTGGGGATTTGATGTGCAGCATGACTGCAGCTAATACTGTTGTGTGATGTATAAGAAAGTTGTTAACAGAGTAAATCCTAAGAGTTTGAGAACTTATTCATCATAAGGAGAATATTTTTTTCTTTTCCCTTCTTTTCTTTTTATTATATCTTATGAGAGATGGATGTTAGCTGAACCTACTGTGCTAGTCATTTCACAATATGTGTAAATCAAATCTTCATGCTGTATGCTATAAGCTTATGCAGTGATGTATGTCAATTATTTCTCAGTAAAACTGGAAAAAATAGCTTACTGTACCACTTAGTTTTTTAAAACAGTGCTTTCTTAGGCTGTTGAGGCCAATTCTATTGAGAGCCCATTGCTATAGTCTTGGAAGTACAAAAAAAGTTGGTGAATAAAAATTTTCATGCAGGCTATTCCTGAAACCTAAGAAAAAAGAGTTCTTAGGTGAAATCAATGTTTCCTAAATGTGGTTTTACATTATAATTATCTGAGATTAAAAAAAACAACTTATAACATGTAACAGTTTTCCTTTGAGATATAAATTACATATAATAAAATGTATTAGATAAGTGTTCCATTGTTACATTTGGATTATTCTATATAATCACATTACAGCTACCTGAAATAAGATAAAGAACACTTTGCCACTCTAAAAAGTTGCCTTATGCTTCTTTCTAGTCAGTTCTCTTCTTCCCTGGAGACCAGCACTCACTAATTTCTATCACAATAAATAAATGTAGCCTGTCCCCATTTAGGTCTGGCTTCTTCTCAACATGTCTGTGAAATTAAGTTTTATTATTATGAGTTCATTCATTTTTTTTTTATTACTGAATGCCATTTCATTGCATGGATATGCCACAATTTCTTTATCCATTTTTCTACTGATGGACATTTGAATTATTTCCAAGTTGGAGTTATTTTCTCTGTCTTTTTTGAATATTTTTTTACAAGTTGTTTCTTGATCTTGTAATTATAATAACTTCTGAATTGAATACTGAGATATCTGTTAAAGAAAACTTTTTGAGTTTCTTTCCACTCACACATACTGTTTAAGATGCTCTAAGCATTCGTAGATAAAGTTTTGCATACTTAATGTATAGTCAAGGTAAATATTTAATTTGTAATCTCAGAAAATATCCTGATGCTAATAAGTATGTGGATTATATTGTTCTCAAACTTTAAGTTTCTTTCTCATTCATTAGTGCTTCAGTTTTAAAAAAAAATTGATATATAACTTACATATCATAAAATTCACCCTTTAAAAAGTGCTCAAAATATTGGTTTTCAGTACAATACAAAGTTGTGCAACATTCATCACTATCTAATTCCAGAACGGTTTTGTCATCTCAAAAAAAACCCTGTACCCATTAGCAGTCACTTTCAATTCTCTCCTTCCCCCAGCCCATGGCAACTACTAATCTATTTTCTGTCCCTATGGCTTGGCCTCTCTTGAATATTTCATATAAATGGAATCATATCATATATAGTCTTTTGAATCTGGCTTTTTTCACTTACCATGTTTTCAAGGTTCATCCATGTTGTAGAATATATCAGTACTTCATTTATTTTATAAGGCTCAATGTTATTCTATTATCTGAATATCCCAAATTTTGTTTATTCAGTCATTAATTAATGAACATTTGGGTGGTTTCCACTTTTTAACTATTATGAATAATGCTGCTACAAACAACATGTACAAGTTTTTGTGTGGACATGTTTTCAGTTCTCTTGGGTATATATTTAAGTTGGATTGCATGTAATTCTATCTTTAACCATATAATTTTATCTCCCAGTAGCAGGGTGTGAAGGTTCAAATTTCTTCACATTCTTTCTTGCACTTGTTATTATCTGTGTCCTTTTGATTACATACAGCTATCCTAGTGAGTGCAAAGTTGTATCTCATTGTGGTTTCGATTTACATTTCCCTATTGACTAACAACGTTGAGCATCATTTCATGTACTTATTGACCACCTATATATATATGTCTATTCAAATTCTTTGCTCCTTTTTAAAAATTGGGTTGTTTTTCTATTATTGTGTCATAAGAGTTCTTTATATATTATAAATACAAGTCTCTTCTAATATATGATTTAGAAATATTTTCTCCCATACTATGTGTTGTCTTTTCACTTTTTTGATAGCGTCCTTTGAAGCACAGAAGGTTGTTTATTTTGATTAAGCTCAATTTATCTGATTTTTCTTTTGTTGGTAGTGCTTTTGCATTGTATCTAAGAAATTGTTGCTTAATTCAGTCATAGGATATATGCTTAATGTTTTTTCTTAAGAGTTTTAGTTCTTATGTTTAGTTCTTTGATTCACTTTGAGTTAATATTTTTATATAATATGAGGTAAGCTTCCAACTTCATTCTTTTACATAGATATTCAATTTTTCTCAATACCATTTGTTGAAAAGACTATTTTTTCACTATTCTGGCTTAGCAATGGTCTTTAGAAACCAGCCTCCATGAGTCATAGCTGGAATTTTAACCCAGACCATGGGACTCTGAATTTTGAGCTCTAAATACTGCGCCATATGACTATGGTTAAGTATAATGCCCTCTAATAAGTGAGGTACACAATAGATGTGTTGGAAATACAAAGTAGGATGGGGGTGAAAGGAAAGGGAGGGTTTGGCAGGGAACACTTGCCTTGCTAATTTGCTTTTACTGTCATCTATCAGTGACCTTGGGAAAGTTACTTAACCTGTCAGAATCCCAGCTTTTTCTCTGTCAAATAAAGCTCCATTGCAGGATGTGGGGGTATATTAAATCACATATAAAAGTGCAGTGCAAACATTAATAGCTTTGTACATTAGCTATTTCTCTTTTCTAACCTATACCTCAAGGTACCTTTCAATAATACCAATATGCATTAATTTCTTCTGGATCTCAAGACCACAACATCTGATCACCTCCTCTTGATTCTCATAGTTCCCGAAGTTGGAACTTCTCTTTTTATCCTCTGTGATGAACAAACTTTAAGATGACACCATGATTCCTGCTTCCTAGTATTAATGCCTTTGTATAATCATCTCCCTTTGAATGTGAATAGGAGCTGTGACTTTCTTCTAACCAAAAGAATATGGAAAAGTGAGGTGATGTTGCTCCTGTGATGTCATGTTATATAAGACTATCTTGCTTTTAGACTTGCTCTTCTTCTCCTCTTCTGGTTTTGAAGAAGCAAGCTTCCACATTATGCAATATGGTCTCTGGAAAGGGCCGTATGGCAAGATATCTCTGGAGCTAAGTGTGGCCTTCAGCCAATAGCCTTGTTTTATGGTCACAAGGAAATGACTTCTGCCAACAACTTGAGTGAATTTGGAAGTAGATCCATCAGCAGTGAATAACTATCAAAATACAGATAGAACACAAAGATAATCCCTCCTTAGAATAAAAGGTTCTGAGATGATAAGGTTGTCTGATTCCTGCTGCTCAAATATGAAGAAAGCATCAGAAAACAGTAAGGAATCCAAATCCAGGTTGTGTTCCTGCTGGAGAAACAGTAAGGATTTAAGAGACTATCTTGTTCTTCACAGCGAAATCACAATGCTTCTTCCACCCCCTCCCTGCATTTGAGCAGCAATTTCTGTGATTCTCAGCCCTTCCATGGCACCTGATGCAGGACCTTCAGCCAAATGCCATGAAGACTGGCTGCAGGGGTAGCAAGTGGCCGCATCCCCATGTGATTCTCCACAGTGCCAGGGAACATCAAATACATATCTCCCAGCAGCATGGGCACCAGCAGGCACCTGCTCACACTTTCCCTGAGCCAGTGCAGAGAAAGTCTGTGCACTCACACCTAGGAATTCATTACTGCACCTGTCTGGTGGAGATTGGGCCTCTCCAGCTGTCTGGTGCATGACTGCTTCTGGTTCTCACAAACAATGTATCTCCGGGGAGGCCAGCTGTGCTCCAGTAAATGACAAACGGTCCCTGAAGGTGGTGGAGATAAATGATTTTGAGGAGCCATTATTCTGGCTGCTTTAGTCTCAGTGTTGCTGCCACAGGCTGTACTGTCTGCATCTCCACACTCACAGGCACAGCTCCAGGTGTCAGACTGGCTTCATCCCACAGCAGGTGCCATTCGGTGCTTTCCCTACATTACTCCCTGGATCTCATCACCTGGTAAGTTAACGGTGAAGCCAGTACAATTAGATGTCAGGTTTTCACCAGGCTGGCAGCGGCCCCCACAGGGCTGTTGATTGTTGTGTGCAATCCCTGAGCATAAATCTCTGAGTTCTTGGGGTTTTGGAGCAGTGCAGGGCCTGGTATGCCTTTATGATGCCTTCATAGTAAGAACTAGGACACACATTAGGCTTAGGGGACAGCCTTGACTCTCCTATAATTTTGTTTCCAAGTCTATGAATAAAAATGAGTTTATTTTTGTGGTAAGAGCATCCATAGTTTTTATTATATTCTCTAATAGTTACTGAGATTTTTTTCCAGGTGTTGTCTTAAGCACTTAACATATATTTATGCTGTTTAATTCTTATAATAACCCACTGAATCAGGTGTTATTATTATATCTATTTTACAAATGAGGAAATTGAGGGCTGAATGTACAAAATTATTTGTTTGAGATTGTACTTCAAGAAGTAGAAGAGTGAGGGTTCAAGCTCAGGTTATATACAATAAGAGTATCTGTGACACCTTGTTTGAATGAGCTCATTTGGAAAGTAACATTACTACTCTTTTCTTGTTAGCTCAAGACATGGTTCTCACTCACAAGGTGGTTCTGTCTGTTCTCATCCACTAGTATGATACATGGCATGACCCTTACGAATGACTCGCTCTAGGACATGTTTCTGTATTTTTAAAGTTTCCTTTCTGTCTCTTCCCTCCCCCAACTTTCCTTCTTCTTTAATGTTTAGTGTAGCTCTGGAAAGTATATAGCTTGATGAAATTTTCCATACATAAACATACATGTAACCACTACTCAAATCATATTATAGAACAGAAGGCATCAGACTTTTTCTGTAGAGTGCAGCATAAATTTAGGCTTTGCAGGGCGTATGGTGTTTATTGCAACGCTCAACTCTGACATTGCTGTGCAAAAGCAGCCATGGCCATTTGCAAATAGATGGGTATGGCTGTGATCCAAGAAAACTTTATTTACAAAATTGGGCTGAGGATCATATTTAGCCTAAGGTCCTAACTTGCTGACTCTTAATGTGGAATATTCCTGGTGCCTCAGAATGCTCCCTTGTGCCCTTTCATAATCAGCAGTAACCTTCCCCACATGTCCAGAGGTAACCACTATTTTGACATCTGTCACAATATATTTGTTTTTCCGTTTTTGGACTTTGTGTAAATTGAATCATGCAGTATACTTTCCTTTGTGTCTTTTTTTTTTTTTTTACTCAACATCATGTATGTGTGATTCATCCATGCTATCGCATGTAGCAGTTGTTCCTTTATATTTACTATTATTGCTTTGTAGGATTCCACTGTGACACTATACTATAATTTCCTCATCTCTTCTCCTATTGATGGAGATTTGGATTGTCTTGTGCTATTATGAATACTCCCAGGGTGAAAAAAATTCTTCAGTTTCTTTTAAGGAGCCTATAAAAAAGCAAATAAAATTCTAGATAATATGTTGACTGGTCACCATAGTAATGAATTTAATAAACTTACCTGATGGACACTGAGAATATACACTTGAATAGACACAGGGTTCAAGCCTGTTTGCATTGGGAATCCTCCCACCATTCTTACACTTGTTTGGAAAGGGTAAAGACACATTTTAAGTGACCATTTAATGAGTGCCTACTGAGTACAAAGCAATGGGCTTGGAACCCAAAGGCTTGGCTCTCCTACCTGGAAGATCTGTGCCTGTGGCTGTGACAAGTAACCTCTCTGAACCTCTTTCTCAATTTATGAAATAGTGGGGGACAATATGTGAGAATAAAAATGCTTGTGAACTGTAAATTGCCATTTATACATTAGGTGATAGCATTGTTGTACAAAAATTATATGAATTGTGGTCCCTGTCCTCAAAGAGTACCTGCTATAGTGAAAATAATGACAACAAAGTATGGTATGTGATCATGTCAAACAATTAACACTGAGGAGACTTTGTGCTTCGAGCAGCCACAGTGTCATGGGGGCACTGAGAATGGCTGGGCCACCAGGGAGAGCTAACAAAGTTGCTGATGGACTAAATATTTAGTATGAGAGGAAAAGAATACAAAAAATCATTTCAGGGTTTTTGCCTGAGCCATAAGATTAATAGAATTGTCATTGACTGGTGTAGATTGAAAGGGGGAGGTTTGTTCTGAACTGTACTATGAGAATAGTTAGGATTTTTCGAAGAAGAGAACATAAGGAGATTCTAAACGGGAAGTCCATCTCATACAAAGGAGAATTTGGAAGAACTTTATGGAGCTGGTTGGTCAAAACTGAGAACGTAGGGAAAACAAACAAAAAACTGCATGAAAAATGTTGTTAGATCTTTGCAGATCATGCTGACAAGCATAGGAGTTATTCTACGTGCACTGGAAGACAACTGGAGATTTTTAAGCCACAGGACTTTAGAGCCTTGGGAATAAGTAAATGAGTCCTTAAACTCTTCTTAACAGTTTTCTCAGTGATTTATTCTTTGGGAGGCATCCAACAATATTGTTGAAAATGCTTGAAAATAGAAGCAACTCTTTGCTACTGTGTTGATTCTTATGTGTCCTATGTCTCATATATCCCACAGCCACAGCAGGAATTGTTTTGGGGGGTCTTATTTGTGATCTAGAAACTAAAATAGGGAGGCTAATGATGCCATGCTTTGATTTATAGAAACATGCATTTCTTCCAATTATTCAAGAATCAAAGGCATCTAAGAAGACCAATCATGAGAAAAAAATTTAAAGTAAAATAGAACATAAACCATGATGCTGAAATGCCTGGTTGTGATTTTTATACAAGTCACCCAATTATTAAGTTATTTTTGGCAAATCAGCCACTGAGCTTATTGCAATTAATGCCTTCATCTGCAAAACCAGGTGATTGTCTTTTCTTGACATTTTTTCCAGGGCTGTGATAAAAATATAATATGATGCAGTAAGTCATACACCTTACATGCTGCAGTGCACTAATCAGAATCTCCTTGTTAGTATAACGAATTTGGGCAGCAGACTTGTTCTGCTTCCAGTTCCTGATCATTTTCCGCAGATCCAACCAGTCTGACTTTCCAGACTTTTCTTGAAAATTGGTAGCTTGTAATTCTGCAGGTGACTGCTAGCACAAGGCTGGGATAGACAGAGCAGAGGGGAGAGAATCCAAGGACTCACCTTAGAGAAAGGCACTGACGCAACAATAGCTTCCTTTCTGTATGGAACCAGGCATTTTAGAGTCTGAAGTTCTTATCTTTTGGGTTCACATCTGAGAGCCCTGAATGTTCCCATGACATAAAATTTTATCTTCCAAGTTCTTTACCAATCATGGTTACTTCTGCAAAGCCTTCTGTGAGGCAGGGAAACTTTAGGAGGCTGGCTTTGACATCTTGAAAATGAGAGAATAATTTTCTTTTCTCTTATCTGTGTTTGGTGTGTCCTGTCATACCCTCAGGCAAGCCCAAGGTAGCCCTGAATGCCACCAGAGGACCCACAGATATTTTGACTTCCATGGCTCCCAGGTGCTCACCTGCCCCATTTCAGAATAGGCCTGAGGACAGAGCTGGACATTTTTACTGTCTTCACCCTGGAGCTTTCTTGGTCCTTGAGGAAGAACCTTCTGGAAATAAACATGTTTGCCTATGTCAATGTATGCATAACTACCATCCCTTTTAATAAATTATCTGATGCTTCATAATTAAAAAGGAATCTGCCCAATCATTTAAAAAAAAACAGTTGTTTATGGGAAGAGATGACTGTACAATAGATTTTTAAAAGTTTAAAAACTGGCCTCAGATGCAATCGAGTTCAAGTCTCAGTGCTGCCACTTATGGAATAGGGGCAATCTTGGGCTTATTGCTTCACTCTCTGAGCCTCATTTTAGTTGTGTGTGAAATAGACACACTAACACCTGCCTTATGGGATTACTGTATGGATCATATAACACATGTACAATAATTCCAGTTATGCTTACTACATGATAGACAATCAAGAGACAGTATTTTGATAATGAAAGGTAAGCAGGAACTCCAGTCCATGTCTCACAAAAATTAGCTAAAAGGAGGGCACATGGATAGATTTAAACTATGCTAGAAAATCAAGATCATCAACTATGTATGCGTGCCTATGGATCATGTCCTCCCACACTGACATTGGGTTTGGCCATGTGACTTACTCTGGCTAATGGAACAAAAGAAAATAATGCAAACTGAAATTCGAAAGGTGCTTGTGCATTAGCGCTTGCTCCCTCTTATGGCTCTTGGAGCCTTGTTGAGCAGCCATGTGAACTAGCCTGGGCTAGACTGCTGGAGAATGAGAGACATGTAAAGAGATGAACTGTCTCAGTAGGGGTCATCCTAAATCAACCAACTCCCAGATGACTTGGCAGCTGAGTTCATATGCAAGTGAGTGAGCCCAGCAGAAGAACCAGCCAACTGAACATAGCCCAAATTACCAACCTATGGAATCATGAGCTAAATAAATGGTTTGGTTCAGACACCAAGTTTTGGATTTCTTATTTTGTCACTATAGATAATTCATACACTAACTCTCTGTCATTTTTTAACTAATTCACACACTAACTGAGTAGTGAATGTTCAAAAGGACTAGTTTGGGTCTTTTTTCCTTTGGGTCCAATAATGCAAGAAGTCCTTGTGTCTGCAGACCATAATTTTGCTGACCCAGCAACCTAGGTTACTGGGAATACAGAGGAATGCATCAAAGACCTACGGGAGAAATCTCTGCCTGGGTTTAGTAAACCTCTCATCCTACAGTCTGAGCATTCATACACATCCCATGAAATTTTACAAAGGCTTGTTCACCAGCTACAGCCTGCAGCAGAAATCCTAGATATAATTATTGAATTAGTACTGGGCTGGCTGTAATCAATAAAGCATTGCTCAAAGGAGATCATCATTTTAAGCTTAATTAGAAGGGTTTTGGTTGTTCTACATAGGCTATTTAGAGTCAGTAAATCAGTTCAATTTGATTTTTTATTTTCAGCTAGAAAGTTGGGCTCTGTCCTTTTTCCCCTCCCAGAGATGGGGAAGAGATTTTAAGATTAGTTACACGAGACAGAATTTACCCTCAAAAAGAGATTATTGGGGGAGCTAAAAGGGCAGTAAGGCTGAGAGGAACCAGAGGATGAGTTGAGATTGACTCATCTCTGATACTGCTCAGAGACTGGTGGTCAGAAACTATCCAGGACTTTTCACCTGACAGTCAGAGCTCTCATCTGCCCTGGACATTTTCTGAGCATTTTTAAAGCACAATTTTTATAGGAGAGAAAGGAAAACTTTGCATGTGTTAAAGTCCAGTCAACTCTTTCTTGCCCAGGCTTCACATGAGGCTAAGGAACCATGACACTTGATAGTGTTAACAAGCAGTACTAACAACCACCACTATCAGTTATTGAACATATTCTAGGAATCAAGTACTTTCATTAAAACACAGTAGGTGTCTGAACAAGCCTGATGCCATCTGATCTTGGAAGCTAAGCAGGGTCGAGCCTGGTTAGTACTTGGATAGGAAACCACCTAGGAAGACCAGGTGCTGTAGGCATATAAAATAAAAAATAAGGGATTGTAAGCTGACGAAGTCCTTACAATCTGTGAGGTCAACTAAGGGTTGCCTTGCTTAAAGAACAAAAACAAAAACAAATTAAAAAAAACATTATGTGTCATCCTTATTCCCCACTTACAGAGTGGGAGACCTGCTTCACAGGGATATTAAACAATTCACTCAAGTTGTGATTTGAACTCAAGAAGTTCATTTCCCTTTATACTATGCTCTGCTGCCTCTTGTAATAGGTCAATCAGGCCTACCAATGCCTCCAAAGGTAATGAGGTTGAGCTCCTGCCTCCAGGTAAGGCTAAATCAAGAGTATCTTAGCAGTGTGCATTTCTCTGAGTATGCTGAACAGAGAAAATCCAGATATTCATAGAGAATATTATAGGCCCTCCCTTTTCTGGAATAAGAGGTTCCTTTGCATTTTTAGCCCAAATATCTAAGTGTATGTTTTCCACTTCTACTCTCACTAGGCATGAAAAATTCATTCACACTGCCCTCATGGAAAAGGAGAGAAGATAGCAGCTTAGGCAGTATCATTTGGAGGTTTGTAGATGGTCTTTCTTCTTTAAGGCATTCTTTCATCATTCACTCATTCACTTAATCATTCATTCACCCATTCTATAAGTATCCATACGTATCTACCATACTTGCTTTCAATCTTGTTTCTATCCTTAACCCAATTGTCATCTAAAAAACTCAACTCGTTTTTATATTGCATGTAAAATAAGTATAATTGAGCCCAGAAGGAATTCGAAACTCCTGGGAACATCATCTTTTTTGTAACCTGGGGAATACCCAGATATAACTGAGGGCTAATCCAGTCGCGCCTGGAACAAGTAAGATTTGCGGTAATTAAGACAGATGGTCAACAGGTATATGAAAAGTGTTCAATGTCACTAATCGTCAGGGAAATGCAAATCAAAACCACAATAAGATATCATCTCATACCTGTTAGAATGACTATTATAAAAAAGATAAAGGTAACAAGTGTTGCAAAGGTGTGGAGAATAGGGAATACTTGTGCACTGTGAGTGGGAATGTAAATTGGTGCAGCTGCTATAGAGACAGTATGAAAATCTCTCAAAAAATTAAAAGTAAAACTGCTGTATAATACAGCAATCCTATTTCTGGATATGTTCAAAAGAAATAAAATCTGAACCTTGAAGAGATAGCTGCACTCCCATGTTCATTGCAGCATTATTCACAATAGCCAAGATATAAAAACAACATAAGTGTCCATTGACAGATACATGTCTTGAAAATAAGGAAATCTTGTAATTTAAGACAACATATGTTAACCTGGAGGACATTATGCTCCTGAAATAAACCAGAGAGAGAAAGACAAATACTGCGTAATCTTACTTGTGTGTGGAATCTAAGAAAGTCAAATTCCTAGGAGCAGAGAGTAGAATGATGGTTACCGGGGTGAGGAGTCGGGAAAATTGAGATACTGGTCAAAAGGTATAAAGTTGCAGATATGCAGGATGAATAAATTCTGGAGATCTAATTTACAGCATGGTGACTATACTATATTGTATATTTGAAATTTGCTAAGAAAATAGATCTTAATTGTTCTCATCAAAAAGAAAAAAAGAAAGAAGAAACTATGTGAGGTGATGGGTATTAATTAGCTTGCTTGTGATATACATTTCATAATGAAATGTATCCTCACATTTTAAACCATAAATATGTATAATTTTAAATTGTCAATTATACTTCAATTAATCTGGAATAAAAAGGGATGGAGACAATGGCTGTAAGAATTTTGCGTAGTGCAGGTCTATAGCAAGTGTTTACTAAAGCACAAATGTTAGTATTGTTCCTTAGTCAAACTACCTACACCAACTCTGCTAATTCACTGTATTTTGAGAACTTTTAAAATAAACCTGCTTTATATGGGGGAAGAATCCAGGGCTTGTGAGTTGGAGAACATGAATTTGGATACTGACTCTGTCGTTTATTAAATTTTGACCTTGTTAAACTTTTTAAACTCTCTGACTCTCAGTATTTTCCTCTCCCCACTCCACAAACATTTACTGAGCCCTTCTTATAAATGCCACTTTTTGCTAGGTTCTTGGGAAGACAAAAATACAAATTAAGTTCTAGTTCTTGCCCTAGGGATTCTTCTAATGTGTCTGTAAAACTGACAGGGGAATGGCCACAGGTAAAATCCTGAAAGGAAAAGAAATGTGTGGAGTGGGGAGATGTTCAGTGAAGGAGAAGATGAAGTAGGATTTCATGAATTCTGGGACATCAGCTGAGCCTCAAGGTGAGGGAGGTGTTAGGCACAAACCAGCTCAGAAGGAAACGATTTAAATAGGAGATGTGAAGGGAACAATGTGAACAATGTGGCTGGAATCACAGGATGTGTCCAGGGGAATTGAGGAGACTGGCCAACCCAGAGCAAAGTGACCAGGCTGGCAGTGGTGAATGATAAGGAAACACAGGAAGAGCTGGATCATTTTAGGAAGTCTTGTAAAAGTAAAACCCATAAATTGTACTTGTTCTCTTTTTTTTTCAGGTCACCTTCAGTGTCATGAATGAGATGGAGTTTGTTTTGTTTGCTTTGATAAAACCTTCAATAGGTAAGATGATGATTAAGCTGTTCCAAAGAGAGATGTTGTCCTTTCTTAGGGGATTCATGAGAAAGTGGCAAAGCTGGCCAGAAACTCATTGTTGACCATGTAGATGGCAGGATGTAGTGTCCATTGGTAACTTTCAGACAAATCACTGGGCTGCCTGCTGCCAGCCTCTGAAAGACATGAGCAAAAGGACAGGAGACTCTCCTTTAGAGCTGGTATTGATAGGCAGGTAGCACTATGGCCCCTTTCCATTCCAGAGGGATCTATTTAAAGGTCCTTCCCACACAGTTGTAAAGAGACTGCCTTCTGAAATCTCTTGAGGAAATAGCAAGCATAACATTCTCTGTAATATTTTGAGAAATGAATAAATTCTACAAGTCGACTTCTACCATGTGACATGTTGCCTAGATGTGTCTCATTCCCAAACCACACATCTCCCTTCCCCTTTATAAGTTTCCTTGGCTCACAGTATCTGGTAGTTGGTGGGAGGTGGGGGAAAGGGATTATGGTAGTATCTGTGGTATGAGCCAGAGTTTTCTTGAATGGGTTCAAGTTATGATTCTATACATCTCTTTGTCTCTTTCTTTCCACAGGAAGCAGATTCCAAGACAAAGTAAGAGAAAAATAGAGGCCTGTGTTATATATGAAACTAAAATTTACAAAATGAAGGTTTATAATTTTGAAGGGCAAATTCTGTTTGCAGGGGAGAAGAAGTTATCAGACCTAATAAATTCCTACTTTAAGATGAATCTGTTGGTATATGTAACATATCAAAGACACACTGTCACATAGCAAGGAGCCAGGCACTACTGGTTGTGATATTGAGGTCTTAAAATGTCTAAATGGATAAATTTCTTCCTGCTCTCTTGATGATACAGGTATATTGATTATTATTTCATTCTCTTTAGATACTCTATATGTATATCAATTAGCTTTGGCTGCATAACAAACTTAGTGGCCTAGAAACAACAATTTTATTTAGGTTCAGTTGGCTGGGTGGCTTTACTGATATTTGCTGAACTCATTTATGTGTGTATGGCCAACTGGGAGCTGGATGGTCTAAGATGAATACATTTATGTGCCTGGAGATCAGCAGACTGGTAGATTTTAAGGAAACTCAAATGGGGCACATGTCTCTTTTATCCCAGACTTCTTCGCAGGATGGCTCAGTCGTAAAGGCAGGGAGAGGGCAAGACTCTGTGATCAAACACCTTTCAGGTCTCCATTGCATCAGGCGTACTGATGTCCATTGGTCAAGTCAGGTCACATGGCCAAGCCGAGATTCAAGGGGAAGACCAATAGACTCCACATCCTGATAGGAAGAGATACAAAGTCATGTTGCAGAGGAACATGGAAGCAGAAGCAGAAAACATTTGTAACCAAGTTTGCCATAATATAAGGCAGATCATGATGGAACCTGAGAAAGACTATGCTGATCAACAGCTCATTTTCCCTGCTTTCCACTAAATATTTTTACCATCTCTGAGATTCAACCTAAAAGTGGTGAATTTAGTACTACATATAAAAACAAGTAAAATAGCCAGGCTCTTTGCCTCAGGAATTCTACTTATTAAAATATTTTTAAATAAATAATTCTAAATATGGAAAAAGTTGTATGAATGATAGTATTCCTCAAGATTTATTTAGAAGAACCAAAATTGTAAACAATTTAAAGTCCCAACAAAAGAAGAGTGGTTAATAGTATAGCCATTTGAGGGAATATTATACAGAGCGAAATTATGTTTATGATATATTACAATGATAATTTTAAAATGAAATATTAAATACAAGCAGATAAAAAACATAGAAAAATATATAAAAGCCTCATGTATGTGTTATTGTTATTTTGGTGATAATGGATTATGAGTGATTGTTTTTTCTTTTACCATTTTCTTTTCCTTTTTTTCCCAAAAATTGTGTTTGCTTTTATAATTACCATTTTTATTAAAAATATTTAAAAACAGAAAGAATAAAACTTCATCTAGAATTACTTTTTATTACTTTACTCTGGAAAAATAACTACCATAGTTATATATATACCTTCTCTGGGATGGTTACTCATTGACTGAATTGTTTTGTTATCTTCTTTAGTTAAGATGTGATTTCCATTCCTTTTGGGCTGCTGACTGCTTTGAACTATGAAGATCCAAGGACTGTGCTATCATGTGACCAAGAACCCAAACAAGATGTTCCCTTTTAAATTAGCTTTGTTGTCTTTCCCCATGTGAATTGCCTGTTCACACCAAATATTCAAGGTATCCGGGGAGCTCTGAAAAATGCTATGTAAGGAATCTCTGTTTAGTCCATTTGACTTTGACAAACGTTCATGAGGTAGTTGTTTCAGGCCAGACTCAGCCCTCATATCAGGGCTGTAAAGGGTGGTTTTCAGGGGCTAATGTCTAGTCCAAAAGGCATGCAAGCTGACTCCTGGCTCTGTAGAAAGACAGACAGTGATCATCATAAGAGAAGGAGAGATGAGTTTTACCTCAGGGTATACAGGAAATGCAAAACCCCTCTAGAACTAATCCTAAGGTCAATCTAGCACAAAAGGTTGGCCAAGTACATTAGAGGCTAGGAGGAGAGGTTGAGGCCATAATGGGAAAGGCCTCAGTGACAGGTAGGGAGTTTTAAGTTTATTTGTAGTGATGAAGAACAATTTCTGAAGCAGAGGTGGATCAAAGTTATATCTACTCTAAGGAAGTTAACTGGAGTAGAGATTGCAAACTTTTGGCCCTCAGGCTGAATGGGACAGAAAGAAGGGTTGGTTTGGTTCCAAGATATTTTGTTTTTAATATTTTTTTTTTTTATGACAGAGATTTAACACTATAAAAGAAACACAGATTTCAAACTTTTCTTTGAGGGGAAAAAAAAGGAGATCTGTGTGTATCAGGCCACGTTTCTCTAGTTTTCTCTAACTTCACTCCCCACTTTTGTGCACTCTGTCTTCTGCCTTACCCTTGCACGTACTGTTGTTGAGAACATTAGCTAGGAGGGCTGTGGAGAAGCTACTGCTGTGCTGTTCAATATGGCATCCATAAGTGGCTATCATTTTAAATTTTAAAAAATAATATAATTAAAAAATTCAATTTATGCAGGCATATGAGCCACATTTCTAGAGATTATTGGCTAAATGTGGCTCATGGCTTCCTTATTGGACAGTGCAGATACAGAACACTTCATACATTACAGAATGTTCTATTGAACAGCACTGGTATTGGGGCGAATTAGGAGGCTACTGCAGTAGTCTGAGTAGAAATAACAAGGCCCCTAAAACAGACAGTGGCCATGGAAATGGAGTGGAACATTTTTCCTCTTTAGAGGACTGTTTTTGCTTGGCTTCTCACTGATATAATTAGACTGAAGTCTGCTGTTGAACTCTCATTTTTGTTGAGTATTTGAAAGTACATTTTTTGTTGCTTGTGGGATAATGTTTGACAAATGTTCCAGGAGTATATACTGTGTGTATTTAACAATACTGATAATTTTCGCCCTCAGTTAGTTTCTTTGAAATGCTTGCTCTTTGGTGTCTGAGAAACCTGAACAGCTAAGTGTTATAAATACTCACGAAAGCACCAAGTGAGAACCATTTCGAGTGCTTTAGATAAATGGTACTCCAGATAGCTGAAGCACTATTCTCAAAAGCAGTACCAAGACACTCTTACTCTTGACTTCCATCTATTAAGATTGTAGGCAAGGAAAACTTGCTTGTAATGACGAAAGTGGTTCTGCCGGCTTTATCATCCCAGATCCTGATTCCTCACAATATGCTTCTGTGAAACTCAAAGATCTGAGAACACGGGATTCATGCCCTTGTGCTTGTTACTCCTCAATACTCATAAATATACCAATGCTAGCAGAAGTACAAAGGGCCACAGAGCTTGAGCTGGCTCAGTTCCTCAACAGGAATCTCAGCCTGGGTACAGCCTGGTGAGTGAGACATGGTGATTTTTAAATTAGTCAGTACAAATAAATGTTGGGAATGGTGCACCGGATGATGGATGAATAAAAAGAATGCCTTTGAGAAACACTGAATTCCAAGATAAGAGAGTTAGCAATTAATTATAATACTTCTAGGGGATTCAAATTCCTCACCTTTTTTATTTGACTCTTGGCAATGCTAGTGGTATTCTCACACTAACTTTTCTAAGTAAAAATATTTGAAGACTCACCCACCTTTCTAAGTTGTATTTATTGGAGAATAATAAACTTCATTTTTTGGCCCAATGAACCTTCTTTCAGTGGATAAGGTAATTATTATCTTTGCTCAAATAAAAATCACCATAAAAGCTTGAAAATTATTTTTAAAGAAAATAATTTTATTTTCTCAACTATTTTGCACATTATGTCCTTTCTTCATTAGAAAAAAATCCTTAGAGACATCGTCTTACAGATTATTGATTCTCTCTCACTCTGATGTCTAATAGGAAACATGAAATCTTAAAAATTAATTTAAAATTTTAAAAAATACATGTTTTATTGAACTATAATGTGGAAAAGTGCACAAATAGTAAATGTTCGGCTCCATTCATTATTACAACATCCAGATCAAGACATAGAACATTGCAATTCAGAAGCCCCCTCACACCCTATGCCACGACTTTCTCTTCCTTTCTCCCCGAAAGTAACTGTTATCCAGAACTATAAGGTCACAATTAGTTTTAGTTGTTTTATCATGTTATCATATGATATATACTCTTTTGTGGTTGGCTTTTATTCAATATACATTGTTCTTGAAATTCATGCATATTGCTATATAGATCACTCATTTTAATTGTTATGCAGTATTTTGTTGCATGAATATATCATAATTACTTCTCCTGTTCACTGTTTATGGACATTTTGATTATCATCAGATTTATGCTATTATAAATAATGCTGCTGGATCATTCTTATACATGAATTTTTGTGCATATGGAATTCCTGGGTCATATGGCAAATATATGTTTGATTGCCATGGATATTTCTAATTAGCCTAGCAAAGTGGGTTTACCATTTACATGCTCACCAATTATGGTTGTTCCGTATTCTTCCCAACAGTTGATATTATTAGTCTTCATATTTTGTACCATTCTAGAGTATGTGGGATGTTATATTTTTGTTGTTTTAGTTCATAATCTCTTGCTAAATATGCATTTATTTTTAAATTTATTTACTGATTGTTTGTATATCCTCCTTAATTAAGTGCCTACTCAAATATTTTATCCATTTTTCTATTGGGTCTCTGTTTTAACTTGATAATTTATGGGAGCTCTTTACATTTGTACATGTTGAAAATATCTTCTCCTATTCTGTGACTTGACTTTTCACTTTCTTAATGTTGTCTTTGATGAACAAAATTTTCTAATTTCACTGTAGTCAATTTAACAATTTTTCCATATAATAATAATAATTATTATTATTGTATTTGTAAAACAATCTTGGCCTACTCTAAGGTAAAGAAGATATTCTTTTATATGTTTACTTTATTTTTCTCAATTGGATATATGATCCACGTGAAATTGATTGATTTTTGAACATCATTTTTCACTGTTTCCATATGAATTTGAATACTTTGTCTAAAAGCCTCATTTTCTTCCATGTGAATGTTCAGTTGACCTAGTCTCATTTAATGAAAAATCCATCTTTTTTTCACTGCTTTGTACCTCATATTTTGTCATGAATCAATAATCTATCTATACATGGCTCTGTTTCCTGCCTTTATTCTGCTCC
The DNA here is from genome assembly GCF_014176215.1 of Rousettus aegyptiacus. Classification (NCBI taxonomy): domain Eukaryota; kingdom Metazoa; phylum Chordata; class Mammalia; order Chiroptera; family Pteropodidae; genus Rousettus; species Rousettus aegyptiacus. Next base: position 33,063,868 of record NW_023416287.1, on the reverse strand, counting down.
ATTGCTCTATTTGTCTATTCTTCTTCACTTATCTACTGTAAGCTCATGAAAATTTTTGATATCCGGGAGAGTAAATTATCCAACTTTATTTCTCTTGTTCAGGTTGTTTTGACTTTCTGGCCCTTTCATTTGTTTATAATTTTAAAATCAGCTTATGAATTTTGATGCACACACAGTTGGCATTACATTAAAATCAACTATTTGTGTATTCTTTAATTTCTCTCAATAAAATTTTGTAAGTTTATGGGTAGAAATTGCAAACATTTTTTTATTAGATTTATTCCAAGGAGTTTCCATCTCAAAGGAAAAACATTTATCATTCAACATCAAGGATGATGTTGTATGGCTTTTGGGTATGGTTTCACTTCATAATTAAATATCCTTTACAAATTAAGTCTTGAGGACATGGCATTTTGATATTTTGTCATGTTAGTTTTGACCCTGGGTATTTTTAAAGGACCTATTATAAGCTATTAAAGTTTCAGCTGAGGCAGGGTTATGAGCATAGTCTGTTATATTCAGCCTCTGAGCTTCAGCTCTTCTCTTGCTCCATCCATGAGCTGGAAGGAGAGAGAAAAAGCTGGCATTGCTATAGACTTATGGGATGTCTAAAGACTATAGAAGACTCAGGAGATAGTTCCTAGAAAACTCAGAATTGTTAAAAAATAATTGAAGATGTTTTAGTGGCTCTCATATAGAGGGTGAGAGAAAGACCAAAGAGCTTTCTTGCAAAAGGCTTATGCACATAACAATAGCCTGGCACATTTGTACTTTTAACATTTCTAAGCATTTCTTCATCTGTTATTTTATTGAATCTTTATAGCAATTCTAGTTTTAACATAGTGCAATTTTACAGGAAAAGAAGTGAATCGTTTATCTAATGTCACAGAACTAGAACAGGATGAGCTGGAACTAAAAAGCAAGTCTCCTAGATCCCTGCTCTGGGCTTTTCTGATTGCAATCTATTAAGACATGAAGAATCTAAAATACAAAAACTATACTAGATCCTTCCAAAAGAGACTATTAAATTAGAATATGGAAAATGCAAAAATATAATTTTATAAAAAGTTCCTCTTATAAAATTATGATTTACTCTCAACACAAACTGTTATGGATAAATGCAGGTAGATAATTTCTACTCCACTCTCACCCTGTAAAGAAGTGAGTTTATCTTGTCTTTCTTTCTTCTTTCTCACCTAGTTTCTCCCGTGTGACTTGTTTTGGCCAGTAAAATGTGAGCAAAAGTCATATTCAGATGAAAGACTGTCATTGCCTGTGTTTGGTTCTTTAGCCCACTCCCCTCTTGTAATGGAGGTCATGGGCACTCAGGTTCATGCAGAGGTGCCAGAAGATGGAAGCCAACTTGGAATTCTGAAAATTCCTGGAGAAGCACCTATACCCATAGCAGATTTTATGTGAGTAAAAAAGAAACATTTTTTTTTTTTTTATCTTAAGCCACTGAGTTGTGTGGCTTATTATTGTAGCATAACTTAGCCTATCCTGACTGATATAGCAGATCAAATAAGGTCTAATCCTAGCTGGCCCAGCCAAGGCTCAGCTTATAGTTTCTGTTTTCTCTTGCTGTTTCCCTGGAAAAGTCAGGATGTCCCTGCTCTAAAAACACAGCTATCCTCCATCAGGTTGATGGAGGAAAAGAGAGAAAAAGATGTAGACCCCGGTAGCCTTAGGTCCAGTTATAATTTTTAAGACCACATTAACATTAATTAGAGTGTTATGATCTCACCACCTAGATTATTTTGTTAATTTCTAGAATGGCTCAAACTTTTTCCACTCAAACTGTGATCCATAGACCAGCACCATCAATGTCACCTGAGCTCTTGTTTTAAATGCAGAATCTCAGACCCCATTCCTAACATTCTGCATCATAGTCCTCATTTTAAAAGCAACTCTAAGTAATCTGTATAGATGTTCCAGGTTAAGAAGCACTGGTTTAAACTTGGCAGTGAAGAGAGGGGAGTGATTTGGTTTTCCACAGCCCCCATGTTAGATGAATGTCTGACCACCCTGCCCTGACCTATTTTGAATCCTGCACAGATTCTTACTGTAGCTCCTATAATATAAAGTGAGTCTTGATGTTTCTGGCCTCTGATTATTCCAGTTCTCCTTTGAATCATGTCATAAGTCAGAAGTAAGCCCATACATAAGGAAGGAATATTCAATCTAGTTCTCCTTTCTCTAAGTGAGATCACCTGTCACATACCACATACGTGAGAAACTCAATCTGGAGGTGTTTTTTTCGTGTTTCATACCCCATCCCCTGCTCTTGACCTTGCTAAGACCCTATATAAACAGACGGACTTGGCAAATGCCGGAGCTGCTTCTATACCCTCCTAATATGCCTTCCCATTTCCTCCCTGGCTGAAGTCCCTGCTTCTGCCCTTCCTCTACAATTCCTACGTAAGTGTGCCAGGGACAAGGCAAAACTGCTCCCTGGCCCTGCTCCCAAATGATAAAAAGCCAAAAGCTGAGTCAGGAACTGTGCTAAGCTAAAACTGGGGCTAATGCCACTTGAAGCCCAGGCTGCATCTGCTGGGGTGAGGTTATTGAATGACAAGGCACAGGCTTGTCTTTACTGTTCCAGTCCCCTGCCCTACGCTGGCCTTACTCTTGGCATCTTCTTCCCCACTTTCCACATGCTGTTGGCAGTCCAATGCTGGGGGGTTGCCAATGGGAGGATACTCTCTGCTACTCAGAGCTGCTTTCTCCCTGCTGTTTGTAAAAGCAGTTTTTTATGGGACCACGGCCTGATGCCTTTCACAAAGAATGACTTTCATCAAGGCTGTGGCATGGGGCTGTGCAGTGGGGGCTGCTGGACTGAGGGCCAGGAGGGGGAAAAGGAGATCTGGCTATAGTGGCAGATGGAATCTGGCCCAGCGTGGATATCAAGTGCCTTCTTCAATATACCTTTTCCCTTTTAATCTCCTCTTGAGCAGAACTGATCAATTAGAACTGTAATTATTTTAATTTTCTTCTTTGCTGTCCCTGTCTGACTGCCTGCCACTGCCCATCGACCCTTTCTGCTAACAATGTACTCAGGTGACAGCTTTGCAGAGGCTATTGCAGGCAGACCATCTTTGCAACAGGCCAAACAATTATGCAAGATTGCCCAGGCAGGGACCACCACCTTCCCTTGCTGTGAGACCTTTGGCAAAGCTTTCCCCTCTCTCTTTTGCAAAGCAAGTTAGCTCCATGGGTGGGTGAGAGAAATATATCAAAATGAGAGCGGTACATTTACATCAAGCATTTCAACATCACTGTGGTTTTAAGAACATCATTTTGGAATCCGAAAGATCTGGTATTCTCCCAGTGCATGGATCTTTTCATCTCTGTGTTTCTGGGCCCTCATTTGTTAAATGGGAATAACTTCTCAGAGAGATGGAGGACTGGGCAAGGCAATGCATATATAGCTCAGCACAATGGTGGACCTCAATGACAGCTGGATAAGGGCAAGCTATTCTTTTTATCCTTAATTATGTCCAGCTCTTTCCTGTGACTGGGGGAAATAGGAATTTGTAGAACAGAGTCATACCGGTAATCCTAGATTTATTATCTGCCATTATGGGTATAAACAGAGCCCCTCCTTATCCTATCATTGGTGGCAAAATGAGGAAAATAATGTAAACTAAATGGCTTTGGAATATTTGAATAAAACCATTTTTTTTTCCTGTAAACTCTTGTGAAATGAAGGAGGCATATAGTCTATGGCTCACAAGCAAAGGTTTCCATGTTCCAATGGGTCCTGGGCCAGATCAGTATCAGTTCTTTCAGATCTTGTGAGTTGGTGAGTGTGGATTGTTTCAAGCGGGATTCTAGGCTCCAGCCTGTGAGTAATGCGAACCATTGCTTTCTCACCCCACTTTCTACAACCTTCTAAATCAAGTATTCCGTTTCGTTTAGCTCAGCATGACAAACAAGGAAATGAGTGAAAGGCTTGAAATACAAAGACAATTGAGGCATGGTTTCCGCCTTTAAATATTCACTGTCAGGGGTCAAGGGGAGGCAGAGAAGCATAACTGGAAATTATAGCAGCATATCAGCTATAAACACTGATTCTGTAGGAGGACATGTGAGGGAGGGGATCACCAATCTAGCAACTAAGGGCATATGGGGGATATGAGGGTGTCTTAGAGGATGCAACACTTCTGAGGTTATTTCTCTTTCTGGGTAATCTTTAGATGTAACCAAGATCATCTTTAGTATAATTAAGTGCATCAGCTTTTGCTATCTAACAAACGATCCAAACGTTATCTAGACCAGCTTGACTGATCTCTGCTGGGCTTGCTCATGTATGCTCATTGGCAAGTGGGCTCGTTGGATGATCTAGGATCACAGATCCCAGCTGGAATGCATTGTATCCCCCTCTACAAGGCCTCTCACTCTCAAGCCATTAGCTTGGGATCATTCATATCATGGTCTCAGCAAAAAGTAAGCCCCAAAGCTCAAGTGCTATTCAAGTCTCTGCCTGCATCATGGTTTCTAATGTTCCATTAGACGAAGCAAGTCACAAGGCCAACCCGAATTTAAAAGGTGCTAAAATAGACTTTACACTTTGATGAAGGAAAATTTTTGTCTATTTATTCCATCTACCATAGTGCCTACATTTAGGACACAGGGGTCAAAAGGAAGCAGAGAGCTTGGTACCAAAAAACAAGTGATCATCTAAATGATAAGCTCTACTTCTCACCTAAGTGTCAAATACCCAATACTCCATCTTTAAGGACACTTTCTGCTGTGTTAAGCATTGCCCATCTCAGAAGCCCCCCCCCCTTTTTTGGGGGGTGGGAATGAATATGCCCTTGGGAGATGGTGACACAAATGTATTTCATTACTTATTTGAGCTTTCCTTTGGAGTAGGAATAACTTAATAGCAATGAAGGCCATGACCACAACCTCATTGGAGAATTGGTTATAGTGGATGCAACATGGGAGAAGGAAACTAGGAGAGGCAAAGGGGGAAATCAAAACTAAATTTTAGCTAAACCCCAATTTTGCCTGAAGCTAGACCTGCATATGAGTGTTCACAGGCAAGACTCATTACAAAGTCATTTGCAAAGAACTTATCTCACAGTTTAGCAGCCAGATGTCCAGGAAAGGATGTTAGCAGTGTGCCATGGTGCCTCAGTGACAGCCTTCTCATCCCTCCCCCAGGCCAGCTACTGACTGAGTAGTGGTGCCCTGCCTCAGTTACTGTTCCTAGCTAGATATGAGTCCAGCTTCCAGGGGGTCATTTGAAGAGGAAGACAAGAACTTAGAGTGGTAGTTCCCAAACTTTAGCAGACCTCAGATTTACTTGGAGAGTTTGTTAAAACAGATTGCTGGGCCCCACCCTCAGCATTTTTGATTCTATAGGTCTGGATAAGGACTAAGCATTTGTGTTTTTAACAAGTTGCCAGGTGATATCACACTGTGATACTGATACTGCTGGCCCAGAACCACAGTTTGAGAGCTTCCGACCAAGGAGTATAATACCTTATAATTCTACACAGAGTTTTCCTTATAGCAGAGTTTTCCAACCTTGGCTGTACATGGGGACCATTTTAAAAACATTAATTCTCAGGCTTCACCTACAGAGAGTCTGGTTTAATTCTTCTGGGTGGACCTTGGTATTTATAGTTTTAAAAGATTTCTAGGTGATTCTAATACAGAACCAGGGTTGAGAACCAATGTCTTATTGTAGCCCTTTTCCAAGAGTGGTCCCCAGACCTGCAGCAGCAGTAGCATTACTTGGAAACTTGTTAGAAATGCAAACTCCCAGTCCTGTTGAATCAGAAACTCAGGGAATGAGGCCAAGCACTCTGTATTTTAACAAACCTTCCAGGTGAATCTGATGCATAAAACTTGGATTCATTACCTTTTTCGAATGAGATGAGGCATGTTAAAACTATTGTAGAGGTGTTCTTTCAATATCCTGTTCTTTGGAAGATCAGTTCTGAAGAGCTGACATGCAATTTGCAAAGTATGGGGTTCTAGATGTTAGATCAAAAACTTCTGCAATAAAATCTTAGATAGAAACACAGATGTGAGGAGATTTCTTAGGCTAGAGTGGAGGAGGAGCTTTGCACACTGGCCTCTCTTTGACCTCCAAGGAAGCCCTTGAGGTCCTTCCTTTGCACCCCTCAACGTGAAGTGGGAACCAGGAAATTCCAGCACTAACTCCAGCACTAAGTAAATTGTGTGACTTCTCTGTGTCTTTGTTTCGCTGTCCTGAATGTACGATGATTTACTTCAACTGAATTATCTACCTTATAGTTCTAAGTAGGTAAAACAAGATTCCATAGGTATAGTTTCATAGTTAGTATTTTATGATCATTATTCAGGAAAAAGCAGAGTTATAAATCATATCCCTTTGATTTTATAAATTAATTGTTATGTAAAAACAAGGCTCAGACCCCAATAACTTTCATGGGGTTTAAGGAGCAGGAAGATTCTACCACCAGTGGATGTTGTCATCATTGGATGTCAGCTTCTCTGGATACACTCCTTAGAGTCAGATCAATATCATGAAAACACCTCATGGAAAAGCATGTGTACTAATGTTTTAAGCGGTGGTTCACAAGGAGTGGTAATTGGGTCAGCTTTGCCTGGAACTTGTTAGAGCTGGGACCTAACCCTACACCTATGAATCAAAAACTCTGTGGGCACAGCCCTGTAATTGGTGTTTTATGAAGCCTGCTAAATTAGTCTGAAGCATGCTAAATTTGAGAGCCAGTGGATTTCAAAATAGATCACACATTAGAATCACCTGGAAACATTTAAAAACCCTCCATGCCCAAGACATACCACAGATCAATTAAATTAAAATATCTGGATTTGAGAACCAGGCACTGGTATTTTGAAAAACTCTCTAGATGATTCCAGTGTGAGCCACAGTAGAGAACCAGTGTTTTAAAACTACTGTAAATAAACAAATTAACCAACTGAACAAGTGGTCTTTCCTGTTGCAACTGTTACTGACGTGTGAAAATAAAAATCATAACAAAACAAAACTGACCTAAAAATTCTTTAAAAACAGACTGAATCTCAGAGGCAGGGTGTAGCAAGGAATCAGGCATGAACCTATAAGTTCCATCAACATAGATAGTCCCACTGATAAATCAGGCTGTTTTCTCTATATTCTCCTACAGTTTCTTGGTATGGGAGAATCACTTACTTGTGAAAGACAGAAAAAAAAGGGCAGGACCTCATGAAGCTCAAATGCCACAATAGATGTGATGTGACCCTCTTAATACAGAGGCTTAGTCCAAGGTAGGATTTTGTTTTTCTCTGAGCCAAAATCAGAAAAAGGCAGTCCATACTCATAAATGCCTTTGCCTATTAAAGTCTCTCACTCTGTTTAGCATCACTAAATTTAATCAAAAGGCTTATAAAGCAGCACCACCCTTTTGTCTTTTATTACATTGCTCAGTGAGATCATCCTGCTGGGTTCTTCCAGCTGTCTTCTCTCTCTGGACTCTGAGGATGAAGCAATGAGTCTGACCCTCTCACACTGTCAGGCTCAACATTAGCAACATTCTGTCTTTATAGTGCCTCTGACCTTAAGAGATGTACAAGGTGATTTAACTTCAAGTTAGAAAATCAAGCCATCTGATTTGGATGGCTGCCCCGATGAGCAATTCACCTGTGAGATTGATTTCACAAATCTGTTCTGCTGCTTCTTGGTATTATGAGCCTGGAAGCAGCAGAAGGGTTTGGAAAGTGGTGGGGCAGGTGAGGAGAAAAGAAGAGAGGGAGAGAAAGAATAAGAGAGGGAGAGAGGAGCACTAAAGTCTTGGAGGCAGCTATCTGCATGTAGGACAAGCAGGTGGCTTCAGTTGTAACTTTGAGAGCTGCCTTTAATTTGAGCAACAATCTCTCCTAATTGTCTCAGCAGTGTGCACCCTAAGGTCAGCTGTCCCTTCATCTGTTCTCACTGTCCATAATGTTGATTCTGTGTTCTCTGAACACCAGCTTGAGTACAGATCTCATTACACCCCTGAGTTTCCCTAAAGGATCCACTCTCACAAAAGCAGCAGTGGCCTAATAGATTTTGCTAAATAATTTATATCAGAATAGAGGGGAGAGGTGTTTCTGTTACATATTCTAAGGCAAATGACTTAAAATCCTCATGGAAATTTCTGTTCTCCATGGTTTTTCTTCAGCTGCATATACCAGCATACATTTGAGTTTTTGATCCATTAAGATTTTTCCTTGGGAATTACAAAATTTTATCATTTCTGATTGACTTTTCCAAGAGTGATGGGTGTGGAGGGAAGATAAAAAGTAATAATGGAGGTGTGAAAAAATAATGAGAGCTCGGTAGAGGGTGTTGTGGTATGCCCACTCACATGCCCACCCCTTTGCTTCCCATGTTTTCTCTTTTGGTAAATTTGTTACTGACATTCTTCACGTTAGCTGCCAACCAAAGCTTTTGCAACTGACATTGACTCTGTCTCTCAATTGAACATGGCAGGTGCCATTCTTTTTCTAGAAGAGACCTTACTTTTGCTTTGGCTCACTCCTTGACTGGTAGAGGGCATTCCCTAGCTGAAGTTGTGCCCGAAGTTTAAAGCCCTGTAGTCACAGTTGAAATTCTTTCTTCTTTGTTTTGTCCTTGGTGAGGACGTGGGGTGGGGCGGGGCAGGTGAGTGAGAGGGAGAGCGGGCAGAGGATGCCCACCTTCGCAAAACAGTTTATCTGGGTCGATAAAAGGAGGATTTCACTTGTATCTGAAGAAGCTGCTTCTCATCAGTCTTATTTGAGTTAAATAATAGCTGGAGATCTTGTGATCATGTGGAAGAGATGGCTTCTCAGTTCTTTGTGACATTTGTCACCTTTTCAAAGCTACCAGGTGTGTATCTCCAAGTCACATTGACTGAAGCTATATATCATCAAGGTAAAGAGACCAAAGTAGACTGTGCGGGATGATGTCTTTAACTGCTTCCTCTTGACCTTATATTTTGAGTGTAAGGTATAAAGGAGTGGAGGCAAGAAAATACCTTAGCCTGTATTAATGTCAACAACAGTTAAGTTAAAAATAAAGCTGAGGGGGGTGGCTCCATAGTGTAGTGGTTAGCACGTTTGCTTTACACACAGAAGGTCCTGGGTTTACACCCCAGGTGGAGCCACAGACCACACCCCGGGTGTGCCAGCCGCCCCCCCTACCCCACCCGAATGGACCAGGGGTGCCAGGCCCTGGGTGCATGCGCTCTGCAAGTGCGTGGGAGGAGATGCCCCACCTTCAGAGATGCAGTTCTTAAAGGCAAACAGCAACATCCGTAGGTCAGGGGTGGAAGTGAGGTGTAGGGAGGGAATCAAAAAGGAGGAAAAAAAATTAAAGCTGAGGAATATAAGCACAGTTTTTGAAATGCATAAATTTCAGATAAGCCAGAAATATGATTCTTTTCTCCTTCACTTGGGATAAATAGGAAAGTTATTGCAACAAATTGTAAAGTACATTTTTTTTTTTAAGACTTCAGAGCTAATAGGAAAAATACAAACTAGCAAACTCTCTATCTTGGTTTTGAGAGAAGATAAATGTGAAGGACCTTTCCCCCACAGCAGAGACTGTTTACATGAGCTATTCGAATCAATCTTTTTGTAAACACAGGACTTGCATCCCATTCATAATGGTCTGATTCCTTTCTCATTTCCTCTGTTTATTCTGTTTCTCTCTATGTTGAATTGCTTTTTCTGCAAGTTAGAGTTATGGCTTGATTTTTTAAAGATTGGCTTTAAATTTCATAAAGTTTCTTTTAATCTAAATAAGTACAGAAAGCTTAAGATGCATTTCTAGCCAGACTGCATGATGTGTCCAATTGCAGAATGAAGTTGGCTTCAGCAATTAGCAATGAGGTTAAGTTGTATATCTTCAAAAACAGGAGAGGCCAGAGCAAGGCTGGCTTTTCCAGTGTACCCCTTTTTCTTCCATGTTCACTCAAATGAGACATTCCTCACTACGCCAGCATGTGGAGAATTAGAAAACAAATCCAGATATTATGGGAGATGTGCATTTTCTGGAGCTTTGCATATTGGCATATTTTCCCAAGCACTGTAGCCAATTCTCTGCTGGTGATCAGGGTGAGCCTAGAAAGACAACCAATGCAGGAACAGGAGCTGGGCTTTGCCAGTGTGATTGGAAAAGAACAGAATGTTTATTCCTATGATCTGCAGGTGACCCTCTCCTATCACTTAGGGAAGAGTCTTCCAAAATTCAGGACATCAGTGTTCTCAAACATTTTGGTCTCTGCACCCTATACCTTCTTAAAAATTATTGCACATCCCAAAGAGCTTTTGTTTATGTGAATTAAATCTACTAATATGTATCATATTAGAACTTAAAATTGAAAAATAAACACCATACTTATAAATTCACTTAAAATATCAATAATAAAACCATAATATGTCAACATAAATAGTATATTTTATTACAACAACCTATATTTTCCAAACAAAAAGAATTAGTGAAAAAGAGCAGTATTGCCTTACATTTTTGCAAATTCCTTCAATATCTGGCATAATAGAAGACAGCTAGCTGGATTCTCATATCTGCTTTTGTCTTCAATCTATTGTGATATAGCACATCATATATAGCAGCTGGAAAATGCCATTGTACACTTATATGACTAATAAAATTGAAAAGGCAAATAACACTTTAAGATTACAGTTTACTCTTGAGCAATGTGGGGTTAGGGGTGTCAACCATCCTCACAGTCAAAAATCTGCATAAAACTTATGTTGGGTTTCTGAATACTTGGATTCCCAGCCACAGATTATAAATACTGTACTGTGAAAATTGTTTTGAGAGTGTGAATATGTAAGGGTCTTGGAAGTCCTGAGAGTCTCTGGACTATGCCCTGACAACCACAATGATAGATGAACACGGGTAGTTCAAAGATGACTTTATATAATATATAGACGTTCATTTTTTGCTGTGTCATTTTTGTGTATGTGTATTAATTGCTACATTATACTTTTGGCATGTTATATAAATTTTATTTACACTTTGTGGTAAAGAGTTACTTTTAAGAATAAATTTATTTAGTTTTTAAAACATGATTACTGTATAATTTCATTTCTATGAAGTTTTAGAATAGGTAATGGTAGAAAAAATAGGACAGTAGTTGCCTTGGGTTGGGGCTGGGGATTAACATGAAGAAAATATCTGGGGTAATAGTAATGTTCTGAATCTAGATAGAGATTTGCGTCAAAACTCATTCAATAGTACTTAAGAGTTTTGCATTTCATTTTATGTAGATTTTACAAAATGCATCTTAAAAGATAGTTAACTGTGGTCAATGATATACATGCTGAAGTAGTAAGGAAGAAGTATACTGTTTTCTGCAACTCAGTTATAAATACATCAAATATAAGATGAATTGATAGATCTGATCAAGCAAATATAATAGAATGTGGATTGTAGAATCTAGGTGGTAGGTATATAGATGTTTTCTGTAAAATTCTTTCAACATTTTCTTATTATGAAAAATTTTATTAAAAATATCAGGAGAATGAGTAGATATGGAGAAAAATGTAAAATACTAGTGGTGGTACACAGATGGGGCATACATTGTTATACTCAAGTGATTGTAGGTGGGGGCACAATGACAAGAATTAGCAGGTAGAGGAGCTTCTTTTCACATCCCTTCCTCTGATTAATGATTAAATGTTCCAGCCAGTCAGCGGATATTGGAAGCTTAGCAGGTGGTAGAGCCTTTGGTGGGTGTCACCTCAAGAAACTAGTATAAATACAACATGGAACCTGACCTCACAAAGCTTACAATAGAGTAAAACAGAGAAGTGACAAGAAAAATAATCACTTTATTGTGAGCATTTCCTCCAATCTTTATAACCTTTCAAGCTGGGTTTTATCATTAGTGAGCGATAGATAGAGCAGCTGAGGCTCAGACAGCTTGTAATAGCCATACAGTTCCTAAGAAATAGAGTTGGACTTGGCCTCATGACTGCACGGTTCCTGCATGTAACTACATAACAAACTATCATAAAAGGCAGGGTTAGGCATAGGCTAAATAATGGTAGCAGAAAGCTGGCATAGAAATGCAGAGGAAAAAGTTGATTTTGACTTTAGGAAGAAAGTCTTATAGGAGCAGAGACCTGAAGAATCAGCATCATTTTAATAAAAAGAGGAAGGGAAGTGAGGAAAGGTTGCCTAGAACACCATGAGTTAGGGCAAATTTGAGAGCGAGACACACTGAAGAAGAACTACCTGGTATGAATGCCAGCTTCGACCTTTGCCAGTTGTGTGACCTTTGAAAAATGTCCAAGGTTTAGTTTCCTCATCTGTAAATTCTGTTAATAACAGTAAGACTTTAAATGGTTTATGAAGTTTTCATAAAATGATGCATGAAAAGTATTTCGTTCAACGCTTTTTAAGGGCTCAATGAATATGAGCTATTATTATTTCAGCCACAGTCAAGAAAGGGAACGTCATGTTGTGATGTTTTTATTCTGTTACATTAATTTTAGCCCTAATGTATAGAACACTTAGGTGCATAGCAGAACAGGCAGAGCTGCTCGCCCTGAGTTCTGCGGGATAAGCCTTGATCAGGAACCTCAAGAGGATTCTAGAGGCCATAGCTTTTGTCTTTGTGTTCCAATCACTGTGCTGGCAAGCACAACTCTAGTTTTAAGTAAGTAGAAGCTTAAAAATATTTATCGTGTTGTATTTTGAATTCCAAATTCCATCTATCCAGCCTGTGATCAAACTCTAGACGGCAAGAGGTATTTTCAGGCTCTCTTCATTTTTAGTTATGGTTCTCCTGCTGTTCCTCTCCTTAGGGGGTCCTGATCCAACCCCGATGAAATGCTTGATGCTTTTCTATGTCTCCATCCCCTAGCGAATCAACCGAATTGCCCTCTCATGAAAATAGTCACATTTTATATTCAAATGAGACGTCTTGCCGTTCCCCTCATCTCCCTGTCCTCCATCTCTCAACATTGAGATAAGACTGGGTGGGAGAATAAATGCTGAAAGAGTTGGGGTTGGTGTCTCTGGCCTGGTGGCTGGAGTGGAACTCAGTCAAAGGAATGATGGATGGGACAGACCAAGATGTTAAGTCGAGGTATTAAACCAGAATCCAGGTACGTGGGAAAAGGAAGCAGATACATCTGTAAGATAAGGGGACAAAAAAAATGTTAGGGCAGAGTTTGGAGGCTATTCACTGTTTCCAATCATTTATTGAACTATAGTCATGGTGAGAACTACACTGGGAAAGAACTGAGCAGTGGACAGCCAACATCTCTGTTCTCATGGAGATAACAGCCTTGTGGAACATATAGGAAGCACAATACACAAGGAAAATATAGTGTTCAGGGTAATGATTACAGAGTGATAAGAATTAAGGAAGAAGGAGAAAGGTGCTTAAGAATGACTTCAGGGAGAATAGGTGTAAGATGTGCTCAGAGGAGCTGAAACATGAAGAATGGGAAGAATCAGCCATATTAAAATGAGAAAGAGAGCTGGCAGAAGGAACTGCATGAGCAAAGACCTGAAAAGGAGACAGAACTGGCATCTATATATATGTAATTTGTTTGCCTCTCTACCTGAGCCCATCTCCTAAGTTTGGGAAAATCTCCCACTGATAAAAGGCAGAACCTTTTTGTTTTCACAAAGATTAAATGTGGGCAATATTCTCCCATTATCTTAACAGACAGAGCTGAGCATATGGCTTAGGGCCATTTAGCCAACTGGCTCTTGGTAGGATTTAGAGCTTTGAACAAATTATTCAAAACTGAAGGGTCAAGGAGATTAGGACCTACCTAGCATTCAGTTGGTGAACACAACCTGCAGTTGGTAATGCTAAACACTTTGAAAATGTCTGCTTTTAACAAATGGGAGTAGAAATGACAGACACTTTTAACTGGGCCAGGAGGAAACAACAAGGAGTCTCCCTCAAGCCATACTTTGCAGAGATGGGCTGCATCACCTATATACAAGACCCGCTCTCACTAAGCCATTCTTTGGCTTAGGACTGAACTAAGATAGTGACCTTCGCCACTGAAACCACCCGATCAAAAGTCTTCAACATAACCACCTTTCACTGCTACATGCCAGACACATGCTGTAGTTTTATGTTGGTATACTGACATTCTTTAGTTGGACATCATGGTAAGCCTAGAGTATAGTAAACCCTAAGTATATTGTAACAAAGGATGTCTTGTCATAATTATAAATTTGCTTACTTTTTGTCTATCGCTTTTAAAATTCACTGTCTTTTTTTAAGTTGAATTTATTGGGGTGACATTGGTTAACAAAATTTTGTGGGTTTCAGGTTTCACGTATTATTATACAATATTATATTGTATGTATAATGTATTCTGTGTTTACCACCCAAAGTTATATATAACTGACTCAGGAGTTCCAAAATATGGTGCTAATGTTAAAGCTTAGTTTCCATGTTTATAGACAGGCAGTCCTTCCATGAAAAGATATAATAATCTTTCTGGCAATTCATTCTTTCGGTGCCTATGATTTCATTCATTGGGCTCATAGATATAAATATTCAAATATATGTTAATAAATTATTTGTAAAATAGTATAAATAAATAAATAAATAAATAAATAAAAAGAATATTCTCCTTCCAAAGAACATCTATTGACAATAAATAAGCATATGAAAATATGCTCCACATTATGTGCCGTTAAGAAATTGCAATTAAAACAGCAATGAGATACCACCACACATCTATTAGAACAGTGAAATCCAAAACACCAACAATACTAAATGCTGGTGAGAATGTGGGACAATAGGAAATTTCTTTCACTGCTGGTGGGAATACAGAATTGTGTAGCCATTTTAGATGACAGTTTGGTAGTTTCTTATAAAACTAAATATAGCTTTTACCATACAATCTGGTAATCATGCTCCTTGATATTTACTCAAAGGAGTTGAAAATTTACATCAACACAAAAACCTGTACACAAATGTTTATAGGAGTTTTATTCATAATCGCCAACACATGGAAGTAACCAATATGTCCTTCAGTAGGTAAGTAGTTATAAAAACTGGTATATCCAGACAGAGAAGTATTATTCAGCACTAAAAAAATAAATGAGCTATCAAGCCATAAAAAGACATCGAGGAAACTTAAATGCACATTTCTAAGTAAAAGAAGCTAATCTGAAAAGGTTACATACTGTATGATTCCAACTATGTGACATTCTGGAAATGAAAAAACTATATAGATGGTAAAAAGATCTGTGGTTCCCAGGGGCTGGGAATGGGGCTGAGGGATGAATAGGCAGAGCATAGAGGATTTTTAGGGAAGTGAAACTATTCTGTATGATATTATAATGGTGGATACGTGTCATTATACATTGGTCTAAAGCCATAGAATATATAACATCAAGAGTTAGCCCTAATGCAAACTATGAACTCTGGGCGATAATGATGTGTTACTGTAGATTTTAATGCATGTACCCCTCTGGTGTTAGATGTTGATCATGGAGAAGGAAAAAAACTATAAAAGTCCTATAAAATTAACCTTTCTGAAAGAATTAACACTGTGTAACACTAAGAAAATGATGAAGATAAAAAATAAATCAATAAATGTAAATAAAAATTATAGTAAAAAATGCTATTGTAATTTTTTTTTTATTTATTTGTTTGTTTGTTTGTTTGCTGTAAAGTGTCACCCATACTGTCTGATGTATGGTCATCATGAGAATGGATCAGAAGCCCTAGAATGAATATCGGGGACACTGAGGTTTAGAGGGGTCCTTCGACAAGTCATCTGCTGAAATATCACTTGGTCCTACTTGGGTAAATAAGCAGAGCACTGTTAAATTTTAACAGCTAGGGTTTACAAGTAAACATTTCTTTTCATATAGCCTTTTTACTATTGCTTTTGAATTTAGAAGGCCAACGCCCTTGTAATAAAACCGCAGCTCAGCAAGGGATAGACAATATCGTTTCAAATTGCAACCACATTTAGTGTATTTAATGAAAACTGCTCTCCACACTTGCCCTTAACCTAGCAATTCTTATCAACACCAGAAACCTGTTTTATTAATTAGTTTCCTTTGGACTGAGCTGCATCCAAAATGATATTGGCTAGAGAAAAACAAAAACAATCCTAGAGAGGAAGAAGAATGTTTGGAAGGACTGCTAGGGAAAATAGCATTGTTGCATCTTGTCCGTTGAAAATTCTGGGGCCCCAGGCTGGCACCCAAGGTCTTGGATCCTCAACTTCACCTAGAACTTTAATTTAGAATACTCTAATGTCTAAGAATATCCTGTAAACACAGGACATATTTTATATCTCTCAAACAAAGCAGATGTGAAAGCCTCACAGTAGAGCAAAACAAAGTTATAACATTTCAAGTTCATAGAACATTTTGTTGTTAAGAAATGATGGAGAATTTGGGCTTGAAGATCAAGGTTATACAACTAATAGGTTTTGAAATCACAGTTTGAACCCAGGTCTGTGTGACTTGAAAATGTGTATTAAACATTTAGGACAATGCTGATATTTGTGAAAAGCTCAGAAAAAAGGTATTTATTTGTGGTATATATAGCAGAAGATCCTCATCAAAATTTTGAAAAGTTTTGGCCAGTAGATGATGTCGGATGAAAATGAATATACAGTACTCTCTGTTAC
Organism: Rousettus aegyptiacus; assembly: GCF_014176215.1. Lineage (NCBI taxonomy): Eukaryota > Metazoa > Chordata > Mammalia > Chiroptera > Pteropodidae > Rousettus > Rousettus aegyptiacus. The sequence continues at coordinate 33,047,251 of NW_023416287.1, read as the reverse complement.
TAATTTAAAATGTGAAAAATATAAGTAATATTCTACTAATCAGCACTTAGTGTTTTTTTTTTTTTCATTTCATGAATGAGTTGAGTTTCTAAGAGCAGTCATAGTCCAATTCTCATCTTCTATCCCCCACGAAACATTTATTTTCTTAAAGTTCTAAGTTGCTCAGTATCCATTCGTCCATTCTCCTAATCTGGGTTTTTTTTTTTGTTGTTTTTGTTTTTGTTTTTTTAGGAACTTAGTGTTCATAGTAGTAGGGTGAAGTTTAATATTGAGCGAAGGAAGATGACAGAGGCCCTGGCAGCAACAGTATTTAGTAACGCTGTTCTGAGAGATTTTGCTGAAGGACATCTCGAAAGTGAATTCTTCCTCCTCAAATATCATCAGAAGGTTATTTCTGTCTTTTGGGATGCTATAATTGCTTTTTTTTCTATGGAAATGTCAAATTAGGCTATAATACAGTATAATTACTGTGCAGGAAGGAAGCTAAACAGGTGACTGCTTATGTTAGTGAGAGAACTTGAAAGAACTGAAAAAGGTAGCTTTCCCCAGAGGGTCAAGTAGGCCAGGCAGGTGGCTGGCTAAGGGACCCAAAGCCTGTTTGGGCGAAGAGCATGGCAGATAAGGAATGAGGAGGAGGTCAAGGACAGTAGAAATGGCAGCACTGGGTGTGTGTATTGGTGGGAAGGCATAGATGCTGAGACATTGTGTCAGCAATTTCACAGAACTGCTCTGGTAAAGCATGTAGTGTTTCAGGCTAAATAAACATCAAGAAATTGGGTATCAGAATGGAAAGAGAAATGACTTCCATGTCAGGGTTGAAGTTGCACTTACAGGCCCAAATCAATTCTTGCTATTGAAAAACTGCAACAAACATTTCTCTGTCTCAGCTTTTCTTAAATGATGACTTTAGGTTGTGAAAGAAAAAGACCCCAACATCCAAACCATGGTGACTACCCCATAATATTGATTTTATCTCTATAGCTTTTAATGTGTTTTGGTCAACAAAATCTATATAGAATACAGGAAACAGAAAGGCTTGTCTTTTATTAAAAAAACAAATAACAGCTTCATTGAAATATAATTTACATACCATACAATTCACTCATTTAAAGAGTACATTTAGGAATTTCTAGTATATTCACAATTTATGCAAACATCACCACTGTCTAATTCCAGAACATTTTCATTGCTATAAAAAAAAAATAATCATTAGAAGTTATTCCCCATTTCCCTCCAAAACACCCCCACCCTTAGTCAATCACAGATTTGCTTTGTTTCTGTAAATTTGCCTATTCTATTTTATGTAAATTGAATAATGCAATATGCGGCCTTTTGTATGTTTTTTTCGCTTAGCATTATATTTTCAAGGTTCATTTGTGTTGTACTATGTATCACTACTTCATATCTTTTTATTGCCAAATAATATTTCATTGAATGAATATGCAACATTTTACTTATGCATTTATCAGTTGATGGACATTTCATTTTGGCTATTATCAGCACTGTTGATGTGAATATTTGTGTGCATTATTTTTGTGCGAATGTATGTTTTCATTTCTCTTGGATATATACCCAGCAAGCAGTAGAACTGCTGAGTCATACACAATAACTTTCTTTAATCTTTTGAGGAAATACTTGACTATTTTCCACAACAATTGCACCAGTATACATTCTTTCTAGCAGTGTATGATGGTTCTAGTTTTTTCACATCCTTGCTAACACTTGTTATCACCTGCCTTTCTTTTTTTATCATAGCTATCCAAATGGCTGTGATGTGGTATCTCATTGTGGTTTTGCATTAATTTGCAATTGATTATGTTTAATTTGCATTTTACTAATGGCTAGTTATGTTGACATTATTCATATTTTTAGGCCTGTTATATAAATCTTTGGAAGAATGTCTATTCATATCTTTTGTCCATGATTTAATTGAGTAGTTTGTGTTTTTATCGTTGAGTTATAACAGTTCTTTATATAATCTGGATACAATTTCTTATCAGATATATGAGTTGAAAATATTTTCTCTCACTTTGTGAGTTGTCTTTTCATTTTTTTCACAGTGTCCTCTGAAGCACAAATATTTTTTTATTTTCATGAAATCCAGTTTATCAATTTTTATTTTGTTGTCTGTGTTTTTGGGTTAATATCTAAGAAAATATTGTCTAAACCCAAGTAATGAAGATTTAAACCTACATTTTCTTTTAAAACTTTTATAGTTTTAGTTCTTTAGGTAAGTCCTTGATATATTTTGAGTTGATTTTTCAATGTGATATGAGGTAGGATTGTTCTGCGTATGGAAATCTAGTTATCCTAGTACCATTTGTTGAAAAGATTTCTTTCTCCCATTAAATGCTCGGTACCCTGTCAAAAATTAATTGACTATAGATGTGTGAACTCTTAATTCTATTCCATTAGATTTATGAACTCTTAAGATTCTTAATTCTATTCCTATAGAATAGATTTATGAACTCTTAATTCTATTCCATTCATCTACATGTCCATCCTCATTCTAGTACCACACTGCTTTGATTATTGTACCAGTGTAATTATTTTGAAATTAATAAATGTACTTCAACTGTGTTTTTTAGGTGGTTTGTCTATTATTGCATTTCCATATGAATTATAAGAACAGCTTATTAATTTATTCAGAGAAGCCAGCTGAGATTTTGATAGAGATTGAGTTGAATTTGTAGATCAATTTGTGGTTCAATGCAATTTTAATAATACTATCTTTCAGTTCAATTCATAGACATAGGGCATGGTTCCACTTATTTGAGCTTTGCATTTTAAACATTTTATAGTTCTCAGAATATAAGTTTTACAACTCTTTTAAGTTTATTCTATTTTATTCTTTATGATACTATATATTATATATAGTATATATAGCATATCATTTCAGTTTCAGTTTATTGTATACAAACACAGCTGATTTATTTATTGGTTTATTATTTTGGATTTTTCAATTACAGCTGACATTAGATATTATTTTATATTAGTTTCAGGCATACGGCATAGTGGTAGACACGTATAATTTATGAAGTGATCCCCTGATCAATCTAGTACTCAGCTAGCACTGTACATACTGATTATAATATTATTGACTGTATTCCCTATGCCGCACTTTACATCCTTGTGACTATTTTGTAACTACCAATTTGTATTTAATCCCTACATCTTTTAAAAAAATAATTTTAAAAAATTTTCAATTATAGTAGGGATACAACATTATATTAATTTCAGGTGTACAGCATAGTGATTAGACATTTACACAGCTTACAAAGTGATCATCCTGATAAATCCAGTGCCCATCTGACAACATATATAGCTACTACAATGTTATTGACTATGTTCTTTATGCTGTACTTTACATCTCCATGACTATTCTGTAACTACCATTTTGTATCTCTTAATTATGTGTCCTTTTCACCAACCCACCCCTCCACCGCCCAGCCAAATCTCCCTCACATTTGGTAACTATCAAAATGTTCTCTGTAACTATAAGTTTCTTTCTATTTTGTTTGTTTATTTTGTTCTTTAGATTACAGATGTAAGTGAAATCATGACATTTGTCTTTCTCTGACTTACTCTACTCAGCACAGTACTGTCTAGGAACATCTATGTTGTTGCAGATGGAAAGATTTCATTTTTTTAATGGCTGAGTAATATTCCATTGTATATATGTACCACTTCTTTTTATTCATTTATCCATTGGTGGACACCAAGGTTTCATCCATATCTGGGCTATTGCAAATAACATTACAATGAGCATATGGATTCACATGTCTCTTTGAAGGAGTGTTTTGGGTTTGTTTGGTTAAATATCCACACGTGGAATTACTGCTTCTCTCTTTATCTCTTGTTATAGCCTTTGTTTTAAAGTCCATTTTGTCTGGTACAAGTATTGATACCCCAGCTTGGTTTGTTTATTTTAATTTTTATGAAATATCTTTTTTCATTTTTTCAGTCTTTGTGTTTTTCAATATGAAGTGAGTTTCTGGTAGGCAGCACATATAAGGGTCTTGTTTTCTTATCTATTCAGCCATACTGTCGTTCAATTGAAGCATTTAATCCATTTACACTTAAAATAATTGTTGATAGATATGCAGTTATTGCCATTTTATCATTCATATTTCTGACCTTTTTTCTCCTTACTCTTCTTAAAGAAGTCCCTCCAATATTTCCTATAATATTAATTTGGTGTTGATAAACTCCTTTAGCTTTTTCTGTTCTGGGAAGTACTTTATCTGTCCTTTGATTCTAAATGATAGCTTTGCTGGGTAGAGTATTCTTTGTTGTAGGTCCTTGCTTTTCATCACTTTGAATATTTCATGCCAATCTCTTCTGGCCTGCAAAGTTTCTGTTGAGAAATCAGCTGACAGTCATATGGGAGCTCCCTTGAAGGTAATTACTTGCTTTTCTCTTGTTCCTTTTAAGGCTGTCTTTAACTTTTGGCATTTTAATTATGATGTGTCTTGGTGTGGGCTTCTTTGGTTTCATCTTGTTTGGGACTCTCAGACTTCTTTGGCTTATATGTCTATTTCCTTCACTAGGTTAGAAAGTTGCCCATTATTATGTTTCCAGATAAGTTTTCAATTCCTTGCTCTCTCTCTCTTCTTCTGATATCCATATGATACGAACGTTGGTATACTTGATGTCCCAGAGGCCTCTTGAACTATGCTCATTTTGGGGGGATTTTTCACTTGTTGCTCTTTTGATCAAACGTTTTCCGTTACCTTGTCTTCTAAATCACTGATCTCCTTCTTCTAATCTACTGTTGATTTTGTCTAATGTATTCTTGATTTTATTTGTTTTATTCTTTATTTCTGACGGGTTCTTTTTTATGTTTTCTCTTTTCATTTTTATGTTTTCTATCTCTTTGTTAAAGTTTTCATTGAGATCATTAAACATTCTTACAATCAGTGTTTGGAACTATGTATCTGGTATATTGAGTGTCTCCATTTTGTTTAGTTCTTTTTCTGGAGCTTTGTTCTGTCCTTCCATTTGGGTCATATTTCTTTGCTCCCCATTTTGGCTTCCTCTCTGTGTTTGTTTCTATGTATTAGATAGGATTGCTATGTCACCCAGTATTAGTAGAGTGGCCTTATGTAGTAGGTATCCTGTGGGGTCCTGTGGCACACTTTCACTCATCACTTGAATGAGGTGCTCCAAGTATGTCTCTAGTATGAGTTGTATGTGCCCTTCTTTTGTAGTTGAGCCTTGGTTCCTGTTTGCATGTCAATGGTGGTTTCTCAGCAAGAGATATGCTATATGCTCAGACAAGATGCTGCTTGTTTGGGTTTTGTGAACTGATGAGAGATTTTAGGAAAGTGCACAGCATGATCCACGACAGACCATTTGTATGAAAAAAGCCACTGGAAGGGGCTTGGCTGGGCTCACGAGTTGGGTGAAACGAGGTTTCAGGGAATCTCCAGGACAGAGTGATCAGTGTCAGCCAGATTGGTGGAGACTCAGATATGGTAGCTCCCCCCCATCTCCATGCCAGGAGGTGGGAGGCTAAACAAAACACGACTTCTTCCAGTACTTTTTTTTAGGACAAAGTGCCACTCCAGCCCTCATTCTGAAGCCAGACAACTCAGTTCCTCCCTGCATGTCCCTGGTGCCATTCAAGCTGCTGCCCTAGTGCTAGAGCCCAGAGTGAGTGAGTCCAAAAATGAGTAGGTCCATGAGAGGGCTCTTTAAGAGGTGCCCCTGGAACTCCAGCAGCCTTTTGTCTCACTCAGCCAAATATCTGCTGGTTTAAACAGAAGTTGTAGGAACTTCTTTCCCTGGCACTGGAACTTTGGGCTGGAGTGGCTGGTGTGGGGCTGGGATCCTTCACTCCTCAGTAGAGACCTTCACAGACAAGATATCGTATCCCTCTTAATTTTTTATCATCACACACAGTTGTGGGACCAGCTCATTTCACATCTCTGACCCTCCTACCAGCCTTGAGGTGGCTTCTTCTCTATGTCCTTAGTTGTAAGACTTCTGTTTAGCTAGACCTCAGGTGGTTTTCATTGATGAGTGATCTGTAGTTTAGTTGTAATTTTGATGTGGTCATGAGAGGAAGAAAGCACAGATTTTATCTACTCCATCATCTTGCCGGGAAATCCACAATACAGATGATATTTGTATACTGATCTTGTATCCTGCAACTTTGCTAGACTCATTTTTTAGTTCACACTTTTTTGTGTGTAAATTCCTCAAAGATTTGCTATATACCATATTATGTCATCTGCAAATAAAATAGTATTTCTTCTTCCTTCCCAATCTGAACACTTTTTATTTGGTTTTCTTGCCCATTTTCCTGGCTAGAAACTTCAGTACAATGTTGTCTTGTTCTTGATTTTTGGAAAAAATATTCAGTCTTTTTAAATATAACACAACTTAAGTATGATGTTAGCTATTAGTTTTTTGTAGATGCCTTTAGCAAGTTGCAAAAGTTTCCTTCTATTTTCAGTTCATTGAGCATTTTTATCATAAAGCAGTATTGAATTTTGTCAATTTTTTTTCTATATTTATTGAGATCATTATGTAGTTTTGTCTTATATGTATTACATTAATTAATACCTTTTTCTACATTTATTAAATGTGAGAAATGTGGAAGAATCAATCCGACACATCAATGGAATTTTTCTAGAAGAGTTTTATGTAATTAGATAGCATAGATATGTTCTAGAAAGTTACGGTTGGGGAGCTTTGTTACACACATATAAAGTTTGAGGAAACATTCCTTAAAAATAAAAATCCTACACAGAGCAAGTTCTTCCCTTTTCTAGTTAGGTCACCTGAAGTAACCAAAGCTTGAATTTAATTTAGTCAAGCAACGCTCTAGCTCCCTTATCAGACTCTCCCTTTTATCTTTACTAAAATTAAAAAAAAGAAAGAAAGAAAGGTGGTATTGACATGGATCTGAGCACATATCTCTACAATTTACTTCCCCTGTAGGATAGAGAAATTAATACAAAGGGCTACTTTAAGCTGTCTTAGAGCATGTATATTCATTCATTTATTTTGTTTAGTCATTTAGTTATCCATTGGTCAACTTACATTTGTTGAATTCTTACTATTTGGAGATTTAGTAACTTTTCCCACATCTAATTGCAATTTTTACTTCCTGATACTAAGGCACTTAACACACAGTATTTATAACTGTGTAACTATCTATCTGTACAATAGACTATGATCTCTCCTAAAAAAAGAACTGTCTGATTTTTTATATCCCCAGATTTCAATACTGCCCAAAGCAGTCTGACACATAATAAGTACTCAGAGATGTTTGTGAGAATGAATAGGTGAATTAAGAATGGCAAATAATAATAGTTGTGATTATATTTAAAATTCAAAGACATTCTTCATAGACTCAGAAAGGTTTGACTTCAAATATGGAAAATGAGACGTAAAGTGTGACAACTGACACTGTTTGCCTATCCATCAGCCATTTCTCCTCCCTTGCTAATAGAATTCTGATATCGTTTTCAAGTAATGAGTGGCAATTCCTTGAATTCCAGGAAGGCTGGCCCTTCCCTAAGAATAAGTTATCATTGGCCCACTTTAATATAGCAACCCCATTTCTCTTTGTTGGTGATTGGTCAAGAAATAAACATCTGACCCAGTTTGAGGCATGAAGGAAGACTTTTGGAAGGTTAAATCATCTCACATAAAATATAAGAGACATCTGAAGACAAAACCTTTTGCTTCATGCTCTTTCCTCATTTCTTGGAGAGTCTGCTGCATACCAGGCACTACTCTGGGGGATTTTAACTTGGGGACTTACTTTTAAAAAATGTCAATTCAATTAAGCTTTTTGATTAATTACCATAAAATTTAAAGGACTTGAGTTGATAAAGATTAATGTAAGTAGGAAAAACTTTATTAACTAGAAATTCTTGTCCTAGGCTTGCTTAGTTAGTTATTTACTTAATGGCATTTTCTATTAATCTTATTTGATAATTTGGTATTTAAAAATGTTTAGTTTTGTTTTTCATTGTAATAATGTTCAGTTAAAACTATTTATAGACTTTATAGGTTTTATAAAAAGAATGGATTGAGCAGATATTTTGCTCCAGAGTTGACAGGTTTTGGCAACTTGCTGGATGTGGAGAATGAAATAAAAATTAATGTAAAGACCACACTCTGCTTTCAGATCTGCCCTCTGTTATAGCATTATCCTCAAGTTTTACTACTATTAAACTTTTCTCCATTTTTGTCCCTAAAACTAGACAGTGAGTTCTTTTAGGCAAAGGTCTATGCCTTTTCTAGAGCTTGCTTAAAGCCCAGGATAAGAAGAAAACACCCATAAATTTGGTTGATTATTTAAGAGTCAAGTATACTGTTGGACTTCTTAGACTGTGTATTAGGGCCTCTAATTTCTTTTGCCTCTACTTTTCTCTGCATGCCCACTTAATTACCCTATGCCATTTTTTCTAAATGGTAGAAACATGGCTATCCAGAGTTCCAGACCTGAGAGTCACTGATCATCTGTCTTTCTGGTCTCAAGTTTAAAAGCCCCAAAAGAACTCAGAGCTTGTGTTTGGGTTGGATGCCCACCTTTGGGCCAATCATCATAATTATGGGAGCATGACCCACTTTTTATCATGCTGTCCCCTCTTACTAAGGAGGAGTGAGAGCTGTATGAAGATGGCATTTTAATTTGAAGTAGCAGGTTGGAGTCAGGGAATGACCATTTTGAGTAGAAGAAACATTGGATGTTCATCTTGCTTTTCTTCTCAGCTTTCCATGTGGGACTTCCCACTCTACATCATGCTTGAATGTTTTTCAGGCTCTTTGAACTCAACATCATTTCCTCACACTGTCCCCAAACCTGATCCTCCATAGTTGATGGCCCTGTCATAGATCCAGTTGTTCAAACAAGATACCTAGAAATTATCCTTAATTCTTTCTCTCTTTCATACCGTATACCTTTATATTCTCTAGTCAGATATAATATTTTGCTTCATTTTCTGCTTCCACCACTTCATTTGCACAATCATTTCTATCCTGATGTAGTTCCTCTACTGACGTCTTAGTATCTACTTTTGCCTATCTCCAATCAATCCATTCTCTGTGCCTACACTGTCCAATATGATAGCCCCTAGCCACATGTTGTAATTTAAATTTATAATTAATATTAAATAACTTTAAAAGTTCAGTTACTCAATTGTACTAGCCCTATTTCAAGTACTCAGACAACAACTCAATGTGGTAGGACTATCATACTGAGGCTCCCCTGAAGCACCCATCTGGAGATGTAGCAAGGGAAATCTCATTGCAGGTGGAGTGCTCAGAAATGTAACTGTACATCAAAATTTGCTATACTCACACTTATAACCCTCTTAAGACTTTTTTCTTCCCAGTCTCATTAGCTCCTTAATCTTTATAATATACCATGCTCTTCTCATCTCAAGGGCTTCATAAATATTTGGCCCACTCTTCTTCATCTTTATATCACTCATTTTACCAAGTGAACAACCAGCTTGGTTTGGACACTTAAAGTTCCACATTCCAGGAAGCCCCCAGTCCCAAACCCCTCAAACCAGAACAGCTGGTCCACCTATTTTAACCTGGCTACCTATTATTTATCCTTCATGTTTCAATCTAAGCATCCTCCAGGGATTTGAACTGTGGTACTGAGCTACCACCTCAGTCCTACTAAACCAATTCTACAATTTAGCATCATCCCAAGGTGATTCAGATGAATATTAAAGTTTGAAAAGCTTCAGGGAAGCTGTCTTGACCTCTCAGACCAGATCATATACAACTATCTTCCCCATTAGTTTACAAGCTTCCTGAAGGCAGGGATCTGTCTGTCCTTTTTCTTACTAACGTTCTGAGCCCTGAGTAGAGTACCTGACACATTGTAGAAGTTTAATAAATATTTGTGTGGACAAATAAATGAAAAAAACCCAGATTATATGAATTAAAAAATGTGGACTATTGATATCTCACCCCAGATCCCCACAGCCCACCTAAAATTGCAGTGGACACTTTTCAAAATGATCTCAGCTTCTCGCCTCAAGTTCTGGTCTCTTATTTTCTGCCCGAGGTCTTTCTCTAATAGAGTGGCTCTCAATCTTCACTGGGCATCATAATCTTCTAGGAGGCTTGTCTTAACACAGATTACTGGGCTCCATCCTCACATTATTTGATTCAATAGGTCTCAGATGGGACCTGAGAATTTGCATTTCTAACAAGTTTCCATGTGATGCTGTTGCTACTGGTGTTGAAACCACATTTAGAGAACCACAGTTCCAGTGAAGTAGCTCAGCTTCTCACAGAAATAACCTGGAAGTGTGTGTGTGTGTGGGGGGGGGCGGGGTGAGGATTCCTAGGAACCCTCGACCACTGGGAATTCCCATGGGATCATGCTGATGTATGTCCCACATGATTTCCCAGAGGGTCCCAGTGGGATTGAGCCCCACCTCCTCACTGATATTTCTTTTATTGGATCCCCTATTTTCCTTTTCCCTTTCTCTCATTTGTGTTTCATGGGATTTCCTTACACATAGATCTGCGCCCAAGTCATTGGCATATGCTCTGCATTGAGGGGAACTCAAAGTAAGTAAGTGTCTTACATCCATATCGCTCTAGGTTCTTGACTCTAATCACTAATTTTCCTTACTATATTCTACTTCACCTCAGAAGGAGCTCAGAGAGATAAGATCCTACTTGGCCAATAGTAGGTGGTCACTGAACATTTTGGAGTGAATGGCCTAATGAACCAAATTCTTTATATTATAATCAGTTAATGTTAATAGCTCATATTTATAAAGCTACTTGTCAAACACTTTACCATATATTTTCATTTTATTCTTAAAAACTATGAGAAGCAGAATAAACATTTTAATTAATATTTTTCTATAATTTATTAAGTGATTATTATGTTCCAAGCTCTTTGCTGGGATTCAAACATATTTAAGATTGTGCTCGTCAAACTTCAACGAGTACTCAAATCACCCAGAAGTCTTGTTAAACTGAAGATTCTGATTCAGCGTTAAACTGAAGATTCTGATTCAGCGTGTCTGGGTGAAGTCTGCAATTCTGTGTTTCTAATAAGTTTCAAGGTGATGCTTCTGCTGCTGGTCTAGAAGAAAGGATCTAGGTTAATGGTTTTCTATCTTGGAATTAGTTGGGGAGCTTTAAAAATACTGATACCTGGATCTCATGCCCAGAGACTCTGATTTAGTTGGGCTGGGATTTTGGAAAACTTCCCAGGTGATTCTAATGTTCATCAAACTGGTTCAGGACAGTGGTTCTGAAAACCTAATATACACCAGACAACCCTGGAGAACTTGTTAAAACATATATTGTTGGGCCCAGCCCTAGAGTGTCTGATTCGGTAAGTATGAGGTAGGGCTTAATAATCTACATTTCCAAAAAGTTTCCAGGAGATGCTGATGCTGTTGGTCTGCGGAATGCAAATTGAGAACCGCTAGTTTGGAATCAGGACAGGCATGTAAACAGAAGAGTTGCAGTGAAATGTAAGAAGTTCAACAATAGAACCATGTACAGTGGTAGTCAGAGAGAAGGACCTAGGTTAGAAAGGGTTTCATGGAGGAGTTGACCTATGAGTTGAGATTAGAAGGGCAAGAAGAATGAGGAAGAATGTGAAAGAAAACATTTTAACCAGAGTGAACATGTACATAGGTACACAGAGATGAAAGAACAGGGCACATATCTGAGACTCCATGAAGTTTGATATTATGAGAGCATAAACTCAGAACAAATTAGTTACTGGGGGAACAGGATTCGATCAATAGGTTAGGACCAGAACATGAAAGGCTTTTCTTAGACTTCAGTCTTAAAGCATAAGGAGCCAAGGAAAAGGAGGGCTACAGTCACCTTGACAATAGCCTGGAGGATAGTAATGAGGATAGGTGGAAGAAACAACAGACACATTCAGAAGCAATTGGAACAACTCAAGATGCAGACACTGAGGGCATAAACTTGGGCAGGGGAGAATATGAGAATGCTGAGGGATGGACAGAAAACCAGAGATGTCAAGGGAATTAAGTGATAGCATCACCAAACCGATGTTGAAGTTAGGTTCAGGGAATATTGGCTCAGTTAACTGAATTGATGTTGTTAGTAAACAAACATGAAGAAAGGTGTTTAGGGGTGAGGTGGAAATGGGAATATATCAAGAGGTAACGATTTATATATGTTGAAGATATTTGGTAGGCAATTAGATTATAGCTCTGTAGCTCTGCAAGGGGGTCCAAGCAGATGATAATTGAATAATGAAGAGTGGTCAGATCATGCAAAGCAGGTATACAGAATAAAAGGTAGACCCAGGGTACAGTTAAAGCCATGTTCCAGATACTATTACTGCATTAAAAAATACCCCCTAAACTTTGAGGCTTAAAGGAACAATGATAATCTATTTTGCTCACAAGTTTGCCATGTAGGTGGGGTTCAATGGGGAGGGCTCATCTCTACTCCAAATACTTTCAGGTGGGGCAACCTGACCAGAGGGAGGAAATTCACTTCCTAGATGAATCTGGGGAGTTTAGAAGTACTATGACTGGCAAGTTGGTGCTGGCTGTCAGCTGGGAGCTCAGCTGGGGCTGGAGGCCGGGGCCCTCAATCCTCTTCACTTAAGGCTCTCTGTGGATGCTCGGGCTCCCAGTATGGTGGCTGGGATTCCAAGGGGGAGTGTCCCAAAAGAACCAGGAGGAAACCAGAGTGCTTTTTATGACCTCCTCTCTGAAGTCACAGCATCGCTTCCTTGGCATTCACAAGGCCAGCCCACTCTAAGGAGGGGGAACACAGCTCCCACATCTTAATGAGAGGAAAGTTGAAGTCACACTGTAAGAAGAGCGTGTGGATGGGAGATATTATTTGCCAATCTTTAGAAATAGATCTGTCACACCCACTGCTTTGTAGGGAAGTCTCAGAAAGAGAATTGGCCCGGGTAGCCTGACTACATGTCTGGTGCTCTTCCCTCTACGCTCCAGCTGTGGGAAGGCTGATCTGCAGAGCAACAGCATCAGCATCGTTTGAGACATGTCAGAACTGCAGAATCGCAACAAAGCCTTGGAATCTATAGTCAGGGAGATGCCCAGGAGAGGAGTCTGCACAATAGATTTGAGAAACATTTCTCTGCACCACACTGGCCCCTCTGCCTGCTGATCCCCAGGGCAACATCCCAGTTCTCCAGTGCTGCAGTTTCCTCTCATGCCTCCTCTCCAAGTCCACTACACGTGCTGTGCCAAAACCGTGGCCCACTGTGACACCTCGGGGGCAGGTGAAGGTTTATAAAGCAGTGTGTACACACTTCCTCCCACACTCCCATCATTGGCAGGGCTTTCAGAGAGAGCATTTTCCTAGGGCATGGCAAATATCCTCTGACAACAGGCCAGTCCCAGCTGACTGGCAGAAGGGCACTTGGAGAGAGAGAGCTGTTCAGTTCATTACTTTCTTCGCAAAGGCACAGCCCAGGCTGGCAGGAAAACAGAAAGTACTCGAAGCGCCTTTGGAAGTCCCATTAACTCTATGGGCCAGGACACAGGCCCTTAAGCCTTCTGCTCCAGGCAACAGATTACAAAATAGCTTCTGTTGTCATTTATCAGGGTTTTGTACGTGCAAGGAATGTGGAGATGGCTATTTTTGAAAAAATAAAAAGCCACAGCTCTTCTGCATACTAAATATGAAGGTCAGTCACCAATTCTGGATACTCATGACCTGAATACTGATGTCACTGCATTAAGCTTCATAGCCTCTATGGTCATTTACTCATCACAAACTTTTGAACTCTAATCCTGTGTCAGGCACTGAGGAGGCGGTGGTAAACAGGTCTCCTTGCACAGGGCAGAGCGATATAAAAGCAGAAAGCCACATATCAGGTTATGAATCAGCTTGGTGGCATTCAGCTGTGCCAGCCTATTCCAAGCCCCAGTTCTTCAGACTTGGGGCAATTGACCTTAGGCTCGGCAATTTGCTGTCATGAGTGACTAGGCTGTCAGAAACTGAGGTTTCATTGTATTGGCTTCTGAAATGAGGGCCTGCATGTCCAACCCTTCCCACCTCCTTGTGACTGATGATGGAGAAGCCAGCACCTGCTGAAGGGACCGTGCTCTCATTTGCCAGAGGCCAGGGCTTGCACTGCTGCAGATCAACAATTCACATCGCCACAGCATTGGTACCTTTTCAAGTCCTTCTACAGACAAAATTCCCCAGAGTACCTAAGTGACCTGAACTCAGAGGGCAGTTTTACTGAAAAAGGAGTTGGTGCTCCAAGATTCATCCAGCTCTCTGAGCTCCTGGAGCTGGTTTGCTCTCAGCATCGCCTGATGCCTGCTTCTCTGGCTTCAGTGTGCTCTGGTCAACTCGAGACATTGTTAAAAAGTCTCTGATGTATGAGGGTTCTGGGGTGGGGTTGGAGATTTGGTTTTTCTACCAAGCTTCCCTGGGTTGATTCCCTGTTGCTCCAGGGACCATACTTCAGCTTGTAAGACTCTGACGCAGCAGCTTAAAACTACTGTCTGGCAAATAAAGTTTATTGCACACAGTCATGCTCACTGATTTACATATTGTGGCTGCTTTCACCCCACAACGGTAAAGTCCAGTAGTTGGGACGGAGACTACCTGGGTCACAAATTCTAAAATATTTACTTCAGAAGAGGTCTGTGGACCCCTGCCCTAGAGTGGACTCTGGTAATCAAACAAGGCTTTTTATTCAAATCACCTGAGGAGTTCTCACACTGTGCCTGGGTGTAGCCCCAGGATCTGATTTACTTGCGCCAGGGCACATCCTGGCATGGAGCTGTCTAAAGGCTCCCAGGCAATGCACGTGGGCTGCAGGCCACAGAGGGTTAACTGGAGCAATATTTGGTGCCCTTGCTTCCTCCCAAGTTCAGCCATGTGACTTTCATTTTTAGATTTGGAATTTGCAGCTGATTTCTGCAGCTGCTTTAGAAACAGATTTTGAGGGGAAAGTTAGAATGCGTAGCGAACACTGTGGTTCCCTGCCCCCAGCACATTTATATGCAAATAGCCACGATCCTTGTTTTTTTCAACCACTGAAATTGAATCAGAATCTAGAGGTTTTTCTATGTTGCTTAACCTTCATCATTTTTCCCTTTCGCTTTTCTGGACACATTTCTGTTTGTCTTTTGTTTTTCCTCTTTCATCCTTCAGCCCATGGTCAGCCTTTTGCTGCCTCTTGATTAATCAAAGCAGATTAAGCTCCATTTACTTACAGCTGTGTTTGCTAGAAGAGGTTGGTATTTAGTGTTTGCCAATTTCCATAGGGAAGGACACATCCTACTGTGTAGCAATAAAATAAAATTGTTTGAAAAAGGAACATCCTCCAAGCTGTGAGTGGAAGTAAATACTTGGTTGAGGCTGGAGATGGTCATAATATGTCATCTGATCTCTTTCCTTTTCCCAAAGGGTGAGAAGGGTTTTTGGAACTATAGCTACCTTTCTTAGTGCCGTTCTCTTCCAGGGGGAAGACTCGGATTTGCTGCAAGCAAGAAAAGCAGCTACCAAAGTAACATCCTTGAAGGTTTGTGTTTATTGAGTGGAACCTTCTCAGATAACCAATCAGGTACCTGCTCAGGTTAACACACAACACACAGAGAGGAGAAGTACTGAGTCTTATGCCAGAAGGTGAATGAATGATAGTCCTTAGCATCTCCAAAGCGAGCTCTGTTGAGTGGTGGCACAGATAGCTGTGCATTGGTTCCAAGCCAGTGGCTGTGATGGGTTAGAAGGTCACAGTTTTTGGCTCCAGTGCACCTGTCCATGATGCTCTCAGGTTAAGCTTGAGCATCGTCTGTCTAAGGTGTTCAGCTTGTATGGTCCCTTCATGGTGGATCCTTATGTTTATCAGCTCCTGCAGTCAGGGCTTATTGACAACAGTCGTGGCTGACGTTTCTGTGTTTGGGTGTTCCAGTCACACCTTCAAAGTGTCTCCATTATGTTCCAATTGACATTACTGTCATGGCTCCCATGAAATACATTTTGTAATGTCCAAAAAGTCCTCATTTCTTTATGTTCTATACAAGGTTCTTCTGGAGAAACAGCTTTCAGAGTCTCCAAGGATGTTCCTCTTGTAACCACATGATCACACCCCCCTTATTTCTACCTCATCTCTGATTCTACCCAGGTGAGGTTCCTTTTGGGCCTAGGGTAGCGAGCAGATGCTCTGGGAGAAGCTGATGCAAAGATTGAAGGAAGGGATATTTTAGTGCTCCTGGAAAGAAGAAAACTTTAAGACAAAGCCTTAAAAGACTTTTGAAATCCAAGGTGGTGATTCTTAAGCTTAGTTACACTAATTCTAAATTATCTAGAGAGCTTTTAAAAGTTCCTGTAGCCAGGACCCAGGCTTTAAGATGTTGCTGTGTGGTTCTGGAGTGTGGCCTGGGCAATGATGTAATTTTTAAATTTCATTTTGAAATAATTTAGACTTTCAAAAAAGATACAAAGAAAGTTCCAAGTATTGCTATATGTCCTTCACTCAGCTTTCCCCAATGTTCATAACTTACAAAACCACAGTACCATGATCAAAATCAGAAAATTAGCATTGATACATATTCTGTTTTGCTTATTGTCCCACTAATGTCCTTTTCTGGGATCCCACATTGCATTTCGTTGTCATGTCTTCTTGTACCCTTTAATCCAAGTTAGTTCCTCTGTCTTTCCTTGTCTTTCTTGAATTTGACACCTTGGAAAATTATAGGCCATTTATTTTATAGGATGAACTCTAATTTAGCTTTGAGCAGGGCATGTTGAAAAATCTTCCTAAATGAATATAATAGGCAACTAGGATTGAGGACATTGATCCAAGGTGCTTGGGACAAGATTATTATACTTAGTAAATTACCATTTAGGATCATGATAAAACCAAAGATGAGAGGAAGAGCCAACAGAATTTGGATGTATCTTTGGTTTGGTCTCTTCCTAGGCCTTTCTCCTGGACCCCTACTCTTTATTCTCTCTCTCTTTTTTTTTCTCTCCTTTTTCTTCTAAATCCAGGTGCCAAATCAGAGACTTCATTTGGTATGAGCCCAACTCCCTCACGCTGCACTGGTAATTGGTCACTTTCAAAGTTGGATCAGGTCCCTCCTGAAGCCTGTGAATGTTGACCCATTTTCTTACAAGGACTTCTATGATGAGACCTGGCCCATATTTGCTCCAAGCCCACATCTCTCACATCCTCGCTCCTCTGCTCACTCACTCTGGCAGTCCTCAGAGGCTGGGCATGAGCCAGCCTCCAGTCCTTTGCACTTGCCATTCCTTCTACCAGATGTTCTTCCTTCTGATGGACACACAGCTAGTATTCTCATTTTTTTTAGGTCTTTGCTTTCAGATAAGACTATTTGAAGATCTCTTTCTTTCTTTTTTTTCTCGACCAGTTGACCAGACTCCTAGATTGCCCCCCCCTTTCTGACACCTTCCATTTTTCAGTTCACTTTTCACTTCTGCACAAGGAAATATGGCCCTCAGCCAATAATTACCTCTCCTTTTAACAGGAGTGGAATAGGTGCAGATTGTCAAATAGGATACTTTTTTAATCCTTATTACGGTCATAAGCTGTAAAGAAGGTTTGGGTGGCTAATGTGACCCCAGCAAATCTTACTGCAGTGGCTTCTCAAAGTTAAATTCCTCTACTCATATCTGAGAGGAAGGAAGAAAACCAGATATGCTCTTTTTATAAAATAAATAACAACCATTATTTCTATGTGCCAGGTAACATGTGCGTGCATGTGTGTGTATAAACTTTACCTTTACTAAAAGTGCTAAGTAATAATCATCACTATTTTGTAGATACGATAACTGAAGCTTAGAAAGATTGAGTCATCTGGTAACAGACAGGACTGAAATTTAAATCCAGCTGTTTTGATGCTCCAACAAACACTTAATTCTCTCCAATATTTGGGTAACTGCCTATAGCCAAACATAAGTAGGTAGAAAGTGACACTTTGCAGGCAATGCCAGCTTTGAGTTGCTTAAGGTACTGACTGGAAGAATATAAATATTCTGACTTTAAAAACTGAGAGTTAGTTGCATGGCTTAGTTATTCTCCAGGCCTGTTTATTCATTTATTTATTTTGTCTTCCCAGTAATATACCTGGCAATCATTTCTGTGAAATGCAGGGTGGTGGTTCTCAAAGTGTGGTTCCTGAGGTAGCAGTAGCAGCACCTGGGACCTGACAGAAGTGCAAAATCCCGGTTTTCCACTTCTGACCTCATGGATCTGTGTCAAATCACAACCTTCCTACTTATGAACTGTATGGTCTTGTGCAAAATTCTTAGTCTCTCAAGTGCCTCAATTTGCTCATCTATAAAGTGGGAATGATAATATTACTTACCTCATTGTCCTCAAATTAAGAATTAAAATATATAAAGTGATTTGAATAATGAATAATATTATTTAACATTAGCTATATATTCTCATTCCATATTTATTGTAAGATGTTTGAAGAAAAACAAAAATAAAAAGCCCCACTATTTTTCCCTGACTGGCCTGGATCCTTTAAAGAGGACCCAGCAGCTCAGTGCAGTGTGTCACTCTTTGCCAGGCTTTGCTGCTAATGAGTCTCTGCTGACTCAATAATACCAGAATCCAAGACGAGGTGCAATGGAACCAAAAGTCAGGGGATTGCATTTCAGTCAGACCCACGCTGTGGCAGCAGGAGCATTTGGTGACTAAATGGTGTATTCATTTGTCTTTGTACTCTGCAGATGAGTCTTCTGGACCAGCTCCACTGAGCCCTTCAGAACTTGTTTGCAAAGTGGATGATGATTACTCAAGACACGGTGATATTTACTTAGTTTTTGCCTCCCAACTCACTATGCAGAACCAAATGACTGGGATGAGATTGAAGGGACTGAATGCCAAGGCAGAGGAAAGCTTTGATGCAGAATATTTGCAAACCGATTATTATTCACACCATGGCACAGCCTTGTTAGGAGGCTAGGGATGAACAGGAGTGTGACTCTTCTCTGGAACATTTCAGGAAGCTGCATTTATAACAGATGTTCTCTCCTCTTACTGTTGGCACTAAGTGTGGGCTGACTAAACTAACTGGTTCACTATTTTTCTGGGGATGTTGAGAAAAGAGGAATTGAAAAAGGGGGACTATCTATAGGAGGAAAATGTGACAAAGTTATTTTATTTTAAGGTTTATCTGGGACAGTAAACAATATAATAGCCAAGAATATTTGAAATTAAGAAAGGTGAAAGCATTGAACTTGCCTTAATAGACACGAGCATATATTGTAAAACTACATTAATTAAAAGAATGTCACTAGAGAATATAAAGGAAGATATACTTGACAAAATGGAGCCTTGTATAAATGCAATGTAAGTGTATATTAAAGAAATAAACTCAAGGCAATGGGATTGAAATGTATTATTTAATAATGGGTGTTGGCAACATTGCTCAAGTTAATCAAATTACTTCACACCAAATACCAAATACCAAAATAAATTCAAGGTGCATTAAAGATGTAGCTGCAAAAATGAAATCACACTCATAAATACACACAGAGATAAAAAAAAAAAAAGAAAGAAAAAAGAAAATATAGATGAACATTGGACACCATTTTCTATCTCCGGGCAGGGAAATGTTTTTGCAGTTTTGAAGCTGTAGTTTTTGGGACATAGAAAAATCAGATGTAAACACCAACACCTCTCTTGGACCATGTCTTTTGATATTTTTTCTTTCTTTCTTTCTTTTTTTTTTTATTTAGGGTTAATAGTGGTTTATGTTTTTTCCTTTCCACATTTGACTTTTAATATTGATTTTCCTAATACCATGAAATAACAGTTCCAGGACAACAGTTGATAGAAGTCAATCGAAGTCTTATTCTACTACATCCTTAAGTTTCTATCTAAGACAATGCAGAACAGCATTCACATTTTTCCATCCCATTGTTAAGCCCTCTACCCCAAAATGGGATTGTTTTGATTATCTCAGATGTCCAGACGGCATTCCCTCCCTAAGCCAGTGTGGCTCATTTGGTTTGGGGGAGTGGAAAAATGTGGAAATAGAGGGGTTGTTGGAAGCACACAGCTATGTCTCAAAGGAGAAAGTTGTTCTGCTTCTAATGAAAAAACAATGCTAGGTAATCATCAAACATACTTCATTTTCTTGCCATGTACTTGGCCAACCTGCATATTCCAGGATTTAGATTGGGACCAGGTGATTGAGTTGTAGCCATGTAAGATGGATAACAGTTTTGCAGTCCCTTCAGTACTTGGCTCATGACAACCTCCATTCTCTCCTCTTGTTTCATGGTGATCTGGAAGAAAACATGCCAAAGGTGACAGCACCGCAGGATGGAAGAAGCAGGGGCTCCCATGTCACTGCCTATAGGAAAGCTGCTCAGCTTGCAAGGGGCTGTGATGCAAGTGAAAAGTCAACTTTCCCTGTGTTCAGCATTCCATTCCCTGAATAGCCCAACCAATCCTACCTGAACAGCCTCTGTCATTACCTACCCTTGGATAAAAAGAAAAACTATGGTACTATCAAAACACAATCTTTGCTTCATTTGAAGGATTAATGAACAGCCCCCCCTCCCCACCCCGTCCCCCTCATTCAATAGGAAGTAAGCATTATTTCTGAACAAAAGGGGATTTTCACAATAATTTTGTAAACATCGTTAGCTCTCCCATTGCTCTGATATTTATCTTCTGGGATAAGGTACAGCCTTTGTTAACTTGTTTAATAGCCACAGTTTAATTTCATCTCCCTTCTATATTTTTCCCACAAAGAAAGAAAGAAAGAAAGAAAGAGAGAGAGAGAGAGAGAGAGAGAGAGAGAGAGAGAGAGAGAGAAAGAAAGAAAAAAGAAGGAAGGAAGGAAGGAAGGAAGGAAGGAAGGAAGGAAGGAAGGAAAAAAAAAGGAATGTAGGTGTGTATCAATATTTTGTTACATGTTTTAAGAACTCAAATCTCCCACTTCTGTAAATTCTATAAAACAATTTTCTCTTATTCTCATGTGCACTTAATTTAGGGGCAAAATTTAAAATATATTTCAGTAGAAAGAATTTCATATTTACTATCCGATTGTAAGGATCATTCATTCTTTTGTTTGAGAGTTTTGTACTCAAGATGAGCCATTTGCTACAGTATCAAATAGCAGAATTTAATGGGAATAATTTAGCAAGTGCTTTTCCAAATGGTAAAATATAATATCTTGCCACTTTATTCAAATTTAAATTTATAAGAGTTCAGTAATGTAGTGGTATTTCCATATTCCAAACTAAGAAATGAGGTACTTTTTTTCTCAAAGTCCCACAACGGGGCCAAAGCCCAGCAAGAATATATTAAACAGGTATCAAAATCCTTTTCAGTCTGAGAGCCACCAGTAAAGTTAAGCAAATTTTAATAACATCTTTGGTTAAAGTACAGCAAAGGGGTAGAAATATTGGGGGAGAAACATAAGAATGACAGGGAGAGAGATGAAAAATTGGATGTAGATTATAAAACTGCATCTGGCCATGCTTGAATCATGTCAAATTCTTTTTACTGTCGCTCTGAAGCATTTGTGTTGAGGTTGCTCATTGTAGCATAAGACTGTCCTGCCTACAATTTTTTCTCACCAAACCTTGTTTACTTACTGGTAAATGCTTCTCTGGTGCAACAGTTTAAAAAATCTATTCTCTTTTAACTATTAAATCTCTGGCTTTCTTAGATAAAGGGGTTGACTTTATTGCCTTCCAGAGTCACGAACTGGATAGCACCTCTTCTAAGAGACAGAGGGAATTAAATGTGATGGAATACAGATTTCCATTTTCATAAGAACATTGAGTTTTTCCTTAAGTGATTTTTGTTGATCCATGGCCAAATTCTTCACAACAGTGTAATTCAATCATAGTTCTATCAACAATAGACTGAGGAAGATCATAGCTATAGTGATCACATAGGCAGTACAATGACTGGCACATGAAAGCTGCTACAAAAAGAATTCTGGGTATAGATGATGGGTTCTAGAGGATAGTTCATGGAACCATAGATTTTATATCAACAACTTCTATCTTGCACCTCAAAGGCTGCTGCTAAGAAGAAAAGTTATCTAGTATTCAGAGAAAAAATGACATGTCGGGATTTGTGTCTGTACAAACTACTCTGTAAGTTTAAATTTTGGAAAACATGGCCAAAACATTAACCAGTCTTCCATTAATGTTAACTTGGTAGTTAAAGTTGACTTAACAGGGCAGTTTTAAATACATATTTGCAACCAAATATATAGTATTAAATGAACATTTTGAGTTATTAATTTCTCATGACTAAGGAACAAATTTCACAAAACACAGATAATTCTACCTTATCCTCTCAAACAAATTTTATTTGTATTCTGTTCTAACAAATATAGTATGAAGGCAACAGTTGTTTAAGTTTCTTAGTGTATGATACAGATGAAAAGAAACAAACAGATTTAGAAGCAGTCCAGCAACTAAATGCTGGTTTAACACAAGAGGCACGTATTATTCTATTTAGCATTTTATACCAGGTATCAGAAGACACTTTTTTCCTTGCAAGCAACAGACTACATTTGTTTGCATTAAGTAAAAACATATCTTGATCAAGAAAATTACTTTTTTTCTGATTTTCCTTTATATCACAAATGTCGGGGTAAGGCAAATCCTTAATGAATCATATGATAAAAACCCTATTCCCCAAGAAAATAGATTAAACATATTCTGCTAACTTTGTTATTTTTCAAAGCAAAGCCGACATGCACCACATACAGAGAAATGTCATTTCAAATCAAGTGTATCAAGCAGAACTGTATTAATTCACAAAGAGGCTTTTCAGTGTCTCATAGAAAGATTTACAATTAGCTGCGGTGACTAATATGTGACCCCATATCACAGACAGTGTTTAGGAGGACTCCTTTGTAAGTTTTTATGAAAGACGACTTGTCCATCATCTGAATAGTTACTAGCAAGAGGACAAGTTCCTTTGTCTCTCTTACAACAAGTACTTTTTAAATTAGAACTATTATGTTGAAAGCCTACTTAGATCCTCTGTATGCAAATATGATTAACATGGGCTATTTTCCTCCCCGATTCCCTCCTGTAACCCCTCATTCCACATAGTTAAGCTGTAGTGTGGTTGGAAATTAACATCCAGAATTCATGTACAAGAGAAACAATCAGCTTTCAAATTTTTAATTTTACAGCCTATGTAATGACAGCTCCATTGAAATAAAAGTTTCCTTTGTTGAGGTGTCCTCGATCTGGCCCAAAGCTAGATTTTTAATATTTTACTATTAAAATGGAAACTAACTTCATTATTTGTTTTAAAGCATAAGATATAATAGCCCAATAGTAATCAAAAGCATAATAAAACAAGAATGAAAACATAGTATAATTATCAAATGAAGTTTAAAGAAATTCAGGAGTGGGACTGGGAATATTTACCCTTCATTCTCTTAGTTTCCTGGATACAAAGCTTACTTTCCTTTTTCTATAGTTTTCAGGCAGAGAACTACTTCCTCTCACATTTAAAATGAATGAATAAAATGGCTGCCCTGGATGATAAGAATACCAGGACTGAAATAATTCCAATCCCAACTGTTCCTTGGACATTGGGGCACCATCATCTTCATCCATTAAAAAATCTTGACCCCTCTTTTCTCCCTCATGTGTTTTGAACTGTAACTCATTACTGAGCGTGAGTAGCACTAATGTTTGTGCTCCTAGCAGATTACACTTGTCAAGTACTTTAAAAGAATGATGGTGACTTTCAGTTAAGTTATTAAGATGACATAAAATATAAAAACTATTAGTACTGATATGGCATCATTTCTTGAATTATGTAAAATGTAGCTTTTCTTTGTTTTTGTTTGTTTGTTTGTGTGTTTGTTTTTAGAAAGTAGTATCTAATGGCAGGAGAGGACTAAGAATAAATGGCAGAAGAAATGGCCATGTTCCAAAATCATGAGGTCACTTAAATAGCACTGCTGTTGGGTTAAAAAAATATATGGAATGTTAAAATGTATTACATATGCAGAACTATAACTTGCTGAGGATTCCAATATACCGAATAAGTCATGCATTGGGGCAGCAAATTCAGAAAGGCCAACACAAAATTCATAGAAAGGTAAGAAGGTAAATTACCCATAGAGGAAAAGGCAAAACTGAAGAATTCCATGGAAAATTTAGAAAGCAGAACATGCTTTTATTTCAGAAATACTCATTTTGGATCTATTGCTTTTCTTTCTCTCCTAAGAAAAAAATATATAAATAAGTTACATTCTAAAGCCCTTTTAAGAAAGATGGATTTAAGAAGATATGCAAGAAATGATAATAGTTTCTACAGAAAAAAAAAAAAAAAGAATAGTTTTAGAACGCAGGGAAGCTGTAGGAAGTAGTTATCTTGCCTCGTGAGGGTCATTCATGTTGGCTCCTGGATAGACATTCGTGACAATTTCTGATTTCCTCCTGGGCCCTTCATCCCTGTGCCCACACTACCGTTGGCATCTTAGCTTATTAGTATTGTTGCTCCCCTTAAAAGCCGCAATCGATGATCTGCTAGGAGAGGGGACCAGTTATTATATGAGCCTTGGACTTGGCATGAGCAAATTGCATCATCTAAAAGCAGACCAGAAAGCCAAAATTGCAAGCAAGACCTCTAATTGTCTCTGACTTCAAGTGAGAATCTGCTCTGTGAGCCATCAAACCTTGGATAAAGATAAAATGGTTTTTTATGGGGAGAAAAAAATTATATATATATACATATATATATATATATAGAGAGAGAGAGAGAGAGAGAGAGAGAGAGAGAGAGAGAGAGAGAGATTTCAAGAGGAACTTTCAATTTCACAGGCATATGTTTGAATCATAAATTCAGCAGCCCCTCTCTTTATTAAAAGACCTAGAAAAGTGCCATCCCTTTTAAAGGTGTTGCAGAGTTGCATCTCACTGGGAGGCTCCATACTGAAGCACGTGGTAAAAAGACCTCAGGAACCAAGCAGGCTCTGCTGAGAGTGGGTGTCAAAGCTGTGCTCTCCTGCGCCTTAGGGGAGAGACCTGAGGACTCTAGGGTCTGCCTTCCTTGTTTCACCTCTGTACTCTGCTCTGGATTAAGTCCTGCTTCTATTTTCTTATTAACCACGTGGAACAAAACTGTACTTTGGAAATCCCTGAAGAAAAGACCATTTTCAATTCATTATCCTGACCTTTTTCCAAATGATTCCTGAGAGTTTTGCCCATTTTTTATCCTGCCTCATTTGTCTGTGGATTATACCGACATCGTGCTTGGTGATTCTAGAAATTTAGTCGATAGCCTATCAAACAATTGTCTTCCTTCCTTTCTTTGAAGAAACCGCCATAAGACCAGCTTTGTGAAATAACCGAGAAAGCAGACAGGGCCCAGGATACACATATGAATGTTAAACCATGACTCTGGGGCAAAGTTGTGAGAGAAAAGACAGAAATTACAGGAATAGAGCCTGAAGAATATGTTAATGTGGGTCACCCCACCAAATGAAAAGAAACTATTTTTTTTTTTCTTTTTCCAAAGGTAAACAGAACAAAATGCAGCTGGAGGAATTAGCGCAAAGGATCCCAGTCCTCCGTGGGACTCGCTCCCCCCACCCCGCCCTCCCAGCAGTGCTGCTGTCTTCCTGCTCTCCTCCAGCACTAGAAGCGGTAATGCTGAGGACTGGCGTTTTCTTCCATTTCTCTGTTCCTTTTCTTTGTCTTGTACCCCTGCCAAAGACAGGGAGAAACCATTTGTTAGATTTGTTAGATAAGCCATCTTCATAGGTTTAGCAAGGACTATCTTTTTAATACAGTCGTTGTCCCTTATCTTCAGGAGAATACGTTCCAAGACCCCCAGTGGATGTCTGAAACAGTGGACTGTATCCAACCCTATATGTGTTGTTTTTTCCTTTACAAACATACCTATGATAAAGCTTAATTTATAAATTAATGCAGAAAGTAATTAACAACAATAACTAATAATGAAATAGAACAACTATAATAATATACTGTGATAAAAGTTATGTGAATGTGGTCTCTCTCAAAATATCTGATATTT
Organism: Rousettus aegyptiacus; assembly: GCF_014176215.1. NCBI lineage: Eukaryota > Metazoa > Chordata > Mammalia > Chiroptera > Pteropodidae > Rousettus > Rousettus aegyptiacus. The sequence goes on along the minus strand of NW_023416287.1, from coordinate 33,021,249 downwards.
TCCATTTAATATTTTTTGATCGCACTCTAAGTAACTGAAACCAGGAAAGCAAACCATGGGTAAATGGGACCCGGTACCACCATTTAAATATTTCTCATCCCTCAAAGAGGCCTAGGAATATCTTATTTGACTATCATAGTGAGAAGGGACATCACTTGTAAAATTCTTAATCTTTTAGTAGGAAATGAAATGGAACATCTCTTGTAGAGTTAATCTTTTTAGTAAATCTAGTTAAGTTTTCTGCCCTCTTTTCTTTGGAAAAAGGCCCTCTCCTTCAAATCCTGATAATTGCCCTGGCAACTCAGATCCTCTGGCTATTGATAAGGGTCATCAGCCCATTATTAAGCAGAAATGATGTTAAGTCAGAGAGGGCCAGTAGAGTCTGAGAGGGGAAGGGACTTTAGGCCAAAAATCTTTTTTATTCTTTAAGAAATATATTAACCAAGCCTATTTCCCTTTACTCAGTTTAATAGGTAAATCAGTAATAGATATTAATAGATATATGATTTAAATGATAAGTTTGTATCGTCTTTTCCTTGTCTAGGGACTCAGGTGGCACTTCAGCAAGAAACCCAAGACCCCACCCCGACTGAGGCAGGACGGGAAAGAGCTCCATGAAACGGCTGTTGGCAGGGACTACTGCTCTTCTCAGCAGAAAGCAGATTGGAAGAAGAGACCTCCTGTCCCTCAACATCCATACTAATAATAAGGGGGCTCATGGCTGTTAGAAAAGAGCTAGGCAGGAAAGTTAGGGGGTTTTGGGTCTGCCTGCAAAGACACTGAGGTCATGCTATCCTAGAAGTAGTATGCCCTAATCTGCCCACAATTAAGCAAGACAAAAGGCATTTTTTAACTCACACAAAGAAACCAGTAGGCAGAGAGAATTAGGTACCAGTTTAAGCCAGTCACTTGCAACAACCTTTAACTCACCTAAGCCTCATTATATCATCTTTATAATATGATGCATATCTCCAGAAGTTCATTAGTATCACTATAATAGACTGAATTCCGGGAACAACATGCTCAGAAAGCAAAATGATGAATCACTGAGTCCTGTCAATCTTAATTGTCAATCAAGGAAGCTCACTCCTCTAAGAAAAGTAACACCCACAGCAAAAAGGGATAAAAACCCTGAAAGTTTTGTTACCAGGCCTTTTGAACCATGCTTCTCTTTCTCAGGCCCGCTTCCATGTCCGGAAGAGTACTTTCCCTTCTAAAAAAAGCTTTTCTTTTCTGCTGTATTTTGGTGTCTTGCTCAATTCTTTGTTTGAGACATAAGAACCTGGACAACGCACTGGGAGAGGATCCTCACTCTCTAGTAATAGAACTTTGGGTATCTGAGATGTAATTGCTGGCACAGTATATCTTTAAAAAGCAAGCAAGTCACTGCTTATATGATGTATGCTACACTGACAACTTGCTTCGGCCGATGGGGACAATTAACTCAACTCTTCCAAGTAGTCTCTTAAAAACCTAACTTTGAATTGATGTGTCCTCCCTTTTTAGGCCCATTCACACATTTTATTTCCCAGAGCTCGACACAGAAGTAATCCTGATGATTTACATAATGTTGACTTGCAAAAGTCATTGATGGTTATACCACCACTTTGAGATTTTACTTATTATCTGCTGTGTCTTTCACCTATGACAGAACTCTAAGAAGATACCATGACTTAGAATAGCCTATATTCTTTTTTTTCAGATTTGTAAAAATAAGGTGTAATTCACATATAGGGAATGCACAGATCTCAAGCACATTTCAATTTGTTTTGGAAAATGCACGTATTCAACTCACACCACTATCAAGATATAAAACCTTGTCATCATCCCAGGAAGTTCCCTTTCCAATTATTCACCCAACTCCTGCTGGAATCAATGGTCAATCTGATTTCTATCACTAAATTACTACATCTCTACAAGAAAGAACTGGAGCCGATATCTCTGAGCTAGCTTTCTATTTTGGTATCCTATGAATTATTTTGAAAAAATACTCTTCAAGGTGTGTGTGTGTGCATGTAAAAGCAATGTTGTGCTTGTTGTAGCCAATATTTAAAATATCCAAAAGCAGGCAAAAGAAAGAATCCTGAGTAATCCCTCCATTGACAATAACTTCTATAGTTAATATATAAAGTATTTCCCTACAGGATTTTTCTATATTATACATACATATATACATAATCATCAATTTTATTTTTAAAAATGAAAATTGTCAACATGATGAAAATTAAAGACAATAGTATAACATACCCAAAATATATCCATTATACAGATTTAATGTGTTAATATTTTTCAAATTCCCTCATGATTTTTATTTTACTTAAAAATAAAACATTACAGATTAATTATTTATAGATAATTTAATTTACAGATAAATTAAGACTATTTCTCTTCCTTTGTAGAAATTACCAAATCCTGATTATCAATGTGAATCAATAACTTGCATGTTTTTATGCCTTTACGTACATTTATATTTATAAGAATGTATCCATATAAAGAAACATGTAGTATTACTTTGTATATTACAAAATGTATATAAATAATAATTTTGTTTTGCCCTGTTTTTTTTTAACCATCTACTGATTACTATTATAAATTTATAATCATATATATTTTGATTTGCCTTTGGGTTTACCATTTTTCTTGGGTCACAATTATTTCCTATACCCTACTCTTTCCTCTGGGCTCGATTTTCTTTTTATTGTCATGCAACATTTAGGAGCTGTTAAAGAAAGTGAGTAGAAAATTTTCCCCCCCAAAATGGCAAACACCATTTTCTTAAATGATACTGAAACTAGTGTAGAACTCTATATTGACAATTATTTTTATCCATGTTTTGAAGACTCACAACTATTCCATCGTCTTCTGACCTAAACTCTTGACGTCAGGAAGCCTGCTGTCCACGCAATACTGACTTCTTTATTGGGTAACTCTTCTTTCTCTCAGATTGCTTTAATTTTTTCTCTTTGGTGTTCTGCAGTATCTATGTGTGGATTTATTTTAAATATAAGTCCTTCTTGTGCCTTATTGGTCTTCTTTTTGCTTACAATTTATGACTATTAGCAATTTCGATAAATTCTCAGCCATTGTCTTTCAAATAGTGACAATCTACTTACTCGATTTAGAATGCATATTGAACACAAAATATCTTGGTTATTCTCTTATGCTTCATAACTCCTCATGTGTCTTTTATATTGCTGCATTTTTATTTGCTTTTTCCAAATTGTTAATTTTTCATAGTGTTGCTCTTTTTTATCATTTTATATTTACTTTTTATCTTTTTGTCATTTAAATGTATTTATTTTATAAAATATTTAAGATTTTCTGTTCTCTGAAGTTCTTACAGTATTAATTTCCCCACAAACTCTCATTTTTGATGGATCATTTCCTTGTGTGTTTTCTAAGTCTCGTCTCATCTTCAGAAATCTTTTTCTTCTGTAGGAACTCCAAGTGATAATTTCACATTTCCATTTCCATTTTGCTACCTACAGCAGGGATAATATGGACCTATAACCAACTATTAAATTATTTTCTCAGTTTATATGTTATTATATGACTTTGGATGGCATGAATGTGTTTCAAACTCATGGTGCTTTTGTGTTTTTTATTTATCATGGGAGTCTTTTTCTTTCCCCCATGTAGCACCATGTGCAGACACAAGTCTCCTTGTTAATTTCTGGAGTTGGGAGTCCCAGATTTATATATATGTAGAGGTACCAGTTCTAATTCCTTACCTTGAATGGCTCAGGGCCCCAGGGAAGCAATGGAGCCCAATCCCTAGCCATAAGGCCTATCTCTGTATTGACAACCAGTCTGTAGTCATTAAGGCTGCTGCATCTTCCACTCACCAGATTATTGTTTTGGTTTTCACATTCCTCTTCACTTCTGCCACCTTTGCTTTTATGTCAGTTGAGCTATGTATTTTGAAATATTTTTGTTATAGTTTATCTCTTTTCTAAGCAGTGTATTGGGAGGGATTCTGCATTATACCCACTCTTTCAGTTACCTATTGCTTCATAACAAACAATCCTAAAACTTAGTGGTTAAAAACATCAATTTTTTAAATTATTTCTCATGATTTTATAATCCGGTCTGGACTCATCTGGGCAGTTTACCTGCTCCAGGTGGTATCCACCAGGGCCAGAACATCAAAGATGACCTCTCAGTTTCCAGGATCTCTCTCTAGGTGGCCTTTGTCATTCTATAGAAAAGCCTGAGCTTCTCACAAGGTGGCTGGATTCTAAGAGCAAGCATTCTGAGTGAGCAAAAATGAAAGTAACAAGGCCTCTTAATGCCCACCCCGAAAACCATACTTTACCTGCCATATTTCTCTAGAACTAAGGATTTAGATTCCATAATCATCTTTCCATGCCCCCAAAATATTTGTTGAAAAAATATTTTTATATTTGCAGAATATTTTATTGGTTCATTAATCTATTCCTTTATTGTTATTTATGATAACCCTGATTTTTTACAATTATAAATTATACAACATGAAACATTCTCATATTGTGTCTTGGAATTCTGTAATTCTACTTCAATTTCACTATAGCTCTTTAATATGCTTGAAGGTAGGATGCACAAAACTAAAGGTTAAGTTCTTTCTTCCTGTTGATCTACCAGATAACCTTTACAAACCTGGCTGTGTAAATATTTCTGTGGAAATTAGTGAAGTTTCTCAGGTTATACTGTTCTCTGTGACAACTGTCATCAAAGAATTTTGTACTAGAAGTATATGAACTTCATTGATCAGCTAAGTGACCCTGTGAAAACTACTTCTTCTTGAAATTGAATTTCCTTAAAATAATTTTGAACATTAAGTTTTGACGACTCATTAGTGTAAAGTTTTAAACTGGGTTGATGGTAGAGGAAAATATTTTGACATTTACAAAGGAAAACAGATTTGTCCTGGTGCTGTATCTAGATATTGATCACACAAGAAAATAATAGTGTCTATAAGAAAAAAATCTAGACAAGAAATCTATAGTTTGTTGGTAACAAAAAGGCAAAAAGTAAGGCAACACTTCATTATTTTTAATGGACATGCCACGACCGTATCATTTATTCAGCTTAGCAGGATATTTAAAATACATAAATAAGGTTAATGAAAATAGAAGAAATGTTTATAAGACCATATTTGCATGTGTTTATAATTTTTAGTGGTCCTATGCTATACATGTATTATGCAAATGTTATTATATTTAGTTTTAACTTATGTTCAAGACCATGATGGGAAGGACAGATGTGTGTGTACTTTCACACATTCTCGAAATGTACTATTCTGTGATGCAGGAGCTCAAGAGTCTGGTGCAGCATGGCCTCCTGGGAAAGTACAGAGACCTACTGAGAAAATACAGGAGTACAGGGAGGTGCTGGGAGGCAGTGGTGTCAGCACATTTGTATCTTATACTGGATGACCCACAATTAGTTTATTCCACGGGGTTTTTCACAGCTATGTATTTTAAGCTAGTAATTGGAATAGCGAGCCTGACTTCTTTCCTCTAATTCTTCTCACCAGGCCTCAAGATATGGAAAAGCTTTACAGACCACTCACCATTCTAGATATATTTCAGTCTCTGTTGAGAGATTTAGTGTTGGTCTGGAAAAACTACTAAACACGATCTAGCCCAGACTTCCATTTTCCTAGGGAGTTCCCTGAGGCTCATTCAACTCAACAAACTTTTGTACAGACATACAGATCCACAGGTAGTGGTGTGAAAGGTTAGGACCTAAGACAGGCTTCTTTCTGTGCAAACATACCCGAGGGCCTTTACACATTCTCTGGGGCAAAGATTTAGTGTAGTGCTTAAAAACAGATATACTAAAGTAACTCAGCAGGTAACTTTTGGAAAAGTAATATTTCAGAATCAGTTTGGCGTTGCTGAAATAATTTGATCACTCCAGGAGGCCACGGGGTGAGATGGGTAGAAAAATATTTTTTTATTGTTGTTGTCAAAGCTCAGAAAACCAATATGCTGTGTCTTACCTTTTTCCCTTAGAGATGGCAAGCTCCTGGAGTAATCTTTGCTCCTTACACTGTGTCATTGGTCTAAAGATTTTTAAAGTTTAGCCTTAGCCATGCTATGGGACTTAGGATAGCAGAGGGAAATCTAATAAGCCATTTACAAACAGTTTCTATGGCCAGTTTAATCAATTGAAAATCCCACCACAGGGGCACTTACCTATTAGTTAATCATCCTGCTGACTCTCTGTTGGATCATTTACACTGTCAACCTGACTATTCATTTCAACTGTAACCAGAAAGGAAAACAAAAAGATTAAATATTTATTAAACCCAAATCTTTTAAACACCTTAAAATGGACTATGAGTTTATACTTTTCTGATTTCCTATCTCATACCTCTTTTCAGTTCATTTCATTCATTTAAGATTTTGGGAACATTCTTATTTATTTTTACTGGTGAGGATGAAATTACCTCTTTACTGAACTGTTAAAGCTGAGTTGTCATTTCATATCAGCTTTTGGGGTTGACATTTTGGGTATATTTATTACCATTCTTAGGTAAACTCAAAGGCCTTAAAAGACGTCTATGAAAATAAAGAGAAAACAAAGCAAAAGAGATCACTGACCTGTAGAGGTAAGCAGTTTCCTCTGAAATGACTGTGTCAATAGGACTCTTTGTTTTGCTATGTTTTCAATTTTGAAATTCAAAACAGACCCTGCAAACTTGCCAGTGGGTGCAGTGGCAATGGACCCCATGAAATAGAAAAGCCAAACATCCAACCAGATCACACAGCAATGATGAAACAAAACCTGTGCTTTTACTTAACTGTGTGTATCGTTCTATGTGAGCACTTGCATAAAAATAGAATGCATAATTACTGCCATTGTCCAGAAGTAGCTGAGAGCAGGCATAGCAATCACTTTGGAAATTTTCAAGGGTCAGTAGGTTTAATTAGATTGATATTTTTAAAGCATCAAAGCCCATGTTATAAACTGAGAGACAATATAAAAAGGACAATGGCCAGACCATACGTAACAATAGAATTTAGATTTAAAACCTCTGCAGCAACCAGCCTGGGCAACCAACCATAGCCACTGCAGCAATTAGCTCAGAATGGTGAGGGACTGCCAGGTTCCCTATATTCTGCCCCATGCTTTCAACTTAGGACCAACCAGGAAAAGCAAAGTATGTGCTCAAGCCAGTCACCTAAGATACCCCACTTTTGGTTAGCCCAAGTCTTGCTTCCTCATACCAACAACCTCCAATCAGAGGATACGTTGACCCTTCCCTTTTTTCGATACAAAGGCTTCCCACTTCCCTGCCTGCCTTTGGGTTGGCCAGACACAAAAGATAATGGTTGAAACACTTATAAGCTCAAAAAGAAATCTTTTTTTTTTTTTCTCTCATTTGGATAACCTTCATTTATTTGCACAAAATCAATAACCCAAGTCTCTTTTTCTTGAACATGAAAGCTCAACTCAAGTAGAATAGTGGCAGATGCTGTTTTTCACACCCCAAAGAGGCTTTAAAGAAGGAATAACATTCTACCTTTATAAAGAGAGTAACCTGTATACTTTCAATCCTGGTCTACAAAGTTATTATATGTTTGCCCATCTCAGTGTGGGAGCATGCAGAATGAAATAGAGTATTCTTTTTCTTCTTCTTCCTCCAACCCAAGGGTCACTAGTTCCAAAACTTATTAATAAATGTTACTATAAAGCATCCTATTATTAACTGAATTTGAGAAAAGCAACTTTAAACTGTGTGAATAAGTTTCTTTACACCTGAGACTTTTAAGAGCCTATAACATGCATGGTGAATCTCCAAACAAGTATTAAAACTTATGATTTCTTACATTTATTTTCCTTTTACTCAATGAGAATCGTATGGTCCTGCTATTCTTCAGAACATGCTTTGTAAAAACTTAGTTAAGAGCTATGTCTATAGAGTCACAACTAGGCTGGGGCAGGTTTTGTTTAACTGAGCATGACTAACATGGGGTGGTTTTTAATAGATAAATCTGATGTTCAAAAACATTAGTCTCCTTGATAATATATGGCCACGAGTGAAAAAAAAAAATCAGTTTGTGCAAAAGGGCATGTAGCATGGTGAAATACAAAGTACTGTAGAAAATTCTATTTAAAATCACCAAGTAACTTCTACCAGTGGCTGAATTTTTCCCAAGGTAGTTATCACCTCAAAGTAATCTCTATTTTTTTTAGGGAGAGTGGGTAGGGGGAAGGTTAGATAGCACAATGTATATAAACAGCAAGATGTATATAAATAGTTGATCACTGACCAACTCTGGTTCACCTAAGCTCTGTGGGGCAGCAGAAGAATTAAATATTTATTAAATCAAGTATGCTCAAATAGCAGTTTTTCTAATGCAAGTAATGACATTTCAAAGGGTATGCTGTACGGGAGTAAGAGTACATTCATATTGCTGAGGCTCAGAATCTTCAGATACCTTCAAAATGAGATGGTAATTTTTTTAAAAAAGGATTTTATAAATATATTTCTAAGGTGCTTTTAAAGACTTGCTATGTTTTTAGCCAAACCATTTGATGTGATACAGTGAAGTAAAGTGATGAAGGTCCAGGAACAGCCTTAGCCCAGACTCATGCCAGGGCTCCAGAAGGAGCAGGAATTACAGTTGAACAAGCACTTTTTGGAGTAGGCGATATTTCCATCCAGTTCACCAGTTACACTTCAGTCCAATTTAGCCTTGAAAGTACGCAGTGTGGCCTCAGTATTTCAAAGTACGAGTGAACAGAGGCACAATGTTGTTTTTTAAACTGAGCTAGCATGGGTTTTTAAAAACCTGCCAGTTGTATTAGTTTCTAGTAGAAAATGGTTTTGAACTTTACCGAGTTCTAACTAAATATGTTGACTCACAGAATAGAAAGCTCTCTTAATCCTAGATTACACTCAGAAAATGTGCCATATTGTAGTCTGCAGGAGCTCAGATCACGTATGCACCTTACCATCAGGGCTTGTAGAGTTTTCAGTGTCGCAGGAGCCTTCGCTTTTCACAGAAACTCTAGGCGTGTCCTCGCCTTGAGCTGAAAGAATGAAAGAAGATAGTCCTTGATTAATAGAGAATTAGAACAGCCTGACTGCCAATTGTTCTGTCACTCTCTATTGCTCTCTTGAATTTAAAAATACTCCTGGGATTCAACTTCTTCTGCAGAAAAAGTTAAAGTAGGAAATAGTGGTTTGAGTTTCTTGAATACTTTAGTGCTGTCATTTTCTAAATTCTCAAATTTGTGAGATAATCACATACATATATATGCATGTGTGTGCATATATATGCACGCGCGCGCACACACACACACACACACACACACACACAACTTCTCAAAATAGAAATCTGGCAGCATGAAAGCAGAGACACTTGGTTTAATCAGAACAACCTATAATTTAAATTTAGAGAAATTTGTATATATGTGAGTTTATGTAGCTTAACCTTTGGAGGGAGAGAGAGGGGTAAAAAATAAAAAATAAAAACAAAACCTACTTTGCCTTAGGCATGCCTAAAAAGAGAAAGATTCATTCTCTTCACAGTGAGGTTTTTGTTTAAACACATATGAATGGTTTAGTTTGCTTCCCTAAGAGACTTTCTCAAATACTGCCATTTGGGAGAGCTGAAAATCCAGTCTTTAATTTTTGTTGTGATCTCTATTTGCACAGCTTCAGAGGCATGTCATTCTGTTTGTTGTGACTGAAGCTGTATAACACGCTTAAATGTAGCAATAAGGGAATGTGTGTGGGGGGCAGGGGGGAATTTTTCAGATAGTCAAAAGGACAGTCAGTGTCCTCTTACTTCTTAGTTAAATATCTATTATGTTTTCACAACTTTAAGAAGCCAGGGAATTTGAAAATACAAATACAGATACAGATAACATGCTAGAAAATCCATAATTTCAGAGTTTCAATTATTTCTGTAATTTTTAAACAGAAGATTAAATTCATTTTTATTACATGAATACTTATCAAGCCTGCATTGTATTAAATTTAATGGTATGCCTGTGAGTGAGAATGAAGCAAGGATGCGAGAGATCCAAAGTTTATAATCTCTTTCTTTGAAGGAAGATAACTTCAAATACAGAACTTGCACTCTTGGTAATAATTTACTGAACTTTACAATCAAGAAGTATGACTCAAAGATGTCTAATCTCTGAACCAGGCTGGATAAATGGTAGAGGGTCAATACTTGAAGACATATAAAACAAGAAAGTGTGGAATGAGGAAGAAAGCCATTGTAGATATGAAGTCTGAAGTTCTGGGATATTTAAGTGGAAATGTCGAACAAGCTTTTGCATCTAGTGTTGAGGAAGAAAAGTATGAATTAGACATGTGCATATTTGGGAGATATCAATATAGAAGTAACATTGATGATGTGAGAGTAGATGAGAGAAATCAGGAAAAGTACAACACAAAAGAAAACAAAAAATGACTTATAGGCTCCCAAGTCTTTCAAGAACAACATAAACGTAACTGTGTCTATAAGTTCTTTCAATTAGTTCTTGAAGAGGAGGTTAAGGAAGGGAAAATAAAACTTGAAACTTTCAACTGGACTTAGTACCACATTGTATCCTTTCTCACTCTGCCAACTCTAGAAAGTGGATCATTTTTCAATTGCTCAACAACATATTCATTAAAGACAGGAAAAACACTGGAGAATTTCTCTAAGCTGGGGAGCAGAACATTCTTGCTAATTATGCCTCAAAACACAGAAGTAATAACTCCAAAATGGAAATAGTTGACTTTACATAAACATAATAAATTTTTGAATGGAAAAACATACCATAAGCAATGTTTAAAAAAGAAAAATTACAAATTGAGGATAAAATGTTGACTTTTTATCATAGTCTTTAATACATAAGGGCTTCTAAAAATAGAGATGAAAATCAAGAATCTGATAGAAAATTGAGCAAGAAACTTAACAAACAGTTCATAAAAAAATAAAAACGTCCCACAGTCATGTGAAAAGATGATTTACTTGCTAATAATGAAGGAAATGCAAATTAAAATCACACAGAGAAAGGGGTTTCTGCCTGAGGTAAACTAACCTGCCTACCAAAAACAACTAGAAACACTGGAAAGATTACATATGACACTATTTTAAGTTACCAGAGAGACATCAATGCAGCAAAAACTTGAGGGGATTCAAAATGGTGAGTCCAATATTTTGCATATGCCAAAAAGTTAAACTGAACCACCAGAGATCTTATGAAGTTTGGAGGGGCTGGGGCAGGAGGGAGGGACAACACTTAGAGGTCAGGGCGCACCAAGAAAGAGTTACCTGATAAGTACCTAGAGTTTTTTCTGTGGGGTATCCTGAAAGGTTATCTCTAGGGACAAGAAGGAACTTGAAATAGACCAACTCTTTAGAAAAGTGAACTCCATCAGCTTGGTTTTTCCAGATTCCTGTGATGGATAGTTTTATGTCCTTTATCTAGTACCTCTGTTGCAGGCCTCAGCTTTGAAGAACAGAGTCTTTGGAATATTACACTAACATACTTTCTCTGTTCTTCCTTCACCTAACCCAGGATAAGTAAAGATCTCACCTGTTAGCTTTTCTGTACAAGGTCTTCCACTACTTGTGTCTTCTATTTTAGGCCTGGATGCAGCTTTTGCTGCTTGGGGCAGAGATAAAGAAGTGGGAGTAGATTGCTTAATGAATAATGAAGACCAGAATAAAGGTTTCTGATTACATTCAAAACAAAAACAAAAATCAAAGTCCAACTTTTAATCAATTTAATTCTTAGAGTACAGTGCTCAGCTCTCTTTTACCTGCTTCTCAGAAGCAAAAATAAATTCTCTCTGGAAAAAGAGCCCCAAGTAATCTTTATAATATTTTTATGCATAGTGTTCTGCATTCAATAAAAAAGTAAAATTACCTGGCATTCCAAAAGAACAGGAATGAATCATTAAAAACCAAGGGAATTATACAACAGATAGAGACATATTAGAAATCCAGATATTAGAGACACAACTTTAAAATAGTAATTAATGTGTCTAAGAACTGGAAGCCCAGTTAGAGAATTTTCATGAAAAAGAAATTGCTCAGATAACTAAAGACTGTTAAAAAAAAGTAAGATATAAATTGTAGAGGTGAAAAATATACAATAATTGGAGTTAAAAATTCAATTGGTGGATTTGGTAGCAATTAGACACAGCCAAAAAAAGAGATTAGAGCTAGGTTAGAAGAAAAATAAAGAATAGAGTACAGATGAAAAATATAAAAAATAGTTAGTAGACATATATGATAGAGTCTGTCATCTATAATGTGGCAAAATCAATATTTCAAAAGATAATGGCTGATAATTTCCCCAAAATTAATGGAAGAAGTCAAACCACTGTTTCAAGAGTGTTATGCTCCACAAGCAGAATTAATACAAAGTAAACCTCATGTAGGCCAATCTTTATAAAATTACTGAATACCAAGGTTAAAAAGATATAAAATTATCTAGTAAATCAAAATCCATTAACTTCAAAATAGTAAGAATAATATTTATCGATGACTTCTCAATAAAGATAGTAGAAGCCAGAGACAATGCAATGACATCTTGAAAATGTTAAAAGAAAAAATCTCCAATGTAACATTTCATACCTAACAAAAGCTTCTTTCAAATTTTAATTTGAAATAAAAACATTTTTCATAGAAAAAAGTGAAGTTTGTTTTCAGTAGACCTACTTTGAAGGAATAGTTATCGCTCTATTCAAAAATAAGTTCCAGATTGATTACAGAACTAACTGTAAAAGTTAACATGGAAAAACACCTTTATATCATTAGGCAAAATTTTATTACACAGGAAAAACAAAGCAGTAACTGTTAGGGAAAGACTGGTAATCTGGAAAATATTAATTTGCATCATTATTTTATCCAAATACACCCTTAAGAGAGTGCAAAATAAGCCAGAGTGGAAAAATATGTTTGTAATATAGGTAATGCACAAAGGACTTGTACTAAGACATGAAGAAATCAATATATATATACAGCACAGGAACACAGGGACTCTAGTAGAAAATGAGCAAGACACAAAAAGATATGGCACAGAAGAAGATACCCTGGCCAGTCACTTAATTGTTGAAACAACTTTTACCAAATCTCATAGTATTTAAAAGCCTTGGCTTCTTCACTATTAAAATGACTGTTAAATGTTCTAACTCCTTGTCTAACTCTGAAAAACTATCTGAACTAATTAAAGCATAACATTTATTGTTATTTTATTTTAAAAAATGATTACTATGGAAGAAAATTTAATTGACCTAATACTATTTAAACATACTTCCTAGACTTTTTTTCTTAAATTTGTTGTTCGTGATGGGATCTGTGGCCGAGTCTTCCAGGAAATTTCTTAAACTCATTACTATCAACAGTAACACTTCTGGTGATATTAGTATGGAGAAGCCTTTCTGACATTGCGAGTAGCTTTCTAATAGTCAGGATGCTAGTGAATTAAACAATGCTCAATGACTATGAAGGAGCATAGAAAACACTTGCAAGAGCTGGGTAAGAGAAGAAGGAAGAAGTTGGAGAAAGTATAACCCAAAATGCAAATCAGAAGTAGTAAATATTTAAGTTTCTGCCCTATGTTTTGTCTTTTCAACTTAATTATTTTATAAAAGAATGCATTTACATAAGAACTTTTGAGTTGTGTCACCGTATTGAAATAGATTAGCATGAGCTGCAATGACAGAGAAGAAAAACAGAAATCAAGGTTGTAGCTCTATATACTGCTACATTCTATAAGCAGAGTGAGGTATAGTTTGTTAAATCTGCTTTCAAAGACTCTAAAGATGTGTTTGGTAGATATTATTTATTTATTTATTGTCATGAGGGTGTATGATACATGCATGTATATGTGTGCATATAATATGAACATATGGTTATGTGTGCATGCCGTGGCATATTTATGTGAAAGTGTGTGTGTGTGTGTGTGTGTGTGTGTGTGTGTGTGTGGTGTATTAGGAAAGAGAAAGGGGAATGATAGACATTTGTTACTCTGACATGCATGTGGAACTGTTATTACCCTAACGGCTTCTCTCCTGCTGAGCAATGCAACTGAGTGCCTCAAAGAAATGAGTCCATTTCACATAGACAACAGAATCTGATCAAAACAAAAATTGCTTCTACAGTCTATTTATTCCAGTCTGTCTGTTCCTCCCCCCATTTCGATTGCTGCTGCTTGAAACACAAACAAAAGGTACATTTCAGGGCGCCTAGCAGGAGATAAAACATGCTAAAATAGAAATAATCTGGGACATTCAGTATCATTTTCATTTTTATTTACCAATTGCAACTATCCCCCTCAAAGCCTTGATCATGGTAATCTTTCATAGGTTAGCTGCATTATAAAAAGTAATAAATGAAGTAATTGCATCACAAAGAGAAGATACTGGGATGTATATAGAATGCAATTAACCAGATTTTTAAATATATAAACTTGGAGAGATGTTAGAGGAACCTTCATGTTTTTCTTTTGAGATATGTGTTGATAATAAACTACATGCAAGAAATAGAATTACAACCAATTATTTCTCTGAATGTGTAGTTGCACAGGTATGACAGCAGCTACAGAGAGCAAGGCCTGTCTGGCTTCAGTTGTACTGATTAAAGTGATGTTAACCTGAAGCAAACATTCTTGAACCATCAAAAACTTTTGCTATATCTATATTCTAACTTTACTATTAATGTAATGAATTAGATAATTGTTCAGAAATGTTCATTTCCTATCTTTTATCCCCATGAGCATCTTCTTCTCAGTCTCCTGACAATGGCCTTGGCCATGGAATTTTCTTTGGTCTCCTGACAACGGACTTGGCCATGGAATTTTCCTTGGCCAATGTGATCTCAGAAGTGAGTCAAATAGAACCTTAAAGTGCATTCTCTTGTACTCCTGACTTTTCCCCAAGAAGAACATACTTTCTGGAGCAGCAAATATGAAGAGCATATGATGTGAGCTCAACTCACAGCCTGATGTCCTTCCTGGCCCAGACTTGAAGTGGTTGATCTTCATACCCATGAACAAAAAAATATATGATTGTTATTTTAAACCCCAGGAATTGAAGATGGTTTGTTATGAAGCTTTATTTCCATGATAGCTAAAATGCTTAATAATACATTTTTAATTGACTCAATCTTGATATTGCTTCTTAATTTTGTCCTATAGTAATTATAGCTATAGATTGTGAACTTGATTTATACTAAATTTTTAACACATTATAATAAATATGTTAATTTCTACATCACCTAAAATCATCTACAGAACTACAAATAGTGCATGTGTGAAACTTTGAAAGACACCAAACTAATGACTAATGTATAAAGATGAAAAGTCTAAACTCTCATACTGCTACTGAAATGGATGATAACTGGTCTTAGAGTTTAGGGCATTTGTCAAATACATTTAACTTATGAGCTCAAATGAAAAGAGGCTATTATTCCACATGCATAGGCATCAATTTATATTCTTTTTTAAGCTACTGATTGTTAGGGGGGATGAGCTTAATTAGACTTTACCTTAGATTGCCAAGTTCACTTTCTAAGAGTAAAACCCAAGTGCCACCCAAGTGAAAGGAAATCAAAGATCAATTTATGGAGGAAAAACATAGTGTCAATGAAAGTACAAGACTTGAAGAGAAGTTGAGTTTTTGTGGTACACTGTGCTGTAATGATACTTCTCTACAAACTGCTCTTTACAGTCAAGTCACCAACACTATTTAAAATGATTTTAAAAATCACTTTTCAAAACATATGGTTGCAAGAGCCATAAACTAAATAAATTTAATGTCAAAAAGAAGATTCTAGTCCCTGGTAATAGCATGGTTTTATCTATTTACATAGCCGCTTGATCAGAACACAGATTTCATATCCAGGTGTTTTGCAATAGTATGTAAAGGTGCATGGAGTAAACACTCTTAAAAAAAAAAATCATCCAAAGTGAAGAGTGGCCAAATAAATCAGGTAGTATTTGACAAAGATTTACTACACACTTTCGGTACAACAAATACCATTTAATAAACTGTAAGTCCAGTCTCCATAATTTTTTTCTTTCCATTAAATATGCCTTCGTTTTGTATTGTTTTATTTTTGTAAATTCCTTTCCTATTACCCATGAGAGAGTCTGAACCTGAGGACTGTCCCTTTCCGGCCGCCTTTCTGAGAAGTGACACCATTAGTGAAAGGGGATGGAGTGTAATTCTCTAGAGCTGGGCACAGGTGGTTTCAAATCTAAGCTCTGAATTTGTTTGTGTGATCTTAGGCAAGTCCTGTTTATATCCAGAATCTTAGTTTTGTCATTTATAGATGAAGATAGTGATATCTTCCTCGCAACATTTGAGGATCAAATGAGATAATAACTGACTATAATAAATACTTGATTAATATTTATTGACTGAAACAATGAGTTCAATATTTACTTCTGGATATCTTTTCATCACTGATCCTTAAGCACACAAACTTAGCTGAATCACCTCTCAGTTTCATTCAAGAATTTCTCAACCACCCAGGGCTGCGTCCAAGGATGATGAACCCAAAGGGCAAACTGGGCAGGCATCGCAAGCCTGCTAAAGCAAATCCTGCTCTGTAGGGTCAGCCCTTCATTGGCCAGTCTTTACAACCAGTCAGCCTGAGGGTCAGTCCCTCCCATCAAAGTGCAAACAGCAACCAAGGCTCAACTACATCAGTAAGGCATACAACCGATAAGAGGAGCACACCTAGAGTACCTGGCTTATGTGACCATGAGAAACCACACCACTGGGGCCCACAGGACACTTACTACAAAAGGCCACTCTACTAAGATTGGAAGACGTAGCAGCCCTAGCTATACATAGAAACAAACACAGGGAACATTCAAAATGGGGAGACAAAGAAACATGTTCCAATTGAAGGAATAGAACAAAGCTCCAGAAAAATAACTAAACAAAATGGAGACAATCAATTTACCAGATGCAGAGGTCAAAACACTGTTTATAAGGATGCTCAATGAACTTAGGGGTAGAGTAGATGTACTCAGTGAGAATGTTAACAAAGAGATAGGAAATACAAAAAGGAAGACAGAAATCATAAAAAGAACCAGTCAGAAATGAAGAATATAATAACTGAAATGAAGAATACATTAGAGGAAATCAAGAGTAGATTAGATGAAGCAAAGGATTGAATTAGCAATTTAGAAGCTAAGGTAGCAGGAAACCAATCAGAATAGCAATAAGAAAAAAAATCCAAAAAATGAGAATAGGTTAAGAGGACTCTGGGACAACATCAAGCATACCAATATTTGCATCATATGAGTACCAGAAGGAGAAGAGAGAGAGCAAGAAACTGAAAACTTATTTGAAGAAGTAATAATGGACAACTTTCCTAATCTGGTGAAGGAAATAGACATACAAGCCCAGGGAGTTTGAGAGTCCCAAACAAAATTAACCCAAGGAGGTAATTAAATGTCATAGGTTAAAGACAAAGGGAATCTTAAGAGCAGCAAGAGAAAAGCAGTTAATTACCTACAAGGGAGCTCCTACATAATTGTCAGATAATTTCTCAACAGAAACTTTGCAGGCCAGAAGAGATTGGTATGCAATATTCAACATGATGAAAAACAAGGGCCTAAAACAAGGAATACTCTACCCAGCAAAGCTATCATTTAGAATCAAAGGACAGATAGAGAGCTTCCTAGACCAGAAAAATCTAATCGAGTTCATTAACACCAAAACAGTATTATAGAAAATGTTGGAGAAACTTCTTTAAGAAGAGGAAGAAAAAATAAAAAAGATCAGAAACGTGAATAATAAAATGGCAATTACTACGTCTCTATCAACAATTACTCTAAGTGCAAATGGATTAACTGCTCCAATCCAAAGAGGATGGATAAGAAAACAGGACTCTTACATATTCTGCCTATAAGAGACTCAGTTCAGATCAAAAGGCACACACAGACTAAAAGTAAAAGAATGGAAAAAGATATTTTATGAAAGTGGAAACAAACGAAAAAGCTAGGATAGCAATACTTACGCCAGATAAAACAGACTTTAAAACAGTCTATAACAAGATGCAAAGAAGGACCCAGTAATCCCACTTCTGGGTATTTATCCAAAGAAACCCAAAACACTACTTCGAAAGGACATGTGAATCCATATGTTCACTGAAGTATTATTTACAATAGTCAAGATAGGGAGGACACCCGGTGTCCCTCAGTGGAGGAATGGATAAAGAAGAGGTGGTACATATATACAATGGAACATTACTCAGCCATTGAAAAGAATGAAATCTTGCTATCTGCAACAGTATGGATGGGCCTAGAGGGTATTGTGCTGAGTTAGTCAGACAGAGAAAGGCAAATGTCACATGGTTTCACTTAGCATGTGGAATTTAAAGAACAAAATAAACAGAAACACACTCATAGATACAGAGAACTTTGTGATGGCTGCGGATGGCACGCGGCTTGGGGGAGTAAGTGAAAAAGAGGAAGGATCTAAGAAGTACAAATTTACTAAATATTCATGGGGATGTAAGTATAGCATAGGAAATATAGTAGATAATATTATAATAACTATGTATGGTGTCAGATGGATACTAGATCTATTGTGGTGACCACTTTGTAAGTTTTATAAATGTCTAATTACCATGTTATACACCTGAAGCTAATATAATATTGTATGCCAAATGTAATTAAAAAATAAAAATATGTGTTAAAACAAGAACTCATCACACCTCTCTCTTCTCTGGTATCATTCATTCACTCATTCATTCATCCAGCCAGTATATATATATATATCAAGTCCCTGTTATGTATGAAGCTTAATGAGAAGGATTGAATGGAGTAGAGGTCTGGCTTAGCTAGATTAAATCTCAGAGAAGAAAGCGCTATTCTTGTTCAAAAGTATATTTTTCTTTTATTACTTCTTATTCATAATAGCTTTTTTGCATTATAGATAAAGAACAAATAAGTATCAAAAATAAAATGCCACACAGTTCTCTCTTTAGCAAATTTTCAGTTTGTTAAAAGTATGTTGGTCCAGATTCTTCCATAAAAAAAAAAAATCAAATTTCAGATATAAATTTTATTAAAATGAATTAGCTTTTCTTACAGTCTTTTAAGGTTTTGGTAGAAAATAAGATGCTTTAATTAATTATGGCTAAGAATTAATTACTTTTGCACAAAAGCTGAAGCTTAATTCTTTAACCATAGCACTTAAAATAAATCAGATGCTTTTAACTCACTGTCCTGCATTTCAGAGGCATTTTCAGTTTTTACCTCTTAGTATGTAGGTGTCTAGATTCTCCTTCTCCTTTCCTGTTTTTCTTTATCCTCTCTTTTACTTTTCCTTCCTCCCTCCCTTCCTCCCTCCCTCCTTCCTTCCTTCCTTCCTTCCTTCCTTCCTTCCTTCCTTCCTTCCTTCCTTTTGCCACTTGTTTTTGTATTTTACCAATTTTCCTATCTGGTTTCTTACTTTTCCCTTATTTGCATTTATATATTCTTCATAAATTAAGAAAATTAACTCTGTCAAATACGTTGCAAATACTTTCTCATGGATTGTCATCTGTCTTGATTTTCCCAGACACATTAAATAAATTAGACTATACTTTCTTCTAAAAGTTTTAGATATTGTTTTTTAAGTGACACCTATATGCCAACATAGCTGTAAAATTCTCTTTATTCAAGTTTATTAACTTATCAAAATGTGTTTATTCTCAAGGTGAGATTTAGATATTGATTTTTTTGGAACATGGTTTGCCCATTCGATCAATTCAATTTTTTCTTCATATTAAGGAATTTTCTCTGCTATATGTGGACTTCTAAATTCCAGAGACATCAGTTCTTCCCATGTAGAGCAGTTTATTTGTATTCTATTTTGTATACATTATTTTTCTCTATTTCGGAGTTTCTATGTTATTTTCACTGTGATAACCTCAAACCTTTTTTTCTTTTTTAGTAATTTGGCCTTTGCTGTTCATAATTGATTTATTTTTCTAATGAGAGAACTTATCTCTTTGGTTCAGATCATTATGCCTTTTTATCACTTTATCTTCAAGGTCTTTAATGTTCTCTCAAAGTTCTTCTATAGTAATTGTAGGGGATTTTAATATTTTGCTTGGGTTATGTTTTCTTTCATGATAAATTCTTCATCTTTTTGCTGGCTTGCATGCTTACTTGCTTCCTTACTTGCTTCCTTCTCTCTCAATTATATGTTTGCAGGGTTAAGTGCATGGCACACATTAGCAAGCTACTCCTCACAGAATATGTGGCTTATTACTCCTCCAGGAGCTATTTAGAAAGTATTTTCTTTTGAGAATTTTCAATGGGAGGAGTAAAGTAGCCAGAGCATTTACCATATTAGTTGTGCTGAATTTCTCCGCAAGTCCCATTCCCTGCCCAGGTTCACCTCACTTTGTCTGCACTGTTGTCTGTCCCAGTGGGAGGCTATCCTTGGGATCTGGATAGTTTTTGAAATTTATCCTGAAACTTAGCACTTTCTTTTCAAGAGCAAGAGAGTCAGCCTGGGAGCTTCCTACTCTGTGTGTGTGTGTGTGTGTGTGTGTGTGTGTGTGTGTGTGTGTGTGTGTGTTTTTTCTCTAGCCTCCCTAACCAGAAGATGACACAGAAGATGACAAACACTATGCAAATCCTATATGGATTTTTTCAGAGAGGGGTGGGGGCTCCTTCTTCAAGGGTCTCTTGAGCACCTTCTCCTCTGCTTCTTGCTTACTTCAAAGATCTTGCTTATTTGCTTTCTCTATTTGGTAAAATGTCTTTTTTCTTTTCTTTCTCTTTTTCTTTCTTTCTCTTCTTTTTTCTTTCTTTCTTTCTTTCTTTCTTTCTTTCTTTCTTTCTTTCTTTCTTTCTTTCTCTCTCTCTCTCTCTCTCTCTCTCTCTCTCTCTCTCTCTCTCTCTTTCTTTTGCTAGAGTTAGTTCTAGGCATTTGTTATTGGTCTGCCTTTCCTTTCACATTTTCTTACCAGCGGGAGATAGTGAAATGGAGAGTTACAGAGGGTTTTCCTATCTCTTTGGGGAAGGGTGTAATAAAAGGCATTATGCCTAACTTCATGTTCTTGTGGAAATTACCGTGGCTGCTCTTCTCCTAGTTGGGCAGGTAAATGGTAGCTAGTAAGATCTTGTTCAGGATTATTTCTAAGCCACGTGGAGTTAGGGAGTGGGTTGGGGCAATACCAGGCTCATGCCTTCTGCATTTCTGGAAATGTCTTTCCTTTTGCTGGCTACTAGCCTGCTCTTTTGTCTGATTACTATTCTTGTTGATGTTCTTTGCTTGCATGTTTTACTTATTTCCTTTTATATTATTGTGTTTGGGGAAAAGTGAGGGTTGAAAGCTGACTTGACACCACCATCTTAAACCCGAGACAGGGTGTCTACACGCCTTTAATTTGCATGACTGGGTATTCCCTCTGGCGCCACACATACCTGGCCTTTGTTAGCAACTGGTTTCAGAAATACCTATTAAAATAGTTCCAATCATACCTGATGTTAGAAATTAAATGTTTGTGTCTCCCCAAAATTCATATGTTGGAGCCTCAATCCCCAATATAACTGTATTTCGGTCACATAAAGATAAGGCTTTTATGGAGATAATTAAGGTTAAATGAGGTCATAATGGTAAGGCCCTAATGTGGTAGGACAGTTTCCTTCTAAGAAAAGAAGGAGAGAGAGCTCTCTCTCTCCCTCTGAGATGTGGATATAGTGAAGAGGTGGTCATCTATAGGCCAGGAAGAGAGAGCCCCCACCAGAAACAAAATTGGACAGTATTTTGATCTTGGACTTCACAGCCTCTAGAACTATAAGACAATAAATATCCATTGTTTAAGCCTCCCACTTTATGATATTTTGCTATGGCAGCCTGGGCAGACTGATACACTTGATTTACATTTAGTTCATACTTCTTCGAGACAAAGGTATATTTATGAAACATCTATCCCTCACCTAATCTATTTTCTCCTCGAAAAAAAAAAATACTAAAATTGCAACTTGACCACTCTATCTCTCTTCATCTCATTGACAAATAGTATAGAGACACGCCCATGTCTTCCTCTTAAAAGTCAAATAGAGAATGATTAAGCTGACAGGATCATACAGGTGGAAAGTACTCATGTTTCCACAAAACCTCCTTTCCATGGCAACACCCCTTCATGTATTAATTGGGAATATTCTACCCTAATTAAAATCAGAAGCTGTCTTTAGTAGGCAGTGGTGGTAGCTGAAGGTGGGCATGAGATCTCAACATATATAAATTCTTTTATGTTTAACCAGATGATGTGCCTCCATGCAGTCACTCTGAGAATGTTTTGAAAATTTGTCACTAGCTATTGTCAGAATAACCATGCTACATAAACCCACTGTTTAGGAAGACAAGCTCCCAAAATATCCGCCATTATTTCAGTGCTTACCTTGTGATGAGATACAAAATGAATGAGGCATATTGCTGCCTTCATGAAGTTCATAAGCTAGCTGAGAATGTGTGTATGTGTGTGTGTGTGTGTGTGTGTGTGTGTGTGTGTGAGGGGAGGGGAGAGAGAGAGAGAGAGAGAGAGAGAGAGAGAGAGAGAGAGAGAGAGAGAGAGAGCGAGCGCACTAACTACCCACAAGCCAAGTGCCAAGGGCTGTGATATGAACCAAGAAATGGGGAGAAAGTAATTCACTATTTCTGAAGGGAATGAAGAAAAATCTTGGAGGACAAGATGACATTTAAGCTGGAGCTGAACGACTGAATAAATTTCAAATATTCTGCATTCATTCCATGCCTTTGGATAGATGGAAATATCTCTTGTATATAAAATATGCGGAGGACTCAGTTTTAGCATCTTCAACCTGACTACCTTAGGCCTGGCTCTTTTTCTCTTCCTCCACCTTTCCTTGCTGGTTGTACTGCTACCACAAAAATCTGAAAAGCAGTTCCAGCTCCTCTGTATGTGATCACAACTATTGAAGCTTTCCCAGTGTTGTCACATTTGGCTTAACTGAACTGGCTACTGATCACATTCTACACGTCTGGTTTTCTCTTTCCCTTTTCCAGGCCCCAATTAAGCATCCAATTCTCATTTAGTCTCATTATGCATTTCTCACCCCCTCTAATGCCTGGCAGGAATGAAGACTACGAGGAGGCCCTTCTCAGATAGGGGTTGCCAGAGCTGGTCTCAGATCTGAGTCTTTGCAGCAGGAACAATACAAATTGGGTGTCTCTCAAACTCCCCCAAACACCATCACACACCCTTTGTGGCTTTTGTTCCCCACAGCAACCAGATAAATCTGTACGCAGCAGGGTCCTGGTGAACACAGAGATATGCATTTTTTTTCAGCGGAGTCTCTTGATTCTTTCACTCTAATAGGGTTTTAACTATGTAAGGAAACACAGTGGGGCAGCTTTGGGCTTTTCAATGGTTCTTTCTGTGGAATCTTTCATAAAGAAGAAACTTAACTGCTGGAAATAACTAATGCTGAATTCTAAGCAACTTTATCTCACACTTAAGACTCCTGAAAGGAAGCACTTTTGAATGTTTGGGTTGAAATCCTGCATGATTATGAATGCTGATCTTTAGTCAAAGAATAACTCAATCCTATACATTCTTAATTATAGGTTCCTTAACTATTTCCACTAGATTTTACCCTCTTTGTATGTTACATTTTCATAAATAGGCAATTTATTCTGAACATTTAATAAAATCTAGAGCATCACCTTTGTCCATGACCAAAGTACTAGAAATCTATACCGGGAAGAAAGCTACATCCAAGAAATAATTAGTACACTTACAGAAGCACCAGAGGTCTGTTATCAGAGGGCTCTGAACTAGAAGTGTGTTCAGTTCTGCTAAGCTATTCCGTTTCTGATCTTGGTCCCACAACACCAATTCTTTCAGCTTCAAAGGAAAATGATAGAATTTTCCTACTAGAAGTTTTCAAACAGTTCTGGTATTAAATGAAAGCGTGTTTGCATTCAGTTGTTCTCTGTGAAACACTGTTGCAGATACCAGGATCTTCATCTTTGAATTACTTTGGAGTTGACCATTTTTATGTCTTAAGAGAGTTTATTACTACCAGAGCAAACACATACACACACACATGCACGCATGCACACTCTAAAAGACTGTCTAGGCCACATGCACTAAACATGTAAACTGCTATTAAACTCAGCCAGAAGTCTTTTACTAAAGAGAATTCAGTTACCTGTGAGAAGTTGATGTTATTTTTTCCAAACCTCTATGTTCAGGAGCTTTCTTCAGACCCTTTCAGGTTGTAGGTTAGTTGTTTTTTTTATTGTCTCAATGAGACCGTTTTCCTCAAAAAATAAAAAAGATCCTTGACCATATTCTAGTCCAACCAAACCCCTTCACAGATGTGGACACTGGGCCCCAGAGAAGTGATGCAGCCATCTCAGGTCACCCGGCAATGAAGCTGTGGCTAAAAGTTTAAACTCTACTCCTGGGCTATTTCCACTACATCCTCCAATGCTAGCGACAGTGATGAGAGCCTGATGGAGGCAGATGAAATGGGACTGGAATTTGGGAAGTGGCCTAGAATCTTTGTTTTCACAGGTCTGCTTGGTCAGCTCTAATCCATTTGAAAACAATGGACTTAAATATCTTCCATATCTTTAAAATGGTTGAGTGAGAGGAAGGTAGCACAAACTTATTCATAATAAAGAAAGTAAGTCTGCATCCAAGGCCTGGGACTCCCCGGTGGATGTGGCAGTAGGCTCAGTAGAAATGTTAGTGTGGAGAGGCTTTCCCTTTCACAGCATCCGCAGAGCCTGATAACACGGACCACATTCCCATGTCAGATAGTATTTTAGAGTTGAAGCTTAGTGGTTTGATTCTCTTTTTGAAGATGGGCTTACTCATGGCCTCTTTAATGTGCAAAACCAAGTTAATGTTACTCTGGAACTCCTATCACTAGGGTTATACATACATGATGGCTTGGTTTGGAATCAAGGGAAAAGATTCTAAAAATGAAGCATCATAAGATTTCATAGCTTCCTTGGGCACCAGAGTTTCTGGGGGCCCCAGGAGTAAAGAGGAGTAAAGAGGATGGTTGATTAACAGTGGCTGGGTCTGCGATGATGTCACCCCCCAGGCCTCAGGATTTATGCTGCAGCACCAGGCTTCTTGGGCTGATATCTCTGGGTTGCAGAGCATTCTTCCCAAACCCTTGGATGCTGAACATCTTACTGGCTTATTGCTTCAAAGATTGATTGACTTATGACTGCTGAATTTTGCTTTTGTCTTGACTGTTGATATTTCTAGGAACCCTGGTCTCTCCCATAGTCATAAATCTCTTACTTGTTCCAAAATTTTGATAACAGAGATATCTCTAGCCCTTTGTTTGGCCTCCTTTTGCTTTTTCTCTCAGACTATCATAGCTACTCCTGTAGTTTTCAAGCTGACTGCATTCTGTGCATGTAAACAGCACTTCCAGTGAGAGAATGGGTTCTGCCATCACTAAATAATGGGGCTTGCACCTGCTTTCTCTCTTGACATTTAATCTCTTGTTCTAGAAGACAATTCAGGAAATGCTCCCATAATAGAAAATATAACACCAAGAATTTTTCCTTTCAGGCAAAGAAATCTTAATCCTTTTTTTGTTCATATAGTTTACCAAACCAGAGATCCTGTCACATAACCTCTTCAGCAAGATAACAATTCACTTTTGAGGAGAAGGCAATCCAATTTTGATTTATTGATCTCGGAACACAATGCTTTTCTTAAAAAAAAAAAGTGTACACCAGTTCATATGTGATTGTCAAATAAAAGATTAACGATTAGACATTTTAAAGGAGAAAAAAGCAAAAATTTAATTTCTTTCTTTTAATAGAATTATATAGACCCTTTCGCTTGTAAAAGAATTTTTATTTTGAAAGTTCAAAATAATGCAGCTAGAAGCGGAAACATTTGCCCTGCTCTGTGGCTTCTTTTGGGTAAATGGGAAGAGTTATACTAAAAGCTGCCCTCAAATTTTAGCTTTCTGGTTCTGTTACATTTAATCTGGTTGCTCTTTGTCTGATTTCAATTGAACACTGATTATTTGTGTGGTTGTAAACCTTGGAGAAAGAAAGAAGACAGGTTCTTATATACTAGTAAGTGTCCTTTAGAAAAAGACATCTATTGGAGGTGTGGTGATGGGTGTGTGTGTGTGTGTGTGTGCGCGCGCGCGTGCACATGAGTGCACACGTGCATGTGTCAAGGGAAAGAAAAGTAGTGCTCCTTAAGGATTTTTTACGTAGGAAAGAGGTTATATCTATTTTGTGGCTAAATTGTTACTACTGTATTTCATTGACTTGAGGACACATTTTTTCCACATTTTAATGCCTGAGAAATTGAGATGAATCAAAAAATCAATGGCCCTACAATTGCTATTAACCCAGGTTGAAGTCAAGTTCAGAGAGAGGACTTGCATTTATTTGATAGTCACTGAACAGCATTACCAACCAGAGATTACTTAAATTAAATTTCCTGTCTGAGGTTTATATGGACCACAATGGGGTATGAATTCAGGACACAAACCTGCATGATTAGCACTGGCTTGTGATTCAGCCTCGTTAGAAAGACATTTTTTAACCATCTTCCATCAATGCCAAAGGTAAGATGCCTAAGTCTCCTAGCTTTTTGGAGCAGCTATTGGTGCCTGGACCATCATGTTTGGGCCAGCCCTGAGTTCCCCTGCACCTGTAGTGAACAGTACTCCCACGTACTTGGACAGTTTTCCCCCTTCCAGGTCCTGCATCTTTCTGCTTCTTCACTAGCAGTGCCAGGATAGCTCACTCAGTCCAGGCACAGGAAAGCACAGGGCTCTTCTGCACACAGAAGTCTCAGAATCACTTGCTTATTAGCCACTCTTCACCCAAAAGTGCTGGGGATCTAACATCTCCCAGAGGCAACTCTCAACCAGTGAGGAAATGGAGTCATTTGATGGTACTGTAGTTTCCCTATCCTTCTAAGCAGCAGTTTTTGAGGTGTGTTCTACATGGTTCCTCAAACAGTTCTCAGTGGAATTGAGCCCATTTGCTCACAGAAGTAAGCTGCTTGTTACATAAGGCTTCATTGGTTGCCTTCCCTTCCCTGTCTCATTTCCCCACAACCTGGTTTGTGCTTCCTGGGACCATCTCCCAAATAAACTACCTACACAGAAAGTCTGGCTCAGAATCTGCTTTTGGAGGGACACAAATGAAGGCATTGTCCTCTATTTCTTCTTTAACCTCACCTGAGGGTATTGCTCTTTGTTGTCCTAAATTGAATTCTTCATTTTGGGATTTTTTTTTTTTTTATTTCTCAGTGATATTTAATAGAAAGTAATTTTTATGATTGAAAGTATCTTAATTTCAATGACATACTATTAATGGAAAAATAAAACTCTGCTGGGATGACATAAACACATTGAATATGCAAAATGAGTCATTAGCTTTTCTCCCCAAATCAGCATAAAGTATTAAATAGCTATGAAATGTTCTGTCCACCCTGATCCAATTAAGCTAAATTGGCATATACATATGTCATGCTCTGGATCTCAGTACTTAATATTCACTTCTAAAAGTCATTGCAGGAAATAATGGACTTCGGTTTTATTCCAGTAGTGATTTTATCCTTTGGAAAAGCTATGTGTTTTTAAAGATTTCTCATATGCAACATGGAAGTCGATTAGCTAATGGTAGCCCCAGCGATTCACCTGAATTTTCCCAAATGTGCTCCATAAACCATCCATATTGGACTCACTTGGAGATTATTATAAAGTGAAGATTTCTAGGCTTCTTATCAAATAAACTGAATAAGAACCTGTGGTTGGTGGGGGCTGGTAATCTATATTTTAATAAATTTCCACATTGATTCCTATGGGCATGAAAGTTTGAAAATCATCTTCTTATTAACTGATTTTCACTAAGACAGCACATTTAAGGACCCCTTCCTAGTGTGTGTGCTTAATGTATCAATTACTAGAAATTTTATTCATAGCATAAAAATTATAGCTAATATTTTAAAAAAGAAAACTCAAACACTGGAAATAGTAGTACCCCAATTACAAGCCCTTTAAAAAATGACCGCAATTCTTTTTTTTGTTGTTTGCTTCATTTTTCTTTTCTTTTCTTTTTTTTAAATGACCACTATTCTATAATTTCAGACAGAAATTCTGGAAAAGCATGTTATTCATTCATTCATTTAGCAAATTTTTATTCAATGTCTGTGGTTTGTTAGGTTACTTGATTACAAAGATGAATGAAACTTTATGCTAACTCAAAGGCAATGTCATTATAAAGGACCATGGGAGTCAGGGTTGAGAGTATCAGTATGAAGTGTGAATTCTTATTCTGCTACTTAATTGCTGAATGATTCTGGGCATGTTATCTAACCTCATTGAGACTCAGGTTTCTAACATGTAAAAGGCAGAAAGTAATGCCTGCCTCAAAAATAGGTAATTTATATATAATTGGGAACTTGGAATATTTAGTCCATAATAGATAATTATGGAAAGCTAAGGTGTGAGTAGTAATAGAATGTATGATCTATCAGGCAGGAGAAGACAGTGATTATGTGCCTTGATTCTGGAGACAGATTTGTGAATTTCATCCTGGCTCCTCCCCTTACTAGCTATGTGACTCTGGACAGGTGATGACACCTCTCCTCAATCTCCCCCTACATAATTGTGACTTTCTCATACCTTCTTCCTCAATAAATCTTTTGTTCCTAATTCCATCTAGGTGTCTTCTTCATGCAGAACTCAACTGATGTGCCTGTTATTTGGGTATGTTTTCTTGGGGATGGGAGCAGTAGTAAGGCTTATAGTCATGTCTCTGTTGGTATAGATAACAGTAAGAGATTAAAATAACTGATGCAGTAAAGTCCACTAGAAAAGGAATTATGAGATAATCAAGAACATAAGCAAGGAGGAGCCTTGGGGCAGAAACAGTTGATACCGCTTGTGTTCTGTGCACAGGAATTATTTTAACTTTTGAAGGCTAATAGTACTTATTTTTCATGTCCCTGTGAAGGGTGTTGCTATAACTTTTTAAAGAACATCCTCTGAGTTTATAGTTTTCAATTGAAAATTAGTCCATCTGAATGAATCATGGCAGAATCACTGACAGGAATAGGGGACTGATTCATCCAATAATTAAGCTACTAAGAGATCTTTGTTGTCCTACCAGCTCTAGTAAGTTTTATTTTCTGTTTTCTAAACAATGTAATTTGATTACACTTCAAATACTCAGCTTCCTTATTTTCCTATTTATTATGTAAATTACATGTGTAAGTTCACATGGGATGAAGATATACAGACTTTGTCTATAAAAAAGATGGGCTGACTGTGACCAGAGCACAGTTTTGAGTTGATTTTTCTGGTGATGGGGATGGGTTTGTCTCACCTCAGTTGTACCTGTACACAAATCCCTTATATTTGGAGATGAAGGTCTTGGCTATAGTTTAGGTTCAGTACTTAATTAAGAAAGAGTAAGCGAATTGGACTTAATAACAAATTCTGGCCAAAGTATGATACAATCAACATTCTCATCTCTAAGCAGCCACTTTGAATTAATGACTTAGTAGACATTCACTGAGCATCTACCATGTGCCAGGCTCTTTATGGGTAACAAAGAAGCAATACTACTTAAGATACAGTCTCTGCTCTCCTGAGACTGATGTGATTGAAATTCAAAGTGGTAAGAATTATTCTGAGTTAGTAAAGGGCATCTAACCCATTTTTGAAGGAGGTGTAGGGAATGGTTTCAGGAAGATATTTCTAGACCAAGTCACATCCCAGCTGAGCCTTGAAGGGTGAATAAGAGGGGCCAGGAGGAGGAGAACACAGGAAGAGCAGCAGGTGCCAGGGCCGAGAGAAGAGGGGATACAGCCAATGAAAGGACAGTCTAGTTGTTAACACAGCAGATCAAGACAGCTGGAGTTTACAGTTCAAGGAAGGGTAGCGAATCATGAGGCCAAAGAAGCACCAGTCCTTGGAAGACTAAGAAGTGTCATTCAGAGGCTATGAGATCTATGGAGATTTTCATCGGGAAGTGGCATAGCCAATTTACCTTTTGAGAAGATTAGTCTGACTGTCGAGGAGAGAATGAATTTAACGGAGAGAGATTAGAAATGGGAAGAACAGTTAGGAGAAGAGTACGTTTCTTCCTGAGAACAGAACTGGACTATATCTTCCAGCTTCTTAGATAGGCGGGGCCTCAAGACTGAGTAGCAGCCAATGGACTATGGGCAGAAGTGATGTGTGCCACTTCTGGGACTGGTCTCTAAAAACCCTCCTTCATGCTCCCTACCCTCATCTGCCAGGTTCTTAAACTTGAGAATCATAGGGACAGCCTGCTAAACACATATTTCTATATCCTAAAGCCAAAGCCTCTGATTCAGCCAGTCTGTGGTGGGCCCCAAGGATTTGCATTTTAACAAGTTACCAGGTGATGCTGATGCAGCTGGGCCAAAAACCACATTTAGGATAAGAATGACCTAAGGAATGCAGAGTTACAAGGTGTATGAGCAGGAATTATGCTGGGTTCCTGAATGACTGTGCGAAGTAGCCTTTTCCCTCCTCAGAACCACTTTGGAATATGAGGTGAGTGAGAAATATACTTTTCTCATTAAGTTATTGAGATTTTGAGGGTGTTTGTTTCTGCAGTTAGACTACTCAAATTAATATAGAACACACTTGTAGAAGGGACATGTTAGAAAAAGTCATAATATTTGTGATTACCCATGCTGTGTCTACCTGACAGAGTGATCATTTTTATCATGACTGAATGAGGTGCCAGCACTGTTTGGAGGCTCAGCTTACCTCCCAACCTTGTTAGTCTCAGCCCAGGGCTTGCTCTTCCCTTTCAGAATAGACTTACTGTGATCACTCATTTGGCCTCTCCCCATCTAGACCATGGGCTCTTTACTGGGAATTCTACTTAATATCCTCACATACCCAAATCTTCACATGAAATAAGGTATTTAAGAAATAACTGTTAGTCATCTTGATGATATGTCAGTAGATACTCACGTGCCCAGTGAATGTGAATGAATGGAGGCATGTACTGCATTGTCTTCGGCTGTAGTCTTTTGCACATGCTGCTCTTTGCCCCTGCAACATCTGTCTGCCTCCACCCCAAGGTAGCTAACTCTACCAAGCTTAGACATCAGTTCCACCAGCATGTCTACTCAGATGAAATCCTAGCTAGTTGCCCATTTTATGTCCATTTATTTCCCTCTACGGTTTATAAAATATGTATGTGTACATATATATCAAACTATTTTGTAACCTACTTTTCTAAGTAAGCTTGTTATTTTTAAACTTTTTATTCAAATTTTGGTTCCCTTCGCATCCCCGTAAAAATTTTTGGATCACTTCATATTTATATTTGACTCAAAGATTATCCAACTAGTCTAGTGTCCTATTTCTATGAATCTTTCAAATATTTGATGAACAATGATCAAACATTGTCTGTCCCTTAGAGTGTACTCAGTAATCTTGGAAACTAATTTATTGTTTTGCTGAAACCATGAAAGTAGGCAAATTCTCAAGGAAAACTTTTTTAAATAAAAAAGAGTAGGAGGCTTTGGGATATTGTCCACAATTAGAAAATAAAAAATAATTTAGAGATGGAATTGGAGGAAAAGTTAGCATGCTTACATCATGCTTGAAAGTCAAGGGAATCTTGTGGATTGAATGCTGCATAACAGCCAGACAAAGTCAACACTGAGAGAAGGCCACCAAATGTAAAATGCAAAAAATTATGTTTGGTATCAACATTGGGAGTATGCAAGTCCAATGTCAACAGGGCTAAAACTTGAAGCATGAGTAGAATTCCATGATAATGGAGGGACTATGCTGTGAAAAAAGTGATGTCATGCTTATAAAATACCTAACTATGAAGAAAACCATGGGCTTGAGGAGTAGAGGTGGGCACCAATAGCAACCACTGATTTTCTCAGACAGAGAAGACCTGTGTGTGTGTGTAGAAAGGTGAAAAAGGAAGACCTAGTGGAAAGAAAGATATGCACCATGTTGAGAATTTGGAAATAATTGAGGATATAAGGTGCTGTGTGACAAAAAAGGGAAAGGAATCATGATACAATGTTAAGTTTAATTTTTGGAAAGGAGAAAAGGTGCTATCATGCAGAGATAGAAGAAAATGAAGCGGAGATGTACGTTGGACCAAAGATATTTTTTGGTGGAGAGGACAGAAAACTAAGGGATCTCTTCTTTAATGAACTTGATTTTCTCAGCAAAATGGAAGATAGGACCATCTGTAGGAGAAAGGGTAAGGAGACAAAAAAAAAAAAAAAAAAAGAACAGTTTGAAAAGTTTAGAACAGCTATTGTAAGAGGTGCTCTTGGGTAATGCAAAAGATGACTTAGTTACAGGAACTATTAAATATAGCACATCAATAACATTATTTTTTAACCTAGGGAAAAAAAAAAACATGTAAATTTATAGCACAGTTTGGCATTGCTCTGAAATGAGTACCTGAATTGATGATCTCACTATTGTATTTCTTGTCCCTATGAGAGCTAATTCTAGGCACTTAATTTTTCCGTGTCTTAACTCTTTTGTATATTTTTCTCACATGCCCTCCCTTGACCATCTTGTAATACTTACTTTTTAATATTTTACTGTCTGTGATTCATATTCTCGACCTTCAGGTGAAATGAACTTGATGAAGAGTCTGTATGGCCTTTTATGCCACTTCATGTTAGTTCAGCAAATATCTATGAAGTACTGCTAGGTGCCAGGAGCTATGGGAAATGGCTGGGAAGTAACTATGAATTAAACATTGTACCTGTCCCAGAGGTTCTCATAGACTCTGTGGAAAACAGACTCATGGATATATCATTTCAGCACCATGTGGCTAGTACTGTCGGGGGAGCACAGACCTTACTATCTTGAGCAACTAGACTAATGATATTTAATCATCCTCCAAATATTTTGTGGGTACCCACTATATGTCATGTAAGATGAACCTCTGGCAATATAGCAGTGGACATAACAGGTAAGGTCTTTGCTCTATAGATATGTACCTTGAGAAAAATTGAAAAAAACAAAACAAAACAAAACAAAACAAAATTGTGGTGTGATAAAGACACGGCAAAGGAGAGTTATTTAGTTTGAGTTATTGGGGAAGGTCTCACTAAGAAGGCAGCTTCAAAATGGCCTAGAGGCTCAGATACACTGGGCTTGTTCAAGGAGCAAGAAAGGAGGCCAATGTGGCTGGAGAGTAGTGAGGGAGGGAGAGAATGGAAGGAAATGGTGTTGGAGAGATTGACAAAGGCAGAGTTTGAAAATTGTTCTAATGCAAAGATTCAGTATCTAGGCAGTATTATCTTAGTTCTAGAAATTTAACCAGTTTTGCAAAGGGCACATGATACCACAAAATTTTTATAACACCACCAAAAAATAACTATTAGTGAATATACATTTAATCACTCAATAATCATATACTGTGCACCAGCCAAGTGTCAGGTACTGTTTTAGGTGCTGAGGATTCAGCAGCTACACAACAGAAAAAGTCCTTGCAGTCATGGTTCTTATACTGGAATGTGTGTGGGGTGATCATTTCGAATAAAGGCATAGTAAGTGTAAAGGCCTTTAATCAAAAGTGTGCTTATAATGTTTGAAGAAAAATAAAGGCATGAGCGAATGTAGAGAAACTAACAGAAGAGAAAAAGCTATGGGCCAGTATATAGATTTTGGGTTATATTGGGAGTCAGTGGAGAATTTTGAGGATAAGTGGGATATTATATTCTTATTTTGTAAAAAAGATCACCCTAGTTGTAGTGAGACAAAAATGTAAGGAGGTAAAATTAGAGTTCATGGGAAATATCAGGAATAAAATGAGATTTGAGAGGCAGTAGCTATTGTTGATTAATTTATTGAGGTAGAGAACCCGTTTATTGTTACTTCGAATCAAATCAAGTAAACTAATAATAGTTAATTTAAGAGGAAAAGGAGAAAGATGGAGTCAAGGAAGCTGGTGCTTGAGAAGAAAACCTCCAGATAAAAAACCTAGAGCAATTTTTCAGTCCTGTATTTCCACTAACTTTCTATGTAACAATGAGAGGTCATTTCATCTCACTTTTTTAATTTGTATAGCAAATGGGTAGAATAGGATAATTTTTAAGTTGCCCACCACCTCTAAACCAAAGATTAAAAATCAATAACTATAATACATGAAGCACTCATTAATCAATAATAAAAATAATGACTATTTTGTTAAAAGTATGGACAAAAGATACACATAATTCTTCAGAGAAAAAATAAAAATAGTAATACATAACTAAAAATAATTCTGGCACTCAGATTCAATAGTATGACTAAATTAAAAAAAACAGCTATATAATAGAAACAAAAACAGTAAAATATATTTAAAAATAAACTCAAAAGTAAATAAAAAATGTATGTAAATGGAAATTTTAAATGCTATAGAGGATTCATAAGCTAAGGTACATTGGTTATGAAGACTCATTGTAGGATGGCCTAAATTTAGCTTACTCCCAATAAATTACCCATTATAGAACAAGACAAACTAATTATGAAATTTGTATGGAAAAATAAACATTCACTTTTATTTTCTATCTGGGAAAATTTTCTAAATGGACTCATTCAATATATAGCTCTTTTTGCTTCAAGTGGGTAAACAGATCTATAGCATGAATTAAGACTGAATTAGTTGAATTAAGATTGGGTTGGTTCAGTAATAAGCATTTGGATGTAGACTTTCCTCCAATTCCCCAAATTACCATTGTTTTATTTTCTACAGAGATGACGACAGTAGTAAAATCCTGTGTGGGTACTGTTGATATTAAAGTGCTCAGGATTTTAATTCTAGGAAGAGTGTTGTAGTATTTCTCTTTGGTATATACTTAACAAATGGCATTTCAGTTGCACTTAAATTGTCTGCTTAATTTTAGTAGTTAAGTCAGCAGTGAGGAACTCTGTGATCAAATGGTTGAATAAAAACAAGGAGCCAGCTTTCTAAACATATAAATAAGTTCTTCATTCTTAGTCTTCAAGGCCTAACAACATATAGCTATAAGGTGAAAAATAAAATGAATCTCCTTTTCACACTGAAGAAACATTGTCTCCATACTAAACAGGAAACTATGAAGAGTAAGTGATGCCTAGTAGCAAATAAATCATTGGTATTGGAATATAGTCCTTTCCTGCCTCTTCTGCCTTTCCCTCACCTTTCTGTAGGCTGAAGATAAGAATGTAGGATTCGTTTTAATGGACTATCAGAGTACACTGACCCCAACAACACAGTGCACAAGTTGAAGCACTCCAAACAGTGACCACTGTTATCTTGGGAGATAAGGGCAAAGCCTTTGTTTGGGCAAGGGAAGACCTGCCCCTCCCCCAAAACATGGTCAAGTGTATTGAAAACTATAGAGCTCTTTAGGCTAGGGAAAACTGTCAGGCATGGGAAAGGAACATGGCCCAGGGATATTTAATCTGCTATGCTCTTGTTTTTCTTGGCTTCTGTTGAACCCAGATGGTGATTAGAGTTTCCCTCAGCACACAGACTTGTGTGAGAACAGAAGGCTTGTTGCTTTGCAAATGAGAGAAATGGGAAAATCTGACCTAGTTATCTGTAAACTCACTCAGGACTTCTCATTCTGGATTTATGACAACCTGTTTTTCAATCTAGGGAGCATGTATTAGGCTGTTAATGCTATCTTCTTCCTCAGCATAAAAGCATTTATGAGAATGTTTTTGGACTAGAAAGTATATATATTTGTGTATATATATTTATTTGTGTGTATATGTATGTGTGTGTGTGTGTGTGTGTGTGTGTATGATTTGATTATAAATAATCAAATCTTCCTAATAGCAGTCAACATCTGATCACCATTTTATAGGTGACAAATAGAGGCTTAAAGAAATTAAGAAACTCTCTCATGGTCATCTGGCTGAAAGTGATAGACCTGGAATTTTAATTCTGTCTATATGCAGACAAGTCATGTTGCTGACCCGCACAACAGGCTGGCCTATATTTTGAAGCCCAGCAGAGGTGATAGTGAAAAATTTAAGAAAGTCCAGAGACAAATATTGACACTTCCTATTCTAGAAGAAATCCTTGATGTGCTAAATGTTAAGGCAGGAAGGGCATTTAGAACCTGAGTCAGGGAATCCTTTCATTTTGTAGATTTTCCAGAAGTTAAGTGACACAGTTGAGGATGCAGAAGCAGCTGATGGCAGGTGTAGCCTGAATGAGGCATCACAGTTCTTCTATTAAGTGCTCTATTTATATATTACCTATGGCCTATCTCAATGCATATTTCTTAGAACATTTAAAGGCTCATGACATATAGACCAAAACCATCATCTAAAACCTTCTGGCACTAATAGAATACCATTGTTTTCAGTTGTGGTTAGAAGACTCTGTGAGATGGTAAATCAGAAGGCCACTCTGTAGATTCTCCATAAATGTTGCCTTCTGTATATTTCTACTGGGAGCATACAAAATTTAAAAGACTATAAAGGAAGAAACACCATGGTGGGCCATTTACTAACTAAAGTAGAAGGACTTGGCCATGGAGACTCAGAGTGCCACCACCTAGGCATATAACAAACAATGCTGTGAGTATGGGCTCCACCTCCAGTATTCCACCTATGCCCTGGTAGGCTGCAGGTACCATCAACGAGATGGCCTTGATTAATGGTATTCTCTCAAATCATGCCTTGATATGCACCAATTTTATTATTTTTAATCTGTAATTATTGTTAGATGTATGCACAAGGTAAAACTTCATAAATAAATAATTCTTCCTTATCCTAGACACCCACTTCCACCCCACCCCCAAGAGAGAGTCTCTACAACTTCTCCTTTTCATTCTCTGGGAGGTTACCTTCTTAGCTTTAGATAACATGGAATTAAGCTGCTATTTTGTTTATTTTTCTTAGATGATAGCTATCGACTCTTGTAATAATCAATGGAGATATATCACTTATGCTATCCTTTCTCTTCCTAGATTTTGATAGCTAAAATAATTTTTTAGCCTTCCTATTTGTCAGCTTTGAATCTTAAACTATTGCACTTAAAGTGAAGTTCTCCAACTTTTCTTTATAGCTTTTTCTAGTCCCTTTATGCTTCCCACTTCCTGTCACATATTTCCTCTTACATGGTCAGGAATAACATTTATATTCTGTTCTATAACCATAAGGAATCAAAATAATTTATTCTAAATATTAAAAGTAATAAATAACATTTTTATGATAAAAGCTATAATAAAATAATGTATTGAAAATATTACTCTGATTATGTTTATTCTTCTTTCCTCCAGATCACATTTTCTAGCAGCCGATGACCATTTTAGCCACTGGAAACTGGGAAGGCCAATGCTACCCTGGCAATGAGGAAGAATGTACATAAGGGTTTCTCAATTTTGGCTACACATTGGAATCGCCTACAAAGCTTTAAAAAGTACAGATGTCTGCTTACCATCCCAAGAGCGTCTAATATAATTGGCCTAGTATATGGCATGAGAGTTGTGATTTATGAAATTCACATTTATAGTTAAAGTTAAGAGGAAGTACTGGTCAGAAAGGAAAAGTAAATGGAAAGTCTACCCCTTATGGCACTGCCTTTCAAATGTGGAATAAAGGCCTTGGACCCAGAGAGAGGAGGCATAGATAGGATGAGGGGAACACTAAAAACTGAGGAGGAGCTTTAGCTTCACTTCTTATTTGGGATTTAGAACATATTTCCCAGGAGGGGGTCCCCATCCACTCTTCTGCAGAATTTGAGAAAAAATGGTGTCTCAGTGGGATTAGGTTTAGCTCCACAGAATGTCTTCATGCTTTGACGTGCCCTATGAGTAGAGTACTGAGAATGTAGCTGATGATGCTGACTAGTCAGTTTGCCTCAGCAGTCACCATGGTGGGGAGCCAGCAACCCTGAGCAGTATAACCATGCGAAGCTGAGCAAGTGCATGACACACTTGCAAGGGACATTGATGTCAACTGTGCTCCCCCAGAGTTATAAAACGTGGAGACTTGATCTTGTAGCTAAAAAGTGCAAGGTGAACTACCAGGGGCGGGAAAAGACTGTGAGTCACAGTCACACTTAAGGGCCACTTGAAATCAAGGGGTGTTATCACTGGAGAAGCCTGCACTGGATTAGAGAGAACAGACCACAGATTTTGGTGTTATATAGAAGCACGGTGCTCAGTAGCAAAGGTGCATTGCCAAGGAAACCAGAGGACATTGGAATGGGAGAAAATATGAAAGACTAAATATACATCAAAGGGATTAAAGTTCCCAAAATACTTTAAATTGTTAGCTCGAATTTAATTTCCTTCTTTTGTTACACAGTGGGATAGAGTCTCAAGAGTTATTTTCTCTGGCAGTATTATCTAAGTATAAATTATCATATCTATCATTGGCATTTCTGAATTAACAATTATAAATTGTTGCCATTTTACAATATAATATGAATTTTGTTTTCAGGTGAGTCAAGAAGTACACTATAGTCATGGATCTTCTCAGAAAAAATGTTACACATTAGAGTCATTCAATAGGAAACGTTCATGGCATCAAAATCAAATTGAGTAAAGTGGTACTATGTTTTAGTTAACATCATGTTAGAGCAAATTTTCTTGTATAGTATTTTGATTTTCCTTCCTGGTGGAAGCCAGGGTTTACTGGATTCCTTGATTTCTTCTATTTTGGTTTTCTCCTTCATTTTGCTGGTGTACTTCCTCGAGTAATTTCTTAGCAAAGTGTATATTAGAAATAAAAATTTTGAGGCTGCATTTGTCTTAAAATATATTTACCTTTTAGAGAAGAGTATTTAAGATCAAATCATTTTTCTTCCCAGAACTTTGAAAGCTATGTTCTATTAACTTCTAACATTCAGAGATGTTGATTAAAAAACCTGATTTTTGTTGTTTGAGTGCTAGTTTTCCAATATGAAATTTCATGATGATACCTCTCGGTGTGACTTGTTCATACAGTTAATATTCATTGAGCCCTTTAAATCACATCTTTCAGCTCCGGGAGCTTTCCTTCAATTGCTTTGAAAATTAGCCCTCGACTTTTCTCTCACATTTTCCATTTCTTGGTCTTTTTTTCTCAACTTTATTTTTCAGCTTGTGTACTTATTTTATTTTTAATTTTAGCAATTTTATTTCACATTTTAAACACTCCTCATATTCTAATTGTAGCTTTTTAAATTATATCTTTTTATTTTAAAGAAAATTTTTTTCCTTTAAGAGATTACAAATTATTAATATTTTTGGATGATTGTTCTTTTTAAAATTACTACCCTGAATTATCTGTTTATTTTACCACTGTCTTTTAATTTTTCCCTTTCTTTTTCCCATTCATAATTCTGGATTTCCTATTATGTTTACTGATTTAAGATTGCCATTCACATTCACAGGTGAGAAATCAGGGTAATACCGGTTTCCTCCAATAGGGACCATGGGTCTGTCTCTTTGCTCACTGCTTCATAAGGAGGATCTCTGATGGGGTGGAGGGTTCTATATAAGGAGCAGTACGTGTTGATGGACAGGTTTTATCTTAGGGTAAAATGACAAGGAAAAAGATGTCAGGCCTATAAATGCCAGAATGAAGGGGAATTAATCTTGGGTGGTAGTATCCACATGAACAACCCTAATTCTCCTCATTTGCTTAATTTGTTTAGGATTGCTCTCCCTGCTCCTTTGCATACCATAGTGGAAAGACTGATCGCTTTGGCTATTCCAAAAAGAACTTCAGTTGACCCTCTATATTCAGCTCCTTTTCTTAACCTTGACCTTCATCTTGCCTACTGACTATATATCCTAGTTTTCCAGAATAGTCTAAGATTATGCCTATTGTCCCACCCAGTATAATTACTGGTAGTCCCAACTCTTACTTCTAAAAGTGTTCTAGTTTAAATAATAAATTATATGATCTTTCTTTTGTCAACCTTGAGCCTCTCTGGGGTTCTAGAATGGAAGAGCTACTTCCTTCTGCACTGTGGCTTCTTACAGTCTATTCTAGACTCTGTTTCATTTTCAACATATTTCCATTTGTTTTCCAATGTTCACAGATTTGTTGGAATCCATTATTCATCTCCTGATTTCTACACTATTGGGGTTTACTACAAATTTGTGTTTCTATACTGCTATCCCAATGGGGTGTTTTGTAGTGGAACTGAACAAATATGTTCATTCTGCAATCTTGAACTAATATCCTATTTGGTTTTAAACCAAATTGAAAATGTGAGATTGAAGCCCCTGGCCTCTTTTCAATGTTGCAACATTTAGGACAACATTGTTTTCCAAAAAGCATCATCACTGTCCTAGTAAGCATGCAATCTACCAACGATCTGAGATCACTGACATTTACTATCACCAGAGGCAGGGAGAATGCAGAAACCAGATAGATCAGTTTAATGTCCATTGTTAAATGTATGTTTCTTAGGACAACTTGAGTTTAAGAAAATAACAACCATGAATATAGACTTTGGAGCAGAGGAATGATCAAGGATGAATTTTAATATATTGCTGTCCATGTGAGAACCATTAATGACATTATTGTTCCCCATTTAATTCAACTTACAATACAGGGGAAAACCAATAACACTAAAATGTAAATTAAAATCGTGATTGAGAATTTAAAAAAAATCCACATACACATAACTGTATTTGATTTAAAATGTATTAGTTATGATATGGCCATGAAGTCTTTACACTCCTTCGTTTCATATTCTCTGGCTATTATTACACTTTTGACATAACTAGGCAGCCAAGACGTATTCCAAAAGTATAAGATGATAAAGTATGTAGGCAATACAAATTATCTGGTGTGTTTTGCTCCCCAAAGTATGGTTAACTGGCTCATTCTAGGACTTTGGTCATTGTTCTTTTGCTTCACAAACTCTGACCATATGCAGCTGGTGCCATTTCATCCTGTCGGTAAGCACTGACAGACCTTTAACAAGTAAGTGTCACATACTCAGTATTTGGTTTCATACTCCATTGTTTAATAGGGAGCAGATTGCCAAAATCTAGATTAGGACACACTTCTTCAGATTCCCTGTTTACAGCACTTTCAATGACACCAAATATTTTTCCCTCACCAGCATGGCCTCAGAACAGATCAACCCAAATCATCTTGTTTTTCATTTAGGGCAAAACACTTGAAGCCCCAGACTTAATGGGTTTAGCGTGTTCAGAGAAGCATTTCCTCATAACATGTGAAATGTTTGAAATGCATCTCATAACCTGTGAAATGTTTGAAATGCATTTCTAAAAAAACTGGCTTGGTTTTGAAAAGAGAGAATAATATTTGGGGTAAAAAGTCTTGGTTTTGATAAAACAACATAAAATTTTGTGTTGAAGGGGTACAGTCCCTGTTTCTGGGTTCCCAAGTCTGTGCTCCCTCATCAGGCTGCTTTTATTCTAGTTGCTGATTTTCCAGAATCCAAATCATGAGGAATCTGGATTCGAAGGGTCCAAAATGGGATTGGGGTAAAGATCACAAAGGGGCTTCTGATATATCCCCAATGAGGGATGGAAGGGATGCTGTCTCCCAAAAAGATTTTCATACCCTAAGCTATTCAAAATCCCAAGGACCATAACCCAGGAGCAACACACTTGGGGAACATGGGGATGAACTGCTCATGAAGGCTTTCAGACACCTCCTTGCAGCTGAGTTCATGGACACACTCTAAAGAGGGTAAAGCTGAAAGCAGCTTGATATAATAAGATTGTGAAATCATAGTGCTATTTTTTCATAGTGCTGTTCTCTAGAACTGTCTTGTTATAATATGGTTGGCACAAAATATAAATTCTAGAGAGAAAATGAGATAAAATGGTAAGCAGACAAAGCACCATTCTTTTGTATTCTGTTCCCTGGTCTTTGTGGCTGTGATCACTGGCATATGCTGAGATAAGAAGTGAGTGCCTGTGGGATTTTGTACCCAGCACAAAATGTCACAACACATTGGTCCTCTGGGAACCCTGCAGAGACAGGCCTTTGAAGGTCATCTCTCTGCAGTTAGCTGTGTGGTGCTGCCTGGGTGACCCAAAGGCACCAGACCTGTATAACAAGCCCACCTGGTTCTCTCTCTCTCATCTTTTTCTAAGATGAGATTTTTCATAACCAATAGCAATCTTAATAAGAATTAAGACACCAACAATGATTCACTGTATATAAAGCAAGAACTACAACCATGGCATTTAAAATCAAGTACAGTAGAGGAAAGAAAATTTGGACTTCTGACATAATAAGATTGAACCCATCAGGAATGCCCTAGAATGATTAAAAAGGGTTACCATTGTCTCTTCCAGCAACTCCTTATGGTTACTGATTTGCCAGAATCTGGATTTCTGTTTTTTTTTTTTTTTTTTCTTTCAATCTAGCACTTCTCTCTGAGAATGTAGCAATTTGGGGGTTTCGAGTTTCATTATAGAATGGACAGTAGAGAGTGTGAAATACTGTTTCTGTCTCCTGCTTTATAATATGCTTTGATTCCAACAGCAACATTTGGAAGAAGTTGTAGAAAGTATAAAACCCTGGCACAAGGAAAATAAGTGAGGGAAGGGAATTAGTGATAAATCTTAAAACTTTAAATCTAAAAGTTGAGTGATACTTGTTTCCATGCTTCTGTGTCCCTGTTTTGCCAAGTTTCTATACAAATGTCAACTATGATTATG
Organism: Rousettus aegyptiacus; assembly: GCF_014176215.1. Taxonomy (NCBI): domain Eukaryota; kingdom Metazoa; phylum Chordata; class Mammalia; order Chiroptera; family Pteropodidae; genus Rousettus; species Rousettus aegyptiacus. Next base: position 32,978,656 of record NW_023416287.1, on the reverse strand, counting down.
ACAGTCATGTTATATATGCTGCAGCATTTACTATTTGGTGCCAAAGTGAAAATAGTTAGTTGGAGTGCATAGATCCACCTCCATTATTGTTTTATTCCTTAAATTTGCAGGCCCATGTTTTCCAGATTTTAGAATTGATTCCATGGTTTTGTAACTTCTGCATGGGGACAGAACCAGCTGTGGCAGATTCATTCTCATGACACAACACATCTGCCAGAAGCCAAGAGCTGCAGGATGTTTTTCTCGATCAGCTGCATTCTTTTAATGAAGTCTGTTACTATCAAAGATGTTGGCAGCTAAAGAAAATGACTGGACTTCTAGCTGGGGCACATTTGGAGGATGAAAGTAGCTGGCTGTCTCTCAGGAGGCCCTTGTGGTCTCGCAAGGTGCTCATAGGAACTAGGAAGTAGATTAGCCAAGTCATTTTAGGGCAGAAGATAACATTTGATCCAGTGTTCCTATAGTTCTTAGGTTTATCACTGTTTATCACAAAAATGTGAGGCTTTCCATTGGTTTGGAGTATAGGTTCCTGTTCAGAACAATAATGACAACAATAAATAATACTGATGAAGAGTTTACTATGTGCCTGGCACTATTGCTGGAACTTTACACGTATTAAATCATATCATCCCTATAAATAATCTTCTGAGGTAGGGACTATTGTGATTCCCATTTACAGATGGGGAAACAAAGTCTAAGATAAATAACTTGTTCCTGGCTCATCAGAGAAAAGTGTGCCTGTAAGACCAGGTTGTCTGGCTATAGAATCAGGCTGTGGAATCAGGCCCACACTGCTGGACCTGTTGGTTGCACTGTTGGGGTACTTCGCCATTTCTCCCAGGAAGATGTTCACACTCAGGGTTGCCAGGCCTCATCTTTTAAAAATAAATCTCTAGCCTTTCTTTTGACAAATGAAGGTCTGGATCATTGTGTCCAATTTTAAATCTTTGTTTTGAGAAAGAAGTTGGCAAATCTACTTTGCTTAGAAATATGTAGCCAAGATGATGAAGGGGTTAGAAACTGTGTGATATGAGGGGTGTTTGGAATAAATAAGAAACAAATTCAGTGAATAACCAAAAGACACAGGAGGTGGTCCTGCAAACTTCCTTCAAATACTCAAGGGGCTCTTGCCATATGGGGCAGGTTCATTTCAGTTCCCTTTTCAGGGTACAATTGGGATAAATGAGCAGAAACAGAAAAAAAGAAAAGAAAAAAAGAGAAATTAAAAGAATCATCTGAGGACGGAAAAACTGCTATAAAAGGTAATGAGCTCCCCATCATGTATGACCTGTAGCAGAAGCTGTAACATCTGCTGGAAAGGCATGGGGCCTTTGTATATCAGGGCAGGAGGTTAAACTGGGTGACCTCTAGGATCAATTCCAACTCCAAAATTTATAGTACAGTGATTTTGCCATTTCAGAAAGGAGCTAAGTTGAAATTCAGCAGACACTTCCTTAAGTATCATCTTCTATCAGGCACGTGATCCCTTAGGACAGCTTCTACGAGAAAAAGTGGATGTAAAGAATGCAGGACCACAACTTAGCAAATATCAGGTCTTGTCTCCACCGACTAAATATATGACTCTGACCAGGTGTATTACTTCTCCCACCCTTAATTTCTATAACTTGGAAATTTCTAAAAGAGTGATAACCGGCCCCAAAAGTTTTCTGATTAAGCAACAGTTATTTGGTAAATGGAATGAAACAAAGTGATCCCGCTCACAGAACTCTGGCTAATGGTGAAACTGTTGCTTAAGAAGCTCTGTAGAAGATCATTTCTGTACATTTTCTGGACATTGAGTTTGCCAGTAGACCTTGTGCCTCTCTGTATTTTGTTATAAAGTGAAAGTCTTGTAAACAATTTCTTGTCCTCTCTTTGTCTTATTCAGCACCAATACAACTAGTTTTGTGATCTAGAACTGTTCCCCTTGCTGGAATAGTTTAGTTTCTCAGGGCCTACTATATTCTAAGCAATATATTGCAGCTGTACTGCAATTGACTTTTCATTCTTCTATGCAAAACTAACATTTATGGAAAGCATTTATACAAGACTAAGTTCTTATTTGTTCTACTTACAGAAAACTTTTACTCTGCTTATATCTTTTCGTAAATCAATTCGTACTTCAAATATTATGCCGTATTTTGTAAACAAGTTAATTCGTAAGTGTTTGGGGTCTGCTTTGCAAGACTACTTCATGGCATATGACTGCTAACATCGCACTTCGAATGTTTTAAAAGTAATTTTTCTCTAAAAGTGTGGCGAATACATGAAATCTTTATTATAGGCACATATCCATATCTACGCATCACTATCCAAAGAGAAACTGATTAGTTCATTTGAGATTTTTAAAAAGTCATTCTAATCAAATGCTGGCATCGGTTCCTTTAATCTGAAAAATATGGTAGTGGATTTGCAAAGAATAATTTCCCTTTTACTGAAATCTTGGTAATGAGAAACTGACGTGAGAACAACCTTATTCATCCTACTACCCAACACCTGAGGCTTAGAGCCTCCCACTCGAGTGCTTGGGGAAAATACACATCACACAATTCAAAGATGAGCCCAGGTCCCTCTCCTAACATCCCACAAAAAATCTGTGCTTCACATACTTAAGCACTACTTCACTCCATTTCAATAAAAATAGAATTTAATTTTGTCTCAAAAACTTGCTTTCTCTCAAGTATGGGGGAAAGAGCTTGGGTTGTGGGATCAACCACTGCAACACATGCGGCTACTCAGAAATAAAGGGGTTTTACAGCCGCTGAAAGGCAGGGTGCAAATCTGTATTCGAGTTAATTAATTTAGCCTTCATAGCGAATGCTTGGAACTACAAAGAAGGCTTACCAGCTACTTTCCAATAACCAAAGAATAAAACACTGAATGAGAAGGCTAAGATATTTAGCAAATAAACAGTCATTTGGAAATGACTTAGGGCTACCCAAAAAATCCTCCTTGATTGAAATCAATTAAAAGGAACCAAACACTGACCTCACTGAAGAAAGCTTAAATATCCCACCTACCCAATAATAGTCCCAATGGAGCTCAAGGCCCTGGAGGCCTCATGAATATTCTGAGAATTCAAAATACCCAAAGAAGAGGAGAAGGGGGTGGAAGAGTGAGGTTTTTACTTCTCAATAATAGCAGCTCTCCTGTGGTTTTGCCTAGCCTTCCAGGGTTCGCCTTTCAAGCTCTTTATTGAAATTGCTCAGGTCTTTAACTGATCTCCTGCAAGGGCTCAAAAGCCTTAAGCTAATTACATTTGGCTGAGATATGCTTGATGAGATGGGAAAAATATAAAGCTTTTGAAAGGGTGAAAAATCTCTAACCATCTGCTGGTGGTATTACTAAAAGAACAATAAGGGAGAAGAAAGAGGGCTGCTAGCCAGAGTGGAAAGGTACAGGATTTCTTTAATTACTGGGTCAATGAGACTATTACTGCTTGGAATGTAGGGAAAGGCAGGCCAAAAATAGTTTAGAGGACTAGGCAGCAACTGTGCTTAGCGAACACGCAAAGCCAAACATGGACACCAAAAAAGGGACACATTTTTGATGGAGAAAGGGGAATTTGGTCAACTTGGTTTAGAAAGACATTTCTAATTAGAAATCACAGGTTTATGGAAAAGAGAGAAAGATATGCTCCTAAATTGTAATCAGCTTTCAGAACGACCTCTCTACTTCATTTTAGGTTATCCACGTTCTTTAAAGGCAGTTTCAGATGGAGCTCTAACGATGTGTGTTCCCTCTGTCTGATGCATCATCCACAGTGGCTTCTGTTGTACTTGGCAATTTAGGTGAACAGCCTGCCTTTAGCTTTCAAATCAATGCCCCAGGTGTTAATCCAATATGCCAAATGGCTTACGTGCATCACTCTAAAAGCCTTGTTCATTTCCTCCTTTTATTTTATAAAAATAAGGAATGTCCTCAAATTCAGCTGAGAAAAATGTTAGATTTTGGAAAGCAAACGAACTTAAATGACATAGGAACAGCTAAATCAAAGTTTATTTTTACTTTCCATAGGGTAACTCCTGCAAGTTGAGCAACAGTTATGCTCCAAATCCTATTTTTTTTTCAAACTTTGCAGAAGAAATGCCATTTTCTTTCACATTACTCCATCTTGCTGCTGTGTTTGAAGATGGGTAAAACTATGAAAATTATGGAAAAATGTTTTTCTTTTCCTTTTGTTATTCACTTTTCATCGAAACCAGAAAAAAAAATGACATAATTAACACACTTTTCAGATACACAACTCAAATGCTGTGTATTTTCAGATACAACTCAGGATGCTCTTGGAGTACTCCAGGTCTGCTTTCCAATGAACAAACACAATTCTCTTGTGTATGTAATCTTTCTTCTCTCTTCCACACTAAGACCTGCCACTGTGAGAGGGATGCACTGTGCCATTGACCTTAAAAAGGGCACATGTGGGAAGGCAGCTGACCTAGATATACTGATGTTTAAGTTGGAAAGAGGTCCTCATCCTTACCACAGTTACCTTGTGTCCAGTGCCCCAGCTTCACAACCTGGGAGTCCATGATAATGCTGAAAGACCACTCATAGTGCTGATGTGAGTCAGCTGGTGTGGATAACAAGCAAGGGCTTTGCTAGTGTTCTCAAAGTGTGGTCCTTAGACCAGAAGCATCAGCATCACCTAAGAACTTGTTAAAAATGGAAATTCTTGCCTGCCAGTCATTCCCTGATCTGCTGAATCAGAAACTTGAGGTAGCAGATACAGGAATTCTTCCTTTAACAAGGCATCCAGGTGACTTGGATCTACTCAGAAGGGGTATGTTTTATGTCTGTCTGTTTATCTATCTATCTATCTATCTATCTATCTATCTATCTATCTATCTATCTATCATCTATCTATATCTATCTATCTATCTATCTATCTATCTATCTATCTATCTATCTATCATCACCTATCATCTGTTTGTCTATCTATATCCTATCATCTATCTATCTAGCTATCATCTGTCTGTCATCGTCATCATCTATATGTCCATCTCTATATTTTTGCCACATTTAAACACCCCACCCTCCAAAAAAATGAATAAATAAGGCAGAGGGAAAAGTCTAAGAAATTTTCAAAAAGTACAGTCTAAATTTGAATGCAAAATACTAGAGTAGTGGTGTCATTCAAAATGTGGTCCACCGACCAGCAGAATCACGTGACATCACCAAATGCTCAACAGAAATGCAGATTCACAGGTCCACTAGGATGTACTGTATCAGAATATCTGGGGTCAAGGTCCAAAATACTGTGCTTAAATGAACATTCTAATTTGTATACACACCTAAGTTTGAGAGCAACTATGCTAGAATTATATACCAACTATATTTTGGTCACTTTGGCCTTAAACTATTAGAAAACTATTAGGGTCAAAAAGTTCCCTATTCCCATTTTGTAGTCAAGGAGAGCCAAATTGGAAAGGTTGTTAAAAATAAATTTTATATCATCTTTGTTTCAAAAAGGCATTGATTAAATATTTACTTCCTTATTTTTCCCAGACCAGAAAATAGAAACCAGCTCTTTCGCTACCTTTCATCCTTCTTCCTTCTCTCCTTTCTTTTGTCCTCTTTCATTTTTTCTCCATTCCTCTTCCCTTTATTTCCCTAATTCCTTTACTTTAATGCTTTTTCTTCTAATCTCCTAGAGATGCAATAACTATTCTATTGGCACTTACTGTGGCAATGGTAGATTTACCTGAATTAAATTCCAGTTGTGCAACCAACAGAGATTGACATTAAAAAGGGATGAGTCATGATAATAAATATGCTGTCTAATTTAGCATGGATTATAAAAGAAGGTATAACTTTATGCCAATTCCAAACTAGAAAAATATTGGCGATATATTAAGATAAGTCTGAATTTTCAACATGGTTCAGAGAGAAACCATGTTGAGAGGTAATGTGTTAGTTTCTGACTGCTGTTGTAACAAATTACCATTGACTTAGTGTCTTAACATAACACATTATATTACCAGAAGTCAGAAATGGGTCTTATGGGACTAAAATCATGGTATCAGCAGAATTATCTTCCTTCTGGAGGCTCTGGGGAAGAATCCATTTCCTTACATAGTCCAGTTTTTAGAGGATGCCTGTATTTACTGTTTCATGGCCTCCATTTATCTTCAAAGCTGGGAACTTGAAATCTCAAGCTCCCTGCCCCCCACCACAGTATGTATGTATATGTATATCTTATCTATCGCTTATCTTATTTAGTTATATATATAATTACTAGTTTTAATGCAAGTTTTATTATGCAAATTTATTGTATAAGTCATCTGTAATATTTTATTAGTAGAAAAAATAAGAATAACATACAATATTAAATGACTACTAAATTTGAAAAAAAATTCTCTTTACATTAAAATTATATGTCCATATCTTAATGTGTTATGAATCATATCTCTTTTGATCCAGAATATTATTATTTTATGAACTATGCTTGAAAGCATATGAAAAATGAAGAATATGTGAAGTAATTTTTGTGTATATTTGAGGAATAAACTAAATATGATAAGTAGGACAGAAATTTCTAAGAAGAAATAACCAGTTTTTTCCCCTTCCATTTTTATTCCTCTACGGTTTTTTCTATTAGATCCAATTAAAACCCGAGGGTAATAAACGGCAACATCTCTGAAAAGAACAGACATGCTTCTATGTAAAAAACGTAAGCTCTAACAACCAAGTGACATTTATCGATTAGAAACATGACTGATTCAGCTCGACATTTTCTTTACAGATTCCTAATGAAATAAAGTGATCGCAGACAAGCAACACGAACCTCTTGCTATTGTTAAAGTGCTTACCTCCCTTTTTCCTTTTTGTTAATCATTGTAACAGATGTCATAAAGTAAATGTAGTGAAACATTCGAGCGGCAATCTCCCTAATTGTTTCCATCTTGATTATAAAAACACATTGAAAGGTAAATCCTCACAATGAAATAAATGAAAAAAATAATCAACATTAAATGTGCTCCTTATCCCACCTGCTTTTTGCATACTTCCCTGAAATGTAGGCACCTGATGTAAAAAGAGTAATGAAAATAAATTGAGTTTCCTTCTAAAACAAAGAAAAAGTAGCGCTTAAATTTGATACTCCAATGAATACCTGAGTTTAAATTTATATGTTAAAATTTGGTTGATAAGATTTGGTCTTTACAACCGAATATCTATGTGAACATATTTACACATCCATTTTATTGCAATCGCTAACTATCAACCCCAGTTAGACCTGCACCTGTTAGTTCTGTCACCTAATGATCTTTCTGTAAAAATGATTATAATTAGGATGTTTAGCTCACAGTTCTAATGCAAATCCCACTTGTAGTATACTCAGAGAAAGCAAAGATAAGTTAACTAGTAAATAAAAAGAACCCCCTTTTAAATACAGGGTCAAAAAGAAATGTATTTAAAGGAAACAAATTTCTATTTCAAGGGTGAAAGATTACTTCATACCATACATAGCCTAAAATTCTTGGAGTCCAAGCCCACTGCTTTTGGTCCCCTCCAAAGGAGGTTAACATCAGAAGGAGCTATTTTTCCCAGGTCCACTAGTGTGGGAAGGAGTGTAGACAGAGCAAATGCTGTGCCTACAGAAGGGCAAAGCATTGTGGGAATAAATAAAATAAACCTGTTTTTCCATTATTAGTGAAACATACATGTAGACATGTCTGTATGTATTGATAAAGACTGCACAATTAAAGAGTTTCTGCACAGAAATGAGGGTAATTTGTAAATAGAAATAAGGGCTACAATCATACAGATGCCCAATACTGAGGTCGGCAAATTTTTTTCTGTAAAGGGTTAGATATCAGGTGTTTTAGGCTTTACATGTTTTAGTAAAATTTTATCTGTGGACACTGAAATTTCCATATCTCACAAATTATTATCTTTTTCCCTCCAGCCTTTAAACATGTATAAACTATTCTTAGCTAAAAAGCCATATGAAAAGAGGCAGCCGGCCAGGTTTGACCTGTGGATCATCGTTTGCTCACTCCTGCTAGAGGCCACCAGTCATTCTCAGAAATAGTTTAATTTTATCTTTTCCACAACTGCAAGAAGCATGAGAGTAAGTATATCTCTTACTGAAGAGGAAACTGAAGGCTCCAAGAGGCTTAAGCATCTTGCCCATGGTTGGTTATAGCTGGTCATCATCAAAGCCAGACTAAAAATCAGATCTTCTGACTCTTAACCTTATGACACGCATACACACACACACGAGAGCATGTGCGCGCATGCGCGCGCGCGCGCACACACACACACACACACACTATAGAATTCATATGGAATCGTGAAAAAAAGCATACAAAAATGAATTGTTCATACAGTGTTCCTTGGTATCCTTGGGGCATTGGTTCCAGGATCACATCCCACCCACAGTATCCACTGGTTCTGTATCCTAAGCCTAAGGACGTGATAATCTATACTTGTTGCTGGCTTGCACTTAACTTTCTACCAGTCTATATCCATCTTTTTCCAAGACCATAGACCATAATATACCTTAAGTCTCCATCAATTTTGGTCAACATTAGGTAAACAGATAAAGGGTTACTATTTCATATTATACTTACTAATTGATAGAAGAAAATAATTGAGATGTATGCATTCTATATAACACTTGGAGGAAAAGTCCAGTATATTTCATAATGAAACATAAATAAACATATAGATAGAATAATGGCACAATGCTAACATAGTTAAGATTTTATGTCAAATATTTCTTCAGAAAAATGTTTTAATGCTGGCTTTATATTTTACGTTAAAACAAGATCCTTTTCAGAAGAGATCTCTTATAATATTACTTTCCTATTTGGTTATTAACCTAAGTGATGTTATTTTACTGGATTTCATATGTACTGCAGATCCTGCTGGGAAAGCATAAAACTTGACTCATTTAGGAAGAGGCAATGTGGCTATATGAGTAAAGCTGCCATATGTGAAATCTCACTTTATGCCTGTTGAAATTTTTGTATTTCAAGTCTCCTAGGGATATGTCCATTGTGCTATTGTGTAATTTTATCAGCATGAACTTCTGGTGAATATTTTCTCTTCTTTTCAAAACCCATATTTTGATAGAGCTAACTTCAAAGCTTAATGTTGCAACATCTGTGCCCATACACCTGGGAGCCATAGAAGATGTATCCTGAAGATTATCTACATTTTCTAATATTATAGAATGTTACAAAATGATAGAAAAAGGTTATACATGTTTCCTGGTCTGGAATTTTTTGAAAGAAACCTCTTTCTTTTTCCTTAGAAAGATTCTCAAAATAAAAAAGAACCGATATTTCTAAAGCTATAAAGAATATCCCTTTAGATGTAACAGGATACTCATTTGTTTTTGTTTCCCAGTAAGAATAAGTCTTAATACGTAAGTGCAATTTTCCATTAAGAGACACTGTGGATATACACAAAACCTGTAGCTATTTTCTCAAAATGTTTTAAAACGAGACTCTTTAATAACTATATAAAACAAAAAAAGAGAAAATTCTACTACTTTTAACCTATTTACTACTTTTATCTGTGGAGCTACCAATAAATAAAAGCCTTATGCTTTTAAAAACAGAAATTGTGAATCACTATGTTATACACCTGAAACTAATATAGTGTTATATGCCAATTACATCTCAATAAAAACAAATTAAAATATAAAAATATAAATTATGGCTGAATTAGCATTTCTTAAGCAGAAGATGGAGATCTTGACAAAAAAAAAAAAGGGCCTTTATAAATAAGAGAGATGCCTCCCGCTTCACTTTTCATTAATTATTCTATCTTTATAGAATAAAATATACATATCGAAACTCCTTGAAGGAGACAGCACTGAAAATGAAATGTACAGGACAAATTGTTGTTGAAGGATAATGCAGAATATGTGAACTTTATATGGATTTAAAATAGGAAGGACAATGAATGGACTTGAGGAACTCCACATGTGAATTCTCTTGATTTTTGTCATCTATTTATTCAATTATGATAAATACCTAACATGGAGTACTTTCTATGTGCCAGGTATTGTAATTGCTTTATGTGTGTTAACTCAAATTTTCACCACAACAGTATTTGACACTTACTTTAGTCATCACCGTCTTGCAGGTAAAGAAACTGAGGCATGGAAAGATTAAATAACTTGCTCAAGGTCACCCAGCTTGCCAGTGAGGGGCAAGCTGAATCTACATTGCCCCATTTTCTTCTGGTTACTTTTCTTATATTTAATAGAATAGCTTTTAAGTCTTGTTTTGAAGCAAAGAATAAAATGATAAAGGTAATGCATTTTAAGTTTTTCAAATTTAAACAGAAATATTCAAGGAAGGGCCAAGTTAGGTATCTGTGGTAAAGAAGGGAAGGGCCAATGAGGTTAATTCAAGCCCACAGGCATTATTAATCTCCTACGGAGAAAAGTCAAAGCTTAATTTAAGAAAAAAAAATACGACTTCAAAGTTTTTATAAGCAAGTAGCGAAATTTGACCTCACTTATTTCTCGTATGCCATTCCACCATTTGTAGAAGAAGACTGGTATCCTCACAAGAGAGAGGGGAAAAGTGGGTAGCTAACTCTTCAGTAATGAGTGGAGAGCTCAAAGCTGGGGAAGACAAAGGGAGAAGGGTAACATGTCTGTATGCACTGAACTTGAGAGTTTTTCCCTGTAGGTCAAAATAGAAAGAAGAAACAGTACCAGTTGAATGTTCCTCATTTGCATGTGTTGAGTTAAATATATAAAGTAAATAATTCTGCTATAGAGAAATTAAGCAGGTAGGCACGGCACTGCTTATTTTACGTTTCAGAAGTACATGTGAAGGGAGTAACATCATGGATCTATGTCTTAAGTAAGAGTTAAATCAGTTGCCTGTTATCCTTCTCAGACATTAAATACTCCAAATATACCATTTACTTGACTTGCCAGGAACATAGTGTCATGAACTTGAACTAGGATTTGCAATAAAGAAAAGATTATTAGAGGCATATGCATGGAAGAATATTGTGCTCTAAATGCAGTGGAAACAAACAAAAAAAGATGTCAAAATCACTAACATGGCTTACTAAGTGCATCAATGCCTCTGCCAAGAAGAGTTCATAATTTGGAAGCTATAGATACTATTGACCTGATTTTACAATTGAGATCATGTCTGCATTTTAATGTGGAAGCAAAATTGATCACTGTGTTTTGTAAACAAGGCCTGTCAAGTTATTACTTTGCAATTGCTTTGCAAACACATATTATTTAAGAGCATCATCATTTATGATATAGTATATTAGAGAAAGTATCTCATTTTTGAATTCTTCAAGTTCTTCAATAAATGCTAACATTCTTTGATAATAGTTTTTTAAAATAGATTTTAAAAGATTTCTATCTTTACTCCAATATACTGGCTTCTGCCCCAAATATTGCTTTAAAATTTATAAAATGTCCATTCCTCTTATGTCTTCAGAAATCATTATAATGCTCAGTTATTTTTTAACAGTATTTAACATCATAGTATCCTAATATTAGCAGATAAAGCTTGCAATTTGGAAGGTTCATATAATGTAGATATTTCACATAAATTGCTTCCTTAATCACTACTATGTGAAGGATGACAGAATGAAATCAATACAAAAATGTTAATCTATTTGTTTTATAGCCATCTCAATTTTTCTAACAATCATCTCTCTAATCCATAATTTTGATTTCTTATAGGCTTTCTCAAATTTTAAATTAAATTGAATCTAAATGAATAATAAAAAAAAATCTTCATACTATTTGGAAGGACAAAAAAACTGTTACAAGTATTTTCTTCTGCTATTCCTAAATTTTATTCTACTCAAAAAGAGGTTTGGGTTTAAAGAAATGTTTATTTTCCCCTATTAGCAGATTGCAGTTGTGTGAGGATAACTTCGATGGTGAATTCTAGGCAAGAATCCAAAGAAACTCTCTATTCTTGATGAATCAATTTAAGAGCAGTTCTACCTTTTTCGCCTTCCTCTCCTTCTTGGTCATCTGTGAGTGAAATTGTTTTTGGTTGCTCCACAATCGTGGTATGATCTTGGTTTGATGAAAGCTCTAAATAGGATAAGAGAGAAGAATCTCAGGGATATTTTAGTTAAAATCATTGACAAAACACAATGGCTAAAGCAGACGAAGTTAAAGCTCTTTTTTATTTTTCCCTCCAAGTTTCTAGAAATCATTGCCTAAAACAATACACACACACCATTCACATACACAAGTACATATATAGGGGTCATGGTTCACAGTTTCATCCTATTCTTTGATAACAATATATTCTGATTTCAATACCTTCTGTTTCCATGTATGAGCTCTGTGACTCTGCCTCAATATTTATTTCATTCTTCATCGAATCATTCTCTTGTCCTGTTAAGAACAGTGATTGAAAAATAAAAGAAATGTGATGTGCATGACCATAGGTTTATCCCTGGTTTGAAAAAAGCAAACATTTCAGAAACTGTGTGTTTGATCATGCATGGTGAGGTAGAAAACAGTTTTGAACCAAAGTGATGGATGAAGGTATTTTGCAAATTATCAAATTTATATCAATTATTTTATAAGAGATATCCAGATCATTTCGGCAAAAACTCTTCTTGGAGCTGATTGGTATAATTAGTATTTAGTGTATGAATGCAATGAACATCTCTGGACACAACCTAGAAGTATAGAAATTTTAAATGATTTCTGGGCTGCATGGGTTAACTACATTTAATTTCACTTTAAGATAAAGATATTTAATTTATTGATGATTCCTGGAAAATTAAAACACTACTGACATTTTCATTCTTCATCAATGGTGCATGAAAAACTTGAATAATGTGAGCACACACAGATTGGGTCACCTAACAGCTCAACCATTCTCTGAAGACACCTACTAAATATAGCAAAGGTCAGGAGAGAGTTCAGCCAAGTCTTGATTACTCTGAGGCCGATTATCTAGTAAAATTTTTTCTTCTACTACCCCTGGCTTCCCCTTCCCCTACCCCAAAGAGTTTAGAACATTTAAGTGTTCATTAAGAGAGGAAATTAAAAATCTGTCCATTCTGTTTAATTTTAATGAAAGATTTTATACTGAGGATATTTAATTGTTGAATTAAAAAAAAAAAATCCAGTGCTAGGGTTGGTTATAGGCACAGTGGATACAGAAGAGCTTGGATTTTTTTGCCTGGATATGGGCAAAAAATCCAAGCTGTGGTAGCTTACATTATTGTTCCAAGTTGTCTCTACTTCTTTCTGTAAGAGGATTCTACTTCTCTGTTTGTGATCATGTGACCTGTAGTAACTCCTGTGGGACAAGAGTATGTTCCTACCTCTTGATGCCAGGCCTATTCTTGTGGCTAGGTTTAGAAAATGGCACAGCAATAGACATGATATGTAACACATTTAAGCGAAATTCAAGGTCCATTGTGTGTTCCCTCCAGCTCTCTTGCTCCTAATAGAGTATACTTCAGCCTAGATCCTCAGATGAAAACGTGGAGCAGAACCAAGCAGAGACAGGGAAAAACTTTGTTGATGTAAACTAATGGGACTTTTATTTATTTAGTTATTTGTTACAGCAGCAAAGCTAACTTACACAGTCTTTCAACGTTACATCGTCCTCTTCAATACAACTATTCTTATACTACTTTCCCCTGGTTCATTCTCTGCTAGAGTGATATAGACTGAAAAAAAAAAAGTGTTTGACATTCATACCTCTCGAGCTCAATTTTAATCAAAAGGATCCAAATTTTGATTAAACTAAACTAAAAATTTCAACTGTCTTTGATGCCCTTCTCTCATCATTCCTAAATTCAGTGAAATGCCAAGATTTGATGATTCTAAAAAATGTTTCTTTTCCCACCATTCAGTCCTCTTCCCCTTTCCTCATTCAGGGATGTATTATCGTCTCTTACATCTACCATCTTTTTCTCTTATAATCTATCTTGTGAATTGCTAACAGTAATAGCTTTCAAAGTATGGATTTGATCCAGACTTTTCCCCTGCTGATAAAACCCATTCATCCCTATTTCTCCCTATTGCTACTCAAAGTATGGTCCATGAGCAAACAACATTGGAATCACCTAGAAGCTTTCCAAAAATGTTGTATTTCAGACCCCATCTCAGACCTACAGGATTAGAGTCTGCGTTTTAACAAAATCTCTAGGTAATCTGTACATAAATTAAATCTTGAGAAGCACTATCCTAGAGAATATATTCGCTAATTACCGATCCCATAAAAATACCAGACTTTGCCTAAACATTTCGTATTCCTGTTCTCTAATCATATTAGTACTGTAAAGTAAGTATTATGATCCCTATTCTGCTTTCAAAATTCATAAGTAGGTTTATCTAACTACAAATACCTTTTCTTCTGGAAATATCTTTATTTTGCTTTTTAATTTTTATATCGAAGTATACATTGCATATAGTAAAATGCTCACCAGCTTAAGCATATAGCTTTTAAAATATACACACATTTATCTCCTTGTGTAATCACCACCTAGATTGAGAACATTTCTACCACTAGTGACTTCCTCCATTGATACCTGTAGACACCCTGACAAGTGAAAGGTAACCATTTTGTCTGTTTTTGAATTTCATATAAAAGGTACAAACATTATATGCTCTTTTGTATCTCACTTTTTTCACACCTGTTTCTGAGAGGTTAATCTCATTCGTTGTGTCTATCAATTATTTGTTATTTTTCATTGATGTATACTATTCTAGTAATGAAATTGCTAAGTAATAGGCAATACATATATTTAGCTTTACTAGATCCTGGAAAACAGTGTCCAAAAGAGTTTGCCCCATTTTTCACTTTTGCCTGAAACGTATGAGGATTCTAATTGTGCCATTTATTTTTTACTGTCATGAAATTAGTCACATTTCTTTAACATGGAAGAGAAAGCCACATAAAATCTTTTCCTCAAAACCCATTTCCACCTTTCTCACTTTTGGGTACCATATAGAGTGATCACATCTTTACTTACTGAGTTTCTTCCTCATTTATCTATTTAGGTTCTCTCGTTACACTGCAATACACCTGTATCTGCATCCGTCTCTCTTACCATGTTATAAGCATTGTGAAGATAAAACTTGTGTTTTGCTTAAATTTCCTTTCCCAGCACCCACTATGTAAGAAGTGAGCAATAAATATCACTTTAATGGGCCCTCTATTATAATACTCATTGAGTATTATAATACTCTATTATAAATAGTAATTAGGGACTGCAACCTCCTATTGTACTTTTTAGCAACAAGGTAATACCTTAGGCTACTAAACACTTCATATACTATGTTTATTGCAAAAATCCTGGAAGAAGAAACGGATATCTTAGGCAAATCATAATCTCATTGAGCTTTAATTATATTGTTATTTTTTTTTAAAGGTCAAAAAACTAGATAATAACTTAGATTCTAACTTTGGCATTATATGAAGATATGTCTCCTGGTAAAGATACTCATCACCACTGACATTTGGGAAGACAATATTGACAGGGAAACTTCACTATTTATTGAGTGAGCCTCATTCTCTATCACTGTTGATATGGGGAACTCACTATTTGTGATCTGGCTTTGTCTATACAATGAAGGGAAAGAGTAGAGCACTTGGAGAGTAGAAGCAACCACTCATATTCCTGTATATCTCTAGTCCCAGTGCTCCACTTGATAAAATTTCAGAGGAATTCTATCAGGAATAGGAAGACCACACACAGTTCAGCAGGGTCTGAGGCAATGCTGATATGATGAGACCATGAGAGGTGTTATCCTACAGTTGCTGATGGTATTTCTCTGTAACTAGTAAGGTCTGGCACTTCACTTTGAGGATGAGAGACCATTGCTAAGCTTTATTGGGGAGAATTTCTTTCCCCTGCCTTTTTCACTTGTGCCTACTCTTGATCTGTTTCACCTGTGTGCCTAACATATTTTGGTAATCATTTCTAGAAATGAAGTTAGTAAATTTTTTTGAAATATATTTTCTGAAATAAAGTTAGTAAAAAACAGGGTAAGAAATGAGGTGCATAGCTTTGAAATCCAAGAACAATTGTATTTGCTCAATCCTGAGCAAAGTGAGGATTTAGCATTTTACACAGAGGTGTATGTGAGTTCCCTGCCCCACACCCAGGCCCGCTGTGTGTTAACAACGACTCCCGCCATCCGCTTTTCTCTTCAGTGCACAGACGTCCCACATTCCATCTTGCTTTCTTGACCCCATGGGGGCAAGCTTTATGTTTGCTTCTCCACATTCAGTCTAGCTGAATTCCACCCACTGTCTTTTGCCCTAATCCCTCCTGGCAGAGGAAACAATAGAACATAAAAGATCTCACAGTTTATATGTATAATTTTTATAGAGTGAACTCAATCATCCATACTAATGGGAGGGAACTATCAGAACAGATAATCCAAAAATCCATTCACTTTCTTTAGAAATAGATCACATGATTTTGTTCTTGGAGACCTGCTAATTAAGTTTTGCTCAGGCTAATGTTTAATTAATTTGCATAAAAATTGGTCTGGAAACATCAGTCTGGAATTAAACATTTCTAGAGGGTAAACTTAAACTCCCTCTGTAAATGAACTGTTTTTAACCAATAGCAACAACAATGCGGTTTTATTGTTTGTAGATTATTAAATGCTCAGATCTTCCTAAGAACAAAGACTTTGTTTTTTTGATGTTTGTTTTAAAGATAATAGAAATCCTGTCCTTTTGTTAAATGTAAAACTTGATTGCTGCTGTTATTCAAAGTTGTACTTTTCCTATGTTTAAAATTATCCCAGATTAAGAGCAAAATTTAAACTTAAATTAGTGGAAATTCGATTATCTTTTGTCATCCTTAGTTTTCTCGTAGGGCAAATAAAACTTTCCTAATGTAAGTTATTTCTAAAATTATTATTTTTTTGTAGCTACAAAAGAAAGGCAATTTCCTATAGATACACTGAAAAATACATACATCTATACATATATATATACAGTATACATATATAAACATATATACCTGTTCTATGTGTATGTGTTTGTGTACATGTCTCTGTGTATACACACACACACACACACACACACACACATACATGTATATGGAATAAAAATGAATTTACAATTTGATTCCTGCTTTTTTTAGTTTATATTTTTATAAGCATCTTTACACTGTCATTACAATTTCTTCAGAAATCTTAATTTAAAAAAATGCATTATATTCCATGTTATAGACACACTTTTGGATGGTTCCTCTTTTTTTTCCATTAACCAGAGTATTGCAATGAACATTTTTGTGGATAAATAACATCATACTTTTAATGAGTGTTACTTTAAGATAAATTCCTGAAGCATAATTATTGGATAAAAATATGAACATTTGACCTTTTATTAGATTTTGCCAAAATTGCTGACAAAGTTATGCCTGCTAATCTCCCACCAATGAAATGGTGTGTGAGCATGTTTGGACAGCCTATTCACACCAATTCTGTATATTTTCAATCCCACTTAAACATCTGATATTCAAAAGGAGAAGACACTGAAATCATGTTTTATCTGCATTTCTTTAAGTAATAAAGAGATAGGTCCGTCTTCATAGATAATAACTATAGTTTATCTTTGTAAATTATAATTGAGTTCTCTGTCCATTTTCCTCTTGGATTTTTTTTAACTTATTTTTAATTGATTTATGGGGTCTTTATTTTTGCAAAAAGAAAATTAATTCATTGTCATTTAAGCTGAGAATACTTTTTCTTAGTAGTTTTTCTTTAGAATTTGATTATAACCTTAATTTATCATGTCTAAATTTATATATTCAGATTTACCCATTTCTCTTTTATGAGATATATTGGGATATGCACACACATGTATTGCTGATATATATGTATTTGAGCATATTTTATAACATATGTGCTTACAATCATGTGTCTTTGTGTATATATTTGCAGTTCAAAAAAGTATTCTTTATTTCAAAATTTAAAGAACATACTCTTTGGTTCTTTTAGTCTAGTATTTTTATAGTTTCATTTTTACATTTCATCTTTGTTGCTTCTAGAATTTAAGCTGGCATTCAGTTTATTTTTCCAAATGGCCAAATAGTTGTCTTAATATCATTTATTGAGTCATCTGTTTTTGAAATGTCAGCCTGAATATGTACTGAAATCCCATATCTCCTTGGGCCTATTTCTAAACTCTTTATTCTGTTTTATTGATCAGCTTGTCCATTCTATAGTAGAACTACATTGTTAATGACATTTTTCAAAGATTCCATGTCATTTTAGTCTACTTATTCCATTATTGGCTGATAATATTATAGCTGTGAATTCCCCATTGCATTTCCAATTGGATTTTATTCATATTGTATTGTTCCATATCATCTGATACATAAAAACCCATGATTTTTGTATTTAATCATGGATTTAAATTTTATTGATATAAAAAGACTAACTTTCTCACTTGACACTCTGCCAGAATTCTAACTGGATAGATTCTAAAGTAGTTTCTCATGTTTTCTTTTAATGCTCATTTCTCAAATATACCTTTTTCTAATTTTGTATTTTTAAACCTTTTCCATTTTATTGAAGTTAATTCCACCTGAGTAGTTTTAATACTTAATAAAGTAATCTAATTACATTTACTGTCATAACTATTTGCATGTGTTTCCGTTATTTGTTAAATCGTGTTTGTTTTACGCTGCTACTTATTTTTTTATTATGACTTGTATTAGTGAATATACTCTCCTGCTTAGAATAATCTTTCTGGGAAATTTAGAAAGTGAGAAATCTTCCTTTAATTCTATTGTCTTTTTTTTGTGATTATCATAAAATTTTTCTAAGTTATTATTAAACCTAATATATTGTCAGATCCTATGACATAGTAAAATTTTTAATTTTCATTACTATTATCAAAGTCAGCATTATATGTAATTCTTCCATTCCTACTATAATCTTTGTTGTATAAACTATGCCACTGATACTTCATTTCTTTTCTGTCTTCCTTATTTTCAGCTTTGTTACCTCCCTCTCTTCCTTTCTATTTTAATTATTTTATTAAAATGCAATATATATAAAGTACACAAAAATACAGAGATCGAATAACCAAAAACAAATAGAAAATCTATATGTCCTTATGATGACCATCCAGCCCCAGCTCACAGCCCAATCAAAATAAACCAAAGTTTAATCAACTCCAACTTTTGTAGTAATAACTACTTAGATTTTCTCTATCATTTTGCCACTTATGCACATCTTTCTAAATATTATAGTTATTTTTCCTGCTTTTTAAAGTCAATATAAATAAATTATACAATATATGCTTTTTTACCTTCTTTAGTTTAACATTATGTTTGTGAGACTCATCTATGATTTTGCCTGTAATTATAGTTTGTAGTTTCTGATGAAGCATCTTCTTTGCCCTTATATTTGTTCCTCTGTATGTAATTTGTCTTTTTCCTCCCATTGTGAAATTTTTCTCTTTATCACTGGTGTTTGATAAGTTTATTACGATGTATTCAGATATAATTTTCTTTCTTTTTCTTTTTCTGTTTTTTTTTGTGTTTCAGGGTCATAGAATTTCTTAGATATTTAGCTTCATAGTTTTCATGAAATTTCCAAAAAAGTCCGCCGTTATTACTTCAACTTTTTTCTATTGCCCTCCTCATCACCTACTTTCAGAGATTTCAATTCATGTATATTGGAATTGAAATTACCCTTGGAAATTTTCAATAGCTCACCGATACTCTTTTCTTTCCTTCAGTCATTTATTCTCTCTGTGTTTCAGTTTGGATAGTTTTTATTGCTACATTTTCAAATTCATTAATCTTTTCTTCTGCAGTGTTGAATCTGCCATTATTCCTATCAAGTACAATTTTCATCCCAGCAACTGTTTTTCATCTCTAGAAATTCAATTTAGGTATTTTTATATCTTCCATGTCTCTAATTAACATGGGAAATCCTTCTTTTAGCTTCTGGAAGATATGGAATACACTTACAATAATTTTTAACATAACTTTTAATACTATTACTCCATTTGTGCCATTTCTGGATTGATTTATATCAAATGATTATTTTCTTCTATTGGTCACACTTTCCTGCTTCTTATCAAGAATTGAGAAGAGTCTAGAATTTTACTCAACTTGCAAATTAGCAAGTTAGCTAGCCACAATTCCATGGATGCTGACAGAAGACATGACTCTCAGGCCAGGAAGAATAGTTTATTATCAGAGCAATAGCAGTAGCCAGAGTACTTGTGCCTGTTCCGAGCTGCAGTTTCCATAGGGTGACTAAGTGATACCTGCATGCTCAGTGGGCTGTATTACAGGGGATGAACCTTGATCTTAGAGAATTTAAGTTTTTTATAATGGACAATAAGCATGTCTGCTTTTTAATTTTGTGTGTGTATGTGTGTGGGGGAACTATTCTTGTCTTCCAAGACTATAAACAGCCTGTTCTCTTCTCCAGAGGAAGAGAGTTTCTCTGTCTTCCAAGATTGTTCACTATACAAACAACCTTAGAAAGATTGGCTAAAACAAAGGCAGTCAGGGCCTCTGATTGTAAAATATGCAGAAACACAAGAGATATATGAAAATTTATCTTCAAGTACATCTTTTTATAACCTAAAATTTCATCAGTTACTCTGATAGGTATGAAATATATTTATATTTCTATAAATATTATTGAGATGCATTTTTGGATCAGTTAAATTATTCGGAGTTTGATATTTTCAAGTCTTGCTTTTAAGCTGAATTTGGGAAGACAAGAGCAACATTCAATATATTGCTAGTTTTATTCCACTACTGTGGCAAAATCCTTCTAAGCCTTCTATGAATGTTTAGGTTTTTCAGTCTGGCATATGAGAATAGGCACTCCTCCCAGCCCTGTGTAAGCTCCAGGTATAATTTCTTCAAATTCTTTAGTGTTCTTTACCCAGCCTCTCATGCATGCACTGGCAATTTTCTCTAATGCTATCAGTACTCAGCTGAAGACTTGTGGGATTCCCTCTGTTGATCTCTAGAGCATTCTCTTGGTGGAGCTTTGTCCTCTTCAGGACTCTGTCCTGAAAAAAGCTAGATACTTTGGCCTTCTGATTGCTCAGCTCTGTTGCCTCAAATCAGGGAGTCTGTTGGACTCTGCCTGTGTTACTCCTCTCTGCACTTTGGCCTAGAAGTCTCTCCAAGCATTCAGCTGGTACAACCACAGGGCTCATCTCATTTCCTGACATTTTTTGAGACCTACCAAATCTTAATATTAATTGATGTTTTTATTCCCCATGACAATGGAAAAACATTAGCACACTTAAATTTAATTTACCTTATCCAAGTAAATGCCATTATTGTAATATATTTTAAGTCTAAGTATATCTTAACTCCCACAGTACATAATTATCAATAATCATTGATTTTTGTTATCTATATCCATTTAGACTTTTCAATAATTACCATTTACCTTGTTTTTCATTCCTTTCATCTTTGACATTCTATCTGGGATCAATATCCTCCTACCAGAACATCAGAACTCTTTGGTGATGAACTCTTTTTATTTTTTTTTTGGTTTGAAATGTTCTTAATTAAACTTTATTCTTGAAATATACATTTTCCCTGGGATTAAAATAGGTTGGCAGCTATTCTCTTGTATTGTCTTTTTGTTTCCATCATATCTATTGAAAAGTCAGCTGTCAGTCTAATTGTTTAAAGATTGTTCTTTGGATGTTTTGTTTGTGTTCGGCTTTCAGCAGTTTTACTATGATGGGCCTAGTTGTGAATTTATTTTGCTTGGAGTTCAAAGAACTTTTGGAACACATGACCTGATATCCTTCATTACTCTAGGAAATTTCTTATCATATTTTCTTCAAATATTGCTTCTGCCCAATTCCCTCTCTTCTTTCTGTCTGGAATTACAATAACATAGGTGATAAGCTTTGTCATTTCATCATCCATTTCTTTTCCCTTTCTTTAGCGTTTGCCATCCTTTGTTTCCCTACTGTTTTTATTTTGGATATATTCTTCTGACATAACTTTTATTTGCAAATTCGCTTTCATCTGTGTCTAATATGCTGTTAAACCATAAATCCATTCACTGAATTTTTTATTTCAATTGTGGTATCTTTTACTTTTAGAATTTTTTTTCCCCCTCTTTTTTGTTTTGAATTTTCAGTTCTCGGCTAACAATTTCAATCTTGTCTTTATTCCCTTATACATAGTTTTTGTGTTTCATACTTCATATTTATAACTCTAAAATTTCCAGCCCATATGGGCTTACAATTCTTGATTATTTGTTTGTTTTTCATGTTACCTTTTTTTCTCATTCTGTTTTTTTTTTTTTAATATGTCTGCTGGATATTGTATTTAACAAATTGTTTATGTAAATGATTTAAAACCTACAACACTTTTTTTCATCTAATAAATATTTTACATTTACTTTTCTTTGGTGTCTAGAGGGACTAGCAATCTGGGTTGTTTATAATTTAATCGGGGATTGAGATGATTCGAAGTTGGGCAACAGTCTTTCAGAAGGCTGATCTACTGCTGATTTAGTTCCTCCTTCTAGAGCATATATCTTTGAGGTTTCACACCACATACAGGATTTACCAGGGACCCATACCCTTTTGAGTGATGGGATTCAAGATACCTTTTGAACAATCAGCAAATGCCCTAAAGTAAAAACAGTTTCAAATTCTGAACTCATATCTCTGTATATCCATTTTCTCCCATAAGATAGACTGACAATTCTCTATCTTGTTAGCTGTCTGATGCCTTTAAATAGATTCTTTCTCTCTGGGTCTCTGTCTTTCTTTGTCTCTGTCTGTTTCTGTCTCTGCTTCTCTTTCTCTCTCTCCATCTACCTTCTGTCTGACTATCTATCTATCTATCTATCTATCTATCTATCTATCTAATCTATCATCTATTTATCTATCATCTACCTACCTATTTACCTACCTATCATTTATATAATTTTTTTTTTGTCTAAATTATCTAGTCTTCAGTGAGAGTAATGGTCTAATTTATTTAAACTTTCATCACTGAGAGAAAAAGTGTCTCCTCTTTCTTTTTCATTTTTAAATGACATATACCATAATTTTCAAAGGTAAAGCAAACCTTTAAGATATTACGGTACTCTTTGAAATAATTATTTCAGTATTTTCATGCATTTATCACATAGTTCTATCCAACTCTGCCTTTCTCATATTGAATTTTTCTTTCCTTTCTATATTTATTGTTTTCACACAGGTATTCCATAAGTTTATTCAGAAAGGACACTTGGTGGCATATTTTCTTAATCTTTATATTCCTGAGAAAACATTACTCTCGAATTCAGGTATAAATAACTTCACCAAATATAGAAACTGTGTCCTTTAGAGTTCTGGAAAAGTTACTCCATTTTCTTCTAGTATTTAGAGTTGTGAAAGAAGAAAGCTAAGGGTAATCTCATTTTGCTTGTAACCTGAATTTGACATTCCTGTTTGCTTTAAAAGCCTTTCTTTATCATCAATCTTCAGAAATTCCATGAGGCTTTGTAGTTTCCTGTTTTCATTTGAGTTTTCATTATCTTTGCCTATAAATATAATGTGGACTTTTGTGTTTTGGATGAAGAAACTGGTTTGCATTAGTAAAACTTTGTTTTTTCCTGTTATATTTCTAAAGATGCTTCATTTCTGTTCTAGTCTCTCTTCTTTGTATTCCAAGGATATGTGGATTTAATCTATTGGATCTAGGTCTCTCTGTCTCACATTTATTATCATTGTTTTCATTTCATTTCAGAAGTTGTAAACCCAATGCCCATAGAGTTCAGGTAGGGATAAAAAGAAATAAAGCCAGCATAGTAAAAGTGCAACGAGTAATGAGGACCATGGAGGGTAAAAGCCCTATCTAAATGTGGCAGCTCCCAATCACCTGGTATTCAGCATTAATAAAATATTACCAAATTCTGATTTTCCAAGAAAACTTAAAACTCGAATTTTTTAAAAATATAATATTCTTCAGCAGAAAAAAGAATAACTGGAAAAGTATCTCATAACTTACCATTGGGATGATCATGGTCACATACAGGATGATCGGTTACCTCACTGTCTTTTGTAATATTGTCATCTTTTGCAGAATCTGACACAACAGACAGGCAAAACCTCTAGTAAGCATTTTTACCAGGAAATAGAGCAGCTTCCACCACTAACATGATAGATTTATATTTGAGTGATAGAATTTATCATTTTTAAAATATCATTAAAATACTTAAATAATTTTGTCAATAAATAGGCTTTTCTTGAAGGACTGCACAAGATGTCTATACAAAGTTTGCAAGGTAAATATGATAGAGATTTCATAGGAACATCTTTTTGCAACAAGAAGAAAATATAAGCAGGCTTTATGCATCAATGAAAGTCATAGCAGAATTGTGCAAAAAGATATGAAAGGAAGGCAAAAATAGGGAAGATTAAAGGAATATCTAATTTTAGTGTTCCTAATGCTTCTAGTACCATAGTTGTTCATATGTGGGAGGCTTAAGTCCTTGAAAAAGCTGGATGTAGAACTTTGTTCATCTTCCTCACAAACCGTGCCAATAGAACAATAGCGAAGGGGAATGCAAAACTTCTGTCTGTGCAATTTCATCTTCTTCCTTGCATAGCACAGTTAAATGTGCAATCAGCATAAATTCATCTTTTTTTGCTCATGTGAGATACTTTACAGTGACTAAAAGAGCATGTGAATAGGTCAGCAGAAAGTCAAAACATTGGTCTTTTTGCTTTTTGTTTTTTGTTTTTTGTTTTTTTTTGAAATATTTATTAGGGTCAACTCTACACTAGACACTGTCCTTGATGCTGGGGATTCAACAGTAAACAAAGTGACAAACCTCTGCCTTCATAGAGGTTACAATCTAGTGGATATTTTTCATGCAGCTAAAAGAGTGGTAATCCAAAGATATTTCAAAACTATGAGCTAAACTTGTATGTATGTGGACACGAGGAAAGCTGAGGATGGTAGAATGACACCTCTTTTACCTACAAATGGATTCTCTACTGAGTTTATTTTGCTTAGTTGCATTTTAATTTCCTAACATAGCTGACTTAGGTGGAATCTAAAACAAATCATTCTTTCTTTGTTTTCCTTTCCCTCTTCTCTCTCTCCCTCCTAAAACTAGGAGATAGCTTTAAACTACATAGTTTGGAATATTATGAGAAAGTTTGTTTCTCTAACCTACCATAAGTAACATTTGATGGACAAGTGAGAAACCTGGGTAGTTAACATATGATTCCAATTTAATAACCAGTGAAGCAAGTATACACCCAAAGTGTATGGTTTTAATTAACTGCAAATAATTCCCCCAAGGCAAATGTTTAATTATCTGCTCAGCTTCTTATTTATTTCTGAGACTTACGATAAGTTTCAAAGTCCAAATTTGGAAGCAAAATTAAACATGGACACATTCTCCAAACTGTTATGTCATTCACGTTGAATTGTTTTAAACCAGCTCCCATTAAAATGTGCTTTTTAAATTTCGAATCTAACGTGGTTTAAAAAATATCTTTTGAATAGTTTTTTTTTCTACATTATCACTAAAAATGAATGATTACTGAAAAAGATACTATATGAATCAGGCTAAACTTTAATTTTAAAAGTGTTTTAGCTTTACTTGTTTATAGAAATGGTATCATTCAATATGTAGTCATGTGCAGATTTTGCACACAGTTAAAATTTATTCATTTATACTCTATTCACATTTTCTAACTTACACAAACATTATGTTTTATGCGCTGAATATTGCAGAAGAAATGTCTTTTAAAAAGTGATTTATATTGAGTTTACAAGTTTATGGTCTAATGGGTCACATTAGATGGGTGTAAGTACTTGAAAAATTGATCAATAGGCTGTACCTGTTTTGTCATCAAATCCATGTCTTTAGCAAATTAATTGACTCTTTAACTTCGATTTCCTTGAGGAGTTGCTATAACATTCTTAAGGCACCTTTTGGCTTTATGTGCTCTAATCTATATACTGTGTTTCATTGAATCCAAGATACCATTGTTACTTGCACTATTATTTTGTGTAGTATTAGAAAAAAAAGTGACCAAATGAACTGTAACACACTATCAATTCTAAAAATGTGACCTCATTTTCGAAATAAAATAATGAAAGACTATGCATCCTAGAAATATCATATTTGAGTATATTCTATGTGCACAGAAATATACATCTTTAAGTGACGACAGGATTTCATATCAATATAATCTATAACCAAAGTCACAAGTTCATTTTGTCTTGTATGTGAGCTTCTTCTCTAGAAATGCTTCCACATTCATATACCTATTGTATGTACAGTAATAAAGCAGGATAGAAAGTATGACCTAATGACAGCATCCACAGATAACCACCACAATTTTTCTATTAAAAGGTTCACTTGAATTTCCAGTCTCATGAACTTTGGCTAGACTGAATTAAATCTTGAAAGTTTTAACTCATAGGTCCTATTACAATATACTTGGTTGCAGGGTTGGGATAATAGTGAGGCTTTTCTGCTTAGGAGGTGATGAAAACTGTACTATATATGTATATAAAATTATTATTCATAATAACAAAGAGATAAAATATATCCAGTAGATATGGTCACCAAAAGAGCTTATTTCTATGTAAGTTCTATAAATAATTATAAAAATTTGGTCGTATATACTAAATTCTTGCAGCACGTTGGATTCACATTTTATTTAATTCTAAAAATTATCACGTAGTAATGTTAAAAGCACGTAAGAGTTATCACCTAATTCTGAGATTCAGTCAATGTTATTTTAACAGTACAGAACTGGAATTAAATTTATATGTAGATTCTGACTTTCAAAATCTTTAAGGTCAATGTCCTATTAGAGAATTTTTTAAAATGCAAATATTAAATTGCATTCAAAGCCAAAGTTCTAAAAATAGGATATCTTTTAAGATTAACAAGAATTTTAAAAAAATCCTTTACAAATTAAAAAAATATCATTTAGAAAGTTGAAAAGGTTTAAAAGGATATTTTAAGTAGATTAAAATAAAAAAACATAAAACAAAAATTTCAAAAAGGTCATTTTTAATGCAGTCAATTATACATATCTACACAGAATTGTACATGTATAGATTACAGCTTTGATGATAAACGATGAAACCACTGAAATTTTAATAAACATTTCTAAACTATAAATCAAAATAAATGCTACTGCTTTTTAAAATGTCCCAATGAAAGTCCTTAACCTTAAGGGATCTTTAAATATACTCCAGATGTCCATGAACACTTTTGAACCAATATGCAAAATATGTGTGTATATTTATTAATATGTTCATTTTTCTGGGAGGAAGGAGCTTTTATCATATTCTCATATGGACCTGTGATCCCAATAAAGTTAAAATAACCATAGTCATTTATACCCTAATGCCAGTGATACTGCCGTCTTGCAAAAGATTTTTTTTGTTATTATTATTGAGAAATTAGCTACAGAACTTAATGCCCATTCCATCAATTCATTGCTGGTGGCAAATCTTGGGTTCCTGAGTTAAATTTGGCTTGAGAAAATAGTAAAAAAAAAAAAAAAATGAAAATGTCATATTAATAAGTGAGGAAGAAAATTAATTGGGCAAAAACACTTCACATGGAAATTAGAGGTAGCTATAAAGTAAAAAATAAAAT
This sequence comes from Rousettus aegyptiacus, assembly GCF_014176215.1. Taxonomy (NCBI): domain Eukaryota; kingdom Metazoa; phylum Chordata; class Mammalia; order Chiroptera; family Pteropodidae; genus Rousettus; species Rousettus aegyptiacus. Next base: position 32,951,070 of record NW_023416287.1, on the reverse strand, counting down.
GTATAGATGTTTAACTATCTTTGAAGCCATTTTCAAGCTAGGAGGTGTACAAAATCCATCTAGTAAGAGAGGTAGCCTCTGATGACCATTGAGAGTAGCAGCACAAGGTCATTTTGATGTAAAAGTTCTAATGGGTCCGAACAAAATAAATGCTACATATAAACATCTACACATCAATATTCTTGCTCTGTAACATGTAAACATCCACACACAAATACCTTAGCTTGACACAAAAGTTGCACAGAAATACAATCACTTGGATTTCCTTTGATTCTTGTAAATGGATTCGATTATACCAAGCAAAATATTTATTCTGGCCTGCTCATTTAAATTGCTGCCTTATTTATTATGTGAAGCAATTAGATTAAAGTAGTTTTTCTTTTATCTGAAAAATTCCTCTACATAGAAAAAATATATCCAGCAGTGTGTTCTCATAGTATTCAGGTGGCCATGATCTGAACTGTGCTTGGTCCAGTGGAGCTGGATATACAAGGCTGAACTATATTTACCTGAATAGGAACTAGGTCCATAGGACAGGACATTTGCCCTGAGCTATGGCAGTTATTTGTCTTCATTATACTCTCATTAACCCTCATTAAAAAGTGGCCAATCACTTCCAGAGTTATTGAATATGGGCACTAACAGTCTTCAAGACACAGTTGGAAATACTACCATCATGCACCACTACCTTTGTTTCAGTTAAAACACACATTTCAAATTCTGAATGGTGAACTTATATAAACCAGCTCATTCTTCCCTTGGAGGCAATATTCTTCTGCAGGTTGCTATTGCAAATATAAGCAAATAAGAGAATCAGTCATGATGGGATAGATACTGGCTTGGGGCTGGAATTCTAGATTTACAACTACTAGAGTTATTAACTCTAGGAATGCCTATTCCCTTTACATAATCTCAGTTTCTGCACCTAAGAACTGAGTATGTTGAGCTAGATAATCTCTCTAAAATACCTTACAATGTTAATCTGCTGATTTGCTGAAATTGTCTTTTTGTTCTGGACAACACTTCTCTGTAAACATTCCCATGTTTCCCTCATTATCTGCTTAAGTTGGACAGTTCTCACTCTGAGACTTTTCCTACCTATTTATAAAATAAAGGTTAATAGTAGGGGGAGTAGTGCCATGTGACTTCAGTACCACATTGACCATAGTTAAGTCTGCTATTTGATGAAGAATCATCAAAATGTAAAACAGAACAGCTGGATATGAAGATGGGCTGGACCATGATGGAAAAAGAAATGCTTAATTACCCTTTCCATCAAGTTAATTTTTCCCCTTTGGCCAAGTAAACAAAGGCAAATCTGCTCTTGTTTTGGTTGTCTGTGACCTGCTATCCTTGACCTTCGTCCTTCTGATTCCTTTCTGTTCTTCCCTCCCTCTGCCTTGTTAAGCTTAGCACCACCATAGGCTCTCTTGACATTATTAAAAAAAAAAAAAAATCTGATGAGGCCACAGGCATGAAAAATAGCTATGGATATAAATATAATCTGACTTGGAATTCTATTAAAAGTCTATCTATAAATTCAGGATAATGCAAGTGTTTTATTTACACTTTGGTATAATTCCATCTGGTTACAAAAAGTTTTTGTGACTGTACTACTGAGGGAACTTCCCTGAAGGAGAAATGATGAGTGCTTTTTCGCCTTAACTCTGTGCAGGGTCACAGCCTAGCAGCTGGCCACTATTTCTCAGTTATTTTATTTCGTGGAGTAATTGAGGAAGCAGACAATGTCTGCCTCCAGATTCATAAATGCTTCAACTTCTGGGCTCAGGCTGTTTCCAGACAGAAGCCTAGAGAGTGTGGCTGAGGTGCCAGGACCTCATATTCCTACAGTCCTCAAGGCAGGAGTCAGAACCCACCCTGCTGGAGCAAAAGTTAAGTTTCTTTTCCAAAATTGGGTAAAGAGACACATTTGGGATACTAAGATAAGCACTGGCCTCTTTGTGGGACTCACTCATTTTACCTGAACTTCAAAGACCTGGATTAACTATCTATGTGTTCTTCACACCTAGATGGATCCATAAATCTGCCTAAATGAAAATGAATGTATTTACTTTTTAATGTTTTTTTCTTCAACTTTCCCACATGTTATTGAATATAATTCTATAATTTTGATGGCTTCCCAGTTGTTCATTATGTGGATCTACCACAAGCTATTTTACTATGGCTTCTTTTATCGTACATTCACATTTAATCCAATTTTCAGCCATTCTAAATAATCCCATGTTGTTGTTGGATTGGGTGTCCCAGGCTGGATTAACTCTCTTTCTCTCAGTTCTTCTCGCCCACTCCCATCTCTGAGATCTAAAGAGGACAGATCTCTCCAGAGCTAGAGTAGCTAGAATAGAAACAGCTTATGTCAGCTAGGCCTAATAGCAGACAGCACCCCACTCATATCCCACTGTATTACCCCTGAGATAGGAGCAGGTGGTTTTAGGAGATGAGCTGATTTCCAAGACTTTGAAGGCATTCTTGTCCCAGATGGGCAAGAAATACCTAGGAGCTATATTCAACTCCTGACCCCCCCCCCCCCCCAAAAAAAAGATTCAGGAGATGAAACCCCATTTCCTTACCCCTCAAGGAGACAGTTCTGAATACACACTAAGGAAAGGCATCCCAGTTCCCTTCATCAGTAACCTGCTTGTTAATGTACCTCCCTTCCAGGCCCCAATTCCTCACCCCTCACCTGTGCTTCCTAAGATTACTTTCTAAATAAACCAGTTGCACCCACAGTCTTGTCTCAGGATTTCCTTTTTGAAAACTGAAACTAATACGGTCAAGATAGTCACTAACCTGTCTCCTGCTATTTAGTAGCACAAATTTAAATGTTCACCCTACTTTCCTGATGTGTAGCTCTCTTATACCCAGCCTTTCATTAGGAAACGTTTGCAAATGTGCCTGCTGCCCGATTAGGGAAATTTGGAAAAAGAGGTTCCCATGTTTTACATCATATAATCTTTAGAGCTGGATCACAGACAATTGATGAGGGACAGACCCTGGGCAGTCATCTATAGGTGGACCAACAGACATTGAAGTGGCCAGCCTATCATGAGAGCTCACCTACAAGAGAACACATATTCTGTTAAAATGAAAGGAATCCATCAATTCCTTTGTCTCGGAGTGTTTGGTGGTAACTTCTACAAAAAAAGTTTTAAAGTGCAGAGTGAAAGGCAGAGAGTCACTGAAAGTGAAGGGAGGAACACAGCCAAGGATGGGGTAGAACAAAGAAGCACAAAGAGTTACTTGGTAACATTATATGAGTACAAAGAGGAAAAGAAATACTGAGAGTCTTGGATACGTCTTAAATGGATGACTATTAGAGTTTCTAGAGGAACTGCTAGAACTGCAGTTGCCTCCCACTTCTTGAGACTAATGAAATGGTGGTTCCTTTACTCTCTGACTTTTCTACCAACTGGGGTGACCCTAATGTGTGTCGCTTTCACATAACTCACGAGTTTGACTCGCTTTGTGGTTTTTGCAAATTAATTATCTAATTTTAATGTGTATATGTACTTTAAACATTTCTAGAATATTATTTTTATTTTTTTCTATAAATATTATATTTAAAAGTATGGCATTATTTGAAATCCACTCTTTAAAAAACACTCACATTTTTAGTCATTTCAAATGTATAACACCTCATGAACCTTGTACATAGATTGAAAGTACTGGACCAAGAAAGTTAGAAAAAGTTAAAGAGGGGAACAGTCTGGTCATGTAGAATAAAAAAGTTCAGTAAACCTCATTTTCAAAAATGACCCTGGTAGAAAAAATCAGGTGACATCTGGTATTAGAAGAAACGGAGTGTATAGAGGCATTTGTATGATGAGGGCAATGTTTTGTCTCATAAACTGAGAAAACTGTATTTAAAAAATACTGTAAAATTCTATTTTATGAGGACCTTGGAAAGGAGGACTTACTTAAAAGTATTATTTTCTATTTCTAGGAAAATTTTATTTTAATTCACTACTATATTATACTGTTTAATTATTAAGTTATAGAAATTATTATTATAGATTTTCCTAATTCCATAACTTATATTAGTCTGCTCAGGCTACCATAACAAAATACCATAGATGAGATGACTTAAACAGCAGAAGTTTGTTTTTTCATAGTTCTGGAGAAGTTCAAGATCAAGGTACAGCTGATTCAGTTTCTGGTGGGGGTCTTTTTCCTGGCTTGCAGAAGGAAACCTTCTTGTGTCCTCACCTGGCCTTTCCTCAATGTGTATGTGTGGAGAGACAGAAATTGAGAGCTCTCTTGCTTCCTCTTCTTAATAAGGCCACTAATACCATCATGAGGGCCCCACCCTCAGGACCTATTCTAACTCAAGTTAATTCTCAAAGGCTCCACCTCCAAACACCATCAATTGTCTATATCTCAACATATGAAATTTGTTTGTGTTTGGGTAGAAAAACATTTTGTCTATAACACTAACAGATACCTTTATGCGCATGGCTATTTGGATGATTTATTTAACCTCTGAATATTAGCTATTCAAGCTGGTATTTCTGCTGCATATCAGAACAGAATCTCAACATGGATTTGGAAATGGAATCTTCCCTGAATTCAAGGTTCCCTTTCCTTATTCCAATTTTCTTAAATCAGTTTTTATTAGCCCTTAACCTGTAGTCAGTGTTGGAATAGTAATGATAAAGAAGTGATAAGAGAATCTGGGATAATATTCTAAATGCTTGATAATTGGCATTAATGTTGGCCAATCAGAATGGAATGTCCCAAGCACTGGAGCAGGTGCTGGGGTCTGCTGGTGTGACTGAGACGGCAGGGTGGTGGTGAGAGTTATTTGCAAGGAGGGGTGTTAACTCAGTGCTTGCCAAACACAATAAATATTTCAGTATTTTAAAAATACTTGCAGCAATACCAGGGTATACTGGCAGAATATCAGTTCTGTTTATAGTAGAGAATTAAATTTTAAGTTTCAAAAAAAAAAAAAAAGAAAGAAAAAGAAAAAGTAAGATAAAGCAAATAGTTTAATAACCAAAAATCTCTGACATTATAATATTGGTAAAAAAACAAAAACAAAAACAAAAACAAAAAATGAGGGGCTTTGTTGTCTACAATGTAGGAATAGAATAACCTTCAGACACATTTGGGGTCACCTGTTATTTTGCGACCTTACCTGATAAAGGACCATTGCAACTGCATCACATTCCCTTTGCTATGCGTACATTATGCTACTGCTCTCTGTGTCACTGGTAAGGAAAACATATCTAAACATATCTAAACATAACTGCATCAGTAGTTGAAGCTGATGACCTGATGACTGCTTGTTGTGAAATAGAAAGGAACACCAGGTAAGACCATCAGTTCCAAAATACCTACCTTGTTCTTTCATCATTCTCAGAGGAGCATTAATTCTTTTGGGACTGGAAACCTGCCCTGTCTTTAGGGACTTTTTAAAATGTAGATCTCCTTTGGCAGGATCCTGCGTTAGGCCCTTTTACTGCAAATACTTAATAATCAATTTCAAGAGATAGGTATGAAGCCAGCTGATGACAAGAAAAGGATAACACAGTAGAGGCCAAGAGGGAGGGAAGGACCTTAATTAAATAGAAGACACAGGAGAGCATAAATGCAGCTTATGCTCATCCTCTAATCCTGAGAAGTACTAAAGGGAGTCACCTTAAGGGGACGCCTTAAGGTGTAAGAGGGGCAACTGAGGGGGGGGGGCGCTGCTGAACTGTAGTGTGTGTTATTTACATTACTAAACACTATTCTAAAAAGGTGCAATCATAATATTCGTAAAAAACAGTGAATTATTAACTTTTCATTGAAGATAAACATATACAAAGAAAAGGAAAGCTAAAACATTTAATTTATTAATCAAAGCCCATCTATAACTAACTCAACTTTCATTTAAAGTAGGATCTCTAAAATTTATGATGAATTATCACAAATTGAACAATCCTGTATAAGCAGCATCAGCTTAAGAAACAACACATCTAGCATCCTGCAAGCCCAATCTCCCTTCCAGGCATTACTCACTCCAAAAATCATCCCTCTGACTTTCAATAGCATATACCAGTTGTTCCCGTTTTCAGAATTTATATAAATAGAATTATACATAATATGTACTCTTCTGTGTTTGGTTTCTTTTGCTCAGCATTATGTTGGTGATATCAATTCATACTGTGAAAGTGGATTTTAATTGCTATGAAGGCTGCCCATGTCAATAGATCCCATAGTGAGTCTTATTTGAAGAATGAAAAACATTTTTTTTTCTCTTTTCAAACATTCAACACTTACTGCCTCCCCATAATTTGCCCTCAACTTCCTTACTATAGGGTTCTTAAATATTAGGGTGCAATGAGGTCCCCTGGAGGGCTTTAGCACACAGACTGAGAGGCCTGCCCCCAGAGTTTCTAATTGCTTACCTATGAGGCCAGGCCTGAGAATTTGCATTTCTAACAAGTTCCCAGGTAACGCTGCTCCTGCTGCTCCAGGGACCACTCTTTAAGAACTACCACTAAAATAAGTTTGTTAATCGGAGCCCATCTGTGTGCATTTTTTTCTCTAAGTCAACTTTGATTTAAAGTAGGATTTTAAAAATAGCTATCCTTATATGAACTTCCCATGCATTTTCCATTGCAGGGAGGGCCGCATCTCATCTGTGGTGTGGAAAGACACAAAACTCTATGAGTGGCTGAATCTATGAGATGTGTATCAATATGTCAATATATAAAGATGTGAGAGCCATTTTCAGAGCATGTCCTCCTTAACAGTAAGTATACTGAATCTTTTAAAAAATCTGGAAATCCTTGCAGCTTGACATGTATCCAGAAAAAAACCTGTCCGAATATCAAGAAAGGCCACGGTCATGTCACTGTGTTTGCATTAATCCTGCAGGCAAGAATTCCTAAAGAATAAAACTTTACAACTAACAGTAATATTTCATTGCTACAACATATTCTTCTCAAGCTAATTCTAGACACTGTCCAATACATTAGCCACTAGCCGCAGGTGGCCAGTGAGTTCTTGCAAATTTGCAAGTCTGAATGACATGTTCTGTAAGTGTAAAATATGCACTGGTTTTAACAAATTTAGTATAAGAAACAAGAATGTAAAGTATCTCATCAATAATTTTATATTAACTACATGTTAAAATTATTATATTTTGATATATTGGTTCAATAAGATGTATTATTAAAACAATTTTGCCTGTCTCTTTTCTCTTCATTAATGTGGCTATTAGAAAATTTAATTACATATGTGGTTCTCATTTGTGGCTCACATTTATTTCTGTTGGACAGTACTGTTTTACAGAAGTTAGTATTGCCTTGACATACAAATAATTAAAGACATGTTTATTTAAAGGCCAGAGTTATGAGGATGGGAAACTGCAGCTCACCAAAGGACAGTTCATCAGAAACTAGAAAATCTAATTTGGCTTGTAGAGAAGCATCTACAAATGCTAATAAGGGTGGCTGGGAAGAAAAAGAGTCTAATTAGGTATAATCAGGAGGATGTTCTGAGAAAGAATTAGAGGAAGAAAGAGAATGATGAATTTGTTCACAGCTGCCACACTAAAAAACTACTTACACCCAAACAATATACAATGGTTGAAAAATTTTGCTTTATGTTGATTTGACCCAAATTTCTTAGCCTGGCACTCAGAGTTCTCCATAATCAGGGCTCTAACTTTGTAACTGATTAATGAGTGGATAGATAGATCCATCATTTAAGCCAATCTATTTGTTGCAATTAAAATAGGTTTTTTGATGTCCAACTTCCAACATTTCATGGATACCTTCTTCTCAACGAAAATAGCTTCTTTCTACTTCATCACACTTGTTTGTCTTTCAGATCCCAACTTAAATGTCATATTCTCTTCCTATATTTCACAGATAATTTCAGGCCAGAGATGCTCTTTGACCCCAAGTTCCTTTAATATATTTAAGTATAATCCTTCCTTGGTACTTGTCACACTCTGTTTTGTTAGCTGTCTTGCATTCTAGCTTTGTGGCTCCATAACACTTACCTTTTTGCTCTATGCTTCACTGTCCTTGTCTGCAGAGTGGAATGATATTGTATTTATATCATAGATGAGATTGAGGTGAGTGACAACATATAAAGTTAGAATAGGATCTGGTGTGTAATAAGGGTTAGATAAATATCAGCCACTATTATTATTAGTGTTGCTGATATTAGTTATGTAACACACACCTGCATATTTAATTTTTCCACCTAGATTGTAAATTTCTTGAGGGCAAGAACTACATTCTCTTCATTTCACAGAAGGTCTTATGAAGAGTTAAAATCAAATAAATATTTGTGGAAAACCGTAACAAATACCACATTTTTAATTGGCACTTTCTGTAGGTCAGACTGTGAACTAATCACTAGCGATAAAATGATGAACAACATAATTACTGTCTCTTCTCCACCCAAAACTTAAGTTACAAAGGAGGAAGATGGACAAAAAGTAACTATGCAAAAGAGAAAAGAGGTTTACATAGTTATAAATGGCATTAAGTGACATGAAGTAGTGAACAGGGGGCTGGGATTGAAGTTTAGAGCATCAGGGCCCTAAAGCATGACCAGAGAATGCTAGGATGAGACTGAGGCACAGTGATGGAGAGGGTGTCCTGTAAGATAAAAATGGAGGGAGGGGAAAGTCTGTAATGGTGAACCTTACAGGTAATAATCAGGTCTTTGCACTTTTATTTTGTGCAAATATGAAGGTATTATAAGAATTCAAAGAGTGAGCTGTGATCTGTTTGTTTTGCTTTGTCTGGTAAGGTCAGTAGACCTTAGGAGCTGTCATCTTTTACTTGACCTTTAAAATGAGATCTTATTTAAGTATGATATATTAATATGGCCGTGAACTTTTACCTATGCAAAGTTAGCTGATTCATATAAAGTTAAAATATATACATTTGACCTTGGACTCATTAAAACTGCTGTCTGTATAACACATGAATGTGTGAGATCTTAGACCAAATATAATAAGATATCTGCCACTAGGAAAACCAATAAGCAAATTCATGAATCAGAATTCTGTTTGTGCCTCCACTGTGACATTCTCATTTATTAGCTTATGTAAAGACCCTGCTGTTCATGACAGGTGTCATTTTTGAGGAAATCATTTCAAATATGATTCTGGAAGAAGGAAAGATATAAAAAATGAAAACAAAAATTATAGAGTGAGCCTGGTATAAAACACAGCATGCAAAAATCTAAATACATTATCATTTAGTTCTAGGCATTACTGACTTTAAAAAACAGCAGACAACTTAAAACATACTGCTGTCCTTGAAAACAGAAATGTAAAAAAACCAAGTATTTACTATTCATTGTTTCCCTGTGGGATTAGCTGGCATCCCATAAAGACTTAACCTGCATGTTTCTTAATTCAAAGCAGTCTCATGGCATAAGAAAAAAAATGCAAAAATGAGCAGTTTTCTATTCTTTTCTTTCCTTTTTTTTTGGTCAAGTGGCCAACTCAAGTCTATTCTTTAGCCTTCTATACTTCTGTAGCCTTGGGCAAGTTACCCAGCTGGAGTCTTGTTTGCCTCATTTGTAAATTTAGGGGGAAATAGTACCACCACCTGTCTCTGGAAGAAACTGAGTAGCTGGCTGTTCAAATCCACTTCTCTTTCTTTAGTCACACAGGAAGAAGGAACTTGCAGGACTGAGGAAAGACCTCTCCTGAAGTGTTTGTGTGTGGTGGGGGGGCGGGGGAGAAGGGGCACATGACTGAGTTTTGGCCCATGGAAAAGAAGTGATATCTGCTACGTTCAGTCCTGGCCATAAAAACCTTCCCTTTCTCTTCCTTATTTGCTGACTGGGTGACAAGATTCAAAACAACTTCGGGAACCATAGTTGAAACTCACAAGCCTCTATCATCTTGAGTTCCCTAATAGAACATAACCTCTCACTATAGATTTTAGATATGTGAGAAAATACATTTCTCCTGCGTAAGTTTGACATTGTTGTTATAGAAGGTAGCGCTGTCTCACATATATTGCATCTTAAAGAATCACTGGGAAAATTAAGTAAGGTGTATTTGGGTACTACTAAACATTTTTTAAATTGTCTCTATAATTCAGCTCAACTAATTAGGATTTGTGAACAAAGCTCTTAGCACATACTTTTTATTACTGCCAAAAGGATTTTCAAAATAAAGACAAAAGTAGCAAACATGACATGACATTGAAGAAAAGATATTTTGAGGGTAGGGAGAGAAATATAGTAATTATTTTTTTAATCTCACCTCCACTTTTTTTCTCCTAAAACCTAGCAAAATACTTGTGGTGACAGAAGTCAAATCTAGTTTCCCATGAGAGTCTACGCTCAGGAAGAAGGTTTTTTTGTTGTTGTTGTTTTTCCTCCCAGAAATTCTATCATATAGTCTGATAAGAAAATGAAATCACTGCAGTTAGAATTGTACTTAAAAATCCAGGGCATGTGGTTACCATATGGACCTACAGCAAATCCCTGTTTTCTTTATACTTGAAAAAGGGAGATTGTTGAGTAGGAAATATATTTCAGAAAGGAGACTCATTAAGTAGGAGGAGGGAAAGGCATTAGTGAAGATGGAAGAATTGATGCTTGTAAAGTCAGAAGACACTGTTTCGGGGAATAAAGAAGAAGCAGAGTGTGATGTGCTCTCTTAGCTCAACCTTGATGGAAGCAAGGAGGAAGAACTTGGAAATGGCTTTGACCATGAAAAAGAGTGTTGTCAAGAAGAAGACTAATGTGTGAAAGGGTTCACTGGAGCTCCACCTGGTGATTGTGGTAAACATCAGTGATAGGTAATAAATAAGCAGCTATAGATCCAAGTTCTCTAGACTAATATACACCGGACTTCTGGTTAGAAGGAGCTCTAGAAAGTAGAAAGCTCTCATCTGCAGGATGAGAAAAGATGGTTGCTTATTTTTCTGAAACTGAAAAGAAAGATTCTGAGAAACCCAGTGTCTGCTGCTTAGAGTGGTCTCAAATCCTCAACTGCCTACTCAGAGGAAGAGATGGACAGACATGTCTATCTCATTACATAGTTAGGATAGAGTTATTGAGTGAATATTCAGTAATTGATTATGCTTCAAAATGTGGTTGGCTTAGACCACATTGGCGAATGATTTACAGGTAAACTGAAACACTTTAATGACATTTGAAATATGCCTTTGAAAGTCTTATGTCCTTTGAAAGTCTTGAGTCTCCTAATATCAGAGAAACATTGCAAATCATAGATCAAGCTGGGAGAAATGTTGTCTTGTACAGATCTGGGTTGGATCTCAGAACACGGTATGTGTGTGTGTGTGGGTGTGTGTGTGTTGTGTGCGTTGCTTTTGTGTATGCACACATGTGTATGTGAGTGTTATTGCCTTTCTGCCTGAGGAAAATAACCTGTTTGCCTTTACATTTTAATTTGACACATCTGGTACAAAGTATCAGGGCTAATTTCTAAATGAAATGGGAAGACAAACTTTCCATTAAATGCCATCAATGCTTGTTAAGAAACCTTGTCTTTATACTAGATTAAAAAATGTTCCTATTTTTGCCCCTAGCTAGCCAATTATTCCTTTCATTTTGTTAGGGAGTACAGCAGTTCTGAGACATTCTCTGTCTCACTGTCTCAAGAAATATAACTCTCTGGGAACAGTGGTGGAAAGCATAGATGATGACAAACATCATTAAGGATGAGGTAGGACAACACATTTCTGCTCAGGAAAATTTATTGTCAAAAGCAATGATAGGCTACATCCTTTTTCTGAGACTTGGGAGAATGTCTACTCAGTAACATAGTACCACCATGAATTTAGGAAACTCAGACCCTGTTTTCTAATGTAATTTAACCATTGCTCATTTTGTATTATAATAGTGAGTATGATTTATTACAATTAAAATTTTAAACTATGTTTTTTAATTCTTATGGCTAGGATGTGGAATTGTTTCCCAAACTGTATTTTGTTAGAATTTTTAAAATGTTGCATATAGAAATATGTAACAAAAAAAGTTTTTAAAATAAGATTTGGTCAATTAATGTGGGAAATGCCTTCTGCTTCCATCACCTCTGAACTTCTCAATGCAAATTAGCATATGGAAGGCTCTGAGAGGTCCTGCACTGTAGAAAACTGTTTAACTTTAGCCTTGTAGTTTCTAAAAATTTTGACTGCTAAACTATTTAATCAATAAATATTTATTAACATCCTGAGGGATACTATAAAATTTTAAACATGGGAATATCAGAACAAAAGTCCCATTATGTTGCTTACGATTTGGAAGTGCCTTTCTCTAGTGTCTTTACCCAAAGTATGATCATGTGACATTCCTCATGAACCACTGTCATGATCTGTTTTTTAATAAAGTCATATCTCATATAGTAGCATGGATACATATCTTCGAAATTAACTCTGGAGATCTTTTAAACCACCTTTAAAACACAGTATTCAGTTTTTAATTCAAATATAATGTATATTTGATTCCAAAGCACATTAAAATTTGAGAATCACTATGCTAGTCGAGAAGGTATTTCATAGAAAAATAGAATGCACTTAATTAGAAGATGCTCTTATTCAGATTGACTAGGAATATACTTTTTGTGAAAATATTCTAAAGAGTAACTCCAAAGATTTTTTCATACTAATTAACGAGAGAGTGACAAGGCCAGAAAAAATGATACTCTAAGAATAGTATGTTTTAGGAATCAAAATTCGACAAACAGTTTTGAATACGAGTGAGAGGTATAATTTTGATCTGTAGACAGAAAAGACTTCTTACACTTTCAGTAGGATGACTACACATCTTGGTTTCCCCAGGTGCACCATGATCCATCATCCTGGTATAATTATAAATTATGCCCTCATCACTCTCAAATATGCGCTCACTAAATACATATGATTATTCTTATTAGGGCATGCCGACAAAAGCACTCTAAAATATGGATATTAGGCCTTCCATTGTAGGTCTTAGCTACATGAGAATAAAACACAAAGCCAGTAGCTGGGATACAAGAAAAATCTGTTTGGTATTCAAGCCAGGCTACCCAGTTATTGGTATATGAGGGTGAGATATAGAGTCTGAGGTGTTTCTGCTTGCCTGTATGACATACTCCAGTTGTTTTTAATATTCAACTGGTACATGCCACTGCGATATACTATCAAGCTTTAACATTGATGGTTAGGAACCGGGAAGCATCCATTGCTAAATATTTTGAACTTCACCTGTGATCGAGACTCTCTAACCTTAATGTATGTCAACGACTTAGTATTTAGAGTTCTAAAAACAGCACATACAATTAATAGCAGTAATCGTAACACACACACACACACATAATGTTGCCAATACTTGTTGAGAGATTACTATGTTTGAAAAGCTATTCTAAGAACTTTAAATCTATTTATTCTTTTATTTTTCACAACTCTGTTATATAAATACTATTTTACAAAGAGCAAACTGAAACATAACCTTAAAAAGTTACCTAAGGTTATACGACAATGGTGATGTGAATCCAAAAAAAATTGAGGTTCTTATAAGCTGCATGGCTTGCTCCTGTAGAACTAAAAACTAGGCCAGTGAATATGAAAATAGATTACAGAGATACTTACATTAATATGCCTCTTAGATCTAAAATTTGGTCCAAAATATGTATATCCTAGTCTGGGATGATTTTGTTTCCAAGTCTCACTCATCAAATCTTTAAAAATATGTCCCAGAGATCACATAATTGAACTGTTACAAATATATAATTAAAGCCACACTTACTTTGTAAGAAAAAATAATGTATATGTAAAAGTGTAATTGGAAGGCACCTACTATGTGCTTTCCATTTTCCACTTAAGAGTATTTAAAACTCTACTGAAAGGTAGATAAATACTCTTTTAATACTACAAAGTATATAAATAATTTTATCTACTTTTACCTATTTAATCCTGTTTTAAATATATATAATCAAAGCATTTGAAAAAATTATCAGAAGCATCATCATAAATTAAGCATAAACAACTAGCTTCAGTGATAGCAAATAATCTATATACATTTATCATTTAGAAATTTATTTTGTTCTCTTATAGGGTGAACATAACAAATTCCAAAAGTGAACAAGTGGGACAGTAATATGCTTGACTTTTTCTTTGTGTTTTTGTATCATGACATTTTGGGGAAAATGCACTTCTGAAAAAGAAGAATTCTGAAAAGGAATTTCCATTATTGGAAGCCTTAATGATAGTAATAAATATTTTGGGAAAAGTGGTGAATCACTGGGAGAATCATAAGTGGCCCCAAAAGTAGTTTTGTTTCGAGTACTACTTATTTTTTTTTTAACCAAATCAATATCCAAAATAGAATGAAGCCAAAGTTGGTGGTGAAAATAAAATAAAGTCCCATTTTCTATGGTAGGTTCTATATTCAATATTGAGGACCTACTATAAACAAGTCACTGTGTTGGGCTTTGTACAGAACATGATAATGAATGAGACTTAGTACCTAACCTTAAGATATTTACATTCTATGAGGTAGATATGTCATGTATATAACTAATATATTACAAGGTATTGATAATTTTTAAAGTTTACAAAAAGTTTGCAAGAAACAGGAGTGACAGTTCACTATCGACTATTGTATAGGATGAAACGTAATGAGGAAGGATAAAACTAAGAAATGTGGAAATATGCTGCTGCCACACCTGCATTATCTAGTATAATTCCTGTCATTAAAATGTTTTCTTAGATTGTTCATGATAGAAGGAAGGAAAGGAGGGAGAGAAGGAAAGAAGGAGGAAGGGAATGATGAAGTAAAGGGTTGACGTAAGGGTAAAACATTGAAGTGAATCTTTGAATCCCGCATAACATGAGTGTGACAGAATGATGCTAGAATGTTGCAGGCAAGTGGTAGTTGGGAAATGACAAACAAGTGAGTTGGGTTACAGAGCAAGTTATGCGTGGTGTTTTAAGGAGGTATGGGGTCTTAAGGAACTATGTGTAGAAAGATCTTTATATACAGGAAAATCATGAATAACATGCAGAGGGGTTTAGGCTTTATTTCTAGTGGTGTACATAGTCAGAGATTTCTGTGTACCCATTTTATTGTAGGACCAGAGTAAGGTTCAAGTTGTGATGTGGACCAAGCAGGCTGGCTCTGTCACTCTGTTGCTACTGTATCACTGTCCTGCTCAGCTACCTTGGGCCTCAGCTTTCCCATGCTGCCCTCTGACTCCTCTGGACCTGCCTGCATTTCACCTCCTCTCAGGCAAGAAATGTCCCTTACTCCAAAAACATGATGTGGGAAGCAGCATGGGGGAATGGAAAAAACATGGACTTTGGGTTCAAGTAGACTTGGTTTCCAAATTCTGGTTATACCTTTAGGCTAACTATATCAAGTGCTCAGACTTTCTGAGCCACAGTTACCTGCAAAACTGAGGTAATAATACTGGCCTTTTAATAAACTGGTGAAAATTAGAAAGAATAACATTAACATTTGCTGATGAAAATACGAATTGTTGTAGCCTTTCAAAAAAGTAATTTAGCAATATCTATCAAAAACACATACTCCTCAAAGCAGAATTCACACTCTTGGAAGTTTTCCCATACAAATAAAAGCACTGCTTATGAGGATATATGGGCAAGGACATTTATTGCAGCATTGTTTGTATGGAAATAAAGTGGAAAGAAAGTGCTTACTCATCATAGAAAAAATGGTGGAATAAATTATAGGACATTCAAGCTCTGTAATATGAGAACTTTAAAATGGATGAATTAAAGCTTCACAAAATGACAGAGAGGAATTTCCATGAAGTTTTGTGGCCTATAACATAACAAGGTTCAGAAAAGTGTGTAGAATATGTTACAATATTTATAAAATAAATGTATTTTAACAATGGCTAAAAACTGTGAGCCTCCTAATGTTTTGAAATGTTTAAGTGGATAGATTTGATTTAATGTTCAATATTGTGTGATGGAAGTGCTTTTATCATTCCTGTTTTACATATGGGAAAATTGAAGTGCACAGAGACTAATTAATTTGCCCAAGGTCACACATGTCAGGGTAGATCTGAAATCTGGATTCTGGAATTTGGGATCAGAGAATAGACTTCTGGTCAGTGTATTTTATTCTCTGAGTAATTGGAAAGTGGAAAGTAAGCAAACAATAAAAAGGGGGAAATTGCAGTTCCAGTCAAGAAGGAAGAGTAGGAAAACTCTGTGCTTGCTTCCACCCATGACCACATTAAAATTACAACTAAATTATAAAACAACCTGGAGCACCATCTGTAGACTAGCTAAACCAAAGTCCTACAACTAAGAATATACAGACAAAGCCACCTTAAGGCTGGTAGGAGGGGTGGACATGGGAAGGAGGCTGCCCCTACACCTATGTGTGGCCATTGAGAATCAGGAGGAATATCTTAACTACAGAGGTCCCCCTTGAGAAAAGAGAGTCCCAGCCCCACACTGGGCTCCTTAGCCCACAGCACCAGTGCCAAGAAGAGTAGTACCCATAACATGTGGCTGTGAAAACCAGTGAGGATCCATCCATCCAGGTTAAGATGAAAGGCTGCTGGAAACCTCAACATTCTCTTAAAGGGCCTGGACACAGACTCATTGGCTCCCAAGCACTCACTCTGGGCTCTGGTGGAGGGAGGCAGCTCCAAAGGCACTTGAGACATACAGAAGAGACTGAGCTGTATGGCTTCAAGGTGTGGGCTGGAAAGAGCCACCATTGTCTCTGTGTTGAGCCCTCCTCCTGTTCAGCCAATGGGCTGGTGCCATCTTTCCTATGTTGAGCCCTCTTCCCATATGGCAAATATGAGTCTATATCGGCCTAGTAAACTCTGCTCACTCCATCCTTATGACAGCCTGGGACCCCATCCCACCCAATTCAAGCATTTCTTGAGGTTCTTTCAGCATTAGGCAGCCAGTGTTGGTCTATACTGTAGTCTTTCTTGGAGAACTATTGGGGGTCTACGGGGTGGGTGGCAGCTGGCCTCAGTGTACCCTGAGCTTTTTGCTAAGTGGCCTCGGGCTCTGCACTGGTGCCAAATCTGAATCTGCATTAATCTGGTGAACACCACTCATCTCACCCTGGTGACTTCCTGAGAGCTTACCTCATCCAAGTCTGGGACTGCCCCAGGTTCTTTCTGTGGCTGAATCTTATAGAGAGCCGGCAGGTGCCGGCAGGCCTCAGTGTGCCCTGGGCCTTTTGCTGAGCTGCCTCAGGACCAATAGCAATCTGGATTTGGTTTGCAGTGTGGCCTCTCCCATACACCTCCAGGTCCATCATAGGCAGCAACCAGCTACGCGTTGCTTTGTAGCTCCTACCAGGTAGCCCCAGGCCAGTTACAGGCAATGGCTAACACTGGCCTGCATGGGAGCCATTCCCTAGAACAAATATACCCAGTGAACAGCTTCAGACCACAACGGAGCACCTTCCCATTAGCCCCACAAGCAGCAGTCTCAAAGGGTGTTTTCAGCAGGCACCAGAGCCCACTGGGTGAATCCTGCTCTATGGGGTCGGGCCCTACATAGAAGCTTATATGCTGTGGTCCTGGCTAATCCTCAAAGCCACTCAGTTTCAGGGTCAATCCTACCCACTAACATGTCAACATAAATCAATGCTCAACTACAACAGAGGGGCACACAAAACCCACACAAGGAATGCACCTGAAATACTTGCCTCAGTGGATCAAGGAAACTGCACTACTGGGCCCCATAACTACCTACTATGTAAGGCCACCTCACCAACACTGATATGTAGCAGACTTACCTAATACATGGAAACAAACACAGAGAGAAGACAAAAAAAAAATGAGGAGACAAAGAAACATGTCTCAAATGAAAGAATAGAACAAAAACTCCAAAAAAAAAAAAAAAGGACTAAATTAATGAAGGAAAACAATACTAGATACAGAGTTCAAATGGTTATAGGAATGCTCAAGGAACTTAGTGAGAACTTCAACAAGGAGATAGTATGTATCAAAGAGGACATAGAAAACATTTTTTAAAAGTCAGAAATGAAGAACACAATAATTGAAATGAAAAATACAGTGCAAGGAATCAACAGTAGATTAGATGAAGCAGAGGATCAAGTCAGTGATTTGGAAGACAAGGTTGAAAAATATACCCAATTAGAAGAACAACAACAAAAAAAAACAATTCGAAAAATAAGGATAGTTTAAGGGGACTCTGGGACATCAGCTGTAAAAACATTTGCATCATAGGAATACTAGAAGAAGAGAGAGAGCAAGGGATTGAGAATGTATTGAGGAAACAATGACTGAAAACTTCCTTAACCTGGTAAAGAAAATAGACATACAAGTCCAGGAAGCACAGAGAGTCACAAACAAAATAAACCCAAAAAAGGCTCACACCAAGATACATCGTAATTAAAAAGCCAAATGTTGAAAACAAGGAAAGAATCTTAAAAGCAATAAGAGAAAAACAGTTAATTACCTAGAAGGGAGCTCTCATATGACCATCAGCTGATTTCTTAACAGACATATTGCAGGCCAGAAGTGATTGGCACGACATATTCAAAATGATGCAAAGCAAGAAAATACAACCAAGAACACTCTATCCAGCAAGGCTATCAATTAAAATTGAAGGAGAGATAAAGAGCTTCCTAGACAAGAAAAAGTTAAAGGAGTTCATCACTACCAAACCAATAACAAGAAATGTTAAAAGGACTTCTTTAAGAAAAAGAAGGGGATAAAAGAACATCAATATGAATAATAAAATGGCAATAACTATGTACCCATCAATAATCACTTTAAATGTCAATAGTTAAATACTCTAATAGGGTAGTGGAATGGATCAGAAAACAGACTCATACATCTGCTGTCTACAAGAGACCCACTTTAGATCAAAAGACACACACAGACCAAAAGCAGAGAATTGGAAAAATACTTCATGCAAAGAGAAATGAAAAAAAAAAAAAAAGCTAGAATAGCAATACTTATATCAGACATAATAGACTTTAAAACAAAGGCTATAATAAGAGACAAAGAAGGATATTTCATAATGATAAAGGTTTCAATCCAACAAGAGGATATAACCCTTGTAAACATTTATGCACCCAACATAGGATCACCTACTTATATAAAGCCAATATTAACTGACATAAAGGGAGAGATCAGTGCTAACACAATATCATAGTAAGGTACTTTAACACCCCATTGACATCAATAGATAAATCTTCCAGACAGAAAATCAACAAAGAAACAGTGGCCTTAAATGTCACATTAGACCAGATGGATTTAATTGATATTCTTAAGGGATTTCACCCCAAAGTAGCAGAATATACATTTTTCTCAAGTTCACATGAAACATTTTCAAAGACCAAAAAAACTGATAAATAAATTCAGTAAAGTAGCAGGATACAAAATAAATATTCAGAAATTGTTTACATTTTTATATACCAATAATGAACTATCAGAAAGAAAAATTAAGAAAATAATCCAATTTACAATTGCATTAAAAAAACTAAAATACTCAAGAATAAATTTAACTGAAGGGATAAGAGAACTGTACTTGGAAAATTATAAGGCATCAAAGTAAGAAATTGAAGAAGATATAAATAAGTGGAAGTATATAACTATACTGTGCTAGTAGACAGGAAGAATTAACATTCTTTCTATTTATCACCCAAAGCAATCTACAAATGCAGTGCAATCCCTACAAAAATATCAATGCCATTTTTCACAGAACTAGAACAAATAATCCTAAAATTCATATGGAACCACAAAAGACCCTGAATAGCCACACAGTCTTGAGAAACAAGAACAAAGTTGGAGGTATCGCACAATCTGATATCAAACTATACTACAAGGCTATAGTAATCAAAACAGCATGATACTGTTAAAAACAGACATATAGATCAATGGAATAGAATAGAGAGCCCAGAAATAAATCCACACCTATACAGCCATTTAATTTATGACAAAGAAAGCAAGAATATACAATGGCATAAGGATAGTCTATTCAATAAATGTTGTTGGGAAAACTGGACAGATATATGCAAAAATTGAAACTTGACCATCTTCTTATACCATATACAAGAATAAACTCAAAATGGTTTTTAAATGTAGGACATAAACGCCTAGAAGAAAACATAGGCAGTAAACTCTCTGACATTGCTCTCAGTAATATTTTTTTTTCTGATGTATCTTCTCAGGCAAGGGAAACAAACATACAAAATTAAACAAATGGAACTACAGCAAACCTAAAACTTATTGCACAACAAAGGAAACCATCAGCAAAACAAAAAGACAGCTTACTGAATAAGAGAAGATATTTGCCAATGATACATCAGATAAGAGGTTAAAATCTAAATTGGTAAAGAACCCATATAAATCAACACTGAAAAAAAAAAAACAATCCAATTAAAAAATGGGCAGAGGTCCTGAATAGACATTTCTCCAAAGAGGACATTCAGATGACCAACAGACATTTAGAAAGGTGCTCAGTTTCACTAATCAACAGAGAAATGCAAATTAAAATTACAAATTAGAATTACCTCACACCTGTCAGAATGGCTGAACCTAGAGGATATTATGCTAAGTGAAATAAGTCAGAGGAAGACAAATACCATATGATCTCACTTAGAGTGGAATCTAAAGGAAAATATAAACAAACAAAACAGAAATAAACTTATGGATACAGAGAACAAATTAATAGTTGTCAGATAGAAGGAGATTTGGAGAGCTGGGTGAAAAAGAAGAAGAGATTGAGAAGTACAGATTGGTAGTTACAAAAGAGTCACAGGGATGTAAAGTACAACATAGGGAATATAATCAATAATGTTGTAATAACTTTGTATAGTATCAGGCAGGTGTTGAACTGATTTGAGGAATGACTTAGTGGGTTGTCTGACCACTGTGCTGTGCACCTGAAACTAATATAACATAATGCTAGATGTCAACTGTAACTGAAAAAAAAAACCTCTCACAAAAAAATAAATAAAAGAGGAGGTTGCATTAAAATCCCACATTGTAAAATCAATTTATATAAAATTTCGTGTGTGTGCATATATTCAGAAAGTGATGCATGAAAGTATGGTCCTCAAAAATGCAAATGGTAGTTATCTCAGGGTACTGTAATTGCATGTTTGTTTATTCTATTCCTTATATTCTCTTTCATTATTTGGGTTTTCTACAGTAAACATATATTATTTAAAGAATCAGAAAAAGAAATAAACTCTATTTAATGCAGAGATTAAATGCATTTCCATTTATTAGAATTTTCTTACAGGAATGATAATGAACATTTACAAAGTTAAAAGAACATTCCTGGCCAGTATAGAATTTAAAACTGAAACCAAAAAAATGGCACAAAAGGAAGACTGGGTAAGTGAGTTATGGAGTTTCACTCATTAGAATATACTTAATTAAGTGATGTTAGACTATGGAAAGACATGGAAAGAATTTCACAATCTATGTTATATTTAAAAGACAGTTTCAAAGTTGCATTGCAGAATAACTCTCTACATGTGTATGGCAACCTAGTAAAAGATTGGAAGTTTATTTATACTAGCATATTACATATGTTTATTTCTGGGGATTGAAATTATGGGTGATCATTTTTATTTATTATTTTCCTTATTTTTAATATAATTAAACATAATTTTAATAATAAATTAAAAGTAATTTTTAATGTCATTTTAAATAAGAATATAAATGTAAGTAATAAAAATCTTTTAATCATTTCCCTAGTAAATTAACAAAATTTAAGAATTTATCCTGAGGAATTGATCATAGATACACACCAAGATTCATCTAAAATGTATGCACTGCATTTCCCTATTATTTGTAATAGAGAACTGTGGATAACTAAATAATCTAACATTACGATGCTGGCTATGTAAATTGTGAGACAATCATTTGATGAAAAATTATCCCTCCAATTAAAAAAAAAAGCACATGGCTTTGAGGAATGTTTAAAGACATAAAATATTAAGGCAAATTGTTGGCTCAAGAACCAGAATAAAGACTTATTAAAAAATAATTTAATCCTTAAAGAAAAAATGATTATATGCTTTTACTTTTTATATTTTTCTGCATTTAAAAATATTTTATAATAAATATGTATTATAAGCAGTAAACTAAATAATTGTCATATTAAAGTAGAATAAAATACTATTGTTTATGAGGATTATGTAAACTCATGTAAGTATCAGCTATGATGTCAACATTAATGACGTAGTCCTCTCCTCACGCCCTACACACACACCTTTCTCTCTCTACTTGCTGAGTCTCAAGTTACCCTTTAATAAAATGAAAACTACATTATACACAAACATAAAGTATTCAGAACAGGAGACACTCCATGTATCTTGGTTCTTTCCCCTTCACTGAACTGTCATAAGGCAGTAGATTTCATTTCACACTTCGGACTCTTAAAATCCAAGATTGATGACACAAGGGAGTTACAGTGTATCCAGACACTCCACTAGTGCAGATCTAGGACAGGGGGCAGCTTTGTTCCACTTTTGTGGGTAGCAAGGAGAACACTTGGACACCAAGAACAGGAAGAGTATTAAAAAAAATCAGACTAGGGAAGTCTGAGGGGAAATTAATGGGTGGCCCAATGTTTGTTTCTCTCCAATGGCTTAGAAAAGGGACATAAACCATGTTCAGGGTCATCTGGAGCAGACACCACCGGCCCAGGCTTAAGGCGATAAATGGTGGGAAGCATTTATGCCCATCTCTTGCACATTCCCGAATCTGCTTCCTCCTACGTAACTTTGTCCTTTCTCTTTTGTTCCCTTTGGCAAGGCTAACTCTTGCTTTATGTTTCTTTCTATTCTACAGAAATTTTGACCTCTAGAAGGTCTTAAACTTATATTAAAGGTTAAGAAATCCTTTTCCAGGGGACAGCCCACTTCCTAAATACCAAACAGCACCAATGTGACTTACACAGGGCTCCAAAGAAATATAAGCTTCGTGTGTATGCACATGAGTATTAATTGATTTTGTTTTTAATATTAATGAGCATATGACTTGATCTAGTTGACCTTCAAATTCAAATTGAGTAATTAAGTAATAAGACATGAGAATCAAGATATGTTTAAACAGCAGGGTCCCCTCCCCGTCTCAACGCCCAATAAGATGCCTTGGCTTTGGCTGTGAGGATAAACTATTACTAGTGTTGAGTCAACTAGAACAGAGACTTCTCCTTGAATTAAGATCAACTATATCTTAAATAATAATAATAATGTCTTTGCAGTAGTTTCAACCAGAGTACTTTGTACTCCTAATATAAATGTTATTCCTGTGTTTATACTCCCCTTTATCTTATTGCCTCTATATTTGGTAACTTAAATAGCCTAAATATTTGTATTCTTGGGTTTATTTTTTAAGGATTTAAAGTGCAAAAATAAATAAATACATAAATAAAGTGCAAACTACCATTAAATCAATAGTTAGAATAGTTTTACAAGTAGAGAAAGAAATCTCTCAGTAGATAAGTGAATGCGTGTTTTATAAAGAACCTCAGAATTTCTATCAACCTACGGATAATTTCTTAGGCTACTTTTACCTCGGAGTTCACTTTAGTTCAATCCTGGCTGCCACACCCTTGGCAGGCACCTTTGTATTGAATTACTCACCAGCATTCCTCCTCACACCTTATCCTCTCAATTCACTCCTGCCCAATCAAAGGTTGTAATGAGTCATTGGCAACAGGTACCTTTAGTCTGTAGTTCGCAGTCTAGCTCTTGAGACATAAGCCAATCAGTGGTACCTCCTGTCTTCAGCTTGCATCATTATTAGTTATGTGGGATGAATGGGCAATAAGTATCTGTTCTATGTACCCAGTGGAAAGTATGTCTACAACATTTGAACAAATTTCTGGCATAGAAGACACTTCCTCTTAAAACTTTCCTGCTTTCACGTACATGTTTTAATTTTTTAAAAATATTATCTCTAAACCAAGTGACATTAGCCAGCTCATTTTTTGTTTATTTTAAGTTATTGCACCCTAGAAGACACTAGTTTCCTATAAGAACCGAAAATTATAACAAATGTAAAGCCAGTCAACCAACAATCAAAGCTAGAAATAACTGATGAGTCTCAAAATCTTTATGAATTATATAGGAAAGAGAAAGAGAGAGAAAGAAAAAATGCCAGCCCATTAGATCTGTTGTTCTAACCTCAAGAAGAAGATGCCGGGTTAGGATCAAAGTCTGGAAACAAAGGCGTGAGAGCAAAGATTGCTTCAGGACCTTTGGTCAGCAAAGATGTTTTGCCATTTAAATTGGAGAGAGTAATATGCATTTTTATAAGTGGTTTTATAACTGCAGAGTTTATAAGTAGCCCAGTTGTCACCAAGGAGATATATTTCTGCATGAAACTAATAATGGTAAATGTTTGAAATGAATCCTCAACACATATGACTGCCTTTTAACCTCAACTTGACCTCAATCTTAGAGGATTTCAATGGCAAATTCATTTCTTTTTCATTCTAAACTATGCATCAGTCAAGACAGCAGTCCTGTAATCATTGGACACTTGGTTTAAGCTTTGGAATGATAATCAATTAAAACCAGTGGTACATGCTATTTCAGAAGGTAAAGGCAAAAATTATATCCTATATGTTCTATTTTTAATTGAAATAGAATTATATGCTAGTGTGGATTTTAAAACATTGTTTCACTTGCCTGGATCAAGAGGTTAATAACTATTAACCATATATTTTAGTAAAATTCTTAAAACTTCACATTTACTCTTATTAGGGAACTGCATTTGTGATAAGTGGCAGAACTCAGAGTTACCATCATTACAAGTTTCATGTAGAAAAAAATCATATTCTGAGAAATTGATCCTGGCATGAGCAATTAATGATGTGAAATCCTAAAAGCATTATGAAACATTAGAAACAATGTGTTTCTATACAGGTGTGGTACATCCAATCAAACAAATTAACAGGAAAAATAGCATGAAGCCCTAAAGTAGATTATTCTTCTTGTTTCCTAAACTCTGCCATTTAACTTCATGACTTAAAATAATAATAATAATAATAATAATAATAATAATAATAATAATAATCCAGCACAAGTAAATGATCATAATGTCTAAAATTATTTACTTCGATGAATATCACTTCCCTCTTTTCATTCTGACTTGGTCAGGTTTACTTTTCTTTCTAAGATGACCTTGCATTTCTTATAAGAATCTATGTGGATACCTGATATTATTTACATATTTAGATATCCTAAATGGTTTTAAAACCAGGGATGTCAGGACACATATCTGAGTAGAAGGGAAGTGGTGCTAGAGGAGTCATTTAAAAAGTAGCAACAAGGAAGAAAAAGATCACTAAAAATAACAGTGTGGTGGATGCTGAGTTGGGCCATCCAGATTGCCTTTCCGGAATGAAGAATTAATTTTCCCAGCTCCAGGCAGCCCTCATCCATCTCAGACTTCCAGGATTACCTCAAGGGAGGGGTTGCTTCACTTAAGACTACATGCTCCTCCCAAGGCAGCCAGTCTCAGGTAACTTATCAGCGGGGGGTGTTGATAGCCTGACTCTCTCTTCTCAACCAGGGCATCTCAGAAGGGTTATGTCATCTTCAGACCAGCTGTGGCTTTTGTTGAGAATGCCTTGCAGTTAGTTCAGCTCTTCCCTTTACCAAGTTCTGCCTTGTTACTTTTTCCTTTTCCAGGTGTTGATTCCAAGAGTTCTCCCTAATAAATGGCTGCTCCCTCTTCTCCTTTGCGTAATATGTCTTCTTGGGAGACCAATATGCACAATATGGTACTAGGTGAAGAGTTTGAGCAATTGACATGTATTATTGTATTCTGTGAGATAATTATTATTATTGTCCCCATTCTTCAGAGGAGAAAATTGAAGCACAAAGAAGTTAATTACTTGCCATGACTTGTTAATTCTTTGTTAACTACTTGAAATACTTGCCAAAGGTTATATAAATTTCAGGTGACAGAAACAAGATTCAAGCCTCAAACACTGTGAACCCCAGAATTCAAAATCTTAATAACTACCCTTACTACACACAGGACATCTCACTTAGAAAAAAACCATTTACAAGTCTACATGAAATAAAATAAATAGCTGAGTATTAAAATTTTAAGACAAATTTGATTTTCTAAACACCAGTTCAAAGAATGGCTGTTATCAATTTTCAAGTGTGGTTCTATTTCATAACACTCCAAACTGAAGAAACGCATTCAGCATATTTATCCAAAAGTTCCAGGTAATCATGTGATTTACCAGATGTCCATTCATACTAAATGCAGTAATCTAATGTACCATTCACAGAAGGGTTTTAGTAGGTACCAATGACAGATATAAAATATTACCTTTTTTGTGTGGAGACAGTTAATCAGGATGGAAAGATAAGAAAAACCTATTTTATTTTCCTTCAGATAACCTACATATATTTAAACCCTATCACCTGCACATAAATGTCCTCCCTATTTCTCCCTCAAATTTTCTCCTAGAACCTAAATCAAATTTTCTTTTACCCTTTTCTTCTTCTGGAGATACTTGGGTCAGCAACATTTTTCCTAGTAATTATCCATAGAGTAAAGAATGATGCTCTGGCCAAAGATTTATTTTTAAGGTTTCCTTTCAAACATTTCTTCTTTCTTATGTCTGGATAATGAAAGTCTCTGGTAAGAGGCTCCCAAATGCCCTCTTTTGACTTATTCTTGATAAGAAGCTGTAAACAGCAAAACTGTCTAATTCTGGTGTTTCAAATAAACATCTTTAAACATAATTTCTCCAACAATCCTCTTGTTTTATAAAGTTGCTTCTCAAAGGAACAAATGTAAATGCATATAGAAATTCTGAAAAGGGCAGATAAGGAATAAAACAAAGTGGGTGAGATATTTGATTGTTTTAGAAACAGAGATGCTTAAAGAGAATTAGACAGATTTTCTCACTGCTTCATTTTTCCATATAAACAAAACCCAAATGGTCTCCTAAGAGTTATTGAATTTTAGATATAGTAAGTAGGCTCATACCTTCATCTTTACAGACTTCAATTGCCTCTTCTGAAGCAGGGCTGGGGACAGTAGCAGCAATGACACCATCTATAAAGCAAAAAAGAAACACTGGCTCAGAGTTAATGATGCCAAGCTGGAGCTTCCCTGCCCATCACACTTCCCTCCCCACTCTACCACAGGAAGTATGAGCCTGTTTTATGCTCTAACATACTGAATGACCTTTGAAGGAGTAGTGGTTTCTGATTCTCTTATAATTAATGGATCAGAACGCTAGTTAAGGCAGAGCCCAATGAACTGCAAACTATTTTTTCGTGAAGAATGCTATTGGTTGGTACTATTATACTTGGGCATTTTGCTTCTTCCTCACCTCTAGAAGAGTGGTAAATTATTTTTCTTACTAACAGATTGTGAAAGAAAGTATATTCTTGCAAGTTTCTACAAAGTGCTTTTATGTATGTGTTTTTAAAGTTTGGTTCTTCTTAGCACAGCACTTTGCTCATTATGCCAGGCTGTCAAACTGCAGGGAGCACATCTGATGGCTGTCAGTGCAGAGGCCCAGGAGAAGGGGAGCATTTGTAGAAAAGCACCAAAAGTCACCCAAGCACAGAGTGGGGAATGAGAAACTTGGAGGTCCTTATCCCCCTTCCAGCAGCAATTAACCTCATCTGAGTTTGTCTTTCTTCTCAGTATCATCAGCACCCCAGTGATTCCACTCATGTTTAGCCTCCAGGATAATAGATAATTAACTTACTAACATTAAAATAGTAAATTTAAGGCATGAAGGATTATCAAAAGCATTTGAAATGGTTAATACTTGACTATTGAAAAGAAATATATATATATATTTTTCATGTAGTTACAGGGTCATGGAACTAAAAACTTGCACGTGGATGACAACCAACACACATTTAGAGGCAAATCACATATTTTCTAGTATGTCATTTGTCCATAATGTACATGACTATTACTTTTAGGCCATGTCTCTATTGGAACAGAGAATAAAAATTTTGGTAAGGGGATAATTGGAGATGATGAATTACTTTCTTTTGTTAAGTGACAATCTCCTATTAAAAAAAAAAAAAGAACAAACTATTAACCTTCCCTTGATGTTACATTTTCCCATTTTTTTATTTTCTTCTCAGCAAAACTCCTTGAAAGTGCTGCCTGTTATTGTTCTATATTTCTTCATTGCACAATCTTTCTATAACCCAACCAACTGATTTTAATGCTTCTGCAAGAATGTTCTTATCAAAGGTGCCAGTCACCTCCCTTTGCCAAATCCAATGGTTATTTCTCTTTTCTTATCTTACTTAATTTTTCTGTAGCATTCCATAGAGTTTATACTCGGTTCCTTGTGAAACACTTTCTTGTTGTGGCTGTTCCTTCTTCCCTGTTGCCATATATCTAGATGTCATGGTGTCCTAGGCCCATTGTTTTGTTTATATATGCATTCTCTCTAGTGAATCTCATCCAGTCTCATGGTCTTAAATATCATTAACATGCCAGTGACTCTCTAACCTGTATCTCTGGTCCACATCTCTCCCTAGAAAAAATCAGACTCATATATCTAACTGGCTTCTTGACATGCCACACAGCTAAAAGTGCACTCAGATTTACCATGGCCAAAACTGAGCTATTAATTTTCTTAACAAAAACTGTGCCCTGTAGCCAGTCCTTCACATATTAGTGGGTGGCACTATCATCCCCATAGTTACTGATGCTAAAAACCTAAGACTCATCCTAGATACTTCTTTCTCCCATTTCCCACTTCCAACCCATTGGCACGTCCTATTATCTCTATCTCCAGAACATAACACAAATAGGTTCATTTTTGTCTCCATTTCCAGAAACTACCATCATTGTTTTCCTACTGTAGCCTCCTAACTGGTCTCACTTTGTTTTTTTTGACCCAGTTTCTCTCACAGGCGAAGTGAGCTTTTAAAACATAGCCTATGTCTCTCCACTACTTAAAAACTCCCCTTCGCTTATCTTTGTAGTTCTAATAAAATCAAATATTATAGAGTCAGAAGTAATTGGGTCATATGCTCTCTTACCAGATTTCACACCATTTTCCCCCTAATCCACCACGTTCCAGTCACTAAGCCGTCTTACTCTAATGTGCTAAACCGAAACTAGCCTAGAGGCATTTGCACTATCCGAATGTACTTTCACCATCATATCATTAGATCTCATTTAAATTATTATTTCCTGCAAGAGTTGTCCCCAAATTCAGCCAATGAAAAGTGGCCTTCTCAATATTCCTTCTATATTATGTCATTTCTCTGCAAGGCATTTATCAGTATATGATACTTTTTTTGATTATTGTTTATTTTTGGATCCCACTCCCCTGCTCCCACCAGACTATAACCTTCAAGGAAGCAGCGATATTGTGTTTATAATTTACTGCTGCATCCCAGTGTCCAGAACAGTGCTTGGGTCACAATATACCCTTGGTATGTATTTTTTTCAAATGAGAAATATTAAGTACAACTTTGATTTGATTTGATTATGACAGCAGTAAAAAATTCTGGATTATGCTGGTTTGACATTGTGTGTTTTTTTTTTTTTTCATGATAAGGAAAAGGCCTGCAGAGTTGTATAATTGAAATTGAAGTTGGAAATTATATTGAATGGAAAGCAGGTATTTTTATTTTGGAAGAATAACAGCAGGTCAAAAGGGCTTTAATAACTAGAATCACATCTTGGGTTTCTCTGCACTTAGATTAGGGAGGCTATGACATGAGCAGAGTGGGCATAACAACGTATGCTGACACCAGCCAGGATGATAGATGAACCCTGCCAGTCGACTCCCTGCCAGCCCGTGGACTCACTTAAGCATTTAGGGCTCCTCTTTACATTGAGAGTTACCCATATTGCTGTGATAGCACTTGATCCAGGAGGTGGAGAAGAGGTTTACATTCTACCACTCTCAGCTGACAGGCAAGATGATCCCAAAAGAAACTGCCTGTTCTCGACTGATTAACGGAAAAAGGATGAATAAGTAAAACAGAGGTGAATGTGTGTGCATGTATATATGTGTGCATGTATATACACGTGTGTGGGTGTGTGTACGTGTATGAACAGGGTTGGGAAAAAAACCTATGTTGATAAAGACAGTTTGAGAGAGAGCAGTAAGTGAATAAAACCTGTGAAACCTCAACAGTCAGAGAACGGCCTCAGCTGTCAGCAGTTCCTTGACTAATGGTTGCCAGTCCCAACCAGCGAAAATAGTGATAACTTTTCATATAAGACTCATCTTCCACGGAGCATAATGACATGTGAGTCGGGCGCTTGGGTAGGGGGTGGGGGTGGATGACTACAGTCCGTTGTACCAGAATTCATTTCATTGCAAATACTACATTTCAGCAAAGGGAGCCAACTGACCCAGTAGCAGCTACACAAGGTCTTTGCTGCCTTGCTTCAGTGCTTTCTGTGATTGGCCTTCTTCAATTCCATCTTCCAGGTTAATAATAAAAGCTTTCAGTTTGCTAGCACAAGTTCCAAGGTTAATGTAGGAAGTTTTCAGTGAAAAACTTACCACACTACCTGGTTTATTTCCAAGAGTTCAGCATATGGCCTATGATGTTCCTGGCACATGTCATAGCCCACTATTTCAAAAATGTCCCCCACCCCTGTGGGGCTCATTAGAACTGGGAGGATGACTTGAAAACTAAAGGGAAGAAAGATATTTTTATTTTGGTGATTATGTTGATAGTTTCATAATTGTGCTTATCATTTTTAAAGGATAGAGTGCCTGAGTACAAAAATGGGTAGAAAGAGACAATAAATCAAAAGTGATGATGATCTCTTTTGGATCTTAAGTGCTATTTAATTTTTCAAATGTTTAATTTATAATCTATGGCTGAAAATCTATGAACATTTTATTGATACATCTGTTCTTTAGTGAACAGAAGGGATGTCAGGAAGGCTTTGGATCTTACTTTATCCCTGTGTAGGGTGGGTGTAGTCAGGCTCTGTGACACTACCTCCTACAACATGTAAAGAAATAACCAGAAATATGGCTCTTTGAAAATGCAAAACAGTGAAAAACAATTCATTCATTGTGGAGAAAAAGCCTCTTATTTCTTTTAAACATTTTCATTTTATTTTTTTCCCAAACAAAATTTGCTCATTTTGACCTGTCCTAAGTCGGCCAAACTCTAACTTGGCACTTCCAACCTCTGCCCACCTCTCTTAGAGCATTACTAAGCAAAACGTTATTACATGGAAGAAAAATGGAATTGGTGAATGAGATATGACAATGCACCCGTCTGATTGGAAGCCCTGTCACTCATAGTTAATAGCGTTGGTAGCTTCCTGAAGGAGACCTGAATGAACATGGAAGTTACTCTGGTGAAAAGTATAAGCATTTTTTGAAAAGAGCACTGAGTAAAGTCATTGTTCACCTCTGCGGACGAGGCCTAGAAGACTCCTCAAAAGAAATCTGAGCCCACCTGCTTCTTGGCTCTGCCCTTCCATTTCTTCTGTACTTTGTTTTTCCTCTGGACCATTCTCATCTTTCAAGAAAACCACAGAGGAAAAAAAATTATATCAGTCAATTTATGAAATATCTTTTTATGGCTAATATGCAGCACTGAAATTAATCGCAACCAATGTAGCATGACTTCCCATAAAGCAAGGCAGAGAGATGAATCAGAGGCATGAAACAGAAAAATTACCTACATAAATAGGTGCATTTATACTCATCCTTTCTCACATGATTTGCTTGATTAAATGTCGAACTGCTGTAAACAAAATTCACTCAGTAGTCCTCTCCTTGCACAGTATTTCCCCAAAAGCAGTAGAAATATTAATTCCCATCTTTTCTCCCTTGACTCAAGTAATATGCACTGTGTTAGAAAACTTGGTTGATTAAGTTTCTATGCCTTTTAGTTTCCTGTTTGATATATGTTGCAAAACAATATCTATTTTTACTTAGCTTATACATCAAAGCCTAACATATCTATACTATAAAACATTTTGTCTTGAACAGTGGTAAAGTTTATGCTATAGTACATAAATCTTTGAAAAATAAACAATTAGGCAGGTGCAATGGCACCTATATACTAGAAACTAGCTAAAATTTTCTTTTGGCTTAAAATGTGTAATGTATATCTGTGAATTTCTGTGTAGAAAAACTTCTCAAAGGCAAATAAAAGTAGGATTTTAGAACTCATTGCTGGGAGGCTTTCCAAATCTCTTTTTGTTGGAGAAAATTTTTTTAAATGATAAAAATATAGAGACAGAACCAAAATATAAAACATGTAGTTAAAGTACAGAAAACAGAGAAGCAGAAGTTACCTGAATATATTACCGTGGGTTAAAGATGGCCACAGATCCTTTGTCTCACAAGAAGTGAACTCTTATCTCTACTTTCCTTGAATTTGGACTAATTCTGTGACTTGTTTAGACTGACAAAATGTGGAAGTGATGTTCTGGCCCCTCCAAGCCAAAGACACAGAAGACTAGCAGCTTCTACTTTCTCTCCCTTGGAAGGCAGATACCATGCTGTAAAGATATTCAGGCCAGCCTACCAAATAGAGCCACATGGAGAGAGAGAAGGGCCATGTGGCAGAGCAACGAGGGGCAAGGCATGTTGGTGAAGACTTCTAGCACCTTTCAACCTAGCCCAGCTGCCCGCTAAAGCCAAAAGAAGCAGAAGAATCGCAAGTTGAGCTCTTTTAAAATTTCTGACCCACAACTAGGCTCAGATTGCTTAACTGTGTTTTGCTTGAGCGCTTTGACCTACCACCATCTGCTACTACCACCATCTCCTAATCCAGAGACAAGAGGATAGTGAGTCCTCCCCAGAGGAGTACTCAACTGGTAGAGCTGAAACAAGAGCTGCTGAAGCAAAGGGGAAACATTTCTTCAAGCAGCTCTGAAAAATAACCTACTGAAGAGAGTTGCAGATAGAAAAACATTTAAAGAAAAAGTTTATAATAGAATGATGAAAGTAAACAAATACATAAAAAAAAGAAAATGCATAAGTATGAATAGAATTCCCTCTGCCCTGAACTGTCATTTGCCACGGGGGACAGAGTATAACTTTATTCTTCTTTATGTTTTTTTTTATTATAAAATATATGATCTCTGTAAATATTGGTGTATATCTTTCCAGATTTTTTTCTATGTATGTGTTAACTTTTAATATGTACGTGTTAACTTTTAGGTAGTTTTTAGCTACCTAAATCCAGTGTTCTCCGTGGCATTTTTACAAGCATCACATGATGATCTGACATTTTCTCTCTTCTGCTTCTCCAAGGAGGTGATGACATTGCTTTTGCTCTAAGAAAAAAAATAGCCATCCCTGCTGCTCTTGTTTCCTTAACAAGGCTAAGTTGGTGCAGAGTATTTGTCAAAAACATAGGTTAGTATTTCCCCCCTTCCTCTCACCAAATGGACTCAGAGTAAATCAGGAAAAATCTTCCAGTTTTTCTGTCTCCTCTAACAGATAGATCCTTTAACACAGATTTCATAGGAGGCTTGAAGTCTGCAGTGACAGGCTGCCTTTAAAATTAGTCTCTCATTACCACAAATCCTAGGAAGTAGGGGTAAAAAGCTATCTTGTGAAGAGGAAGAAAAGAAAGGAAAAATAGCAGTTAAGTCATAGGAAGGTGAGAAATAGGGTCCAGCAGTTCTAATTGCATGAGCAGTAAATTAGAGGTCAGACCTCTAGTCCAGTTTTATAATACGAAAAACCAGTCTGGTTGTCTTCCTATTCTACTTTGACTGGGTTTTTACCCTCATCCAAGTGCATGCTGTCCTACTCCCTAACAGGGCCACCCGAGTGCCATGTTTTCATTTTCCACTTTGATTCTTGACTGCACAGAGTTCTAGTCACAGTACTGCTGCCTTTGGGAAGCAAACTCAAGAAACACCTGGCATGTTTATCATGGAGAACATTCACTCTAGAAGAATGCTTCATTTGCAGTTTGAGTAGCATGCCCTCAAATGAAGTTTCAGGTATACTGCTTTCATCAATTTCCAAAGACATGTTTTCTCAAATCCAGCAGGGGGAACCAGTGTAGAAGTCTTGTTTTCAAAGCCCAGTTTATACATTCTTGGGCAATTAGATTAGCATTCTTTTCACCCTCTTTGAGAAGGACAGTTTGGTTGGCTTATAACTTTTCATCCATTTTAAATACCTCAAAAGGATGAATTCTTAGTGAAACAGTGGGCTTCTACTGGTAGGAAAAAAATCCCATTACACAGCTACCCATAAGTATTTGATAAGGACAGGCTTTCCTTTTATCAGCTTTGTCTGTCTAGCTATCTTCACAGGAAGCATATAAACAATAAAAGTTAAGTAGAGTGGAGAATCTAAACTTGTGGTTTTTAGAAGGGATTTAAAAGGCTTATAATAAATGCGAAGAAATATAGGAAAGTGACATGCTATTTTGTTAGCTTTAAAAATGTCACACAGAAGCTAAATTCTCTTAATACACCTAAAGGTCACATATTTACTTCAGATGATAAATTTCCATACCATTCACGTGGAGTGGCACATAATACCCTACTTTTCCATG
Organism: Rousettus aegyptiacus; assembly: GCF_014176215.1. Classification (NCBI taxonomy): domain Eukaryota; kingdom Metazoa; phylum Chordata; class Mammalia; order Chiroptera; family Pteropodidae; genus Rousettus; species Rousettus aegyptiacus. Next base: position 32,916,609 of record NW_023416287.1, on the reverse strand, counting down.
CCCCGCACAGTAACCTGTGAGAATTCTAGTGGTTGCATTGTTTTTATTTCTCTACAGAAGCATTAGTACCCCACCCCTCATTGTTTCAACCCATATATATTGAGCATATACTATATACAAGATATTTAAGAAATTTTCTAGAAATAAAAATGAGACTCTTGCTGCAAAATTAACTCATGTAAGTGAAAGAAATGCACCAGTGGTTGGATGATGATAAGAATGCAGTCCATGTTTAATTCTATAGGAGAGTTTTCTAAGGGCAAAATCTCAATGTCATGGCTACAAATTACTTTCTTGATATTCGTAGTTTTGTGATGTGTGCACAGGGATAGGAAAAGAAAGGAGGAATAAATCAGAGCAAATCCATCCCTGCTACTGGGAAAGCAACCTGATATGTGTTGCCTATTGTACTATTGCCATTTCTTATAAAAATTCTTAAGATTTCTGGACACGGACAGAGCATAGGCAATTCAAATACAGTGGTTTGTAGACTGGGTTATAGATCCCAATGTTTCGGTCCCTTGTAATGGATTATACAGCTCAGTGTCAGAGAATACTTCCCACTCCATTGATGTTGAGCTTGACCCCAAGTGACTTGATTTGGCTAAAAGAATGTTAGTGAACATGATGTAAGCAGAGGGCTTAATTGTGCTGCACAATTGGACTTGGTGCTTGTGCTCCTGACATTTGCCATGACAAGAAATGCCCCTCAAAAAAAAAAAAAAAAAAAAAGAAAAAAGAAAAAAAAAAAAAGAAAGAAAGAAAGAAAGAAAGAAATGTCCCTAACCACTGGTTTAAGAAGAAGAGATAAGTAAAAGCCACTCTGCCTGGAACTAAGCCCAGGCAACTCAGAGCTTGAAACAGAACTGCCCAGATGAGCACAACTTACATCAGTTGAGACACAGTCAACCTGCAAACCTGTGATTATGAGAATGAATATTTTTATTGCAAGGTACTGCAGTTGGGGTGATTTGTCACACCATATCATTGTTAAAATAGCTGATTAATACAAATAATATATTTATTTTTCTTAGCTCAGAAAGGCACAAAGATTTTAAATTAGCACTCTTTATAAAGAATTTAGTCTTTAATTTTGTATTCTGCCACCCAGCTACATTTTCATCTTATACATTCCAACTCTCTAGAAACACATTTGAAAAATAAATTAGCTTATATAAGGGAGAAATGCTCTCAAAGTGTATGCACTGCTATCAATGATGTTTATATTTTCTTTAATAGAGTCATATGGGCAGCAGGATAATAGTAATTAATACCAGCTAACATTTATTGCATATTGTCTATGTTCTGCTCAGTGTCTAAGTGCTTGCATAGATTATCAAATTTAGTTCTCATAACAACTCAGTAAGGTAGCCATTATTATTATTATTAGCCATGGTCCATGGATAATGGAAACTGAGGTATACAGATGTTAAGTAATTTGCCTAAGATCACAGAGCTAGCAAGTGATGGAAGAAAGGTTTTGACCCAGTCAACAGAGGCTAGAGCTCACTACCACCTTCCTGGAGAGGTAACTAATATTTGTGTATGGGTAAGATATTTAAATTATGGGCCAGCAAAAATGTGGGAAAATGGTATTTAATATAAACATAGCTGAAGAACTAAGCTATAATCTCATACAGATTAACACAGAACACTAGGAACATGGAGAATTGAGCTTTTCTGATACTTAAGCCAAATGAATGCAGTACTAACTCCAGATTGGTTTTTTTTTTTTTAATGCTAAAGATATTTTTATTACAGTATAATTTTAAACAACATAAAGTTACAAGAACAGTACAAGAAACTTCCTTTTTTAATGAACCATCTGAGAGTAAATTGGGGATACAATCACCCCTAACCACTCCCATCAGCCCTGAATACTTTAGTATATATTTTCTACCAACAAGAACATTCTCTTCCATAACCACAATGCAACCATTGAGATCAGGAGATTAGCACTGATGAAATTCCTAATATCTAAACCACAGACCACATTCTAGTTTTGCCAATTTTCCAATAATATCTTTTACGGCAAATGAGGATCACACAGTGAATTTAAATGTCATGTCTCTTTAATATTCTTCAATCACAGATATGACTCCCCAACCCTGGCCCAGTTCTGTGCTGGGTGCTTGCCACCTCCCCCATCCCTTTCAATGTGAATGCCTATGTTGCTTAGCCCTACTTAATAGCTTTAGGGAAACAACAAGAAAGGAATAAAGAGAGGAATAAGGAAAGAAAGAAAGAAAAAGAAAGAAAGAAAAAGAAAGAAAGAAAGAAGAAAGAAAGAAAGAAAGAAAGAAAGAAAGAAAGAAAGAAAGATAAAGCGAAAGCGAAACAGCCTAGACAGATAGACTTTCTCAAGCGCGAACTCCGCCAACGATACCGATTCGAACTCTCAACTTTCATTCCCCTATCCTTCTTCCTTCCTTCCTCCCCTTCCTTCTTCTTCCGTTCTTACTGGCGTTCTTGCTCTTTCTCTTCCTCCTTCCTCAAAATCCTAGGAAGGAGGAAAAGTTAGTTCCTCCTAGGCATGAGGGCACTTAACATGTTTACACATCTCATACCCATTACCATGGATCTTACAACAATCATAAAGTTAGACTTTTATCTACATTTTACAGATGAAGAAATCAAGGTTGGAGGAAGTCAATTAACTTCCCTGAAGCCCCCAAATTTGTGGCAAAGCTGGGACTTAAACTCAGGTCCAGAGTATACCAAAGCCTGAGAACACTCTTTCTTGCCAACGGTCAGACCTTTTCTGACCCTTGAGAGCTAAATTGTAAGTCCTCTGCTGAGAGAGATGCCCTTGCTGTTCCTGTGGCGTCCTCAGCACCCAGCATAGTGCCTAAAATCCATTTGGGGCTCCACAAACACTTGTCAAGGGATTAAGAAGGCAACATCATTTTTCCCTAAGTGGTAATTTATTTTACGCTTGAACCATATTTTAATTCTCAATATAGAAAAGGCATGATGTCTATTAGAGCCTCTGGTTGAACCTCATTAAATGGTAGATTAGTTTTAAAATGTCGCAACTCTTTGATCATACATAATAGTTCCTAAAAGTCAAATGTGGTGACATTAGGGAGCACAAGTAGTTAGAGTCCATCTGCTTTCTGCAGCTCCTGGCCTAGCCTCCATCCTCTTTCCTGGTTTGTGGTGATGACTTCCAAATGTGCTTTGCTGCTTCAGCTCTGTCTTCAAAGTCTATTCTAAAACTAGAAGCCAGATGGTTTGTCTTAAAACATGAGTCACACAATACCACTCCCTGGCTCAAGTGCTCTAATATGCCCAGAGGAAACAAGGCCCTGTGTCCTGTTGCCTTCCTGTCCTGACTTCTTTGTAGTCTCCTTCCCATTCACTCTGCCACAGTCACACTAGGCACTGTGCTATTCCTCCAGCACGCTAGGGTCTCTTCTCTCTAGGTCTCTGTACTGATGTCACCTATGCTTGGAGTACTTCCCCCCTGCCCCACCCCACTCCACCAGGTCCTTCAAGTCTTTGCTGAAATGTCCCCTTTTCAATGAGGTCTATGCTGAATACTCCATTTAAAATGGTGGCATCTCCCCACCCCCACACACTCCATCCTCCTTATCCTGATCTACTTTTTATTTTTGTTTTATTTTTCAATTACCTATCATCTTCTAATGTATAATGTTGGTAGGTATCATATTCATTGTTTATGTTTACCTGTCACAATTTGACTGTAAACTCCTCTAAGGCATGGATGTTTTTTTGCTTCATTATCTGATGTCTCCTAAGTACTTAGGAGCACAAGGTAGGTGTTCAACAAATCTTTGTGAATTAATGAATTATGCTCTTCTGTTGCATAGCCCTGCATGGCTATTTCACAAATTAATCAGAAAAAAAAAATTATCTTCTATTCTGAGATTATCAGGAATATACTAATAGAATATAAGTTTACTTATGAAATACATTGTTCATATAACATGTGGGGCAGACACAGAGCCTAAGTTCTTGTTACAATACATCTATCACCATTTTGTGTTCTTATTAGAGCAGTTAGCTATGAGAGGGATTCCCTTCCCCAGGCCTTGAGAGATTTACTTGTGGAATTGTTTCAATAGCCATTTTGTGGGGATGCTGAACAGAGCTCTCCTGGCTGCTAGTACCAGTTCATGGCCATTCACAGAAGGTCTGTAACACCTACAGGTTAGTCTTCAATTATAGACAGAGAAGACAGTCATCTTGGTCCTGTATCTTTCAAAGAATATCCCAAACAGCACACTTATCCACATAGAGGAAAGAAGAAATAATTGAACCTGTTGTTTTTAAAGCATATGTGTCTGTCGAGGGAGACCTAAGTGTGATACATATTCAGGAAAGGAAACACAGGAGATGTCCCTTTCATATATGTTGTATGATGGTAGGGAGAGCACCGAGTGTTCAATAAGGAACTCAAAAAACATCTGCTGAGTGATCGAACACTGTAGCATTACCACACCAAAGGTATGGCTTTGGTATACCAAAACTTGCTGTGGCATATTTTGGTATGAAAATAGCACAAGGCAATGCACCAGAAAGCTATTTTCAATATCACACATACCCTCTTAATAAATAACATATGGTTGTCCCATATGGCATGTTGATACAAATACTTTTACTATGATACAGTTAGTTTTTAATCCAAGGATTTCCAAGTACTTTACAAACACTATTCATTAGCATAGTCATCCCTGGGGAAGCTGCAGCGCCTCAAAGAGATACAAAGCATCTTGCATACAATCAATAACCATTAAAGAATGACAATAATAAGAAATATATTAATGTGGCATTTTTAGAAGAGTTTAGAAAACCAACAAATGGGAACTAGGCAACTTTCTCAAAGACTTCCAATCACTTATGGTGTAACTAGGACTGAAAATCAACTTATGCTGATGCTTATAGTTATTCTACTAGTTGACTTATACTGGTGAATTGACCGTAGATTAAGCAGATTTTCAGGTATGCACATAACCTAATGTGTGCACCATAATGGAAAAATTTATGACCAAAATAAAGTTAGCATGATAGCATTACGATGGGATTTCTTTGTGTTCTCTCTTAAGTACAATTGTACTTTGCCATTAACTTTAAGCCCTAAGGTTAAATTTCCTACTAAACACTGCATTTCTCTGTACTGTTATTTAGGTTTGTGAATTGAGATAACTGGTGTGCCTACATATTTGTTTAAAACAGGCACATATTGTGCTGTGTGCAGATGTTGAAATACAGAACAGGCAAGATGAAGCATCGTTTTGCTTTTTTTGTTGTTGAAAAATAGAAAGTATATAAAGATGTTCTTTGAATAGAAGAATCATTCCATGAATAAATTCAAAAGTTCTTAGGTATCTTTGTCATCAATTAACATTTGCTGAGTACATACAAAGTTCAAGATGGTGGAGGGAGAATAAATTAGATTTGAGAAGACAAAAGCCTTTTCCTCTGGGAGTTGACAAAAGAAAGATGCATCATGAAGTAGTTTCATGAGATATATCTATCTGCACAAGGTAAAATCAAGGCAAGAGATAATTACCCAGAAGAAAATATAAGATTTGATAATAAATAAATAAATAAATAAATAAATAAACCAGTTAATTAATTAATTAATCTGAATAAATGTTGAGTACTTAGCTGAATTAAATAAGGAATATCTGAGGAAGTGCTTCAGTTAACCACATTTCTCCGTCCACATAAATCTTTGAGGGAATCGCTGGTTGAAAATGTATATGTTCTGAGTGCAAGCGTCGCCCAGGGAGGGAACAATTCAGTACATATATATTTGAAGTTGAAAGCAGTTCCACATTACCACGGGAAGTAAAATTTTCATTTTCACACTTCTATCATTTTTCCTCTTGAAAATAGTTTGTTGCTTTAGTGTTGAAACACGCTATTTTAAAGTTTTTATTTTAAAAACTTTAAGATTCTGATTTGGAATTTTGAAGTTTAGGAAGAAAGCAATGCATAGGTTTTCCACAATTTAACAAACTTTTTATAAAATATTCCCTCACTCAAATTATAATCCTATATATGATAGACATTGAGAACCAGTCCTAAGCTTACTATCAAATATAAAAACAGCAGGGTTCTCTCTATATCTTTTATCTCTCTTTAAAAATTTAAAAATTCCAGTTATGGTTTTATTTGACCAAAGGTTTTCTTAATAGCTATTTGACATTGTACCAGAATAAATTTCAGCATGTTATTCCCTTTATTTCATATGAAAATAATTCACAAAGGTAGAAACCACACATCTTTAGGCAGAAAAAGCATGTGGAAATTATTCATGTGGAAATTTAGGCCCAGAAAGCTACCATCCCTAGGATCCAGTGCTTTCCTTCTAGAATAACTTGGAAGTTATTCTGTCTGGATCAGTGGTTCTCAAACTTCTCTGTGCATCATCTTCCTTTGGATAAATTGTTAAAATATGGATTTCTGGGTTCTGGTTCAGCAGAGCTGGATGAAGCCTGAGCATCTGCATCTCTAACAAGTTCCCAGATGATGTTGCTACTGCAGGTCTGAGCACCATCCTTTGAGAACCACTCGTCCAGGGCCAAGACTGGTAAGAACAGAAAGTATGATGTGATTTATTGTCATCCACTAAACAGCCCCGTTTAGCTTCATTAATGTGTTGCTCGTTTTCCAACTTCTGACTCTTTGTAGCCACTATTTGAGTAAGCCCTTGAGATTACAGGATTATTTCTTAGAAAGAAAGAAAAAAATTGGACTTTTTATGAAATAAATCTATAAAATTTACCTTTATGATTTCAGTAAAATTTTAGTTAAGTTACCTTATTTTGAAATGTATTCATCATTGAACAAAATTTTGAGGTTTCTTCTGTTCTAGACACTGGGTGCTACAGACAAGAGGAGCCAAGGTAGGAGCCTGCCCCCACCAGGAGTTTATTGGAGAGATGATGAGTGTCATACAATCCAGGTTAAGTACAAGCCCTGTACTTGAGGAAGCAGGGCGGGCTGCAAAGATTCTTAAAGGAAGCACCCAAATCCAGTCCAGAGGGGCCAGGAAAACTTTCTCAGAAGAGGCATTGCCCTAGCTGAGACCTTTGTCATTGAGCATATATTCATTGAGCACCCATTCTCTATCAGACTCTATCTTTTAGAACTATGCTTCCCACTGTGATAGCAGCTAGCCTGATATGCCTACTGGGTATTTGAAATGGTGCAAGTCCAAATTAAGATGTTCTATAAATGTCAAATGCACGTCAGAGTTTAAAGATAGCACAAAACGATGTAAAATATCTTATAGATTATTTTTATATTGATTTCATGTAGAAATGACAATACTTTGGCCATACTGGATTAAATAAAATATAGAGTTAAAATTAATGTTTCTCTTTTTTTACCATGGCTTCTCAAAAATTAAAAATCACATATTCATTCATGACTCATGTTTTATTTCTACTGAATAGCAGTGCTCTAGCAAAAACGAGTGAGGAAAGTGAGGAAATGAGCTCTGGAGCTCAGTCCAGTGGAGTCGACAGATAATATAGCTGAAACTATCAAATCCCTACCAAGGTCCCTTGTCTCTCACCTCTGATTTATCTGTACTCTAGTACCTCCAGCACTCTGCCTTGGGAGTTTTTCTAGTCTCAACAAGATGCTTGTCTTTAGCAGCCTATCTGGAAGCAGCCCTCAACCACTGGTGGACAAGAGTAGGTGTACTGATCCCCTGACTTTGTGCCCCTTGAGGGAGATAACTCCGAGGCACATACCACATGACTCTCAGAGTTCTCCTTCAGGACCCAGTTCTAGCTGCCCACAAGACAATATGCTTGTTCATGCTCCTGTATTTGTTTCCTTCTATTCTTGGTCTTAATTTCCCTACTCTACTCCTGGTGCTTCCTGGGGTCACTCTGTAAATCGACTTCTCACCCTTGAATCCTTAGGCCATGCTTCTGGGGAACCTGATCTAAGACATTTTAATAGCAAATAATTACACAAATATATTATCCCTAATCTTGATACTTCATACAAATGGAGAGAAGTATAGATTTCAAAGAGGGTTTCCAATAAGGTCATCAGAGAGGACTTCTCCTTGGAAAGGACACTTCAGCTGACAAGTTTAAGGCATTTACTAAATAAAATTAGTGGAAATTAATGATGTAAAAAGTGGAGACATGAATGAGTGTTATAGGCAAAATGAAGAACATGTCTAAAGGTCCCATCAGGGAAAAAATGGCATCTTTGAAGACTGGGGGTTAGTCATTGGGACGGTAGTGCAGAAGGTGAGTGCCACGAGATGGGCCTAAGTGTGAAATATCCAGGCAAATGGAGTAGATTAAATAGCAGGGAATATTCCACAGGTTGGGAAATAAGACCTATAGGTGAAAGTGAGCATTATGTATGGGGAGTCACACTGATTTAGCACTGCAGAAGCACTGACCGCAAAGGGAATAGAGCAAGGAGAGGAGCCAGATAAGAACAAGGGGTTGTATTACAAAGCACTTGCTACCTTTTTCTAATGAGGAATACACTTCCATGAAAGGAACTAGGGAGCCATGGAAGGGTTCTCTCTCACATGGCTGCTTTGTGGGGAATAGACTAAACAGGATGCGGGCAGAATGGACAGCGATAAGTGAACCGTGTAAAACTGATTAAAATACTCCAGACAGGAGATGAGATGGAGATCTGAGATAAAGGGATGACAAGTGAAGAGAAAGAGAACAGGATGGATTGAGGAGATATTCAAGGAGTAAAATCAATTGGCCTTGGCGAGTGGTTGGATGGAAGTGTGAAGGATAAGGAGTGGTGCCAGTTTCTACTGTAAAGGTTCTGAATTATCCTATTTAACACTCAGAACAACTTTGTGCTACAGATATGATAAACATTCCATTTCACAGATGAAGAAATAATGTTTGGATATTTTAAATAACTCTTCCAAAGGTCCCATAGCTAGTAGAGAATGGAAAGAGGATATGATCCTTAGTTATCTGCCTCCAAATGAAATCTGTTAATCGCCATGGTATAATGCTACCGGGAATTCCACCCAAGCATATGGCCTGAGAAAACTGAAGATTGGGGGCGGAGCTATTATCGACAAGCCTGGGAACATAGAGAGGTCATGTTGGTTTAAGGTACCTATGAGATGTGCAGTAGAGATGCTTCTTTGGCTAGAAAGGGAAGCCAAGTTGATGGAGAGAAAAAATAGCTCAGTAGAAATTCTTCTAAAATAATATCTAGAAATTTGTATAAGGTCATATAATGTGCATAAAATGGTCATCTTTTTACATAATTATGCTAGTTGCTAAAATTCCTGGTTAATTTTCTATATTTTTTCTTTTGCGACTTTGGGTTGTATGTTTCAACTGATAATCTGAAATGGTTGCTTCTAACATCTATTCTCTGTGTGTCACAAATAAGAATATATCCTACTGTAAGTCCTTCTGGCCAGTGTAAGTAAAAGGAGAACTCTAGTGTCCCTTACCCCATTTCTGCCTACATTCTGTGATTTCCAAACCTGCTGTAATTCCTCCTTCTCTTCCATGTGCCCAATATCCACATGATTTCTTTCACATTAGCTTTGATTTAGAAAGGTATCAGCTGTAATTTTTAATTTTCTTTTATTTAATTATTAACCTATCACCTCTCCCAAGACTATAACAATTCCAATTATCCGGTATTCCTATCTGTATCATCAGTTCTGTAATTACTATACCGAGCATCAAGACCTCTTGGTCTTGAATTTAAATACCCCCCAAATTGCTTTTAGGCATACCAAAAAAAAAAAAAAAAAAAAAAAAAAAAAAAAGATGATGGGGTCTTACTTCACTTTGAACAAATAAGATTTTATGCATTTTTTTTTTCTTTATGTCCTCTTCCCAATAGTATCTATCTTTCCTCTCTGCCAGGGCAATACCTGCTGGCAATAGAGCATCTCTTTGAGATGATAATCACATTCTTAATAGCAACATAAAACAATTAGTCAACAGACTCGAGGACTTGGGGAAAATTGTCTAGGGTGGCTGATGTTATTTTAGACAAGTCAATGTAAATATCAGAAGTCACATCAAAAGACAAATAGGAACATCTGTTTCTTCTCTCCTGGTGGCAGAGTAGGCTACACAGAATTAAATATTGCCAGTATGTACATTACAAAAGACATAAAATGATCCATGAATGCCATGTACAGTATTCTGGCATGTGCTTTTTTTTTTTTTTTTCTGCCAAATTCGTCCATTTGCAGAAGTTTGCCTTTATCTAATGCACTTTTTTTTTGATAACTTTAAAGGAATTCCAGCTATCTCCTCCTTCACAGAAATATGTTTGGTAAAAGCATATATTGGAGTGCCCTATGATCAATGAAAAGAGAAATCTCTGCAAGTGATTGCATTCATTCAAAACAGATATCAATCTGCCTTGTAGACATTGGCCTATTCCTTCTCATGGGTTCTAGAGACAGTCTTTTAATATAGAGGTCCCCAGCCCCTGGGCTGCAGACTGATACCAGTCCGTGGCCTGTTAGGAACTGGGCCACACAGCAGGAGGTGAACAGTAGGTCAGCAAGCGAATCTTCATCTGTATTTGCAGCTGCTCCCCAGTGCTAGCATCATGGCCTCAGCTCCACCTCAGATCATCAGGCATTAGATTCTCATTGGAGCACTGGTCCTTTATGCCAAAAAGGTTGGGGACTACTGATTTAATATATAGGGCCCCTTCCACTTAAACTAACAGATTCGGAGAGAAGTCAGTAAATGCATTGGGGAGCGACAGACAGAAATGGCCCAATAGTCGAGGGATGATGCAGTGTAACCAATAAGGAAGACCACAGAACACACTCATCACAATAGCTTGAGAAATGTTTTCAGGACTCTTTATCTTCTTGGCAGATTGCTTATAGTAATAAATTATTCTATCTCTCTCAGTTCTTATTACAAACGTCAAATGACCCTGGACTTGTGGAACAAATTTCCCACTTTTACCCCAGAAGATCTATAGCTTCTAGAAATGTCACAATGGCCTTGAGTTTTTAATACTTATGCCATGGATGTTTTCAGAAAACCCCAAAATAACAGTATTGTAGTAAATGCTGCCTTGTAACTGCAAATGTCAATCAAAAACATGTCAAGTTAGATAAAAAAGTTATTCTGATCACATGACAACATTTTGACTAATACTCAAATACGTGCATATACCACCTGAACCATTCAATCAAATGGCAAGTGAATAATTTCCTCAACAACTGGTTATTAAATTTATGATTGGAATCATTTACAAGAACAAATATTTATAAAAATAAACATTATGTATTCAAAATGAAAGAAGACCATTCAAAATCTGTCCTTTAAAGTTATTTAAATTATGTTTTTTGGTCAGTTTTAATAATGAATCCCACAAGGTAAGTTTAAGAGGGTTAAACAAAGACTTAAAACAGCAGTTATTATTATGATTAGAAAGCAGAAATATATTCTTGATTCATTGCCCCTTTAAACAACTTCCTTTATCTATAGTACAAACTCCCCACTTTTTAAGATTTTGCCATGTTTTCGTGTAGCAGCACTCTGAGTTAGCAATTTTGTAATGTTAGAGGTTTAGGCATAGTAATAAAATAAGAAATCAGTACTACATATCTGAGTCTAATGAAACATTAAATATGATGAACTGAAGGGAGAATTACCCTCTCCCTTCAGTTTTTTTCCCTCTTCTAGTATGAATTCATTAATCATATATGTGTTAATACATTATCTTTCATTGACTCATGAGATAAATAATACATTTTTACTAATGCTTTGGTAAAATTAAAATATAGATTTAAATTCTGATTTCAGTTGCTGAAAAAGACACGGATGGCTTCTTTTTTTTTTTTTTCTGTGCGAACTCGTTTATGAGTCATGTTGATTTTAGAGAAAACAGCAAAAACAGCAAAAGTCAAAGTATAAAATGGAATTATTTTTCTCTATTAAAAACCAGGTCTGACACAAATTCCCTAAACATCACCACTGCCTCATAAAGTCATTGTGGAGCCAATATTTAGTGAGCTGTTAGGAATACTTACTGGCAGTCCATATATTCCTCACTCTGCTTATTGGAGAAGGTTATTGTTATTCATGTGATGGATAGAAACGCAAAATGAGTTCTCTGAGAGACCATAACCCTGCAGGTTCATAATTCTTCTCTGACGGTACCACATTAGTCATTTCAGTGACTTAATTTTTGAATCTGTTTCTGTCTCCCTGAAGGAACCAGAGAAATTCTATATAAAATGTATCCAACCTGAAAAGAAGACTCAGTTCTTTACCTCAAGTAAGATAAATTAGACACATGGAAAGAAGACTGTTATAATGCCTGGGTGATATGGAGAAGCACAACTAAATATTTTGGAAGGACACAACAAGCATCCTTCTATGATTATTTTAGATCAGGGGTCAGCAAACCCCAGCCTCCAGACCTGCTTTTGTATACCCTGCACACTAGGATTAGTTTTTACATTTTTAAAGGGTTGTAATAAAAATTAAGAAAAAATATGCGACAGAGACCATATGTGGCCTGTGAAGCCAAAAATATTTCCCATCTGGTCCTTTGCAGACACATGCTGACTCCTGTTTTAGGGCAACCTGATGAAATAATGGGAGATGACTAAGCCTACAAAACCACACATCTGAACGCCTTGTTAAGGGGCGATTATTCGCGTGGCGTGTGGGAGTTGGCTTGATCCACTATCAAGATAACCTTCAATCACCTACTGTCCACTTTCTTCAAGACAGCAAAGTCCCTGTCTCTCACATGTTTTCACTGATTCCTAGATTTTAAATAGTATTAAAAAAAGACTTCTGAGTTAGACATGAGCTTACATCAGTAAGAAGATTTACTATGTAAGGGAGTCCCAAACTAAGGGCAGAGGCACAGCCAAAATGTAAGAAAGTCTTGGAATAAGAAACTAGAAGACTATTTGGGTTTATGGCGATTTTCAAATATGCCCTCAAAATCTTAGACATTCCTCCATTCAAGAGGTGGAGTTTAATTTTCCTCCCCTTGAGTGAATACTGGACTTAGGGCCTTGATTCTAATGAATAAAATATGGTAGAAATGATGGTATGTCACCTTTGACATTAGATTACAAAAGGTTCCATTTCTGTCTTGAACATGCTCTCATTTTCCTGAGTCACTTGCTTTGGAGGAAGCCAGCTGCCAAGTCAGGGGAAAACAGATCAGCCTATGGAAAGGCCCACATGGTGAAGAATTGAGTGCTCTGGCCAATGGTCAGTAAGAATATGACCAGAGCCAGCATCCTCATTTGACAGTGTATGTGGGAGGGTGTGGTGAGTATATGGGGACACTGAGCTGAGTAGACACTACAAATATTTTGTTTATCCCACCATCAAGCAGCTGTGGATGTGAAGGATGCACCACAGGTTGAGTCGATTTTAATGTATTTATGTCTTTTTCCTTTCACAGTCTGCTTTTATCTTCATAGATTGCAGCTCTTCATGATCCAGCCCAGTTTATTGAATCCTTTCTCTTTTGAAACTGATGTTTGAGTTTCTAAGTCCAGAACAGTGGGTTTTCTTCCAAGAACTCCCAATATTGCCTAAAGAGAATTACCCTCTGACGATTAAAGCTGTTCATCTCAGCACTCTCCTTTCTCCCCACCTCCCTCTGACACTACCCTCCATTTTGTTCTACTTCACCAGGTCTTCTTCTACCCATTCTCTAGATTTTCCTCCCTGTGCACTTTGGGACAGCACTGCCAACAGATAACCTGCCGCCCTCCAACCCCACACCCTGATACCTTGAGTTCAAAGAGCTATGGATGTGAAATGTCATTCCTCCTTACCTGATCTAGCCCTCTCATGTGTATACAGGAGGGAACAGAAACTTGTGTGTAAGTAGTTTCAGAAACAATCTCCTTTGACACATGGCATTAAAACATGTAAAGGTTGGTTTGGTCATCATTTGTTTTTCATGTATTGAATATTTAATATTACTTAATATTATATTGTGTATTATATTCTGATATAATAAGAAATATATATTGCTCTTTGTCTCTAGTTCCTGGCATAAAGCTCCTAAAACCTCTGTAATTTTCTGATAAAGGTGATAGAAACATCTTTGTTATACATAATAAGCCCTTTTCAAACATACCTGAGTATATGCTAATGAGGTGACTCTTGGTGGCTTCTCAGATAGCTTCAGGATAGGGGCAGGTTACCAGAGATCTCAACCATATTATTGTACGGTTGGTACTTTCATCCCCATCCCTGAACACTGGGGCTGGGGATTGAGTCAATCACCTATGACCAATGATTTAATCGATCATGGCTTATGTAACGGAACCTTCGTAAAAACCTTAAACAACAGGGGTGGTGAATGCATCCACATCCTGACCATGCCTTATTCCAACTCCACAGAAGCTCCTGCATTCAGGACCCTCTGGACTTCACTCTATATTCCTATTCATCTGGCTATTCATTTGTATCCTTTATAATAAACCAATAACAGTAAGTAAACTGTTTTCCCTAAGTTTCATGGGTTGGTCTAGCAAGTTGGAGAACCCCTAGAGGGAGTTATGAGGTCCCTTTACTTTATAGCCAGTCAAGCAAAAGTATGGGTAGCCCAGACTTACAACTGGCATCCGCAGTAGTCTTAGAGGACTGAGCCCTTAACCTGTGAGGGTTTGACAATAACTCCTGGTAGTTGGTGTAGGAATTAAATTAAATTATAGGACACCTAGTTGATGAAGTTGGAGAGTTGGAGAATTAGTTAGTGTGAGGGAAAAACCAACACCTTTGGTGTCTGAAGTATTGTAAGTAGGAAGAAAACATAGTAGTAGTAGCACTTACTCACTGTGCTAAATGCTTTACATATGTTATATCACTTAATCCTCACCCAAACTACTGTGAAATGAATACCATCTTTATTATTATTATTTTTTATATAAGGCAATTGAGGCTTCCAATTAAGTAACGTACCCGAATTCCCACTGATCAAGTGAAGATTTAGACCTGGTCTAACTACTCTAAGATTATGTCCATATTCTGCTTCATGCCTCTTTTGCAGCACCGGAAAAACATGCTAACAAAGTCATTGCTGGTTAATGCTGACAGGAAATCACCTTCAGCTCCCAAAGATCTTTGTTAATAAAAAAAAAAATAGCTTTGAGGTAGATTTAGCTGTTGTCAAATAACCATCGGTCTGACATCATGGGGACTATTCTCTTCCCAGGAAAAGGAAGATTTCAAAACCTAAATTATACACAAGGTAGGCAATCATAGAAGAGAAAAGGATTAACAGGCTTCCTGTAACTGTAACAACCATATTCTGCTTTCAGAAGCAATGCTTTATTACCATGTTCACTGCTCTTTTAGTCCCTAAAGAACTCTTTCAACAATGATTTATCTTAATTTAATTTTTTTTTTCCAGGAAAGCAAGCAGTACACTTCATTCAAGAGAAATGATTTGCAGTCATGGTAAATTCCCTTTGTTTGCTTACTCATTTGTTCATTCATTTGGCCACCTACAAATATTTACTGAGTGCCCGATATTAAAAAATGTCATTTCTCTAAAATACTATCAGCCCTTTCACTTTTAGAGGTAAATATATTTGAGACTTATGGCTGCATTTGTGCTCAGTATATATATTTTTTATAATACACTGTCTGCTTTAACTAGAGTTGAAGTTTTATAGTAAAAATCTATTACCCCGGAGATGAAAAATTGGCCTACAGCCAGTAATAATTGATAGTTTTTCAACATAAAGAGCAAAGAATATTCTATAAACTAAAAAAGAATGACACAAACAAACGAGTACATTCCAAACTTATGTATGTTATAATTTTCAGGAAACTGGCTTTTTATTTCTTTTCTCGGCTGAAACTTCACTGTTAGCTCATAAGGGCTTATGATTCTTTTGGCTGGTACCTGTTGAAGAAATAATGGCAGACTGACTGAATGGAGAGCAACAGATAGATGGTTAGGAGTCTTTCTACACAGAGAAAAGTAAAATTATAAATCATTTTAGGGAAAGAATTCCTATGGCAGGAAAAAAATAATTTGACCATACTTTTTTCTGGGATACCAGCAAGACTTCCTCCTTGCTCTGAATGTGATTTTACTGGATGGAGTCAGTTTTCAATTCTACACTCAGGCTATTTAAAAAGGCATTTTGTTTTCTGGATTTTTTTCCCCATAGAAAGGAAAAATTGATATCTTTCACCTAATGAAATAATAATAATAGTACTACTACTAATTATTATTAATAATAATGGCTATCTATTTTTGAATGCCTACTATATATTTACATGTCAGACTTTAGGCTTATTCTTTTATATATATTTTGTTGCTAATCTTTCCCCAAATCTCTGAAAGTAAAGATTATTATTCTTATTATACAGATGAGAAAGCTGAAGCTAACAGGGACTTATGTAAGTCTACAGGTCAGTAAATGGCAGAGCTGGGACTCAAACCCAGATCTGGCTGCCATTGTAGCCTGGGCCTTCTCATTATACTCTGTATAATGCCTCTCCAACTGACTTTTGAGCCAACTTATTGTATGAAAATACTTATGCTATATAATTAAATTTTATGCAGAATTCTATTTGAATTAGAATTTAAATAATTTTCCAGACATAAATTTATTGTGAAATCATTCCTCTTTGTACACCAGGAACCTCTTCTGAAGACATCTTTTGGCAGTTGAGAGATGCGATGTTTTATGTTTTGCAGATTACTAACTTTTGTGGTCAGTGAGCTAGACTGCTTCAAAACTGTCCTTATGAAACTTTGTATTTGGAAATCTAACACTGTATAGTATCAATGAAAAAGTTGAAAAGTAAAACTTCAAGATGCAGCCTCTTAAGATCAAAGGCTGAATTTGAAAATCAGGTCTTAAACCCATAAACTGGCTTATTTCTAAGAGTTCTTTTCTAAAATGAATCCTAAGAAAACCTTGACCTCCAAAAACAAACTGAAGGACACTAGATATTGAAAGATGGAGCTGGTAAAGTAAGATTAGACAGCTAAGTAGATGATGAGGTCCAACTTCCCCTAATTTAATGAGTGGTAGATAAGGAAATCGGCAGCAGTTGAACACCAAGAGAGAAGCAATTCCCTGTGGCTGCCAATACGTAAACATCAGGCTTCTAAAGACAAGGTTAATGCAGAAGCCAAAGAATTTCCCAGTATAAACAGAAAGCTCAAATTTCCCCTTTGCCTGGGGCTGCCATTTAAAATGAAGCCACTCATAAACAGTACTTTTGGCATTCCTTTGACCCACTGTCAAACAACTAGGAAATGACATTTTAAAAAGTGAACACACACAAATTTTAAAAGTCTAACTTTATGCCACCTTCCAATGCACTCTCTTTTAGACTAACAATATTGTTTAGTTTCTTTAGGTACTATTATTAGTTCCAGGATCTCTCCACAAGTTGGTTTCCCACGGACACGTTCCAGCCACCACAGACAGTTATGGTGGGCTTTTCTTTCTTTTTTTTTTTCCCCTTTATTTCCCCTTTTGATGTTTTATCACTTTTCCCACTGCATTGGTTTTCATTTTATATCTCCTTCCATCACTTTCACTTGCACCTGCTTCTTTTCCGTCCTTGGCGCTTATCTCTGGTTGGGTACGCCTCATCTACAGCTTTTCTCCACACCTCCAGTGTTCAAGGTGGGACTTTTGAGCAGTGTCAGTGCTTCCTTGAAAATTCACATGATCTTTCATAATGAAGAAAGAGTGGAAAGGAGGAGAACAGATTGATAAAAATGTATATTATTAGCCATCACATTGTGTCCTTTTAACACTCATTGTCTCTCTAACTTAGAAAACAAAGACAACAATTCATTAATCAGTAGTATTTACTGATGATGGATTGTGGTGAAATGTTCACCATACTCTTGGTCTATGAGTTTTAAGCATAGTTGACCAACTCTTTCCCTCACCTTTCTAATCCTAGAGTTTTTGTGTGACCTAGGCCTAGCAATGCACATCCCTGGGCACAGTGACTAGCTCAGGGGTAGGCACTTGAAAATGCCAATCAGAGGCAATGAAACTCAATTCCAGATCTTTCACTGGAGCCATTCAGGAAGAATCACATCTTCTTTCTTTTTTCTTTTTTCTTTTTTCTTTTCTGGGGTTGATGCGAGGAGCCTGTTGCCCCAGCAAGGGAAGGATGTCCGAAATAGAGCCAGCACAGAGGGAGGGAGAACATAGAGATGATGAGGAAGAGCCAGTCCAAACGCAATTGTTTGAGTTTCTGATCCAGCATTGCCTGGTCTTTTCAGATACAGGTTTGCTTAACCAGTTTGATTTCGCTTTTTGTCCTTAAATCTGAGCGCCTTGGCTTATGCAAACTACGTGATGGATTGCTTATGATTTTCACACTTGGTTGTACATTGGCAACGCCCTGGGAGTTTAAAAAATTACTGATTTAAAAATATCCATGGACTGGTTTGTGCAATGTCATAGGTAGTCCTCACAATGTCACAGTCCCAGCCATGTTGAGCTCTGTCGTGATTATCATCAGAAAATGCCTACTGAGTGTATCATTGCACATGAAGATAACTTTCCAAAGAGAATGTCATAGACAATTCTGGGATTATCTTTTAGTTTATTTCTCATTTCTTTTATATCCCCCATCCTTTGAATTTAGTGCCCCTGTGCCCTCATCTACCATCAAAATTGTCTCTTAGGGAAAAAGAACAGTGCCAGTTTGACTTGGCTACAATACAATCCCCATTTCCTATTACTCCTCTGGTGGCAAACATTCAAAATGCAAATTTTCATGCACAAAGGAAGAATAACTCTTGAAATAATACTTGATGCCACAGAGGACTTGAAGCTCACACTTGATTTAATAGAGCTGCATAGACAGCAGAGTGTGACTGACTGCTCAGCAAAAGCAACAGAATTTAGTCAGCAAATTTTGAGGGGAAAGTAATTTTAAACAAACAACAACAACAAAACTAAACAGAAATAGTATATGATAATGTAATTGAACTTCAACCCATCACAAAACCAAGGGCTTTGGAAAATACTAGCAAGATCACACAGATTAAATCCTTCATCTTTCAGAAGGAGAGACTGGCTATGATCGATTAGCATAGAGTGGAATTCAGAGTTTTATTCCCACAACTGTACCCACTTTTGATCTCTCCACTCCTGAATTTTAAGCCCCATGATTATAGAAAATAGATATTCAGACTTCTATACTCATATCTTCCTGTTTCTGCTTGCTTTCCATTAGTAGTCTCTAGGTTTTTCTCATTCCATAAGGTTTTAACAATTAAGTTACAAATGTATGTATGCATGTTTGTATGTATAATGGATATTGGTTTGTGTTTTAAAAAAAATGGCTACACCAATATAAGCCTATTGCACAATGGACTGTACACTGAAAGGTTTAACCAAAATTGGGCAATTAATTTTTTTGGCTGTGGTTGTAATGGAAAGCCTATATGAAGACCATTCTGGCAATGAGAGGAAGTCATTGAGAAGGTTTGATCTAGCCAGCTGTGTCCTCACATTCAACCATCCAAATAGTCCAGTCATTCTATTTTAGATAATGCTTCTCAAATTGCGATCCACACATCTAGCACCCAGATCTGGTTTCTAAATACTATTCTCTACTATAAGGAACCAAAGCTTCTTGAGAAATGGCTCATGTCAGGGCTTATGCAGAGAAAGTATAAAATGAACTTTCTAGTTAGCTAGAAAGCAAGGAAGTGCTAAAAAATGATAGGGCATGTCAAATGGACACAGAAACCACCTTGAAGAAATACTTGATAGTAGTCAATTATAATCCATTAAGTAGAATAAAACACCATGAGTTCATGATGATATAAATAAGCAAATAAATGAATACATTGAAAGATTGATGAAGAATGGAATGTTTGCATAGTTTAACGTACCTCCCACAAAATACAAATTAACTACAAATGACGAAAAGAGTAACTAACTGCACAGTTTAGGAGCCTTTCACACACCACTTTAATGAAATAATCAAAGTGAACATTATCAGTAATGAGTTGAATTGAAATTATGGGCACTTCATAGCATGCCATGAGAATACAATATCACCTCTGAGACAGTTCTGTAAAGATGCCTAACTTGAATTCAGTCATGAAAAATCATTAGACAAATACAAATTTGAAACATTTTACAATAAAACTGGCCTGTGATCCTCAAAGTCTCAAGATCAATAAAGTCAAATGAAGGCTGAGAATCCCTTCCAAACTGGGGAGTAGAGTCATGACAACAAAATAAACCAAGTGATTTTGAACTGGATCTTTTTGTTATGAAGGATATTATTGGGAAAACAAATAAGGTCTGAAAATTAGATGGTAGTAATGTATCAATATTCATTTTCTGATTTTGATCTTTTTTTTTTTTTCTTCTGTGCTCATGTAGGAGGACTGGCCATGTTTGTAGAAAATGCACAGTGAAATATTTGGGGGCAAGGGACACTAGATCTGCAACCTCTGCAACCTACTCTCAAATTATTCTGGAAGAAAATAGTTCTTTTCACTGTACTTGCTAATTTGCTATATGTTTAAGATTGTTTAAAATTTTTAAAAAGTACATTTAAAAAATGGTGCTCCAAAGATGCACTGCATCTAGTTAATATGCAGCTTTCTGAGTTGTTTGAGAGCTAGGACTAGAGGCGAGAATTCACATTTTTGGCATTCACCATATGTGGCAGCTTTAGACTGAGGGAGTAAGAAGGCCTCCAGAGAGTAGCAGTTTGCAACCATTCACCCAGCACTCAGCAAAACTGCCCCACTTTCGCTCCACATTCTAGCACCAGCCTCCTCATCCCTCTGCCTCTTTCCTCCCAAACTTCATATCTACTTTCTTTCTTCCAGCAGCAAAGACTGTTAGGGAACAGTGGGGAATTCTCAGGGTAGAAAATTGAGAAATGATTCAAGTGGATCTGCTAGCGTTTTTGTCCAAGGAGAATAGAGTACTCCAGTTTTCTGTGTATCATTCCTCAAGCAGGGCAATCCCTGGAGGTAAAGTCATTTCCTGAGACTGCCTCTGATAGCTCCAGAGTGACAGGAGTTAGGCGAAAACAGGCATGCTTGAGCAAGGCATTAGGAGAATGTGGCATGCGTCCAGGTAATTCCAGTGTAGGTGGACCGTTTTAAGGCTCTCTCTGGTATAATAGGAAAGCACAACTTTGTTACACTAGAAAATTGAAATTTTGAAATATAATGGCGAAATCGTGATGTGAAAATCCAGTGCTGTTCAAATAGCAATACTTCTCTGTAAGAACAAAACAAAACCTTTCTCTGCTGAAAAATTCATATTTAATATTATAAGCTCTCAAATGTCCTACTGGCATGGTGTCAACATTGAAAAAAAAATGTTTTAGCTCTATATACCCAGGGATCAAGTTTCACAAAACAAAGACAAATGCATATGAGTGATGCATTCTTTAGCCTCAGTTCTGGAAATCAAAACAAATGGTTAAACACATATAGTTTGAATTACTCACAGACGCCTATAAGATTTAAAGAAAGATACTTTAAAAATTATTAAAAGACCCACTATATGTGCCCTGATCAACTGCTTTTTTCTTTTATTATTTTTAGGAGCTAACTTAGGATCACCTTTCATGTGAGTTTTCTAGGTAAATTTAGAGGACTTTTAAAAAAAGTTTCCCCATCTGTGAAAAAAGAAGGTTGCCCTAGATACTCTCAGAGGCCTATCTGGCTATTAAAACCCATGATTCAGTGCTTTTGAGTTAAGGATGGAAATATTTACTGGTTATGAAGGAAAGAGCTCATAAAGAATCATGTTCATGAATTTGATGGTTATGTAGAATTACAGAATTTGGTATCCAGAGAGGACCACAAGATTATTAGATGAAGGATTTGATTATTGCCTAAGAGATGAAAATAGAATTCAGGTGTACTGGTTTCTAGTTCAGGGCTTTTTCCACTAGCTTACAACTTTTTCCCATTCATTTCTTCTTCCCTCTTTCCCTTTCTACTTTCCTTCTTTCCCTCCTTCCTGCTTTTTCTCCTTCCCTCCTGAGCTTCACAATCATAAGTGACAATTTATGATCGTCCATTAACTGGGAAGTTGATGACTGAAAATAAACAAATAATAATAACGCCTCTTGTGGGTAGGAGAACATTTTGGATTCCATACTATTTAAATCATCTAAAACAATCTTTCTGTGAGTTATCTTTTTTGTTAATACTCTGTGTTTTCTTTCTTTTGTTATTTAGGAGAATTTTTTTTTTATGCCTGAATGTTTTGCTTTTGCTTAATTGGAAATTTAGTCTCAAGATTGGCTAGTATAGCCTTCCTAGGGTGGAGCAAACAAAAAGTACCTGGATAGCCACAACGGGGGATAGAATGGAAAGAATATTTTTCCCAAAAAGTTTGAATTAGTGTAAGCTAGATTCAATAGTTATAGAAAAGGTAAAAAGACTCATACTTGATTCTTCTCTTTCTCTCAGCCGTCATATCCAATGTCAGTAAACTCTGTTGGCTTTACCTTTAAAATCTGTCTAGAATCAGACTAATTATCCCTCCTTCCCTTCACTGCTGCTTGGGACAAGCCACCAATATTTTTGTTCCAGTAGACTCTCTACCTGTTTTTGCTTCAATAGACTCTCTGCTTAGTCCCCTACAATCAGTTCTCAACACAACAACCAGAAGTTCATTTTAAAATGCAAGTCAGATCATGTCCTTCTCTGCTTAAGCTTAAAATGTTATATTCTCACTTCACCTAAGGAAAAAGACAAAGTTTTTTGTATTTTTCTTTACATGGCTCACAGTTACCTGGACAATGATTGTCTAAATAGAGTCCTCATCCCAGGGCACCAGCAGCATTGGAGAATTATTAGAAATGTAAATTCTCAGGCATCCCAGACCACCTGAATCAGAGACTGGGTTAACATGCCCCCTGGTGATTACGACGCACTCTCAATTATGAGACTCACCTGTCTAATGGGACCAACCCCAATGATCTCTCCAGTTACTCACACTGACCTTCTTGCTTTTCTTATAATAAGTCAGACCTCTCTCTCTCTCACTAGGGCTTTGGTGCTTGCTACTTCCTTTACTGGTAAACTTTTTTTCCCAGGTAGCTACTCAGTTTACTTTTTTATGTTCTTCAGGTTTTTTCTCAAATTCAACTTAATAATAAGTGAAGTCCAGTATATTTGAAACTTTAACCTACCTCTCCCCTAAGTATCCCCCACCTATCACCAACTTAAACACAAATGAGCATCCCCTGTCTCTTCTTTCTAGCTTTTTGCCTGGCACTTGGCTTGGGGTCCCTCATGAAGCTTCTGTCAAGATGTCAGCCATCTCTACAGTCATCTGCAGGCTTGCCTGGAGCTGGAGGATCTAATTTTAGCCAGAATAGCTCTCTCATATGACTTGTAGATTGGTGCTTGCTGTTGGCAGGAGGCCTCAGTTCCTTGCCAGGTAGACCTCTCCACAGTGCAGCTGGAGTGCTCTTAGGACATGGCGGCTGCCTTACCCCTGAGCGAGTGATCTGAGAGACAGCTAGGCAGAAGCCACACTCTTTTATGACCTAGACTTTTGTGACCTAGAATGTCATGCTCTGTCATGGGATATTCTGACCCAGAACCATCAAGGTAAGACACTCTCAAATTTCTGACTGACAGAAAGTCTAAGATACTAAATACCATTGTTGTTTTAAGCTGTTAAGTTTTTGGATAAATTTTCAGGCAACAATAGATAAGTAATACTTCATGTGCCACTATTTGACTTACCATATAGTTCATTTAATTTTTAAAATCTATCAACTGCCACCCCTACACATACCCTAGAATATAAGCCCCCAAAAAGAAGGGTTTGTGTGTGTTTCCTCAGTGTGTAGAATAGTGCCTATATTGTCAAATAGTAGATATTTACAAAAGCATGTGGAATAAACACGTAGAGAAGCTATGTATTTAGCTAAGCTAATATAGTTGGAGGAGGGAAGGGTGCTGTGGGGTGTCTCTGTGGTACCACTATTTTGTATAACTCTAGTGGACACCATTTGCAATGTATTCCATACACATGAAGACATCTGAGATCACAGCTCCCTGTGAAATTTATTTTGACCTTGCCAATTCCCTGAATGGACTTTCATGAGGTGACATCAGCCACAGTTTAAAACAAACTTATTCAGGAGAAAAAGACCATAGGCAGTTAGAACAAGAGCCAGCCTCAGCAGAGAGATCCTTGGTCTAGCATTTGATAGAAATAACAGAGAATCATCAGACTTCAAGAAATCATGGGGGCTGGATAATGAATGTCTCAGTGGCAAAGTCTAAACTGAAGACCAATAATCAAAGTCCACCTTCTCCCTCATGTTCCTGACGTAACCTGGTATTCTCATAAAGTTTTAGAGACAGGAAGTAGAAGTTGAGGAGTGATTCAATGCAAAGGCTATGTAAATATTGAGAATACACTAGTTCCTTGGGAAACTTGACTTGAAGAAAAACAAGATTTAAATTTTGAAGGAGATGGACTGGAGAAAGTCCATTTGGAACAGGAATTAACATGGTTGGGGAAAGGACAGCGTTTGCTAAGTGATCCTAAGGGAGACAGAAGAGAAAAAACCTAGTGAGATATGAAATTCAGTAAATGCATTTTAAATCTTATCTCTATTTGTAGGTAGGTAGGTTTTGGCTATTCTCACTATTTTAATATGACACATATTAAAATAATTTACACATATTAATAAGCAAAGTAAGTAAGTTTTTGGTGGGAAGGAGCTCTTCCTGTTGCAAATACAGTACACTGACTGACTGGATCATCTGTTCAGAGACTGTGACAGGTGATTTCCATATATCATCTTGTTTAAATCTCCCCACAGTCCCACAAGATAGATTACCTCCCCCCTCATTTAATATTAGAAAACTGAGTTTTAGCTTATAAAAACTCCCCAAATAGGAATCATAACTTGGACAATCAAGAGCTCTATCTACATTCATGCTGAACTGTTTCTCCATAGGTAGGAAGGAGTGTTCCTATATGTTGTATCCTAAACCAGGACACCTCCAAGAGTGAAAAAAAACGTTGCTAATAATATGCCAAGGACAACAAATATAAACAGGGATCACTCTGAGTCAAACAGGACCAATGATTCTCTAGCTAGGTAGGTTTTGGCTGTTCTCACTATGAAAAATGCCTTGATACTCACATTCTCTAAACTCCATTTAAAAGCAGACTCTGAAATAAAACTCCACAGTCATAACCACAACTCTGTTTAGTGGGTAAATGCGGAAAGCACAACTAAAAATGAAATAGACTGTTAGTAGGTCCTTCTGCTAATTTGCAGCAGAGGGTGGCTCAGAATGGCCTTGAATCAAGTAGAATGTAGAGTATAATTAAAGCAAGGTGGTGACATAGGCTTTTACTGCATTCTAATTTTTATCATGGAAATTTACATTTTGCTTAATTTCTTGCTATTTTA
The DNA here is from genome assembly GCF_014176215.1 of Rousettus aegyptiacus. Taxonomy (NCBI): domain Eukaryota; kingdom Metazoa; phylum Chordata; class Mammalia; order Chiroptera; family Pteropodidae; genus Rousettus; species Rousettus aegyptiacus. The sequence continues at coordinate 32,891,209 of NW_023416287.1, read as the reverse complement.
AGTTCTATAGGATAAAAACAATTTTTTTCCATGAGAAAGCTGCTTTTATTTATTCTCGCTTTAAAAAAAGCTGGCCAATCACTAAGCTAAGCTTCTTTGAGTGATGGCAAAGTCAAAATTATGACTGCCTGATTTTACCCTTCACTGCACTTGTCACAAAAATTAAATTAAAGATCATGCTTATGAATATAATGCATGAACTGCTTCATGGTGTTCTAAAAGACAGACTGTCCCTTCTGTCCAGCCACATACAAAACAGCATGTCATGGGATACTTTAATATGCAGAGAAAATAAGAAGACAGAGGGAAAATTCTGCCTCTCAGGAAATCCAGAGTGAATTCTACCAATGGTTCATATATTCAGAAAAATTTATTTTAGTAAAAACAATAATAATAATACTTCTAATAGCAATGCTAGATCCTTTACACTTGTATAATGCTTTCTAGTTTTCAAAATGTTTCCACATGTAATTTCATCTGACAAAAGAGATCATTAATATTTTAAAGTGCAGTATAAGGCTGCCTGATTTAGCATTGCAGGAGCTCAGTTTCCTGAAAAATGAGCATCACATGTAGGCTTGTTGAATATTCTATGCAGAGGCAATTGTAGAGCAAGAGTCAAAGTGCCAGTGCTTTCAATAAAAATATGATGGAAAAATAGCATTCATTACCGAAAGCCACTGAAGGAAATGTATGTATGAAGAAAATTACTGTTCTAAACTTGTTGAATTTTAGAAGTATAAATTCTCTTTAATTTTTTAATAAAAATGTTTTTATTTTATAATTAGGAAATAATTCTTGCCATATATATTTTTCAATTACACAGACATTCTAGAAGTTGCATATTAAAATTTCAAAAATCTGTCCCAGACTGTTCCCCACTTCTCCAAGAAAATTCCTGAGGTCATCTGATATATATCATTCCAGACTATGTATTATAAATGTAGGTATGTATATACATACCTATATAAGTACATATATATGTATATTTGTATACTTATAGGTGTGTACTATCTACTAATCATTTATGTATCCTATCTTTATTTCTATCTATTTATCTGATTCTTGAATATGGCTGAGCTGATGCTTCTGTAAGGAAACTTCTTAGAAGCAGGAAATGATGAAGGAGATTGAATTAAGATTTATAAACAGTCACTAAAATTATTGTTTGCTTTTAGGTGTTTGGCAATTTGAGATGGTCTAGACTCTAGAATAGTGGTTCTCAAACTTGAACATGTATCTGATTACTGTGCCCCAACTTAGAGATTCTGATGCAGTAGGTACGGGATGGGGGCCTAGAATTCATATTTCTAACAAGTTCCCAGGTTATACTGGTGATGCAAATATGAGAATACCCTCTAAGGACCACTAGCTAGAGCTTGGGTTTTTATATACACAGCAGAAGCAAGCACTAGAGCTTGGGGTTCAATGAACCATACATGTGATACACAGAGGAACAAGTTCTTTAGTCCTAAATATAGTGGAAAATTTTCCTGTCTCAGTTTTATCATTGGTTGGAGAGGAAAAAGGGAAGAAAAAAGACTTTGTTGAGATTTCCTGATTTTATATACACACTAATAAGGTTTAAAGACAGTAGCAAACAAAACAAAACAACAGCAACAAAAATTCTGAGCCAAATTTGTAGTTTAAGGCATTTCTAAATTGGTAGTATCTTTAGGTACCTCAGAAAACAAAATGTAAATAAATGAGCTCCTAACCCAACTTTAAAAAAACTTCCACAAATAAAAATACAAGAAACATGACAACAACAACAAAAAAAGACAAAATATACAAAGAAATAACAATAAGTGTGAGTCTGGAGAAACAAAAACAATAAACTACAGATTCGACTTACATAGATTGGAGATATTAAAATCTCAGATAAGGTTTATTGTAAAAGATATTTTATGTGTCAAATAAAAAATGGACATGTATATTTTTAAAAGAACTAACTAAAACTTGTAAAATGAAAATTGTAATAATTAAAATGAGAAACCCAGAGAAGAGTTAAACATCAGATTGAAGCTGTATAGAAAACTAGCAAATTGAATGATAGACTTGAAAAATTAACAAGAAATTGTCAGAGACAAGGACACATAAAAAATATAGGTTAAGTGTTATGAAGGACAGAGAAAGGAGGTAGTGAAGAAGTAATATTTGGTGAGGTGATATGTGAGAATTTTCAGAACTAATGAAAGATGTCCATTTACATATCCAAGAAGCAAAGTAAGTCCTAAGGAGAATAAACAAAAATCTACACCAACGTGCAGATTTGGTGATACAGGAATACCAAAAATAAAGAATAGATTGTCAACGCAGCCAGAAAAAAAAAAAAAGATAACCTGAAAAGAAACAATAATTAGGCTAAGAGATTACTTCTTTACAAATACAGAATTGATAAGACTGTGGGAAAATATCTTTAAAATATGGAAAGAAAATAACTACCAACCTCAAATTCTTACCTAGCAAAACTGCCTTAAAAAAAGAAAAGCAAAATAATATTTTCAGACAAAGCCTGAAAGACTTTAACTGAAGAAACCTCTACAAGACTTACTGCTGAAGAATAGAGGAAAGAGTGTAAGAAAAGCATGTTTTAGTAAAGGTACTAAGTTTTCTATGCTATTCTTTCAGTAATTATTTTTTAAGAAAAAATAACACCTAAATTAATGGGAATTTGGAATTGATGAAACTAGTGTCAATCAGGCTTTTTTTAAACAATTCTTCCTATAATTTGCTGGTTCATAGATAGCATTATGATTTACATCAGATGCTAACCATGCAATTAGGGGTCTGAAATTACTAACCTTATTATAGGCATAGTGTTGAAGTGAGTCAAATCAAGTACACTGTGTTTCATAAAAGTCCAATCAAAATAATGAGAATAAATCTCTATATCCAAATGTCCATCGTATAAAAAATGCAAGTAAATACATTTAGAAATACTTTAGCAAAATATCTACTAAAGTAATAATACTGCTTTCAATCAAGGCTGCAATGATGGCAACACATCTTCTTTCAGTAAAACTAGTTTTAATTTTCAGAAGGGTGAAAAGGAAACAGATTAGAGAAGCTTTGCTATTTCTAAAAAAAAGGAAGAGATCCTGACATTATCAAACTGCCTAGATTTGGGTAAGTTAAAGAACTATTTGCAGTATGTACTTTAAAAAATTTTGTAGAATGAGAAAATTTGACCATATGCTCTCAAAATTCTTCTGGAACTAAGTACAGTTATTATGGTTTTATATGCTGGACAATCTTGGTGAGTTTGTGTTTCAACTCCACTCTAGGATCCTTTTGGAGAATGCATATTATAAGGTAAGCTGCTGTAATCGGTAATACTTATGATGGTTGGAAGTGGGGCAGGGAGCCAGAAATATGAGAGAAGTGTGATAAGGCCAAGTGATAGGGAGTTAAGCTGAGTGATCTATCAATAAAAATACCAGAAGCTTCTTTTACTTAAAAAAAAAAAATAGAGATGACTAACTTGGAAAAGAATTGATAATTCTAAAATGGGAAGACTACAGAGAAGGGTCATGATCCACATTACCACTTTACTCAGTGATACAATATCCATTTGCATATCCAGGAGGAAAGAAAGTGAAACATATACAACAGTATCATACATGAATTCAGAAACACTGATAAAAAATGAATATCCTATCATGAAATCATCTACCATTGACATGTCATATTACGCTTCCTGTCTCACTCTTTACTCAGCAATTTTTACTCCTTTGTCATTGAGGGCATCTTAGGAACAAACACAATTTCCATGTTCTTGTAGAGTGACTAACATTTACATTTCACCATATTGCCACAGAGAGAATGTCCCTGGTAACAAATCCGTAGTGATCCTATTTTTGTGACTCAGAGTAGATTCTGAGGCCATACATTTGGGTGAGGTGAAGCCACATTATTTAGGCATATTAGGGTTATGGAATGATGATTCTAAAAAAAGCATATTATTTAGCAGGTAAAAGAAGTTTTCACACATTTGAAGGAATTACTAGGAGGAATTCCCTTTTTAGTTAAAGGTGATATAACTGCAGCAATTTGTGGCCTACCATGTGCCACTTAGAAATGACAAGTCTCAGGCTCTGGAGAACATCATTTGAGTAGGTTGTGCATGTAAATGGTATAATCACTCAGTGAGGCAGAGCCTCTCCAAGGAAAAGGCAACTGTTGTTTTTGCCCCTAATCCATTTCTCATCATGGCTTTAAGAGACTGTCCAGCAAATAACCTAATTACAGTAGGAAGTGCATACCTTGGCTGTCCTCCCAATCAGATGCTGACAAAGCTTAGCACCTTGGGCCACTAAGAGCTGTCGGGCTTCTCCAGGGTACTAAGTGTTCTTCTCTGAATAATTCTAAACTTTCAAGCAACTTTCAATGAATTAAGACAGTGCGTACCCTATCATGACCCTGATTAGGATAGTAATTATAACAGCCATCACTAATAGAAAGCCTAACCTGTGCTAGGTACTTTACACATACGATTTCTATTGTTTACTACTAGTTGGAAATGTTTACGCCTCACTCCTCACTCAGAGGGCAGATATCTTTTACTCCTGTGCCCTTCTCTACATTCCCTATTTATGAAGAGCCTGGGAGAAAAAACAGCTTCATCTTGAGTCAGATCCACCTGCCTAGAGAAGATGTGTCCTGGCCTGTTCTTCTCCATAAAATAAGCTCACCAGGGCAGCCTCTACCAGGCAACCAAGGATACCAAGGACACCAGTACTTGCTCCTGAAGGAACAGAGGTTATCCTCCATATTCAGGAGTGAAATCCAGCATTAGGAAGCCTGTCTGGGAGCAGGTCAACCAGATACTCTGGTCTGATTTAATTAGTAATAAAGCTAATGTTTTCAATTTCAAACTCCCTTATAACTTTGCCTTCTCAAAGGGTTCGGAACCCAATGAAGGTGAAGGCAGTGTCATTACTTATCATTTAGGACCCTGGCACTCACGCAGATGCTGTGTAGTCATGAGGGTGAGCTGCTCAAAATCACCCTTCAAGAGAGAACTTGTTATGGGGAATGAAGTTAGCTGATAGCTTCCAGCACCCACACTTTTGGATTATTGGCAGCATAATGTTCATGCCAAGCCCATTTTCTCCCTGAAGTTGCTTATAGCCAGTGAGTGAGCAGGGGTAAGGAGATCTGAGAGCCCAGCCATTTCTGCCCAGTACATGGCTCCTCTAATGCCCAATGCTTACATGGGATCTCCCCAGACTTTCGAACTACAGTGCAGTCTGAGGCTCTTCCTAGCTAATCCTCCTTCCTTCTCTTCTCTCTCCTATTCCTGCTCCTCTCCCCTTTAAGCTCCACATACTTTTCCCCTATAAATTCCTTTTACTTCTACTTCATCTTGGCATCTTCTTCCTGGAAGACCCAAGCTGACACCGTCAGTATTATCATACTCTCCATTTCATAGTGAATGAAGTGGGGCTCTGAGAAAGAAAGTGGAAAGCATAAATGCATTCCCCTTTGAGAGGTTTATGCGTGCTCTTAGGTTGGAGGTTAACTTGAAAAAAAATGCGTCATCTACATTTTAAAAGAAAAATTTGAATATCTTGTAAGTGGAACTCTTGTCATAAAAGAGAACAATTGAGCCCAATTGGACCTGCCATTCAATGCAGAAATGCAAAGATACATTGGCTTCTAGAAAATGGAAGAGAAAACTAAAGACAGGAAACATTTCCAGCACCCATTGCTGAGGTTTGATTTTAGACTCAGAATGTATTAATGAGGTAAATGATCCCAATAAGCCAATAGCTATCGCACTGCGCATCAAGTTTGGATCTCAGCCTTTACCCTTACATGACTTCAGAACACTTAACTTGTAAGCACTACCCACAACTTGACACTTTCAAGAAATGGAAAATACATCACGCTGAGAAAATAATTTTTAATTTATTACTATTATTTATGCCTACAGCACCTGGTCTTCCTAGGTAGTCTCCCATCCAAGAACTAACCAGGCTCAACCCTGCTTAGCTTCCAAGATCAGACATTGGGATTATTCAGGGTGGCATGGCCATAGACTAAAAATAATTTTTAAAATTTGATTTTTACCTTAACAAATTAAACTTGAATTTGATTTTTGATTTTTTTTTTTTTTTTTTTTTTTTTGTCCTCACATTCAAGGGAGGGTAATCATATTAGGGAAAAAAAAGAATTGTTTTGTGATTTTTTGAAACTTAACAAATATCTGAACATTAAAGCATACACGTAATTTAAAAATTAAAGAGAAATTTCTTTTCCTGGCATAATGTTTTAAAGGAAGGAGGTACAGGACTTACCCTCGCTAGTGTCTTTCGAGGATTCCGGCTTCTTCGCTTTGCTCTTCTTGTGAGGTGGAGAGAGGACTTTTGGCTCCAATCCCTCTGGAAGTACAAACATTTAAAACATTCTTATTTAAATATTTATCAGCAGGGCTCAACATTGTTAAAGTTTGAAGATTTTTTTTCCTTAGTAAACCCACAAATACAGTGAAGCCTAATGCAGATTCATCTGTCATCATGGCTGAGCTAAAATTTTGGTAAATACCTGTGATTCTCCAATGAAAATAGACTTCAAGTTCAAGCTTAGACACTTTTTTTTTGTTGCCATCATTAATAATTCACACAAATGTGAGTGAAATCTCATATTTTTAAGTTTAAAAATTCTCTGTAAGGCAATATCAAATTATTTTTTTCTTCAGGAGAATTTGATTTAAAACCTCATGGATTAATTGATAGTTGTCATTGAGCAATTTAATCCTCAAAATTTCATCCTCAAACAAGAGGACATTATCCTCTTGATGTATGCAAACCTGTTCTCTCCATAGTATTCCACATTTCAAGAAATGGTATTACTATTTACCCAGGAATTTAACCTAAAATTTAACCTAAAAAACAGAGATATCATTCACAATATTTCTCTTCATTTACTTTTCCAGTAAAACAACCATAAGCGCTAGCATATTCATTCACTGTGCTCATCCTTTGCAATCATCATCCTAATCCAAACCAGCAGTATCATTTACCTTGGCTACTATAATAACCTTCTGAATCATAACTTCTAGCTTTTTAATCTCCCTGCAATCTATTCTCCATGTAACAGCTAGACTTATCTTTTAAGCACAAACCACACGTGGCTCCCTCATTAAAAACAAAACAAAACAAAACAAAACAAAACAAAAAACATTGTTCTTAGAATAAGATCCAAATCCGACTTCATGGCCCAGGACAAGTGTTATTTGGGCTCTAGCTACAACCCAGCTTCATCTCCCATTTTATTGTTAGCTTTAGGTTTATTGACTCTTTTGGTATTCTCCATTCACTACTAGGCTGGTTCCTGCCTCAGGACCTTTGTACCTTCTGCTCTTCTCCACCTCTCTGCAACATATTCTTATGTCTACCACTTTCTCACTTTTTAATCTCAGATAAAATTCAGCTCCCAAGAAAGGCCTTCTCTGACCACCTAATGTTATGAGTCCCAGCAAAGGAAATCTCTCTCGAACTCATTGTTTGGTGTATCTAAAATTACATTGTCTCGTTCTTTATTTCTTTATTGTATGTCTCTCTCCTCTTCACCACACTCAAGAATGTAAGTTCCATGAGAAAAATGCATTTATCTTTCCTAATCTTTTTATTGTCCCTGGTGCTTAGCAGTGCCTTGAAAATTTAATTTCAAATTCTGTTTTATTTCCCCTTCACCCGGGCTTTTTTTAAAGGTCAAAATATAATGGAGTCTGTGCCTAATTCTCACTCTTTTAGCAGCTGTCGCCTTATGCCAAGATTCTAAAATTACAGAGCTATGGCGAATCATTTTTCTTTTCTCATTTATCAAAAAATGAACAAAACAAAAAATGTATTTGCTAAATGCACCATTAAAAATTTTGGCATTGTGGATCACAAAAGTTTTGGGGTACTAAGGTTAGGCTTTCTGTGGTTACAAGTCAGTCACATGTAAGGTCATTACCATGGCTGGGGGGACAATTTTTTTCCAGTGACGACATTAGCAATTCCCCAGACTTCGTCATCAAGTGAGATGGATGTTGACCCTATAGAATGAGTTCAGCCAAAACAGAAATGAGATGCTTAGAAAAACTCACTGAGCACGGATGCTGGGCTCAAAGGGATTGGTAAAATGGTCAAAGAAACACTTGCAATTGCCCCAGGAGAAGACTCTAACTCTCTCATCACCCTGAAAAGTTCAGTCTGGAACTGGACCAAGAGGGACATTTTCAATGTTGGGAATTCACAACCAGCATTTCCTGAAAGTGCATGGTTGAAAAAAAAAATCTTAATTCTTGATTTCCTGTATGAGGATTCTTGGGGAATAGGTGAGGTTTAAAAAGACATCTATTTACCTACATTTTGATATATTTAAGTATTCCCAAAGTACTAGAACTTTATTTTCAAAAAAGTTGTAGGACACCCCTCGGGTCCTTTGTGGGCCTGGATACATGTTAATTATGAACAGTCATCTATGATGTAAGTATAGCATCATTTCACAACCCCTATGGAAGCACTCAAATAAAAGTCACTGACATATATGGCCTCTATGCTCATATTTCTACTTGTGGCTCAGCAGGAACAACTCTCCCTCTTGGCCTGGGGAAGCTAAAGGAATGTTCCTTAAAAGCACCCTATGCTTCTCCTTTACAGTGTGTCACATTACCTATGTTACCTCTGTTTTCAAGCAGAGGGTGAAAAACCTGGATTTTTGCCATGAGTATGGCTTCGTCCCCTCAGGAACTCAACTGTGCTCCTGGCTTTTATGTGACTAAACTGCTATGGGTCACTGCTGATTTTCTGCCCCTGCTGGCTCATGTTGGGACCCATTTCAATAGTGCATGGTCTTGGAAATGAAAGGACATGGGGAGACATTTATGATGCTAGGATTAAAAAAATCGACTATAGCAGGGGTCCCCAACCCCCGGGCTGTGGACCAGTACTGGTCTGTAGCCTGAAAGGAACTAGGCCACACAGCAGGAGGTGAGCGGCAGGCCAGCAAGAGAAGTTTCACCTGTATTTGCAGCTGCTCCCCAGGGCTAGAATCACTGCCTCAGCTCTACCTCAGATCATCAGGCATTAGATTCTCATAGGAGCAGTGGTCCCTGGTGTCAAAAAGGTTGGGACTGCTGGATTAAAGGACTGAAAAGGAATCCCAGGCAGTTAAGCCAGTCTGTTTCTACCACTTCCCACTGGGGCAGAGCTTCTCCTTGAGGATGACCTTGTCCGACACCATCTGAGATGTTCCCACCTTTACTTACTATTAGCGACTGGAGACAGGATCACAAGAGTTAAGGACGTGAGCTTCGGTATCAGACTCAGCTAGACTCTAGCTCTGTCATTTAAGAAGAATTAATCCCTCTTAAGCTTCAGATAATAATAGTCCTGTCTCCTAGAGTCGTTGGGTCTCTTAAATGAGTTCATGTTTGTTGGGCGAATGGTAGAAGGTACATGTTCAAATGAAATATGACTCTGCAGAGGTGTGCTGGTGCTGATTTGAGATAGGTGCACCATCTGATTGTATCTATTGCTCTCAGCTCTGACATCCATTAACTTCATATTTGGTAGCTTGAACAATATCATGGTAGTTGTATTTACACCAAAGAAATCTGAAAACTCTTTAAATGGAGACTTCTCTCACCTAGAAAGTCAGTTTACTAGCATATAATAATTTTTCCAGCAAAATAATAATTTTGGTATTCCAATTATTATTCACTGTCATTCAGAAGCATTTATTGGCCTGTTGATTCACCCAAGTAACCTTTCACTAGTGTCAACTGCATTTTAAAAAATCATTCCAACTTTTCTACTTGTGTGAGAAGAAGAGGTGATGCAGGGAAGAGGGAAGGCAAGAGTTAATGGTCTTGGGAGGCTGGTTCAGACCTGTCTTGCAGAACAACATGCCTGAGTGTGAGATCTGAGCTGAAGCTAGCCTGTTCACCAATGTCTGGCAAGGCCAGCTGGTACATGATGGAACCATCCAGCACAGAAATCCCCCATGACTCCAGTACTCAGGGAGAGCAGCTTCCCAAGCCTATTCTGCCTGAGTGACAGCATCCTTGGCCACTGAGTGTGACTTGAATAGCTGCATCCAGCTGCTGGAGACAAAACTCCCAGGAAGCCTGGTGGGACTAAAATCAGAAATGATGATCCAATTAAAGCCCCCAAACCTCAAATGCTGACTCCAACCTTGTGGGCTTTGTATTAGCATTAATAATGGTTTCCTTAAAATCACTTAGTGGTTTGGATAGCTAGCTGCATCTCATTAAGAAGTCAACTCCCTTTGCCTAAAATGTGTACTTATAGCACTTAGGCAAATGATCCTTAGCAAGATAAGGTCTTCATGCTGACTAGCTGAAAGGGCAGTACTCCCCACAGCTGAAGGATTTTCCAAGGGTACTTCATATGAGCAGGCTAAATGAGAATAGCAAACATTAATATCAAATTCATGGAATGTAATTTAATATTGGGTGACCACTTAAAGTCTATTTTCAACATATAGTTCTTTTAAATAATGAGACATCTTACATGGGTATAGGAATTAACATTTTAATTAAAATTTTGTCTTGGGCTTTATGTTTTACCAAGGGCTAGCAGAGTCCTTGTCTTAGCTTGAATTATCTTAGAATTAGACACTAGACAAAGGTTTGAGTGCTAGTACTTAATTTGAGAGATTATCTTAGGAAACACCAGAGGAGAGTAGAAAGTGAGACAGGAAAGTGAAGGCAGCCAATCCTGGGTGTGCTAATAAGCAAGTTCCATTGTAGATAATCAGGGCTCGATTTTACTGAGGACCTCTGGGCAATGATATTGAATCTTGCTGTACAATCCCATATATTGTCTGTGTATTTGAAATGTGGCTAGTCTAAATTAAGATGTAAATGTAAAACATTAACAAGTTTTAAAACCTTAGTATGAAAAAAGCAAAATATCTAATTAATGATTTTATGTTGCTCATGCTAAATGATGTTTTACATATAGTATGTTACATAAATATTATTAAAATAGTTTTACTTTTTTCTTTTTACTTTTTTCAATGTGACCACTAGAAAATCTGAAATTATACATGAGGCACACGTTATGTTTCTACTGAAAAGGGACAGAATAGAACCTGCCTCCAATGTGTCCTGCAGGGGTACTGAAAACTCTCATCTATCATTGATTGGTTGAGAGCTGTCCAGAGAAATTAATCTCCTGGTATTTTGAGTTTGCTTTCATGACCAGAGAAAAATACTCAACTTAGGGTCACAAGAACTTTCCTTAGAAAGCTGCTTGTATTGTAAAGCGACATGAATGCCAAGGGAATACAGGTAGGGAACTGACAGCTGCTGCTACCATCCCTCTCACACCTCTTTCATTTCTGCTCCTGACTTTTAGATCCTCCCTCCACTTCTCATGCCCTCTGGATCTACTTCCTTGGAGAGAGCGAGGGAACTTTAGGAATAAGACATGTCAGACTGAAGAAGAGTAGAGAGAAGCTATGATCATTGTTCCAAATGAACAGTTATGAAGAAAAGGAACTAGTATTATTTCTCCATGAAGGTAGTGAAAGATCAGGGGAGGGAAAGTGATTTAACTTAACAAGAAGAATAATTTTAACTAAACTTCACCTAATGAAATAAATTGCTTTAGAATTTAAAGAGTTCCTTGTTAATGGAGCGACTCAGACTGAGGTTGTCAGTGATTTGTAGGGAGTTCTAACATTAAATAGGAGCTTATTATACAAAATTAGGACCTCTAAGAAATCCATTTTCATTTTAAAACCTGGCCCCTTTTCATGCCTAGAGTAGTGTAGCTGCTGAAATGGGGAACATGGTGCTCTTTTACTCTAGATAAATCCTATACCCTACCAATATTTGTTAGAATGGGGGCAGAGAAGCAATAATTTATTGTTTACTATGGTCCAAGGAACATTTAAGGTTGGGTATAATGCAATCCTCTGAACAAGACTGTGTGTATGGTGAGTTATTGCCTCCAGAGTTGTAAATTGAGGATTATAGAGAAAAGATTCTTGCCCAAAGTCAATAAGTGATGGAGCCAGGAATGAATTCAGACCTATTGAGTCAAGCATTCATTGTCATTCACCCATTGCATAGCTACCTCTGTCCAGAGCCTATACTTTTAGCCACTAGCTTTCTCTCATCAAAAACTGCTCTTTCATATGTGGTTCCATAGTATGGTGGTTAGCACATCTGCTTTACACGCAGAAGGTCCTGGATTCGTGCCCCAGTGGAGCCACAGTCCATGGTCTACAGCCATGCCACCCTGAACAAGTCTGATGTCTGATCTCAGAAGCTAAGCAGGGTTAGGCCTGGTTAGTACTTGGATGGGAGACCACCTAGGAAGACCAGGTGCTACAGGCATAAATAATAATAAATAATTAAAAATAATAAAATAAAACTGGTCTTTCTTGAGGAATTGACAGGCATCTTAATTTCTGATAATGTGAGTAATATATCATATGTACAAAGTGTATTTCCAAAAATGGCCACAGTACTACTTCAGATCCTACATGCTTTGCAGAAGCTCACTGTTCCCCATTAGGAGATTGAGTCCAATTTCTCTTCCCCAAAGCCTGGGTTGGCTTAACTGACTGTCTCAAAGAAAGGAGTTCAGTGGAAGGGATGCTATGGAGCCCCTGAGGCTGAATCTTACAGAAGTTCAGCTCCTTCTGGCTGGCTCGCTCACTCTCCAGAGAAACCACTTTGGAACCTGGACACCATGCTGTGAGGAAGCCCAGGCCACAGAAACAGGCCCTGCACAGGTGTTTTAGAAATCTGCTCCAACCAAGGTTTTAGTTGAATATGAATATCAGTCACCAGCCATACATGTGAGTGAGCAGTTCTTCAGATGAATCCAGCTCCCAGATGCTGAGTTTTCCTGCTGAGGCCTCAGGCTGCGTGGAGCAGGATTATCAAGTCACTCTTGCTGTTTTCTACCTAAATTGTTGACCCACAGAAAACACCCATAGTAGGTGGGTGCTTTAGTCACTAAATTTTGAAGGCTATTTGTTACACAACTCTATTAACTACAACATCGTGTTTCATTTTTACCTTAACTATCAGGCAGCTCAAAGTCAAGATTAATCCTTAAATACAATAACTGCATTGGCCATTACTGTTAGCATGACTACTTCTTTATTTTATGACTTTAAAATATGTTTCTATTTTATTAACCTTGTCTTTTCTTAAAAAATGTGGTGTGCATAAGCAACAAAATGATCCTTGCCCTTACACTAAAGATAAAATTATAAATTTAATACCTGAATCTTCTTTCATCTCAACATCTTCTTCTTCATTGTCATCTATTAAAAATAGAAAAATACAAAGAAAAATTTATATGAAAGCTAGAAAAACCTGAATTCTCCAATTTGATTAATAAAAAAATAAAGATAAAAACCTTAGTAGGAAAGAGTGATATAGCATGTATTTTAACAATTATTATCATACTAAATCAGGAAGAAAGTATACACATTAGAGTACAATTTGACACCTAGGGTTTATATTTCCTTTAAAAATATTGTATAACAAGCTATATATGTAATAATTTTTGTTACAAAAGTTATGCATGGCTATATCATTCATTTCGATTCTAAAAAATAAAAATCACAGGCTTTAAATGCCATATTTTCTGTTTTTATTAAGGATATCTGAGAAATATGGGCATCACCATTTGGTTGTAGGTTAACTAATGACTAATCTCTGCATTGCACCATAAAAAGTGTCAGTTTGCTACACATGTGAATCCAAACCTTTAACAATGTGCTTTCAAGTGTCCACACCAGTTACACCATTCCCATTGTAACTCCTTTTAACTGGAGAAGGACATGTTTTCCTTCTGCACTCTGGATTACAACATATTTGCTTTTTTGAACTTTTGACGTATTGTCATCTTTTCTCCTTAAATATTCTTTACATCCACACAAATATAGAGGACAATCTGGTGATGACTAGAGGATGTGGGGGTTGGTAGGCTGGGAGAAATAAGTGAAAGGTTAAAGAAGTACATATTAGTAGTTAATAGATGATCACGGGGATAGGGAGGGAGCACAGCACAGGGAATACAATTAGCATTAATATAATGGCTAGGCGTAGAGTAGAGCTAAAGGAGAGAAAAAGCAATTAGGGTGATCGTTTTATAAACTAGATAAATGTCTAACCAATATATGTATACTGGAAACTAATTATATATATATTCCTTACATTCAGACAGTGCTACATCCTGTTCCCATGTTTCCTCCTATCTACTCACATGTTACAACCCAGATTCTGACTATCAGTGCCATTTACTTTACCTATATTTTGGTTTTGTAACTGGTCCTCTCTTCTCCCCACTCCTGACACCAATTCCTTTTACACGTAGCTGCCAAATCAGTCTTAAAATATTGTTCTGATCTGGTTCACAATCTTTCAGTGATTCGACTAATAAGAAAAGTCTGGACTCTTTTGGGTCACGTTCAGTGCCAACATATTTGTCTCCAACCATTTTTCTCAGCTTTATCAACTCCGTTCCACTCATGCTATCACTTATACATATGACAACTCTTCACTCGGTCTCTATTTTTTCAAGGGGTCCTTTATCCTCCTCTACTTGCCTCAGTCCTGGAATTAATGTCTTTTTCCATCTCTATTCACACTTATCTTTCAAGGCCAAGTTAAAGTATCATAACATCTGCTCAACTCAAATTTGAATAAATAGTATTATCTTTAGTGTACCTAATTTTTACTCCCTTCTGAGTATGAATTTTAAGGACCTTTGAGTTTAGATCTGCATACCACTCCTCCATCCAATCATTTACTAAGCATCTTAGAGAAGTTACCTAACCTTCCTGAGTTTCAGGTTCATCAGCTATAAATTGAGATAAAAATGCCTCCTACATAGAGTGTAAGGATTAAATGAGATAATGCCATATAAAGCACTAGGACAGCTACTGAAACAGTGCTAAGTGCTAAAGATTAGCTATTATTACTATCGAATCCCACAGTCTACTACTTGTTAGGATGTCTCTTTTCCATACATTCATCTCTAGATCATAAATTAGGCAAAGATAAAGACTATATCTTATGTTCCTCAGTATCCCCTTGTACCTAATGTAATTAATTTTATACACGAGAATCAATAAAGATATTTTCACTGAATTAAATTCCTGTTATTTCATATGTCACACCTACATAGTAGGACATTTAGTATGTAAATGAAGGTTCGAAAACAATGGGGACTCAGTAAAGATTTGCAACTTCTTTCTGAATGTCT
Source organism: Rousettus aegyptiacus (assembly GCF_014176215.1). NCBI lineage: Eukaryota > Metazoa > Chordata > Mammalia > Chiroptera > Pteropodidae > Rousettus > Rousettus aegyptiacus. Next base: position 32,875,955 of record NW_023416287.1, on the reverse strand, counting down.
TATAATTTAGTAACTTTGAGCCAAATTTATTCAATATGGTACTTATCTTATTGTTAATTATAAATAATGATTAGAGATATGTTGGTCAGTGGAAATGGAAAATGCATTTAACTTGAGGTTTTAGAAAAGTAATTCTTGATGGCCATAGTCAACTTTTAAGGAAATATATTTTCTTCCATTCAAATATGTTAGAACATTAGTGATTTTCTCTACAATAAAGTTTTTTCATTCTTACTATGAATGTTATTTTGAGAGGAAGAATACTTATTTCTTAGAAACATAATTTTCTAACTAAATGATTACCAAAATGTTATAAAGTATATTCTTCAGAGATTCTTCCTTGGACTTAATGTATTTAAACAGAATTGATATTTCCAAAACCATCTAAAATCTCTATGACAACAGCCTATCTGGAATCTCAGAGTGGGATGAAAAAGAATCTTTACAGTTTCTAAGGAAAGATAAAAAGAGAATCTAAGATCTTTTCCCCTGTTACCCATATATCCATTAGTCCATCTGGCAAACACTCATTGGTAACCTATTGCATGCAAAACTTTGTGTTTGTGGAAGTAGAAAACACCAAGATGAATCAGACTCTTGAGCAGTTATCTGTAAAGTTATCATTACTAAGGAAACTAAGACAGGCCAATAAATTTGAACATATGGTAGAGAGTAGTCAGTGCCGTTACAGCAGGTGTCAGAGGAGGGATAGATGCTTCCAGTCTGTACTGAGAACATCATCCACAAAATGATACTCATGTGTCGAAGGATCAGAAATAGTGTTTTCTTCCTTCCTTCCTTCCTTCCTTCCTTCCTTCCTTCCTTCCTTCCTTCCTTCCTTCCTTCCTTCCTTCCCTCCTTTTCTTCTTTCTTTTCTTTCTTTCTTTCTTTCTTTCTTTCTTTCTTTCTTTCTTTCTTTCTTTCTTTCTTTCTTTCTTTCTTTCTTTCTTTCTTTCTTTCTTTCTATTACACTCATTCCCTAACTTATTCATATATTGGTTAAGAGTATATCAAGAATCTGAACTCAGAGTGCTTGGGTTTACTTTCAGGCCTAACTATATGCAGCTGTGTAATCTTATAAACCTGTACCTAAGCTTCCTCATCTGGAAAATAGGTATAATCAACATAACAACCTAGAGTTGGTAATACATGTAAAATGCTCACACAGAATGAACATTAAATAAATACTGGCTATTACTATTAGGATACCATTGTTGTACTACTTTTATTACTTAAACAACCATTTATTGACCAGCACCATGTGCTAGAACTATGTAAGTCCCTGAAGATAGGAGTTATTGACAATACCTTCCTTCAAAGTGCTCAGAAAGTGGGTGATATAGAAAAGTAAAACAACAATCAGGTTAAGAAGTAAGAGATTCTCTGGTGTAGGTAAGCAGAGGTTTTATTGGTATATGTGTTGCTGAAGTGAGCACAGTAGAGATTCTACTGAGAAACAGATAAGACTCAGCTAAGAGAAAAGGTCTATGAAAGCTTTCCAGAAGAGACCAGGCTTAATCCTAAAAGGTGAGAATTAGCTGAGAAAAAGACTGTAGTAGATTCCCAGCAAATGTGGGTGTCTTGCTAACACCTCCTTGCTTCTTGACACTTCAGTGCTTGACAGCCTGATTTCCAGCCAGCAGCCCCTGGGTCTCTTTGCCTGAGGGCTTTCTCTTGAGCCCACTCAAGAAATATCAGAGAATTTACGACTCCCCTCCCCTAAGAGGGTAGCCTTTCATAAATAACTGACAGGATCTGCAAACAAATATTTCAGCTACCTTGCTTCTCAGGTGCATGTTCTACACTGTCTCTTAGACTCCCCCCCCCCCCCCCCCCCGCCTCCAACCATGGAAATGAGCACCAGTTGTCCAGTGGTAATGGCCTTATAATTTAATATTGCTGCCTTCCTTTACTTCCCTGTCTTGCTTCCCAAGTCCCTTCACAGTGTTTCCTGGGATAATCTCCCAAATAAAGGACTTCTACTTGAATACCTGTTTCAGATCTTCTGGGAAGGACTCAAACTAAGACAAGAATAATTGTGCTCGAGCAGGAGAAAAAGTAGTTGTTAAAACACATGAATATGAGCAGTCAAGATGCTTTTAAGAAAATAAAACTAGCTTGGAAAGGTTGAAGAAAAGAGTTAGTTTCTTAGGAGGAACTAAAGATAAAGTGATCTGTTCTGGCAAGATCTTCCTTGCCAGGTATGATGGCTAATTTTATGTTTCAACATGACTAGACCATGGGGTGCCTAGACATTTGCCAAACGTTCTTCTGGGTGTGTCTATGAGGATGTTTCTGGTTGAAATTAACATTTAATCAGTAGACTGAGTAAAGCAGATTGCCCTTTCATCTAATCAGTTTAAAGCTGACCCTTTCACTAGCATTAGGAAACTCCTTCTGCCAAATAACCTTTGTGCCAGACATCAGATTTTTCCTGCCTTTGGGCTGAAAATGAAATATCAGCTCTTCCTGAGTCTCAAGTTTGCAGGTATTTGGATTGAAACAGTACTAACAGTACTATTGGCTCTCCGGGTTCTTAGGCCTTCAGACTCCAACTGGAACTATACCATCAGATCTCCTGGGTCTCCAGATTGTCAACTGAAGATTTTAGGTCTTCTCAGCCTTCATAATTGCATAAGCCAGTTTCTCTCTCTCTCTCTCTCTCTCTCTCTCTCTCTCGTCTCTCTGTTTCTCTCTCTATATATGTGTGTATATGCTATTGGTTCTGTAGAATCATGATTAATACACCATGTTAAGCATTTACACTTTATCCTGAAAATTAAACAACTTTAAGGAGAGGGATGACATACCATCTTTTGATAGATAACATTTTTTCATAAGAGAAATTTACTCAAAATCTACGAAACACATGGCTTAATAGTCCGATATTATTTGTACTGAAATCAAGCACAGAGTATTTTTGGTCTACAAAGTACTTAATGTGCTATTATTTATTAATGAAATCCACTTTAATTCAGCATTATTTTTTATAATGTGTTCAATTGAACCATATTTATGCAACACATTTCTACAAAGACTTTTTTCCTTAAAACAAAAATAGGAACTAAAAAGACAATATATAAAAGAAGATAATAGCCTATGGAGATAGGGAGTCATGCCATTCAAAATTTGGAGCAGTTAGGAGACTGATGGAGCGTGGGCACAGAGCTACTGCCCTTTTTTTAAAAAAAAACAGTTCTTCAAGCATCATACTTCTTTGTTAGAGGACAAAAATGAAATAAAAGGTTCTTAGCCAAAGTGATACAGATGCCATTTCAAAATAAAGATCAATCCATTAGATGGTATTGTTCTGTGTGCTCAGAAACCCAATTCTAGAAAATCCCTTCCCTTTCTAGGCAAAGACCACCCATAGGCTAAGTGCCCATTTCATCTTAAGGGACCTTTTTGATATTAATTTCATAATGGATACTCTTTTTGTTCACAGAATCACTTTCTGTCAGATTACCCTATTGAGTTCTGCACAAAAAGTACAAATATAACTAAAGTTCTTATTTTGATCAAAAATGAATTTGAAAACCAACTTGTTTCCTATGAATAACCAGTTTTCAGTAACAGCTTCATACATTTCAGAAAGCCCTTCATAAGAAAGTATCTAACCTGGTTTGAAGTCTGCTTTGAATATCTATTTCACCTTCTTTTATGGGATACACAGTTAATAAGAAAGATTGTCCTCATAAAGATACCTGCCTTTGGAGAAATATCTTGTTTCTCAATGACAAACAGTCCCACACTTTTTTGAAAAACAAAATAGACTCTGGGTTTTGTAATAACTTGGGATTTGCCTTACTCCTTTATTTGGAGTTCCCCTAATTAATACAGTCTCTTTGGCAAAGTTAAAAGAATAAAAACAAACAACCTCTCATAGAACTTTAGTGTAAAGTGTGTTCTCTTGACCTGCAGCATCATTATCATGCGATAATTTTTTAGAAATGCAAATTTCAACTCCCACTAAAGATGTATTGAATGGGAAGCTCTGGGGGAGGGGCCTAGCACTTTGATTTACCAAATCCTCCAAGTGAATTTTAGGCAAGCTGAAGTCTGAGAATCACTGGTCTAAAAATGTTCTGAGATTTGTGTGCTGGAGGAGAATCTTGCGGAAACAGTAGATGTCCCATTTTTTGAATAACCAAGCTGAGCTAATTGGAGGTCTAACCAACACTAATGTTGGTAAGGGGGTACCCGCATCACAAGATTTCTGGAACTCAGAAACAATTATTCTCTTCGTAAGACACGCTTGCTTTTTTCCGTATTTGAAGTCTTGCAGCTGGATGGCATGGCTATTGCAGTCCATTGCCAGGACTCGTATTGTTCTGTTAGGTTGGCTAAGGGATGTGCACATGACTAGAGAGTAGCTTCAAAGAAACCTGTGGGTTGCAGGGAAAAAGGAGTGTGTTGTGTTGGAGAAAGTTACCCTTGTCAGCTATTGAGGCAGTGTCTCCACACCCAAGAAAATAAAAGGACTGAAACCTGAAATAAATTTACAATTTCCTTGTCAGAATTTCAGGGACATGTACATATATGGGCAGGTCTGCCAAATAGAACAATTATAGTGATCTTGTGCCTTTTATTTTATGTGCTCTCAAATCCCTGTTTTTAAGGCTTAATTTCATACCACAGGCTTCTTTTAATATTCCTTAATTTAAAAAATTAATTCATCACCAAGGGTTCCTAGGAGCAATTTTCATTTGCAGAGAAAGCAAATATTATTAGCAAAAATGAAGTGCTTTAAGTTTTTTAGGATTCCCATGAAATAGGGAAGATAGTGGTATCTTCATGGATTCTTGTGAAACTTGACAAAGCAAAAATTCAGAGCAAAAACATGACTGACAAAGGGAAAATCCTCACAGAGTAGGGCTCCTTCCATTAGGTTGAAAACCTGGATGCACTGAATCTAACTAATGCTAAACCCACTTTCTACAAGGTAGTTGATAGGGCTAAGAAAATTTTAAGAATCCCAAAAAGCACCCCGCCCCCCCCCACACACACACCAATTGGTTCTTGACCAAGGGGAGCACTCAAATCTCATTAATTTATAAATCAATCAATTAATAAAAGGCATTGCTTAGAAAATTGCATGGTTCTGCTGCTTCTGGCTTGGCCAACTGGGCATATATAGGCTGGTACCAATTACCGTGATATGGGATTCATGAGGAGGAGGGTGGGTGGGGGAAATTTTGAGTATAGTTTTGGATGTGTTGAGTTGGAGATGGCTGAGGGACTCCTAGCAGGAGATGACCTGTGTGCAGGTAAGTGTACCACAGAGAGCTAGCAGGAAGAGAAGTAGAAGACAGAGTGGTCAACAGGATAAAGGCTACCCAGGCATGTAAGTTAAAGGTTGCAAAGGGTCATGTGAAGTCATGTAATCAAATATGCACTCGTTTTAATAACCATGTTCCACTCATCAAAGAGGTCCTGATAACCTCAACAAGGGTAGTTGGGGTATCATGGCAGAGATACCAACATGATTGATGTGGATTATGGATTGAATAGCAAGTGAAGGAGACAAGTCTTCAAAGCCATGTGGCTGAATAGAAGTTAGGCCCACACATAAAGTGCAATATAGGTTGAAGGGTTTTGTTTACTCGATTGTTTTTATCTTTATTCTTACTCCTGTGTCTTATTAGAAATTATTTAATTCATATAATATTCCTCAAAAGTATTCATTTTTTCCCTGCATTTTCCTCAGTGTTTTCAGCTACAGAAGAGAAACCAGTCTACCCAGAATATTTAAATGGTCTTTCAAAAGCTCTACAGTGGTCTCTGTTAAAATGCCTACACCATCTTCCCTTCTCCAAACAGCATTTTGTTTTTTTCAGAACTTTTCAATGAGATCAAACTCTGCTTAGTCAAGGCTCCTGTCCCCAGATCTTCGTTTGTTCTGCTGTTTATCAGCATTTGCTATACACACTGCACATTGCCCACTTTTGAAAGGACAGATTGCTTTCTGCCTATACCTGCAGCTTGTCCCTGCATTCCAGTTGCTTGGTTACAACAATACTTCACTAGATTTTCATTGAGGGCAAAATGTGATTGTAGCTTCGAGACCCATTAAGTGAAAATGGTTAGCACCCATTTCTAAGAAGGCAGTCAATTCATTTATGTCACATTATGGAAAGCATGTCTTATATAATTCTAAACATCAATATGACCCACACATTAAAAATGTACAAATGTATACAAATGTGCCAAGTCCCCATAAATATTCATAATTAAAGACAATTCTGAATTCTTTCACTGTAGTTTTTTCTACACAACATGTGCCATTTGGAAAAAAAAAATTTATAATTCAGACTAGATAAGCAGTTTATCTTGCATTTCTTATGCTTATTTAAAGGCAATTGGTGAATTAGTTTACTGGTGCTGCTGTAATAAATTTCCATACATTTAGTGGCTTAAGAAAACACAAATTTATTATCTCACAGTTCTGTAGGTCAGAAGTCTGACATGAGTCTAACTGGGCTAAAATCAAGATGTTCACAGTGCTGCATTTCTTTCTGGAGGTTCTAGGGGAGAATCTGTTTATTTGCCTTTCTAGCTACCAGGGGCCACCCACAGACCTTAGCTCATGGCCCCCATTTTCCATTTTCAAAGCCAACTAAGTTGCATCTCTGAACATTATTCCAAAGTCATAGCTTCTCTGACTCTCTTCTACTGCCTCTCCCAATTTTTAAAGACCCTTGTGATTACATTGGGTCCACCCAGATAATTCAGAATAACATTTTTATCTTTCAGCCAGCAACCTAATCAGCAATCTTAATTACATCTGTGATCTCATTTTCACTTTGCAGTGTAACTTGACATATTCATAAATTAAGGCATCTTTGTAGGGAGATTATTTTACCTCTTACCACACCTGGTAATCAGGAAGCACTTTGGTGTGTATAAAAAGTGCCTGAGGAGTAGAACTAAGAACAATTCCTTTTGAAATAAAGTGATTTCCTATGGATCAAGTACATAGGCTTAAAATCAAGGTGTTTTTTGAGTTTTCTGTTTTCAACCTATTCTCTTATGAAAAGCATTTCTCCTTTTTTTTTACCTTCATTCTTTTTTTTTCTTGCATCTCCCCTTCCTCCTCTCTTCATACCTAACTTCCTTCCTTTCTTCTATTCTTTCTTTTTCTATATTTTTCTTTCATATTTCTTTTGTCTTTATTTCTACTGTTCCCTATTGTTTTGGTTATAAAAGAATAATATCACAAAGACAAATGACAAACTGGAAAGCTATTTGCAACATATATTTGAAATGACTAATAACTAATATATAAAGAGTTCTTGCAAATCAATAAGAAAAAGATGAAATAGTCAATAAAATGTGCAAACAATATAATTAGAAATTTCACATAAGACTTTGAGATATAATTAATAAATAACTAAAAAATAGGATAAGCCATACTAGTAATAAAATACTTTGTAACTCATTAATTATCTCATTTCATATATACGAGTGATAATATGGGATTGTGCCCCATTATAAAGAGTGGAGAAAAATAAATTCTCATATCCTGCTCATGGGATTATAAATGCTGTGTAATGAGCTGAATGTTTGTGTCCCCTCAAATTCATATGTTGAAATCCTAAACCACAATGTTATGGTATTAGGAGGTGGAGCCTTTGGGAGGTATTTAGATCATGAGGGTGTAACTGTCATGAACTGGATTAGCGCCCTTAGAAGAGGAATCTTGGAGAGCTCTTCTCTTCCACCATGTGAGTATAGAACAAGAAACTGGCTGTCTGCAACTTGGAAGTGGATCCTCGCCAGAACTTGATCATGCTGGCACCCTGATCTCAGATTTCCAGCTTCCAAAACTGTGAGGAATAACTTTCTGTTGTTTATAGGCCTATGGTATTCTGTTATGGCAGCCCAAATGTACTAAGACACTCAGGTTGCTTAATGAAAGTGTTAGTGTTCATATTTTTCATTTTGTAAATGGTGAGTCCTGAAGTTATTAAGTACACACCATTCATCCATAGTGCTGCAAACACAGTTGCCAATTTGACAACCACTATCAAAAGTATCTTGGTTTTGTAAGCATTGTGAAAAAGCAATTGTACTTTTGAAAAGTACTCTAAAAAATGTGGATGTGTGCCAGTATTTATCTATTTATCTATCTATATAAGTATTATTTATGAATGGATTGAGAATAATTTGAATAATAATTCCAAAATTCAACAGTATGATTTTGGGTGAATATTTGATCCATTAAAATTATGCTATGGAAGAATATATAATGATAGGAAAAAACGTTCATGATTTGTGGCAGGTGACATACAGCAATTTATAAGACTGCATTTTTGGTTATTTGCATTTTCCATTTTAAAAGACCTGAAGGGTAAACAATAAAATCTAATTCATCTCTGGACTGTAGGGCAGGAGATGGTTAGCATTTTCTTCTCTTTTATTATGTTTTTTTTTTTTTGCTATAAATCTGTACTACTTTTGTAATAAGAAATTATATATATATATTTTATAAGATAGTCACAATAATTGAAAAACTTCCTTTTAAAATTGTAATAAGAAATAAATATAGATATTTTTAAATTTATAATGTGTGGTCTGCACACCTCTGTGAATATTTATTTACACTGTTATTCATTCTAGTTGGAATTGGCCCATTACTGTGTTTGCACATGACAAAACTGAAGCATAGAAAGATTAAGCAACATGCACAAAGTCACACAGTTCTAAGGTGGTTGTAACAGGAATAGAAACTATTTCTTGTGATGACAAACCCAGTGGTTTCCATCCTATACTTAGATGCTTTTGACAATGTATTGAGCTCTTCACAAGTTCTTGGTTAACTTTTTCAGAGCTTCACCACCCTTGTCACCAATACTGCCTTCAAGCTTTGTCTTCTTCTCATTATGTTGACAAGTAAAAGAAAACCTTAGCAGATTACTGCACCCTGTGCTTCATTATCATTCTTGAGAAGTAAAGAGGACATGTGCATATTGCATATGGCTGAAGAAGGCACATTAGCTTTTCAGGAGCTCTAGATAATACATGATTTTTTTTTTTTTTTTTTTGCAGAAAGTCAAGCCTCAAACAATTATCCATATTTTCAGGACTGCTATGGGAAGAAGGATTGCATGGTGGAAAGGCTTTGAGATTAAAAATACTCAAGTCTGTGACTTTGGGAAATTTACTAAGTTTTCTTCAGCCTCTGTTTATATCTATCCCAATAAAAGTGGATGATGAAACTATGCCATAGAGTTATTGCGGGAAGGTTGGTCTCTTAAGTCAGAACTGAATTAATCTTTCTTAAATATAGGATCTACCATGTTACCCCCCCTCCACACTCAAAGATCCACTCTTAGCACCAACTGTTTCTTACGTGGTGACGAGTGTCAACATTTCTTAGTCAAGGATTCACAAATTAGATATAAGAATTCTACTTACTTTACAGATTCTTCCATCTGAACTGCCTTTCTTCCTCTATGTCACTTACATAACACTTGGCATCACTTCTTTGCTCCTGCTCATCCTTTAAAGATTACCGCAAGTACCACATTGTTCATTAAATGTACCTCAGTTGCCCTGGTCCTCATACATATTTGCCTCTGAATTCGTGGGTACTATGATCATACCAGTTCTATACTAAATTATTTGTTAATATTGTCTTTCAACTGTTCTGCATAGTATTTGCTTCTCAGGCATATTATAAGAACTATATCTTAAATGCAGTAGTGATCAAAGTTTTGGGCACACAGTAGGCATATAATAAATTATTTGGTTTTTGAGGGGCAGAAAGATAATAAATAATGATGGATGAAAGAAACTTGCAAAATCATTGAGTAGGAGATAAAGAAGGGGTAATGTGACTACTTTCTCTTTATAATTTTTAAAAAATAGATCCAGGTAAAAAGTTTTTTTAATATGCCCATTTGTCAGAGGATATAATTATTTTGGGGGAGGTGATAAATATTTTTTTCCTTGTTTTGGCAGTTGAAAAATATATGAAAAGAAGTGTTATACCCTCATGTAGCTATGCTATATAACAATACTTATAGTTTGGGGAAAAAATGACATTTTACATGATACTAGATAAATAGTGTTTCAGCTTAAGCTTATGATAGTTTTGTATTTACTATAATAAACATCCACTACATATTTAAATTTTTCCAGATTATGGAAGTGCCATGAAATATTTTAAATTGTCTCTGTTCTCTATAAAATTACCATTACATTAGTGAGATAAGACAAAGAAGTAAAAAAGAAATCAAAATATAAAAGTTCCTCTGAAGCTGCCTGGCAAGGATGTGTATAATTTAGACAGAAATAAATGATGGAAGCACACGATTAGGAAAGTAAATAAAAAAAAAATTATATCAATAACGTTTAATACATGTTTGGGAGACTATTAGCAGATCAAATCACTGGAACCTGATTGAGAAGTTTCTTAATTTCTTTTGTTTAGAAAATAATAGATATGTTAAAAATGTGACAGATCTAATTAAAATCAAAATTAGAGATTTTCTTTATAGTGATTTGTGTCTAAAAAGTAAAAAAAAAGTAAACCTAAATATATCTACATACTCAAATAAAATAAATTAATAATATATCTATTAATATTTGAATAAAACCTATGCAATTTAGCTAGCCATTGAGATAAGTTTAAATATTTAACAAGTTGCCAAGGTAAGATACTAAAACTTGAATTAAGTTTTGACTTTTCATTAAAATGTTTTGTGCTATGTACAAAAAAAAAATGAAATACATCTGTATTTAAGACCAAAAACATCTTTGGTAAAGTTATAATGTATAAACTTATTTATAATGCCTATATATAATAATTTTGTCTTCTACAGTTTAATATTTGCCATACATGTATTTTTTACACGTGTACCATTTCCAAAGCTCATTTTTAAGGCATTGGATCTTGTAACTTTATAAGGTTTGACATCTTAAGTTGTACTTGAGAAATGTCCCCAAAATGTTAATGGGTCAATTGGCTCATTATTTTGCTGTGTCTGTCAAGAACGGAGGGAAATTTTTAGCTTCTTTTCTTTTAGATTTTTTCCAGAGTTTTTGAGTTACATTCATAAACATAAATGGAGTTTTATGTCTAAAGAACATCTTTATAGATATGAGTGATAGGTTTGGGATGAATACATCTGCATCCTGGAATCATTTTCTCCTCAGTTTTCTCATTTAGTTACCATTTAAAAGATACGTATTAATTATATTTAACTATTAATAGGTTGACACAAATATTTTTTAAGTTTTAGAAATTACCTAGCTCAAAAAAATTGACAAATTTCATTGCTTTCAGGGTTAAAAAAAAAGAGAACATGAATAAATTGTTAGCCATAGATACTTTCATTGTGAGTGAATCAGTTGAGATTGAATACTAGTAGGGAGTTGAAGATTTCTAAAATGCAAACATATTAGTAAGCTCACAAGTTTAATTCTATTAGCCAGTGGTCATGAATGATCAGTGGTAAAAATGAAAACTTTTAGCCAAAAGCAATAAGCTCTGCTTGAGGTATATAGAGAGAATAATCAGTGAATCTGTTTTTCTTTGCTCTGTACATAAGCTTTTATCTCCATACTTGTTCATTAGGTGTATAAAATGTATACATAACACTTAACCATATTTTTTGAGAACAATACACTAGAGTTATGGGCAACAATAGATGACCGATATCAGGAGTGGGTTTAAGGCTTGGAGAACTAGGCACTTGTTGGGAAGGTAATATGGTTAACAGAGGTCAATGCATAGAAATCTGTGGGTACAGAGGAAGTGGAGAGAGGGCAATCCCTGAAGTCTAGATGAGGAGAGTCATGAATCCAGGAAGCCAGAGGTTGGGCTAAGGTGACAGGTTCCAAACCCAGACAGATAAGTTTGGGTAAGAACCCTATGAAATATCCCCAAACCGAAGACAAAGTCGATCTTTGTGGCAGGAATAGTAAGAGAAGGACAGTTCCTATAGACCAGAGCTTCTCAACCCCTGCTCCATAAACATCCGTAGCTGGATAATTCTTTGTTGTGGGGACTGTCATGTACACTGTAGGATGTTTAGCAGCATCCCTGGCCTTCACCCTTCCCCAGTGGAAACCAAAAATATACCAAATGTCCACTGAAGAGCAAAATCACCCCTATTTGAAAACCATTGCAGTAAACAAATGAAGGTTTCCCTAAAGGAAGGAGTGGGCTCGTTTCTAACATCAGGATTCTTTGATACAGTTCCAAAACTGTAAATTTAACATTGTTATTAAGAGGAAAATTAATATCCTTAAATTCTTTATTAGGACTTAAACTCTAATAAAAAATTGACTTCCATATTCCAAATCAATGAAAACTACACACAGTAAATTTTACACACTAAAAAATGCAAACCTTTTATGTTAAGAACAAAGAAATATCTGACTCGAATCATACAAATATTATTTGTTGTAGGCCATGTACTGGTGGACTATAACTGTAAATTATTTGCAACTAAAGTGTATGGCAATACCATAAAGCTGCCACACTAGACTTCCAAATGGTACATCTGGAAGGAAAAAGTCAAATGTGCTTCGCTCACAGCAAGATATAAAACTGCTGGAAAAAAGTTGTTGCTGGTTTCTTTCCTTTGAGGTTCCTAGTTATATTTTCATGATGGGTCTGATTAAGGACTGAGTTGTGCCCCCCCCCCCCGCCAAAAAAAATATATATGTCGAGGTCCTAAATACCTCAGAATGTGACTGTATTTGGAGATAGGAACTTTAAATAGATAATTAATTGAAAAGGAGATCATTAGGGTGGGCCCTAATCTAATATGACTGATTTCCTTATAAGAGGAGGTAGTTAGAACACAGACACACACAGAACGAAGACCTCATGAAGACACAGAGAGAATATGGTCATCTACAAGTCAACAAAAGAGACCTCAAAAGAAGTCAACCCTGTTGACATCTAGATTCTGGATCTGTAGCCTCCAAAATTGTGGGAAAAGAAATTTCAGTTGTTTGAGCCATCCAACACGTGGTACTTTGTTACAGCAGCCCTAGCCAACTAATACAGGCATGTCTCCATCTTGCTCTCTGGTCATGCTGTAAGGTGTTTGACTTTCTGATGACTAGTTTCCTGCTCACTTGCAGGTGACTGGATGATTTTGAGATCTATGATAAGGATGTAAATTTGACTTATATCATAAAATACTGCATGAAGACATTTACAGATATTAGAAAAAAGAGAAGCATGGCAGCTTTGAAAAATGATAGGCAGCAGTTGAAATTAGGAATAAGACTTTCTCAATGCTTCAAATACATTTTAGAAATCGAACCCATACTTCTCTGAAGATGCTCTGAGGAAACTAACCTATTATCACTTGTGCAATGACAGATGCCATTCTCAATTTTAAAATATACCTTCATTGCTTCCTAATTGTATGCCTCATTTTCCTCAAGTATGCATTGTTTACTATATCTTAAATGTGGGTTAATATAGTGCCTATTTTCTCAGAGTTATCATGAAGATTAACCAATTTAACCCACGTATCTGGCTGATAGAAAGCAATCTGTAAATGTTAGCTATTACTCCTATCATTATATTAGGTAGTAGTTATGCATGTGTTATATCTTTAATTTGATCTTTTCTAATCTAACTTGTATTGTTTTCTCATACATTTGTCTCAGATTCCTAATTATGAAATTTAAAGACATAAGGTTAAAATACCCCAAAATGTAGCTATTTGGTTTAATATAAAAATTACTTTTTCCCCTTAAATGATTACCATTATTGCATTTGGAAAGAATTAAGAAGACTAATTAGAGATACTCTGAATAAGTCAGTCTAGGGAAAATATACGGCAAGTTAGAAAAAAATATATTCTAATTAAAGATAGTATGGTTATAAATTAACCATAAATTCAAATCATAGACAGATAGTATATATCATCTCTATTAGCAGTCACATATTCCATTAGAAGTTACCTTTATTTCATATCTCATAATTATAATTTACAAATGGCTGTTGCCTTAGCATTGCAGAAAGACTCAACAATTTTGGAGGATTTTGACATTTATTTTTAAAATGTACTTACTATTATAAATATGCACTGGAAATAAATTCATGAATGTGCCATGATTCAAAGCATTGATATGAAACTAAGGATGATTTTATTATTATTTCACTCATTCAAGTAGTAAAATACATTTTGGATTTATTCAGAATAGCAATTTTCAAACAATAATTTATTTACATAGTTATTAATATACTCTAAACCACTAAAACTGTCCCATTTTTAAAAATCGTAGTATGACTTTTGGCTTTGCATCATTGAAAATACCTGCTGATGGATAGATTTGTTATAATATCAATGAATCATACTTATGCAATTATTTTTATCTTATGTTAGAGGGAAATTAAGTTTTCATTTTAGAAGACATGAAAAATGAAAATTATATTATCATTTGTAAACATCTCAAGGAGTCCAAAATTTATAAAATCTAATAAAATATACTGTGATATTGACAAAGCATGAGAAGATTTGCATCACACACCATGGCAAGTCACATTTTGTACATAAATGAACACATTCTCTTAAGAATATTTAAAAATATAGAAATACAGGCACAAATAGCTCTCTGCGGTTATATAGGGAATAAAGAGAGAGGATGAAACAAAGAGATTGAAACAAAAAATAAGCCATCAGGTTACGTGAAAAAGAATTTACTAAATTCAACTCATACTAGCAGCTACCTAGTAAATAATTATTAAGTGTTTTACAGTCTGTAAAACAGAGTGTTTGAAAAAAAAATGAAGAAAGGTGTAAAAAGGAAGAGAAGAAGAAAAAGGAAAAAGAAGGAAAAGGAGAAAAGACCACAATCACAATTCTTTCCTTTGTTACTTGGGAGTCTTTCTAAATTTACATTGTGTTTCTGTTAGGGAAATACTGTATTAAAGTCTCAAATTAAACACACTCAGCAGATTTACCTTTCAATTATAAAATTAGAGAGAAGGATTTCAAATTACCCAGAAGATCTTTGTCCACTTGAAACATTAGCACAGAGCTGAATATCTCTAGCAGTTGTCTGTAGCTGTTTTACTCTGATTTGTAGCTCTGATAAACTGCTTACGAGGGTGACTGTGCACCAGCACCCTCCACTAACTCCTTTTCACCTGCCAGAGTCACCAGTTTCATGAAAAGCCACTTTGAATGAACATGGAAACCTCAAAGGAAAGCTCTCTGAAAGGCAGGCACCATCAATGCTCACAGTTGCTTGAAATTTCCTGGAGGTCATTCATTCTTTCCAAAGCTGAGGAAAGTTCTTTGGTCACTGTGACTTTAATAGCAACATAAAAATAACACTAATTTAACAATATTAAATAAGCCTCTGCCTTCATAGACTGAAAGAAGGACAGTGGGGGGAAATATTTAAATTAACCAGGTCCAACTAACGGCACATTCAGTCAATGTAAATTCATTATTCAAGGTTCTTTAATAGCTGACATGTTTTACCTACATTTTGAAATAAGTATGAAATAAGGTGAATGACTACCTTCCTCCGATTGCCCTAGAAAGTGCTGCTATCTTTGTTGTAATCTGGGCCCAGAAAATTATGGGGTTTGGCGTGGGGATAGGAGTGGAATGCAGGAACAGTTTGAATTCCAGCTACAAACATAAATGGGCTCCTCACAATTTCCCACAAAGGTGTTAATGTGGTAGATATAGGCACAAGCCTGGATATAGAGGAAGAGCCTTTAGAAGTCAGTGGGTCAAGTCTCTCACTTCTGATGGGAGGAACTGAGACTCAAAAGATGAACTGACTTCCTCAAGACAACAGAATGATCTCATGGGACAGAGAGATCTAGGAACTAAATTTCCTGTCACCACCTTGAGTTCTTAAAAACTATGATACAACTTGCCAGGGGTGACTGATACCTGGAGATCACATTTGTAACAAACTTTAAGATGTGAAATGAAATAGATATATAAGTGATGCCTTTACCTTTCAAATCCTCAATTCCAAAGAAAACAAATTGCTTTACTCACCTACGGGGAAAAACTCGCTCATTTTCTTTTTGTAGATTTTGAAGTCGACTTCTAAGAAGACACAGAAGATGATCCGATCCACCTAGAGGCAAACAATAAACACTCAAAGTGAAAGAAAATATGATGACTGCCTTCCCAGAACATAGTCTTGGAACAAAACCAAACAGAAAAGCCTCCTACAGGTTTTTGGTGCTATACTGCTAACTACATGGCAGCGCTGAATGAAGTTTAAGTGTATGTGTACTCTTTTTGTAAATAAACTCATGGTGGAAAGATGTTATATAAATCAAATAAGACATAATAAATGACAATAAGCCACTTTGCAGCAAGCTATAAATAAGATTTGAGATTCCGACAGGATACCTAGACTTTATGTCTTATAAAAGGGCCACACGAGAGGCGTACAGCATAACAATAAAGTATGTCAGTAAACAAAGGTTTTTGTCATACCCTTGTTAGATAAATATATTTATAAATCCTAATGGTATCTGAATACAGCCTGAAAAACTTGCAGTTCAATTTGCATGAAGTCAGTTGCTCTTAGCTTAACATATTCAGAAATGTGACAAATAAAATATAATTAATTGACTGTAATATGAGGTAAATATAACTTTAATCTGGTATTATGGAATAAATAAATACTGCCTGAAAAGAAAAATGTGTGTGCAGTCCCTTTTTTACTGTTCTGAGAGTGTTTCTACATGCAAGGAGTTGTTCCGAGATATTCAGAGAGTAGTACGGTAAGCAGAAAAGAGGGATGGAACACACATAACAGCTCATATATATCTGATATTAAATAGGTAACTTGAAAATAAATGTCCTTTACTTCTCTTGTTTTAACAATATACAGTAAGTTAGAAATTAATCAAACTGCACCTGGTCATCGAATAGAACCATCAAGTGAGACATTTCTCCTGGCAGTAGAGAACAGAAGTGGGATATGCATGTGGCAGGACATGAAATAACTCAAGTGGACATCATCTTTCTAGCCCCTCAGGAGCAGCCTGTGGGGCACAGACTCACACTAGGCAAGTCAAAAGTTCTCAGTAGGAGAGAAGATCTACAAGGGTAGCAGCAAGGAGAAGGAGGAGTAGGACACAGGAATTATCAGCGTTCCCTGATAGAAACTCGGAGATGTGGCTCCCTGATATCTAAAAAGCCTACACCCACATTTAAATGAACTACCTTCTGGGCAGTCTTTGGATTTCTACATGTAGTCTCGGTAACTGCCAACAGGATGGATCATAAGAGAAAGCACCTGCCCTTCAGAAATGGAAGAACTGGTGTGTAAATAACCATATTTTCTTTTCCCTGTATTCACTTGAGTTTCTGGTGTCCAGTCCTGTTTGCATATCATTAACATTTTTTTCAAATGCAACAACCGTCACTATCAATTCACTCTCCAGGTGAATTATAAATTTAGTTGAATAAATGATTAATTATCTGTGCAATACTGAATGCCCATCTCCACTTTCCTTATGGTGTGTTTATGCCCTGTGGCTAAAAATAAAAATCATAATGTTGAACAATAGAAATGAGTTCCAAAGGAGTATATACTCTATGATTCTATTTATATAAATTTTTAAAGCACAAAGATACAACAGTGTAGTGATTCACCATAAGCACTAATATACAGAGACACATAGGAATGTCACACATGAACTTCAGGATGGTTATGATTTATGGAAAGGGAGGGAAGGTAAAGGAATGAACAGGCAAGACTTTAACTGAATAGTTAATATTTTATTTATTTATAAAGAAAATAGGTTTAAAATGGCTATTAACTATGGAGGTGGGTACATGGTTATCATATCATTTTCTATATTTTTTGTATATTTTAAACATTTCATAATTAAAGTTTCTACCACTTAACATAAAACTTTGTGTTAGACATACTCTACTCTCCAGCTGCACTAAACTACTTGTATTTTCTAAACACCATTATTATTGTCAGCTCTGTAACCTATGATGGTCGACATTTTTTCCAGGTTTCAGATGGTCAGATTAGTTCTAAAGCCACCTAATTGAGATCAAAATTAAAACAAGAAACTTTGGCTCAAAAGCAGATCTAAGAAAACAAGTCTGGACAGTCTCATTTTAACTCTTTTCCCCTATTTTTATGGCCACTTAGGATAAATTAGGAATTTTTAAAAACTCTAATATGGTGTATGAATGTGTTTGTGTTGGGGAGGGTATAGTGGTAATGCTGTTTACTGCTATTAAGTGCACTTTTAAACACCACACAGACTAAATAAACATTTCTTAAATATTGCAAAGAATTATAGTCTATCTTTTAATACTTTAGACTTTGTTACCATGGAAATAATATGGGTCCAAAATTCAGCAACCTGATTTATTTTCTCAGAGAGAAGCTGGACGATGAGGGGAAAGTACTTTTGCTCTAAACTAATTAGGTGGCCTAATTCCCTACCCTTGCCCTCAGGCATAACACTGATAATATCTTGGAAGCAAGAGGAAACCAAGAATTAACTTCATTTGCCAAGTACTCATTATGTATGCATATGTGCGTGTATTTATATCAGTGGAATAAACATATTCTCTGTTGCACAGACCTCATTTTGTTGACAGACTCTGTGTTTATAAACTCATCATAGGTATTGATCACTATTTACAGAATGGTAGATTGCATTTTCCAAGATGGCGAGCAACGAGATACCCTGTCTTCAGGCTCTTCTTTAAATGTAATGCTAATAATACTCCTTTCATTGAAAGGTGGGATCTTTATTTCCTCCTCTGGAATCTGGGAGTGTCTCTAACTCTGGCAAAATGATATGTGAACTCTGAGTCCACATCACAAAAGGTGATGTGATTTCTGCCTGGTCCTCTTGGAAGGATCACTTTCATGCCCAATCATCATGCCTTAAGTAAGCAGGGAGACACATGGAGAATCCATATGTATTTCTAGCCAATAGTCCTAGCTGCAAGTTAACAGCCTTTAGTTAATTTAACTCCAAACTTTGAGCTACCCCAATTGATGCCACATGGAGCACGGATGAGTCATTCCTGCTGAACTGTGCCCAAACTGCAGATTTGTGAGCAAAACATAGAAATACATTCCTAGAAATCTGACATTTTTCTAGCTTCTTCCTATTGCCATTTTTTGGATTCTTGCTGTTTCAGCTATGTGACACTGGACTCCTGCTGAAAAGCTCAGACTGAATGCATCAAGTAGAAGCCATGTGGGGTGACAAGAAGAATATAGAAAGTCTAATTGCTACATGACTGAAAGACAGGGAATCTGACTTGTGCAAAGGAGGAAGAGCCTGAGTGATCCATTCTACCCCCAGATAAATTTCATAAAAATATACAAAAAGCCTAAATATTGAGGCTCAGGAGAATGATTTCAATGTTTCCTTTATGTTGAGCAATGGAACAATTTTGTAAAATGGTTGGTCATGAGAGACAATGTTTATTCATTTATTCATTAGATATTAACTGAGCACTTTCAATTTGTTGGATTACCCCATGATCCATTATCTCACAAGGAAAGTTGTATCTAGAATGGAGTTATTATTTTCCCAAGGCCAAATAATTAGTGGCAAAATCTCAGGCATCTTAACTTCATATTCAGCATACTTTCTGTGATATCACCCAGATGGACACACATGGGATCGAGTTTATATACCTGTCACTAGTTCTGCGACATTGCATAAGTCATTATCTCTCTGGACACCAGGTTTCATGTCTTTATAAAGAAAGGATTAAATTATATCCCTTTACTGTTTTTTTTTTTTTTTTAAATTCAGTTATAGTGTGTACTCTGTCAACTTAGTTAAGCTGGAATTACATTTCTCTGAATGGTTCTGGGTTAGGGTTGGTCACAGAGAAATTTCCATGAGCTTTAGAGAGCAGAAGTGCAGTCGTAGCCATTGTGGGTGTAGGGCATCGGGATCTGGGCAGGTGATGTACATATTGCTCATTAGCTGGCCCACAGCCTCTCCAGTTCCTGCTGCTTCTCCTGCCTCAGATTCTCTGAATCCTGAGCAGAGGTGCAGCTCTACTGCAAGGGTCCCAACTTCTTCTTTAGGGCATTGCAGTTTTGCAGTTCCAGCAGTGGGAGACAGATGAATGCAGCAGTTTGTCCCTGTGAGTTCCAGTTTGCTCTCATGGCTTCTACTTTGTCCTTTCTTGCTCTCTTCAATTTTGCATCCAGCTTTCTTGATGTGCCTCTTTATTACCTGCCCTGCTGACATACTCCAGGCATGTTCAGATGCTGAAGCAAAGGCTTTCCATCGACTTCTTTACCAGCTCCCTCTCATGGGTCCTGGTTAGGGACTTTCCTCTGCTCAGCCAACCATCCCCTTTGGATATTTATTTCCCAAGTTTCCCCCCAAATTGTATAAAATCTAATCCCTATAACAAATCTTTTATTCTATATCACTCACAATGTTCTGCTTCCCTGATTAAACCCAAACTGATATAATCTTTAATATCATATCATTGAATATCATGTAGAGGAACACAGTGAAGGGCAGAAAATAATAACAGTCTTCCTTTTTTATAAGTGTGTAACCTGTCAGGATATAAAAATTTCAATTACTTCCTTCAAGATGAACTTTTTTTGGTCCTAGCCCAAATTCTTGGTGAACTTCCTCAAATGTACATCCATTCTTTTGTAGTTAGAGCAACATTGTATACTTAAAATGACTCACTTTTTTTTTTATGAACAAGTTGTCAGTAAACTTAGATAAGTCTTCAGGCTAAAATATAATTGCAATTAATGCAAAAGGCAACACAAAGAAATAACAGCTTAACTGTAGTCCTCATTATACCTTAAACTGGAATCTTATGAAGAATTAGGTGGTGCTCATCTTTATCTCTAGTGCATAGTGTATATCCTGACTCATAATATGAGCTCTGTAAATATTTGTAGAGTGTATATTTAGGCAAACAAACTTGGCTAAAATATAAGTATATGGCAGATATTTTTAAAGGGTGTTTAGTTCTAGAACCAAACTTCTTTAGGAGGTAGAATTTTTGTCGTGATTTCCAGAATATCTGAAAACCGAATTATAGAGGAGCCTGGGTGCTTTTGAAATATATAAAAGAGCTATATAAAAGGCCTGAGTCATTTATTCTTACCACCTGTCAGCTTATCCAATGATACTATGCTGAGTACAATGGCTTTTGAGCCCAGTCCTGATATTTTCATGTAGGGTGCTTATTAATTCGACAATAGAAACAATGATACCACCTGTAAACTAAAATGTGTTAAAAGTTTTAAAAGCTTTTTTTTTTAAATAAAAAAATAATAGTAAATATTGGTAAGGATGTGAATTAACAAAAACTTTCATATTACGCTTTTAGAAGTAAAACTTGGTGCAACCACTTTGGAAAATTATATGGCAGTGTCTACTAAATTAGCTGAATTTGCACATAACCTAAGACCCAGCAATTTTACTCCTAGGTAGAGACCCAGAAGACTATGAACAGAAGTTCACAAAAAGATACATACCACAATGTTCATAGCACTACTGTAACATCTCCAAATTGGAAGCTAATTAAATGCCTAAAATAATAGGCTATGTAAATAAATCATCATCTATGGGTACAAGATCAAGAAAAAAGTACATACTGGATTATTCCATTTCTAAGAAGTTCAAATATTAGAGAAATAGGCAAAATCACCTAGGATACCAGAAGTTAGTATAGCAATGACTCTGGGGTGAGGGCTGGTGAAAGGGAACGAGGGGGATACCCGGAATGCTGTTTATTTGATCTGAGCACTGGCTCCATGAGTGTGTTCACTTTGTAAAAAATTATCAAGCAGTGACTTAGGATCTATGTTCTTTTCTGTATGTTAAGCTTTAATAAAAATTCATTTTAGTTGAAAATCTCCTGTCAAGTTGTGTTGGTCAACAACAAAAATCTATTTTCATTGACTTATAGGTCAAAAAAGTCCTCTAAAAGCTGACCTTCTAAAGTCAATCTCTCCATATATTTCACTGATGTCAACTGTAGCTCACCCATCAAAGCATTAAGGGGTAAAGATATATTTCTTTCGCCAATATTTCCATTAATTCTCAGTTGGGGGTTTATGCCCCATAAACATGATGACATTAGCTCTATTAATCTTATTAGCATCATATTCACTGCACCTGAAGCGAGTTACACAATGAAGTAGGTTTGGAATATTTTCAGCCATCCTGCATTTTTTTCACAGGCAATTAACGTAGTCAAGATTATTCTGTGTTCAGCTACACTGGGAGAATGAATGAGTTCTGATAAATGTAATTTGCTTCTCTAATGACAAACAAAAACATTCAGAGATTTGGTGTGCATGCAAATACCATTTTAACTAGGATGGATGGAGAGCCAGCCTGTTGGGCAACAGGGTGAAGTCACAGCCTTCCTAAAAGATAAACCAACAGCTTCACCAATGCACGCTTGGATATTGGGTTATTTTCATAAAACTGGTTGCTGCTAATAAATTAATTAAATTTCAGGTTTTAAGTATCAAAGTTCTAGAAGTATAGGTTTTGCGAAAGGTAGAAAACTAACACCATTGGAGTTTGCTTGGTGCCATGAGTAAATCGAGGTTAAATAGAGTTACAGAGATAAGGTCACTAGTGATTGACTAATGAACAAAAACAAAAAGCTGGGATGCCCTCCTCTGCCATAAAATGGAGTAAAGGAGAGAAATCTGCCCTTCTCCCACTGCATTAGTTCTCTGTTGCTGCATAACAAATTTACTGGCTTAAAAAACAAACAAACAAACAATGTTTTATTATCTCATAGTTTTCATGTGTGAAAAGATAGGGACTAATGGAGTTGAGTCCCTCTGCTCAGGATCTTCAAGGCTGCAGTCAAGGTGTTAGTGGCACTGTAGTTCTCACCTGGGCTTGGGGTCTTCTAAGCTCATTTAGGTTGTTGGCAGAATCCAGTCCATTACAGTTGTAGAACTGAGGTCCCCATTTTCTTTCTAGCTGTCAACCAGCGGCAGCTTTTAGCTTCTAGAGGCCATCTTGCTGGGGGCCTCTGAAAGGTAGCTCAGGACATGGATGCTTTCTTTTTTTTCCAGGCCAGCAAGTGTGTCTCTATGACTTTCACCATCTCTGACCTATAGGCTCCTTTTAAGAGCCCACCTAATTAGGTCAGCCCACCAGGGCACTCTCTCTTTTAATAAACTCAGCTGATTAAATACCTTAATTGCATCAATAAAAATCTCTTTTGCCCAATAATTTGAGTGACTATCACCCCACCATATTCACAGGTGCCACCCTACTCAAGGGGAGAAAATAGACAAGGCATATACACAAGGGGGTAGCGTCTGGAGGCATCTTAGACTCCTGCCTCCCATATCCAGTCATCTACATGTAACCAGCCATCTATAATTCAATCTGGACTTGACCACATACCAGCTCTGTAACCTTGAGCAGGTCACTTAAATTTTCTGAGCCTCAGTTTACCTTACCTTTAAAATCGAGACACTGACCTTGTCGGCTTTGGTAAATTAGTTTTCTAGTGCTGTGTAATAAGCTACCACAATTTTGTGGTTTAAAGCAACACTTGTTTAAGCTCAAAGTTGGTAGGTGAAAGGTCTGGCATGGTGCAACTGGGTTCTCTGTTCAGGGTATTATAAGGGTGAAATCAAAGTGTCAGCTGGACTAAATTCTTGTCTAGATACTGTGGAGAGAAACTGACTGCTAAGCTCATTCTTGTTGGCAGAATTTAATTCCTCGAAGTTGTAGGACTGAGGTCTCCATTTCCTTGTCAGCTATAGCTAGGGGTCACTGTCAGCTCTTAGAGGCCAGTTGCAAGACTTGCCAAATGTCCACCTTTGCCTTCAAGCCAGCAAACACATTTCAAATTCTTCTCAATTTTGGATCTCCACATCTGACCTCCAGGTCCAGATTTAAATGTCTCCTGTGATAAGGTCAGGCCCGCCTGGATAGTCTCTCTTATGTTAAAGCTAGCTGATTTGGGACCTTAATTACATCTGCAAAATCCTCTCACAGCAGTACCACAGTACCTAAGTTATTGTTTGAATAACTCATAGAGGATATGTGTCCACCAGACATTGGGAACCTTTGGAGAATCTTAGATTCCCACCTGCCACAGCTGGCTGTAATGACCACGTGAAACACTTTATGCAAAGTGCTTGAAAAAGGATCTGACATACAGTAAATTCTCCATAAATATTGGTTGTTTGTTCATAAAGTTATTCATAAGATACCCGAAGTACTTAGTACAGTATTGGCATATAGATATAATTACCGTTCACTTGGTGAGTCCTTCATTTCTACCTGGTCTTTTAAAAAGGGTCAAAGAAAAATATGAGCCAGATAGTGAACATTAGAAGCACTTTTTCTGACTGGTATGCTGAGTGGCGATTTTACTGCAGTTTCAACATTGCTAAGGAATTCTGTCTTAAAAAAGACATTTACAAATTTGGCCCATGTTACATATAAAGCAGTTTTCTTGTTCTGTTTTTCTCTTTCCTTCCTTCCTTCCTTCCTTCCTTCCTTCCTTCCTTCCTTCCTTCCTTCCTTCCTTCCTTCCTTCCTTCCTTCCTTCCTCCTCTCTCTTCTTTCTTTCTTTCTCTTCTTTTCTTTCTTTCTTTCTTCCTTCCTTTCCTTCCTTCCTTCCTTCCTTCCTTCCTTCCTTCCTTCCTTTCTTCCTTTCTTTCTTTCTTACCATATCAGCCAATGAAAGAAAGGGAAAAAAGGGTAAACTAACAGTTGGGCTGCAGCAATGAAAAAGATTTCACAAAACCTTACAGGAGTCTCTTGCTCTGATATTTTAATGTCCCTGTCAAATGTCACCAAACATCATCCTTCTGGTCCTTAAGTATGTTCAGATTTGTGCACTCCACCACAGGAGTTAGTATTTCATTCTCTAAATTACAGAATAGGAATTTTTTTCTCTCCAAATTCTCAGAGACGTTTGGATGAGTTGGAGATCATTTGTAATCCATAAACACTAAAAGGGCATTTCTGCACTGTGAAATTGCTTCTGTATGCATAAAAAGGATCTTTTATTTTGGGGGGCTTTTCGAAAACTCAGTTCATCGGTCATTATACCATGGAAGCACAAGTCAGAGTCTTCTTGTTTTGTTTTGATAAATTGTTCTTTTTGACTTTTCTTCAACTGTATAAGAAAAAAAATGGTCGTGTCTCTGAAGAACCAAGTTATTTTGATTTGATCTAGAGATTCATTCATACAAGTTAATTCCCAAGCCTGTCGCATAACGATCAAAATAGACAACCTCACAAATGACATATCCATCAAGGTTCCTGAAGTTGTTCCATATGTCTAGCAAGAAGAGATGCAGGCACACACAAGGGCTTGAGACCTGCAGTTCTAGATGTTAGCATGGCAAGCATAAGCTGCAATGCCCTTGTAACCAAAGAAATGATCTTGCGGAAAATGGCAGTCAAAGGTAAAGAACAGAATCCCTTGTCACGATTGGAGAGGTTGTGGTGGTATGCTACTCATACCTGCCCTCACCCTTTAAGACTAGGGCAGTCATTCTTCCCGTTGCCGAAGGTGCCAGTGGGTGACAGTTCTGAAGAGGACTGTTCTTTGCTGAAAAGAGCACATCACCCCTGCTGACCCTCTCCTTCTTCCTAAAGTCAGCCTGCATCCAGTCATCTTTAGTCCATCAGCAGTGACCTCATCTCCATTACTCTATTTAAACTTGATCTACTCATGGTACCAAGCAAACTTCAATGGTGCTGGTTTGCCACCTCTCTCAAAACCTATACTTCTACAACATTGATATTTAAACCCTGAAATTTAATTAATTTTTTAGCAGCAACCAGTTTTATGAAAATAACTCAATATCCAAGTGTGCATTGGTGAGACTGTTGGTTCATCTTTCAGGAAGGCGCGACTTCACCCTTATTGCCCATCAATCAGGCTTTTTTAACACAGGCTGGCCCTCCATCCATCCTAGTTAAAGCAGTATTTGCATGCACACCAAATCTCGAAATGTTTTTATTTGTCATTAGAGAAGCAAATTACATTTATCAGAATTCATTCTCCCAGTGTCACTGAACACAGAATAATCTTGGCTACGTTAATTGCCCTAGGACTGGTAGCTGCGAAAAAAATGCAGGATGGCTGAAAATATTCCAAACCTACTTTTCTCTGTTTGGACTTATGCAGCAGTCCAAAGTCTCAGGCCCCTTCCCTCTATTAGATGTAACTTTGAAGGACCATCAGTTATGGGCTGAATTGTTCCCTACCCCTCCCCAAATTCCTATGTCCCTCAGGACCTCAGAATGATTATATTTGGAATTGTGGCATTTAAAGAGGTAATTAAGCTAAAATGAGATCATTAGGATGGGACACAATCCAATATGACTGGTGTCCTCATATGAAGAGTATATTAGGATGCAGACGGGTAGAGGAAAAACCACCTGAACACACAGAGAGAAGACAGCCATCTATAAGCCAAAGAGAGAGACCTCAGAAGAGATCAACTCTGCTGACACCTTGATCTCAGATTTCTAGCTTCCAATATTGTAAGAAAACAAACTTTTGCTGTTTAAGCCACCCAGTCTGTGCTACTTTGCTATGGTTGACCTGGCAAGCTAATACACCTCCCCAGCTTCGGCGCTCCTGGTGGGTTACACTTTTTCCTCTTATCAACTCTGCTTCCCTCATTTCTCTCCCTCTCCATGAGGAAGATCTCCAAGAGCTTGATCCAATAAACCTCCTACTTACAAATCTCTTTCTCAGTCTGCTTCCCAAAAAACTTCACCTATGACAACAACCCTCTGTTTTTGGCAACTTGAATGACTTTCTTTTCATGCTCATTTTCTGTATCATTTCCAGTGATAAAAATGGCAGCAGCCAATCATACATAAAGCCTGCTACCTGAGGTCTGTCCAATAGCCAACTCTGCTACCAGCTCTTTGTTGAGAAGCAACCATATTCTGTGCCTGGAATGGCCAATGATTAAGAGGCCAGGACTCATTTAGAAAAGAAAACATTAAAAGTTAACATACACTATAAATATATCCCAAATAAAGTGATAGTACATTTGTTGAGAACAGGGCTCTATCTGCCACTCACCATTGGAAAATGAGTCTCTCAAAGCTCTTTGTGCACTAGATTCTGAAGATGGGAAACTGGGCTCGTGGGCAACTGTGTAATGTCTGCCATAACAAGTCAAGGTGAGGTCTATCTCCTCATGGCTGAAGTGACCCAGAGCTGAAAGGAAATACATTTCTGCAGATGTATTTCTTGTTTCTAGTGCTACCTATATCCTTTTGTATAAGAGTAATGTATTCCCTTTGGTGTAAAAGATTAGTTGTTTAGATACCTTTTTAAAAATCCATAAAAAAGAAAGTGAGTTTGTGTAGCCAGGATATATAACAGGCACTGTGGTGCCCTGTTCATATCCCCTCATGGCTTAGTAGGGGAAGCCAGAGAACGGCCAAGCATCAGCATTTCTTTGCCTGGTGGCTTTCTTAGTGCTAGGAGAGTCTGACCAAGTTTCTAGTAAGCTGGGAATTTGGAGAATTAAAATAGCCCACTCCAGCAGCTCTCAACCAAAGGCTGACAGGAGTTAATGTTTTAATACCTCTACTTCATCACCTTTGGGAGGGATAAAAAGCAGAGTTCTCTAGGGGGAAAAATTCTGGTTCCTCAGAGTGGTAACTTGATTGCTTGTTCTATATTGGCCTTCTCTGTCCCTTCTTTACCCAAAAGAATTTACTTGCATTTGAATCCTACCTCACAGTCTGCTCAGGGAGAACCCAAATCAAGAGGTGAGAATAAAATTGGCTAAATACCAATTTACTCCTTGCAGCCAGTCTATCAAAGGTTAATTTAATATAATTCAGCTTCTAACTCATTTAAGGCATATAGCTCCATCCTACATTTTGCTATCACTCACCTGATGCCCTAAGTTCCCTTAAACAGAGAAGACAGTGCCAGAAATAGGTCTTTTGACTTAAAGTTCTTCTTCACAGTTGAGCCTGTGACATACAATTACCCTTTCAGTGATGAAGCTATTGTTTATCAAGCACTCATGCAGCACTCACGTCAAACCCAGAGAACCCAGCTGCAACCCCCTATTGTATATTTCATACTCCTGATTCTGAGAACACTGTTTCCTTTTTCTTTTATTTGATTAAAACATCTGCAGTGGTGGTTCAGCTACCAAAGTTAATAATTACTTTTTTGGGGTCACACTAATTAAATATTTCAAGGAAGAATTATCATTCATTGCTTCTTATGACAGTGCTTTATAAAGCCAACCAATCACAACTTTTTAAAGATGCCATCACCAGGAGAAATAAAAATCTCTCCTCAAAGTGGAAATGTTATGCCAAGTCACGAGGTGGCTCTGAAGCCTGGTCATGATGCTCAGTGGAATGAGAGCCACCACATAACTGTGAAAACTGGCCCCAGCATTCTCATTTTCTAACATTTCCATTAGCACCTGAAATACAAGCACATACCATTTACAGTTCAAAGGAAGCTTATTAACATATCATCTGAAAGAGCATTTTGCCAGAACAAAAGCTGTTTTTCTCAAGCTGGTGTTTCTCCCATTTCTGCAAAAAAGAATATATATATATATATATATATATATATATATATATATATATATATATATTTGTTCAAGAGACAAACCCCAAGAGAACAATCACTCTTGAGTAATTGTCCTTAGGTTCATGTCTCATACAATAAAAAGTAGCAAACCAGGGTGGTTCTATCCAAAATGCCCCCTGAGGGCTGGGTGGTAAAAGGAGCGACTTGTATATAGGTGTGGTACCTGTGTGGGTGAGTGTTTTTGTGGAGTGTACAAAAGAGAGAAAGGAAAGAAAAAAGAATATTTCAGCTATGACCCTCCTCTCAGCCACTCTCCATCCTCCCTTTAACTCCTCTAGAATATAATATCTACTCCAAATGGTGGATTGTTGCTTCGTATTTTTATCTACTTATAGCTATCTCATATAAACTCTCTCTAAATGCCCGATAAAGGAACATGTATCCAACTAGACTATACATTCCTGGGGGAGACACCATCTTTTGCTTTATTCATCTTTCCACTTAGCAATCGATGTAACCAATAGAAGGGTATAGAAAAGGCATCCATTGTACTCATCCCCTGGACTAGTAATTTGGCTTTGAATGACCTGATTAGCACAGCTCCCTGACTTGGGAACCTCCAAAAGAAAGTCAATTTGATAAAAAGGTAGAAGTGTTGGGCCCTGATTACCTATGGAAGAAGTAGCCTTACTCTCCTCCCTCTGACATTCTGTGGTATCTCCATCTTCCTTGATATCTTTCTAAACCACATTGCCATCACCCTGACAGGTAAATAAGGTTAGTTCCCATTTCATATTTCAAAAATTGAACTCAGCTTTCAGTGGTTTTATCATTTAAATGTTTTGTCAAATATTTATTAGGGAATACTCCTGGGGATTGTTAAGCCTCCCTCAGGGACTTGTGATAGAATCCAAAGTGCCCCTTGCAAAATTTTATACAATTTTGAGTTCTGTCACATGGTCCTTTGTTTAGTGGGCTGTATTAAATGTTCATGCTTGTATGTATATAAAAACATATTTCTCCTCTCAAACTTTACTGATCCTCCAGGAAGTTGAGCTCTGATTTACGGAGGCTTCAAGTCCTCCCTGAAATACCGTTCCATTCCTCCATGGGGAATAGAACCCCAGTCCCAGAAAATCATGACTTACAGACATAGAGAGACCCAGTGTGTCTGATATATATAGGCACATTTGCATGACATATATTATATATATATAAAATTATTAAACATAAATAAAAATATTTGAACATCCACAAATATTAATCTTTCAGATACTACAATATTAAGGTATAGTTCAGTCTTCTAAACTTTACATATGAAAACCAAATCAATTATAAATATCAAAATCTTCTCATAAGAAGGGAAGGGACAAAAAGAGACTAACAGTTGTAGAACATTTCTGTGCTGGACTTTAAGTTATATGGTTTTATATGTGTAAGCTCAGATCATTTAGAACACTACCTGCAAAAAACTATTATTATTTTAATTTTGGTAAGACAGTCTTTTTTTTATCATTTTTAAGCAAACAAAACAAAACCACAAAACAATAATCAACCAATCCAAAACAAAACCATAAGAAACCTCACCCCATATACCCCCCAAAAAAGGAAAGGAAAAGGAAAAGAAAGACAAGACTAGAACATAGAAAAGTTAACTGTATGTCAACCTTTTTAATCACTGGGGGCAGATGGGAAAAAAAAGAATAAAAGTCAGGTATCCACCAAGATTATTTTAATAGAAGGTAATGGAATGACAGCTTTCTGAAAATAGCCAACAGATGTTCCATGCATTATATTGAACCTTGTTATATAAAATTTACTGCTGCAATCCTTTAAAAATTTATTTTCTAGACTTGATTCTACTCTAGCATCTGTGATGCTAAGTGCTGCAAAATTTTGTAAAGGGCACTTTAGGTACTATTGATTTTCACTGATGTTATCAATACCAGTTACAGGTCAAAACTGACAACCAGTAAAAATAAAGACTTTGTTTGCATTTTTATCAGTAAAACAACTAGACACAGACATTTATGCTGTGTCTAAAAATGGTCTGTCCAACCATCTTTCAATAAGAGAGGAAGTGCCCAAACTACAAAGATGAGTACGTTTAATTGGCATATTTGCACAATTTAGAGTAACTACTCAAATGCTTAGAGAGACATTCCTAAAGTAACATTGCCAAAATCCAGATTAAACTTTCCACCTGAACTGTAGTATGAATTTGTTCCATGAACTTAACTGGATGATTTATTTGTTAAAACAACAACAACAACAACAAACAACAGAAAAAAACAATTTTCTATGTTATACCTTTGGGAAGATTAAGGAGCCAAAATTTAATTTTGTGAACATATATAAAAAAGTATTTAGAGAGACCCCCTGATGATGTGTTCATTAGAAAACTTTAACCAAGATTCTATTTTGCTATTTAATATAATTTTTAAGATGTGAAATATATACACATGTTCTGGAAAATAAATTATTTAAAGTGTACTTAACTCCTAAGTTAAATATTTGGGGAATTGCAGGTTCAGAGTCACAAAATTTTCAACTATGTTGAGGTCCACTTTGAGAAAAGTCCTAGTTTTTAAGGAATTTTATATATATATATGTGTGTGTGTGTGTGTGTGTGTGTGTGTGTTGTGTGTATATATATATACACATATATAAATATGTGTGTGTGTGTGTGTATACATACACATTTCCCCTATCTGTTGAGTATCTTGTTGCTATCATATTAGTTCACCATACCATCTAGTTATGCAGCAGCCTATATGCTTTCCATGTGAGTCAGAAACTTTGACCTTTCGTCACGCCTCTTCTCTAGCCAGCAAAGGTGAAATGGTTAATAGTACCCTTCCAGACTGCGTGGATCGTGGACTTACATAAGACTTGTTATGGTGCTCTCGATTCTGCTCAATAGTGGAAAAACTATTTTTTCTCTCTGGTGCCCAACCAGGAAATTACTTTGCTTTGACAAAATGGACTAAAACCATACTCTTTTTGTCACCCACTGGGAAAATGCAGTAGGAATAAAAGTCAGGGAGCTCACATTAGAGAAAATTGTTGCTCCATCAAGTAAATAAATTTGTATAAATGCCTCCATTTTTCAGAATATACTGGAGAGGCAAAGTAATGTAGAAATAAATTGAAAAGGACTAATTAAAGCAAATGAATAAAAGGTTCATCACATCCCAGGAGGTCTAGTGTAAGACAAAACTTGTGAGGGTGTCTATGAAATTACTTCACAATATTTACCGATAAGTAGCCTGGAATGCTGAGAGTTCTAAATGAGGATTCTCACATATTCCAGCTCACTGATAATTGCCCGAGAAATTCTGGTCAATTGCAAAGTTCCCTTAAATATACATCTTTTATCTAAAATCATATTCAGTTTAAAAAAATTCTACTCAATTATATATTCATGCCTATTTTAGAATAAAGATGTTTCTTTCTCTAAATATTTGTGTAAAATTGGGTCTCCTGGAAGAGATGGCATGTCTACCCAGTGACTTCAAGTTCAGCCAGTCAATGTTAAAAGATTCAGTTTTAGACAAGCCACATGGCTTTAACAAGAAAGGTGCTCTATTTGGGAGACCATGATAGAATGGGAAAGAATAAATCATATAAGCTTAAATTCAGACTTTGTAAGTGAATTTGGCCACTTACTTACTTTGTCACTTCCAGTGAATTGTTTAACTGCTCTGTTCTTAGTATTTTCACCAGCAAAATAGGACTAATAATAGACTAATACCACAGGGTCATCTAGAATATTCAATGGGATGATGTGTGTGAGGTAATTATCACAGCGTAACTATTGAATAAGTAGTAACTGTCACTCTTAATAAAGTTTGATTCAGTCTGCATGAAAAACTGTTACTGAATATCTCCAGGGTGTTCAGTGTATACTGCAATGGAAAGCAAAAATAAAATTACGTGAATTTGTAATATACTTACTAATACACTCCCATTCACAATGGCTTCTACTGCTCTGCATATCTACAGTGAGGTTTTGCCACAAGTAAGAGTATCCCTTGTTATGTTATCTTACATAACTCAGCTCCTTCTCCAAGAAGTACATCCAGTAGAGCGAGTTCTTATACTTCATACATCTTCACAACTCCAAAAGTCAGTTTCCAAGCTTTAATAAACATAAAACCTCCAGGTAAAATTGTTGATTCTTGACCTCCCTCATGGATATCATAATTTGTAAGTTTGGAGGGGTTCCGGGAATCAGCATTTTTAACAAGTATCTCCCGCCCGTGGGCATTCTTCTTATGCAGGTTGTCAATAGCACTTCACATGGTCTTTATGCAGCCTTCTTACATGAACACCTTTCACTAGATCTAGCACCAGTTCTATCTAATTCAGTATGAGTTTATCTTAATTTAAGCAATTACATCTGCAAACACCCTATTCCAAAAGAAGTCACATTTTGAGGTTCCAGGTAGACATGAATTTTACAAGGATATTATTTAACCCAGTACAACCCCCAAACTTGACTTTGACTAGTAAAAATCAGTTTTACTAGCTGATTATACTGCAGTATAAATGAGTGCCCTTAAGTGTGGTCTCCCTAATGTTCTAGGTAATTATCAAAATAACTAATTGATGATGTTGTCATAAGTTTCCTGTAATATACTTTAATGCTCTCTATAAAAAATCTTATTCATCATGCTATTTCTGATAAGAAAATATGCTGCTAATATGTATCCTGGCCCATTCATGAGGCATTTTTGCACTGCCTTGTAGTTTTTTGTATCCTTTTACATGTCATTATGTATCGATATGGAGCTGGCTCTCACTAAATATTGAGTTAAAAGCATATATTAATTCTGAAAATAATATCAGGGATTATGGAGGACACAGGATGGGTAAGACAGAAATTTTCCTGTTTTCTAGAAGATTTTCTTGTACAGAGGAGAAGAGCCCTTACACAGATAGTACAATGCCTGGTAGACAGTGCAGACTCAGAGCTTGCTTACAAATCCTGCTGTTACCACTTTCTAGCTGCATGATCCTGGGCAAGCTACTTAAATTTACTAAAGCTCAGTTTTCATATGCATAAAATGGGGATTATGCTTTCATCTCTCTCACAAAACTCCAGCAAAGAATAAATAATCATCTGTATTAAGTGCTAAGCTAAGCACACAGCGAAGGCTCAATAAATGTTAGCAATTATAGAGACCCAGGGGAAAGAGGGATGTTTGGTAGACTGATGATAATATTTCATATGAATATCCTATTTTCCAACTGGCTTATAAGTTTCCTGATTACAAGGACCTTGTGATGACACTATCCTAGTGTCTCTCATAACTCTTGGCAGATCAGCTCCACACAGGAGATTTGAATGTCACCAAATGCAGTCTTGGTCAATAGATTCATTGAGTGAGTCTGCCATTCCCTTTGTTAGCAGCACTAGCAAAAGGTCTATATGTTCTAGGCTTCTGCTCCTATTCAGTTTTTTTCTTAAACAATGTAAGTTTTTCTTTCTAAGCAATGTACATTTTTATCACTCAAATATCTACAGGCAGATGGCAGAGGATAGTAGACTGATGGTTGGCCAAAGAAAATACCCCAATGAAGTGGGTTGTGAAAAATGGGGTCAAGATTATACACATAAAGCAGGAGAGGAGACCAGTGAATAGTGAAAGTAGACCCTTCACATTCTTACTTCAATGCCATGAAACCTCAGTCATTACTGATGTCTAATTCATATAGGTTATAGCACGATATGCCATAAAATTCAGGGTGTCAGGGAGCAAAGAAAATTACAGGCACTAATTACATATCTTTCATTTGTCTGGAGAGGCTGGACTTTCGGCTGCGGCTTTCTGATCATGCACATAATGCTTTGTTATTTTCTCTTTGATGTTATCATGATATTGATTTTTTAAATGGGCCCGTGGTAGAAGTTGTATGCATATGCCAAAGAAAATTCTACCATGACTTTTACATTTGTACTTCAGAAATTATCCTAAATATCCATCTGGAGCCTTGCAGTTAATGGATTTTCAGCTAGTTAACTTTGTCTGCAACACCCAAATACCTCCTGCATAAATTCACTTAAGTATCAGTTATTGTGAACAAGCCTATTTATTTAACAGAAGTCATTTTATTATTCTGTTTCCAAAGCAAAAGCACTGGAGGGAAAATTCACATAAAATTAACATAACTATACCAACGCACAAACATGAATTGGTATAAACTACATGAAAAATGTTACTCTGCTCAAACTGTACTTTTAGGAAGAGCAGTAATTGGATTTTACCTAAGTAACAAATTATAGTCAACTACTAGAAATAAGCCTTGTCTTCTTTGAACTTGTTTTAAACTAATCTCACTTTGTAGGATTATTAAATGATGATGATAAGTGCACAATAATAATGCCAGCTGGCATCGGCATAAAATCTCGTCTCATTGTCAAAACATTTTTCATGTCCATTATTTTGTTTTATTTCACTATGACACTTATGGTGTCCAGAGGCCAGGTATGATAAATGCCACATTTCTTTTTTCTTTTCTTTTCTTTCTTTTCTTTTCTTTTTTTAAATCAAGGAACATTGGTTACTAACATTATATAAATTTCAGGTGTACAACATTATAATTCAATATCTGTATGTGTGCTCATCACCAGATATCTAGTGGACCCCATTACTCAATTCACCCTTCCCCCATTCTCCTCCTCTTCTGCTAAACACCATTCTATTGTGTGTTTCTATGAGTTTGTTTTTGTTTTGTTTTGTTTGTTTATTGTTTTTTTTGTTTTATATTCCAATTATGAGTGAAATCAAATGATTTTTGTCCTTTCCCATCTGACATCTGACTTATTTCATTTAGCATAATACAGTCAAGATCCATCCATGTTGCTGCAATTGGCAATTTTTGATCTTTTTGTGACTTAGAGTATTTCATTGTGTGTGTGTGTGTGTGTGTGTGTGTGTGTGTACCACATCTTCTTTATCCATTCACCTGTTGATGGACACTTAAGTTGTTTTTATATCTTACCTATTGTAAATAATGCTGCAATGAACATAGGGGCACATATATCTTTTTGAAATAGTATTTTCATATTCTTCAGATAAATACCCAGAAGAGGAAATGCTAGAGCATATGGTAGTTCTATTCTTAATTTTTAAAGCAATGTCTATACTGTTTTCTATAGTAGCTGCACCAATATAAAATACCACCCATTTATTTATTTTATACATATGGTGAGTGTAGCATAGGAAGGTTAAACAATGAGTTCAGTGGCATCAGATGGTACGGAGATTAAAATCTAGTTCTCTGTTTCCTGCCTTTCCTGATGCATATCCCACTAAATAATTCTGCTTCATAATATAGTTCATCACTAGTCAGATTCTTTTGGGCAATTGATCTTCAAATTCAAAAATAAATTATCTAAATTATTAAGCAAGGTTAGATGTTGATTTCTTAAGAAATGAAGCAAATACCGGAGGCAAAGGAGGTGGAGAGTATTACACGCCCTATACAAGCTTGAGATGTGCAGTCCGTCCAACCACTTATAGCTGAAGGTTGTCTGTCTGTCTATTATCTATCTATCTATCTATCTATCTATCTATCTATCTATCTATCATCTATTTATCATCTATCTATCTTCTATCTATCTCTAAACAACCCTCTCTTTCATGCAAGGATTAAAAATGAGTAACAATTTTAAAACAAGAATTATTTATGATGTTCAAGATAATAAGGCAACCAACATAATGATTTTGGGGGTGTATTTCTGTTTTGCTGTTAATGTGAGAAGCAAGAGAAATTGAGACGGAGTAAACTAATGAAGGGGTTCAGAATAAGCATTCCTAAAATGTGCCACTTTGGCATGTGGAATATTTTGAGCTGAAGATAATCAAGACCCAGTATATTCAGGAAATACTTTTACCTCCCCCTTAACTGCCTAAAATAAGTTAGATAGAGGTCCTGGTCCAGAAAACAAACAAACAAACAAACAAACAAACAAAAACAAAAAACAACTCTCACCAGCAACGCCAGAAATAACCTATAAAATTATGGATTAGTTGTGCTAAACTGGAGGGAGAGCTAGGCAGGGCCTGGAGATCAAAGTCCTCCATGTGCTCTGTTGTGTCTGCACAGCATGTAAATGTTTGTTTCCCAAACATTTGCTCTTCAGATTATCCTGGAAATTGTCTTCCTCTCCTATAAAGTTGCAGACTCCTACCCTTTCTGCTTAGCTCAGGATGGCATATAAGTCTTTTTTGCCTGATTGCTTTTGGGTCTTATATTCTTATGGGGCCCCTGTACATACATAATTAAGTTTATTTTCTCATGTCGATCTGATTATTAGACCAGCCAATGAACTTAGAAGGAAAGAAAAAAATATTTACATTCTTGTACTAGGATTGGCCAATTTCTTTGGTGTCTTCCATAGGTCAAAAAAAAAGAAAAAAAAAAGAAAAAAAAAGCGTAAATTTATCTGGATTTTTTTTAAAAAGTCTCTGGATTTTGGGATCATAGATTCAGGGTCTTGTTTATTAACAAATCACAGACACACTCAGAACTTCTGTTTTCTCATCTTTGAAATAAAAGGGGCTAAATTTACCTTTTTTTTTTTTTTTTTACACCTATAGCACCTGGTCTTCCTAGGTGGTCTCCCATCCAAGTACTAACCAGGCCTGACGCTGCTTAGTTTCTGAGATCAGACAGGATCGGGCTTGTTCAGGGTGGCATGGCTGTAGACAAAAGGGGTTAAATTTAAAGCTCCTAAGGGCCTAATGACTCTCAAATTTTATAATTCTTAATGTTTCAACCTTCTCAATGCCTCCGCCAGTGTATGTCCTAGGCATCCCAAATGAGTGCCAGGAACCTGCAGATTTAGCTCTACTAAAAGCAGTAAGCCATAAAACCCACCCAGACAATGGTCCTTAATACTTAGAGGAAGTATCAA
Source organism: Rousettus aegyptiacus (assembly GCF_014176215.1). Classification (NCBI taxonomy): domain Eukaryota; kingdom Metazoa; phylum Chordata; class Mammalia; order Chiroptera; family Pteropodidae; genus Rousettus; species Rousettus aegyptiacus. The sequence continues at coordinate 32,838,500 of NW_023416287.1, read as the reverse complement.
GGAAGCGTCAAAACTTGTTTTGCATCACTGTCAAGCTGGATTTGTTTCCATGGATCCGGAAATAGAGTCTTGCTTCAGGTGTTTATTATCATTGACTTTTCTCTTGGGTCTCTAGTGTCCAGTGCCTTTTTGACCTCCTCCCTCAATTGCACCTAACATGTTTGCATAATTTCTGTTAATTTCTCTACTCTTGATCTTGGCTTTCTATTTTTTCTCTTTGTATTTAGCCCAAATAACACTGCTATACTGGAGGCAATGGTATTAGAACTGAACCCACTTGCTTAATTCTTACAATCTCTATTTTCTAGGGCTGAACATCCAGCTGGACATATGACATATTACCTCTTCCTAAGCAACTGTTATCAGAACCTGGTTAAGAATCACTATTTAGGCCTTCCATAATCATTCTATGCCTGCCTCCTCATATTGGTCCCCCTACCCACCATCCGGACTAGTTCCTGACACCTGAAAAGATCATAAAATCTGTTCATATTCCCATAGACACAGCTTTTGATCTTCCTCTGCCTTTATATTCCTTCTGTTCTCACATATCAACTTTTGTTCATCTTATTCTCTTTCTCATAGCATTGTGGGCACCCCATAATGAAGGCCTAACATGTAAACGCAGATAAAGCCATTCCGTCTTACCAGAATAATGTGAGGATACAATGAGATCACAAGGGTGAAATGCTTTGAGAAACTTAAAAGTGAAATACAAATATGAGGTTTTATAATGCTATGAAAATTTTTTAAAGGTTAATATTTCAACAGAATTCAGAAGTTTTTTTTCCATTTGGAAAAAATACTTTATAAGGACGAAAAAACAGTCTCACACTTAATGTGTGTATAGACTCTTATTATAACTTAACCAATGTAGGTGACATGTGATATGTTCTAAAAGCTTTCTTGGCTGGCCTTGGGAAATTACATTGCTTTATTTAAGTCCTGTTCTGCATGTTTCTCATACTCTCTGGACTAACAAGTTCCTTAAGAAATATTCTCATTGTGGTAGAAAAACTGCAAGAGTAAGGAGTGAAAACATACAAGGTTTCTTAAAGTCTAGCCTTGGAACTAATATAGAATCACATTCTGTGTTCTTCCATTGGCCAAAGGAAGTCATATCATAGGGGCAAAAGTCAAAAAATCAGGACATATACTTTTCCCACATTTACACAATGGCAAGAGTATAGGTATGGGGAGAATTGGGGCCAATGATTCTATCTGCCAAGGTGATAAAAGATGTGAACGTAGGCTATCTAGTTCCATAATCCTTGCTCTTAAGTACAGTGCTTCATTTTCTATCAAGAGATGCTTGAACCTCCTTCGAAGGATAAGGGATAAAAAATGAGACCTGCTCTAATAGTTGAGATTTAAGCTGAAATAAGTGTTCTCCATGTAGAATGAGACAAATATTATATGTAAACATATCAGGAAATAATTTAAGCAAAAGAGAGTATTTGTATCTATATCTATATTCATGTCCATAAATATATTTGTATGTATACACATATCTATATGCATGTATATATAAACACACAAAATATACATATTCATCTCTCTCATCTCTCTCTCTCCCCATATATATTTTATTATTTTTTTTTCATGAACAGTTGGATTTATTTCAATAGCAAATTTGAAACTCTTGCTTTAGGCAAGAGCACTACAGTAATTATTTCAGGAATAGACAATTTCCTACACTGTCAAATACATAAAAGTTCCTTTAGCACTTTCTTCAATATTGACCAACAAGCAGATTCAGTGCATAGTTTCTTTGCTCTATCTAGTGAGTCAACCCAAGCTTCTTCTTCAGAGACTCTGGCATCTTGGGTAGAGGAAGGCAAGGAAGCCTCAAGTAGACCTCCACGGAGTCATACATGAACCACTGTAGTGCAGTCAGAGTGCCTATCATGATGATATGGGTGAAGGGTCCCTTCCATACACCTTTAAATCCAAGTCTCTGGAGGACCTGAGAAGCACTGCTACCTTTCTCTTTATTCAAAACAGACACCACAAAATCAGCAAGGACACACACACACACACACACACACACACACACACACACACACTCCAAAGCAGTTCCCTTAACTGTCTGGGCTTTCTATTGTACATCTTACAATAACAACTAACTTTTAAAGAAGTGTTCATACATTTACAAACCTTTATCAAATGAAATCAGACTGCAATTTTACAGTTTTTCTGATGTATTTATTTAAAAGGTTCAATCTGCCTTAAGTCAGAGGAATTTTGAATGCAAAATGATACTTATTATTTTTATTTTCATATGTTTTTTTGTGTGTATGGGATTTAAGAACTCATCAAAAGCTAGCTAGGCCTACTGGATTTTATCTAACAGTTATTGTGTGATATGGCGACACTAGGTAATCTTTTCTCATCAAAACACAATTGCCAAAGAAATAGCTAAGTGGATGAAATACAATTGTTAAAGAATAGTGAAATGAAATGAATCCCAAAACCATCTTTCCAACATAAATCATAAAGTTAAGTTGCAATGATCTGAATATAGAATTTAAGTTTGTGTATAACCCAGAAAAAGCTCAATAGATGCTTAACTTGTCCATAACATCTGCTAATGATGTAATTAGGAGAGCTGTACAGGGTGAAAACATTAAATATTTTGTGTAGAAGAATAAGAAATGCAAAGATCAATATTAGGATAAAAGTAACTTCCTCTTCTTCTTTTGTAATGTGAAATAGTTCTCTGAAACTAAAGACCATTGACTGCTTCTTTGTTCATAGTTTGTTTAGTTTCTTATTATAAAGAATGCCTCAGTGTTACCAAATTAAAGGATAGGACTAGAATGTATCATACCCCCATAGAAACAATAGGCTTTATATTCCATGTCGAAAACTGTCCAACCTTGACAAGAAGATCCCTGGGGTATTTAATGAAACACTGTATATTAGTTTTTCTCAAACTTTTTAGTCTCACAAATTTATGAGGCTGGAGTAAGGTCCTATTTAGTGCTGCAAAACTCAACTCAGGTTGAATTGAACTTGAGTAGAACTCAGGTCAAGTGCCAAAAACTCAAGTCCAAAAGGTTCACTGGCTGATAATTCTAAGATATCTGATCATTTTCAATTTGCACTGCAGGTCCAGGGAGGCTGGAGTGAGAAACCAAGCAGTTGGTGATAAGGTAGGTGTTTTACAAAAGTTACACAAGACGTAAATTATAAGACTAACCAGGACATAAGGGGCTGCTTCTTTTGTACATCAGTAGAGGTAGACCAGAGTTTCTGTTACCAAAATAAATGTAAAGTATCTATGATCAGAAGCTGCTCAGAAACCAACACAAAAGTTTATAAATGGTTTTATCAATGGCTTTGAGCAAGCCAAGTGTCCAGAAATTCATGGAAGGTGAAAAAGAAAGACTTGGTTTTGGTGATCTGAAAAGGAATGGGTATAGAATACTACAAGCAAGAGAAAATGAAATGATTGTGCTAGCATCCACACAGGCATGAAACTAACCACAACGCAGGGTCCACTCATCAGAGATCTCAAGAAGTTCTTGTGAAGATAAGAAGGGGTTCATGGTAAAGGATGAAATTCTGCAGGATTGTGGGCAGTGAACTAAAGAAAAAGTTGAGGGATCAGCACACTCTGACACAAAGGAAAAGAACCCTATTCAATAAAATTTTATATCTCACTTCCACAGACTTTCTCCCTCTTTTAAAAGACCAGATTACTCAAGCAATTCCACAGAGCAAATCACAATGACTATGATATTAAAATAATTAAAAAAAAAACTTATATGGTTAAATGATGTTGGAAAACACTGAGAGTTTAACCTTGTTTAAATGTTAAAAAGTATTTCTTTAATGTCTTGGTTATCCTTTACTATAAAGCCCTGTCCATCAAAACCTATAGTCTTAGTAACCTAAAGAGAAACCTATAGACTAAGCACATATGTGTGTTGGTGCCTACGGTCCATATTTTTGCAAAGAAAAACAGATATCCATATTGAATTCAGGCCAAGTTCCTTTTTTTCTGATTCAAGTACAGACATCCAGGGATCCTATCCTTCTGGTTGCCATTTAGCAAGGCAATTCTCACAAGCACGGTATCTCTACATAGGACTGGATTTTCTATAGCTGTGGTCTACTTGCTAAGCTTCTACTTGAAAACTCTTGAAGTTTACCATATGTTGGCATTGCTGTTCTTACTGCTCAGCTCAAGGGGGCTGCAGCCAGATTACGTTAAAGTAGTTAAGTATACAAGCTACTCTCATGTCGAAGCTACTATGGTCATTTTCTTTCAATGCATCATTTATTCCATGAAAGCAATTTATAAAATTGATAAAAGAAGCATAGCTAGTAATAATAAAAATACAGTAACTATTTTAATACTAAAATACATATTTAGGTAATTGAATGTTTTTCTGGCCAACCACCCATAACTAACACAGTCTCAGTAGATTGATGTGGTCAATTTTATCTCTCTCTTTGAAAAGATTGTGTCTTGATTGTGAATAAAGAAAAAAAAATAATCCATAGATAATGACTCCCATAACTCAATTCTGTATAACTGGCCTCCAATTGGTTTTAATGAGATTGCTTTTGCAGGAGATATAAGTTTTAAGGAAGGAGCATGCATGTCAATCATAAAAGGTTCATTGCCGCAAATACTTTCCAACTATTATTCCGCAGTCAATGAGATTCACATCTGTATGAATTCCCTTTACTCTCTCATGCATAGAGAAAGGAAACAGCTTTGTCTTCTCCATGATGCTATTAAAAGGTAAAGCATTCCTATCATTAGATATCTATTCTGAGTTTGAGAAAGGCAAAGAAGATTGAGTTGAAACACTGTACTAATTATGCAGATGAAGAAACTCAAAGCTCTACTGCTAGTTTATACTGCTTAGGACAGAGCTTGCCTCGAATCAAGTTCAGTAGCCTATAGTTGTTGGAATTTGGATGAATTAGTTGTCCTAAGCCTCAGTTTCCTCATTGCTCAATGGGGATAACAATATTTCTCTTACACATAGATAAAATAATAATTAATGTTAAAAATAATTGTTAGTATTTCTTATAAAACATAAGTATTTAATATAAGAATATTAACATTTTAATATATTAATGGCATATAATAGTTTGAATGTGTTATTTCAAATTAATTATATAGTAATGCTGATATATTTCAATATAGTTATAGTATATTAACAACCTCAATATTTTTATTAATAATACGTTATTAATAATGATATTAAAGACAATATTTCAATGGCAGACTCATTTTTTTCTGTCATATTGCCTCCCATGGAAAGGGTTGGGAAGATATTTTTATTAGTTATCTATTGCCACATGATAAATAATCCCAAACTTAGGAATCTAAAACAATAATATTCATTTGTTATGTCTCAGTTTCTATGAGAATTTGAGAATGACTTGGCTAGGAGGTTTGGGGGCTTCTTGTGGGGTTACAGTTATATATTAAGGCAACAGCATATGAATGACTGATAAGGACTGGATAATTTATTTCCAAGGTAGCACTCACATGTCTGACAATTTTGTATTGGCTATTGTCAGGAAATCCCAGTTTTTCTCCACATGAACCTCTCTACAGGATTACTTGAATGTCTTAAAGGCATGGTGGCTGGTTTTCTATAAAGTGAGAGTTCCAAAAGAACAAGAAGCCTTTTATGACCTAGCCTCAGATGTCATACACCATCACTTCTAACCACCATCTGTCAGTCCACAAGTCATCCTTAATTAAATATGGGAAATGACTGCACGAGAGCATCAGATGGTGAAGATCATTGGGACAATCTTTGAGGCTGGCTACCACAAAATGTAATTTTCAACTAAGCAAAGAAATCCATGAAATGATTCAACTCAATTAATTAGATTTTTATTGAGTATCTATTATGTGCCAGCCTTCAGGGATACAAGAAATTAGATAAAATCATGATTGAAGATATCCTAGTCAAGTATAGGGTTAGTAATAAAAAGAGAAAATACTTAAAACTGGACAGACTTGTATGTGATGAGAATCAAGAAATGTTTCCAGAGAACACAAAGGGAAGAGAGATGAATATAAATGGGCCAATAGATAAGGCAAGAAACTTTTGGATTTGATCTTGGCCTTAAGAAATGAAGTAGTACTTTACAGATAGGGGTGGGATTTGGGTTTGGGTAAAGGTACAGGCATTGGTAAATATAGAGTGTGTTTAAATAACTGCAAATTGTTTTGAATTATTGGCAATAGGTGGTGAAGATAAGATCTAATATACCTTTATGGGACACAGGTAGGTTTCAATATTACAGTCCCATTGAACTGAATGTTCCAAAGGGCCTGATAGGTCATTTTATTCCAATACTGTCATTTTAGTTAAGACCAGAGACTTTGTGAGACTTGCCCAAGATCATCTGGAGACAAGGAGGCACTGGAAATGTAACACAGTGTGCTACACATACTGGTCCCCCATTAGTTTATATAAGACTATGAAACTAGTGATAAGAAGAATGATTGGCTCAAGGATGATCATCAATCATCAATCACTAGTCATGTTTTTAATAAAAACAAATTTGGGGACTAGCAACACAGTAATTTATTTATAATGACGCTAACTTCTTATACTAAAAACATAAATTAGCTATTAAAGATGAGTCAATTCTACTTGGTGAATTAAATATTTGACTCCTCCAAATCTTTATTCTCCATAAAGAGCAGCAGTCCTGTTTTAAGTATATATCTTTCTTTTCTATGCTCATTCCATATTCTTGATTTCTCTTCTTAGTTCACAAATAAACTTAAAAAGAACTCAAAAACACAGTTCTCAATCTCTTTTATTAAAACAACTAAAGCCAGTATAGGGTTTTCCCCTAAGGCATCTTGAGCTCATTTGCCTCCTGATTAAATCAGAATGTTTGTATCTGTTCCCCACACACTTACACACATAAAACATTTCCATACATAAAAATTGCTGTGTGTGTTAAACAGAGAAGGCAGCTCAAAACCATATGAAAGAGTTAATTAAGTACAGTCTAGAGCTGAATTGTGAAAAGAAGTCAGAGTGTGGAGCGTCTATCTAGCTAACACGCTCATGGCTCGAGCAGTTGACAATTAAAGTAAGTGTGATTTTGGATATTACTCTCATTGGAGGTTTTTATTTCTGGCCATCGGTTATAGACATTAATAATGATGAATGCTGGAAATAGCTGTACTACCTTGTGAAGCTAATTTTAAGTAAATGTACATCACTTTTTCTGTAAATTTTGGATTACTGTCCAATGTCATTTTATTGGTTTACTTTTAATGGTTCCTAAGGGGCTGTACCAAAGGGAGAAAGTCTTTCTTAAATGCAAAATTGCCATATGTTCCATGTATTTTACTACCATATTTGGTTTAAAAAAAATCAGAGGAGGAGAATGCCAAAAAGTTCAACATCTTCCTACCATCAGACTGATGATTTTAGTTGTTTTACTCCATGCCGCGTTATATGAGAACCTGATAAGGTAAGGAATTTTCCATGTTATGGAAAGGTTATAAAATGCTAATGCACATATGTATCATCTGGGCAGCTTGTTGAAAATGAATATTCTACGCTCTACTCTTAGAGATTTGATTTTGTAGGTATCATTTACCTGTTTGCCCTCAGCTCCATTCCTCATTCAGTTCTGTATAACAGAGACTCACTTTTCTGGTTACCCCAACCATGTAGCTTCCTGTTACATTTGGGCAATAGAAATGGCAATTTAAGAAGGAGAAAAGTTAGGAGTATTTATTTTCCTCTCTATCTGTTTCAGGGGCATCTCTGGCAGTAGCTGTGCTTCTTCTAAAATTCCAGCTCATATAGACAGCCCATCCCTTTAGGGTTCAGCTCCTGTCTGATGACTCTGGCTTCTGGGCTGGTAACAAATACCCCAACCTGTGTTCCTTCCTTCTCAGGGCTGATAATGGCTTCCTAACAATGCAAATAGTTAGGTTGTCTCACTCTCTCCTATCTGGCTATCTCACTTAGCTCTTAAAGCAGGATCTGGATGGCACATCGCAGCATTCCCTAGAGGATGAGGCTCTAGATTCCCCACAGGAAGCCTCCTTCTCATCTCTACCTTGGCACTTCTTCAGAAGCTACATACACACACTCACCACACTTACATAAACACATACAATGTATACGCACAAAGACACACAATATACACATAAACACTCACACGCAAGCACACACACACATGCACACATGCACACACGCACACACGCACATTTCCCAGGTAAAAATTTGGTACAAGATGAGGACTGCTAAAAAAACTAAAACACTCCCCGTTCATGTTATTTGACCACTGACATCAGTATTATCAGTACTGAAACTTTTTTTTTTTCCCATTTTGAACCACTGGGTAAAATCGAATCATGAAGCGCCAACAAAAGACATATGTAGGTAGAACTAATCTGAATTCTCAGCTCTAGTCTCAGTTTAAGGCTTAGGTATTAAGTTCAACAAACCCCAGAGATAGCAGAGTGACATTTAGATAACATTTTCTGTGAGAGTTTGCTAAACAACACAAATATATCAGCACATGAAATCAGGAGTTGAGGATAGGTTACCTGGAGACAGATTTTATTTTTCTTTAGACAGATTGCTTCCAGAACAAAGGTCTGGGACTTGGTACTGGCTTAGTTATCCAGCACCTGATGCTACAGGAGCAGAATCAGAGGAGTGACTGTGTCACAACTGCCAGAGCCACTTGTGGGGTCCTGTGCCTGGAGGGAGAAGACAGAATCCTGGGCACAGTCCAAGCATTGTCAAGGGATAAGAGAAGATGTAGTTGTGAGAGTAAAAGGCCAGAGGGGGGACATGTAAGCTTGACAGGCACTGAAATGTACAGGAGAATAAAGCATGAAGTGGGTGGAGCACAAAGCAAATGGAACTAGAGGGAGACAGAGGGAGAGCTGGTGCACGTCATCCTTGGATCAGGGCAGACAATCACTTTTATGGGTAGGTCAAGCCAAAGGAGGGGCATGCAGATTTTAGGCTCTTCCCTCCAGAGTGCACTAAGTCTTCAGGCATTTAGTTTTCTCAATGCGGTTCTCGCCGACAAGCACATCTCTTGGTCTAAGGCAGGGAAAGTGAACTTAGTAGCAGCTGGCAAAAGAGCATACCTGAGAAACAGTCTAAAAGACTCAGGACCAAACATTCCCTTGGTATAACTTTGATCAAGGTACGTAACAGAGCTCAGCCTCAGAGTTTTTCTTTGCAAATGGTTATAACCTATGGTTATGAGGATCTATGAGAGAATACCATAGATGAAGTGTGGAACTACTGCCATTGAAATTGAGGAAAGTATTATGTTTTTTAAATGACATTCATGACTATAGACCTTTGTTTGTAGTAGCTTCTACTGTCTTCATATTTTAAAAATTCCCATTGTGAAATCACGTTAGTTCTAAATAATAAGAATACATTCAGCCTTTAAATCCAAATACCCCAAAGATAATCTACCCCAGCAAAGGTCCTTCCTTGAACAGAAAAAAAATGCTTTCTTACTATTGTCCTGTAAATATTCTAAGAAAGAATTCAACTAACAAAGTGTATACATATACCTATGTATTTATAACATGCACAGCTGACAATCATCTTACTTTATATAATGCTTTGTGGTTTGAAAATGGTTTGATACACATTATCTCATTTGATGGATTTTTAAAATTTCCTTTTCATATTACTTTTTTGAGACAGCAAAGGCTCAGAGAATTCCATATTCAATAACAAACGACACAGGTCCAAGTCTTCTGACCCCAGAATTTTTTTAATTCTACCAGCCCACACGCAACAGAGGGATCCTTCCAGGTCAGTGTACCATAATTCCCCATTTGGAGTCTTCATTCTCATATTGAAGTACTTCCTCTTCTCATTTTTTGTCACTCAGTACTTACCTAGTTTCTTCTGTCCAACGGGTTAATTCAGGGGGTTTAATGTGTTACCACTTCTCAAGAATGAACATTATTGGGACGAAGAAAAACTCTAGTCATGGGATTTTATATATCAGCACCAGACAGGATATTTAGAAGCCTTAGGGCAGATTAGAGTCATCCCGGCAGGGACTGACCCACAGAGGTTTAAGAGGCTTTCACTTACTTGCCCCATGTTGACAGTCTCACATGGAGACTTTGCATGTTGCGCATGCTCTCCTTGCTCTGTTTCTAAGTGGATTCCCATTGATTTAGAAAGGTTTAATTTTGAATATGAATGAACTAGGGAGAAACACTGTAGCCCATGTTATGATTTCTATCCACACTGTCCGCTGCGGCAGTGGGTCCCATAAGCCTTTTATGGTTGCCCATCACCCTCGCTCTCAAGAGAACGCAAGACCCTTAATTGTCCAGCACCTTTCCTCAGTCTCCTCAAATACATCTTACATTCCAGTAAGACATACCTGCCTGCAGATTCTGGAACATATTGTTTTTGCGCTGTTGCTGTGCCTATGCTGTTCCTTGAGTCTGAAAAGTCTTTATTTTTATTTCCTTCAAAATTTCTTCCTTCAATAGTTTTTCAAGATTAACTCCTGCTTTAACCATGCTTTGCTAGACTGAATTAGGTACCTCTCTTCTGTATGCTCACATTACCCATATATAGTTTAGTGTAACAATTACCATATTATTTTGGTATTTCTCATTCACTTATCTATGTCTACTGTTTACCACTGTCACCCAAAGGAACCTAGCTGTGTGACTGTGAGAAACTCTTTCTTTGTATTTCTAGTACTTCATGAATGCTTTTTGTATGAATGAAAGAATGAATAATGAATAAATCATGAATGAATAACTTTGTTACATGTAGAATCTAATTTAAAGAGGATCAAAGATGAGCTTGGCACAATTTGAGCCTTTGAATAAAGCTCTGCACCTTAAAAGCAACTAACTGGAGTCTACTCTTTAAATAGCATCTTCAGGACAGCCTGCAGGTCACAGGGGTAGGGCCAGGAGATGACACCCCTCACTTAATGCAATTTGTGATTTCTACGGACTGTGTGGATTTATTTTTCATTCTATTTTTCAATTGCTGTTTTTCTTAAACGATTCTATTTAGCTTGTAACTGGGAACTAATTCAAATATGAAGTAGCAAGACAATAAATAATATGTAATGTTTTACTGATAATTTGCTACAATGGAGTTCTTGAGATAAGAGAAAAGGGAAATATCTTACTGTTAAGGCACATAGCAAATTTTTAGTATACAATGGGAGGAAACTCTTAAGAAACAGCTTTCAGGAGCATTGGCTGAATTCTGTGGATACCTTCTGAGGAAAAATAATGTCCCTTGCTTTTAAATTTCTTTTCACTCTGATCTCATGTTCAACTTCAGAGTTGTTTTTTTTTTATTATTATTTATTTATTTATAATAATCAGAGGAATACTAGAACAATTTATGCTACTTACATATTGCTTTGGGCACAAGGTAAATTTTTTTTTATCAAATAATCAGTAAACATAATTCAAAAGAATTGCTTTTAAGCATCAGTCATGAGAAACATCAGCTTCAAATGAACATTTAGAAGAAAATGTTCATTTTTCTCTAAAATACTATGGTATTTATAAACAATTGAAAGATAGTTCATAGGAACATTTCTTCACTTAAAGCAAGTCTTAGATTAAAGCATTTAATTCAATCATTCATCCTCATCCAATCATTTAATATATTTTAAGTGCTTCTTAAAATATATTAAATATATACTTTCTGTGTGCTTTCTTTTTCAATGAAAGCACACAGAAGGTATGGCTGAACATAGTTAATGTGTGACTATGAATGCTCAAACACTTAAAGTACAATAAAGAAAACCAGAAAACACATTTCAGACAGTCTTTTGGTATGTCCTCAATGTACCACTGGAAACACTCAATATAGGACAGAAAAAAAAACCCCAAAAACCCAATGAAAACTTTTTAGCTTTTTATGTGAAATTACAGACTCATCCAAAACCCACTGATCTTAGTTCTAACATTTATTCATGGCTTTAAATTGGCAGTAATCAAATTTTCTTCTCATCAAGAGCTAATGTCAGCATTTGTTACCATGCATCTATAAACTGAAGTAGAACTGAGTTTGAGGGTACTAAGGGGAGAAAGTAGTGTTTCTGGCACATAGGAGAGGTAAGTTTAAATTTAGCCATCTAAGTTTCTTCCACTTCAACACAAGTTGTATATGCTTATAACCAAAAAGAAACCAAGGCAATGTGAAATGACTCCCATTTGTCCTGTCCTGTCCTTTCCTGTCCTGTTTATTCGGCGCTTTTCAGGATAATGCACAAAGGCCACAAGGCCATTGCTCTAGGCTGGCATTGATATGACAAGAGAGAGCAGGCACAGATGGACCACCCAGCTGAAATCTCCACTGAGAATCCCCAGAAGCTATACCTCTATAGCTCAGCAATGCTGTCAGTCATTCAGACAGATGAGCTTGCTCTCCATTGCTGTGGAGACACATATTTCAGAGCCACATATATCACATTGCTTTAGGTAAATGCTAGTTAGTGTATCCTTGGCCACCAATCAGAATGAAGGGTAGGAAACACATTCACAATTCTGTTGTTGAGAGTTTATTATATGCTAATATTTTTCTGAATGATTAATTCTATCAATTAATTCTGGACATGTGCCCCAAACCTTCCTCACACCCTAACCCTGTTCCCATAAGCAGAAGAGGGAAAGGTAATGAACAATAGAAAATATTACTTATTCTTCTTTTAAAGGTATATGCATAAATACAGCATTTTTTCTCTTCCATTGACACTGATAATGCTACCAGACATACCCTAAAGAACTTTGAGACATTTTAAGACAATTTCTTAAGGTAGATTTTGAAAAAACTTCCTTTAGTTTTTGTCCTGTTTCCTATGAAGGCTGGAGTTGTACAGAATATTATGTTTCTTTATAGGATATATTATATATTATAGAACAGGTATCTGAGTTGTTTAATGAACTTCTTATCTAAAGAATATCCTCAATTCAATAATCTCCCTTAATATTTAATGAAAAGAGTATAAGTCATATATAACTATGAAAAATTAATATGAGGACAATTGACATACTCTGAAATACTGCTATTGTTTTTCTTCTTATAATTGAAAAGTTTTGTTATAACACCAATAACTACAGCTATAAAGATTATATCCATCAGGAAGATGATAGTTTTTGAAAATAGTTTCTGAATCAAAAATGGTTTTCAAAAAACAGTCATCCGAAGGAAAAGTTCCACTATTTTTTGAGGCAATTAGTTCACCAGTTATCATGATTCAGAATTCCATATTCTCATTAATGATGACCAGCAGAATTCGCTTCACTTATTATTCCTTTAACCACTTATTAGTAGTGGAATATGTAAATGTTGCAGTGTCAGTCACATTTTTTATTATTAAAAATGCTGAGAATTTTAGAAAGACCATAATAAACAGATGGTAGGACTAAAAGCTATATCATTTCACATTATTTCATTACTTATATTCTTCCCAATGTCCATTGCACAGACTATTTTTCCTTTTTATGTTTTGCAGAAATATAATTTATAAGTCATTATACTAAACATCATTGTGAAAAAAACAATTTACTAAAGAAATTTGTGTTCAATCATGCCTTTGCTTATGCTTTTTGCAGAAAACAAATCCACTGACATTGAAATAAAATAATTTCACAGTAATAATGCTTCAAGGTAGGTGAGATTTCTTCCCTGTTCAAAAGCATAGAAAAGGTTTTGAGTAAGATAATTACTACTCATAAAATGTTTAATTTATAATGAAAATATACACCTTTATAGAAATATCTGCATTATAGAACATCTAAAATTCCAAATTCTTGAAAGTATGGCATGTACAGATAGAATATAGTTAAGTTTTCAATAATTTTTTTTTTCAGTTTTTCCTCCTTCCTACTACCCCACTCAGAATCCTTCTTATCCCACACTAGCTTATTCTCCTACAAGGGACAATAAGAATAATGTGAAATAGGACAGTCTGGAATGAGTTATCTGAATAGAATATTCAGGGTTGAATTTTCCTGCAAATGTATGGACATGTATGAATGACAAATACCAGAGTACTTCTTTAAATAAAAAATTACCCAAATCTGTGCAAAACTTCTCATTAATATTAAAGTTTAATATTGTCATATTTCCTAATAAGCACATATGTTTAAAGATAGACTGTGCTGCCTTATGATGAGTCGATTATTTTCACTGGAATTATTTAAGCAGAAAGTGAATAGCTGACATTAGTTCTAGCAGAGGAGAAATTTTCACAGATGGTGTGAAGTTGGATTTGAGCAGAGGTTTTGAATTCCATAGATAAATAAAATGCATTAAGAACATTGGGCATTATACAGGAATCCAACTTTTTATTATTCCAATTAAAGACATACATCTATGCATATCACTGCTCTCTACTCTGTCATGACAAAAAGAAATATTCATCAATAGATCAATGAATGAATGAATAAATTGTTATATATGTATATGTGTGTGTGTATATATATATATATAAAATATCAACACACATACATACTACACACACACAATGAAATATTATTTAGCCATAAAAAGGAGAAAATCCTGTCATTTGCAACAACATGAATGAATCTTGAGGGCATTATGCTAAGTAAAATGGATCAGATAAATATAGACCAATACTGTATGATCTTATTTACATGAGGACTCTAAAGACATCAAACTTACTGAAACAGAGTTGTTAGGGGCTGAGGGGAGAGTGAAATGGAGAGATGTTGGTCAAAGGACACAAACTTTCAGTTATAATATGAATAATTTCTGGAGATCCAATGTACAGCATGGTGACTATAGTTAAAAATAATGTGCTATATACTTGAAAATTGCTATGAGAGTAGAGCTTCAGTGTTCTCACTATAACAACAATAAAACAGTAATCATGCCAGGTAAAGGATGTGTCAAATAACCTTATGGTGGTAAGCATTTTGAAATATGCACATATATCAAATCATCACATTGTGTACCTTAAATTCACATAATGTTATATGTTAATTATATCAATGAATCGGAAAAAATAAAGGATATTTTAACATCGACAAAGTAGGAAGTATAGAGTCTTAGAATAGGCAATCCTTCTTAGGAAACCAAAGCTGACAATCCGAGGTGAATATATAGCACTGTTACAGGTATCTAAGGCTAAGAACAAGGCACCCTAGAACTTGGTGACTTAAAACAATAATCATTATCTATAGCATTGTGTAGGTTGACTGAGCTCACCTGGGGGCTCAACGTAAATCAGCTGGCAGTTGGCCCAGAACTCAGCTGCAGCTATTGACAAGAATGCTTACATGTGGTCTTTCCATGTAACTTGAGCTTTTCATAGTTTGGTTCTGGGAAGGAGTGTTCCAAGAGCAAATGTTACAACAAAGACATTAGATAATTCTGGTCCTCCTAAAAATCTAGATTTAAACTGGCACAGAGATCATAGCGTCCTCTTACACTTAAGAGAAAGGGAAACAGACTTTGCCTCTCAGTAGGGGTCATGAAGAATTATTTGTGGACATGTTTAATCTCCCCAAACTATCATTCTTACATTTTTCTCATTTTGCTTTGGACTGGCGAGATTGTTGTCAAAGATTTATACCTGTCTGTGGACCATTGTTAGGAAATCACTGGTGGGCTAAATCACCTGAAAGGGCACTTCCAATTCATAAATTTATTATTCTCTTAAAATAGGTAAAAATGCAATTAGTTACCTACCTATTTGGCTTCAACTATTTAGAGATAAATTTCTTTCAAGGACACATTCCTCACTTAGCATTTGTTGAGTGTCTAGTCTAGGCACAATTGGGTGGTGGATATACTGAATCAATTTCATATAGCAGCCCTGGCCAAGAAGAGCTTGTATGAGAAGCTAATTCTTTTCTTTAAAAGGAGGTTGCCATGAGGAGTTCCTCTTGATGTGTGTGGGAGAGCTGAAATGCTCATTGAGCCCATATTTTCCCATAAAAGTATTATAGCAATTATTTATTTCCTCATGCCACACCACACTGTCACCAAGTTCTTTTTAGGGACAACTCAGTGAAACAGAAGATCTGAAATAACTATATCATGAATAGGCTGCAATAACCACGCATTGGTCTTTTGCAGATTGAGCATGGAAAGGTGAAGGAAGGATATTTTTCCCCTCTCCTTCTAAATAAATGATTTCTAGATAAGCTAGCATTTCCCTTTCCATCCTAGGAAATGAATTGTCCCACAGATCTCTACACAGTCTGTGTAGTTTTATAATGATACTTACTCAGGCAAGGTAAAATAGCCATATCTTAAAGTTTAAAATAGCATTCTACATCACTAATGTCTCACAGATATATCACAGTCGAGAAATTTAAAACACACACACACACACACACACACACACTTAAATATGTGGTACATCGATGGGTTCAATGAAATCACCAAAATAAATCAATTATCCCTCATCCTCAGCTTTTTAATTACAAACTGTACAACTGGTCAGGAAACTGTACAATTAATTCAAGTTCATCACTGATAGCTGAGCTCATCAATGAGAGCCCACCACAGCCACCAACTGCTCAGCAATTAATTGGATCTCTCTGGTCTATCCAATTATACCATTAAGAAATAACTAGACCAACCATTTTACAGTCTGGTTATTCCAGTTGCCTTAATGACTGAATTGGATTGGGCTGCCCAGTGACCCAGTCAATGGCTTCACAATCGGCCTGCAAATGATCAAGATGGCCAGTCATCCATGGCCAGTGTAATTTCACTAATAAAGAGGAGCTGTCTCCTCATATGCTGCAGAAGCACTAACAGGATTGTTCTCACTATGAGCCATGGCCCCATCTGACAAGAGGACATTTTCTAACAATTACATAGTCATATGTACCTCCGAACAGTAGCCCAAAACTTGAAATAACACTACCACGTCAGTATGGAAGCTGCAATTTTACTGAAGATGCAAATCAGATTAAGTAAATTGCAGTTGCAAACCAGGCATGTTGATAAATAGTTGGAAACCTTTATAAGTATCATGATGACTGCTATTTAATGTAAATCTCTTTTTTTCCCCCTGTTTTCAAAAGAAATAAATGACCACTTTCTTCCTTGGCTGACATATTTGATCAAAGAATGAAATAAAAACATCAGAGAAGTAATGCTTTTAAAAGCAATCTAGTCATTCGCAGACTATAAAACCTAAATTACAACCTCTGATTTTCCTGGCAGATGTCTGTTGAATCAAAATCTTCTCTATTCAGCAGATATGAGTCTTATTTTGCAAATATGATTTGCTACACATAGATATCTACACACACACATACACACACATACACCATGAAGAGCTCACCTGTTGTCATCTTATATTTCCTCTTTATTCAGCTCCATTTGCAGAGTACAGATTTTAAAGCAGTCATTAGAGATATTTTATAGTTCACTTTTGCTTTGTCATTAGCAATACTCTTTCAAATATTTATCTACATTGTCATCGAAGCAAACATTTATGAGGCATTTGCAAATATATTTAGAGGCAAAGCTACTGTCTGTGGGCCATAAACCATTCTCGCTACAACAGATTTTAACTCAGCAGTTTATTTGAAAGTGTGAGAGTGGAAACTAATATGTTGGTGGTTCACGACCTATAGGAGCATCGATGGAGTTCTGTGTAATGAGCATTACAGAACACAGAAAAATTAAGTCATCACTAGACCAGATAATCTTCCCCTCTCTCCCTAATTTGCTATATTCTCTATGGTTCATTTTTTACTTCATAGCTCTCTCCTAATCTTTAAAATATCCTTCTCTCCTCTCCTCAAAAAAAAAGCCAGACTAGGCACTCCATGGCACATTAGTGGGTAATTTAATATGAATATGAAAAACACAGCTGGTCTATCTAACCAGATAAATATTAAATGGGGGATAAACTTAGCAAAACTAAATTTATTTCAATAATGTTATCAGTTTAATCATATTATTGAAATTTATTTTCTTATATGAAAAACAAGTTACATTTTCTATTTTCAACCAGTTCTTCCATTATTATATGAATTTATTTATACAATAGTAAGTTTCATTCCTGTATATTATAAATTCTTGTTAATAAATATAATTTATGACTTCAAACATGGTGTTTTTAAACATAACTTTTCCATAAATCATCTATGAAATAAAGAAAGAAAAATCCAATTTTTAAACAGATGTTTAGAATGTATCACATATCATTTGTCTTGGAGAACATCATTATAGTTTATATTAAAACCTTATTAGCAAAACATACTCAAAATTTTAAATCTTTTCTAAGATATGTATGTAAAAAAGATGCAGAGACAGATTTTATGATTCTAGCTGGTTTATTTCCTTGGCTGGACTTTGATTTAATTTGTATCATTATCTGGGCAATTGACTTGACCTATCTACCCTCAATATCCTAATCTTTTAAGTGCATTGTGATGTTTTTGATGATTAATGAGGCAACTCATTTTTTTCAATGTTTCTCGACTACAAGTGACACAGCAATCATGAAATAATTATTTGACAGAATTTCAATGTGCTTCATGTGCTCTCGTATGCCTTAGACTAAGTGTCCTATTTAAATGTTGTACAGTTCCAGACATCATAT
Source organism: Rousettus aegyptiacus (assembly GCF_014176215.1). Classification (NCBI taxonomy): domain Eukaryota; kingdom Metazoa; phylum Chordata; class Mammalia; order Chiroptera; family Pteropodidae; genus Rousettus; species Rousettus aegyptiacus. The sequence continues at coordinate 32,819,909 of NW_023416287.1, read as the reverse complement.
TGAAAAACGTGGCAGTATAAAATAACACAATTTTTACACTTCATATTCGTAGATAAAAGGATGTACTATTCATTTTTGTAAGAAAGCTTATAAAATAATGTTTTAAAATAGGGGGTCTGGAATATATCTAATGCAAATATATCATAGTAGTGTCAGGGTAAAAAAACTATTTTTAGCACCTAATATATTTTCTTACTTTTAAAACTAAATTTTTAAATATCAATAATTCTACAATAAATATTAAATACTACTTACAACCAAATAATTTGTTGGATGTTATCAGAGATGTAGTACTAATAGAATAAAGGAGAATAGCTGGATGTTTGGAAACCACTTTTAAAATAATAGAACAGAATATATGAAGAAATGTATATTTTTTAAATTTACACAAATGATATCTATCACTTAATGACATGAAGATGAAAAAATAATGCTTTAAGGTAACATATACGCAAAGTAACTAAAGAAAAATTTAATTTCATTAAAATTAAGAATTTTAATTGTGTTTATTAAAAGACATTATTAAGAGAACAAAAAAGCAAGCCACAGAGAAGATACTTATAATATAATAAAAGATTTTTGTCCCGAATAAAAAAATTTCCCTTAAATTAATAAGAAAAAGATGTTCGAATATTATAGAAGTAAATATATATCACACTGAAATGTTGCCCATACATAAGCCAAAAAAGTAAGGTGGTCTGCTTATAGAATCACTGCCATTTGGAATGAGAAGTTTCCCCGGAAAATATCTAGTTCAACCCACACATTTGCTGTGTGGAGAATGTGAGATATAATGGTGATTGCTGCAGTGTTGCACTTCAAAAAGAAGATGTTCCAATGGCCAGTAAACATATGAAGAGATGCTCAGGGAAATGCAGATTAAAATCATAGTGAGATATCTATACTCCTGTACCAAAATGACTAAATATAAAAATGCATCAATTTTAAAAATCAGGTATTATCAATAGGGAAGGATGTGGAGCAAATTGAACTCTCAGATTCTGTGAGACTGTAAATTGGTGCAAACACTTTGGAAAAGGTTCTAGACAGTCTCTAATAAATTTAAAAATACATATTCCCTAGGACCCAACAATTTCATTCCTAACATATGTCAACAGAAATGATGAATGTTTTGTGCACCAAAATATTGAAGTGTTATTTTAATAGCTCAATTGGAAACAACTTAAATATACAACCCCTACCATGGGGAAAAATTACTCATGCTACGTTCATATAATGGAAACTCCTCAATAATGAAAAGGAAGCAACTACTGATACATGCAACAACATAAAAAATATCTGGAGAGAAAAAGCAAAAAACCAAACCAAAGAAAATAGCATGCTCAGCAAAAGCAGACACAAAACAACAAATACTATATTAATTCATGGGCAAGATAAACAAGTCTATGGGGGTAGAAATTAACAAGTGGACAGGAGGGGTGGTTACACCGGGGGTGGGGAGGGGACAAAAGAGAGGTTTCTGGAGGGCTGGGAATACTTATTATCTTGATGTGAATGGTGGGTACGGGGCATATTTACTATGCAAAAATCCATCAAGCTGTATACTCAAGATTCATATAATTCATAGAATGTTATAATTCATTTATGAAAATGAAAAAATATATATCAGGAAATGTACAGTAGAATATAAACAGTTCTATTTAAGAAGGTGGGAGGCTTGGTGTTAGGCCCCAACTCTGCTGCAATCACCATTCTATCTCAAATTCCCCATCCAGCAAATGCATGGGTTCAATTAGATATTTCCCGAGGAAACTTCTCATTCTAAATGCCAGTTTTTCTATAAGCAGACCACCTTACTGTTTTGGCTCATGTATGGGCAACATTTCAGTGCAATATATATTTATTTCTATAATATACATTACATGGCCTAAAACTGCAGTTGTTCTGAAGGAACCTGCTTGTTAACATAGTTGTTCAAAAGTATCCAATGTTTAGACCAGAGTAGACTGACAAACCTGCTGACAGTTTCTAATTTGGAAAGCAGGCAATCATGAGGCCTTGCTTACCTACCTCACTTCAGGTCAAGCAAAGTAAAAGTTAATATATACTTTTAAGGTTATATTTTGCTAATTAAATGTATTCTCTACAAATAGCAGAATTTTCCCATGATAAATTTTTTACCATTTTTACTGAATTTTTAATATAAATATATGATAAATTTATGTATAAATATTATATCTATTTATGTACAGATTATGTATTAATGTAGATATTAACCTATATTTATAAATATATAACTGCATTAATTATTTTTTCTTGGTTATTTTTAGCTGAATTATTAATAGCAAGTCAGCAACTACAGGAACATATGGTTTCTTAGAGCAAGATGCATGACAGTTGGTCTATTTATTTGATGGCAAGCCTCTCAGAAAGGTGTTCCATCATGTAATGTGAGCATTGGGTCTTAGTTTTAAGGTTGAGCACAATGAGCTCATATGACTTCTTAAGGGGAGACAGAGATGATGGCAAAAAGGTAGCATCATAAAAAAAGTTTAAGAAAAAAAAAGTCCATGCTAGAAGGTCTTACTAACAGAATCTGGGGTGGGGGTGTGACAGCAGTGAACACATTTAACAAAATACATATTAAATTAATTTTTAAAAGGGTTAAATTCAGTTCTAATAGGCCATTGAGAATACGTAAGATTTAGTATAAATCATTTAACTGGATTTTAGTTGGAGGTATATCCTGTCTTCTTCAAATATTTAAACTAACCTACAGAAAACTGGAAATAGGATGGAGGGCTGGTACGTAGAGGTACTTTAGGCATAGCCATGAAGCGCAAGGTCGACCTTCTCTGAAGATATTGGAACATGGTATGGCTATCACAGTAAGACACTTGAAGTTCAAAGAACTGGTTTTTGAATCCTGGGCTGCTCTAAGGGAGGGCGGGGGGAGGGAGAAAATAACACCAGAGGATTTAAGGAAAAAGAAAGCATAGCTCTTTGGGGAAGGACAAATAGCTTAATAGTTAATTAGCATGTGAGGCAAAATAGTAATAATAAAAAGTAATGTAGAAGAAGTAGGCAGGGTCAGGCCAAACCACTCTAACGATCTTCCAAATCTTTATTCTGAGACCAGTAGGGAATCTCAGGGAGAAAACTACCCAATCTGAACTGGAGTTATTAAAACCACATTGGAATTCTAGAGGATGGGTTGGAATGTATAGATAGGGAGATTACTTAGGAGTGTGGTAGTGATCCAAGAAAGATACTAGGGTGGCCTAACCTATGATATTGGCTTTGGGGATGAAGAGAACAGATTTGAAAGGCAGTAGAGAGGAGGAATTAACAAAATTAAATTAGATACAGGTCATGGTGAAGAAAGAAGGTTTGTGTTTTTAGTTTGGGCATTATGTAGTGTGAACACATTAGACACCATTTAAACCTGAATAACATCAATTCCAGAAGAGAGTGCCGCATTTCATAATTTGCCACAGCAAAATCTGCTGTGAAGAAATTACTCTTTGGAGGGTACATTCAGGGAGGCTGATCAATTGTGAGGAATACTGTAATAATTTTTCAATGAACACAAGAATGTTTTATAAGAAAGACAGTAGGGCATTCCAAATCAACACAGTTTATCTCTTTCATTCTTCCTGCTGAGTAATGAGCTTTATAAATTTTTTTTTCATATTAGAAGTCTGTCTTTGCTTTGATTAAAAGAGGATTGAATACTCGAAGTACTCCCTCTCCAGCTGACTTTGTGGTTTGGTATGCAGTACCAAATCAAACACAAACCAATACAAGTTCTTTAATAAGAGATGTTAATTGAGCCCACAATGTATGAGAAGAATCTTGGGACTTTACAAAGGCTGGGCTTCTGCTTTCAATAAGTCCATAAGATAAGGTAATGAGCATCGTTTCTCTGTGAGTGAACAAGAAGATATTGAAAACCCACTAGCAGGAAACATTGCACTTCATTTAAGCCATTAGACAAAGTCCCACCATCAGAATTTATCAATGTATTTCTATCAGAGTTTTAAATGGTTCTATCTATTTTCACAAAATCCTCTTGGTTTTTTCAGTTAAAGTCCTCTCTCTCTATCAAGGCCATAAGCACAGTGTAGGCAGGGATTCTGCCATACCTTTCCTTTGCTTCTAGACTTACTTATCCAAATACTTAGCACAAACTAGAACTAATAGAAGTCCTACTGTAGAGATTGAACTTATCAGAGGATAGGGCATGCTACCAGAGTATCAGACATAACATCAGAAGAGGAGAAGGAAGGTGTTGGAATTACCAAGGTCTTTTTAACAGGATATAAGGCCTATGATTATTTAAGTCAATTTGTATCTGCTCAATTTAGCTTAGTGGCTGTAATTGGTATATTTCTATGGCTTGTAGATTATGAAAATCCAAAATTTCTTGTTAAAATTACAAATAAATGAGTTCAAAGCTTTTATCTAGGTGGGGGTTGCATGCTTGCCACAGGAATTCAGTTTCCATAGTCTGATTTACGTGAATTAATGGGAAAGCCTGTTTTCAGTACAATTTTGTAGTTCAGTGGATCTGACCTAGCATATAAAAGTCATTTCAGGCCACCTCTAGAGCACACACCACTTAAAAGAAACATTATCTACTAAGCGGAACAAGAAGCTAAACTATCTACCAGATAATTTGCAATACATCAATTCATTGATCTTTCTACCATGAACTCTTCCAGAACTACTTCAATTAGGCCTATGAGTAAAGCATGACTGGCCAAATAGGGGCTTTATTGTTTTTTTAATGTGTGTGTGTGTGTGTGTGTGTGTGTGTAACTTTTCCAATAAAAACTTATGATTAAATGTGAGCTTGGGCTATTCATAACCATAACCCCTGAGGTATTCAGGGTCCAATTAACTAATTATTTACATAGTCTTCATATTTAATGGTTTAAAATCTAGTAAAAGTTTAAAATTGGCTTAGTGAAAAAAAACAAACCTTCTCAACTTCTAGCATCCTATTCTACTTATGAGTGACAACAGGCTAAGAGAAGGAAGAAGAGTGGCACATTTTGACTAAAAGTCTAAGAGTCAGATTCATATAACTTCAACATGAAACAGATATTTGAGGCAATTACTTTTCCAGGAAATCTCTGTCTCAATTATCTGGATATCCTGGATAACAAAATTTCAAGGCTTTGAATGATCTGGAGAATTGTCATAATATTTCACTTTATTATGGTAATGAAGGCATACCTTAAGTACAAGGGTTTCCTATTTTTTGACTATTCTTTCTTATTATTTCCTTCCCAGAGAGGAGGTTAAGATTGAGATAAAAGAAGGTATCTTAGAATATCATATGAATACCAGCTGTTGTACATAGGCATAGAGCTACATTTCTTTCTAGACTATATTGAAAAAAATATTGTTTTCCCTTTGAGAAACTCTGTTGAAATATGATGCAAGTTTTAGCCTTGAGGAAAATAACCAACGGAAAATCCATTGAGTTCTATATCCTCTAAGCTTGAAGATGCTTTAGAGAAGTGTCTATAAAATAAATTATGTGCATTTTACCCAACTCCGGCAAACTTTCACTTTGCTATACTCTGAGTGACAAAATCTCCCCTCTCTCATATTTACATTTATTAAAAAATGAGTCACTGCCTACTCAGCTGCCATGTCCAGCACTTAAAACCAAATCCTTCTCAACTGAAAGGAAGTGAGGCATCAAGGGTGAGTTGTTTTATGAGTTGCACCTCTTGATGAATTATTTCCAGATGCTGAGAGAGATGAGGCACACTTTTCTCCTCTGAAAATACATGTATGAGTAGGTGGATTTCAACCTGATGGCTGTAAGAAATACACATTCTGCCATTGTTCTAGACATTGTTAAAGCTGGATGAAGACTTTCCACTGTCAAGGTCATAATCATCACACTTCATCTGATAAAACATTTACTGAGCATAGACTACATGAGAACTGTAATAAGGCACAAGATTTTCATTCATGGAATTGATCTACATTCAGAAAATATTTATGAAACACTTACTTTTGATGGACACTGAGAAAAACAGGAATGACCCAGATAAATGTGACATCATCAAAAATTGATAAGAGTTCATAAATATAGAAGCTGCTATAATTCTGATTATTGGAATCCAAAGGCAAATGTCTATGGGCGGAAATAGCAGCTGCCTAGTTTGGGTTTCATCATGATCAGAGCCAAGGGCTAAGATAGAAGTTCAAATGGCTTATTTGGGAGGTGATCCCAGGAAGCACGGAGACAGTGGTGAAATGATAAGGCAGAGGGATGGCAATCAATAAAGAGTGAGTCCAGTGATCCATTGTGGATCACTGAAGCTTAAAGCAAGAGGGAAATTCTAAGAAGCGGTATAAAATAGGTGTGTTAAATTTATGGCAGCCAAGAGAAAATGAGCCGGGGTATTTATACACTGGAGAATCACTGAGGAGGGAGAGGTTCCAAAGTGACCTTCTATTGGTAGAGAAGATTTCCTCTATTATGTAAATAAGTCCTTAGGCACAGAATTGCAGAGAGTGGTAACTGTAAGTTGGTTGGAGCACAGTGAAATGTTAAAGGCCAAGAAATGTGAACAGGGCACAGGCAGTCTCCTGCAGGAGTATGATTTTAGCCTCTTCTCTTTCTTTTTCCATCTTTGTCCTCCTCTAACCTGATTAGGGATACTTTAAACTTCTTTCACTTTAAAATATATTTACACACACATACAAAACTCTGAATATGCAAAAATGAAAACTTGTAAGAAAATTAATAGTATGTAAACCAAGCTATTTTATATGACGTGAACTATGTGATCTATTTAATTTCTTCTCTATGTGCACACATGTCACACTGGCATTTCTACACATATCAGAATCTCAGGATGTTTTAATATTCACAGGTTGATAACATTTCCAATTCTATTCAGTTGGCATCTGACTAAGAACATAATTTTCTCCAGTCCATGCCTCCCTAGGTCAATGGATTTTCATGGGAAATCAATTGACCCGTAGACTTAATGTGACTCTACAGGACTGCCTTGTTTTGCCTTTTATATGAGCATTCATCATTTTAGACCACCGAGATAAAGAAGTAGCAAAACTTGTAAGCAACAGGTGATCAGATGAAGTAGTGGTTACACCAAAGTTTTGGAAATGTCTAATGGCTTTGAGTTGTTGGCTTATGATTCAAGTGGAGTGTCTGTAAATTTGCTTCAGTTGTGCTTCTCTTATAATTAAGGGAAAATATTCACAAAGAAATAAAGACATAGAAAATTAATTGAATGTATAGAAAAAATATTTAGCTCTCTTAAGTAAGTGAAAAATATCCAACCATATGAAATGTAAGGAGAATGCTTTGAGATATTTCTGGGGAATCTGAACCTATTAATTCAAATTCCAGATGAGTAGATTATGAATCATTATTATTAATGTATCATTTTTCCATTTTATTCACACTTCTCTGTCATAATAATCAGAACCAAATTCCAAGGCTCTTTGTTTCAGCCTGTTGTAAACAATGAAACTCTAAGAGATAATTTATGGAAAAATGTACAAGCAAAGGCACTTCATTTGTCCTTTTGACACTGAAGAGACAAAAGCAAAGCAAACAACTTTGCTTTGCCCAATACCAGAATTCTGATCACCAAGACTTGGTTTCTATTTACAGAGTCATTCAGACGTTTTTGAATAAGTTGCTGAAATTACATCTAATGAAGACAATTCTCTGGAAAATGGGCAGTCATTTCAGATTTGATGATTCTTCCAAGGATGCTGCCTTTTTGGCTGAGCTTCTTGATTTATTTTTTGCTTAAATGCAGTATGCCATACATGAAGTTTCCCTTTTCTATTCCAACTCAGGGAACACACACACACACACACACACACACACACACACACACACACACACATGCACACACTATCCACATCTCTGGAAGGTCTCTCCTGGCCTTTATTTATTGTCAAGGTGGTATTTTTCCACAGTGAAAGGCTTTGAAGCATGTCAGTTTATTGTGCATGTCCATCCTCCATATTAATTCAAAGTAACTATTACAGATGATTAATGGAGCATGAGTTATTCTTGCACTGTGGATGATGTCTCAGAATAACCTAGACAGCCCCAAATATCATTTCAGACAATGGCCTGTAGAATAATATGAGAAAAGACTAAATTTATCTCAGCAGACATTTACTGGGAGCCTACCTCATACAAATCACTGTATTAGATACAAAGAAGAATTCAGGAGGTGGAAGATGGACTCTGTTAAGTTTAGAGATGCATAAGGACCTTAAACATTAATATAGAGTAAGCAGACTGATACACAAAGCATGGCTCACTTTGCAGAACTTTCAGATATATGGATCTGTAATAAAGTCCAAATCAGTCTTCTCATACAGTCACTTCTTATGAATTGCTAGACTCTTGCACATACAGCCTCTGCCTACCTGTCCTCAGATCTCAGCGTTATCCCACTTCTTGCTGCAACTTGACTGAACTTGGGTCCTTGTTCATCTGCCCAGAAGGAAATGTCCTTTGCTGACTGCCTGGCCAATGCCTGCTGACAACTTCCTGTGCCAGGAAGGTGCTATGTCATTCAGAAAGACTGTCCTTAATTACTTCATCTGGATTAGGCACTATCTCTATTCTCTCTCCTAGCATCCTGAATTCTCCCTGCCTCGACAATGTCAAACGCTAACACATTCTAGCCAGCCGGTAGAATTTAATTATGGAGGGCTATTTACCTGCCTGGGAAAAGATTATCAAATCAAAGAAATAATGTTTGTGTTCTTAATTTTAATGAGAAGAAATAGACAATACAAAAATAAATAAATTTAAATTAAAAGATAATTTCAGATAGTTGTTAGAACTATAAAGAAAATTTAATAGAGAATTTGAGACACAAGGTTACCATGAGGAGAGGGGGAGGGTTACTTAAAATAGGTAACCAAGGTAGACAACTCAAAGGTGTCCACGGAGCTGATCCTCCCTCTATTTTTCATTGTTATTAGGCATTAAGAAAGGATTCCAGGCAAAGGGATGACAAAGGTGAAAATCCGAGGCAGTAACCAGCTGGAGAGTTGAGCATGAAGGAGGAGAGAAGTACGTACAGTAAAGTTGGAGAGGTGAGGTCATGCAGGGTTTTGTGGATGTAGGGAAGATTTCTTTCTAATGCACTGGAAATTCACTCTGGGATTTTAAACAGAGGCAGTAGGAGAAGTACAAAAAAAAAAGAATGATATGTTAAACATCTACTGTGGCTGCTATCTACATAGAAAATGGCTGCTATATAGAAAAGAGATGAAATAATCTGGATAAGAGTAATGGCAGTCGTTGGCTTAATGATCTATATCTATCCACTATATTATATTTTCTTGGAAGTAGAGGACATTTACTTCATATGTCTTCATATTTTCATAGTTTAGGATAATGGCTTATATATTTTAAAAGCTCTCAACTTATGGGAAATGGCTAGTTCCAGATGAAGTTGGCAATAATATCATCTCAATATGTTTTATCTTTTCCTGTCTTCTCTCTAGGGCCAAGTCATTGGGTGTTCAATAAATCTGTTCTTACCAACTAATTCCTCCACCCAAGCCAATGTTTTAAATTAGGGATATTGAAATGCAATCCTCCTATATGATAAAACAAAAAACAAAACAATAATTCTATTACACACTATTAAAATGTTTCAATGATGCTCTTATAAATTAGTATTATTTGTTTTAGGGGTAGATCCTATATTTCTCAATATGTATCATTTAGATTAGACATTTGGAGAGTCGGTTAAGATAATTGTGTTTTTTATTAAAAATGTTGGCTTAATGATTTTTAATAAAATAAAATTTAATGGAAAAGACTGATAAAAATAAAAATACTACTTTTGTAAATGAAATACCAATTAAGCTTAAATATACTGAATTTTCAAAGTTTATAAGAAAATATCTTTTTAATAGTTTTGTGTATGTGTGTAGAATACAAAAATATTTGTAGAATTATTTAATTTATGAAATAACATTTGTAAATAGTTGATCTCATTAATTAGATGGGTTTATTGGCATTCTTTTCCATCAGATTCATAGGTACGATGCTGTTGGGTGAATTAAAAGGATGAACACATGAATTATAAGTAAGAAGCTAATTTTTTTTTATTTTCTGAAGTATTGAAGGAGAGAACATGAGTAGAAGCACTAGTTTCTTATTTTCAGAGCTGTCTAATAGAAATATGATGTTAGCAATACATGTAATTAAAAACTGAAGTTAATATATGTAATTTAGAAAGTAAATTTAACATACATAATTTAAAAAGTAAAAAAATGTGAAATTAATCTTATATTTTAACTTGATATATCCAAATATTATCATTTGGACCTATAATTAATATAAAAATTTAGTAAGGAGCTAATTTATATTCTTTTCTTGTTACTGAGTCTTTAAAACTTGCTGAGTGTTTTACAACACATCTCAATTTGTACACACCGCTTTTCCAGTGCTCAATAGTCACATGGGGCTAGTGGCTACTGATATCTTTATTTTACAGATTCTACATTGGATAAGTGTGTGTGTGTGTGTGTGTGTGTGTGTGTGTGAGAAAGTAGGACGCAGGTGACCCACAAGGAAGTGAGAATTTGTTTCTTTCTTCTAAATGCACACATAGAATGGTCCATATAATGATCCATAACCTTATTCTTTTATCAGTCAGCAGAACTGTGTCCTAATGAAGACCCTGCTTTGGTCATTCAGATTCCCAAGTTAAGTATATCTAGATTTTAATAATTCAAATATATACTTATTAGAATAATCTAATAATAGTTTGACTGAATTAAACCAGTTTGTAAATTCTACCTACATCTGATGTGATACAATGTTTCATTTCATCTGATTTCTCTATCCTGTGATTCCTGGAACCCTAGTCTTTGGAGGTTGGTTACTGATGGGCATCAGTGTAACTAGTTATACCTCCACGTGAAAGAGAAAATAGAAATAAATCCCATCAAAATAAATATAATTTTTCTTTTTCATCACAAATATTTTGAAAACGTGCATAGGTCTGTATAGACAGGACACTGGTGCATTCTCTCCTTAAAAAAAGACCAAACCAATGTCATAGTTTCCTGCAATTGGAGATCAGTCATTTACTTGGGGTCCGTGGGAAAATGCAACTTTGGCTCATTTCTAGAGTGAAGAGGAACAGCTCAAACCTGTCACCCAAGGAAATTATTGTTCTTTTGGTCTTTTGGCAATTTTTTCTAGATGCCCTTTCCATTTTTAAAAAAATATCTATTTACGATGTCAAATAATGACATATTATTCTTAGCAGCCTTCAAATGGTGCAAAAATTACATCATTTTGAGACTGCATGCTCTTTCCTTCACATTAGACATTTAATCAATAAGCTAAAAAGTAAAATTAAAATGGTTAAAGGTACCAATAATTGGTAAAAAGTTTCACTTATAGTTTAGAGAGCTCTATTCTTTAAAAAGGAATATAAAATCCAAGTCTAAAATGTTTTCTTAACATTTTATCAACATTTAAAACCATTACATTTTCTTCTCAGCAAAAAAATAAATAAATAAATCATCAAAGGCACATAATAAACAAAAATTCTGGGAAGCTATGATAGCAAGAGGAGTAGTGTGTGAAGAGCATTCTGTTAGCTTCCAGGCACTTGAAAGGTGTTAAGTGGCTTGAATAGCTGTGCCAAATGAGAGCTTCTGAATGTGCAGTTCACTTGTGCTATCTGGCAGGGAACATTTCAGTATCTTCATTGAACAGGTGTAAATGAAGCCACCACTGGCTGTGATGTTGAGGGAGGGCCACCAATTGTTAAACAGGTCTTGTCTTTAGCGCATTAAAATTGGAACTCTGATCACTCATTAGAAGGTCTATTGTTAAGAAAAAACTTTTTATTCACACAGAGGGGGGAAAAAGACACATTTGAGGATTTCGGTGTAGGAAAAGAGAAGAAATTTTATGCATATTGGAGGGCTGGAGAAAAATCCATAAAATCACATGAAACACTGACTATATTTCCAAAAGTTTCACAAGACCTATGCTTTTGGAAAAATGGGTCCCATTCTGACGAACTATATAAGGTTGTTTTGGTATAGTCTCAAGACCAACAAATATTACTCTATAAGCAGCGGCTACAAATTTTTAGAACAAAACTGGCAAGGACGTGGCCATACACTCAGTTTTCCAAGGGTTCTTTTTGCTTCCTCCATCTTCTTTTCTCCTCTATTACCAACTTAGTCAATATCAACCTCCACTGATCCTCCTTCAAGTGTTTTAGATAAATTCCTTATTTTCATTTTAATTTTCTTCCCACTAATCCAAATGCTCTTTGTCTACCCCGCTAGATAACCACAATAATAACGGTAAATTACCAGAAGTGGAATTGCTAGGTCCTTCTTTGTGTCTTGCTATAGAATCTGTTTTAAAGTATATTTTGTCTTTTAAACAAATAAAAGCTATTTGTTATAAATAATTAAATAAAGTCTATTTTGTCTGGTATAAGTGTTGCTTCTCCAGATTTAAAAAAAATTATATGTAAAATGTCAGAGAAAGACAAATACTGTACGATTTCACTTATATGTGGAATCTAAAAAACAAGATAAACAAACAAAACAAAACATACTCATCAATACAGAGAACATTTTGAGGGTTGCCAGATGAGAGAGGGATTGGAAGGATGGGTGAAAAAGGGAAAGGATGAAGAAGTACAAATTAGTAGTTACAAAATAATCCTGTGGATGTAAAGTGTAGCATATGGGCTATAGAAACTAATACTGTAATAATTACACATGGTGTCAGATGGGTACTAGATTTATCATGGTGATCAATTAGTAAGTTTTATAAATGTCTAATCACTATGTTGTACCCTGAAATTAATATAGTAGTGTATACCAACTGTAATTTAAAAATAAAAAATTTAGAAAATCATAATAGTGGTAAAATTTGATTCCTTAGGTTCCAGGCTCTCCTCCAGCTACCACTCTTTCCTCTGTACAAAGCATACTACACACAAAAACTAGGGGTCATTTCTTTTAAATAACATACTCATTCCCTGTTCAATAATATGCAGCAATTCTATATCATTGCCTAGTCTACATAATCACTGGGCTTCTCACATCCTCATGGCTGTAGGTAACCCATACTGTGCCTTTGGGGGGTTCCATCTCAGTCTATCGTAAATTGAGTTTCTCCAGAAACAAACCCCAGAGACAGATTGAAGTATTTGGGAAATGATCTTTGGAAGTAACAGTAGGAAAATCAGAAAGTAAGGAGGGGAGGGAGTAAATAAGAACGCATTATAGAGCTCACGTCCTGCTAAGGAGCTCTAGGAGACAGTATAGAGAATGCTTCTGAGTTATTCCACTTGCGGTTGAGGGAGCTGGGGTATATATGAATCAATTCCATTATCCTTGGGTGTTGTGACTTTATTAAATTAACATTTGTTAAGTAGAACCCTAGGGTGTTGGATGGTGAACCCTGGTTCAACAAAGACTGCAAGGGAATTGAAATAGAGAAGTTTTTAACTCTCAGGTCCTGGGGGAAAAACACAGCAAGCCTTAAGTGGTCGCATGGGAGGTTAAGGCAGGGTGCAGGCAGAGGGACAGTGGCAGGACTGGGGCACATGTCTATGTTAAGGTTTGTGGGTGAAATCATTTGGGGTTTCCGGTCTAAGCCTGGATTAATCTATTCAAACCAAAAAGAGCAGGGTTTGCTAAGCTTCACAGAAGTCTTGTTTAAGAACACAGGGGAAGGCCCTGGGAGGCAGGGTAGACTGTTGCTCACAAGGGCTGTGAGGAAATTCATACTAGAAGTTTACATTTGCTTGTGGCAATGCAGCCTGTCATCTAGGGCATGCACTCATGGGAGGGGCTAGTGGCAGTTCAAGACCCCCATAGGCCACTTGACCACAAATAGTTGATGCTAAGGTAGTCAAATCATAGAATAGTTTAGCTAAATTCTTTGCACGAGGCTATTAAATCCCTATGTCTTTCTGCCTGCCTTGCACATGAGCTAAATGTGGTGTAATAGTGAGAAAAGTCCCTTGGACAAATAGTCATAGGTATTTGCAGTTGGAAGTCATTGGATTGGCATTCATGGAGTTTATGAGGCTAAGAAAGTATAGGTGAACACTAACATTTTGCTCCAGCAGATGCAGCCTCAGAACTAGATGCTTAGCTTGACGAGAGCCCACTCACATTGTATTCTCATCTGTGTGCCTTTGTGCAGTGAACAACCTGATCAACAATGTGCAGGGGCCCCGAGGGAGCTCAAGTGGACTACCACCATCGATTCCATTTCAGCTAAGCTCTTCTCTCCACCTAAACCAATGTGTTTAATCACCAACTCAGTTTACTATCATTCAAGCCTCATATAAAAGATGTCATATCAATGTTCTTTCTGCCATTTTTTCCCCTTTGAAATGGCTTCTCATAGTCTGATCAAAATTTCCTTCTTCCAGAATTAATTTAACATTTACATTGGATACCACTTAAACACAGGTGCACTATTCATTTTTGTTGTTTTACTACCATTTAATAATTTAATCTTGACACATTCTGTAAATAAAACTGTAATTTAGGAAGAACTTTGAAGGCAAGTGGATATGGGTTCCAGTCTAGCTCCAACACTTTGCTAGGATAAGTGGTCTAGGATTACAGCAAAAATCTTTATCTTTATACTCTTGGTTTCTTCATCTCTAAAATGGAAATGACAGTAATGCATCATAGGGTTGTTGTGAGGATTAAATGAGGCAATTATTTGATAAGCATTAATTATTAATGTTATTGCTATTAATATTAGTAAAGTACCACATTACTGTAAGCAAGGCATTCATTCACTAAAGTTGGTAATAAAAATTCTAGACATGAAATATTTCTCAGATAATTCTTGAGAGCATGCCTTTAGTTTTGATCCCAATATTGATTTTCTGAGTATACTTGGAAAAGGAGACTTGGGCCACTTATCAGTAACTCATCTCTCAACTCTAGAAAATACTTTAACATACCTTAGTGACATCTTGATAATGCTTATGCTCTAAAATAAGTTTTTTACAGTTGTGCCAAAGGACAACCATTTAAAGCAGTTCACATTTCATAAAAAATGTATTATAAATGTTATTCAGATGAAAGTTAGTCATGGTTTATAGAACCAGCTAATATTTGGAACTAGGGAGGATTAAAATGGACCTTTTTTTTGGACTTTTAAGTATTAAGTATCATACTATTAGGATGCTTTTAAAACAAACTGAAATAAGCACAAAGATTTTTTCACATAAAAATGAGTAGAACTTCTACTGTTACAGTGACATACTGGTTTAGTCCCCAACTGCAATGAGATCTATACCGTCCCACTCTTGCAACATTGGGTACAAGGTACATCTTGCCCAAAATCTACTTTCTCTCCCTTCCCATCCATCCATCCATCCATCCATCCATCCACCCACCCACCCACCCACCCACCCACTCATCCCCTTTTCTATTATCTTTCAAGATGCAAATTAAGAAATCCCTCTACTAGGGTGGCCTTTTCAGCCATTCAGCTGAGAAGAATTTCAGCCTCATTTCAAAGGAATCAAAATGTGTTTCTTTTGGCACACCATGTAAACCTTTTCATTGATATTCACCTTTTAAAAAAGTATTGGTCCAATATCTCCCAAAGATCCTAAGGTCTTAGAAGAGGGGAGTGGTGCCTGGGACTTTAAAGCTCTGGCATTATTTTTATACACAAAGAAATTCAAGGGTTTTGCTTAATAATGATAATGAATGATGGATTGTACTAACTCTGGATTTCTTTCTTTGTTCATTTGTTTTGATTCCATCCTTGCAGAGCTGGCCAAGCTTCTGCAGAAATGGGAAATCACTGAGACTTAGACCACTTGACAGGCAATGATGACATGGAAAAAAAGCAGCACCGGCCAGGTCAAACTTTGTGGTCGTCCCCAGAAATGCTCCCATATGATGCTCTGCTTGACCTACATTCTGTGCTCTGATGTAGGACAAAGCTTCTGATGAGGACTTCTAGAGCCTTAAGAATCCTTCAGCAGTGATGTGATAGACACTGTTATGTATCTGTCTAAGGCAGAATGTGTTTTCCATAAATGACCACAATGCTATCTTGTTAGAAACAAATCCTTGACCCCTACTCCAGATCTATTAAGAAATTCTGGGGGTGGGGCCCAGAAAGTTTTCTTTTGGTAAACCTTTCAGTTGATTTTGATGAACACTAAATAATTTTGAGAACTCCTGCTTTATGTTAATATAACCCTGATTTTATTTTGTTTTGTTTGCTTGTTTGTCTGTTTGTTTGAGACTACACTATCCCCAGCTTTAGCTGATAGATTATGATTAGTCTACCAAGATAATCTGTCACTGGCTTTTCTAGATTCCTTATAGCTATGCATGGCTACATGACAGTTCTGGCCAACGAGATGGAAGGAGAATGCTGCTAGGGGTACTTCCTGGAAAACTTGTGCTTTACTGATGAAAATGATAGAAAATATGGTAATCACTCTTTACTCCTTCTTTTTGCCTGTGATGCTGGTAGGAGGCCTGGATGTCACAGCTACTTCATGACAGTGGGGTATGTAACTTGCCTAAGGATAGAGGTCTAAAAGGTAAAGATGCCGGAAGAAAATGGCAAAGAAGCTGGATTCTCTGAAACACTGTCGAGCACTGGTATCAAGTACAGTCGATTCCTACTTGATAAACAATAAAATATTCCTATGATTATTTAGGCCACTAAATGCAGCCAAACATATTCCTAAATCATGTAACAGGCATGCAAATCTATGTTATTTTAAAAAAAATCTCAAAATGCAAATTTGGCCTTGAAGGGACACTATAATCTATATGAAAGGTCAAGTGTACTTGCTTTTGGCTGGAATTGTATCAATTCACTTTGTTAACTGCGACCCTTTTCTGTTATTTAGAAATTAAATTTGGCTGCCTGTGACACCAAAGGAATTTGGGGGAGGTGATAATTCTAAGCATTATCAATCACTTGCCAAATGTCTGGCACTCTGCTTCCCTGATCTCATATGTTTACTTTTATTATGATCCTCATTTTTCCCCATTTCAGATGGAGATACTAAGGTAAATTAAAAGGTGACTTTTCTAGTTGGTATGCCATTCGTATCAGTTCAGAAAATCTGATTTCAGATTCACTTTTCCAACCATTGCTAATATTAAATGACTTCTTTATTTAACTGCATACTCACAAACACTATTTGTTATGCTATATCAAACATTATAAAAAACGTGTAAAGAGGAAAAAAATGAATAAAATGGTTTGTGTAATATAGAAGTCTAAAACTTCTGAAATTGGACAGCTCAATGAATAGTGCTCTAAGCCTCAAAGTGTATCCATATGCCTTGCATCTTAGCAAGAATTACAGTTATAGAGGTCAAAGAGGAAAAATTCCCTGAGTGTTAACATGGGCTTTATATAGTCAATATCACTTGGAAAATTGCTCCGATAAAGCAGTGTGTGTGTGTGTGTGTGTGTGTGTGTGTGTGTACCATTTTTTCTACATTCTTTATTGCAACTTCCTTCCATGAATACCTAAATCCATTTCTGCTGTCCCAAAATGCTCTCCTTTCAGTCTCTGCAGGTATTGGGGTGCAATATGGAGTCTATTAACAGACACTCCTCACTGAGATGGTGCCCTTCAGATGACTCAAAGTACCCCTTTGTGTTTACAGGTTGAGAAATGTCTCTCTGTAGGTCTCCCAGACTCTTATGACCACAGAGTGTGAGAATAGAAATGCTAATGTGGCATTATGAGTAAGAGGTAAGGACTGTCCAGCCTTTTGTGGATAGGAGGCCTTTTGAGATGATTGAAATGTGTGCATACAGTAGAGCGAATGCCATTGGCAGATGTTCCCACAGTCATCACTCAGAGATAGCCCAGGCACTGGTGGGCCTTTTATTTACGTCCAATTTTGAAAGACAACTTGACATTCTTATAATGTCATGCAAATGTATTCCCCTATATAATGCCAGTGATTACTCAGACTCCCAAGACAAGCCATACATATCTTAATAAATGGAGACTACAGATTAAACAATTTAGTGAAGAATGGTCTTTCATTGAGAGAGAAGGCATGGTTTATGTTCTTCAAATTGCGAGAGAAAGTATTTCAGTGATTCTCAGTTAGCATTCACTCTGAACAAATGCGGACAACAGTGACATTCTTGTTGTTCCCCACTACACCCAGCTCCATCCTCCCCTCCCATCAAAGTGTGACTCATTCTGGAATGCCCAAATCAAACGTCATCTCTATGGAGCCTTATTGAGTTTTCTAATCCAACCCAAGCACAATTCATACACTCTCTTTGCTGATTGTGGACTCCTTTATTCGGATCTGTATAGTAATATAAATATAACTCCAGTTATGATTTACAGTCAGCTGTGGCTGTGACTCTTCTACACTAGCCCTCCCCATGATTATGAGCTCTAAAAGAGGACAGATGATGTCTTATAACTCATCATGATAACCCCTCTCCAAAGCACTGGCCCAAGATTAGTGCGCATGCATTGCCAGGCAGGTTGTAATTGCACAACTTCCTGGAGCAATAGTCACATCAAAATCTATATAAGTGGCAACTTTTAGAATTGTGCAGCATACAAATTGCTTCTTAATATCTACCAAGCATACTAGTTAAGGCAGGGTAAGAAAAAAAAAAGACAATAATTTAACAGTATATGAACTGGCTATAAGGTTCAGCTCTTTTCAATGTCATCTCCATTTATCTGATCATAGCTAATCAGGTGTTAGTGACATATGGTTTGTGAAAAATAGTGCTCTCAGTAATAGATGTCAGTTAAAAAAAGTTTTAAAACTTCAGTTGATGTAAACTGCCAGCTTAACTTGAGGCCAAAAGGAGATGGTGACAGATAAGCTTTACATCCTCTACTTAAAATCAATTTGCTCCTGACCGTGATTCCAAGTATTAACCTTGTTCTATCAAACCCCTGGAGTGTGGCGCTGGGAATACAAGACCATGCACAGCAGACTCTGAAATCAGTCAGAATAGCTAATGAACCACCAGATTTAATCTTTAGGGAAAAGGAAAAAAGTGGCCTTGGTGTAGAAAACAAAACAGAAGAATCCATTCCCTTGGTAACCCAACCATGGCTTGCTTTGTTGCTGACACGGTCTAGTGCAATGCCTGTTTGCTCAGGTTTTCTGCCCCAACAGAAGATCTGAGGGTTGGCAAGACAGGGATTCGAAACTTTAGCTATTTTGTGTTTGTTTCCATATGTTATACAATGTTCCCAAGGGAGACTATACAATGGATACTGAATAAGTGAAAAAATCTAAATGAAACAAAAATAATACAGAGAGAAGATTATAGAAACTGTAGCCTGTAAAAAAAAGAAAAAGAAAAAAAAAGAAAAAAGAACAGGATAGAAGTGAACAATCAATTTTTGTTATTGTTATTGTTCTAAAAGTTTATAAAATTCTGAATCAGAAGAGGCAATGTAATCATAAAGATGTATTACTAGAAATACAAGTAAGACAGCAAATGCCAACGATATGAGACTTCCTCAGGAGTTTGCCATCCTGTCTGTCATCTTAAATTGTGTCTTATTATAGTATCTGCATGCTGTATATTTGTCATTTCTACTTTATAGAACCAAACAATGGTTCTTTTGTTCCTTTATTGTCTGATATATAAGTTTGGCATTCAATTTGGTATTATAAAAGGATGTGAATCCTAGTGTTCTTAAAATATTTTGATTTCTTGGCATACTATTTAAGCCAATTTAACTTCTGAGTTCAAATTGTGACATGAGAATGTAACTAAGAGATGTGCAAAGGTGGGAAAATCTAATATTCCGTTAAGTCGATTTCTAAGGAAATGAATAACCGAATAAAATATTTAAGTTTAACTAAAAAGCAGAGTATTTGATTTAATTTGGTAGATTAATAAAATTTCTTTTGGCTATTTTTTGTAAGCTAATAAAGTTAAAAAAGAATATTAAAATGCCCCAGAATCTTAATACCCAGGTCCATACACAATTTAAAAAAGAGTCAAATGAATAGGGAGATATCAAGTTGAGAAGCATAATTCTTCCATATTAGTAGTCTTCATAGTGTGGTTCCTGGACCAGTAGCATCAGCATGGCCTAAGGAATTGTTAGAAATGACTGTTCTTAGGCCCTATCACAGGTCCACTGAATCAGAATCTCTTGGCATGGAGCCTAGTGATCTGGGTTTTAATAAGCCCGCCAGGTGATTCTGATGCATAGTGAAATTTGGAACCACTATTCTACATAAGGGTAATCAAAGTTAAATTCCTCATCTTCCAGTTATATTTTAAAGACACATGCACACAAATACACAGTTTTTCTTTATACAAAAGAAACTACATTTTACATACTGTGTGATTTTTAAACTTAATCTTTTAAACTTTATCTTGTAGATCCTTCCATGTTTATACTTAAAAATAGATTTCCTGTTTTAGAAGATTATATAGCCTTTCATCAGAATAGGCCAATGGAATAGCAAAGGCCATATGCCTTAATTGGTTCAACCAGGTCGCTTATGTGACCATTTCCAGCATTTACTGTTTGTTAGTTTTATCATGAACATTCTTGTTGGTGCATCTTGGAATACATGTGTGAGCATGACTTGAATAAATCAATAGCAAAGGAAATTCAAGATCATAAGTAAATGTATATTTTACATTTTTCTACACATGACCTAATTGTCTGAAAATGAGGTTACACCAATTTACACTCCAAGCAAAAGTTTACTAACATTGCCTGTTTCTCTGGTTCTTCACTGACCCTGGATATTATCAAACTTATTTTAACTGTTATAAATCTAAATTATTAAGTATGGCATCTCATTATTGTTTAATTATGAGGATAGAGATTGTCATTTTATATTTTATTGGTCATTTATGTTTCTTTTTCAGTGACTTTTTCATTTTCTCTTGAGTTGAGCATATTTTTTCTTTGCTAATTTGCATGAATTTGTGTAAATTAAGAAAGCTAGTCTTGGCCTGTCACTTGTTTTGACTATATTTTTTATTAGCTCAGATTTTTGTTGTTCATAACTTTATAGATTTGTCAATGTTTTTCTGTTCATATTCTGTGTATTGTGAACTTCCTGGAAAAACTTTCCATTAGTTCTAAAATTCTGAATAAATTCACTCATGATTTTCTTTGAACCATCATAGTTTAGTTTTCTTTCTCATAGTTTAGTTTTTAATTTCCATAATTTATTTTGGCAAAATAAATAACAGTGGAATTAAGTTTTTGATTTTTTATACAGCTAGTCCCTTATTCTAACATCACGTAATGAATAAATTTTCTTTTCCCAATGAGTCGACTATTACCATTACCTCAGATCTGGAGATGTTGGATACTTGTTCTCTATTTCTAAACTATTTTAGTTAGGACAGCTTTGTTAGCAGTTTTCATATCATACAGAGCTACTTCTACCTCATTTATCTTTTTTCTGAAAAATGCTGTAACATTTTTCATTTATTTTTCATGGTGAACTTTGTATCATTTTGTCAAGTACAAAAATAAATTTAAATAGCATATCAACAAATTGAATTTATAGTTTAATAAATGGAGATTTTTCAGTGGTTTATAATATTGTGGTTTCTTATAAAAAAATACGATCATCTTTAATTTTACCAAAGTCTTCTTTTATGTAAATTAGTGCTTCAATTTTTTTCATATAAGTCCCTCACATTTCTAGTTAACTTCAATACTAGGTATTTTACTTTTCGGTTGCTATTGTAAATGGTTTCTTCCTTTCACTGTATTTATAACTTCTTTTTGATTGCATACACAGCTACTATTTTTATATCATTCTCCATATACCTGCAACATGATACTTCTGATACATGCATTGAAGTCTTAAAAATTACACATGCAAAAAAGAAAATGCTTACACATCAAAATGAGTGTTAACTAATAAAAAGAGACATAAACAGGCTTTGCTGAGAACATATTTTGAACACATTTTTTTTGGAATTGTCCACAAGAGAAAATATCCCATTTACTTCATAGTGGTACATGATTTTTTGAAACAGGTTGACATGGCCTTACTTGGTCAACCAGTATATCAGCAAAGCTTTGTTTAAATGAAAGCGATCACTTTCTTATATTATCCTATAAAAATAAACAGAAGACGATTTATTGCCATTTAGAATATTCCAAAATATAGAATATTAATTCTAAAGATATTTCCAAACATAAAGTTCCAGAAATGCCTGGACTACTGGAGGGAACACTGAGGTCCAGTGAAGAATTCAGAACAACAACTGAATAGATGTGCTGAAATCAAAAGAATGTTAACAAGAGAAATTTGTTTTTTAATTAGAAATAAAAAAGTAGCAGAATTTATTAGTAAGCCTAAGAACTTTAAATAAAAATAAAAATAAATAAAAATAAAAATGACAAAGGGAGAACACATATGCACACTATTAAAAATATCAATGGGCAATAACATATGCAGAAGAAATAAAATTAATGAAAAAATAATTTTTAAAACTCATGCAAATATGTAAAGTTATCTAATTTTTATAGTTGAACTAGCCAAAAAGATGACTTTATTTCTAGTAACTTTGATATTAACTAATTATTTTATAAATTATTCAGTTGACTTTTCTATATTTACTAAGAATACAATTATATAAGCAGCAACTAATATATAAATACTTTTTCCTCATCCTTACCAGTATTTACACCTTTAATTTTCACTTCTCAGAAAAATGTTATGGCATTTTCTGGAAAATAGATAAATGAGGTAGAAGTAGCTTAATTTGATATATAAACTTCTACTTCTAGAATAATATTAATAGTTTGGATAGCAGGCATTAAACCTTATTCTTGATATGAAAATAATACTTTCAATGTTTTAACTTTAAACTTGATGCTTGGAAAATGGTATAATAATACTTAATGTACCAATATTACATTCACTAACATTTAATATTTTTGCTCTAACATTGGTAAGATTATATTAAGAATATTATAATTTGTTATCTCTATTAGATTGCTATTTAAATGTTATGATGTCTTTGCACAAAGAATTTGGAAGCTTGAATTCTTTATATTGGAAAATTTAAATAATTTGTAAATTAGTTCTTTTTTGAAAGTTTAGAATTCCTCTTTGAAAATTATTTGTCTTGAAATTCTTTTTGCTATTATTTTTTAATAATTTTTGAAATAATTTTCATAGTTATTTATCAACTTGAGTTTCATCACTTCTCTGGGGTCATTTCAATTAACTTTTAGGTTCCTGAAAATCTGAAATATTTTAAATGTATTTTATAGAGCTTTAACTTATTTACAACATAACATTTATTTTACACCGTTTTAAATTTTGTGTATTTGTGTTTCCTTCCTTCTTTATGCTGTTTTGAAAAAAGTACTTAGAATTATTAATCAACTTGAAAACATTTCTGTTTTCTAAACCACTATTTTAATTTTTACCTTTGCAACCTCCTTTTCACTTCACATATTTTAAATCATATTCTATATCCAACCTTTTTCTTTGATGCTAAGTAGGTTTTTGGCCCAAGATATTCTGAAACTTCATTTTGGAAACTCTCTTTAGAATCTGTATTACATTTTTTTTTGAAGTATCTAAATTGTGACAAATTTTTCTCCTTTCTATTCATGCTGTAATGTAAGAAAAGTGGGTGAATATTATATAAAACAAAGCTTAACTGATATGGTGGTTGAACAGCTTGGTCATATGATTTTATGGCTTTTATGTCAAAAATCATGTGCCTCTGATTAAATGAGGCATTGTTTTTTATGGGTATCATACATTGATTTTGAAGGCAATCTATAAAGATAGTTCAAAACTTGTTTTCACCAAAGTTATTTTGTAGAGACTAACACTCCTTTGGATGTGTAAGCACTTCTTTGCATCTTAAAGCACTCGTTACCATGCAGTCAGATATACTTTCACTGTGGCTAGAAACCAGAAAGGCAGATAAACCAGGAATGAAAAGTGAGAGTTCAGCAAGGCTAGAAACTTTGTGGTAATCCCAAGCTGGTCTTTTTCATTCAGTCTAAAATGCAGTTATTCATTTCAAGAAGAATGGCAGTTGCATTCATTTATAGCTATTAGACAAATATGCAAAGCAAAAATCCATTTTTCTAAATGAGGAATGAAGCATAAACCAGTATAAATATTTCAAACCAGAGTGTTCTTTTGATAAAAGGTAATGAAGAAAGAAACTGTGAAAAAAGACATAGATAAACATAAAGTTTTCATGTATGCCTTAGCTGATGCTAGGGTTCTGAACACACTTGTAATATCCTTACATATTCTAGTTCCGTCATTTAGTTTGAATAGTTAATGTCATTAATGAGAAAACAGTCACATTTCTTTAATAATTACTGCGCATTTATTAAAATGAATCATACCTTTTTTTAAAATGTTCATTTATTCTATTCTATTCTATTAATATATATCTTTTCTTTCATTATATCTACTAAAATGTCAACCCTGCTATGTTGGGGAAATTGATAATTAAATAGCTTTACAATAATTACTTCCCAGTAATACATTTCCACCTTAACAACAACGAAATCCACTAACATTAACTTTACACAGATATATTGGTGAGAAGTTCATGTGAAAATATAACTCCATTTACATTTTGAATCACACATTAAACACCAACTCTCCATAGGAGGAAATACTGAGTGGGTCTCTTGAACAACTCTCATGAACTTTAGCTCTCCACCTAGGAAGAAAAACACTTCATACTCTCATGTCTCTGGAAATTTGGACTTAGCCTTAAAACTTACAAAAAACAAAAACCCTACTAATCTCAACAATGACAATAAATACAACATAAATCTTCCAGGTGTTTTTTTAAGTTTTTTAGTAAACCAGTCATCTTGTGTCTAAGCTGCCAAAAACTAAGTGAAATTGATCACTCCAGTGATTTTACCATCTTAATGGCAAACACAGATAACCATCCAGTCAAAGTCATGCACAAATGAGTGGCTCACAGAGATGAAAAGATCAGAGAATTATCCTCAAAATTATTTTTGTGTTCACACAAGACAGAAGAAATTACATTTTTAAAAGAAATATGACTATGTTTCTTGAAACTACATGCATTTTTTAAAAAAATCAATAAAGAAAATTAAAATATTTAAAAAGCCACTAAAATCTCAAAACCCAGAACCATTGCCATCCTTTGGTAAACAGTATTTCATACAGCTTTACAGCCTTATTCACAGGACAGATTAAACTTGAAATCAAGAGATGAAAAAGTTAAACTAAAGTCCTCTTTGAATTTCATGTAAGATTCCTATAGCAAATAATGTCTCTTTAAAATACATCATCAAATTAAAAAAAAAAAACTAGGAAAAATATTAAAACCTTTAAAAAGTTGAAGCTAATGTGTATTTTAAAAAACTTGTTGGTTTGAAAAGTGACCTGCATGCAAGGAGAGCAAGGAGAGACCAATGAAAGAGGCAGAGCACTCCAGATTGGTAGGTGGCAGGTTTAAGAAACACGAGAATTTACAAATGAAGTTTGCCTTGGGCAGATGCAATGTGAGTATATTTCTGCATCTGTCCTCCAGGACCTTGAGAATTTATAGGAAGCCTTAACTGGGTTCAGTCACACATACTATTCTCTCAAGGACACATTACTCTTTCAAGGCTACACATTTGGAATAGCTCCTAGTATGGGAATGGTGGGCAGAAAGTCCATTCCAAGGATGAGGAGTGAGTAAAGAGGACCTCTGGGGTTCCACTGTCTGATCAACCATCAGTCATGTCCTCTTGAGGACTTCCCCCCAAAAAGCTACATATCCCAATGGTGGAAAGTATTTCTTTATTCTTACTATGAGGGATACACATATTGGCACATTTACACTTTGTTTCCATCCCCATCACTTAATTTTTGTTAGTTTTATATTGTTTTATTGTCAAGGTTTAAAATGTTTATATTTACTTTAAAACTATAATCCTCATTTTTGTTTAATCTTCTTTTTCTATTCAATTTTTTTTTTGAGTGACACAGTCCTTTTACCTTTCCTATCTCTTTATTCCTGGGATTTAATTTCTATTGGTTGGATGAATTTCATATTCTTATGGCCCTTGCCCCTCTTAACAAAAATGGCACAAGAGTATTCTAGTCCTTTAGTTCTTACATATTTGAGACAATTTGTTCTTAGACTTTATATTCAAAGGAGAAGGGAGGTATTATCCTTTTCCATCATAATTTCTTTTCTTTCAACCTTGTAGATATTGACCAACTTTCTCTGGCACCAAATACTACATCAAGCATCTCCTAAAACTTACTTTTTTTGCTTATGCAGACATGTGGTCTTTATACTTAGTTCAGTAATTTCAATATTATAATGTTTGCTATTGATAATTTTTATCATTTTTTCTTTCTGGCACATACTGTGTGCCTTTTTTCCAAGCATAAGATCTTTCTAATGTATTTTCTTATTCTACATTTAAATACTTCTTATTTCATTTGTTCTCAATCATACGTTATACAATTATATATAATGCTATCAATTATATGTAATCAATTATAAATATATTGGATAGCTTTTGACTGTCTTCCCTTTCTTTTAACCTAGAATTATTTCACTTTGTTATTTTATTTTATATTGTTAAGATAGTGTCAAATTTATTTCCCTGTTCTTTTTCAAATTTTAGCCTAACTTCTGTTGATATTTTTAATTTGGTTTATCTCTGTAATGTTTTTTAATTCTTCAAAATGTTAACATATTTTTTTTTTTCTGAGCACATATATCTTCTTGGTGCTCCTGTTTCTGATAAAACATGTTAAGTGGAACTCTTTAAGAAATATTTTACAAAATCATCCTATGTTTCTTTGTGTATCAAATCCTATGATGAATGATTTCTATCTACTTTTACTCATGTTCCTTAAATTTTCTTTTTCTTTTTCTTTTGGATAGGTCATATAAAATTATTCTTTTTAAAATCAGGATGGTTATTTTGTGCAGTTTAATACCATGACTGGGTATGATGGATCATCTGTAGCTGTCGCTTAGGTGTGTTAGACTCCTGGGGGCCTGTGTCAGTGAAGCTCACAGCTAAATCTCTTTGCGTTACAGCTCAATGTGTTTTGATCTGACATTCACTGCCTCTTTCCTCTCCTTCACACCCATTCACCTTAGGGAACATCCCTTAACTTAAAGGTCTAGTTACATAGTACAGAAATTACTGAGCAGCATAATCCTCCCCAAAACTCATCTTCTTTCTCTGTTCAGTTCACCTCAATGCATTATTTCTTCCCTACCAAGGTCAGGTTCTACCAGTGACCTCTGATTTTAAACTCCAGGTAAAGAATCTTTAGATATATCTTTCAGACACATGGTGCCAAAAAAAACTAAGATGACAAAAGTCAGTTCTGAGCTCCTGTTTGTCAATCTGGACTGCATGGTACATGACAACTATGAGAGCTTCAGAATTAGTTCTCTCTTTCTGTGTTGGGCACATTTGTCCTAACTACTTTTAGTAGCCTTTAGGGACCAGGAGGGCAGTGGTTAGAAAGAAGATACCATAACAAAAATTTCTTTACCTCTATGAGTTAAAAAACAATAAGTAATTATTTTCCTGATATTTTATTATATAAATTTTTAAACATTCAGAAAAGTTGAAAGAATTTTACAATGAACATCCATATACCTACCATCTAGATTCTACCACTAAGATTTTACTGTTCTTATTTAATCATATATCTATTCATTGATCCATTTCTCTATCCATATACCAATGAATTAATCACTTTTGATTACTATTTTATGTTTCCAAGAAAGATTGAACAGCAGTTTGCCAGGGGAAGGTGATTAGGAGGTAGTAAAACTTCATTTACAGTACCAGTGAGTTTAAAATAAGAGATATAATAAAGCTCTTGTGTAGCTTTGATAAAAATGAGTAATGTTACTAAGTAACTTATTTTGTGTGCAGCTTTTATAAAGACCAGATATGAATTAATGACCAGATCCATAAATTTCTACCCTGTGTGATCTGATCTATTGGAGCATGTGGCCTCAAACAAAAAGCAATTTCCTCAGATGTCATTCGTATCATATAAAAATAAGTATAACAATGTCTTCCTTATAGTTCATCTTTCTTACTTGGTCTAACGAGTACTAGGGACTTGGTACACCATATCTTACTATTACATCAAAGAATACAGTATCCTCAACATGTATGCATTGGGAGTGGGAGGTGTTGCATATTAAAAATAGCTACAGAGCTTTCTCAGACGGCAAAACCATATCGAACCCATTACAATTTTTCAAATGTTGAGCTATGTGCCACAGATTTGACACTTGAGACTATTGAAAGGAGGATCAACTAAAAACTAACTTTCCTTTCAGGGAATATGGCAGGAAGTATAAGATATTCAATATCTTCAAAGTTTAAAGGAATTCAGCTTCTATTCCTTTCTTTGTCATGGATCAACATCAGTATGAAGTGAAAAAAACCATGAGTCTACTTTAAGTAACTTTTCTCCAGCTTGGCTTCTACTGCTTCTACTAAGCAGTGTGACTTTACTCTCACTAGGGCCGAGACCATCAGATTGGAGAAGTACAGCACCCCTTTATCCTACAAAATGTCCTAGTTTGTATAATTGATTGCATCCTCATCAAAGTCATCACTGAATAGAAAGTTAGTTAGCAAAACTTTTTTCTCTCATGTTCTAATGGTCATAGATTACTAAATTGGAAGATTTTTAATTAACTGGATAAGTACCACTCCAATAAGACTGGTAGTTAAAAATTCCAATACGAAAACATTTGGAACCATAGCGTGTATCTCCAAAGAAGGTCAGGTGAACACAAAGCCTGATATATTATTTAAAAAACAAACAAGATAAAAACCACACAGAAAAAAATATTTCTCAACTGGGATCGTAACTGCCTTTTCACTTTACTGATTGAAACCCTCCAGCACACAATTCTCAACATTAAGAGTTTAAGGTGTCCAGATAAATGGAGAAACCTCAAGTTTCCCTGGTCTCAAGGAGAATGTAGTCAAAGTCTGTCTTTTGGGGCTAATAGAAGACATCAATAGAGTGTATGATCTATCATGTTCAAGTGTCTGTCAAGAAATATAAGCAAGCCGCGCACAGGCATATACATGCATACACCAGTATGTTTGAAAACATTCAGCAAATAAAAAGGAAACAAACAAACAAAAAGAAAACAAAAGATAAATAAATAGTATAATTTCAAAGAAAATTGAGAATTTTGAAGAAGAGAATACTGTTTTGTATTCCTGGGTAATTAAGGGGAAAAAGTAACTAAAACATGGGCTCAATGAAAGATAAAAAAGTAAGACATCACATGAGATAGAAAGGGAGGCTTCTGTGTTAAGGAAAAACTAACAACAACAAAAAAATGCTGTTTGAAGAATTCAGTTGGCATTAGACAACCTTAGTTACTGTCATACATAGTTTCCAAATGTGGTCACCAACAACTCCTTCCATCCTTGTTTCATCATATGGCTCCTCATATCAGGATTCCATACCTTTTTTTTTTTTTTTTAAATCTAGTGAACTTGTGACTGCCTTTAACCAAGTAGAAGGTGAAAGAAGAAGTATGATTCTAGGATTTCCCAGAGCAGGGCTTAATAGGGCTGGGAGCTTCCACTTTCTCCCTTTTAGAGCCCAGTTTCCACATTGTCCAGGCTAGACCAATGGACTACTAGATGCCATGTAAAGAGAGGCTGGAGAGGGAGAGAAGTTATTGCTGTAGTTCCAACCCTACTCCAGTGTGAGCTAAATGAACCCACGTGAGTGACCTCAGTTATAATCAATAGAATAACTGCCCAAAAGAGTCCATCTAACACACAGAAATAAGACAAATCTTTGCTGTGTAAATCCTCTAAACTTTACAATGGCTTGCTAAGTAGCAAAAAATATCTGAAATGGTAATTAGCATTTCTTATATAACTGTTATATGCCAGTTCAGTACACCTCTAAGAGCCATTGATTTGAGAGGACACTATCCCTGATGCTACTTGGTATTTGGATACATGGAAATACTTTCCACCTGTTATTGACCAGGGTTTCATAGTAACACACTAAATTAAGCAAAGCTAAAATATCTCAGTGGACAGCTAATGTTGCCTTGTTAGCCAAATATCAAAAGTCTTAGATGAACCACTGGAGCCACACTTAGAACTTAGCCACTGAAAACAAAATGCCAGTTTAACTGAATCAAGATTCAAGAGCAACTCTAATTTAGCTGTTTTGCAATCTAATACATACAAGGTTATAATAGCATTTTAAAGCTTCAATATCAAGGTGTATGCAAACAACTCTGGGGAGAATTTCAACAATAAGGAGGGTGTTAATTCTAAATGTTCTCTGAATAATAATGTTATGTCTCTAGATAGCTCTCAGGATCCCTATGGGATATGACTATTAAAGTGTCAGCTTAAATGGAATCTTCACTGTTCATCCCTGTGTTATTTCTACTAGTTATGAATTCTGGGAAACTCTGGCAAATCTATAGAACAGGGACCTGAAACTTTTACTTTATTTAACCCAGAATACAGATTTGCCAGGAGTTCTCAGAATTAATAACACTTAAAATACAGGCGGATATTTAAGATTGAGGTAGCTTTCTTATGTTTGGACATCTGGTCTATCATCTCTCTCCTTAGTTTCATAATCATAGATCTAAGTGGTAGTCTTAGAAGTTACAATGATAAAATATATATTTAATTTTCCACTACTTCAGTCTCCCAGAGCCTCGGGTTGTCATTAGGAATTGCCTAAGGAAAGAAGTTTGGACCACACAGCATCTGACTTTTTGGGTAAAACGACATGTTGAATGACGATGGGAAAACTCATCCAGTGATTCTGGTCTTCTCCATCTTCTCCTTTAAAAGTGATATTAGTTATACTAATGACGATTAACTCAGTGAGTGCTTTACATGTTTTAAAACTTTTCTGCATGCTTTAGATGTAATAACTCATTTGATCATTACATTTATAAGAGGCAGATATTATTGCTATCTCAGTTTACACATGAGGAAAATAGAGCACAAACAGGTCAAGCAACTCCCCTAAGGTCATATATGTAAAAGTTTGTGTGATGTAGTAAGGAGACAAAATAAATTTAATGACTGTTGGCCAGTCATTCGGTAGCAGTATGCCTTTGATAAGTTACTGAACTCCTCTGGGCCTTCCAACATCCATAAAGTAGATTTATGATTTCATTGAGGAGAGAGGCCTGCGAAACACCAAAATTCAAGGGGAGAACAGAAGATGTGGATCCACAGAAAGAGACTGAGACCTGATAGGGTGGGAAGAGCAACCAAAGAGAAGAATATAGTATGAAATTGGTCTTACAATGTGCTTGTGGAGAATAAATACACTAGAGATGGACAAAATCTCTTTTTGTGTTGAAATGACCATCTCCTATGCTGTTTCTTTATTTCTAACATTCTGTATTTTATAACTGGTGCACATTAAGTAAGTAATTAAATGTTTAGGATTAAAAGGTCTTATGCTAGAGTTCAGGATATGAACATGAGTAAAATGCAACCAGGGATTAAAATAATCTCATCACGTACTCTTCTATCTCCTTCAAAATTTTGAAGCAAGAATCGTCCAATGTCAACTTGGATTTAGCTGCAATGGTGTTGCTGCTGATGTCTAGGGTATACTATGGGGTTTACTGTTGAATTATTTTAAGCTTAGGAACCACTAAGAAAATAAAGCTTCCTCTTCCTATAGAAGTTACTGTAGGTATAATCTCTGTGGCTCTGAAAATATGGATGGAATTTCAGGAAGACTGTGGAAATTAGATCAAATATAATAATCTTTAACAAACTTAAATATTTTGTTTGAAAATGCTCTTTTTAAAAAAAGGTACTTCTAAAATCACTTTAATTCTTCAGTTTACCTGAAACACATGCACTTTAATCTCTAAAAATGTCTCAAAATTACTCACTATTTTCTTGAGCTAAAGGTTAGAACATATTTTCACCATTATCATTCAAGTGATAATATTGATAAGGGTTATAGATTTTCCTTCTACAGTTCCTTTAATCTGGGGCATAGGAACTCTTTGACATGTAATAAACCAGATGACAGGCGTACCATTTAGAAAATAATAAGTGTAGTAATAAATAATACAGTGGTTGCCTAGAAGATTTAATGTCACTTCCAGAAATCTCCTTTGCTTCTCCAGAACTGGGGTAGTATTTTTGTTTTTTTAAATCTCAAATTGCATGTATGACTGCTCCTACCACAGTAGTGATCTTTGTGCCTGGCATCCTATAGGTACACTGATTAACCCAAATCCAGCTAAATATTGTGATCATCTCATTTAGCCAAAGAACATTGTTAACTGAAATGACTGGTTAATTGTTTCAGATTTGTATTGGCTACTGAAACGCTTCTATCTTTATGTTCTAGCTTTATGTTCCTATGGGAAGATAACACCAAATTGAGCACAAGGAGCAAGGCAATAGTACATTGCTGAAAATTCCTTGAGTCAGATATTCTAGGCATGAAATCTGGCCATTCTGTGCAGGAGCTAAAATAGTCATTCTTTATTTATCAACTGTGAGAACCCAAATTATATGTCTTTCTCAAAACCGGGTGATGATATTGCCATGGTGTCCTTCAGCATCATCTGTCATTATCCATTGGGACTTCAGTGAGGTATCTCAGTATTTGCCATAGTTATTTCAGGAGAGCCCAACTAGGGAAGTTCCTCTGACTCTTTAAAGATTGGATTGGTGAGAATAATGCCACCCAGATCCTTATCTGTGAATCTTCTAAACTTCATTTTGTTGGATTTGTTTATCAGTATGGTTCCTTCTTCAAAGACCATCTTCCCATTTCTCCTGTCTCTGGCTCACTGTCATTACCTTGTATCAATTGGTAGTGTCATAAACACAACAAGATGCCCTCTATTGTCTTTTCAGATCAACAGGGATCAGTCTCCATAATCACCTGCAAAATTCTAAGCTCTATGCTTACAGGAACTACATTTGGGGAGCTGGTCTTTCCAAGTTCGACATCTCTTTGAGAATGCAGTTCAGAATAGTGTAGAGCATTTAATAAAAATTTATGATAGAATGTTTTCTTATTCTATACATAAACATAGAAATACACATTAAGTTTGATTTTATGGTCTTTTTACCATCTTGGATAAAAATGGTTAGGGAGAAAAACAGTAGAGAAAAGTGGTTATGAGGACAGTTGATGGGTTTGGAATCAGATTAAATTAGATTTGAATTCCGACTCTGTGCTTTCTGGCTATGTGACTTTGGCCAAATTACTTATCCACCCTGAGGACTTTTATTTTCATCTTTAACATGGATAATATTGTTGGTACAGTGTCTACACATAGCAAAGACTTAATAAATATTACTCTAAAAATGCAAAGAAGACTGTCCTAGGAGTTTTGAACATTGTGTTCTAAACTTGTCTTTACCGCTAACCAGTATTTGACTTTGAAAAAGTCTCAAAATGTCCCAGTATCATTTCTTCATGTAGAAAATAGGAGAGCTAAACTAGATTAGTGTTTTCTAAAATTTTCTTGTTAACACAAGCATTTTTTAAATTACAACCTTACATAAAACCCATTATATAAAACTACATAAAAAGAGAATAGGTGCTGTCCTAGTTGAAATGGGAGCGGCTTATAATAACACACACACATGCATACACACTTCACTTGCATATTCTCATATATGTGTGTACACATACATATATATGTATATGTATATTATAACATATTTTTACTAATAGCAAGAAGAAACTGTATCCCTAATTTCCTATGGCCTTTACAAGTAAGTACTTCAACAACAAAAAACTCAGATATTCTGGCAATTCCTCAAACAAGAGCTGTTGTTTTTATAGAATCTAACATTGATTCCCAATGAGCTGAATTTCAACTTTCATTCATAGTTAATGGACAATAGACAAACTAATCTATACTAAGGAGGTTTCTTTTCATCTTAACAGTCACATTCTTTTCATGTAAGCAACGCAATGCTGAGTACTTATAGTGATTGCAATCTCTTCTAAGATAATTTTCCATGGCACTCAAATATAATCATAATCTATCTCAGGACAACTTGTGTCATCAATACACTCTCTTGTTGAGTAATCAAGATGAGAAATTGTGTTCGTTTTTTTTTTTTTCACCTCCTATAAAGTAGAGATTTACTTTTGGAGTGAATATGCTGATGTTGGGATGATCTGCAAATATTAACTTTTAAAGGAAGATGTTCTCATCATTTAGTTTAGAAAGATAACCTTATTGTAGATGTATTAGTAGTGTCAATGTATATCATCACTGCCTAGTAGTGTGTTTTATTATATAACTTGACTTAAATGACTCTACCCCAGCCAGGGATCTCGAATTAGAAAGAGACAGCTCTTACTGGGGTAGAGAATTGGTGTAGGGAGTAGCTAATGTCAGCCAGAAGAGACACCTGGGTAGATGGAACTGGTATTTGAGGTGAGAGAAGGCTCACAAGTATACATAACCAATTATTCCAGAGGACATCTTAGGGTGAAGACTGACTGATAAACACAAAAGAAATAGTAGCCCAGCAGAACAAGAAAATAAGTGTTCCAAGAGTCAGACACTTGAGAGCATGTGTAAGTGTGTGTGTGTGTGTGTGTGTGTTGAGGGAGAGTGTTGGAGTTAGAGGGTGGAGTAGAGATATGGCCATAAAGACCTGGTGAGTACAGGCTACTACCCAGAAAAGTAGCTGTTATTTGATTTTTGGGCATATATATCTAGGTTTTTCAAGAAAAGTCAGAAATTTGTATTTTTATATTTAATTGAATATTTAACAATATTCAATAGTTAAATATTGTCAATAACTCCATTTGGTTTTTAAAATACTGTGAAAATGGAGGCAAACTTCTACTGGCCAAATGAAACTCATCTTTAGGATTTACAAAGCACTAGGGCTTCACGTCTGAGATATCAAGTTTGGAATCTTATACTTATAGATGCATGTCTATAAATTTGGCCCTAATTTAGGGTGAAACTCTCTATAAACATTTTTCCAGTTTTTTAAAAAATTTTTTATAATGTAATCCTTTAAGTTTGGGTAATTCAAATCATCAAACTTCCCTAGTATTTATGAGAGGCCAACTTTATTTTTAGTTTGGTACTACAAAGAAGTATCTTCAAGTGTAAGAAATATGGAAGTCTGTTCAAGGATGGTCTCATTTTCTTAGCCTCATCTCTTAAGATATTCTGGGGTAAATTCTCAGATCCCCCAATTATTTCATTTGCCAAACATTTCATAACCTATCAAATTATTTCAAAATATTTAGCTATTCCATAGGATATTCCATGGGAGCACAAACCAATTTAAGCATATGTGAGAATGCAGTCGAATTCAAAATTAGTTTAATTGGTCACATTTATATACTCATATTGTTTTAAAAGTCATTAACATTTTTTTTCCTGCAAAAGATGGATAGAGGAAAAATATTACTGTTCCCATATGAAATATTTTTATTTCTTCTTTCTTCCTGAAACTGTATTCCCTTTGCAGGTCTTTCTTAGGGGATGCCAATGAAAATGCTGCTGTAAGACAGCTATCCACTAATATCTATCCTCTCCCTCTCTGGTGAGTGCCCCTCACATCTTCACCTGCCTCTATAGTTAGAAAAACCTGTTCTGGAGTAAAGGCCTGTCCTTTTCCTTTACCACTCAGCCTGAGGGAAGGAATTTGGCTCTTCACTGGCTCCCAGAGGAATTCTGACACCTTGGAATCTCCAGAAAGTGTTCAGAAGTAGCCAGTGAATCCTCTAGGGAACAATCTTTAAGATTTCAAAGGATAGGGGCACTGGAAAACTCTAAATGGCACAGTATAAACAGGAAAAGAGATGAAAAAAGGAGATGAAGTCGCTGAGAGATAAGTGAGCTCTAGGGTCTCTCACAATGGGGGTCTAAGTATTTTGAAATAGCAGTTAACATAACTCTCTTGAATTGTTTAGCCTCTTTATAGCTACTTTTTTTTTATAACTTCACTATTTTTACATATAGATAACTTTTGGCCCTTTAGGCACCAGTTAATACCATCTATTAAAACTCCCCCAAACAAAAAGCAAATTTCAAACTAGGCAATTATAA
The DNA here is from genome assembly GCF_014176215.1 of Rousettus aegyptiacus. Classification (NCBI taxonomy): domain Eukaryota; kingdom Metazoa; phylum Chordata; class Mammalia; order Chiroptera; family Pteropodidae; genus Rousettus; species Rousettus aegyptiacus. The sequence continues at coordinate 32,783,815 of NW_023416287.1, read as the reverse complement.
TTCTCTTGGAGAATAGGAAAGAAAAATGACAGAATCCTTTGATATCCCAGGGATGCTATTTTATTACAATAAAGAAACACAGAAAGAGAGTGAGAGGAGATATTTGCCTTTTTAGCAGCCATAAAATCATACAGATTTTACTATGTACAGAATGTATACCACTATTGCTTTCCTTTAGTGGGAAAAGTTTGACTCATTGCTCCAAGGGAGATATTAAAACCAAAACAAACTCAAAATATTGGTTAAGGAAACTAAATAAAAACTGCATCTCTTCTTCATTTTTTTTCTTATTTTCTAAACTTTGCTTTAGGACTGATGGTGACTTCTCTCAAGGGCAGTACTGTTCATAACATCTATTCACTATTTCATATTTTTCAGCATTTGGGGGATGTAGTCAATACCTTCTAAAAGGGTGTCTTTAACCAGCAATCTCCAGAAAAACAAAAACAAAAACAAAACACAACACTTGAACAGAGCGTGAACTTCGTAATTTGTAGTTTACCAACCTGTGATTAAAATGCTGCATGATTCTGTTAAATATTAAAAATAAATCATTTAAATATACTTGGCCAACAGAACTTAGGCTGATAGAATGAGTTAACAGGGAATTGATCTAATTAATAATATGAATTTGGGTTAAAACTGTGTTATTCCAAAGAGGTTTTGCAATCATCATCTTACTTTTCTTAGACAATCCAGAGCATTAAATGAAATGTCACAGACAAAAATTACATAGCTGATTTGTAAGAGAGTTAATCTCTATCCCCTCACCTTTAAGAATATATTTTAAACACTAAATCATCATATTTCTTTAATAAAACAATAAAAAGTGACTTCCGGTCAAGATGTTGAAGTAGGTAGACACTGCTCACCTGCTCTCATGACCATATTGAACTACAACTAAACTACAGAACAATCATCATTGGGAATCACCTGAGGTCTGGATAAATAGAGGTCCAATAACCGAGGACATACATAAGAGGTCACCTCAAGACCAGTAACTGGGGTAGAGATGCAGATGGGGACAGTCCCACATCACATGTGGCAGTTGAGAATCGTGAGGTATATCGCAGCTGTGGAGGTCCCCCCAGAGGAGCAAGGAGTCCTGGCTCCATACTAGGCTCCCCAGCCCAGAGTTTCAGTGCCAGAAAGAGAAGTTCTACAACCACTGGTTGTGAAACCCTGAGGAGACTGTGGTTCAATGAGAAGAAAGACTGTGTGAGTCACAGACATTCCTTTTAAAAGGCTCATGTGTAGACTTACTCACTGACAGACTCCCTCATTCAGAGCTCCAGCACTGGGGCAGTAGCTTGAAAGGTGCCAAGGACAAATAAAAAAGAACTGAATACTCTGGCATCAGAGCAAGGGCTAGAGTGGCAGCTTTCTCCAAGACAGAATTGGCTAGCAGAACCCATTGTATCTTTGTTGAGCCCTTCCCACTCCTAGCATGCAGACAGAGGTGGCTGCCATATCTTGGTCTCCATCAACCTGGATAACACTGGTTGCCCCATGCTGGGGACTGCCTGAGACTTTGTCCCACACTACTTGCAGGTTCCCACAAGCCACTTCCAAGATAAGCAGCATCTGGCCTTGGCATGCACCATGCTCTTGCTGAGCAGCCCTAAGTCCAGCACTAGTGGCAGCCAGCTTTGGTTCCCCCCTTAGCCCTTCAAGGCACTCTATGCCCGGCAAGGGTGGTGGCCATTTATGGATTGATTGGTGACTCTTGCCAAGTAACCCCGGGCAGTGCACAGGCTGAGGTTGAACATGGACTCCTTCCAGGAGGCTCTGAAGCTGGCACATCCTCCAGCTAGCTTCAACTGAAGCTGTAGCACCATCCAGGACAATACACACAAAAGAGCATACTGCATAGTCACCAGAAACCCATTGGAGTTAATCCTGCTCGGTAGTGTCAGCCCCTCATTTGCCAGTCCTCACAACTAATCAGCCCAAAGATCGATCTCTCCCATCGACGTGCAAACAGCAACCAAGTTTCAACTAAAACAGGAGTGCACGCACAACCTATTCAAGGGACACACTTGAAACACCCAGGTCAGGAGACCAGGGAAGACTGTGCCACTTGGCCTCACAGGAAAACTGCTGCATAAGGCCATTCTACTAAGACTGGGAGACTTAAGCTCTACCTAATACATTGAAAAGAACACATGAGGCAGCCAAAATGGGGAGACAAACATGTCCCAAATGAAAGAACAAAACAAATCTCCAGAAAAACAACTAAACAAAATGAAGACAAGCAATCTACCAGATACAGAGTTCAAAACACTAGTTATACAGATGCTCAATGAACTTACGGGAAGAATAGAAGAATTCAATGAGAACTTTAACAAAGAGATAGAAAACGTAAAAAAAAAAAAAACAGTTACAAATAAACACAATAACTGAAATAAAGAATACATTAGAGGGAATCAACAGTAGAATAGATAGAGCAGAGGATCAAATCAGTAATTTTGAAGACAAGATCGCAGAAAACACCAAATCAGAATAGTTACAATAAAAAAAATATCTAAAAGAATGAGGATAGTTCAAGGGGACTCTGGGACAACATCAAGCATACTAACATTTGCACCATATGTATACCAGAAGAAGAGAAACAGCAAGGGACTGAAAACCCATTTGAAGAAATAATGATGGAAAACCTGCCTAACCCAGAAAGTGAAGAGAATCCCAAACAAGATAAACTCAAAGAGACCCACACCAAGACATATCATAATTAAAATGCCAAAGGTTAAAAACAAAGAGAATCTTAAAAGCAGCAAAAGAAAAATAGTTACCCACAAGGGAGCACCCATGAGACTGTCAGCTGATTTCTTGACAGAAACTTTGCAGGCCAAAAGGGATTGTCGTAAAATATTCAAAGTGATGAAAAGCAAGGACCTACAACCAGGAATACAATACCCAGCAAAACTATCATTTAGAACCACAGGGCAGATGAAGAGCTTCCCAGACAAGAAAAAGCTAAAGGACTTCGTTAATACTAAACCAGTATTACAGGAAACATTGGAGGGTCTTCTTTAAGAGGAAGAAAAAAAAAAAGATCTGAAATAGGAATAATAAAATGGCAATTACTACATATCTATCAACAATTACTTTAAGTATAAATGGATTAACTGCTCCAATCAAAAGATAAGGTGGCTGAATGGATAAGAAAACAAGACACTTACATATGCTGCCTAAAGAGACTCCCCTCTGAATAAAAGACACCCACAGACTAAAAGTAAAGGGATGGAAAAATATATTTCATAAAAGTAGAAATGAAAAAAAAATCTAGGTATCAATACTTATATAAGACAAAATAGACTTTAAAACAAAGGTTAGAAGAAGAGACAAGAATGACCCAGTAATCTCAATTCTGATTATTTTTTCAAAGAAACTCAAAATACTGTTTTGAAGGGGCATGTGCATCATAAATTCATTGTAGTATTATTTACAATAGCCGAGATATGGATGCAATCTGGGTGTCTATCAATGGATCAATGGGAAAAAAGAGGTGATACATATATAGTATGAAATATTATTCAGCCATGAAATTTTTTTTTAAAAACTGAAATCTTGCCATCTGCAACAACATGAATGAACCTAGAGGGTATTGTGCTGAGTAGAATACGTCAGACTTGATTTCACTTACAAGTGGAATCAAAAAATAAAATAAACAAACAAAATATAAAAAACTTACAGATACAGAGAACATTTTGAGGGTTGACAGATGGGAGGAAGTTTTGGGAAGAGGGAGTAAGAAGTACAAATTGGTAGTTACAAAATAGTCATGGGGGTGTAAAGTACAACATAAAGAATATAGTCAATAATATTGTAATAATTATGTATGTGTCAGATGGGTACTAGACTTATTAAGGTGATCACTTCATAAGTTGTATAAATGTCTAATCACTATGCTGTACATCTGAAACTAATATAATATTATATGGCAACTATAATTAAATATTTTTTAAATTACAAATAAATAAATAAATAACAAGAAAAAACATTTCCTATTTTACAACTTAACATCTTTGATATTCTATATCTGCATTATGTTACTAGTGTTCAAATGACACCATAGAACAAAACCAATTTTTCTAGAGAGAATAATCTTTATTTAATCATCTGATAGAAGTGTGGTTCAAAAATATGAGTAGATGTAACTGAAAATGTAAAATGATAGCATCATCATGATTATCTTATAGAGCTTTTACAAACTTTCTATCAAATAAAGAATTAAATGTCTCCAAGGTAAATATTTAAAAATACCAATCTACCACATATGAAATATTAAATAGATAGTATAAAATTAAACACTTTTCTTCTAACTTATAAACAAGACAGAGATGCCCACTCCCCTCTAAGGATTTCCACTTCTGAGTATTTATCTGAAGAAAATAAAAACACTAATTCAAAAATATACATATTAATTGCAACATTATTTACAATAGTCAAGCTATAGAAACAACTTAAATGTCCATCAGTGGGTGAACAAAGAAGATGTGGTGCATATATTTATAATACAATACTATTCAAGCCATAAAAAAGAATGAAATGTTGCCATTTATGATAACATGTATAGACCTTGAGGGTATTATGCTAAGTGAAATAAATCAGACAGATAAAAGAGAAATATTGCATACGCTCAGTGATATGCAATCTAAAAAGCAAAACAAACACAACTCAACAAAACCCAGGCTCATAAATACAGAGAACGGATTGATGATTGCCAGAAGAGAGAAGGCAATCATTAATTAGGGGAGGGCAAAATGGATGAAGGGGATCAAGATGTACAAATTTTCAGTTATAAAATAAATAAGTCATAGGGATATAATATATAGTGGGGAATACAGTCAATAATACTGTATTAACTTTGGTGACAGATGGTAACTAGATTTGTTGTAGTGAGCATTTCATAATGTATACAAATGTTGAATCGTTATGTTTTACGCATGAAACTAATACAACATTGTATGTTAAGTATACTGCATTTTTTAAAAAAAATACAGGCATATCTAGGAGATAATGCAGGTTCCATTTCAGACCTCCACAAAAATAACAAAGATTACAGTAAAGCAAGTCACACAAATTTTTTGATTTCCCAGTGCACATAAAAGTTATGTTTACCCTATATTGTAGTTTATTAAGTGTGCAATAGCATTATGTCTTTTTTTAAAAAAAAAAAAAAAAAACAATGTACATACCTTAACTAAAAAAAATATCTTATTGGTAAAAAAAGCTCACCATCAGAGGAGCCTCCCGCAAGTTGTAATCTTTTTACTGGTGGAGGATCTTGGTAAAATGTTGATAGATCTTGAGTAACCAGAGCAGTAGCTGTTGAAAACTGAGGTGGCTATGGCAATTTCTTAAGACAAGTTTGCCACATCACTTGACTCTTACTTTCATGAACGAATTTTCTGTAGCATACAATGCTGTTTGATAGCATTTTATCCACACTAGAACTTCTTCCAAAATTGGAGTCGATTCTCTTAAACCATGCTGCTAATTTATGAACTAAGTTTTTATAATATTCCAGGTCCTTTGTTACCATTTCAACAATCTTCACAGCATCTTCACCAGGAACAAATTCCATCTCGAGAAACCACCTTCTTTGTTCAACCATAAGAAGCAACTCCTCATATATTAGTTTTATCATGAAATTGCAGCAATTCAGTGTCATCTTTAGGTGCCACTTATAATTCTAGTTCTTTTGCCGTTTTCACCATATCTATAGTTGTTTCTTCCACTGAAGTCTTAAACACCTCAAAAGAGTCCATGAGGGTTAGGATCTACTTCTTCTGAACTCCTATTGATATTTCGACGTTTTCCCATGAATCAGGAACATTCTTAACAGTATTCTAGAATGGCGAATCGCTTTTAGAAGGTTTTCAATTTGCTTTGCACAAAGCCATCAGAAAAACCACTATCTATAACAGTTATAGTCTTACAAAATGTATTTCATAAATAACAAGATTTGAAAGTCAAAATTACCTCTTGATTCATGAACTGAAGAACAAATCTTGTGTTACCAGGCATAAAAATAACATTAACCCCATTGTACATCAGACACATGGGTGACCAGGTACACTGCTGATGAACAGTAATATTTTGAAAGGTATCTATTTCTGAGCAGTATTTCTCAACAATGGGCTTAAAATATTTAATAAATCATGTTGTAAACAAATGTGCAGTCATGCAGGCCTTGTTGTTCCATTTATAGAGCACAGGAAGAGTAGATTTAGCATAATTCTTAAGGGCCCTAGGATTTTTTTTAATGGTAAATGAATATTGGCTTCATCTTAAAGTCACCAGCTGCATTAACTCACAGCAACAGAGTCAGCCTGTCTTTTGAAGCTTTGAAGCCAGACATTGACTTCTCTCTCGCTATGAAAGTCCTAGATGGCATCTTCTTCCAATACAAAGCTGTTTTATTTACATTGCAGTCTGTTATTTAGTGTAATCACATCAGCTAAATCTCCTGGATAACTTGCTACCTCACCTTGCATTTTTATGCTATTGAGATGGCTTGCTTACTTCCTTCCTCATGAACCAACCTCTGCTAGCTTCAAACTTTTCTTGTTCAGTTTCCTCACCTCTCTCAGCCTTCACAGAATTGAAGAGAGTTAGGGCCTTGCTCTGGATTAGGCTTTGGCTTAGGGAATGTTGTGGCTAGTCTGATCTTCTATCCAGACCAATAAAACTTTCTTCATATCAGCAATAAACCTGTTTTGCTTTCTTATCATTCATGTGTTCACTGGAGCAGAACTTTTAATTTTTTTCTACAATTTTTCCTTTACACTCACGGGAGGAGGCCAAGCTTTGGCCTATTGCAGCTTTTGGCATGCCTTCCTCACTAAGTTTAATCATTTCTAGCTTTTGATTTAAAGTGAGAGACATGTGACTCTTCCTTTCACTTGAACACTTAGGGGTCATAGTGGGGTTATTAACTGAACTAATCTCAATATTGTAAAAACGGTGCCCATAGACTTGCTCAATGCAGGGTTCCACAAACATTTAATTTGTATCTGGGAAGTGCAATAAAGTGAGGTATGCTTGTATTAGAATTAATCATAACACTAGCCAAAATAGCTTTGATATTTTGTAGATCTATGATTTTCTAACCTTTTCACCATTTGGAATTAGTTAAATGACCTAGAAGCTTACTTTTGTTATGACTCTAAGCCTATGACCTTGGACAAATCACATAATTTTTTCGAGCTCTAGTTTTCTCATCCACAAAATGATATAATACCACCATTTGCTGTGAAGATTAAATCAATGTAGATATTTGAAGCTCCGTGTAAACTATGTGGCTTTCTAGTAATCTAACATGGTTTCATCATATGAATACCATCTTCTATTTTTAGAAAACATCTAACAGGGATAGGGCAAAAACCTGACCAATAGTAACCCTGCTTGGGATAGGGTAAAATTATGGCCTTACTATTTATATATAATGTTGGACACGAAAGAGAGATTTTAAAACTTTCTTAACTGTCTAATATAGGATTGTGTATTTTAAGTAAAAGATTTCTGTCATAGGCTGCAAATGGCAGTCTCCAATTATATCTGGTCTGTAGACATGTTTTGTTTGCTTCAAACATAATTTTTAAAAAGTAAACTGTTTTCCAACATTTAAAAATGAAAAATTTAAACATAAGATTATGAATTTCTATGTCCTTTTTTTAAAAAAATCAAATATTTGGCAGAAATTCCCTGGGAATTCCTACAAAACAATAATCATTGAAGCTGAGCTTCTGTTATCTTTTGATGGGCTCTTCAGTCTGCTGTTTGCTTCATTTCCGATCTAGACTGCTTTACTAAAATAGTTCCTATGTCTCTATAGGCACTTCGGTTTATGATATTTCTTAAGTGAATGTGAAACACAGAATTATTGCTTTGTAAATATTCATGGTTCTTCCCATGACCTTATGGACAGAATACATTTTCATGTATCATTGATCTGGAATATGAGCACAAGAATTGCTTTGGGCAAAGGGCTGTCAACAGATGTGACATGAACAGAAATCTTAAACATCCTCAGGTGTTTGGCTCAGCTCTGTGTTTTTTGGCATGAGAAGGATATGTTTCGGGAAATTTCTGTCCCTTTATCTTGAGCCCTAGAATAAGACACACAGAGTGAAACTGAGCCCTTCCTTCAGGACCTTAGCCTGAAGCCAAGGCTAAGTTTCCAAAAGCTGGAGGCAGAGATGTTCAGTCAACTTGAATTAAAAAAAAAAAATGCTTATTGCTGTAAGCCCCTGAATTTCGGGATAGTTTGTTATGCAGTGTTATTGTGCTAATAGCTGACTAACACATTTGTGGGCAAGAAAAGCCTAGTATTCTCTTCAAATGCAAAAATAAAACATGTATTTGCATGCATGTATATATATGTCTATACACACACGTGTATGTTCACTTGGGAATGTTAATATTTTAAGAAATAAGAGCCAGCTATCAGTGAAAAAGAAATGTATTTTTAATTTAAAATTTATACCCTCTCAGGATGAAATTAAAAATCTTAAACCTTTTCTTACCTTTGTTTTTTACACACTTGTTCTTAAATAGAAATTTTAGGATTCTTTAAGCTCTTTCATAAGAAGTCAAAATACTCAGTTAGTTTTTATAATGACCGTAATGCTACACACATACACATACATTTTACTTCCTATTCATTGCGTCATTTTCTTTTTGCAACCAATTATAATACCATACCTTATTCTAAATTATATAGCTTTATAAATGGTGGCTGCAAGTGTATGTGTTACATATACTCCATGTTATATATATGCTTCATATTAGATATATGTTTCATGTTACCTGTTTCAAAGGATGTAAAATCTTGGTTAACATGGAAATAATCTATGAAGTTATTTGTACCTCTTCCTAATTCAACAATTGCATTGTGATTTTATATCACATTTTCCATAGTTGCTAGAATGGAGATTGTCAATTGGATAAAAACTACATATTATACAATCTCCTGAACAGATTTTGGTGCAAATAAACGTTTTGAAATAAATAGCAGAACTGCAGCATTTAAAAACCTCAATAATGAATTGTTTTTATATTAGAATAAAACATATTGTGTTTAAATATACAACTAACTTTTTCAAATGAGCTATAATATATACTATTAAACTTACAGGAAATAGAATGGTCGATTGGGGGTACATTCTAGATTTCCAACGTAAACCCAAAGTTACCAGTCCCAAAAGATAACACTACATCTTCCAGGAACATAGGAGGTTATGAGTGTCTTTGGCAATCAGTAGTCAAAGACACTAGCAGAAATCCACTGAGAGAGAACAAACAAACAAACAAACAAACAAACAAATCATTTAGAGCTGAACTTCAAACAAAATGGAGTACAGAGAGAAATAAGACCAGATTTGGAAAATCAAACATAGAAAAGCACTTTAAAGTTGTAGATCTTTGACTTGTAAATATGAATGTTAACAAACAGAATCTACAGAAATTAAGGCTAGGGTAACTTTTCCTTTTATAAAACAGGAAAAAAAGAAGCATTTCAAGGAAGAAAAATGAGATAATTATACAAGTTACATTGATCCATATGAGAGTTGTTTAAGGGTGGGAAGAGCCAGAAAGGTGGGGGTAGAATTATAAATTCTATCAGAAAAGAACAGTCTTAAGCTCAGTGTTTGAACTAACACCAAGAGACCTTTTGTCTGTCTTTTAAAAGGTAATAATTGTTAAAAGCTAGCAACTGCATCCAGAATCGCCTTCCTAGACGGAAGCACCCTGGCTGTCAATGGATGGCACGCTGTACTGCAATGAAGGTCAAGAGTAAGAGCTGTGTTAAGACAGATTAGCTAGAGAACATCTTTTGGAGGAGGCAAAATTTGAGAAGAAACCTAAAAGAAGTGAGGAAGCAAACCAGTGAATTTCTGAGAGTTGGTATTTCAGGCATGGAGAACAGCAAGTGAAAGGCTTTAAGCGGGGAACAAATATGGAATATTTGGGAAACAGGAGGAAGGTCAGCATGGGTAGAGTGAAAAGGCCAGAGAGTAGAAGGAGGAAACACTGGAGAGATTAGCAGCAACTAAATCTTAAAGGTCATTACAAGTTGAGATATCTTTTTCTTTTTTTAACACACTCTTTCCCCCAATATTTGCTTCTAACACAGCCTCTAGAGTAATTTTTTAAACATAGATTATATTAATTCCTTGCTCAGAACCCTTCAGTAGTTTTCTAGCTCCCTCTGAATAAAATCTAAATTTCTCATTTCAGCCTGTAATGGGTGAATGGTGAGAACATTTATGATAGTGGGAAAGACTGGAGCCAGACAGGTTTGTGGGAGGGAGAGAAATCAAGAGGTTTTTTTATCCCCCCCAGATAGTTAATTTTAAGGTGTGTATTAGACATCCATGAGAACTATGAATTTCAAGATGGTATTGAACAGATGAACACAGAACAAATAAATGTTCTTTTTAACCATCAACCAAATCAAGACTTGTTAATGATTCCATGTGTTAGTAGTGTTCATCTTAACCTTTTCAATATCACATAAAAATTAACACAATATAGAATGTAGAACTTCAAAATGGAACATAAATACTAGATTGTGTCTAAGGAGGTTGCAAGTTTAACAAACCAAAAATAGAAAATAACATGCACAATACAGCCAGGCTTCTCGTAGCCACACATTTCTCTTTTGTGGAGGGCTTTGTGTCAACTGGAAGGACATTTTTTAGTCCCTTTTCTAGGAAAATCATCTCTTGTACATTCCCCTTCAAACCACCAGGGCAGAAGCGCATACTCTGTTCTAAATCCTGGAATCTTCCTGTTTACAAATGAAATTCTTTAGTATATTATTGATTTTATACAAATCTTACTAAAAATTTAGCCCAAATCAAATAAAAATATGTATATTTCCTACTTTAATATTAGAAAGTTGGGGCATATTTCACGGATTTCCAACTATCATAACATTTACATTTTAATTCATGCATTATGAAAGCAAGCATTACTTCAAATGAATCAATTGGCCATAAAACTATATAGCCGTTGAATACATCAGCTTGTATATGTTTGTAATAATTAACCAAAATTCAGTTTTCTCAGTGGAATTAACACTAAGCATGTTAAGTAGAATATTGACACAAAAATTTGCTTTTCTTAGGCAAGATTATTTGGATCTGATTTCTGTCAAAATTAAAGCAATTCTCCATTTCATCTTATATACTGAGTCATAGTCTAAGAAAGCAGTTACGACTGCATCAAATGTTCATTTAAAGTGCCACATAGGTCAATATACCAAAAGCCAAAGTTACAAAGAACTCTGAATTGATTACGATCTGAGAGCAGCTTCAAATTGCCTTGTAGAATGGGTGTGTGTACATACGTGTGTATGAATGTGTATGTGTGTACACACACACATATATACACACTCTTTTATTCTTCATTTAGCCTTGTGTAGGGTCTTACATTGTAACATGACATTATATTACTTAATAGCAGATTTTGATGTTGCAAAGTTACTTCCCAATTAACATTTATTCATCACTGTTGATCTTATTGAAAGTAAAAATCACCTCAGGTAGTCCTACAGCTGAGAACAACCAGGAGGAATTTGGTAGGGGAGAACAGAACTGTATTTGCCCTGTGAGTGTCAAGATACCTCCATCTTACTGAGACTATCTGTAATTCACAGAGGGTCTCTCTAAGTGTCAGTTATCAGGTAAAAGTCATCAAAGACCAAAAGTCATTAGGCAGCTAACCTGTCTTAAAATGTCTCCTTGGTTTTTAATGGGAGAACCAAGAAGGAAACAGAATGGTTATTTCTAAAGGAAAATAATAATGAAATTCCCTTTCCTTTGATAATGAATTTATTTGCACCAAATAGTTATCTGGATGTAGTAAGACATCAAGGCTTATACTCAATTAGGTATGTGCATATGTGTATTTGCATGCATGCTCACCCATTTATTTAGCACATACTCTTCGAAATAGACCACATAGAGGATATCTGTTGCCATAGCAATGACAAACAGACCACCCCCAAACTCAGATGGAAATGATCATTTATTAATGCTCATGCATCTCTAGATCATGTGAGGTTTGTTAGCAGGTCAACCAGGGCAGCTCTGTCCCATATGTCTTTCATACTCCTGGGATGAGCAAGCAAACCAGGGCATGCTGATCTCATAGTCAAGACAAGGTATCAGTGGACACACAGAGGCACAAGGGCCAATGAAAGCCTGGGGCTTAGAGATACTAGCATTCTGTCATCTCTGCCTCACTATATTAGCCAGAGCAGTCAAATTGCCAAACCCAAGATCAAAGGTGGTGGAATGGGGAAAGAGACTCTGCTCCTTTAGTGGAGGGAGCTCCTAAGTCACATTGCAAAGGGAGTGGGTACAGGGAGATTGAAGAATCATGGTCAGTAATGCCTTCTACCACAGACCACCTATCTATCCTTTAATTTGGAGAAATAGAAGTTACATGAGATTATATATATAAAAAAAAAGATTGTAGAACAGACAGCCCTGCGTTCAAATCCTTATTATCTCTGGCCCTGGAGCAATCAATAGAACGTCCACACAAGTAAACTGGAAATTACATTTGCCTCACAAGAATTCTGTGATTATTAAAAGTCATAATTTATGAACAGTAGTTAGTCTATCATAATTTCCTAAGAAGTAATGACAAAGTATTATTGTTATTGTTATTGCTATGATTACCATTATTATCATTGTTACTATCCAAACCTAGAAATAGCTGGGACTTTTTTATTCTATAGAATTCGGCATACTCGGTTCATTCCCCAAATTTTGCTTCCAGATTTGAATCATGCCACCTCTGTCCATAAAAGAAAACCAAATATTACAAAATGAAAACCATAGACCTTATGTCCTTCTGTATTATTACTGGCTCAAACAGTTCTTAAAAGGAGAATCTCTGTGAAGTGAAATGTAGTGTTTCAGTAGGAAATTTTGAGGAAAGCTTTGTAATAAATGCAGACAGAGAAATCAAAGAATTTCCTGCAGTCATTTACTAGGGAAAATGAGTTGCTTGGCTTTTGGAGTCATTAGTTTCTTTTGAATTTATTTGGAAAATAGGTTGCTTGGTTGGATGGTTGGTGGGGCTGTTATCTATTCCGATAGCAGCTCTCTCTAGTTTTTTCAGGGTTGGATCTGCCTAGAAACATGACTACACCAATTTTCTGAATCTAACACCTTTATTTTCTTTTTCTATAGTAATAATCCTTCTTGTTTTTTTTTTTTAAATCTTATTTTAACTTCCAATTTTTTCTGCATTATTGAATTATAATTGTAAAAATACTCCCTTCCAAACCATGGCATCTGGGTCCATTCAGGAAATATTAACTGAAAATCAGTGTGTAGAATACTTCCAAGCATTTTGCTAGAAGGTGTTGGTATGTGTGTGCTTGAAGTAAAAGCATAAATTGCTACTTTTATCTATTCTTTTCTCTCCTGAGGAGTCTTCCTAGCCTCTCTCCCTGCACTCTGCCCCCCAGAGATGGATGACCTATTATGCAATGGGAAGAATGCTTGTGGGAACTAGGAGGGGTCCTTGCAAGACCTGGTTTTCTAGTCCCAATAACCGAGATGAAATTCAGAGTTGTCTTCTGTGATCCCGGAAATGCTTCCAGCAGTAACCAGTGGGCTGGAAAGGAGGGTGCTTAAAGAGCTGTGTCTTTCTCAACTGTTTGCTGAAGCTGCACTTATAAACAGAGCAGAACCTCCATGCCTGTAATTCCAGCCCCAGCTGGTAAAGCCCACCTGGCTCTTTTGAGGCATTCACTTTGAGTAAGTGGCTGAGAAGCAGCTGAGATACCCTCAAGGAATTGGCAGTTGCTGCCAAGTGTCTGGTTTCTCTAGCTTTAGTGAGCAGCTCTGGGTCATTTTCACGAAGCCCAGACACTCCTCAAGATGATTCAGTCCAAAGAATCAGATATGACCCCACGTTTTTTCTTCTCTTTCTTTCTTTCTTTTTTCTTTTTTTTTTTTATCCCATGAGTGTCTGAACATGCAGTACAGGAAAAAGCTTTTTGAGCAGCTTACAGTTTTGATCTCTGGAGTTTCAGCTCATGAAGGAAGAACAGTTTTGTTTGCTTATACTGTGAGCACAATATTTTCATTAATATTTGCACTTTTCTAAGCTTTATGTGGCAAAAATTCAGTCTGCCTCTTGGGGATGCAGCTTTTCTTTAAAGCAAGAATTGTAGCGTGCCTTTTTTTTTTTTTTTTTTTTTTTTTTTTTTTTTTTTATATAAATGCACATTCGGGTTTTGTAATATAAAGCTCCTGCAGGCATTCACTAATGTTTCCCTTCTGGCCTAAACTGCTGGGTGTGACTAGTTTAAAAGCTGTCAAAATGACATAAAACAGTTATTAAAACCACTGGCTGCCTCACTGCCAGAGGGCAATATTGTTCCATAAATAGTCTGCATTGCAACAGTGCTCAGAGCAAGACTGAGCCATCAAACCTAAGGGCAGAAAGCATTTAAAAACACAGTAAAGTGCAATCATATGTAGAGCCTCACACATAAGTAAATGGAAACATTTTTTGCAGCAGTAATTTGGGCAATAGGTACAAGTGAAACATGGGTATTTTCAGTATCTATTTGGGCACCTAAGTGAACATGTAATTGCACAATGAGCCTTTCACAGCAACTCAATTAAACATGTAAATTATTGTCAAATGTTCCCAGCAGCCACAGAATATTTTCAGTGTCCAATATTATTATCCATTGGAGTACACATTTCTGTAATTAAATAGCAATTATTTTTATTCCAGTCCCATTAGTAATATTTAAAATTGGAAGTGCTATATTGTCTTTCTTTTTTGGCTTGGATTAGTTTTTTGTTTAATGAAAATACACTTTATGGAATCAGCGGGTTCCCACAGAGGTATCTTTTAGCATCTTTTGTCTTTAGAAAAGCAAGGTGACTATGGGGTCCTTTTAAAAATAGAATCACATGAATGTGTTATTTTGAAATACCTTTTTGAGGTACTCACTCATAGTATTCAATTAAAGTTGAGCTGCTGGTAGTTGACACAGAATATTATCAAACTGAAGAAATTAATACCCAACAAATACTTGCCCAAAATATTCTTTAAGCAAATATCTATTCTAAGAAATTGGCGATAGTTGTTTCTTTTGTTTAATTTATGGCAAAACTTGTAGAAAGTGAATGGACAAACACAAGGCATTATTTTGAGGTCTTCTGTGTGTGTAGGTTAGAAAAGACTAGACATAAGTCAGAAGCTCATTATGGAGGTATGCCCTAGAGTGGATAGCACAACTCACATTAACAGTCAGTTTTCAATCCTTCCGAGAGAATTTAAGTAATAAAACATCATAAAACATTTGTGATAGGAAAAATAATCTTCTATGATATTGGACAGTATTATCTAGGCAGGAACGGAAGTCCAAAGGAATCAGAAGAAACTCTACCCGACTAATATTACTGATTTAACCAAATGAGATGGAGCTGAAACAGTCAATTCAACTGATCTACTTTGATCTCTCTTCCACTGAAAATAACTATTACTGTTTCTACTACTTATTTTAACCACTTAATAGCATGTGACAGAAGTTCTAAAGATGTGAAATACGTTCTTTTAATTGTTTTGGTTTTGCTTTCAAAAAAATTATGCAGAGGGATGTGTTCTAAAGTTTCGAATCATTAAAAAAATCAAACCAATCCAATCAATTTCTCAGTAATTGGCTTTGAAGAAACTGAGACAAGAGCAAAGCAAACAAAGTGCTTTTAAATAAATCATAATTACCCATGCAAATGTCTCAATAATTCGAGGGTTTAATCAGATGACTAACAATTTGGAAGCCCTCTTGCATTTAGTAATGTGACAGGCAGCAGGAATGCAGAGAAAGCAGTCTGGTAGGGACCATCTGAGATGTGAGAAGGACGAACAGGATTAACACTTAAAATTATTTAAAATTGAAGAAGTCTCAAACCAGGAGGTCGTTTATGCATTCACCTTATTAGTAAAGACCTGCATATGTATTTAAGCTTTCCAACTTGTTTTTAAGTGTTTGAATGGTTTCAGATTTTCTTTTCCCCTTCAGATGATAAAAGCATTTTTGTTACAACAAAGAGCAGGTGTTGTTGGTTATTCAAATTCGTCAGATCATGTTACCAGCTTCCTCCCAGTACACCCCTACCCATTTCATGATGATACCCTAATATCTTTTCATGCCACCAAATCTTCTACTTTCTAATTATAGGAAACATTTTAAAGAGGTACACTTTGTGTAAAGATGATGCATCCTTTAACAATGTTGTTTCACTCTTGCTTGGGGGTTAAAAATCAATATGGTATGTGACTTCCTTGTGATATTTTTTCTGAAACCAAGAAGCAAAGTACTCTATTAATGCAGTTTTAATTAAACTGAATACATTATAAAACACTCTCCTAATTTGCTTTGCCTAGAAAATGTTTTTTAAAGTGTTACAAATCAATCAACTAATTGAGCTATGTAGTAGAAAATGCAGATGGCATTTCGCTACTCTGTGTTTTCACTCTGCCTACCAAGTGCCTCTTCAAGGTTTGTGTTGTGGCTGGTGATTTGCATCCATGGCACCAGTGTGATGTGAGGTGGTAGCTTTAAGCAGTGGCAATGGTTAACAAGAAATGACGACATAAATGCATTGGCCAAGGGCAGAGATGATGTGTGGAGATGGTGGCAAGGAGACAAAGGTAGTATGGTGAGGGCAGCTTCCTCCAATCTGAGCTACCATCTCTTCTATATTGGGCCAAGAGCTATTGGTTTTATCTGCCTTTTCAGAGTGGTTCAACAAACAATAAGATCATACCTGCTTGGAGATTTATTTTTTTCCCTTAAATGTTAGGGTTAATCTCCTTACATTTAATTTCATAAGTATAAATTTAGTATGAGGTACTCTACCAGGTATTGGGATGATGTGCTGACTGAAGAACTAGGAAAGATCTTTGCTTCTGAAAGTGTCTTCATTGAACAAGTATTTATTGAGCAATATTATTATTATTGAGCAATAATATATCCTTAGGCATAATGTTACTATTATTGAGCAATAATACCCTTAGGCACAATGCATGACAATCAAAGACAAAAATAAAGAAGGTCTTTGTCCTCAAGGATATTCCAGTTTAGTAGGAAACAGATATGTCAATAGTCGCTGTACAATAGTGTTTCTTATGTTATTCATGAAAGCATGCATGAAACAAACATAGGAAAAGAATTAACTTCGCCTGTGAGATTTATGAATCCTGTATAAAGGAATTAGAAGGTAGAGCATATTCTAGGGCAAAGGCAATATAGGCTTTGAGAGATAGAGAAAGCATAATCTAAAGTATATAAATTCTTCTCATTTTTGGTACCTATTCAACAAGCATCTACCTACAGTTCACATTCTGACTGTTTTACTCAATCCCGAATTCTAAATTTATCTTTCTTTTCACATTTGAGGTTGTTGTTTCAGTTTAAAACATTGCTTTGTGCTGCAAACTTAGAACTGTTGTTATGTCAACCCGCGTCTAAAATGCCCCATGAGAAATTCTGATGACTCAGTGGCCATATGCTCACATGCTTTAGAAACACTGACTGATATTTTATCAGAACATACCAGTTTCCTACAGATGTCTTATTCAGTCACTTATGATGTTCGAAAATTTGAGCCTCAAGGGTTATAAGATGCCAATAAAAGGTGAAAAAGTAAAACTTGGAGGAATCTATGCTAATGTTCTTATTCAACCAATTAATGCATACTGCCTTTAGGTTTTAAACGAACTTCTCATTTGAGGTAATGACTATTCATATATTAATAATCTGAAAGATAATTATTTTAAACACAAAGAAGGTTAAAAAAACTTCTTTAAGTCATCTATGTTTGATAAACTGCTACTTCTTTGTACTCTACTTCAACAGTTTTCAAAGTGTGGTCTGCATCAGTATCACCTTATAATTTGTTAGACATGCAAATTTCTGGGCCCGGTCTTAGGTCAACTGAAACAGAAACTCTGGGGAGGCGCTGGCCAACAATCTTATCTGAAGAGTTCTCCAGATGATTCTAATGTAGGCTAACTTTTAAAACCACTTCTGCAGGGTATATAATGCCCAATGTACCAACATGTCTGTTGAGTTCTATTTAGATAGTGCTAAGTAACAGCAACAACAAAAAAACAAAACCATTATTTCTAACCCAACTACATTAAGTTGCTTATGAAATTCTAATGAACTGATTTTTCTGATTTCCTTTTCTGAAGAGCCCATGGTTTTTGGCTATATATAAAAAGAAAAGAAAAAAGAAAAAAAATGAAGTTTAGTTGAAAGTCATATAAAGAAAACAACTTCTTATTTTACTTTTCAATAAATATTTTTCATTTAAATATCTATTACAAATTATTCCTATAGCACAAAGATAGGTGTGATTATTTTATAACTATTAAATTTGTATATTAAATAACTATTCTGTAAGTCATTCATATTTCCTGTGTTCTTATGTATTTTTTGTTTGCTTGATCTGTGAGAGTTTGAGGGAGAGATACAAAAATATCCCATGAGGACTGTGGATTTGTCAACTTTCCCTGATAATTCTGTCAATTTTTCCTTTATAAATTTTAAATTCAAGTTATTATGTACATGTAGGTTTTGCTTATTATGTATTTTTTGTAAACTGTTTTCATCATAGAGGAAATGCTTTAAGATCCACACATGGTCAATTGTACTTGCTTTGTAAAAATGTACTAATGTGTTTCCCACATATAAAGAATATGTCATATATATGTGTATATATGTATACTTTGTGTATGTGTCTATACACACACACCTTCTCTTAGTCTAATCCAGAATCATTCTCTCTATAAACAAATCATGCTCCCAGAGCTCATCATTCACATTTATGTTTGACACAATACATTGCAAGGGTATAATGTGTATACTGTAATTAAATAGGAACAATTGGGAGAAAAACAGCTCTTCTGAGATGTTATGGATGAGATAAGCTTCCTAAGGACTACAACAAATACACCAGCGAGCCCAATAAAATGATACCCCACTATAGAAGGGTAGCTACAAAGTTTAACACAGTAAGTGACATTTGAGTTTGTTTCAGCTCAGAAACAAATATTGTTAACAAGAGGGAACCAATGAAAATGAGCATCTAGCATCAGTGAGTGCATTGCCTACTTTCAAAGTCATACTCTTTGATAGAGAAGTTGGTAATACTGGTCAGGATCTGTAACTGGACTGCACACACTAGATAGAAATCCATGTGTATGTTTCTGTGTTTTGTGGCGATGGTGTGTTTGTGTATGCATGTGGTTGGAGTTGATGGATTCTACTCCTGGTGTTGCCACAAGAGAAATGACAACTAAAAGGAAGCCTATGTGTCCTTATGGTGGCAGCAGGTATATTTTCTGTAATTGATCATGGGGGCAATACTAGAGACTTAATTTCTCTCCCCAGCATCTCCGAAAAGAATATTGAAACAGTTGCAGTTAGGTAATATAA
The DNA here is from genome assembly GCF_014176215.1 of Rousettus aegyptiacus. NCBI lineage: Eukaryota > Metazoa > Chordata > Mammalia > Chiroptera > Pteropodidae > Rousettus > Rousettus aegyptiacus. The sequence goes on along the minus strand of NW_023416287.1, from coordinate 32,764,317 downwards.
AGAATCTTTCTCTCATAGTATGTTTTCCTTAGTTGAAAGTATAAAAACTTTAAGCTGATTTGAATTCATTCTTCAGAGCAATCTTGGACAGAAAATAATAAATAATAGAGATGAGGTACACCCAAACTTTTCATAAGGAGAAACAAATCTTGGCTTCTCAAAGCTTTAGTATCTTGTCCATGACTGCTTGGGAAGCAGTGCAGACAGGTAGGCACTCTTAGAGCCCTGGTAAAGAGGTCCGACAGCTTGGATGTCAACAAGGTAAGACCTATGCTTGTTTGATGGTTGCTTTCAGTTTTATATCCCACATATGAGTAAAATCATGTGGTACTCAACTTTTTCTGATTGACTTATTTCGCTTAGCATGACAATCTCAAGATTCATGCATGTTGTTGCAAATGGCAGTTTTTCATCTTTTCTTATAGCTGAATAATATTCCATTGTATATATGTACCACTTCTTTATTTAATCATCTATTAAAGGATACTCAAGTTATTTCCATGTCTTGGCCCTCATGAACCATGATTTCACTTATATGTGGGATATAAAACTGAAGCAACAAATGAACAAGCCAAACAAACAAAAACTCATAGACACAGACAATAGTTTAGTGGTTACCAGAGGAAAATGGGGTTGGGATGGAGGAAGAAAAGCGTAAAGAGGGTCAAATATATGGTGATGGAAGGAGATTTGACGTTGGGTGGTGAACACACAATGTAATATACAGATAATGTGTTGTTGAACTGTACACATGAAACCTATATAATTTTATTAACCAATGTCACTCAATAAATTTAATTTAAAAAGAGCTGTGCTGAATATTAGATATTTTGCAAAACTTTTTACAGACCAAAAAGTGCTAATGCAAATTTTAAATATCTCTATTTATATCAGTTGTTTTTAATCAATTACATGGCAAAGCAATTATTCCCCAAAGTTAAAGCGACATCCTGAGCTCCAGGACCATAAGAACTCAAGGGACCTTGATGTGACTTTAGCTTCTCTACTCAGAGTAGACAGGGATGGAAATGAAAGATGTACACATTGCTACAATGTGCTGTTTCCAAAGCATATTTCATGTACACCAATTAGATAAACACCTCTCACATATACAAACAACACAATGGCAAGCTGCTACCAAGGTAAGATGGGTTGCAATTTCCCCCACTTGTATAACAATTCCCCTTTCTAATCCATAGATTTTCAGAATAGCTGGAGAGAATTTCTAGACCAAGTAATAAGACACTTTTCTGTCATATTTTAGAAATTCATGCTCAAGAAATACATTTATTTATCAAATGGGTAATTCCTAGAGACAACTTACAGAACATCCTGAGAAGATGATAAAAGGGAAGTTTCTCTTGTTTTTGTCCTCAAGAAAACATAGTTTTAATTTAACAAAGTTCTCAAAACCTCGAGAACAGTTAATATGTTACCTTTCTATAAGTAACTAATATATAGCCTTAAAGAATTCAGAACATACTTTTTAGCAGTCAAGTGTTATTTTCCTGCCTCTTTCAAATATGAATATGCCATATTTCATGATAAAGTAATGAAAATCTTACTCTCACTGTGGAAAAACATTAGTGCTTAATCATATTGTTCGAATTTAATAAAAAAAAGCTCTAGATATAATCATCCTTCATTTTGTAAAAAGAACATTTTAAACCTGTGTCAGAGGTAACAGCTGATCTTGTTCATTCTCCATACTAAACTTTGGGATTCAGAGAAAGTGTATATTCTCAATAAAGAAAGCAGCCAAGTTCAGAATAAATGTCTTCCAGAAGTATAGGAGCTGAGAAATGAGAAGTGTTCTAACAATAAGACACATTAATAAGAAGTCAGTGTCATAAAAAGCTTTAACTATTTGATTCTTATAAAAATTCACTCATGTCCTTAATTTAATAAATGTTCTTTAAGCATCCATTTAGTGAGAGGTACTCTCTTAAACTTTAGGATTAAAAATTCATATTCTCTTTGTGGTAACACAGATAATAAATGAATAATGGAATGATATAATTTCAAAGAGTAATAAGTACTATGAAGAAATTATAAAGGGCTATTCAGTGAGTGAGAATCCTTACACATGATCATTCAATATTGTTTATTATTTTTCCATAACAGTAACAGTTGTTTAGATGTAGTGAATAAAATTTTTTAAAAAATCAATAAGCCCCTACTCTGTGCTGGGCAACACAGAAGATTATAAAATCAATTTAAGATGTACCATTGTCCTCCAGGAAGATGTTAAAACAAACAAGTTATTAATTCAAAACTTAATCAACAATTCATCAGGAATATATATAAATGTAACAGAGACATAAAAAATAATAATAGTAATAACTACTAATTATGTGCTAAATATTGTAAACAATACTGGTGGAAAAAATATCCAAAGTACCTACTATTTTAGTATGCTTTAGGGTGTTTAGTATTTAGTTTTATCTTTTTTTATAGAAAATATAAAATTCAAAATTATATAAAATACAAAAAGAGAGAAAAACTAAACTATGTTGTTCAGGGATTTATATATGCAGTAAAAAGAGAAGGAGTTAGCTCCATTAGAGAGGAAAGGGGCTATCAATGAACAGAATATTTAGGGGCTTCTTTGACATTGGCAGTGTCCTAGTTCCTCTTCTTAGGGATTGTTATAGAGGAGTTCATTTTAGAACTATTTGTCAAACTATAAATTTGAGACTATGACAATTTCTCTGTGTAAGTTAAATTTCACAATACAGAAAGAACAAAACAATGAGAGAGAGAAGAGAAAGGGAGGAAGAAAGGAAGTGATAAAGGTGTTAAACTATGAGTTCAGAGATGGAAGCAATTAAAATTACCATGCTAAAAGGGAACGCTATTGAGAAGGGTTTTGAGCTAGACCATAAAGTATGAATTTGATTAGCTTAAACAAAAAAATGTATGTGGGGTGTTCCAAGCAAAGGAAAGAATATGCTCAGAGTAGGAAAGCTAAAGGATGTTTCAGTGATCAGAAATTAAATTGGTCATTGTGAATAAACATGTCATAGTGGAGATGTTCAGGAGACTCTTTAAAGATGATGACATCAGAGACTCCTGAACTCTCTTTCTCTTGGACACAGTGAATAAACAGATAAATATGGAAAACTCCCTCTAAAAGAAACTCAGAAACTAGTTGAGTGACTCCTACATATCAAGCAAATGAGAAAATGCCCACATCAAAATGGATAGAAAAGACTGAGACACAGTCTTATCATTAACTCCACTTGGGGCACAGCACCATACAATCAGGAGGGAAACCCCAACTCCCATCTTCTCCCTGAGGAGCAAAGTATTTGGATGCCATACCAGTACCCCAACTTTTAATAATCTTGAGAGATGGATTTCCAAAACACCTAGCCTTGAAATCTCATAGGGTCTGCGTCCATGACACCAACAAGACTGTAGCAAACAAAGAACCAGTTATAAAGAGAATGGGTATTATTAGACCTATTCCCCAAGGCTCAACACAGAAAGATCAGGCAGAAACTGCCAATCTCTCAGTCTTTCTCAGAATGGAGTCTATTTTCATATATTAGAAGTTGCTATCTAAGGGTCAGGCTTCTAAATTAGCAAATATCAAGGGAAAGACAGCAATCTTCTTTGGAGACTAGTGAACCCAGGGGGCACCTCCTACATTCTTTTCCTTTGGCCTGCCCCAAGTTGCCAGTGTTTCTCTGAAAGGAGGTTGTATACACATCTACATCCCAGTTTTTGCAGCTGCTGCTCAAGGGACAGATCCCCAGAATGCTTGACTCTGATACCCAATGCAGCTTCCATCCATTCACGAGTCCCACCAAACTATTGCAAACAAAGAAGCAGTTCTTGACAAGCTACCCATCCCCACCCAAGAGCTCAGGCAAAAACACCCATCTACCAGTCTATCCCTAAATGGGATTTCTTTGCATTCTTCAAAAGCTACTGTCTAATGGTTGGACTTCTAACTTAACATGCATCCAGAGGTATTATATGATTGCCATCTTCCCCGGAGACTAGAAAAGTCTGTGGACACCCTCCCCCCCACCCCCCATCATCTCCCTCTAGCCTGCTCCAAGCTGTCAGTATCTTCCTGGAAGGAATTTTACAAATATCTAGTGCCTTAGCTTTTGTGGCTGCTGTCTAAGGGATGGCCCCCTGGAGTGAAAGGCTCTGATAGCCAAAGAAGTTTGCATTCAGGAGTTTCACAGGACTGTAGGAAACAAAGAAGTTATTAACAGGTTCAGAAGTACCCCCACCCCCACAGTTCTACACCTGGGATTAGTACAGAAGGAACAGGCAAAAAATGTCCAGTTGCCAGTTACTTCCTGGAAAAGTTCAAACTACATACTTCCCCAGCTATTGTCTGAGGGTCCGGGTTCCAACCACCACATATAGGTACTGTGTGCAATTCTTCCCTTTGGAACACTGATGAGTGTTGACACACCCTCAACTACTGGGAGCCAATAAGAACAAAAAAAGTGGCCTGAAGAATCACAAAGTTTTGAGAGACGACCAGGAGCACAGGCTGTGCTGATTGATGAGCTTCAACTCTGACACAAGACCACTCTGTTAAGACTGAGGGAGGTGGATGCTTTTAACTATTGCACAGAAACAAACACAGAGGTTTAAAAAAAGAGACACATAAGAACGTGTTCTAAACAAAAGAAAAAGATAAAACTCCAAAAACAGATTTTAATAAAACAGAGCTAAGTAATTCATCTGAGAGACAGTTCAAAATAATGGTCATAAAAATGTTCACAGTGATTAGAACAGTATATTAACAAAGTAAGAATGTCAACAAAAAGACAGAAAGTATTAAAAGTAACTAAAGAAATCATTAGTGTTTCAACAGTAGGCTAAATCAAACAGAAATAAGGACAAGCAAACTTGAAGACAGGGCAGTAGAATTTATCCAATCAGAGGAGCAACAAGAAGGAACAAAAAGGGTAAATATAGTTGAAGGGACTCATAAGAAATCATCAAGTGGACCAGTACAGATATATGGAGGTATCAAAAGGAGGAAAGAAATAGAACAGGGAAGAAAGTTTATTCAAATAACGGTTGAAAACTTCACTAATTTGGGGAAAGAAATAGGGATACAGATCCAGGAAGCTTAGAGTTTATAAACTATGAAGCATCAAAAGAAACTTATGTTGAGAACGTTAAAATTAAATTTTCAAGAGATAATAGACTAAAAGAACTTCTTAAAATCAGCAGGAGAAAAGCAACTTGTTATGAACAAGGGAAACCCTGTAAAACTATCAAGAGATTTACAGTAGAAAATTTGGAGGCCAGAAAAGAATGGCATGATAAATTTTAAAATACTGAAAAAAAAAAAACCCTACTAACCAAAATTATTTTACTTGGGAAATCTGTCCTTCAGAATATAAGAAGAGACAAAAGTTTTCCAAAGTAAAAGCTGAAGTTCAGTACTATTAGACTCACCTTATAAGAAACTTAAAGAAAGTTCTTCAGGATGAAACAAAAGGATGCTAATCAATAACAAGAAAACATAAAATTATAAAATCACTGGTAAATATAAAAATATTGTTAAATTCAGAATAATGTTGTAATAGTGATGCTTATATCACTTATAAATCTAGTGAAAAGGATAAAAGACAAAAATATTAAAAATATAACAACAATAATTTGTCAGTAGATACACAAAGTAAAATGAGGTAAAGTACAACATCAAAAACAGAAAATGTGCGAATGTGTATAAATACAGAGCTTTTGTATACATTCAAAATTAAGTTATTATCAACTTACAATAAACTGTTATAAATATAAAATATATTATGTAAGCTTCATAGTAACCACAAAGCAAAAACCTATGGTAAATACCCAAAAAATAAAGAGAAAGGAATCTAAGTACACCTCTACAGAAAATTACTAAATTACAAAGGAAGAGAACAAGAATAGAATTATGACCCAAACAGAAAACAATTGACAAATATAGCAAAAGTAAGTCCATACCTATCAATAAATACTTTAAAACTAAGGAAATAATTCCTCAGTCAAAAGTTATAGGATAAAAAGTTAGATAATTTTTGGATAAAAAAATTGGATAAATAAAATTTGAACTAAATAATTTGGACAAAAATTGGATAAAAATCAAGACCAATGTAAATGCTACTTACAAATGACTCACTTCACTTTAAGGACACACACAGACAGAAATTAAAGAGATAGAAAAGTTATTTAATGTCAATGGAAACAAGAAGAAATTGGGGTAATAATACTTACAAAAGACAAAATAAATTTTAAGACAAATACTGTAATAAGAGATAAATAAGATTACTTTATAATGATAAATGAATCAATCAAATAAGTGAATATGACATTTATATTTATGCATACAACATAGAAGCATCTAACTATATAAAGCAAATATTAACATTTCTCAAAAGAGAAATCGATAGCAATACAATAATAGGTGAATTTGATACCCCACTTTCAACAATGAATATATCATTCACACAGAAAATTAATAAGGAAACATTGGAATTAAACTACAGATTAGAGCAAAGGAAACTACTAGATATATGCAGAACAATCCATTCAACGACAGGATAATACAGATCCTTTTCAAGTATACATGAAACATTCTCCAGGACAGATTATATATTATGTCACAAAACAAGTCTTAATAAATGTAAGAAGATTAAAATCATAGGAAACATTTTTTTTTCTGACAATGGCATGAAACTAGAAATCCATTGCGAGAAGAAAATTGGGATATTCACAAATATTTACAAATTAAAAGCTACTTTCCTAAACAAAAGGGTCAAAGGTGAAATCGAAAAGGAAATTTAAACAATCTTAAGATTAATGAAAATATTAACACAAAATACCAAAACTTTTGGAATGCAGCAAAAGAGGGAAGTTCACAGTGATAAACACCTACCACATTAAGAAATAAAGATCTCAAATAAGCAACCTAGCTTTATACATCAAGGAACTAGAAAAAGAAGGATAAATGAAGCTCAAATTTAGTAGAAGGAAAAAAAAATAAAGATTAGAGCAGAAACAAAGAGACTAAAAAGAAAATAGAAAAGATCAATGAAATTAAGAGGTGGTCTTTTGTTTGTTTGCTTATTTTTTGTTTGTTGGTTTTTAAAATATGGATAGCATTCAAGGTCAGTAAATAATTAAGTTGCACATTTGTACAGCTAATATTAGCTGAGACCCTTGTGGAATTCTGTTGTTCACTCCAACGAGATGCTCATATGTTAGGAAAAAGCAGGTCCGATTTGCAATAGAGGGTCCTATTTCAACAACTTTGCACAGGTCCTTCTTTGCTCATTATTAATCTTAATTAATTTGAATATCAAATTCTAAAGCTAATAAATAGGCTTATTAGAAAATATATCTTTGGAGAAAGAGAGTGAAAATATCAAGCAAATACAAGTGACCTGACAAAACACTTAAGGCACACAAGAGCAGCAGAGGAACATACTTGTGAATTCCTCATTATCACACACTTGACATACCCTAGGGAGCTGGCTTTTATGTAAACCAGAAACAGCTGGAACTTCTGCCAATTGTATCTTCATTTGCATTAGAATGAATGCAGATGATTAATATCCTGTTTTATTTACCCACTGACTAAAGTTACAGCCTAAACAGGAGCTAAAAGAAATTCAAATTCAAGTGTTGTTTTAGCTAATATCATAAGGTAGGCAGGTGTCAAAGCATTTCTTCAGTAAACCAGTTGTTAATTTTCAAAAATTCCTTTACTTTTATATTTCCTCTGGTAACAAAATTTAGTAAAAATAGAAGACATAGCCAAACATACCCTGGTTAGTGAGTTTCTTCTCATTAACTGATTTTCTATATTATGGGCTGTTCCCTCTCTACACTAAATTACTATCTATCTGTACAAAATGAAATGCAAACTGAAGCAGGGATTATTCAGATAATTTAGGTCAAAAATAAGTTCTCCAGAAACATCCAGATTGAGGCAAACATGTTTTCTATGGTTCATATCATCCTGATAATTGCCTTAATTCTCCATTTTGTTTTGCTTCTGTAGACAGTTTAGTGGCAGTTAAGGTTTTTTGGATCTCGCAGCATAAGAATAAATAGTCAATTAAGGCTTTTTCAGATGAGTCAGAGATAGAAAATCACTGTAGCTGTAAGTGATGCATGCTCTCCACTCCCAACCATTTCTGGCCTGTAAGTTTTCAGACACAATTTGAAACACAGAATATTTATACTGACAAACTAAAAAGAATAAATCGGTAATTCATAAAAAAATTAATTTTGTTCTTACCAAAGTATTGAATTAAAATCTAGCTGCTGTCTGTAGTGCGGGGTCCAGACTATTATTGAAGTCATTTTCATAGTGGAGAAGAAAATGGCTATTTATCAGACAATGTAGAAGGTATAGAAGCTCAAAGCAAAATTAATTAATTATTAATTATTAAATTATTAATTAGTGTATTTATTGGCTCCTTCACTTATTCATTTAACAAGTATTTGCTAAACCAGATGTTCCAGGTGCTTTTAGTTTAGAATACATCAGTGAACAAAAAGCAGGCTCCTGACCTCATGGAGTTTAAAATTCTAGTGAGGAGGTAGAGAGCCAACTAAACAATGGACATAATAAATAGGGAACTTATATACTGTGTGTTAGGGTGGAAAGTGCTATGGGAAATGAAGAAATAGAGCAGGCAAAGGGGATTAGGGAGTTGTAGGAGAGGGGAATGTTGCTTTCTTAAATAAGGTGTCTAGGGCAAGACTCTGTTCAAAATATGATATATGAAGGAGGTGAGAGAGTTACCTATGTGGGAATTGGGGGATAAAAGATTTCATACTATAAAAACACCCAGGACTAGGGCCTTGAAGCAGGAATATATCTGATATGTGTGAGAAACAGCAAGGAGGCCAGAATACAAAGCAAACATAAATATGAAGTAGCTGGCTGAGAGTCATGTTGGCCACTTTAAGGATTCAGGCAGTTACTGTGAGTGTGATGGGAGCCATTGAAAAATTCTGAGTGGAGGTGCAGCATAATCACGTGTTGAAAAAGGACTGTGGAGAAAGAGAAAGGCAAAGGCAGGAGATAGTAGCTTAAGATAGTATGGGGGCCTTGGAAGTGGCACAAATTAATCAAATTATAACTCTATTTCGAAGGTTGAGCCAACAGGATTTCCTGATTGACTAATTTTTGGATATGAGTGTAAAAGAAGAGTCAAGAATGACTTCAAGACTTTTGATTTGAACACCTGTAAGAAAGACGTTACCATCAGTCTGAATTTTTAAAAAGTCTTTAAGTAGAGTAAATTCTGGTGAGGGTGAGAAGATAAGTTTAATTTGGGCTGTGTTAAGCTTGAGATACCTATAGACGACCAAATGGAAAGGTTGAGTAGCCATTGTTTATATATTAGAAATGTGAGAGAAGTCTGGACAAGCATAAGTTTGGAATTTTAATTTTCTCCCATCTCTTTCTAGTGCTTGCTATTCTCAAGATGGTAGTGCTTCTTCCTCAGGTTCCTAGGGTTTGCTTATGGCACATCCATAGGTATAACTTTCCTATCCCTAATATCTATCAAAATTTGTCTTTTAACTCATCTCCATTTTGCAGGGAATTAATTTGACTATGACTCTGCTATAGATAACAATAATGATAATCATAATAGCAGTTAAAGAGACTGTTAATGTTTTTATCCAAATTTGTTTATTTTCCTCCAGAACCCAGTTAGACTACATTTTCTAGCCTCCCTTGCTGCTAGGAGGAATCATACAATTGATTTGCAGCCAATGGAACACAATGACCACACTTAGCATTTTCAATCCTTACGCGTTCTTCCACACTCTTTCTTTCCTTGTCTGACAGCTGGTCACAGAGGATCTCCTGGACTGTTTAAAGACCTGGAAGATGGAAGAGCACTAGCTGGAAAGAGCGTGGAACCCTGAATAACTGCATGCGGCACAGCTCCTTTGCCAATCTACACTGGACTATGACTTGAAGGAAAATAAACTTTATTATGATAAGTTGCTGAAATTAAGAAGTTCTTTACAGCAGTTTGCGTATCTTAACAGAGAAATTGAATGTTTACTATATGTCAAGTAGTATTATAAGCTCTTGAAATATAATGTCATTATTATGCCAATTTTGCATCTGTCCTTGAAGGCAGAAAGTAAAAAAGGGATCATTTTACATTTCCAGATCTGTCTTCAACTTCCTTTAGTTTTTGCCTTTTCCTTATGCCATTGCTACCCTTCTATCATCTCCATTACATATTTTCTTTTCTCCTGTTTTTTATCTTCTATTTGTTACTAAAAAAAAAAGAGAGAGAAAAAAGATAAAAAGCAATGCCACTTTAGCCTATTACTGCTGTCCAGTGTCAACTAGAACCTTGTAGCTGCTTAAAAGATTTCTGATATTTTGTTTTACAAAAGAGTCTATGCTAAATTTCCAGTGTTCGTTTTCTTTTCTCGTCATCTCTTTACAACCTAGCCTCCATATTCACTACTAAACTGAAAATGTCCTTATTAACTTCATTGGGTAATTTGTCATCCCAATTTGCTAATATATCCAGATCTTTTGCCTTGAATCTTCCTGTCTCTTGGATTATGTGAGACTACCCTTTTCTGCTAGTTTATTTTTCTACATCTTTGTGTACCTCCTCTATGTCTTCTTACCCTTTAATGTGGTCTGATACTAGCTGTTTTCTCAATAGCTAATGCTCTCCCTCATTAAGGCTTGATTTTATAAGTTGATGACTTCCAACTATAGATTTGAATATCTTCTCTACCTCTCTTCCCTCCCCTACTCCAAAAATTAATATTTTTAGTTGTGAAAGGGCATCTCCAACTCAGTGTTTGCTTTGAAAGCACTACTGACTCAACTCCATCAAAATTTAATTTATCATTTTGCCTCCAACTAACACAAGCAAACTTACTTCTTCTCCTGTGAGAACAATAGATTAAATGCCTAATAAATATACATGGATGGAGAATTCCTTTCAACTAAACTCTCACCCTCATACTCAGTTTGTTGCAAAGCCACATTAATCTTAAATATGTTATCAATCTGATTCTCTCCAATCACAGAGCTACTACCATAGCTCAAAACTCTATCATTTTTTTTGCCTTGATTTACATTAACTTTCCAGTGTCTCTGCCATATATTTCACCTTTATAGAATTGATCCTTCATCCAGGTACCAAAGTATTTATAAAAAGCAATACCATAAACAACTTTGACTGAAACTTTCTAAGCTCAAGTCTGTTCTGCATAATACCAGGGTTGATAGGTATCCCCCCCTCCCCATCTCCAAAAGCATTTCTTTCAAACTTCAGTCTTAGGACTTGACATCCTTTGCTTGACTCCAAAATTCACTTCCTGTGACACATCCATTAGATGGTTCTACTGAATTTGTCTCAGCTTTTGGAATTCTATATGCCTTCTCAACCACACCTTAACCATCCTCCTGAACAACTTTATGTCTCTTTTCTATAATCAAATTATTATTTGTTTAGAGACAAGTTATGTAAGAAAAACTGAGTTATTTTGTGCCTTCTTTCTTCCTACAAATGCTATTTCCTATAACCTTGTTGATATTACCTTGATTTCTTTCTAGTTTGCTGAAAGGCTCTTTGAAAAGTTTATCAGTGAGCTTTCAATTCTCTGATTCTTATTCTCTACATCTATCATTATCATTGAATGCTGTGAAATATATCATTTTTCTTAAATTTTTCCTCCCTCAATTTTGGTGGCACTGTCCCAACTGGCTCTCTTCCTAGTCCTCTAAATTCTCTAACTTCTACTTATCTACTTTTATTTATCTATTTGTCTATCGATCTATTTATTGATTTATTTAATCTACTGATTACTTTCCCCATTCATTTCATGTATTTATTCTCCCAAAGTTCAGTTCTTGAGCCACTTTGCTATCTTCTTAATTTCTCCTTAAAGCAAAGGTTCTCATCCAAGATATTGATGCAGAGTGGCTATGACTAGTAAATTATTTACAATAAGTTATTGATGTTTGTGAATGATTTAATTTCTTAATAAATTATAGTGGATTTAAAATTATTTTAATAGCAATGCTACTGTCCTTCACTTCCATGCAAATAGACTTTCTTGAGAGACATGGCATTATTGCTATCGAACGGAACTGAATGATATCATGCATATCAACAATCGTGTGCTAACTGTTCTATGACAGTGGAAACTTCGTTGATGTTCGCCACATTTCTGGTACACAGAAGGGTACCTGACGTACAGCACATACATCAATGTCTCAATAATGTTTTGTTATTGAATGCCTATTGTGGTTTAACACTACAAAATACAGTTGAAAAACACTGCCTTTAAAAACTCATCTGCTTTAAAATTTTTTACCACTCCATGAGAATGAATGACTCACATCTTGATTTTCTAACTTGTGTCTTTAATTTTTCTCCCCATGTGCCAGCTATTTACTAGAGCTTTCTGTTTTGATGCCCTGTAATCACTTTAAGTTGAACTAAAAGTAAACCCATTATCTTCCATAATTGATACAACTTTCATTTTCCGAATTAAAAAGTATTGGATACTTGGATCAGTTTTCGTTTCATCTTTCTTTTTCACCACCATATATCAGTCACCAAAGCCAATCAATTCTTCTTCACTGAAGTTCTACACTTATTTTTCCTATTGCTCCTGCCACTAGCCTAATTCATTTAGACATTGATTACTGAAACTCTGATCACTCAACTTTTTATTCATCCTGCACTTCAAAGCTAGACTAGTTTTCTTAGAAACACCAGCCTCGACTCAATAGTGTTATGATTTCTATTACCCAAATAGTACATTTTTAACTTCCACAAACTAATCTTCATTTAACTTTAAAATTGTATCTTTTCCCCACTTATCTACTTAAATTATCTGTTCTAGCTAAGTTATTCTACTCTTAGTTCTTGTGACATTTGTGGTTCTGTGCCCAAAATGCTGTTCACAATCTTTACTCAATCAGAAATTTTATCTCTTTTCCATTCTACATATCTGGATTATATATCAAATATGTAGAGGTTTAAGTGAAATTTTTTAACTTCATTAAGCCTTTCCTGATCACCTCGACTTCAAGAAACAGCAACTCTAGTAAAATTGGTTACCTTCCTTCCTTTCCTAATACTCTTCACAATAATTATGCCATCCATACAATATTTGCTGCAGAGTCCTTTGAATTTTTGTCTGACTGTAGATGTGGGTCTCTCCAGTATGACTCAAAACACTTATAGAAAATGAGAAACCAACAGGTACTGAGCATCTACAGTGAGCTAATGTTATTTGCATTATTTTATTTAGTCTCCATGATAGTTACACAAGTATTATATTTCTCATTTAATAGGAAACTGAGGCTCAGATAAGTTTTGGCTAGTAAATGGCTATTAGGGCTAGGCACTCTAGAGCCTGTATCTTGTACACATACACATCACCTCAAAAGTTTGTAAAGTTTAGAGTACATAGTAGTTGTTAGATAAAACAATATTAAATAAAGGTAGGAATTTACGCCACTCCTTTGAAGACACAAGAGGACAAATGGGTTACATTGATTTGTCCTCTGACTACAGTACTCAGGTCAAAATGACTTCCTCATTGCATGGCAAAACAGAAGAGATGGGATCTGGGTAGTCAGTTATTCCCTAAATTAATTTTGCAACTCTGTTAAGTGACAAAACAAATATATATAGGCAAAGATTAAAAAATAAATAAAACTTACACTAAATTTTTTCAAACTCCTTTCAGTACAAAAAGAAAAAGTAATAACTTAGCCAGTGGCATATCCTGGAGCAGCATGTCATTGTTCCAGGTTAAAAATAGTCAATTCTATTTATTGAGCTGACTACCAAAAGTTAAAACTGTTCCAAATGAAATAGAGCATGTTAACAAAGCCCTTCTGATTTCTCACGCAAAGTGTTAAAATCTGGCATGGAACTTCTGGAAAAACTTACTCTTGCATTTTTTCCAGAAAAACTGTCAATATGGTGGCTTCTGTTAAACTAAATTAAAGGAATTTTAGTCTTTATTAAAAGCAATTCATCTTTATTAAAACAATTCTTCCATATTTATTATGAATCAGACAAACGAATAAATTAGCCATTAGTGGTGACATCATAGGCATTTATGTACAAATATTTCAATTTAAAAAACTCAAATTGCTCCGTTAAAACTTGTTTTTATTGTTGCTGTAATTTAAGATAGTTATTGGTGTATTTTCTCAGAACTGAGTTATTTTTCTATCATAATCAAGAACATTATGAAAAATTAGTAGAATTGGATATATTTATTTGAATCACAGAAAAGGTAAGTGTATATTAAAGGAAACATTTACGAATGTACATCAGTGCAATTAGTTAATTAAAGGAAATTTTTATATACAGATGCATATCCCAGGAATAATATAAAAGACACAAGAAATAGGTGTAAGACATTTTGTTGAAGATGATTCTTATCTTCTAAAGGAATACTAATTATTCACTCTACACCTAGAGAACAAAATACTATGGCTATATATGTGTCAGAAAAATATCCCACAGAGAGTCTATCTTTCCTAATGCCTCATCTATTTCCCAGATTTATTTCAGTCACATAAAATCTTATAACTGGGTGACCCAGGACGAATCACGTAATCTCTCCTTGTGTCTGCCTTGTTGACCTTCATCAGTTATGGTGACACATTTGGATAATAGAGGATCATCTGAACCTTGGAAAATGACTTTAAGCTCTGAAGAACTCCATTTTGCTTACTTTTCTTGGACCCTGGACCACCTATCTTGCTCTTTTGTCTTGGATCATACTTCTAATGCATTCCCTGACAACCTTATCCAGTATACCAACCTCATCCAGGTCTTGGAACCTTTGCAAAGAGCCCTGACACAAACATTCTACTTTCTCACATCTCAAACTTCTATTCATCTTTTAAAACACCCTCTGCAAAATTTTTCAGACATACCTGTCCCTCTCTCTCTCACCTGTACTGGAGGTAAGCACTCCTTCCTTGAGTTCCTGCAGCACTTTGTATATATCTCTATTTTAACACAATATCACATAACATAATTCTTGGTTCTTATATCTCTTTTCCTGACCATAGAATGCTCCTTGAAAGCATTATCCTATTCATTTTCCAATGGTCTCAAATGGCTGGCACATGTGGGTGTCCTTTGATCTATGATTGTCTCCAATGTCTCATGGTGATAGAACTTTAATTCAAATAAAGAAATAAGGTAAAAATCCAGAAAATGGAGATAAAATGTACACCTCTCCCCGAGTCAGTCCCTAATTTCATGACCAGTGGTGTGTTTGTGTGTATATAATGCATAGGGAACTGGCTTGTCTAAATGCAGCATAAAACAGCTACTAGGAGCACACACTGTAACACCAGCCCATCGAGGTATTAACTCTAAGTTTCTCTTGCTAACTGAATGACTTGGGATGGATCACTTAACCCCTCCTTGCCTCTCACCCTTCATCTGTAAAATGGAGAGAAGGAAAGTACTCCATAGGAACTAAATGAGATGTTTCATGTAATGAGTTTAAGAACACACTGGTGCGTAGTGATCACTATACAAATGCTAGCAGCTGTTGTAATTATTATCATTATCTTTGCTATTATTGTTAAATTTTCCTCCCTACTGGGCACATGAGGATGCTATCTTCACTACAATTCTCATTGCTCACAGTCCAAACCAAAGAGAGTTGATTAAGCCAGTTAGTAATAGGACAGCAAATCTATGCCTGAAATGCTAATCAAAATACAAAGTGCATCACTAATAATATGTTGATTTTTAAATCAGCCACTGTGTTATTCAAAGGTGTACTAGTCTATTGGTTTTATCAATTAAAACCCTAGATTAGGGCAGTTTGTGACTAATGTAAAGGAGAGGGAAGGAAAGGGAGGTAATATGTAGCATTTCAAAATAAAATTTGGCAAAACACGCAGATGTATTTGTTTAACTGAGTAAGTAATAACCACTTTATGAATATCCAAGCTAACTAAAATTTATTTTTTGGTTATTATGTTTAAATTATTAAATGAGTTATTTCTATAAACCTTGGTTAAAATTAATCATTTTTCACTTTTGAGATTCAAAACTGGCTTTCAGAAGACTGTGAAAAAACTGATTGGATGGATTTTCCTTACTTAGGAAAAATATATTACAGCTAATCACCAAATAGATGACTCCAAAGATGTTTATTTTATAGATAACAGAACTCCAGAGTTTAATCATCAGTATCATGGCATGTTGAGAGCAAGTAAATTTCTAATATTTCACTGCAGACCCTCTTTACAGTCAGCAAAGTGTATAAATTCTTCTCCATGAGCTGCTGCCTCAGAGCTTGTTCAGAATTCCTTATAATAGAACTGCCAGTCATTTTGGAGCCTATAGTGCTTATTTCCTAAGAAACCATTATCTATAAATTTCTGATATTTACAGGCTGAACATTAAATAAATATAGTTTTTGTTTAGTAGCATTCATAAATAAACAGTGGTATTTCTCTTTGTGTGTTCAGAATTAAATGCTTTTGGAAAGATTCATCACTGCAGAAGGATCATTTGAAGGGCTGCATTGAAAAAAATTCAGGCCAGTTAGGATTATAAAACTGTTTAATAATCAGCACTAATACTAGCTTGAAGAAGGATAATTAGAACATTTAATGTGCAGAATGCCCTTTGAAAATATTTCTAGTAGTTAATACCACCATCTTCATATGCAAAAAAAAAAAGGGGCCACTGAGTCGACAGATAAGAACCTCATCATGTGGAAAATGGAAAAAGAGATTTCAGTCCTCCTCATATAGACTCTCACTAGATTTACTACTATCCTGCCATATAATTTTGGGATATAATTTTCCCCATAAATGTCACAGATATAAGATGGGGACTCCTGAATATATCCATGGACTCCTGGAATGACAGCTGAAAGAAACACTTCTTGCCTCTTCCCTCTGGGGACTGGAGACTGAGAGCCAGCTGTGAGGAGAGTTTTGCTGGTTTATAGAGTCCTAAAGTGCCATGGTGGAAGTTAGATAAAGACACCCCTTCATGAACATAGGGCTTTGTAAGCAAATCTTGGGTTAGAGCTCCTGGAACAAACACTATATTTTCATGACATCCAAAAGACCCCTATCCCCTTGGTATTACCTGTTGGTATAAATGCTGCACAATGAAGAAATGCAATGGTCTCTTAAAACTCATAATCATAATTGATCTATAGTTAGGAGCCAATGCTTTTAGTAGAAATTAACCTATATTTTGACATGAGGAAATGAGATAAAAGAATAATTTTTTCATGTGTTAAGAATACAAAATGAAAACATAGACACTATTGTGTTATTAGGTTGACATCCAGTCTACCATGTTAAAGTTTTCCTCTTACTTGTCATCATCCTCTCTATGTCTGCTCTCGTTGATGCTATTCTCCCTGCCAGCAATTGCCCCATTTCTCTATACCTCTTTAGATCAGAACCCTTTGAAAGAGTTGTTTGTATATGTTGCATTCATTTCTTCTCCTCTAAATCTATCTTGAATCCACTCTAAGCAGGATTCCCTTTCTAGAACTCCACCAAAACAGTTGTTCCCAACATCTTCCATGCATGCAACTCAATAGTCAATCCTCAGGCCCCAGTGACAAACCATGTCACCCTACCTTGTTTCTCCTTCTAGCTCATGGGCTGCTCCTTCTAAGCATTTCCTTTCAGGTACATCCTCTTCTCTTCAGTGTCTAGATCAACTGAGTGTTCACATCTCTTTGTTCTTTAATCCACAGAGTAGTGCTAACAGATATCTAAAGAATTTAGAGGCCAAACTTATGCCACAATCTATTTGTGTGTTATACTTTCCCAATCACTTATCTCCATGAATCACGGGATTACATAAACAGTTCTATCCAGCAATGAAGGTATTAGCTTTACCCCTCACCTCTTTTACGTGCATTGTTACAAATATTAGTTAGCAACTTTATTTTCTTTAACTAGTTAGCCCTCAACTCTACAAGGCAAGCATATGTCTCACATTTAATTAGTGACCCAATCATTGCTTTTTGTTGACCTCAGTTTATTTTTTAATACAGGGGGAAAAGAAATCAAAATGATTGGTCTTATGATGAAAAAGAAATGACAACTCTGGTTATTAGCCCTAGCTTTCTTAAGGAAGAAATTACTTTTTAAAGACATTTTCCCCTGAAACTAAAGGGACAAATTAAAAACCACTATATTTATTTTAGGAAATAAATTTAATACCTAACCAAGAAAGAAACAGTTACAACCAAGAAATGGTCTCCTCAGTATGTGCTGGTTCACAGTTGATCATAGTAATAATTTTTACCAACAGAATGAGATACGCGGAAGCAAGAAATAAATGTCCATAAGAAAAAGTCAGTGTGAACAAGTGATGGAAAATAATGTCTTGGCCAAAAGAAAATTATTTTTCTTTTTCTGTCACTATATTTTCATTTCCAATTACACCTTCAGTTTCTTCAATTCATTCCTGTCTTTTCCAAACCATGTAAAGTTTCTTTTCTCCCTTCTTTTCAGGTAGGGTCTGTTTGCAGAGTGTTATAAAGGATAAAGCCTGAGAAAGTTGTGCTCAGAAAAAAAAAAACCTGTTGATGGCTCCCCTGTTAGATTTTATTATTTTTTATTCCTTTGTTGTTTCTCCTTAAAAATATAGTCACTTGTGATGAGAGGAGAAAAAAAAGTGACCTAACAAAAAATAAGTTTTTAAAACACTTTAAATAAAATTGGTGGTAAAGTATAAAGCTTGCGGACCTTAAAATACTCAATCTTGAGTACAAAGGCAGCACTCCCTGCTGACCTCCTGCATATTAACCCTTTATAGTGGTTTCCAGCGGCTCTCCAGCTGGTTCTGTTGGCGTCTTTCCAAGTAAGTCTGTGAAATATAGAGATGGGTCTGCAACATTTGGTTGTAATCAAAATGTGAACACATATCTGGAATTAGCCATGTTTTAAGCAGTTTAAACTGTCTGAAAATGCATACATCTTGAGAAGGATATCTGCTATAGAATAAAACCATTCATAGGATAAATTCTTATTTCAATAGTTTGTGAAAGAAGCCTTTTAACTATAAATTAACATTAATGAATCAATTGATCAGATAAGGTTTTTTGAGCAGATATCTGGGACAAGTTTTACATATTTATTTAAATGGTAGTCACTCTAATGAGCTAGTTGAAAAAGAATTAGCTGTAATTTCTTACGCAGTACCTGTAATGAGTGAAACAAATAATCTAATAGTTTTATTTATCTTCTGTGCTATTAAAATGTAAAATGCTATAATATCATGTATAATTTGGAGTAAAAATGATAGAATACTATGTGGACTAGACTAGTACTTTTAAAAATGTTTATATGATCTTAATGAAATTGTTTATTACTTTACTCATGGTGAAATCAAATGAGGTAGAGCAAGAGTCTTTAATATTTTTGTCTATAAAATGGGGTTAATGAAATTATCTACCTTCTAAGACTATGACAACTAAATGGCTATACAGCACAAAAACATCAAACTAATGAAGCTTGGCATTAAAATTAGTTTCTCAATAAATGGTACCAATTATCAGCATTATTTAATTAAGATATGTATTATATAAAATTAACAAATAAGCTAACACAATATAGTAACATGTTATTGCACTATTGTTTGATTTACTAATAAAAATTATTTTGTAGACAGAGAAAACACCAAACATTGTCCAGTCTTTTTCTAAATGACTAAAATTTTGGTAGGGATGGATAAAATTTATCTCATGCCATAAAATCAATAAATTCTTATACATTTATATATGCATATATTAAAATGTACATTTTAATATTATAAGCCTTTGTTGATTTTTTTTTTTTTGCATTAACATAGTTACATTTTTAATTAGGCAAATGTGAAAGAAAAAATAAATCCCTCTGGGTAAGTTCAGAACTGTTTTAGTTGACCAAGGAAAATACCGTTTCCTTTGGCAGAGCCGACACTTGATGTACACATTTGCACATAGGACTTACAGACATCACTATCACATTTTTAAACAATGCTAAAGCATAGTCTTCAAATTAATTTTTGAAAATCACAATAAAAAATAAAGATAATCCAAAATGGACTGTTTTCTCATCATCATAAAATAATTGAATATAATAGCATTTTATACAAAAAATTAGAACCCAGCAAAAAAGCCAAAGTAAGTTATTAATTTCTAATGTAAATCTGTAAACTCTTGATAGTGTGTCCTAAACAAAATTTTTAACTGGCATTTTTCTATAATAGTATAACAATGTGCAGGGAATTACAACACATTGTTGAGTAGCATGGAATTCCAATTCGCCAGATTTTCTGATCTCTTTAAAATTCATGAGGATTTAATTGAAAAAAATGGGGGGTTGTAAACAAATTTTAGATTATTGTACTAAAAAATTTGGAGTGAAATTAAGACTACTATCTTACACCATATACAATAAACCCACACCTATACAGTCAATTAATCTATGACAAAGGAGGCAAGAATATACAATGGAATAAAAACAGTCTATTCAATAAATGATGGTGGAAAAACTAGACAGATACATGCAAAGCAAAAAATAAAACTAGACCACTTTCTTATACCATCTATAAGAATAAACTAAAAATGGATTAAAGACTTGAATGTTAGACCTGAAACCATAAAACTCCTAGAAGAAAGCATAGGCAGTAAGCTCCTTGACAACACCAGTCTCAGAGATGCTTTTCTTTTTTTTTTCTTTTCTTTTTTCTTTTTTTGGATCTAATCCTAAAAGCAAAGCAACAAACAACAAAAGCAAAAATAAACAAGTAGGACTACATCAAACTAAAAGGCTCCTGCATAGCAAAGAAAATAATATTTAAAAAAATGAAAAGGCAACTTACTGAATAGGAGACTATATGGGCAAATCCTATATCTGAAAGGGGGTTAATATTCACAATAAATAAAAATTGATAAAATAAGAGCAAAAAAAAAAAAAGAATCTGATTTAAAAATGGGCAGTTCTGAATAAAGATTTCTCCAAGGAAAATATACAAAATGCCAACAAGCATATGAAAAGATGCTTGACAACACTAATTATCATGGAAATGCAAATGAGAAACTACAAATCATCAGGGACGTTCAAAAACCACAATGAAATATCACCTAGGACCTGTTAAAATGGCTCTTATCAACAAGACAAGAAATAACAAGTGTTGGTGAAGATGTGAAAAAAAGGGAACCCTGTGCACTGTTGGTGGGAATGTAAATTGGTGCAGCCACAATGAAAAAGAGTATGGAGCCTCCTCAAATAAAATTAAAAGTACAATTACCATACGATCCAGCCATTTCACTTCTACATGTTTTTCTAAAGAAAATGAAAACATTAACTCAAAAAGATATGTGCAGTCCTAGTTTACTGCAGTATTATTTACAAAAACCAAGATATGGAAACAACCCAAGTGATGAATGAATAAAAAAAGATTACATATACACACACATATATACATACATACATACATATGTATGCATATATAATATATGTTTTACCTATATAAACTTATATGTATTTTATGTATATACACATATATCTATATTTATCTATCTCTCTCTATATATAATGAAATACTATTCAGCCATAAAAAGAATGAAATTTTGTCATTTGGGACAACATAGATGGATCTTAAGAGCATTATATTAAGTGAAATAATTCAGACAGAGAAAGACAAATACTGTACGATCTCATTTATAAGTGAAATCTAAAAAACAAATGAAAACAACAAACTAAAACAAGCTCATAGATACAAAGATCAGATTGATGGTTACCAGACAGGAGAGGAGGTACAGGGTGGGAAAAATAGGTGAAGGGGGTCAAGGTACAAATTTCAAGTTATAAAATAAGTAAGTCATGGGGGTGTGATGTATAGAATGGTGACTAGAGGTAATATTACTGTATTGCATATTTGAAGGTTGCTAAGAGAGTAAATCTTTTTTTAAAAAAGAAAAAAATTGTAACTAGATATAGAGATGGATGGAAACTAGACTTATTGTGGGGATCATTCCCAGTGTACACAAATATCAAACTGTTATGTTGTATACCTGAAACTAATATAATATATATCCATTATACTTTAATAAAAAAATTAAAAAATCAATTAAAAGACAAACATTGGAAGATTATATTAAAAAAAAAAAACCTTAAAAACCATGACCCAACTACATGCATCAATAAAAATAAATGGGCATTGATATGCAACAACTTGGATGAATCTTAGGGCAATATGTTGAGTGAAAAAAGTCAAAATCAAAAGGTTACAAAATTCTCAAAACAATAAAATTTTAGAGATAGAAAACAGATTAGTGGTTGCAGAGGTTAGCAATGATGGGGAAGAGGGAGATAAATGTGAGGCAGTCGTTCTGTATCTTGACTGTGGTGGTAGTAATACAAATCTACACATGTGATAAAATGTCAAAGAACTATACACATATATGTACCAATGAGAATTTCCTGGTTTTGACATTGTACTACAGCTATATAAAAAGTAATAATTAGTGAAAACTGTGCAGAGCACATATGGAACATCTCTGTATTATCTTTGCAATGCTTCCTGTGAATCTATAACAATTTTCTTTAAAATTTATAAAAAATTAAAAAATAAAAATTTGGGTGTATATATATAATTTACACACATAATTAAATAAGATATATATGTGCATGTGCACACACAGTATAAACTTTTATATAAATAGATAATACAAAGCTATATTATAAATGTACATATCTATATGTACATATTTATTAGTAAAAATTAAAGTATATGACCCATATTTGTACAAAGATTCTGAGATCTTCCTTTAGGCATTTTATTGAGGTTTCATAGGCATATACCAGACTTTGATTCAGTGTAAGTAATTCATTATGGGGATTGTGTTAAGAATCTAATCAGGCCTAAACACTCCCAAATCTCACTTAGAATCTATCCAGCTTATATGACTGTCTTTTTTATTTCTTTTAGACTTTTATTTTAATGACAAGGAGGCTATGCTTGATTTCTTCAGCATCTTTGGCTTTGGGCTACTTATTTTTGTTTACTTCAAATCTCTTTCCACTTCAGATACAAAAAAAAAAAATGTATCTATTGAAAGAAAGTAGCACAAATACCTTTTAGTAGAGGATTTAAGATAATTGTGTAAGGAACAGTAAGTGTCAGAAGCCACGGAATTAGTGGAGCAAAGAATTTCCAATAAACTTTTATACATTAGACAACAGGAAGAGAGGAAAGAGAATCCTTACAGATCTACCTCAGTCAATTCTTAGTTCTCTTGTGTTTGGTTCCCTGATACAGAGCTAAGGAGATGATCAGCTGGCCTAAGATAACTGGATTTTGTTTGCTTGCTTGTTTGTTTGGTTGGTTATTAATGTATGTTTAGTCAAAATGCTAATTTATGCCTGGTAGAATGCCCTGGTGGCACATGGTTTTAAGCCACAACTATTATCTCTTCTCTCTTCATTTACACTGTGTGTGTGTGTGTGTGTGTGTGTGTGTGTGTGTGTGTACTAGCACATAACTCCTTCCTATATACCTCAACTTCATCACCTGTTTCAAACTTGTTTAGTCCTAATAATCTTTAGCTTTCCCTCCTGGCCTCCTGGGTTTTATGGACTGTGAATTTTCAACATAACATTACCATTTACTTCTGTATTTACCTTCTCATACTACTGGGTAACACCATCTCACTTTGGTCCCTAGTCTCCTACAACCTACCTCTAACCAGACCAAACCCTACAGCCCAGCCCTGGAGTTCATAAAATGTGAAGATTCAGCTATTTTACAAGAACACTGGGAACTACAACTGACGAGGGCATCCCTGGATAGCGCTGGGTTTTCTTAACTCTAAGGGAAGAGACACACTCTTGAAAATTCTTGGCCAAAGACTTGTCTCCCACTACCATTGTTCCTTATGGGCAGCACCATATATTAAAACATTCTATGCCTGGATGGTCTTCTGTAGCTCTCCTCTTCTTTCCAGAAAATGATGTATGGCCCCTCAGGACACTGATAATCTAGCTGAGATAAGATATGAAACAGGAGTGGTAAAAGCCAGACCCTTAGTGAATCAGGCCTGAGGAACAGGGCCAGATAGAGGACAGATCCCAAGACACCTGGAGGTAAAACCTAATTCCACTGCATATTTGATACAGAATCTTGGGCAAGTACTCAACCTCTCCAGATCTATTTTATTAGTAGTAAAAACAGTAAATAAAATCATCAACATCATCATCATCATTACTTTAAATGATTGGGCCAGGATCACATCAGGTAAGGCACATGGAAAGCTTTTCACAGGGTCGAAGGGCTAGTGCATGAATGGTGTTCCTCTTACAGGGTTAGTGATGCTGCTAGTGTGAGGTTAGGAGATTGCAGGATCTCAGCCTCCTGGAACTGAAATATGGGAAGCTAGCCATGGAGAAAGGGGCTGAGAGACAAATGAAAAGCTGACCTTCCAAAACAAAGGATAATAAAACAAAGCCACAGTATAGAGAATTTGGAATTCTGGAGCCCTTTTTCTTCCCTCCCCCCTGCCCCCCCCCCCACAACTTCCACGACCATAGACTACTCTGTTGGTGATAGGATTAGAGCAAATCGAATGAAAAAAATAGACGTGTAATTAGATCAGCAGAAATCGTTTCTAAGGGGGAGGTTGCTGCTAGGACCCCTGGCAACAACTTCTTAATCAACTAAGAGCAGACAGAAACCAGCTATGCCCAAAGTTCCAAGGATCATTGTACCATGAGTCAGCAAATGATTGCTTATGGGCCAACTGCAGTCTACCATCTGTTTTTGTGAATGAAGTTTTGATGGAATATAGTCATGCTTATTTATATATTGTCTATGGCTGCTTTTACAGTACAGTGCAAAGTTGAGCAGCTGTGATAGAGACTATATGACCTGTAAAGCTTAAAATATTTATTCTCTAGCCTTTTTGAGAAAGAGTTTGAAGATGATTCTTCTATGCCTGTAAACAAGTACATATGTTAGAAACAACATTTGGACCACCAGATAAACTTAAGTTAGAAGGTAAAATTCTCAAAGAATGGGGCTGGGGTATTCTTTGGGAATAATATACTTGTTTTGCCTTAGTTTTTGAAGAGAATAACCAAGAATTATTGAAGAAAGCGACAGTCATGCATTTCAAGAGGGGGAGTAGAAAAAAATCTAAATTAAGTGCTCAAAACCCAGGGAGCCTCAGAGGAAGATCATGCTAGCAACATTTATGAAATGGTGTCAGATGCTCACCCCATCACAGTTATTCTCTGTTAATCAGTAACACACAGGGAACCAGCAAAATGGAAACCTTCATGGTTTTCACCCAAGAAACCTCAAGCAAGAATGATATTACTTTAGAGCAGAGCCCGATTCAAGCCAATTGTCAGGAGTGGAATGAAAATGTATAATGTAGTATATACCAGCACCCAAGAATAAATATTCTGATATCTACCTTTTTTTTCTCTCTGAAATAAAAGCACAAAAGCAAAATGTAGTGGGTAAGGAAAAGCATACTCAATTTCTCTGAGCTGGGGTGCCCACTGCAGTCACGACGGGATGTGCAGGCAATCATTACACCCAGCAAGGAGCTCAGAGCAAATGGAGGCTCTTTCTCCCCAGGACAGCCAGCAGCTGCTCAGTGCCAAGGAGGAGGAAATGAAAATGGCTAACATGACAGTGAAGCCTGGATGGATCTGTGGAGGAAAAAAATGGTTCTTAACAGACTGAGAAGTGCATCATTGTCAAATGTCCAGAGCTTTCCATCTACACAAAGCATCTTTTTTTTTTTCACTTTCCCATTGATTTTAGCAATTATCAGGTAATATATAACACATAACTACTGGGCATACCTCCCTACCGTGTGACTGTTCAGTAGTGTACACTGTTCCCCGTTTACAAAGCAAAGTGAAAGATCAATGAGAAAATAAACCTTATTCACCTGGCCTCACACTTCTGATACACAGTTTCTCCCATATTTACTGGTTGCCCTGATTCAACATGCTTGATAGACATGAAGGATACAAAACAATGGAACAAGAGATTAGGAAACATAAATCACTGGTCATACTAATGCAAGATATTAAAACGATAAAATAAGAATGAATTATTTTTCCTTCTTGTTATTCCCAATACAATTTAATTTCGTTTCTATAAAGGACAGCAGAAGGAAATGGCAAAGATGAATAAAATAACAACAGGAAAAGAAAACTTTGCTTGTACATTAGCAAAAATCTGGAGCCCCAAAAGTAGTCTCCATGGATCAATGCATCACTGTTCTTGAGGCCCCCGGAAGGTCAAGACTGAAGGCTATTTAGAAACCACAAACCCAAAGATCACTGAGGGACAAATTCTGCCAAAAACAGCAGTGTCAAACCAACATGTGTTATAAAAATACTACTTTGCTTCTTTAATGTTTATGTGGCCTCAGTGATTTCAAAAAGAAATGTTTTGTGCGTAAAACAACATAATAAAAGAAAATCTTGTTACTTGACAGGGTTTCCTTTAATGAAAAGACTTTTTCACGCTCATAAACATTTGATCCCCACATCTGTTAGAGATAAAAGAGTATAACTTCCCTTTTAAATGCAGATATTCAGAGTTCTCAGAGACCATATAACATACTTAATGAGAATACAAAAATGCTGTAGTTGCCATGATTAAATTAGTACTCTACTGAAATTTTAAGTTTTATGGACTGCTTACGGTACTTTTTCTTTTTATGGCTTGGGGTGTGTGTTTATATTTTAATTCTAGGGAATATCTTCTTATTGTCATTTTAGGAAGTCAAAGTGCTTTCCAGATTAAAGAATTATAAAGATATTTTCCCAAGGAAGCAATGCTATTCACTTCTTCCATACTAGGCACCTACGAGAGCCACCCTGCTCTTCCCCTTCACCACTATCCACAAGACCACCGTGGCCTGACGTGGTACGGGACTTCATCCCATGGACTTGCCACTGCCTGAGAAGCCCGATCTTCTTAGGTACTTTTCCTCTCATTTGGGATGGAATTATTTGGTTTCTATGCCCACACTGACCTTATTACTGTCTCCCACTGTTTTTCTCCTGATGCACGCTGCTACACTGCTTCCCTTGCTGTTTCTCTAACACAACTGTGCTTGCAGGTCCCACTTCTCAGAACGCTCTTTCCCACGTATCTGCACGGCTACTTCCCTCACATGTTTCAAGTTTCTTTGGCGAGACAGGAGCCGAAACTGACCACTTCATCCCCACATTCCTGGTCCTCTTTACCCTAAGGCCTCTTTTCCCTGTAATTCTTATCTTCTGACTGACATATTATACAATTTGCTTATTATTATGTATTACTTATTGTCTGTGTCCCCCATGAGAATGCAAGCATGACGAGGTCAGGGAACTGTGTCTGGACTAGTGCATGATGCACGGTAGGCCCTCAACATGTATTTTGATAAATAAATAATAAATGAATAAATTTTTGAATGAAATAAAGATTTCAAAAGTCCACTACTATAAAATGTCTCCTCTTGCAGATATGCTAAGCTTCCCATTCTCAACTTAGAAGGATTGAGTTTCTGGCTCTATATATGTTTAAAACACTTTTCCGCCAGATCTTTCTGATACTGCTTCCCTTTCATCATTCAAATTTCAGTCCAAATGTCACCACCTGTAAGAAAACAGCTCCACAACTATCCACAGCCTATAGCCTTTATCATTCATTTTCCATTTTCTATCATATTTCCCTTTCTATCTTCCTCATCACACTAAGCAATACCTAACATGGTCTTGCTTTTTTTTAAGTTTCATAAACTTGTTTTGGTATCTTTATCTTTTCACTAGAATGTAAACTCTGTGAGAATACTGAGTTTTGTTCATGATAATATCCCCATTGCCTAACAAGTGCCTGGCATACAGTAGAGGCATAATAACTATTTGTCAATTTGTTGACTAGATGATTCATTTTACAGTAATTTGGCAAAAGTTATCAGAACTTTTGGAATTAATTGCTCCCTAGGCTTGGGTTGATAATGACTATTTTATCCTTCACACTCAATTCCTTCACCCAGGATCAGGTGAATGCCTGGTCCTAGTGATATTTCTGTATAATTTAGTATATATGACTATGTGTATTTACGTATGTATGTGTATGTTACTACTATGTTATGTATAATTTACACTCTATGGTTTTAGGGCAATGAAAGAGCCGTGGCTTTTCACCTGGAGGGGTAACAACTTTGTGAATCCAGCTATAAAAAATATTTGCCCCTGAAGGTATCTAAATCAGATGGTACCAATGAGAGCAACCCTTAGTGCGTCGATCTGGATTTGTAACATCAGGATACATGTATCACAAGATAGGCCACTTGTAAAAATCTTGCTGAGATGCTAGCTTCAGAAATTCTGAATTAACATGAATATAAATGTTAGTTCCACCTGCTCCTCTGTGCAGAATAATATGAGGAATTATAATGATGATAAAGCTCTTAGTCAAAGAACAAATTATATTATTAAACTGAACAAATGGTTCAATAATGGTAAGTCACTTGAGCTTTCCGGGCTTCGGTTTCCTCATCTGTGGTTGGGATTAGTGGCATGTAAAATTCCCTTTCTATGAGAGAATCAGAATCAAAGCAATCAATGTCTTTTTTCTATGTTACCTGATTTTTCATGGGCTTAATTTAATAACCTAGTGAGTTTTGTGTCTGCCAACCTGAAAATTCTCCTTTAGAATCTCCAAATTTTTGAGTCATGATAACTATTTTAAATCACTTCACATGGTCCCCGATGTAGAAGCACTCAAAGCACATTGCCATCTCACCTTACCTTTTTTCAGCTGTATAAATTTTATGTGCCTTCACTTCAACTCCTTCATTTTACAAATGAAATACTGAAGACCAGCAGAAATTAAGAGACTTGCCAAGGGTCACACAGCTAGTAAGAGGCAGTGCTTCAAGGAGATGCCAGGTATTCTAACTCTAGTAACTATACTACAGTGCTTTATATCACCTTTGGCAGTTTCTGACATTGAGTAAGAAAATAATTGACATTATTCTCCTCTGAATAAATACTCCTAAATGATAGATCTTTTTTTGATGCTAACGTTTATATGGCAAGCATTTAACAATGTTCTATTTAGAAGTGAGACCGACTCTGATTAGAAGATACAAACTATTTGCAAAATGTCAGATTTTAAAATGCCTAGAATAATTTGGCAAAATGATTTGATATGTTTTCTTAAAAACAAAAGGTACAACTTATATCAAGTTCTGTCTGATTAAGACACCGTATTCATTTTTAAAAAGTTAGATTGCTCTATAATTACAAAGATTATTATAGTTTATCAATACTATTCATAAATTGATTCAATTACATCCTGTAAGCAAGAAAAAGAAGTAAAAATTGTTCTAAATTGGTCTTCAATGATATTTTACATATTCTAAAAAATAAGCTTTGAGGCACAGAAATAAAAATGTAATCATTCTATTTTAAAACATAGAAGGATATGAATTAAACTAGTGGTCCTCAAATTTGCTTCATGTTGGAATTACCCAGAAAGCTTGAAAAAGCTTTACCTGGGCCCACTCTTGAAGATTCTGATTTAATTGGTTTGGGGTATAACCTTGCACCAGAATTTTTTCCATTAATTTGATCATGCCACTTTTTACTAATTCGATCATATTAATTTAATCACATTAATTTAATTTAGTGGGTATTTAGACCTACTAGTTAACATTTTATTATAAGGAATTGTATTATGTATTATAAGGAATTGTAAGCAAAACAAATAAATTCATATTTATAGTGGAAAGGCATTTGGAGATGCCTACACCGAAAACTAAAATATTTTAGGAAGAAAAAATCTTGCAAAGTACTGATGAGTATTAATAAAGGGCTGGCTGAAAATCAGTAGTAGAGCAATCAAGCAGTAGACATTTATTGAGTATCTACTTAGGAAAAGGAACTATGCTTCAATTCTGTGGATGACATGAATGCACTCAATCAAAAAGAACCTATAATCAAGACTGGAGAAGGTAAGCCATATATGTATATATAAAGATAATGGATAGCATAACAAAACAATAAAGAAATATTTGGGTGATTTATGATTTTGAATATTTATGCCTTGACAATTGTAGTTACAGTCGCAACTGAACACAACAACGATTGCCTTCACTACTTTTTTTCAAGCTATGTTAAAATCATATTCTATTTTATGCCCTTATTCTAGTACCTTGCTACTCATTGTGTTCCATGGACCAGTAGCATCGGAATCATCTGGGAGCTTGTTAGAAAGGCAGACTCTTACACCTTGCCCTATGCCTGCTGAATCCTCAGTCGACATTTAACTGGATTCCTATATCATTCATGGCTATTTAAGTTTGAGTAGTACTGCTTTGGTACACATTGGTCTCTTAGGTATATCAAATACACCATATCAATATTACTCATAAAACATTATGTAATATCAACATCTAATTAAGGGTGTATTTTTTCCAATGCCTCACACAGGTTTTTGTAGTAATAGTAAAGAATTCCTTATTTGGAAAGAGCTGAGCTCTTTGGAATATTTCATCTGTAAATATGAATCATTTCCTATATGAAACTGCTAAAATGTTAACAAGAATAATGAGGCCACAGGAGAACAAAGGAAGATGCAATTTGGTTAGGCGAAAGGATTCAGAGAAGATGTCGCAGGGAAGATGGGACCAAGATGAGTATTTAGAGATGACTTATTCAGAAAATGAAAACAAACAAACAAAAATCAGAACATTAAAGATTGGGAGAGAATGATAAAGGCTAATTCCCTTCCTAGAGTAGAAGAGAGTTGAAACTATGTTATTCCAGTTTTAAAATGGCCTCCAATGAGTCTCACCCCCTGACAATCATACTCCTGCATTATTCTTTCCTACTTTGATTAGATCTTACCCATGCAACCAACAGAATGATGCAGAAATGACAGAGTGTGACTTCTGAGGCTACATCTTAAAAAAACATCATGGTTTATGCCTTGCTTTCTTGGTGTTCTTGCTCTATGAGAAGCTAGCCTCCACGGCATGAGAAAGAAAGACCTATGTGGTAAGGAACTGAGGCCTACAGTCAACGACCAGCACGAATTTGCCAACTGTATAACAAGCCATTTACTATAGGCTGATTCTGTAGATTTGGCTAAACCTTCAGATGATTGTAATCCAGATCAATATCTTAACTGTAATCTCATGAAAGACTCTGAGCAAAAACCACCCAAAAAAGCCGCTCCCAAAATTTTTCCTCAAAGAATACATGAAGTGAAACAATCTATTGTCGCTGCCGGGAAGGAGCTCACGGCCCTGTGCCTGCAGGAGGGAGCAGGCAACCCTCCATTGGTCGGGCTGGTAGGCCAATCCTCAAAAGCCTGCAGGTGGAGGTAGGGACAGTGAGTATGTGACTCGGGCCGACAGAGGCTCTGCAGGACCCAATCAAATCGAGCCTCTGAGGCACTGCCCGCACCCTTCTGTCGTCTAGGGGCATGACCCACTTCAGCAAGGGCCCTTCCTATGGGCTCTCAGCTGAGGTCTAGAATAAGGTCACTTCCAAGTATGATAATCAGGCAGATCTTCGCAGCTGAATAGAAGTGACAGGAATGAGCATGGGCACCAACTTGCAGCTAAAAGTTAAAATTAAGATGGCATAACCCTCTGCAAACTTCCAAACAAGCTACAGCCAGGCTCAGAGAAGGTTGAGTCCTCGTTAAACTGGTTTCAGTTGGAGAATATTGGCAATGATATTAAAGCTATTCAGGCATATGATATGAAGCCACATGACATACTTGAAGCAAATGATCTTTTTGAGAGTGGAGACATGATACAGGTTCAGACCACACTGGTAGCTCTAGCAGGTTTGGTTAAAACAAAAGGCTTACATACAAACATTGACATTAGAGTTGAATATGCAGAAAAACAAACAAGACATTTTGATGAAGGAAAATTAAAAGCTGGTCAAAGTGTAATTGGTTTACAGATGGGAACCAACAAATGCGCCAGCCAGGCAAGTATGACAGACAGCCTATAGGACTAGGAGGCATCTTTAGATCCCAAAATGCAAACCGACAAAGGAGCTGGCACCAAAAAAGGAGCTAGCCAGGCAGGAATCTTAGTTCCACATGCAAAGAGAGACATCTATGATTAGAAGCTAACCTTAAACTCAATGGACAACTCAACATTTATCTACAGATGGGTCCCAACGAGGTCGCTTCCAAGAAAGGGATGTGTGTGTATGGGCTTGAGCATCAAAAATGTGATCCCAAATACTGTGCTGCTCTAACAGAACCTGTCATTCACAATGGAAGCCAAGGAAGAGGAAAAAATGGGTCTGAAATTAGTGATAACAGTTATCAGGAAGAATACCCAGATGAGTATCATGGCCAGTACAAAAATAACTACCCCAGAGATGAGCAACATGGTGATCAAGCAATGATTATTAGATTCACAGGCAGGAACTCAGTATTTAGTCCATCGTTTTTATTCAGTGAGAATCAAGCTAGCCTTGGGTAATTTTTATCTGGTCTTCCTAAAACATTATTTTACTTATTGTACCTAAAAGAAATATTGCCTTACATACATTCCTTTTTCTACCTCTTTCCTAAACAGTTGCCTTTTAGTGCTATAAGAGTTAAATCCTACAGTATAACCAATAACTTGCATATAAAGTAAAGAGGAATACTGTGAGAGAGAGTACTTCTGTACGGCCAATTCTTTTAGCATAAATCTATACATTTCTACTTAAATTGTTTTTTTTTTTTTTCAAACAATAGGAAGCTTTTTTTTTTTTAACAGTTTAGTGTCTGGTTTCTATGTGGAAGACTAAACTCATAGCTAAAGACATATTTGGCAAATAAATTTAAGATGTAGCATTTGTTTTTAGAAATTTACATATCAATGTTTCTACAGTGCCTCTATTAGAATCATACATAAAATAGTATTTTGTATGCCACAGAATGATGTGTTTGGCAATTTCAAGTCTAGCTTTGGGTGCTAATATTTCAAGGTAAACATACCATGGCTTGCAGGCACTCCACCACCTCAAAGACATTGAAAACTACTACTCTAATCTAGCTGCCACTTTTTTTTTCCATAGAAAAAGAATTTGAGGCCTACTATGGTTAATTTGCCTCCCCACCCTCCAAAAATCTCATTTTATATAATAAATATGCCTCACATATTTGGGCTTTCTGGAGATGCCAAACATTTAAGAAAAAAAAGAGTGGCAACGTGACCTGGTAAGAAAGAATGATGGTGTCTCATTTTTAACAATGGAGGCTCAATTATATTTATTCAATTTCCTCAACTTATTAATGACTGGGTGTAACTGAAGTTTCTAGGTTCAGCTCAGCCTCACGGATTGAATAGCTGGCAGTGAGTGTGGGAAGGGAGTGAGGCAGGAAAGTTGAGGAATGTAAATCTCCATCAGCTGCCAACCATCGAGTACTTTTCTCAGGACATAAACTGGGCCACAGGAGAAATGAATGAGCCAGTGGCAAAAGCAAGATACTGCTACACACCTAACAGAATACAAGATGACATCTCTTGGTATAGAGCTTAGGGAGATCAGAAATTACTAGGCTGGAAATCACAGAGAAACCAACAGGTTCATGCATTTTGTTTGTTTAGCCAAAAAGCCAGAAACCTTCATTAAATAAATTTCTAAAAATCAAAGGGAAGAGAGGTTTCCAGCTGACATACACAATGGATTTCAGGGTAGGTAAACTTAAGGGAATCAATAGGTATCAAATATGAAATGCAGTGACTGTTGACTCATAAGTTAACCATATTGCTATTATCATTATGATTAAAGGCCCTGAACTGCCTCACAAAAATAGAAGCCAAGTGGGTTCTATCACCCCATCCCTGCTCTTGGCCCCCTCACTTCTGCCCTTTCAGGACTCTGAAGTTGAGGGAAAACATTGCTCCCAGAAATATAACTAGATTTGAGACTCCTGCTCTTGAATTTACTGGCAGCTGGACTTACCTGGAATGGAGGAGCAGAGTTATCGCCCTCCTGTCACTCCATTTGACTTTCTAATACTCCCTCTAAACCCTGGAATAGGTTTGAAGCAGGAGTTCAAAGCCACTGTTGTATAAAAACCAGTCCCTCTGCTCAGTCCACATAGTGGCAGCAGGTAGAAGTCTGGGAAATAAGTAGGCCATACCCTGGGAGGCCCTGCAGAGTAGCATTCATCATCCCCTGAATGATGAATGGGTGAATTTACCCTTGAAAGTCTGATCTTGCAATGGGTCTGGGAGAAATCTCAATCCATTAATCGGTAAAAGTTCATCCAGTGCCTACTGTGTGCCACATACTAACATAACCTATGTTCAGAAGGTGAATGTATTCAAACAGAATGCCAGTTGCTCAACTTATAATGAGCATGAGTTGTCACAGGAACAAGAATATCAAAGTCCATGTGATCAGTGTATTCACTCCATGTGGCCAAGTCACATGGGGAATCAAATCATAATGAGTGTGCCTCTGTATCAATGTATAATGAGAAATAGCTATTAACTGAAGCTGAGTACTTGATCAGATCTATATGATCAGAATATTCTCTCCAGGTGGGCAGATTTTCATGAGCAGTAAAATCATGATTAGAAGATGCTTAGTAAGCACAGATTCAGAGAAACAACAATTAGATTCACCACATGTCCATGACATCAGCTAAAGCATCCAGAGACTCTTTTATAACTTAGCCAGTGGAATGAAAATAACTCTAAAAGCTGATGCTTTCTCTAGGCTGGGTAATGAACATGAGATCCTGGGCACCACCCATGTCAGCTTTTTGACTCTCCTTTTTCCAGGTTTGCAGTGGTATCAAGCACCATATTAAAGACATTTTGTTCATTATCTCATTTGATTCTTGTCCAGGTCCCTGCTCAGAGAAGCCTTCCCTGACTTCTCATGATCCTCAACATGGCTATACTTTCTCCACACCTCTCGTCTCACATTCTAGTATATATTGATTTGTTAATTGCTCACTGACTGCTTCCCCCAAGGAATGCAGGTCCCAGAGGGCACCAGTTTTATTTTCTGTATATATGCATTCTCAATGCCTAAAATGGTGCCTGGCACATAGCAGTTAGATGTTTGGTGGATGGATGAATAAACTGGTTAGTGGAAGGTTGGATAAATAAATGGATGTATGGATTTACAAATAATCTAAATTGTAGATATTAGCATCCTCATTCCACAGAATAAGAAATCAAGGCTATGAAGGCTAAATTACTTTCAAGGTGACCCAGTTAGCAAGTGGAGAGCAGAGATTTGACCCAATTCTGACAGACTCCTGAGCTTTGCCATTGATTGCTGCTGTCTCTTTGGACATATTGATACATCCAGAAAGGTTCCATTCAAACTAGACCCTCTAAATCCTTGGAGTTAGAAACATCTTCCTGCTGCCAGTCTCACTCACTGGTTTTGTGACTTTGGCTGAGACGTTGCTTAGTTGATCTTTTGAGGACAACATTCTCATCTGCTAAAAATAGAAAGAAGAATGTCTGCTGAAAGAGTTGCTCAAACAATAGATTGTACAGGACCTTCCCACTTTGAGGATTCTTGCAAGGAAAATAAGATAAACGAGATAATGAATATAAAAGTCCCTAAATACTAATCCTAGGATGAATCACAAAGCCTCAGGGACAAGAGGAGAAATGAAATCTCACTTGGTCATATCAGGGCCTGTTTTAGATTGTGAACTCCTAGAAGGTAAAGACTACACTCATTTCATTTATAGTGCACATGACCTTCTGCCAACGTGTGGAGGAATTATACAGGAGAAAGAGCCCTGTATAATGGGTTAAAAAACATCATGAATCATTGTTGCTAAAAATATTCCCGAGTGCCGCAGCCCATGGCTTTAAATACTACCCCTATGCTGACATCTTCCAATGGAGTCTTCCACTCCAATCTGTCTCTAGGCATTAAGATCCTTATTGTTGTGGCGTGTTCAAATCTAAGACCCACGGGGCCAATTAAGATGAATTATGAGCCTTTATTAGCTGGCTGGAAACTGACTTCACCACTCAGGGTCAGAGAATCAGTCCTGAGCTCCCAAAAGAGGCAGTTTATAAAGCCTAGAACCATATCCTGGTTAACATCAGACAAGCAAGCAGATTACAGAAGCAGAAGTTGGCCCTTAGCATATCTTTGCCTAGAACCACACCCTTAACATTATGGCAGGACCAGCCCCCTATATCTATATGCCAACTTGGCTCTGCCTAGCAATCTTAGAATATCCCATACCTGGCATGGACAAAATGGAACTTCATTCTATTTCTTCCTCATCTATATCAGTAAACTCCACTACCACAGTATATTCTGTTCCTATAGTCAAACACCTAGGAATCATCCTTGACTCCTCCCTTCCTTCTGCCCCTCTTTACATCAAATTAATGACAAAAGCTGTCTGTGCTACTTATAAAATATATCTACTGTGTTACATATCTACCGTCAATGTTCTAGTGCCACCAACCATTTTCCTCACTTGCACTACTGCAATAGCCACCTAACTAAATGTCCTGCTTATATACTTTCTTCCTACCCCTAAACTATTCACACGGTAGATACAAAGATCTTTTAAAAATGTATATCTGCCCAGGAATTCTTGTGCTTAAAATTGTTCTGTGGTTTTCCATTGTGCTCAGAATCAGAAACATTCCTTTCTATGGTCTGCAGGCCAAGCTCTAGCTATTTCTCAAAGCTTTGTTATGGTGGTGATGCTGCAGGAAGTAATGGTAAATAGAAGGAGTGTGGGAAATCCTCCACCCTTGGACAGTACAGAACTGCTTACCAAAGAGGACTCTGTCCTGTGCTGGACCCATGGTCTGACCTATGTTGTTGATACTGTAAATCTCACAGGGCTTCCTTTAGCACCTTTTCATTGCAGTCACCAATCATTAAAATGTTCCACTTTTGGAGAATCTGCTCATGGGAAGCAGTGTGTCCTTTCTGTCAGCCACACTTCCACCTAAGACCCTGCAGACTCTGCTTGCTGCCTGTCTGTCCAGCGTGGTCCAGAAGGCTCCCAGCCTTACTCATCTAGCCACACCGGCTTCCACTTAGTTTCTTGAATAACCAGAGCTATTCCAAACTAAAGGAAATTTTACTAGATGTTCCCTCTGCTTGGAATGCTTTCCCCTGATTCTTCAAAGGGCCAACTCCTTGTTCATCTTTAGTTTGCACTTTAAATCTCACCTTCTCTGAGAGAGTACCCTGTCTAAGAAAGTTCTCTTATTGTTCTGTATTGTTCTTTTTTATATATATACTTATTACATATATTTTACAGA
This sequence comes from Rousettus aegyptiacus, assembly GCF_014176215.1. Classification (NCBI taxonomy): domain Eukaryota; kingdom Metazoa; phylum Chordata; class Mammalia; order Chiroptera; family Pteropodidae; genus Rousettus; species Rousettus aegyptiacus. Next base: position 32,727,006 of record NW_023416287.1, on the reverse strand, counting down.
GCTCATCAAAATCTGCTATCTAATTTATTTTCCTTTGTCTAAGTTTATTATGTGACTCTGTGCTCTAAAAGCTAAGGTTCAAAGGCAGAGCCTAATCTGTCCTGTTGAGCAATGGCCCCCTAGTATCAAGAACAATGATTAACTAGCATGTGTTAAATGCACAATAAATACTTGCTACCCATAGCACTACAATGTGTGATAAATGTTAGTGACTGGTATTACTTGCTTAGCAAAAAGCATTATTAACCACTAAGATATCTCCTTATATTTTTCCTATTTTAATAGTAAAATATTTATTTTATATCTTTTTAAAATTGAAATGCATGCTCTTCTCCACAGTCATATGACATAGAACCCACTGAGAAAGAAGAGACAATTTATTTGAGTAAATGTGGGTAAAATTCACTTTTAGAAAATTTGTGCATCAAAATTAAGTGTATCATAATTATGTGTATCATTTTCTCTCATACTTTAGATGATTTTTCCAACTTATATTTGGAGGAATAGAGGTCATTCAAGACCTTCACATCTTGAAGCATGTTCACCGATCCTGAATATTGCTCATGTGTTCCCTCCCTATTGTCCCTGTCTGCCAATATCAGATTGCTCCTTCAAAACCTATCTCAAATATTAATATTTCTATGAATACTTCTGTCCTGTTTTTGCACTTGTTATACTTCTTAGATTTCTTATGCCAATGGCGATGGTTCACATGGCCATGCAGCAGAGAAATATTTTGCTATTAATCCAAATTATTTTCCTTCCCAATAATTCTTTTTTTCTGTTAAAACTAAATTTGTCATAGGGACCGTGGCCTTAAGGAATGGTCATGGCAGTTATAGTAAGTAGAACAGAAATACTTCCTTGAATTTCTAAATTGGCTTTTGACATTCTGCATAGAGAGAGTAATTACAGAGATAGAGGTTTTAAGTCTCAAAAGTCTAAGTGTATAAACACATGAGCAAAATCAAGGATAAGTGAACATGCTTTGAGATGTTCTGGGAAAGTAAATAATCTGGCATGTTCAGAGCATAGGATTCTTAGCGCTGGCAGATTGCCTCCAATATATTCTTCCTGTGCAATTTGAGTTCATGGATGAAAAAGATCATATCTTATCCACCATCATATTTTCAGTGCCTAGTATAGAAAGTAGACTTGGAAAATATGTTAAATTGAACTAAATTATTACAACATCCAATTATAAAAAAAAAAATTCTTAAGCATTATATAAAGATTTGAGTGTTATTCTCAATGATTAGTCATATAAACATCTTTCCCCCCATGTTAGCTGTCTAAGACCCATTGTGAAACTGAGTTCAGAGAGACTTGTATGCTTTACATTTTATTTTCAGGGTAAAACATTATCATTTGCATGTAGGCCTTAGCAACCAGTTACACATGTTTGTCTATATACATATATATGCATATATGTTTGCAAATACATTTGCAATTAAAATTTCAAGCATTTTAACTAATGATTATAACTTTTGGTTGAAAGCCTCTTACAACTACTTATTCTATTTTCAGCTGGCCCACATATTGCTTTACATAGAGTGGAGACCATGTAGACAGATATATTAAGCCTGTTTAAAAGAACTTTATTTGTTGCAATAATGTCATTTTACTGTCAATCCCCTCCCCCAATGAATCTTAGCTTTTCTGAAGTGATTTTTAATCTCTTATATAATTCTAAAATTTGTTTTGTGTTGACACATGCTAAGTCCATTTGAACTGTGAAATCCCCAAATTCTTTCTCATACAGGCATCTAACAAATTATCACTGGCAAACATATTGTATTTATCCCGTTTTCAATCTCTATTCAAAGAGATAAAAGGTCCCAATCCATAATCCACTGAAAAGATTTATGTCATCTTGCACATTTAGGAAAAAATGACATCAGCATTAAAGTTTAGTCCCATCAGTCTTCTCATTGGGCCAACTCATTGTACCCATCTCTGTGACTTCTTTCATACAGATCATGCCCCCTTCTTTCCTTCCTTCCTGCCTTCCTTCTTTCCTTCCTTCCTTTCATCATCCATCCTTCCATCCTTCCTTCCATCCTTCCTCCCTTCTTCAATAAACAGATGTTTATTAATAACTAACATGTGTCAGGAACTACGCAAAGAGTAATGGATAAAGTGGTAAATAAAACACATCTCTGGACCATGGAGAAGCTACAGTCGATTGGAAGAAATCAAGACCTAAACAGTCAATTTCAATATTAAGGGGCAAATGCTTTGATGAGGATCATGCATATAGATTTCTTGGCAGCTTAAAAAAAGAGCAATTAACCCAAAGTAGCAGAGAGCTTCGAAAAATCCCAGTAATCTTCCTGAAGAAAGTCTCAACATGAATGAGAACTATGATTGCAGCCATTGCCAAGGCAAAAATGGAAGGCAAAGAGGGTTCCAAGTGAAAGTCAGGAGGTTAGAAGTTTCACTAGGGAAAGTAAATAATTCAGTGCAGTTGCAGAGCTGGTGGTTGGGGTGTGATAACAGATGGATCTTCTCCCTACTCTAGATTCAATCCATATTCTTAGGGGTAATTCCCTGAAGCCCTTCTCATCTCAGCTCTCAATAACCTCTGAATTCTTTTAGGCTTTCTGTACTATCCTGATGTGCTTCCTTTCAAATATTTGTGTTTATCTCTTGGTCCACCAGAAAAGGTTACTGCCACCTATTTATGTCTTCTGAAGCTTTGGTGGCACACAAATAAAAGATATGAAAAACAGGCTAATACTACTCCTCCCCAACTTATCCCCTCCTTTAAGTACCAGAAAATCCAAATGTTCATGGAGAATGCTTAATTAGAGACTCTTTTTCTCAATGTTCAAGATGGCTACTAATCACATGGATTCCATTTTGTAAATATGGGATTTCACTCTATGTAGAATATTTATATATTTTTATAGTTATATATTAGAACTCACATATCACAGAGACTGTTTTATTAATGTTCCTTATACCACCACCAGTGAGAATAATAATAACAGCATTACTCATTATGATTTACTTTTTTAAATATCTATTTTTCTTGAGGGAATTGCATAAATTAAATTCTGGAGTTCGTTTTGTTAAATATTTCATATAGCTTATGAACTAGTGTCCCACATGATTTGAGCAATTTCCTCCCCTTTCACCCAAAGTGGATAACATTCATCCTTTTGTGCCAAAATAATGCTGCTATGAATGGCCTGACATTTATACAAAAATGTGTGTTCAATTTTTTATCTTATTTCGAGATACAAAATAATGGCCACATCTTCATTTAAAAAAGTTTTTTCAACAGCATACTGGTGTGTCCTGGCAGAGCATATTTTTCCCACTTGCAATATGGACAGGAAAATTTACAGTCCATAGATACTATCTAGAGCTCAGAGGGAAATTTCCTATCGACAATTTTTCAATTTGAAAAGTCCTTAAAAATACTTAATTAAACTGTTAAACTTGCTGGGTTGGTCTTTTACTAAGCCAAATATGAGTCAAAACTCAGAATGAATGTTTATTTTAAATGAACATACTCTGTGATTTATAAGAAGGTGGCACTTGCACTAAACAATTTTCACACATGATTGTGGTAGCCATTCTAGTATGCTCACTTCAAGTTGGCAGTGCTATTTTCCTCTAATCATAAAACATCTCCTTCACCATTTGAAAGAACCTCTGGGAAATTTTCTTCAGAAATGGCATTTTGCTCTAATTTAGTCTATGTCTTACTATTGACTGTCACTGGGTCTAAGCTTTTCTCAGGACACAGCTGGCCCCTGTCATTCAAGCTCCTTTACAGGGTGAGCAATGGCATATGACTGAGAGACAGCTCTCGTATATAGGAAGAAATTACAAGGCAATCTGGGATGCACCATAATTCTTTGGAGCTTAAAATAAGGGGTCATTAGAATACAACAGGAAAGGATAAAGTAGATGGTAATAAGAAGGAGGAAAGGGATCAAAACAGGGAGAAGGATAGTTTAAAATGGAAGTTACCCTGGAGATAACTGAATTAATATTTTCATTTTAATGACTAAAATCATGATAACAAATGAAAAAGAATGAATGACTTGCTCAGCAGCACACAGATAGTGGGTGATGTTGAGACAGAAATTTAAACCATATAGGGTTCTTTAATTTTCAAATGATTTTATACTGGTTTGAAAATATTTCATATTTTTCAATAAACTAAGAAAAAGACATTAAATGGAAATTACCATCTTTGTTATTTCTGAATAATTTCCAGCATGTTATATAAAAAAAAGATTGAATAATTCGTTCTTGCATTGCTTTGTGGAGGAAAGGAGCTTAAGTGCTATATTTTCATACAAAGATTGCCCAAAGAGGTGCTGCATTATACAGTAAGTGCCACACGAAGATTAACTACCATGTGGGCTGCACCTCAAGCAGAGGAACTCAATGATTTCTATATAAAACTCATAAATGAAAGTGTTCATTTATTCATGATCTTCTAACGTATTCTGTCTGTTTTTCTAAGACAAGCAATGCATGGCCGTTCAGTTTCATGCCATTACTTAAAATATTTGAAGAAAATGTTCATTAATCTTGGATTCTATTACTACACTCAAGAGTAGGTTAATTACTATCTCCTGGGGTCATTTTTAGTAGGAAATATTTAATGGATTGCTACCAGGGCATGATAGCATAGCAGGGAAAACATGACTTACAGTTTCTAAAAGACAACGAATGTAAATTATTTCCCGTGTTAGGATGGCAGGAAAAGACAGTTAAGTTAAACCCTACTTTAGCAACAAGGTACTTATTTTCAGAGAGTGATCTCTTTTTAAAGCCTACCATGATAACAGAAGCAGAAAACCATTAACCATAGATGCTTTAACACAAACAAAAGAGTTATAAGGTCATGCTTTTGATAGTCAAATATGATAAGAAAATAACATTTTAAATCTGTTGTTTGGTAAAATTCCACTTATATGGACAACAGAGCCTTCTGTGGAGTTAAAAAGAATTCACTGATTGATTTCAATAATAAATAACAACAACAACAATAATCATGGAACTTTAGTAAGTTTACAAGTTTCCTTTTGAAAAATTTGCATTTTGACAATGGCTGTAATTCTTGTACAACCCACTAATCCTTGCTATATTAGTTAGTGCCTTGTATCAAATCTAATCATTCTTACAATCTCTGTGGAATTTCTGACAAATTAGTATTTCCCTACAAGCTGCTTCTGTTCTATAAAACTAACCTTAGCATTATAGTGTGATTTTACTTTGTCTTCCTACTTTGTTCAACTAAAGTCTAAAGAACTTTCCAGTTAAATTCTAAAATACAAGAAAAAATGTTTAAAATTTAGGTTCCATCTTTTTTTGCTTTTCTTTATTATACCTCAGAATTTAGTTTTTCTTTTTCCCTGGACCACCTGATCCACCCTGCAGTACACAACTAAAACTCACCTTTTACTTGGAAATGCTTCAAAGACTCAGTACTTAGTCCCATCAGTGGCTATACTTTATGAAATACATATTCCCACGGAATTGACAACCTCTATAAAATTCATTTTATTGCAATTCTGTAAAGACTATGAGCCAAAATTACCAAGACTTTTAGAAGTGCTATTCAGAAGGATGGCCACCACAGCTATCACCTGGTGAATGATAAAAATGAACAAGGAAACCACCAAAGGCTAGGTACGAAATAATGTCCAAATTCCTTAGTCCTCAAATCAGACTACAGTGGCCATAATTTCACTCTTTTCCCAAAGAGTCAGAAGCATCTTAAAACATGATATTGAACTATACCTAACTGAGATAGCAACCTGCATTTGCTACTTGTCTTTCTTATAAAATTGGACAGCAGAATGTATATGCACCTGTGGGGAACCTTGGAAGATATAATGTGATGAGTTTTAGTGAAAATAAAAATTTTACCAAAGGCAAAAACAGTATCCTTCTAAGTTGTTTTCTTGTCTGTAATAAAATTAATATCTCTGCCTAATTTTCAGCTTTTTTACTGCTCTTAAATTGGCAATATGGTCTGTTGTTATGATGTCATCATTCCAGCTACATAGTCATTTTAATCCTATTATCTGTTTGCATTAATCTCATAAAAAACATATCAACATCTTGCTGGCATTAAGAAAACCTCTGATGAAACAATTAAAACCAGATACTGTTTGTGTTTTGTTTTGTTTTTTTGTTTTTTGTTTTTGTTTTGTTTTGGTTTGGTTTTTGGTTTTGTTTTGTCTTGTTTTGTTTTGTTTTGTTTTGCATTAGAGGCATATAGAAAGCTTCACACCTTTGGATGTTTCTTTATTTCCAGATTCACAATGGTTAACTCCAGGGTGTCAGGTCACAGCTACTTGCTAATCAAGATTATATAATATTTTAATTCAGTGGATAGACAACAAACAACTTTGTTTTTCTCTTGATTTTATGCTTTCACAATATTCCATCAAGTCATGATAGAGGCTGGGTATCCTGGCAGGATAATCCCTTTCTTTCTTTCTTTGTCATCATTACTTATTTAGTTGATGAGAGTAAAAAGAAGCATCAGCAAAACCTCACCAAACTGTCAACACAAAAAGAATTACATTCAAAAGAAATCTTGAGCTTACAGATTTGAGATTTGTTTTATTCTCTCTACATTTCATCTTTCCTTTTTGTCAACTGGAAAAACTGTCACCACAAAGAGAGATGGCGATGTCAAAGTGTAAAAGCTACCAACCACAATTGCCTCTTACATTCGTTGTATGAGACCAGGATGAAGCAACTAGGACCACTGAGCTGGGCACTTGTGAGCTGAAGGATACCCACTGGCTTTCCATGGCACATTGGTAACTTTAGGGATAGGGCTTCCCTTCCTATCCTGACCATAAAGCATCATAGGTAAGTAAAAGTAAAATTATTCCACTGCTAGAAAATAATTTTTTCAGTTGTCTATAGCTACTTAGTAAATTACTCCAAAACTTAGTAGCTTAAAATAAATTTTATTTTCTCACAATGATGTAGGTCAGGAGTTCTGACAACATATACCCAGAAGACTCAAAGTAGTCTTTTAACTCATAAGTGTGGTGCTCAGTTAGAATGGCTCTCCATGGGTGATAAGTCTGGGGCCCCAGTTTTTATTCTTCGTTGGGTGAGTTCCTCAGTTTTCCTCCATGTGTTGTCAAGGACCCTGCTTCTCTGAGCTACCCTTCCATGTGGCCTTTTCACATGGTCTTTTGGAGCAGGATAGCTAAGTTTCTTAAAGGGCAGCTCAGGGCTCTGAGAGTACAAAAGCAGAAGCTGTCAGACTTTCTTAAAACTGAGCTTCAGAACCTGTGCGGCATCACTTCTGCTGCGTTCTCTTGGTGAAAGCAATTCATAAGCCAAGTCCAAGGGGAGGGGACCACACAAGACATGAATCCTTATAGGTAAGGTTCATTGAGAGCTTCCAAAGTAACTGACTACCACAGTAAGGGATAGGCAGTTAAAGTCCTCAGTTGTCATTTATCGATATGCCCCTCTCAGACTTGCATTTCTTCTCTAACCACCCCATTACCCTTCTTTCCTTTGGCCATATGTGTGCTCTCCCACTCAGTAATGTGTGAGCACCAGTTTATGAGAACAGATTCTGTGTAACTCTTCTCCACTTCTCTTTTAGTGACCTCATTTTGGAACTTAGAATTGGCCATGGTGGGAATTTTTGTACCAGAGCAAAATTGGCAAACCCTACATCAGAGCTTTGTTTTGTTGTTTTCTTCATTTATTTTGTATTGCCAGATTCCTAGCAAACCACCATCCCACTCCACTCCCATGCTGCCCTATGTAACTTTCTAGCTCCCAAGCTATTAGATTCATAATGGATGGTCTGATAATGATGAAAGGTATTTCTCCACCATGGTTAGGATCATTAAATAGTGAACTAAGCATGGGCTTTGGTTGATAGGCTCATTTAGTTTCAAATTCCAGCCCTAATTACTGCTTGTGTAATCTGAGGCAAGTTACATAATCACTCTCAGGTAGAATATAGATTAATAACATAGCTTTGAGTAATAAGTTGACACATACATTTTTAAAGGTAAAACGAAATCTCTAATGCTTAATTAATACTGTAAGTTCCAATCCTTTTCTTAAGAATGCTTTTCTGACTGTAGGGCTAAAAGCACCATGGGAGACTGGGGTCCTGGCCAATCACAGAATGTCCAGCGTCCTCTTCTCTATTCCTAGTAGTAGCAGCTACCACCAAAGGCCCTGAAATGGACAGGCAGGCACAATACCCAGGCTTCCCTATAGTCTGGCTAGACTTGCTTTGTGAGGAGTCTGTATAAGTGATGGTAGCACATACAGAAGTCAACAGGCTACTCCCCTAACACAACACTCTCCATGCCTGAAGTTCCCCATTGATGATTAATTTCTGTGGCTCCGACAATGTCACTGGGGTTGCCCTCTACATTTTCTAGAGGATTTTTATCTCACAACAGTAAGAAATAGAGCCTGCGCAGTTTTGCTTATGCAGGGTAAAAATTAAACGTTTATAAAGAGATTAATTACTACAATAGCCCAAAAAGAAAAAATATTCTTCAAAGCAAAACATTGGTCTTTAATAACGATGTACTCACACATCACATAAAAGTGCATTTGTAAGATTCATTTTACTTATAAAAATTGCTATTAACTGTCTTTTCAAACTAAAAATTTTAACCCTGAGGTATCAAGATGATGTAAGTGTTCCAAAGTCACCAGCGTATATTCTATATTGTGCAAAATAGTCAATGGTAATTCAAAGTTTGACTCAGATTGCAACCCCACCAAAGAAATAAACTCAATACATTTCACTTCTTTTCTTCACTATTTTTTGTTGTTGTTGTTGCCAAACTAGAAACTGATTATTTTTCCATATTAGAATTTTCCATTCAGTACAATAGCAGATAGAAACATCTAATCATGATGAATAAGGAAGGTCTAAGGAGTCTTAAATTATAAACTTATGGCCCTGATGCATAGGTTGTAAAATGCTGAACATAAGCCAAAAAATGTCAGTTGAAACAACTTGTTTTCACGGAAGCTGCTCGCATTTAACAAGATACATGGAATATTCACAGCAAATGTAGCATAAAAACTTAAAATACAATACAAAAGTGAAATATGTAGCTTCGATTGCTTCATAAATGTAAAAGAATTGTGGTTCTGATTACTTTGTCTGGAGGTAGGGTAGGAGGAAAAATATGTTGAGTATCTAAATTAAATTTAATTCCCATGAGCATTTGCAAAATATATGACGAACCCAGTAATGGATTTGGTTTTGGTTATAGTCTTTAACAAAGTAGGAAAAAAAAACAAACAGATTTTTAAATTTTAGCTTAGGATAGTAATCTAACTTGCTAGAAACACAGTGGGTTTATAATAAATATTTACATGAGCATCAAATTACACTTAGTCATTGTTAAAATTATAATCGTGTCATATTTTCACAGTCTTTATAGAGGCACACAAAATACAGATTTCTTTAATAAAGGAGAGGTAATATAGGAGCACAGGAAAAGAATGAAAAGAAGCAAATTGCTTCTTTAATTGCATAACATATGTAGTAGATTACTGCCAGTTGATTCACAGTAAAGGAAAGAGATAGACACATGAGAATCTTGTTAACCTAATTAAAGCTTTGGAGATATACATATTTCTGACGACTCAAGTTTCAAGGCTCCATTGAGATAATGAACACAAAACCAGGCTTAACCACTTAAAATGTCATTGGTGCCACAAGAGGTTACACTTGTCCTCAGTGAGTTCTTATGGGTGATGTAACACAGATAACTCCTGTTATAATGATCATCCACATGCTTTTAAAATAATGGACCTTTTCAGGCTGCTGCTGATTGATCTACAATTTTCAAATCCTTAGTGAGCCTATCTTCTTTGTTTGTAATAAAGTACTTTAGTCAGAAAACAAAGGCATGAATCATTGTAAATGATACACTTTCTTATTAGCTGATACAGTAATTTCTCCAACATTCACATTTTTTTAATTGCCCTGAAAAGAGTTGCCATTGCTAAACTGTTGAGGACAGGGCTTGGAAAAATCCATGATAAGTAAATGCATTGAAGAACTCTGAAAACTCAGTGCCTCCTATTTTCTAGTGTCAAAGATAAAAGCAGATTAATAGTTTAATTAAACATGTTAGAGATTCTGGGTATTGTAGCTATTACACCTTTGACTTCATGCAGGGCTGCCAAAGATGTAGGGAGGATGAGTACTGAGGTTACATATTTATGATGCACAGCTAACTTGAAAAGCATACCAAGCTAGACAGAACTTGTAATTAACCAAAAGATTCAGTAAATTATGAGATCAATAAAATTTCCTGGGTGCCATACTTTTTAGAACTAGTTAGTGCATTTCTAATTTATTGACAAAAACTTCAGGGACTTGCAGGGAAGATAAATAAAAAGGCTTGGATGTAAAAATAAATATATATGCTTGACAAATCTGAAATACACTGTTTGCAGCTAATGAGGAAGCAACTGTGCATTTTGCTGCATGCTTTATATCTAGAGTAGGGCAGAACATTAAAACCAATATAACTGATAACCCTGAAAACCTTGGTGCAGACAGCATAAGCCTACATTTCCTATTATTCCCCAGAGATGGATTAATTAATGCTTGTCAAAACCAGAGCAATCCCCTGCTGTAAAACTGAAAGTAATGGAGAGGCCATGAATGGCTTGACTCTGCTCCAAAACCATTTCTCATCTATTTGGGAGAAAAATACTGCATACATTTCTAGATGCAGTATGTATACTTCCTTAATCCCAGGTACCTCAAAAACAAACACAAACATTATCTTTGTTGGTTTCGTTATCATTGCTTCAGCAAACATTTATGAAATGCCATGTGGGAATCCAGAGAATAAAAATGCATACATTGAGAGTTCACAGTTTAGTAGGGAACAGACAGAAGAGACATTCCAACTCAATGATTATGATGGGAAAATGTACAATGAGTTATAAGGATACAAAGTTGTGCACCTATTTGAATGTGGCAGGGAGGTCAAGAGGCAGAATGGCTAAGAGGCAACTAAAGGTAATAATAACTATATTATTGCTGACCAGCCTATTTCATAGAGAAACTCTTTTACAAGAGTGATTTAGAGGGCCTTCATACCCAGCGCTGCTCCCTATCAGATTGCCTCTCCCTTACTCCTCTTTCCTGACTAGCTCATATGCATTCTGCAAGTTTCACCTCCAGGAAAATCTTTCCATTGAGGCCTTTTATGACTCACTTTCAATTTATATTTAGTTCTAAATCTTGCCCCTTCAATTTCAATTCTCTCTTAGATCTACCTATTCTCCTTATTGGTTTTACCATATTTTTAATAAATATTATTATTTATTTTGATGGTTGTTTATCTTCATTAATCAAAGTGTGGTTCATAGACCACATCACCGTCACCAGGAAAGTGATTAGGAACACAGAGCCTCCACTCCCACACCACACTTACTGAGTCCGAATCTGTAGTTTAATAAAATCTATGAGTGATTCATATGCACATTAAAGTTTAAAAAGAAAAGATTTTGAATTCTTCATATTTCAATATAGTAGCCAAAGCTCACATGTGGCTATTCAAATTAAAATTAATTATAATTTAAAAATCAAATTTTCACTAGTTGTATTTCACATGTGCAAGATCTACATATAGCTAATGGTTAATGCATTGGACAGTGCAGCTAGAGACATTTATATCATGACAGAGAATTCTATTGAATGTGATAGACTATAAGTTATTTGAGAGCTGGGCCATTTTTTCTCACTATAGAACACTCAGCACCTATAGTGCCTAGAACAGTGAGGACAGGCATGTAAAGTTTTTCTTAAATATAATGAATGAAAGTATGTTAAAATATCTAGCCCACAGAAGGTGCACAATAAATGCTATTTCCTTTCCTTGTTGCCTGTGACCTTCGAACTGTCTCTGGGACATGAACCATGGTGAACCATGGACAACTGCTAAGTAAACTATATCATAAGTTTTTCTTTTTTTTTTTTTAACAGAGATTTTGGGTTTGCTATTCTGGAGGTTGGGATTTAGTAGAACCGAAGGGTCATAGTTCTAACACTTGAGTCAGTCACCTATTTTTAGATTTGACTGTCTGGATATTGAAATTCCATTCTTTCTCCAAAAGCTTGCTTTATTTTCCCTCTTTGATGGATATCTAGTAAAATTAATTTGGAATTTCTTTAAGTGAAATATCAGAATTTTCACAAGCAAGTGCCATAAAACTCAACTCAAGCTGTCTGAAGAAAATAAAAGATGATATATTGACTCTAATATCTGAAAAGGCTGGGGGTGGAGACTGGAATCAGATGTCAGCAGGATCTGATCTCTTCCCACTTTTTTCGGTATGAATTTCTTATACATCAAGTTTATTCTGGAGTCCCATGTGGTAGAAAGATGGTGGCCAAGATCTCTAGATCTCTCTTGTTCCGGGTCACATACAGCAGGAAAGGACAGATAGCTTCTATCTCAAAAGTCTCAGTGAAAGTTATATTGCACACTATTGGCTTTGACTAGGGAACATTCCATCTTTGACCAATTACAATGACCAGTATATGTTGTGGTGATTGGCTGGACCTAAGTCACATGTACATTCCCAAGCTAACCTCATCTGAAGAATGATGGAGTAAGAGTAAAAGAGAGGGTGTTGTTCCCCAGGAGAAAAATCAGTATATTTCTATCAGTAGGAAAATAAATGGGTTCTAGGTGATGAAAACAGCAGATATCTAGTACATGCTGCTTCCTTTAAAGTAAATGAATGAATAAGAGAATAAACAAACAAACAAATATGTGTGTGTTTGTGTGTGTGCATGCGTGTATAATAGAACAGATTTTGAAATTGAGCTAGGCTGTTTACCTAACAATAATCACTATTTATAGCTATGCAAATTCTTGACATGAAAAGTGAAGAATTTATAACCTAGGCCCAAAGCCAATTATAATTATTAATATTAATAGGATTTAAATATCTATTCCTTCATCAGTGTACCGACAATTCATAAGCGTAGAGTCTAAATTTAGTCCAAGCTCAAAGGAGACTCTGCTTCATGTTACCAGCCTAAGCTTTACTATCTCTTTTTGATTTAAGCAGCTTAGTGTGCCCCTGGTCCTTCTCAGTATCCTGTGTCTCTGTTTGCTATAGTGGATCAGAGGCTCAGGTTACTACCAGGTCTTTCCAACCCTGAAGGAATAATTTTTTTTTTTTATGAAATATTGTTGTGTTGCCTCTCTGGGGCAATGTTTTTAGTTCATAAGGCACACTGGGACACAATTAAATAATTCAGTTCAATAATTCAGTGTAAAACTACAAGCCAAGACTTTGGCAATGGCTGCAAATTTCAGAACCTAATTTTGAGGCAAGGAGTTCACATGCTCAACATCATTTGTTAATAGTGCTCACAGATTTTAGATCTAGGCATTTTACCATGAATAATGGGACCAGATCCATTGTGTGTTTTGTTCAAATGAATGTCCTACCTGATATTAATACCACCTGATATTGTTGATAAAGACCTGGATGCCACTTGCTAGGCAAGTGATAGTTTTTTCACAGTCATGAGATACTAGAGCTAGAAGAAGCTCTAGGTATGAGCTAGTAGGTATTTTCAAATTTTGCCCTACTGAGTACTAACGGGTTTCATGGACATTGTTAGAGAGGTCCCCTCAGGTGACGGAGAGCCAAGCAGGCAGTGATTTTCTCCCTAATTATCCCATCAAGTATAGAATTTGGTATTTGATGTATTTTACTTCTGGAGTTTAATCTACAATTTTTTTTTCATTAAATAAAAATTTCAGTTGTTTTAAATGTGTAGAAAAGAATACAGCCATTTGATGAAATCTATTAAAAATGATAATGCAGATCTACATGCACTGATATGCAATGACGTCCAAAATTGCCAGGTGAAAAGAATACAAGATGAGGAAAGCTCTGAATATACGTACTTATATTTAAAAATTAACAAACAAACAAAAATAAATAAATAACTTTGAATGGAAAAATTCTAGAAAGATATGCAAGAAACTGGTGCCAATAGTCTCTGGAGCAGAGTACTGAAGGACAGATCAGAGGAGAATTGGGACTTACTTTCCTTTATATATTTCTGTATTATCTGAAGCCTTTGTTTTTATTTTTTTTTTAAGTGCATCTCCAAAATGTTTTAAAACCACTAATTTCGCTTAATCATTTCATTTTATGGACAATATGACAGTCCTTGCTCAGGTCTACCCGGTCATAGATTCTAAGGCAGAGGAGGTTGCATGAGGATGGCTCTGGCCATCAGGCCTGTGAGAGCTTCATGAAAGAATTTCCGCCTCACATAGAAACACAGGCACTGTCATAGTTTCCTCTTGGCAAAGTAAAAAGAGTAAACCTGGGTCCTCTTTTCTTAGGAGCCTTTCAAACCTACAAGATTCCTTATTCACGACAGACTGCTGACCTCCATCCTGGGCATGAATCCAGGGGAAACCAAAGGCCGATACTACAAAGAGTTAGTCACTCAAAAGTATCCCTGGTTTAGCTGTTCTCATGTCCTTCGTGATACTCGATGACACTTCTGATGAACACTGTTCAGAGCCACTGAATTTCTTTTTCATGCTTTTAATCATTAGGATATAATTGTGATATTCTTCCATTGGTATCACGGCACATGGCAGTCTGACATTTCAGGGGACAATGTCACACCAGTCAGAATTTTCTTTGCATTAGTGGCTGAAATTCATAGGTATTCCAAAATTCTAAGAGGGATGAATGACCATCTCACTATTTATCATCTGTCATTTTTGGATTTTTCTGTTTTAATCTTTTTAATCTAGACACTTGTTCCTGCTTTTTCTGCAAAGAAACACTTATCAGTCAGAAAAAGGTACTGTTCTCTACTAACTAAAAGCAAAGGGGTCAAGGAAATCCCAATGTTCATTAACTAAATGACTTTAAATCATTTGCTTCAGTTTCTTATCTCTAAAATGGGAAAAATAAAAGTACTGGCTTCTCAGCTGCTGTGAGGATTAAATTAGATAAGGCACAGGAAGCACATAGCACAATACCTGTTACGTAGACAGTGCTCACTACATATATAAAAAAGAAACAGAAAACTAGCTGCTGGCAACACTCTTTGTTTCCAGTCTTCATCCACTCTACCCTTCTACATTTTGCCTAAGCCCCTGCTTCTAAACTCTACCTCTTGATTATTTTCTTAGGTCTTTCTAGTTTGAACAACTTTGATTTAGGATACAGCCTTGGTTGTGGCAAATGAAATCCAATTTTCCTCATAGTCTTGGCCTTACTCTAGCTAGACAAGTTCTCTAATTACACCGCCCCATCTCTCCAATCTCTTATGACCAACTTAAGGTGCTCTTGTAAAAATATTATTCAGCTGGATTTTTATTATTCTCTTACACATATTTCCATAAATCTTTTGTCCATTCTTTCCTTATTCAATTTATTCTCAGTATTTGCCTTTTCACATCATGCTACACATTCAATAGATGTAAACTCAAACTACTGGACTTAAAACAACTCATAGGAGGTTTTCAAAACTTCCTTTAATTAGTCTATGGCCATGCTACCCTGAGCACTCTGATCCTGTCCGATCTCAGGAGCTAAGCAGGGTTGGGCCTGGTTAGTACTTGGAAGGGAGACTACCTAGGAAGACCAGGTGCTGTAAGCATAAACAAACAAACAAACAAAACTTTCTTTTAATTAATAAAATGTCCACTTTTGAAATATTAGGGAGGATGGTGATGATGATGTATTTCCAGCTATGAGAACTATGACATTACTGACCATTCTAAGACCAGAGAAGTTCTTGGGTACATAAATCAATTCAAGCCAGGTGAAAATTTCTAAGTGTTAAATAGGGAGCCTTGGCAATCATATAATGTAGGGAAATACAAAAACACACCCTCCTATTTGCATGTACAAAATAATATCTACCAAAGGTAAAATATGTAACCTTCTATTATCTTACAAAATTATAATTCAGCAGACAATATTATCAGTAATTGTACATGAGTACTTTGTCCTCATTTCCACCCATGTACAATGTTTTCCCTTTATTCAAAGATCTCAGTTACAGCAAATTCATTAGTTATGAAATCAAAATAAACAACATAGTTGGACCTCACTCTTCTCGTCTGTTCAAAGAAAGATTGGAAGAGTTCCAGTCAAGGAGGTAGAGTAGGTAAATACTGTGTTTGCCTTTTCCCACAACCATACCAAATTACAACTGAACTACAAAACAACCATAATTGTGAATCACCTGAAGTCTAGCTGAATAGAAATTCTATAACTAAGAATATATGGGAGAAGCCATATTAAGATTGATATGAGGAGTGCAGATATGTAAGAGGTTATTCCCACATCCATGTATGGGGATTAAAAATCAGGGTGGGATATCTCGGATATAGAGTTCCCCACTGAGAAGCGAGGAGTCTCAGCCCAACATGAGGCTCTCCATCCCAGAGCTCCAGGGCTAGAGACAGAGTCTCTATAACTCCTGGCTATGAAAACCAGCAGAAAATGTGGCTGAGTGAGATAGAGGACAGCTGGAATTCCAAGAATTCCTTTTAAAGGGTTCGGGCACAGACTTACTCACTGATGAACTCATTTGCTCTGAGCTCCAGAGCTGGGGCAGCAACTTAAAAGATCGGAGGAACTGAATTGTCTGGCTTCGGGGCAAGGATCGGAGGGTCAACTTTCTCCTAGACGGGAGTGCTGGAAGAAGCCATTGTCCCTTTGTTGAGCTCTCCCACAACCAAACCTCCAGACGTAGGTGGTAACCATATCTGAGACTCCATTGATCTAGCTAACATTGTTTGTCCTGCCCTGGTGAGTCCCTGATGCCCCTGACATACCCAAATTGCAGGCTCGACCAAGCCAATTCCTGTGGCTTTTCTATACAATGGCCTATCTTGGTTCACACAGTGTACCTTCTTAAAATTTCTCAAAGGTTCACAAACCTCCAAAAAGCACCATCTGGCTTTGCTATACCCTGAACTTCTTACTAAGCAGCCGTAGGGTTGACACTAATGGCAGCCAGACTTGGTTTGCAGCTTAACCTCTCCCAGACACCTCTAAGCCTAGTACTACTGGCAACCATCTGCAGATAACTTTGTAGATAATACCAAGTAGCCCTGGACAAGACATAGGAGGCAGTTGAAATTGGCATACAACTGCCAAGAGGCCCCAGGACTAATACACCCAGTAGCCAACTTCAGACCTCACCAGAGCTCTACCCAACCACTTTCACAAACTACATACCCAAAGGGCAGATAGGGCAGGCACCAGAGCCCTACTAAAGTGAATCAAGATCCATAGGGTCAGCCCTTGCATAACAACTCCTCCACTATAGTCAAAGACAGTCCTCACAATCAGCCTGAGAATCAATCATTCCCATTGACACATAAACAGCAACCCATGCTGAACTACAACAGGAGGACACACACAATCCATACAAGGGACAAACCTGGAGCACCTGGCTCAGGTGACCAGGGAGACTGTGCTAGTAGGCTCCATAGGCTATATAATATAAGGCCACTCTACTAAAACTGGAGACAAAGCAGTTCTACTTAATACACAGAAACAAACACAAATAGGCGGCTAAAATGGGGAGACAAATTAACATGTCCCAAGTGAAAGAACACAACAAAGCTCCAGAAAAATGAACTAAACAAAATGGGGACAAGCAATCTATCAGATACAGAGTTCAAAACACTGGTTATAAGGATGCTCAGTGATCTTGGTGAGAACTTCAACAAAGATATAGAAAACATAAAAATAGAGATAGAAAACATTTTTTAAAAAAAGTCAGAAATGAAGACCGAAATACCTGAAATAAAGAATACATTAGAGGAAATCCACATAAGATTAGATGAAGCAAACAATAGAATGAACAGTTTGGAAGATAAGGTAGCAGAAAATACCCAATTAAAAAAACAGATAGAAGAAAAAGAATCTAAAATAATGAGGACAGTTTAAGAGCCTCTGGGACAACACCGACATTTGCATCATAGGGGTACAAGAAGGAGAAGAGAGAGAGCAAGGAATTGAAAACCTATTTAAAGAAATAATAATAGAAAACTTCCCTAATCTAGTAAAGAAAATAGACACACAAGTCCAGGAAACAAAGTGAGGTCTAAACAAGATGAACCCAAAGAGGCCCACACCAATACACATTATAACAAGAATGCCAGAGGTCAAAGACAAAGAGAGAATCTTAAAAGCTGCAAGAGAAAAGCAGTGAATTACCTACAAGGGAGCACCCATGTGACTCTCAGCTAATTTCTCAACAGAAACTTTGCAGGTCAGAAGGGGTTGGCATACAATAATATTCAAAGAGATGAAAAGCAAGGACCTAGAACTATGATTACCCTACCAAGAAAAGCTTTTGTTTAGAATCAAAGGCCAAAGGCTTCCCAGACCAAGAAAAGCTAAAGGAGTTTATCAACACAAAATCAGTATTACAGGAAATGGTGGAGGGACTATTTTAGGAAGAAGAAGAAGGAGGAGGAGGAGGAGGAGGAGGAGGAGGAGGAGGAGGAGGAGGAGGAGGAGAGAGGAGGAGAGGAGGAGGAGGAGGAGGGAGGAGGAGGAGAGGGAGGAGGAGGGGAGGAGGAGGAGGAGGAGGAGGAGGAGGAGGAGGGGAGGAGGAGGAGGAAGGAGAGAGGAGAAGAAGAAGAAGAAGAAGAGGAAGAAAGAAGAAGAAGAAGAAAGAAAGAAGAAGAAGAGAAGAAGAAGAAAGAAGAAGAAGAAGAAGAGAAGAAGAAGAAGATCAGGATCAGAAATATGAATGATAAAATGGCAATAACTATATATCTATCAACAATTATTTTAGGCATAAAGGGATTAAATGCTTCAATCAAAAGACAGTGTGGCTGAATAGATAAGAAAACAGAATCTTTACATGTTCTGCCTATAAAAGACTCACTTCAGATAAAAAACACACAGACTAAAAGAGATGGAAAAAATGAAAACAAACAATAAAAAGTTGGGGTATCAATATTTATACTAGACAAAATAATCTATAAAACAAAGACTATAACAAGAGACAAAGAAGAATGCAGTAATCCCACTTCAGGATATTTAACCAAACAAACCCAAAACGCTACTTTGAAGGGATGTGTAAATCACATGTTCATTGTAACATTCTTTACAATAGCCAAGCTATGGAGGAAACCTGGGTGTCCATCAGTGGATGAATGGATAAAGAAGAGATGGTACCTATATACAATGGAATATTACTCAGCCAAAAAAAAAAAAGAATGAAATCTTGCCATCTGAAAAAACATAGATGGACCTAGAGGGTATTGTGCTGAGTAAGTCAGACAGAGAAAGACAAATGCCATATGATTTCACTTACATCTGGAATCTAAAGACCAAAATAAACAAGCAAACAAAACAGAAACAAATCATACTTACAGAGAACATTTTGAGGGTTACCAGATGGGAGGGGAGTTAGGGGGGTTATTGAAAAAGGGAATACAATTAAGAGTACAAATGGTAGTTACAAAATAGTAATGGAAATGTAAAATATAGTGTAAAGAATATAGTCACTAATACTGTAATAATTATGTATGTGTCAGATGGATACTAGATTTATCGAGGTGATTACTTTGTAAGTTGTATAAAATGCCTAATCACTGTGTACACTTGAAAGTAACATAATACTGTATATCAACTATAATTGAAAAATATATATTTAAAAAAATTAAAGTACATATTGGATATACACTATTTTAAGTTCCTTCTAGCTCTAAATTTCTATGGCTTCTCTGAAGTTGTTTCATGTTCTTAAGCTTTTGATGTTTACATAAGGCTAGATATTTGCCCTTTCTAGGTCGCGCTCTAATCAAATACACCTTCTTTCAAAAAGCACATAAATAATGAAGGTTATTTACAGAAAAGTTATTTATAAACAAATGCAAAAAGAATGATAGAATTGTTAAATCACTATTTTGCTGACTCCATGTAGTTATTCAGACAAGATTCATGAATGGATAATATAAGCTTTAGATTTGGATAAACAGTGATGCAATAATTTTCAAGTGTTACTCCACAGATTATTCACTAATTGAAGAAAGAAAAGTGTGTGTGTGTGTGTGTGTGTGTGTGTGTGTGTGTATCTTTATTATAGAGACAATCTGGTGGCCACCACCATAGCTAAGTGATCAAACAACACCACTAAAAATATTAAGAACCTCCTAATATTAACAAAATACACAGAACCACCTAAAACATTTTCTAGCCAAAAATGTTTAATCTGAATCTAATCAAGCTTCAAGATGTAACTTCCAGTTTACAAGAAAAAGAGTTTATAGAAGAGCACATTACTTTAAGGAAACAATCACAACAAATCCAGAGTGTTATCAGAATTTACTGTCCTACATTAAAAGAAACTAAACTAACACGAAAAATAAATGCAGTATTCACACCTTGATTGGATGATGGTTCAAAGAACAACAATGAAAATTCGTAAAAGGTTTGAGGCTCGATTAAGGAAATTTGAATATGACTGGGTATTAGAGGATACAAAATATTTGTTCATTTTCAGCCATAATGATATTATGGCTGTGTAGCACAACATTATTTTTCTTTGAAGATGTATGCTAAAGTTTTTTGATAAATCATCATGATTTCTCCAATTTGCTTTCATATGAATGATAGACAGACAAAGAGAGACAGACAGAATATGGATGGAGGGATGAACAAATGAACAGACAGATGGACAGGTGGATGGATATGTGCACAGATGAATGAAGAAAGAAGGAGAGCAAATAGACAAAATTCCAATTGTTGAATCTAGATAGAAGACATATACATTTATCACACTATTCCTTAAACTTTTCTTAATGTTTGACAATTTTTATAATAAATAAATTGGGAGGAAAGTACCTTCCTCCATGAGAAATGATACAAATGTAAGGGTGAGTGGGTCTCTTCAACAATATAGAAGGGTCTTCCCCTATCATGCTCTTGTCACTCTGTGTTGCAGTTGTGTGCTTGTCCTCCACTAGATTGTGACCTTCTTGATGCCAAGGGCTAGGTCTAGGTTTGTCCTAGCTCCATTGTTTAGCACCAGTGCCCTGCTCATAACTAACATATAGCAAATATTTGTTAAGTTTAATTGAAATTTATGTACAGATTACATCCCACTGATTTGGAAAGCAACACATTTATTTTTGACACATAGTGATAAAAACAATAAAAATCCAGTGTTCAAAATAAACTGAAAACAATAATAGAGTTAGAAAAGTAATACATAAATCTTACCAGGGTCAAATAATTTTCTTAATATCTGGCACCAGAGTTTCTCCACGGGGAAGAAATGAATATTTGTTTACAAAAGTATTCTGATGAATAATTATGTATAAATAAGAGAGACACTAGAGAAGACTGTAGAAGAATAAAGTAGAGATAAAGGAGGAGGGTTGGATCCCTCTGAATTAGAGATGAAAGGGGCTAATTAATTAATTATTTATTTAGCTCTTTTCTCTTCCTCTCTGAAGTTGCCTGAGGGTCAGGAGATTTCCTTTTTCTTTAATAAGGGGTGTCTAACACTCAATTTCAAATTATTTGCCTTTCTGGGATGTAAGCTGCTCTGTATGTTCTAAAACTTCCGGTCCATTAATGCAATGGGATATAAATCAATTTTATAAAAGTATTAAGAAATCAGATACATACAGATAAAAACCTCAGTTTAAATATAATTAAATACTTTGTTACTTATAAGGCTATTCATTTACTTTTCCATATATCTTTACACTTTCTAAATTTAACTACCACTCTTTTACTATCATCTTTATAGTATGAACTATTAAGTATATCTTCAAGAGAAACAAAATAGAGATGAAGAATAGGGAGGCCAGTTCACTGAAGAGGGAGAGCTTCACCAGATGGCATGACTTCCAAGGGGGCCATTGCAGGCTGGGGTCTGATTATAGACTTCCATTTTGTCAGAATACCCAGCAGTGAGGATGCTTATAAAATGATTCTCATATCCATAAACAAGAATGGCACATGTTTTATTCATAATCATAGAAATCTCTGGTCAGAATAACCATGGCTACCATATTTTCAGAATTTAAACCCCTGGGCGGAGCAAACCAGAAATCAGAGGACTGCCTAATACGCATGAAAACAGGACAAGGAAATAATATACTTCAAACTGGAACTATGGTTTGGTGGGCCATCTCCATTGCATAGCTTTTTTTCCCCCTCTCTATAGACTGAAGAATACTTTCTGCTAGGTTTATGTAGGGTTGGAGAAACATTGCCAAATTCTTACTCTTTGCTGATCACTTGAAGATTGAGTGCAACCCAACTACCTGATTTCAGTTTTTATTGTGGCTATCATATTATAGCCCTACTTCTCCAGATCCCCTTGCAAAATTCACTCAAAATTGCAAACATGATCCTGTTGGTTATCAGAGACTGTATAGCAATTTTATATGAACATAGTTTAATTACAAGAGGCAAGTTGTATCCCCTTATTATCAAGCTACTCTTTGAGAATAGGAGTATACCCTATTTCAATCAAGGCACCAGTCTCATGTACATCATTACCCATACAATTAATTTTGAGTTTCTCAAAGCATATTAAGATAGTTTGAGAAATAATTCCTTTAGAAGAAACCTCACAACTGGCGTACAAACTTGCACAAACTCTTGATGAAGCTTGATTGAATTGAACATTAGCTCAAATACTCACCAATCATTTAGAGGCAAAACAGACAGCACTAGGACAGCAAATGCAATTATATCCTTTTCTAATTATCTTTAAAGTCTTTGAATTATGATAAGGAGAAAGTCTATTCCTTTTTTTATTATTCAGTTCAACTCTATAATGCCACGTTCACAGAAATCATACAATCATCTGTGGACACCATATCATACTTAGAAACAGCCTGTAGTAGACTGAATTATTGTCACTAATTATTCTTCCCTTCTGTGTGATCAGTTTCTGCCTTGTGGCTCTGTAGTTCATCCCACTAAAAGTAAAGTGTACTTCCCACGTGCTGGCTTTAGGTTTGGCCATGTGATTTGTTGTGACCATTGAGATGATAGCAGATATGATGCAAGCAGAAGCTAAAAATGTGTAATTGTGCATGTATCTTACACTTCTGCCATCTTAATGGAAAAGAGTTTATCCTACTTAGCTGTTGCTCCTCAGCCTGAGGTGCCAGAATAAGCACATGAAGAGCAGTACTGAGAACAATTCACAGAGACGTGCCAAGCCCAGCTGGACACACAGGTTAAGACAGTGCCGTGGAGGCAAGACCTGCCTAGATTGCCAACCCCGGGCAATCCCCAGACACATGAGTGAGAATAAGTGATTGTGGTTTTAAGTCTGTGATGTCTAGGGGAGTGTTATGCAACAATAGCTGATTCATACATTGACTGAACTCAATGTACTCACCTCGATTTGGGGGCCTCAATTACTTACTACAAAATATATTTCTTTAAGCTACTTAAACCAAGTCCCATTAAAGAGAGAGTATCCACTCTGCTCACTCTGTAGGTTGCACTTGCTCTTGGTTTTGATCATTTCATCTAACCCTCTCTGTTGCTCAGTTCTTCCCCAAAGTTACAATTCTTCCTTTGCTCTTTTTTTTTTTTCCTTCAACAAAGTGAGACTTGCTTGAACTTCCCAGAACTCTTGGTCATATTTATTGGAAAGTCACAACTGTTCAATCTAGCTGTGGACTCAAACCGAGGGTGATTTCTTTAATTTAGTCCCAGTGTTGACTGCTGATCTAAATTACCAAGCCATCACACTCATGATTTATGATGCAGAGAGATTGACCAACTGATTTATACCTGTTCCTCACTGCAGCCTGAGAGTTATGTCTAATGGGGACACAGCCAAGACTTTCAGAGACAAGGATACCTGTGGAGCCATCATTACACACACCACTGTGATTAAACTTCAGCTCACATGAAAGTGTCATGCACTGCTATTGCCCTATTCCTGTTTTAGCAGTTGGTACATTGATGAGTGATACACTTATTGGTAAATAAAGATACAAGGGGTTAAATATTTGGTGATGAAAAGAAACCTACCTTTGGGTGGTGAACACATAATGCAATATATGTGACATATTGTTAAACTGTGCACTTGAAATTTATTTGACTTTATTAACCAATGTCATCCCAATAATTTTAATTAAAAAAAGAAAAAAGAAATAAGAGAATATGTGAGCTCAGTTTTGCTTCTCTTTTGTAAGTGAAGTAAGTGATTTTCTTATACCCAGTTTATTTCTTCCTTTACTTTTTTTTTTGTCTAACTTCTTTAAGTATCTGTGTTTATTAACCTTATATTAAAGGGTAACAATAGAAAAGAATGATTTTTTTATTATGTAAACATTTGAGGACTTCAATAATAAGATATGCCAGTAGGTAAAAGAGAAGAAAAGAAAGGAACAAGAGACCAGGGTAGGATGAAAGTTTTACTATGCATTTATTTTTTCAAATAGTGCCATTATTTTTTTGAGGGGCTACTATGCACTAGACACTATGCTAAGTACCAAAGATACAAAGAAAAACAAGATCTAATCTCAGCCTTTCTGAAACTCAACACCAATTATCATAGCTCTCATGCTTTTCTATGACAACAAATGAATTCAAGAGCTAAATATCCATATTCCCAGGCCCCCTGCTCAGAGACACTCATACATCTAGGTGGATACTAATTCCTGGGTAGAATCCAGGAATATTAATTTTGCTAAAGATAATATTAACACATGTGCAGAGATTATGCTCTGAATAATAACAGTCAAGTCAGTGTTAACCAGGCTCTGAAACGGTGTAAACCCAGGGATTAGATGAGTCCTTTTGGTTAGTCCAGATCAGTCTAGTGGCGGAAGGTATAGCAACATCTAACATTAGTGTGGGTACAGAGTAGGAAGTTTGTCAGATGAAAAAGAATAATGAGGGGAAAATTATAAGGTATTACTGAAAATATAAGAGAAAGTTGAAAAAGATAAGATTAGAGAGGCAAACAAGGGTCAAATCACTAGGGATTTAATAACTCAACTGTGTTCATAACAATAGTTAAAACACTCATGAGCTGTAGACTACACCAAGAATGCGGAATGGATTTTTTTATCTTTACAACATGGCTATTATGCGGATGACATCACTCTCCTAATTTCACAGAGGAGGAAACTGAGGTTTAAATGTTTGAGCTAGTGTCTCAATCTTGACCCTATTGTAATTCTTGGGAAGATGATTCTTTGATGTGGAAGGTCATCTTGTGTATTGCAGGGTGTTTAACAGTATCCCTGGCCTCTCTACCCACCAGATCCCAATAGTGGCCCCCCCACCCCGCCCGCTTCCACCACCCCTCCAGTCAGTGTGACAAAAAGTTCTCCAAACATTGCCAGAAGGACCGGGGTGGGGAGCTTAAAAGTAACTCTATCTGAGAACCACTTGTTTAAATCATTACAAATAAAGTCTCAGAAGTGGCAAGGCGGAATTTAGTGTTATTCTATTAATCTCCCAGCTCACACTCAGAAACATTTGCTAAGAAAGTTAGCACAAAATAGAAATGATTAGATTAAAACTATGTTTCAAAAAAGAGATCACTCATTTGTAAAAGTCTCAGCACAAACTCAAGAAAAAAAAAAAAAACGGGTTACCATTTTTAATAAAAAAAAAAAAGATGAAGAATAGAATCTAAACATAGTATTTGTGGGCTTGAATGCATGGTTTGAACTGCAAATGGAGGTCTGAAGTTGGAGTAAAAATGTCACACATACACAGCACAGTCCTTGCCTGTGGTTCCTGCAATTTTACCCCATGATGTCTTAAAGTAAATGTGACATTACACACATTTTAGCATCTATTTTCACAGCAGGAAGTGTAAGATAAAGAGGCTCAATCAGTATGTTAAAATAAGATCTGATGTAGGGGAAAGAGAGAAGCTTTCAAATCATAAGAAATATCATCTCAAGGAAATTAAAAGCCTGAAATATGGCATATGATTACTGACACCAAAATCCTGCTATCGCGCTTCTGAAGGACTTTTAGAGTTTCTTTCTCTTTGCTAAATAAATCTGCAAAACTACACTGCTTTCCTAGGTGTCATTGCGCTTCAGTGGGAATATTTGTGTGCATAGATATCATCATCAAACTTTTTCAACTGAAAATTCGTTGGAGAAAAATGAGTTGCTCAAATTAATAGCATGTCAAATAAAAACAATCTTGATGGTTACTTTTTCAAGCTTGTTTCCATCTTTCCAACTAAACTGAAGAACATATTTGTACCATACAGATGTTATGCTTTGAAATCAATTAATCAATAATCATATCACACTGATACTTTTCCTTCCTGCCTGCCTGCCTCTCTTCCTTCCTCTTTTCCTCCCTCTCTCCTACCCTTCATTAGGGATTAGCTTAATATATATTTACTAAATATTCACTGTACGTCAGGCACTCCATGAAGCTCTAGGAGTATATAATGGAGAGTCAAAATAGATGCATGAAACTTTAAATCTAGACGGTGAGGTAGACAGTAATAAAAATATCAGTCAAGCAAGGCAAATCTAAAATTCTAATGAGAGTTATGGCAAATGGGTAACTGTTTCAATGAGAACCTCTAATGGAGCACTTTCATTTAGTCAGAAAGAAGGGAAGGCCTCCCTGATTTAATATCTGAAGGATAAGTAGGAAGTATCCAAATGAGGAATAGGAAAGGATTTTATGCAGTCAAGACAATATAGAAAAAAAAAAGCCTCCGGTTGGTGGGGACATGGAACATTTGAAGAACTAAAAGAAGGTGAATTTGGGTAGAAGGCACAGGACCAAGAACAGGATGGTGAGGTAGGTGGAGCAGGGCCTTGCAGGACCTCTGGTATAAACCATATGTGGACTTTTGTCCTAATCCTGAGAGCAAGAAGAGCAATAGGAAACTTTTGCTATCTTGAAAGTTTTTTTATTTGTTTCTATAGAAGACAGGCATGCACAAAGACAATAAATTATATGATGTGTAGAGCTTATCTTAAAAATAACTAGAAATAACCAAGATGTCATATATTTACAAATGAAGACCTGAACAATGCATTTTATATTGTTTCATTTTTAAATTGGTTTCTAAGATCGTGCACAGTAGGAAACAAGTATAGGCATTCATTGCACACTATATCTCACTATACTTGGTTCTTGAAAAAGTGTTTAGATTTAATAGTAAATGTGTGTCTATGATCAGTTTGGATTTAATCTTTGACAGTTAAAAATTGGAGGTAAATATTTTACTATGTGTTTTGATAATCTAGTTGAGCATACTTGATTCTTGGGTCACCTTTCTAGTCTATTCTAGCCAGGAGAATCAATATGATCCTGATGGGGTTGTTGTGGGTCCTTCAGTGACATGCTAACCTTAGGAATCCTGAATTGCACTATTTTATCACTGGGGTTTCTTTAGCAAAACCCATCCCATGTAAGCACATGGACTGGCTGGTTTGGCAGATGTAGTGGAGGTTGTCCTCACTAAGTACTTTACCAGTGAAGACAAGCCACTGCAATTTGTCTCTGGGGCTCATGGGTAGGAAGTCCTGACTAATTTCTAGGCCATTGAGAATTAAATTTTTGTATTTACCTAAGCTATAGTGGGGGCTTTGGGAAAGGTATGTTAAAGTTTGTCAAGCAGAACTCCTGCAGAGCTGAGTCGTGCAAAGTGCACACCATATGGAAAAGAATGTTTCTTTGGAAAGCAGATAATATAAATAAAGGGTGCTCACCAAGGGCAAGTGGAGGGGGTACAGTGGATTGCATAGCCTAGTCAGTCAGGCAGTCAGTGATTGAAGAAGCTGATAGATAGATGCTGATAAAATGATTGCTGGTCTATGGGTCATCAGAGCTCCTCTTCATTGTTTTGAACCTCCTGACCCATCTCACCTCCCACCTCCTCCATCCCTAGTCACAGATCTCTGAAGAGAAGCCTCCAGACTGGACCACACAGAGAGAGGCCCCCTGAACACTAAGACCCACTTTGCCTCTTTTCTTGCCCAGTGAGTGATTCCAGCTCACGTCCAGCAATATCTAATAGCAATAATACAAACCAAAACATATAAGAATCAACTGTGTACAAGACAAGCAGTAAGACATTTATGGAAGTTATGTGAAAATATCTAACTAGTTTCCTCCAACAATCCATAAGCATAATCACATAGTAAGCTTTATGCTTCCATGAGAGATTGAGATGGCCAAGCATTGAATTTTTTTAGAATTTGATGAGTTTCATAGATTAAAAATGAAAATACTTGAGTAAAAACTGTTTTTGTTTTCCCTGCACTTTTATTTTTAAAAAGCAATTTCAAACATTATTTTAAACTTGTTTTTAACTATTAATGATGATTATTATTTAATTATTAATATTGAGATAGCCAGGATTAGCTCCTTTAGGCAAATGTAAAAAATAAAGATTAAGAAAAACATCTAGTGATCATCCTTAATCTACCTAAGATCACAAAACCAGTTATTAGGACTTATTAAATAGAGCCTGAGTTCCAACCTAAGAAGCTGTTGGGTTCATAAAGCGATGTTTCTGTAACCTACTTAATCGTTAAGCACAATATCTTTTTAACCATTAGAGTTTAAGTATATTTTTAAGAATAAAAAAAAGTAACTTTTTGTTTTGTTTTATTAAGAATGTCTGAAAACTAACAAATCTGAACTGGTATTGATTTAAGGAAAGACAGTTTTATGAAAACCAGTCACAGGTCCTTGGAACTGCTTTCATTCACCCCCAGCAATACACAGCTGAATTAGATTTCTCTATACCATGGCTATAGTAAGCGACATGCTCTAACACAGCAAGAAAAAGCAAGAAAAATAAAAGAATCAAAAGAATAGAAGAAATAATAAATAATATTGTTGTGATTTATTTTTTAAAATCTCATTTGCCAGGTTATTTGGGCATAGTCTAATACAGAAAAAATGGGTTTATTTACTGGCCATAGTTGATTTTACTTAACACTAATTTCAAAATTTTCCCTGTAGTCATTCAAACAACATATTCATTCATCTTTTCTTCCTGCTCTTCTTCTTCCTGTTGTTTCTTTTTTAGTCTTACCTGACTGCAATTATTCTTTCCTTCCTTTCTCCCTTTAGTCCTTCCTATATTCCTTCCATGACCATTGAATGAAACAAAAAGTTGAAGAGGCAAAGTTTCATAAATTCAATTGAAAATCTTTATTTTACCATACACTTACTTTTCGAAAAATAGCAAGATTATAATAAATTATCCTTTTTTGTTTGTTTGTTTAATCTCTTTATATCTCATCGTGTGCTGAAACTTGGTATAAAGATCCATTATCAGGGGCAGGATCAGAGCCATTATATTAATTAAATAATTTATATTTTATAAATCCTTGTGCAGATGAGTTAGCCATTTGGGGACAACTGCATGCTATAGGGCTGTGTTGCATTTGGTCTATAGTCAGGCCCAAAAAACTCCCTCATACTCCCTTTATTTAGCTCTGGCACAGAGCCTTGGCTGGGGACCTCTAGCCAGCTGATCTTCATTTACACTAAACCTTTTCCTTATTGGATACATATAAAAGGGGCCTGCAGCGTCAGCTCTGGGGTTTGCCACAAATGATTCCAATTGTTCCCTTATCCAATATTCAGAGATAGGGCTCAGCCATTAGGCCCTTGAAAAGCAATATACAAACACTGGCTTCATGGACAAGATTAATAATAAGATACAGGTCTCCTTTGGATGTCATACTTGAGTGATGCAAAAAGATAGCTGTCCTTAGTCTTGTTCTCACACATTTTATAGCTAGTACATGTTTGTATTTCCTGCTTAAAGAGTGCAGGGCATAGCTGCAGCAATTCAAGACTCTGGAACTCACACAACCTGACTCTTAGCCTTGTTATCAAAAGGAGAAGTCTGCTTCTGACAAGCTACTCAGTTAAAATTAAGGAACAGGTCACAATGGTATGCCTCACTACTGGGACCCCATAATGATTATGCATCGTGACTTTCTACCACCACCACATCAAAATTACCCCACACCTTGTGTTAGAAAGACTTGTGTGTATAAAATAAAAACAACAGGAGAGTTAGGTTAATTACAGTATTACTATTACTTGAAAATGGTTGTCGATGGTGCCTGTAAAGGTAACTTGCTAACATTCCCAGTTTAAAATTAAATGATGGTAAAGATTTAATCTTTTTCAAAGAGGAGTTTTAAAAGAGCAGAAGATGAAGAAATGAATTATCTTTTCTTTTCTGAGCTGCTCACTCTGTTTTACTTGCAAAAGATATGTGCCATATTCAGGAGCAAACACTACAAATCCAATCTACACACTTTTTGCAAAGGAGGGCAGGGGAGAGAGGTGTGTGTGTGTGCGTGCGTGCGTGTGTGTGTGTGTGTGTGTGTTGTGTGTGTGTGTGTGTGTGTTTTGGGGGGGGGTGTTCTTGAAAGTTTCCAGCATATGTTTTCTTTGACAAATGAAATAATAATAGAAAGCTGTGACATTAAAAAATATATAATCCTAAGAAATGTTGATGTGACTTTTCTACATATATTTTTTTTCTTTTGTGGTAGGTGGTATAATTTTACACAACTTTTAAAAAGTGCAAGAAAGTCTATGAATAACTTCTTTCAAATCTTTATGTCAGGGGAACAACTTTTCAAAAGTTATTTTGAAGCCCAGGATTTTCTGCTCCCCACACCTAAACCCCAAACCACTTGTGAAAATTCAGTTTTTCAAACAAAGCCCAGCCCTATTACTTCCAGCTGTCTCTCTCTTGCCAAATGTACACATATTCAATCTGTAAATCAAAAGAGAAAGGAGAGAAGAATGTAGAAGTGGGACACTAAACTATAACATGTAATTTCTAAATACCTATATATTGAAAAATGTATATGTGTGCATATCAGTTAACTTTCTATAATGATTAGGGTTGTCTTGTTTTACATCTAAGTATTAAAACCATTATCCATTCTCCTTGACATACAAACACACAAAACGATATACACAATACACACACATGCACACAATATACACATATGTACAATACACACATGTACAACACACATATATACACACACTGTTTGAAGTTACATATCCTTCAAGTGCTTAAAATTACTTCTTTACAACTGACCTCATAGTATTTCTATTAACTGCTACCTAAGTTGAAGCTTAGTGCAGTGCATGTAGGAGCACAGTGACTTTACACCCTGGGCAGCCTCCACTTTAATCCCTCTAGTTGAGGAATTATCATATTCCGTTATCAACGGTGAAGCTTTCAAAATTAGGTACTCTACATGCAGTGAAGGATGGGTCACATCTCACAGGGACAAAGTAAGAGTTGGTTGGAATTTTCTTTCTGAGGCAAGTTAGTTCGGCTACAAGTGGTACTAATTGGCACCCTCACAAGTTATGACATTTGTGATCTGCTGCCAAAGGGCAAGAGACAGATGTGTAACTGCCTTTTCTTTCCTTGTTTAATATCAAACAGATGCCAAAGGAGTCATCTTCATTCTGGCCCTGACAACTTTGGGCCAGTTTAGACGATAGAGTTAACCACCTCCCCACCCCCAACTCAATTATTTTCAAGGTGGTTCTTTGAATTAGTTCAAATGTTGTGTAGAAAAAAAATAGAGAGTTGCTGGGAGAAGAGGGAAGAGATATATACTATGGCATATAATTTTGTGCAAAGAATTCTGAACTCCCATATCCTCTGATCCTTGGGCTCACTAGTCAAGTGAACAGTGTAAAGAGTAATTGATAGTGAAACATTTTGAGCTCTAGGGGGAGTTCATGGTGTCCACATATTTATTCCATTCTTGAGAAAGAGGTCATTGTGTCAAGGGTGAATCTTCTACCAGGAGAAGAAACTTATCTGATAATCTCCCTGCTTTTGACTTTTCTGGTTCTTTCTTGTTGCTTTCATTGAGATTCTGCATGCAGTGTGATTTTGTAATTGCTATCAATTCTAGTATTCCCTTTGTAGATGGCCGCATAAGATGGGGACAGAGCAACCTGCTGTTTGGGAGAGTTTCCACCCTGTCAACCTTGAAAAGTACAACATAACCAGGGAACGAGACCTGAAGTGGGATGTTTATCCTAACTCTCCCCTATTCTGAGGAAGATAGGTTATCTTCTCTTTTCCATGTTTTCTTGCTTGCTTTTTAGAGTGGGAACATCAAGAATGGAGTCTAGGAAATAGCTGGCCTCAACTCCAGCCCCTAATTGTCAGATACCAGAGAAAAGCTGAGGATCACAGGGCTTCCCAGTTCTCCAGAAAGGGCACAGGATAGGGATTTGGAGTCAATGCTATAAAGACAGTTTATTTCTCAGTAGTTCCTGTATTTACACCTTAATGACCCAGTGTACTTACTGGTGGGTAGTGAGAAATAATTCAAGGATGTGGAATCCTTTTATAGTCCTTGCAAAGATCTGACCATCAACAGTCATAGGCCCCTAAAGGAGAGAATGCTGATGTCCTATCATGGCTGAAGCTCTAACTGGCAGCCTAGAGCAAGTTTAGACTGATTTATGGAGACAATGACCAGATTTATGAGCCAACCAGATGGTGGAACAGTGGAATTCAGTAACAATGATTATCCTAACTAAATCGAATTGCTTCACATTCAGACCGAGTAACTGATGTTCTACTGATCCTACATATAGCCAAAATATTCATCTACTGTATGAAAACTAATTTTGCCTGTATTTGCGGATATAGCATATTTGACCGTAGTTACATGTCTATATATTTTTCTTCTTTCTCCCTGGTAATAGAAACAATCTGTTTCTCACCTCTCTGTCATCCACAGTGTCATGAATAGAGTAAATGACTGAAAACTATTTATTCAATAAAAGACATAGCAATTATTGTACACAAATAAAGAGGGTGCTGATCTTTTTGGCCAAATCTACCTAGTAGTTTAGGATTTGAGCAGTGTTTGGGGTCTAGAGCTGGAACTGGAAATTAAGACTTCTTCTACTTTCGTCTTTTTCAACGTGTCTTTTAGGCCTTTCCAACTTGAATTTTTTTTGTCCTACTATTGTACTAGAGGAGATGATACAATTATCAGGCCAAATAACAATAACACAGTAATTATGATAGTGATATTAATTGTAGCTTTAGTGTTATAACAGTAATAATATACTATCTGTAAAGTATTAGTCTGTGTACTTATATTCATATATTTAATCCTCATGACAATCCTATGGAAGATAGTATTTTTATCCCACAATGTACCAATTTAATGAATGAGGAAACTGGGGAAGTAAGAGCAGGCAAAGAACTCAAGGTGACATAGTTAAGAAGAGCTGGAAAATCACAAAACTCAAGATCAATAAAATTGATACCTGGAACATTTAGTATCTATAGGTTTCCATCTTGATTATTAATCCAAAAGTCCTTGATTAAGTAGGGCAAAATTTTGCAAATGACAAAGTATAAACCATGCTCAGTGTGAGACTTATGTAGAAGTCACCCAGCTAGCAAGTGAACCTAGTCATTCACCCAGCGATCACTTCTCACCACACATTCTTAACTCTTTTTGATCCTTTCTATATCTCTGACTGTAGAAAACATTCTTGTTCTCTTATGAAAAAATGATAGAATCTTAGTGAAAGATAAAAAAAAAGTAATTATTATATAAATACATGCATGCAAAACACATGCCTATCATTGAAAATATAAACCAGGATAAGTCAGCACAAGCACTTACATTTTCGAACTCTTAAATTTGAGATTTATTAAAGTTTGTGAGGATTATCTTATGTGGCTATAAAGTGTCTACTGAAAGAGACAGTAAGAAAAAGACTTTTGTAAATCATCATGAGGCATGTGACCAATGATAAGTGCTTGTTTCTGTCTAAAAATCAGATATAATTTCTTGTTATGATGCCTATCAAATTCTGTTAGCAACTTTCTGAGCCAAGCACAAGAAATAGACCTCTCATGGCAATACCATGAGTCTGTCTCCTACTTTCTTCCCATTAGCCTCAATGGAGCTGCCATTCCCACCATTAAAGCCACTATTTTAAAGCTGTTTCTGGAAACTTCCTACTACAATGCAAAGAACTTACGGAAAGATAATCAAGCAACCCAATATCAAGTAACTCATTTGCAAAACCATTTATCAGATAACTTCATCAATGCTCCAATAGAAAATAAAATATTAAAGATCAAGACAAGTGGGATGAATCAATCACTGTAGAGCATGGGGCACATGAAAATGAGCACATGTCCAGGAAGAACCTGAAGTGAAGGTCCTTGGAAAAAGCCTTGAAGAGGAGATGACATGATGAAAAAGATCACTGGTGAAGCACCTGCCAGGTGCCACCTCTTTCCATCCTATGGACCATGTTAAATTTTGTGTATGATGCAGGTATGATGGGCAGAAACATCTGAGAGCCTAAATTAAAAGCAAACAACCACAAAGCTGAATTTAATAAAGCAAACTTTTCCCAAACCCCTAGAAGTTCTGGGTCATAAAGCACATGTTGGCTAGCATTAAGACCCCTTTCTGCTTTCATTCCTAATTAATTATAGATGTTGGGTCTATAAGATCCTTTGTTAGAAATAATTAAATAATAAATGTCTATAAAGCAGTTTTCATGCTGAGCCTAATAAGAACAAACTCCACAGAAATCCAATTTAAACACTATTGCTTTTCTGAGCCAGAATTAAATTGGATTTGTGTTTCTGAACTCGTTGGCAAAAGAATCAACCATCGCATGGGTGGATTTGGCATGGTGACTGCATTTGGGGCCAGCTGCATAGATATATTGTTTGCCTCAGAAGTTGGTATTCCCCAAACATGGCCTCAGAAACAAAACATGGGACTGACTATTTTCAGATTCTTAGAGTGTCATGAAATTCTTAAAAATATGCTCCCACCAAAAATAACTTTCATTCACTTCAGTTTCAAAAAGTAATAAACAAGAGACCTCTAAGGAAAGAGTGTTCCAAAAGCAAGTAAAAAGGCTAGGATGCACCAGTTCTGTAAAGATGAGAGGATTGTTGTCAGATTATACCGATGGTACCCATGTGGTCAACAGAAGAGAGCCTTTGGAAGACAGAGATGTTAGACAGTGAGCACAAAGAGTCCTTGGATTTCATGTTATACCTTGTTTCCTCTGATTTAACATCTTTTCCATGCTAGATAACATTTAAATTCACTGAATAACAAACAAACAAAAAATAAAACTCTTTTGTGCTATTAAATGTCAGCCCAGCTTGCTAACCAGCAGTATCATTGACTTTAACTGCTAAATGGTGTTTAGAAAACAAGTGTGCAATTTAATTTTGATGTTATTTATAAAAAGTGACTGGAAAAAAATAAAGTATGTATTCATAAATGCTGTAACTGAGACAAAGATGGTCATTTTCAGGCTAAACTAAAGCAAAGATTTGCCCAAATCAGAAGCACATTGGATTGACTGGTTGGCTATGAGTGTTTTCCAAGTGAAAATACAATTGAGGAGGCATTAAAAGTGAGAGAGAAATGCCAAAGAAAGAGGAGGTAGTTAAGGAGAAAATAGAGAAATCAGATATTGGAAAACAGCATAAAAATTTCTTTTTCAAAGCAGAGAAGAGCATCCTATTCCACAGAACTATTGATACAATTGCTAAGCATTGTCCTTTATCAAAAGGAAAGAAAAGTTGGTGTTCAGCTTTCTTATGATCATTTTTTCCAGAACTGATTGGATCATTTTTCCAGCATCACTGATCTTCCACACATTCCCTGCTTAATTTCTTTGCACAAACCAGAAGCAGTAAGTCTTTCCTCAGAATGTAAATACTAATTTCCCTTTGTTTACTAATGGTCACATCGAGTAAGCAGAGAAAACAATTTTAAGGTAAGTTATTGCTTTACAATATTAATTTTTGTTATCTATATTTAACAGTGAATCATCATTCTTAAATAATCATGTGTGTTTCATAGCATGTAATGGAGACGGAAAACATATACATATAGTAGCCCTCCCTTATCCACAGGGGATACCAATGAATGCCTGAAATCACAGATAACACCAAATTTTGTATATACTACATTTCTTTCCAAACATATTTACCTATGATAAAGTTCAATTTATAAATTAGGCACAGTAAAAGATTAAGAACAAACACTAATAATAAAATAGAACAATTATATAACATACTATAATATCAGTTATATGAATGTGGTCTCTTATTGCACTGTACTCACCCTTCTTCTTGTGATGATGGACGATGATGCAATGCTTATATGATGAGATGAAGTGATGTAAATGTCACAGACATTGTAATGCAGCATTAGACTGCTAGAGTCATGGGCTGCATAACGACTTTTCAATCAAAGACAGACCGTATATACAGTGTTCCCATAAGATTATAATGGAGCTGAAAAATTCCTATCACTTAGTAAATCATAGCCTTCATAGTACCACATTAATGTTGTGTTGTTTATTCACAGTACTGCTATCAGCCATAAATGCCTGGGGGACACTCACCTGGTCTCCCATGACCTTCCCACAGACATCTCCCCTTCCCAAACCAATGTTACAACTGGACCAACCTTTGTGGTTCTTATTAGGATTCCAAAACATCATTCAGCAATAACCTTTAGGGAACTTAGAAGAATAAAAGAGTTTATTACTTATAGGACCTGGAGCCAGAATATACATGGGATGCCAGGCCACACATAGGGAAGACACAGAAGGAGAGTGGTGGGGCCAGGTGGGGAGAGAGGGAGACAGACAGACAGAAAGCAAGTGCCAGTGTACATGTGAGCAAGCACACGCAGGTCTGGGTTTCTGCTTTTGTTGGGGTCCAGGGTAGGGGCCTAGAGTTTCATGGGCTTGCTCTTTATTGGTAAATTTAAAACATAAGAGTGGAATTTAAAGCACAGGAAGAGAACAAAACCAAGTAATCCAGATGATCGGTTATAAAAGTCAACCAAGATCTCTAAAACAAAGGAGCTTCAGTTGGAGAAAGAGGTCTGGCTCTTTACTTAATCCTGTGGCTAGCAATGTTTGTATTGAGATAGCCAGCTTTGAAGTGGATATCTGTTTGAAGTAGATGCCTAAGCAGTCAAGGCTTAACTCAGGCACTTCGGTTACCAAAAAATAAAACAATTTAAAAAGCTAACTGGCAGGACTTATGCTACAATTACTTATGTGTTGTTTGTGGAATCTACTGCATCGCCAATCTTATAAAAGCATAGCGTGTACAATTGCAGTAGTATCGTGTACCATCTAGGTTTTTGTAAATACACTCTAAGATGTTCTCACAATGACAAAATCACCAAACGAAGTATTGCTCAGAACACATCCCCACCGTTAGGCAGTGCGTGACTGTATATGGGTTACATGAACACAAACACTGGAATATCATGACAATTGACCTGATAACCAAGATGGCTACGAAGTGACTAAAACTGGGGGGATATACTGGATAAAGGGATGATTCACATCTCAGAGGGGATGTGGGGAGACAGAGTGATATGTCGTCATGCTTCTCAGAACACTATGCAATTTAAAACTTATGTCTTATTTATTTCTGGCATTTTTCAGTTAATATTTTTGGATCTCAATTGATAATTGGTAATTGAAACTGCAGAAAGTGGATAAGGTGGTACTACTGTACCATAATTAAGGATTATAAAATATGCTTAACAATTTTAGAAACAAACCCATTGCTCAAATTTATGTAACATCTTTAGATGCATTATGGAAGGTGTTCTTAAAAAGGAACAGATATTCTTAAACAACTTTGTAATAATATACAGTTGGATTTACTTCCAAGCTATTGGGGACATTGTGGCTTCCTCTCCCAATATCTATTCTACCCCATTCTTACTTGGTAGCAACCATGAAACCAAACTTTTTCTGACTCCATCTTCAGCTCAAATAATAGGTCCAAATAATAGGTCCTAATTTGTCTAAGTCAGTCAAGTAATCCTCTCTCTCTTAACACAGAGATTGGTTGAGGAGTCCCAGGCCTAATCCAATTAGTACATACCATCCCAATGACTTCTGTAGTTGGTTCAAGAGTGGACAGTCATGGCATAACTGAGGACTTTAACTGGGATCTGAGAAGTAGATGTTCTCTCTCCTTGGTGATGAGATTTTACTCTGTGAGGCTTGGAAGAGCTGCTGCCATTTGATACCCTGAGGTAAGCCAAACTCTTAGAGCAGAGAGTAAGAAACGGAAGTAGCCCTAGACACATTCTTGAACCCTAAATCAAACTATTCCTAAGTTGTTCTACCTCTGAACTATCCAGTTACTTGAGTCAATAAATTATCTCTGTTACATAAGCCACTTAAATTAGGTTTTCTCTTTATGGACTATTTTATAAATACTTTTAATAGGATACATTTAAATAAGTTTCTAATCCCTTTAGGACATTCTCCACCCCACCCCCCTTATCTCCCAGTGGAACAATGTTATCCCTTCAATGGGCTTGTCGAGGAATTAAGTTTAAGAAGAGTCACTTTTCCACTCACTCACTCATTCATTCATTCAATCATTCATTCAACCATTCATTCATTTATCTAGTTATTCCTTCATTAAGTCAGCATTTGCTGAATATATTCTATATGTGTCAAGCACCTTTGCATAAAGAAGATAGCAATGAAAATACATGACAAAGTTTCTGATACAATCCTATAACAAAATGAACAAAGAAATGATTCTAGAGTTTGTTAGATATTAAAGCTATCATGATAATCAAAGGCGATAGGGAATACAGACAAACTATGAGGTTGATAGGAAGTATGAGAAACTATTATATAGAATGGTTAGGGAGGTTTTCACAATAATATGTTGGCATAGAGATGAGAAGGAAATGAGGAGTCCAGCCAGGCAACGATGAGGGTGAGGGAAAACATTTCAGGAACAGATGGAGGAAGCCCAAAGTGCTGTGAAATCTGTGCTAGACACATTCAAGCAATAACGAGGGGCTTGTTGCTGGAACTCCTATAGAGAGATATGGTGCCTGTCAAATACTATGACCAATCCATCACCAAACCTTATTAAATCAACCACCTAAAATCATTTTAATCCATTTCTTCTTTTTTATTCCTGAAGCCATAGCTCATTTCTTCATTAATTTCTTGGTGGCCACTATCTCCTCAATGCACCTTCCTACCTGAGCCTTATACCTCTGCTATCATCCTTCACAGTTATCCAAGAACAATCTATAAATATATGCAAGTGCCAAGAGAGTCCCCAGTTAAAATTTTCTATTGTCTCTTCAATACTTACATCAGTGACTTCAAAACTTTTATTGAACTTAAAACCCTATCAGTAAAAGCACTTAGCATGTAACTCTCATGCAAATTATATACCAGTGTTATTGTATATATGTATATAAAACAGGTATATTGTATTTATAATATATATATATTACAAGTACTATTATGTATATAATATATACATATATGTAATATAAGCTTTATCAAAAATTGAAACCAAAATACATAAAAAATAAATATAAATCTTAATATTATATTCTTATGTATCATTACACGCATCCTAATGTAGAGACTGCTGATTCTTTAATGTGGTGTGTTTCACAGCCCCTTGCTAATTCTGCCATGTCTTCTTTTGTCTCACATTTACAGTATAATAAAACCAAACTGTTTATAGCTCCCTATACACAACCATCTTTGTTTCTTGCTTCTGTGCCTTTGTTCAAGCTGTTCCTTCCACTTGTCATTTTCTCTTTTCATTCTACCTTTCTCTTTAACCTTTTAGAGTCTACTTAGCCAGCATATATTCCATATATAATTCCATGACAGTTGTACCTCAAGGTGGGTGAGGAGAACTTAATTTCCAATTTCCATAGCACTTCTGTCACATTCCTTTACTACATTATAGTTTCATAAACTGTTCTGAGTCTAGTTCCTGTTGGTTTTTGAATTTCTTGAAGGCAAAAGTAGTGTCCATTTCATCTACATATCATCAGTACTCAGGACAGCATTTGGTAAAGAACAGGCACTCACGAAATATTTTGGGGAGGCGGGAAGAAGATAAATGAATAAATGATACCATAAAAGGAAAGGCAATATGGTAAGATAAAAGAGACACAGTATGGGTCTGGACCTGGACTGCCTGGGTTCTAAAACTGGCTCTACCATGTTCTTAATGTGTAATCTTAGCCAGGTGCCTTAATTTCTCAAAGCCTCAGCTGCCTTATCTGTGAAATAGGGGTCATATATTAATACATAGTTCGTAGCATTGTTTTCAATATTAAAGGAGCTAATATATGAAGACTGAAGCACAAACTACCATTTTAGTATATTTTAGCTACTCCCTATCAATAAAGGCAAAAACTCTTTCCTTGCTATTTATGATAGAGATTCAGTTTAGAGCTCCTCAGAGAGTTTAGTTACTGTTGAAGGTAATCTGTAATCTCATTGTTAGACTAGTGTAGGTCCTGACCACAGATTTTTTAGACAATACACTAGTATATTCGCCATGAGTTAATATGTGATAATTCCAAATTCATCGTCGAGCTACCTCGAGGGTGTGCTGAAAGAAATAAGTGAATAATAAGATGAGCCTAAGAGCTCAGAAACATGGGGAAGTCCGATCTGATTCGTACAAGAAATGCTGAGGAGGAGGAGCAGGAGGAGTGAGGTAGTATAAACCTAGCGCCATTAAAAAAAATGTTGTAATTTGTATAATATGGGTTTATGAACAGCAAATAATACTTCTGAAAGCCTTCCTACCATTATATGGTATGTGTGTGTGATTTTAAAATTAGCTTGCCTGCTAAGTTACCTCAATTCAACAGAGTGTAACTAAGCCAAAAGGGTGAGTGCAATGCACTAAATATATTTTCCTTGAAAATATAGGCCTAACCATGCATTTAGCCTGCCTTTAATACCACATATTATATATTTACATGCTTTGCCTTATTACTTCCAGCTTACTTAAATTCCAACTAAATTCAACTAAGTCAAAATATAATAATGATGTGTATTCAATAAGGTTTTTCAGAGATTTAACAGGCGAAGCCAGGTAAGACCATCGGAGCCGTTCACCTTACATTTTGAGAGACATTTCCTTAGGGAACTCATGCGGTTTCTACCCACCTACTTTATCCCTGATAAAAACAAAAACAAAAACAAAAACAAAAAACAAAAAACCATTATTTATTATTTATTATTTTTGGTCCCTAAAATACCTATTTATTTATTTATTTAATATTTATATTTATTTATTTTATGGTAACATTGGTTAACAAAATCCAATAAGTTTCAGCTGTACACTTTAACAATAAGGCATATATATATATATATATATATATATATATATATATATATAGTGTGCTCACCTCCCATAGTTAGGTTTCTTTCTGTCACCACATATTTGATCCCTTTTACCCCATCTACTTCCCCCCTCTTCCCACCCCCCTACCCTCTGGTAAACACTAGTCTATCATCCATGTCCATGAGTTTCTGTTCATTTGTCCTGTTCGTTTGTTGTGTTTAGGTTTATATCCCACATACAAGTGATATCTTTTTTAAAAGAGAGAATCCATGATATTTGTCTTTCCTCTGCCAGATTTTTCTTGTTTTTCTGTTTTAAAAATTTCAAGAGTAGAGTATTCCTATACAGGTGAGGCAGTGAGCTTTTCTGAGTTTTCAGAGAAAATGATTAGTTATACAGAGACAACTCCTTAATACATTTCTTCAGGCCACCTTCAACCTATATCTTACCACCCTAGAATTCTGAGGAATGTTCAGATAATTGGAGAAAAAACATGGTAGACAACATTATCCTGAAACAATGTCTAGATAGTTTCTGGGACAGATAAGCAAAATGAAAATTCCACATTCATCTCTGCAATGAATGGGGGGTGTAAGAATCTATAATGACATGGTGACTCCCCTGGCTCAGTCACTGTCTGTAAGTTCACTCAAATAGGAGGCGACTATCCACCATTCTAGTGTAGCAGCTGCTGGATGGTTCAGGTAAGATACACAGATGGTCAAAGTCAAATCTCTGGTGAGCAATTTCCATCCTAAGGGATTTAAAGTCCCACCTTGAGCCAAGAAGAGAATCTGGTATAGCACTCCCAGAAGAAATTCAGGGTCTTTCCTGACTGAATGTCAGCCTCTCTCTTGCCTTTCTTACATGGACAGGACGAAAACATTCCAAGACAGAGAAACTGGGTCTGTGGCCAGATCAGCAGACAAATATAGGTTGTCAAGCCTCAGGCACAGGAAATAAGATAGGAAGAGCAGAATTTACCTAATAAATAAATAAATAAATAAATAAGGAACAAACTTCCCTCCAGCTCAAAGATAATCACTTATTTTGAGTCATCGAAACGTACTTTAAACATGATTATGTTGGAAAAAGTAGAGATAAAATCATCAAAGGCAAAGTGGTTCTTGAAGAAGAGAAAGCTTGTCATAAGGATGAACTTTGGAGTCAAATTCTGGGTGTACTTGGAAAAATTACTTACTCTCTCTAAGACTGATTACCCCGTCTGACGTGGGATCAATTGTGAGAGTTGAATGAACTAATTCTTATAAAAATAAAACATTCAGTAGAGTAATGAATAAAATAAAATTTCAATAAAAACTATTATTATAGTAGTATCAAAATTAGGGAGTATTTATGTGAGATAAGAGAAGGAGAGGGGCTATTGAGTGAAAGGTGAATGCAGGCACCATACAATGTCTATCTGACAATTAACAGGGTCCTCCCTGGACTCTGGGAATATGCTGAATAAATTAGACTTGAACCCTAGCTTTACAATCCACCAAGGGTCACCCGAGAAGGATTTGTAGAACAATCATATTAGGGGAGATTTAGATGCTTTTGGGGAGAATATAATGATGTTAGACCTGAGTTTCTTGGTCTGTATCTCAGCTCTGTAATCTATTAGCTGTGTGACTTTGTGAGAGTTACTTTCGCTCTGTTAGATATAATGGGGATACAGTACAAAGGGCTAGTTTCTTCCCCCCTCAGAAACAGAATTCCACATTTGTTGTAGGAAAGCATGTAGTTGCCCTAAGATTACTTTTGTCAGCTTGTTTTACAAGTAGGTATAGTATGTGTCTATATTCTGACAATAGAAACTTAATACAAAATATTGTGGGAACTATTATGAAACTTCTTAAAGAAACTAAGGCATTCACTTTTTTATTCCTTCTCTCATCAACTTGCTTAGAAACAGAAGTGATGGCTGGCCCCTAGCAGTCATGTTGAACATGAAAATGGTAGAGCGGATGACAAATAGAACTACTGTAATAATTCTGAAAATCTTTTACATGAGAGCAACAAAAATTCCTACCTTGAGGCCACTGCTATTGAGATTTTCTGTCACATGCAACCAAACCTAAGTTTCAACTACGGCAAATATAGTAATAATGTGTATCTAATAAGGTTTTTGCAGTGATTTAACAGGCTAAGCCAGGTAAGGAGCTAGCACATAGTCTGCTTTAATATATTCATAAAATCATTCATTCATTAAATATTTATCATA
Organism: Rousettus aegyptiacus; assembly: GCF_014176215.1. Lineage (NCBI taxonomy): Eukaryota > Metazoa > Chordata > Mammalia > Chiroptera > Pteropodidae > Rousettus > Rousettus aegyptiacus. The sequence goes on along the minus strand of NW_023416287.1, from coordinate 32,683,546 downwards.
CATATTCTGTTCCAAACCTTCTCCTCAGAATTGAATAGGCAATGGTCAATAAGACTGTAAGGTCAGCTCCGTTAAGAGATCACATTCCGGGGAAGAGACATATGTTAAACATGCAATGAAATAAATCAGTCTGCCAGAAAATGGTACCCCATAGAAGAAAATTAATGGAATTTTAGGGTAGAAAGTAGTGTAATGAGAGAGGGTGCTTTATGGTGATTAAAGATGATCTTTTTGAGAAAATGGCATTTCAAGTACATCAGAATAAGCAGGAGAGAATCAGATATAGATTTTGGAGGAAGCACAATGCAGGTGGAGAAAAGGGTAAGTTGGAAGGCACTGAAGCAGGAAGACATCTAGGATTGGATCAGAAGTCTTTCTGGCCACAGCCTCAAGAACAAGGTTGAAGGTAGGAGATGAGATTGAGGTAGGCACAGGACAAATCATATAGAACCCTGAAAAACTGGTAGAAGAGGTACCCATAAACATAAATGATGAGAGTAAAAACTAAAATCCAAGTCACCCCAAAATCCATGAATGTAATTAAGCACTGCCACATGTTACTATACTTATTTCTTGCAGTATTAAGAAACTTCTTCTACATTTAAAGCTAAGTGGATAAATATCTCAACAAGATGTCCAATCGGTATCAAGGTATAGGTCCATGTGTGGTTGGAGCTAATGAAGCAGTCCCTTATCCCTCAAGCTCCAGCTGCTGCAGGATATCCAAGGCAAAGAGTTGAAATGCAAAGGATGTCTTGTACTATGAGCCCAAACGAATGTCATGTATGTGTGGGAATGGGTTAGGATACATTGATTCAGAGAAAAAAGTGGAGACAACAGAGTACACACACACACGCGCACACACACACACACACACACACAGAAAGGATAGGTTGGAGATCTTACAATCTTACAGAGCCCAGCAGTTGCTCTGGGAAGAAATATTCTGGCACAGAGAGAATCACTTATATTTTTATTTTGTTTTGTTTGTTTGTTGTGGGAGTATGTGTAGTGTGTGTGTGTGTGTGTGTGTGTGTGTGTGTGTGAGAGAGAGAGAGAGAGAGAGAGAGAGAGAGAGAGAGAGAGAGAGAGAGAGAGAAGAAGAAGAAGAAGAAGAAGAGAGAGAGAGAGACGGACACAGGCACATAATTACCTCTTCCTTTCCTTCTTTATTTTAGTCTAACTACAAATTAGAGAGAAAAACAACTTAATGATGTGATATTTTGCTTTGAAGGGGCACAGATATTCTTTACCTGGGGAAATTGATACTGTACCATTAAGAACACTCACAGAAGGTTGAATCCACAAACCATCTAATAGGAAAAGTTAAGAATAATGAGAATAAGAAAGAGTTGCTGGGATCGATTCCAGATCTGCTTGCTTTATGATGCTTGTAATTGTTTGTTCAAGGATTCCTGTATAGATGTTTTTCCATAATACTATCTCTCCTTTCTAATATAAATGAAAACAGAATGCTAGACTATTGCCATTGTCACCTCTGCTATTTGGAAATGAGCTGCTCTGATTTGAAAATTTCTATTATTTTGTGGCTCACATGATCACCAGATAGGGAATCTTTTGTAAGCTTGGGAGACCTTGCCTTTCTTTATGCTCTTCTTTACTGTCTCCCTACGAATACTGAGTAGACAAGAAAAAAAAAATAAGTTTTCCAAAATTGTCTCTAGAATCTTAAGGCTTCTTAACTCAAAAGGCACTGTTGCAGCCAAGCCAGCTTTGGGCCATTTAGAAATGGGGAGATTTTGAAATGTGTGTGTGTGTGTGTGTGTGTGTGTGTGTGTGTGTGTGTGTGTGATACATCAATGTGAGTCCTACTGTTTTATGACTCAATGATTTTTTTTTAAGGATTTTAGTGAGGAAAAAATACATGGAAGAAATTTTCATTTGACAGTGGCTAGGGCTGTTATTGGCAAGGAGACAAAAGAAATCTTTGGCAATATAATAAAACTTAAATGCTTAAATGTTATATATTTTTCCTCCATCCAGCCTAATAATGTATTCACTGAAATTAACTCCAAAAAAATATTAGTCTCTTGGGAAACAGCAAAGAAGTGTTGAGAGTTTTGTCTGTCAAAACCCAAATGCACACTCCATAATCTATCTTTTTGTTTGTACATCCTCCCCATCAATAATGGAGCCCTTGTTGCTTTACATATCAGATTCCATAGATGGAAACAGAGCATATCTTTCTACATCATGACAATAGGCACACGAGTCTATGAAGATCATGGAATCTCCAGAAATTTGGCAAGGCATGAATTTCCACAGAGACATGGATCTCCCTCCAGTTCTTCATATTCCTTCCATTAATCTGTACAATTCATTCTCACCTGACTTTGCTGCATCTATTGTTTTAATGCCAACACATTCTGCTCTAGTCTGACTCAAAATAACACTAAGTCCCAAAGTACTGAGATGTAAGAGCAGAGATCTGCTCTTACTGAATAGAAGAAAAAGAAAGAATGAGAAAAAGTAAGAGTGAGGAGAGAGTAGGCATACTGATCAAAGGAGCTTGAGTTTTAAGTGGAGTAATAGTACTTTTAATGAAATGGGGAAAGACCCTCTGCAAGCCCCCACAATTAGCCTCTCTAATAAATTCTTTTATTTTCAATATAACTGCTCTGGCTGGTTTGCTTATTTGTAAAATAATAATGTGTACAGCTATCAGGTTGTCTTGCCCATTGGACTGAAGGAAATGAAGCAAGTCTAAAATGTGAGACTTAAGTGAACTTAAAAGGTAAACTTCCAACGAGTCCACTTGTGGGTAGGCTTTGGGTTTGTCTTCTAGGGAGCAGGGCCTCTGCTTATCTAGCTCCACAAGACTGCAGGCCCAGCAGGACAGCCCTGTTTACATGTGGGACTTGGAAGCCTTCTGGGAAAAAGCCTTCCTAAGGGAAGAGAATGGAGCCTCTCGAGCCTTGTGAAAAAAAAATTGATGGGAAGGGTAGTTCTGAGTACAATATAACGTCTGTCCTTCAAGGGTCCCTTCAATACATGCTTAGGATGGAGGAATGCTGTAAGAAAGAGTGAGGGGGCAAGAAAACTAGAAAGTCACTTGGCTATGTTCTCTGCATGGGTGTGTTGCCTTGTACCTTGTGTAATGGCTGGTAGAACAAAGGTGCTGGGGAGCCTCCGGATTTGCTGTGGCAGCAGGACACGCACACAGGGCTGGAGACACTGCCATCCGTCCCCCAAGAGCAGAGAAGTCATCTAAGCATCCCACTTGGCCACCTTCCAACCTCTCCTCAACTCTGTCACAATGTTTCTATGCACATTTCACTGCCTCTGTCTCTCTCTCCATCTTTCTCATTACCTGCCACCGTCTGTCTCTCTCACCACCCTCTCTTCTTTTTATCTCCCTGTCGCTGTCTCACTCACTATTTCTGTCTCTTATTGCATCTGTATCCGTCTCACTCTTGCTCTGCCTCTCTCTCCCTCATCATTTACTCCTCTCTTTTACCCCCTGTCACCATCTCTCTTCCTGCCCCCTCTCTCTTCCCTTTTACTATCTATTTCTCTCTCTAACAGGCTGCTGGGGGTGGACAGGAGCCTTGAGGTTCCACTGAATAAACATGGCTGAAGGGGCACTACCTCCTAGGAGTACTGTCAGAGAAGGGGAGCATAGGCTGGAGAGAGACCCCCAAATCTAACTATGGCAGGTCTATCATTAGTGAGGAGTATATGCCTGTGATAACTCAGATTTGTGCTTGGCTCTGAGTGCATGGAGCATTGTTGCAGCATCTTTGCAGATGGCTCCTCAAGGTCAGAAGTTTCCTACACTGGGGTGGGGGCTAGGGAGAGTAGAAAGTGGGAACACTGGGCAGTCACAAGACACAAGTGACTTCAGATTTCAGAGAAAAGATACTGATGTGCTTTCATCTAATTACCTTCTCACAGAGTCTTGAAATTTTCTAGGATTAAGTGATAACAGTTGTGAGCTGCTCTGGTTATGAGTTCTTCCATCTGTCCCAACCTTCCCTACCCTCTCATTTTCCTCCGAAATATTTTCTTTGCATATAATTCAAATCCCTATCAGATTTAGTCTTTATTGTATTTTTTATTATTCATTCAGTAGCGCATCAGCCCTTCTTCAGTGGGAGGTTTCCTTTGAAGTTGAGCTTTCTCAGAAAGGGCTCCTTTGTATCGGTGTTCCTGTCACCATGCCCAGAATTCATCTATACGGCAGCCAGAGACAAGGCCTGAACCTCCTCACTTATGCCTTTCTGAAATCCCAAATGTCTTCCAGCGGTGCCTTCCAGAAAGCATTTATCTGGGATCTTTTAGGGAAGAAAAAAAAATGATACACCCAAATCGCTGAGATTGTCAACCAGCTGTCCGCTCACACCCTGCTGACTTGAGAGTATTTAAACCTGGTCTTTGCTGGAATTGAGAATTTCTAAATAATCATTAAAATGTCCTCACTGGCCCGTAATTCATATGCTCTTTACTAACTCTTGAACCATGAAAAGTTAACCACCTGGCCCCTTTGCCCCAGTCAGCATGCTATTCTCTCCCATATAATTATCGGCTCTTAAATAGAATTCTGATTTTGTAGTGTTCTACTATCATATGAATTCAATAGCACTGGGCCATGGTGGTTATTGTTAGTAATCTGTATTGGTCAAAAGGAGAATCTAGGAACTTAATTAAGTTCCTGGAGACCCCTCAGCAAGTCAATACCCAAGACAAAGAAGGTCCAGTGCCCTCAGCTCTGAACCACAGTGCCCCCCTCCATGATGATTGCTGGCCTTGTCTAATGACCTGGAATTCTTTTCTGATGTAGATAGAAATTAGGCCCTATGACTTTCACCTTCTGTTAATATTTTTAGCTTTTAAAAAGCAGTTATTTCTTTTCCACTCCAAGCACTCTTATATTTGGTACGCTTGAGTGAGTGGTGCGCCCTGTTAGGGGAAACAAAAATTGGCTTCTATTTCTGTTAAGATATTTTTATTTCTCCCTCTCCTGGAAAGAACGAAAACATACAGAGCATTGGCAGGAGGGAAGAAAGTAACGGAGCCTGAAGCTGCCGTGTTTCTATGTTGAATGCAGCTCCATTTCCCTGATACCAAGGAGTTTTTCACGCCGGAGCCAGATTCTTCATGTTTGTTTTGTAGCCAGGTGGTGTGAAAGAATGTGCAGTTCATTCCAAGGGCACTCGGACAGAGTGTGTGCTTTAATCCAAGGGGTACAAACCTATAAAAAACATTTGGGCCTTCCTAATACTTTCCTTTCACTAAAGAGTATAACCCACAGCATGGTCTTTAACTACATTAGAGCATAATAAATCTAATAAGAAAATAGCCAAAGTAAGCCAAGACTTTATGTAAACTTCAGTTACTTATTAGGCAAAGGTAGAAAGATAAGCAACAAGAATTTTCTTGTTTAGAACTTTAAAAATAATGAATGAGACTTCTGACTGATATTGAGGTAAAGAATCCCCAGAACTTTAGCTCCCCAATCTTTTTCTCATCCTGTATGTATGAAGGAGACAGGAAGGTACCGATCCCTAATCTGACCTTGGCCCATGCTCCCCATTCCTTTCTTTACTGTTCACCAATGCTGTGAACCTGCATTATGTCCCTATTCTCAAAAGTACATAAGCTGCTTGAACATTTTGAGATGAGCACCTTAAAAAATTTAGACTCTGTCCCAAGGAATGGGAAAGCCAGTCTGAGACAACCCACTGGCCAGGTCAAATGGTGCTGACAGTTTGTCACCAGGTTCCTGGGTTTCCTTGGTTCTTAAGACTTTAGAGTGAGAGGCCCAGGGCACTTCCTCCCACTGAACTATTGGGGAGCTGCAATGTCAACCGCCGTGTAGTTAATATGAATAAGTAAATTAATCTACTTTACCTGAATTAAATTTTTTGATTTCACACTTTCCCCTATGAAGTAGATACTATTTTTTTCTTTCATTTTACAGGTGGAAAAAGTGAAGTACAGAAGTAAAATAATATAGAAAATAAATGGCACAGCTAGCATTTAAATCTAAACTGGCTGCCTCCAGGTCATGTGTTAGAAAGGAAACAAGCAGCCCCTTCCTGGGAAGCACACTTTACACTCCTAGGTAAGGAAGGCATTCTCACAGTCTGTGGAGCTGCATCCACCTGCTGCACCTGTGTTTAACAGCCAGCACACCTTGCACAGGACTCCACTGCTGGAGCTGCTTCCTGGAGCAGCCCCATTCATCCCAGGCAGTTCTTTCTAGAAACCCCTTTTACCTCCTTATTACTTCTATTTTAGTTTTAGTACTTGCCTCCTGCCTCATCCATGTGACAACTCATTCCCTTCTGTTTGGCCCCCAGAGTCCAGGCAAAACATGTTTAGTACTTTTATCTCTATATCTTATGACCCCCATGTTGGGTCTTCTCACAAGCTGATCACACTCTCACATCTGAAAAGGGCAGTGCTCTCGGCCCCGGCAACTGTCTTCCAGATCCTCGGTTGGCAAAGGGAAGAGTAGCACACTTCCTGCCCTATCGCCCTCCTCCTGTCTTGTCTATTGTTTTAAATTAGTCCACAAATGCTGAAAAACCCCACCAAAGATTCACTTTGTCTTTCCAGAATCTACTTCTGCCACTGAAAGGCTTAGGGAAAAAAAATCTTTCTGAAAAGCACACAAACATCAAGGGGATCTGAAACATAAAACCCAGCCTATCCAGGCAAAAATTTTCCCCTCCGTGTTCTGATGAGGAATACAAAAAATGAATGGATGAATAAAATGGGCTAAAGAATTGCTTCTACTCTACATCTATGTATCCCAGGTGTGGCCACAGTGGTGTTGGCTGATGTGGGGTTGCTTCAGTGATACAGCTATTCCAACAAGTTGTCAAGGGTGCTGTATCTTATCCGATTCACCAATCATGTGCTCTCATGTTCTTTTAAGTCAGTGGCATTATAAATCTTATATTTAGGTTTTGTAAATTGCTCCTGCCCTTGAAGATTTCCCAAATTTTTTATAGAGATATATTAAAATTTCTGCCCTTCGTATAATAGTTTTGCATACAAAGGAACCCCAATTCAAATATTGGCTCTGTCATTCCCTGGCTTTGTGACCCTGTAAAGTTACCCAATTTCATGAGACTCCATTTGCCTTGCATTTAGTAGGTTCTCAATTAATTGTAACTCTTTTGGTTTCTGTAGTTGTTATTACCATTTTTTTTTTTATCAGTCAAGTTTGATTGCAGGCAATAGAAACCTAGTATTTCAAGCACGACGGTATTCAGTGAAGGAGATTAGTTTCTTGCAAAAAAAATAAAAAAAAACTAGAAGGGATTAGGAGAGAGACACAAAACTGTAGGTGCTAAAGCTTTTGCTGTTGTTCCCATGACTGTTTCCAAATGCTCATCAGACCAAGTCTGACAGCCGCAACTATCTCAAAACACTCATTTCTGCATCAATCTTCAACAGCGGAAACAGCACCAAGAAGTTGGCTTCTGCCTCAGTTGTTTTCAGATTTCATTCAAGTGTATCTAATTGTCAGAACACATTTTGCATCCATAACCCTAGCTTAAAGTAGTCTGAAAAGTTGTTTTTTAACTCTCAAGTCTGAATGGCACAATAAATCACATAGAAAAAGGTAGAAATGGATGCTGAGTGCTAACTGACAATATACATCATGTTACTCCAAGCCACCATCTCTACCATCAATAGAGCATATCCTCGGTAGCATTATCACAGCTATGGGGACAATTTGGTACAGAGTTTATAGCAATTTTAACCCCCATAAGGTAACTGATTTGGGTTTCTGATACTGCAAACTGTAACCACATATGGAGATTTTCTTTGTTTGACACTAATTGGACCACATGGAATCAAATGCTCAATCTTTCCAGGTTAACATTCTAATTCGAATAACAGAGTTTACCAGCCCTGAGTACAGAGTCACTTTCAGAATTAAATCAAACACAGGAGTTCAGACTAAAGAAGTTTTATGAATAATATATAAATACTTTCTTATTAAATATATTATTTGGTGCTCAAATCACAGTTCACAGAGGAAATCAACTCGTAGATCTATTCTTTATGTTAGGTATATGAACTCACACCCTATGAATCTCCATTGTCCACATCAATACTACATTATGCCAAATGGGAGATCATAGATAAGTGGAATCACAAGTAATTCCAATTGCTATTTTATCTTCTTCTCTAAGTGTTCAAGGAACTAGGAAATGCATAAATGACATTCTATGTGTCTGTTGATCCTTTGTTCTCTCTGCTCCTTGACTGGCCTAAAAAACAATCCATTGGTAATAAGTAAGCAGAGAAGAAAAAAATGTAATAGATATTAAGTTGGCAAAAGATAAAACAATATGTGCTCATGGAACAGAGAAACTAAGAGGCATGAAATGAAATGAATCCTCTGAGTTTAGTAAATAGGAGCAATATCATTGAATACTGACTCATCAAACATGCTCAAGAAGTTAAACTCTTTCTTGCAAAGAGTTATGCAAAACCATTTACAGTGTAAATATTCCTAAACCATTTGTATGTAGACAAACATCTAATTTCATATTTTGCTATACAAAGTAATAAGAAATAAACATTCATTTAAAATACTATTAACTTAATTATGGTAATAGATTCAGAGTAAACCCAGAAAATTATAGGCTGTTAATATTAGCTAGTTAAATTTTAAAATAACATGTTGACTATTAATAGCAATGTAGCCCTGGTAATAACTAGATCATGCCAGAGGAATAGTAAATATGTGTGAAATAATCCAAAGAAAATTCAAGAAATGCTGCTACAATGACTAATGAGACTTGTCATGGATAAAACAACTCTACCTCACTAGATGAATTAATCAAAATACCTGTTGTCTGTTAATATGTCCCCTTAAGATAAAAGCCAAATCAAAGACCAAGGTTACACTTTGGCATCATGTCAGAAATTTTCCACTTCTGGGAATAAACTTGCTATTTCCCACTTGTCACACTAATGAAGTCCCACAGGGAGATTCACGCTCATCTGCAATCATTATTTACATTTCCACTGGAACGTAGCTGTTTTCTTACTTATGGCATTTGCCTTAAGACTCAGTTTTGGAAATTTAAAAACACAGTGAAGTGAGCTACATAGTGACCTTTGTAGTCATTTTCATCTCATAATTTTGTCCCTTTCAATATAACTTTCAAATCAAAGAAACTAGTCACCTTTATTTCAACACATCAATACTTCTTCAAATGGGAGAAGAAAAATAAATTATATAAATGCAATATCCACAAAGTTATCAGTGATATGTAAATTAGAAATCACAGAGTAAATTGAAAGTAAGGTTAGTGGTTAAATCACATCTGCCTTTGAAACCTGTAATTCATTTAAACAATAAAAAGCAAAGTTGTGGGGGCCTCTCTAAGTAAGTAGGTAGGTATGAATATGAAAAGAATCAGTGGAAGGAATAAAGGAAAGAAGAGAGGGAGGTAAGGAAGGAGAAAGGAAGGAAGAAAAGAAAGAAGGAAGGAAAGAAGGAAGGAAGGAAGGAAGGAAGGAAGGAAGGAAGGAAGGAAGGAAGGAAGGGAAGGAGGGAGGGAGAAAGAAAAGAAGGAAGGAGAGACAAATAATTGTGTTGGTTTATGCTGGACCGTTACTAAAACAGTCCGCATTCATAGATGCTGGTTACACCCATGAAAACTTGAGTTATTACAGCAGTGTAGAAAACTCTTCATAACTGGGTTCTTTCCTACAACCCTTGTTATGCACTCTTCCCTTTGCCCTTAAAGTTTCAAAAATACCAACCATTTGCTACTTTATATTGAAAATTTCTCTGTAAAATATTCACTAGTCCCCTTCTCTCCCCCCGCCCCCCCCCACCTTTTTTTTGTATGTTTCTTGCTTTGGACCAATTTCTTATTTTGCACATATTGCCTCTTGGAATACTCAGAATAGGCCAGATTTTTAAAAATATCCATTTCTAGACCGTCCTCCAAATCAATGAAACCAAAATGTCTATGGGGTAAAAGGTGGAAATTAGTATTTTTAAAAGATCTCTAGGTGGTTCCAATATGCAGCAACATTTGGAAACCAGTAACTTGGAGCCATTTTCTATCCCCTTTGGTGCTTTGTGTCAAAAGGGTAAAAGGAGTATTTCCATGACTAAGTCTTGCCTCTCCAATCATACTCCAAATGAAGGAGACACAAGCAAGACTGTGCAAGGTAGAGGAAGTTAAGAGTTCCAACAACCCCAACCCCTACCAAAGGCCCCACCCCGAGGCTCTTGACAACGTTCTTCTCTATTCCCTTGTGATGACTCTTAGAATCTATCTCTGGAATTTAAAGCAGGATCGAAAGGATGAATGCATTTAGATTATAAATTACTTTTCCTAGACGAAAAAATATGATTAAATAATCATTGATAACAAATCTCTTTTTACTCATTAAAGGAATAATCAATGACATTATATTCTAGTCCTAGTTTCAATAGTTGAACAGACTCTTCATATTTATTAGCCCAGTAGAAGAACATGGAGATAGGCTTTTTTTTTTTTTCACTGAAGTCTCTTAAAAAATGTATTTAGGGAGATGAAATGACTTGCAACATCCCTCTGCAAGTACTTGTCAGTGTATAAACTCTTCCTTCCTGTATGTGGATGGAGATACCTTCACATAGTGTGTCCCTCACATTTGGTTAGTTTGAGACTTTAAACAGTGAATTGGAGCTTGTCCTTAAACACAGTTTTACTCAATAAGTCAATTTTTAGTTATATATGCTGAAAGACAGATTGTCTTATAAATATTCTTTTGTCTGGAATTTGAAATTGTATCCACAATGATCTGTTGAGCAAATGCCTCTGTGTTCCACAGATGAAGCTCACCCCAAATACACTTAAAATTCTGTTGGAAATGACTATTTTGCATTCCCTCTTTAAACCTCCTGCCCCAGTTTGTATTCTCCAACTCAGTTGGTGGTTTCAAACCAAGACTGCAAAAGAATCTATAAGAGAACAACCACACTGCACCCTGCCCCTGAGGTGAGAACTTAGTTGAAAGTAATTCACAAAGAGTTGGAAAAAGACCACTCTCTCCCTTGCATTTCGTGCATGGCCAAAGGGCATCTACATTTGCTGTTGATGCTTTTCGTGAACATTAAACTCACTTGCAGAATTTATTCTCCATTTCCCATCAGGAGAGTTATGCAACCTGAATCCTTAATGGACTTAATCAGCAGGATAACATGACATTTCCCCACTCTGGGATAAGTACAAGGCAGAATACAGAGACATATTAGAGACGTGTCTGCCCTTGAGGATTTTATAATCTAGTTTTAGAGATGAGAAGGTCACAAAACTACTATAAGGTATAACATGTCTATTAAAGGGACTGTTCTGGTCAGAGCTATTTGTTTTCAACATACCCAAAGTCGTTCAAGTTTGGATGCAGAACTGTTTTGCAGAAAGTCCAAGCAAAGCTAAACCACCAGCTTCCAGGAAAGGCATACGAAGACAGCAGGGAAGTCTTGTGTTTTGCTATATCATTTGCCTACTTCATTTTTCCTCTCTTGACTGGCTTCCTTTAAATCTCTGTTCTCAGAATCACTATATATCAATATTTTCTTGAAGGCACCATTCAAAGGATAATAAATTTTATACTCAAACATATCTTAAAGGGGTAGATATTATCCCCTCTATAATCATCATCATAATCATAGTCATCATCATCATCATCATCATCATCATCACTATAAGCTAGCTAATTGACTAAGCAACTTCCTTATTGTCTAGCTTTACCATGATTCTGGAAAGAGAATAAAAAAGAAGGACAATAAAAGGGCAAGAGTGAGAAATTTTACAAAAGAAAAGTAGTTTGACCATTCCCACATTACAAAATCACTTCAAAGCACTCATTCAAGCAGGGTCATGTGTAGATATGGCTCTTTTGCATTTGTAATTCAAAGAGATATTGAAAGATATCTCTATACATCTATATCCACAGGTTTAAATAATTTTCTCTTTGAATTCTTGATAGCTTAATCCAAATTTATTCTTGTCTCTTATTTAGAAAAAAACATATTGGATGTGATTGAACTAAATTGGAAGATCTTAAAAATATTCAGAATTCAAAAATTTTCACCTGGAAGTATTTTTTAAACATTTAATTGCACTGTAATGGATGTTGAGATTATTGGTTCTATATAGGAACAGATCAGCAAAAGAGAGTGAATATTATTTGGCTTTAAGATGTAGACAGACCACCAATAAATTGTCAGATGAGGTCGTTTCAGTTTAAGGTCAATTTGAATTATTTCTCTCACAGTTTCATTAGAGGAGAGAGAGAGAGAAAGAGAGAGAGACAGAGACAGAGACAGAGACAGAGACAGAGAGAGAGAGACAGAGTGCAGTTCCATATATTCCTGTGGAATAAGAAAAGACTTAAATGGAATAATCAGATAGATAGGAATTTCCCATAAGCTATTAGGAAACTCTAAAGAGTTAGCTAAGTAGATAATGATGGAGTGAGAGAGAATAGATAAGTCAGTCTACATCAAAACAATCCTTTCAAAAGAACTAAAATGAAAAAGACCTGATACTACCAGTTGATGTGGAGCAACTGAAATTCTCATACAGTGCTAGCAAGAGTGTAAATTTGTACGAACAGTATGGAAAGCTGTTAATGCTGACATAAGCATAACCTGTGATCCAGCAATTCTATTACTAGGTTTATGTATTCAACAGACATGTGAACATATTTCACACAAAGATATATACAAGCTTATTCATACTAGCACTATCCATTATAGCTCCAACTGGAAAATATCTAAATGTCCATTAATAGTAGAATGGACAATTACATTGTAGCATAGCACATAAAGTGATACTATACTGCACTGAGAAAGAATAAACTTAAGTACATGCAACAAAATGAATGAAATTCACAAACACAATGTTGAACCTGAAGAAGCCAAACACAAAAGCTTATATACTACATGAATCCATTTACATGAAGTACCAAAACAGGCAAAAGTAATCCGCTGATTGCCTGTGACCTTTTTGCTGGAGAGGCCACATAGAGGGCTATTCAACAGTCCAGCTGAGTCCAGACTTAAGTAGACTTCAGTCAACCTTGTCAAGGTTCCGAGCATGTGAGCGAAGTTATCTTGCTTCCTCTAGACCGGCCCATCTGCCAGCTGAATACCACCGAGTGTCCTCTGTCAATATCTTATCTAATAGAAGATTTGTCCAGCCAATCCTGTCCAAGTTCCCGATGAACAAAATTGTAAGCTACAGTAAAATGATTGTTGTTTTAAACTACTAAATCTTAAATGGTTTATTAGGCACTAATGTATGACTGGAACACCTCCCAGTCCACCAGGGTTGAAATCTTGTTTTTTCATCCTCATCTTTTCCCCTCCACACTGCCATGGAGACAACATGCTTATGGTTAAGACCTTTGGTGTTGATCTGGACATCCTAGGTTCAAAGTCCTTCTCAGCAGAGTACCAGCAAGGTGGCTTCAGGCTAGAGACTCAACCGCTCTGAATCTCAGCTTGTTCATATTCTAAGTAAGGATTAAAACTAACCTATTCATTTGGTTGAAATAAGGTTTAAATACTTATGTAAAGGTTTACTATCTTAAAGAACTACAAAAACGATGAATGCCATTTCCTATTAAATGTTTAGTATATTAACAGATGTGCACTTTTAAGATATACCTGGAAAAGATTTTAAAGTAATTATGTATCATTAAGACACACACAATTAAAAAAAAAATGTTTGGTACGTTGAAAGTACAAAACATACAAACCTTGTTAATCAGTGAGCCCTGTAGATTTCTCTCTACAATTTCTCTCCCACTATTATTCTTCTTTCCATTTCTGCTACCACCATCCAGTTAAGTTATTCAGGATTTCTCATAGAGGCTTCTGCAATGATCTTCAAACTCATCTCCCACACTTTGCCCTTCTCCTTGGCATCATATATCTCACAGTGTTACCATGCTACTATTCCTAAAACAAATTTTCAACTCAGCATTTAAGGCCTTCTGTAGATGACCATAGCTTCCTTTTCTAATATTTTCTGTTAGTTCTTTCCTCCCACTCTCCCTCCCCTTTCTCTCCCTTCCAGGACTCTCCCTCATAGCAATGAGCTCCATAGCAATGAATCTGAACCTCCTTTGTGACAAATGCCTTAAACAACTACAAATTACAGTCATTTGTAATTTTTTGAACCTCCCAAAAACAATGCAAAGCCTTTAACTCTAGCTTAATGTCTTGCACCTACTGGACATTTAATAAATATTTGTTTAATTGTACCAAAAAGCTAGAAGGGAACAAAATTTTTTTAGAAAAAAAGGAATGACATTGTCAAAAGTTTGCACATCAAACAAAATTTTTGTGTATCTAATCCATTTTGAAAGTGATTTGCATCTCAACTGATGAGAAATCACATCTATTTTTATAAACCTCTAAGAAAAGATATTTTACTGCTTCTTTCAGTAACAAATCCCAGTGTATAATAAGGTCTAATGTCAGAATAATCTTATTTCTCACCAACTTAAATCCTTCATATTGCAGACTGAGCTATTTTTCATAAATTTTTCCAAGTGAAGATAAAGAAATAATTCAGTGGTCACTTAAAATTGTCTGCCAATTTCCCCTTTGCAATTAAGTGTTCCTTCCTCCATCTATATGGTTAATTCAGGGGCACAATATTATCACCATCACTCACCAACAGTCCAAGGTGACTGTTCCAAGAGTAGGTGCTTGACCCAAGTTGGGCCAATAAATCTCTTCGCCGAGATTTTCAATTCCCTGGAATCATAAAAGGAGCTTGAGATCAGCCTTCTTCCAGTGGCTGAGGATACCTGATATAAATTTCACAAGTTATCAGGTGTCATGCTTAATACTGTGGGGAGAAAGGCAAAACTGGAAGGAGAGAGAAGAAAGTTCCTATATAAGATCTGAATCCAGACAGAATTCTGGAGCCTGTTCCAGTCATTCCTGAGACCCATTCCTTGAATTTCCAAGGCTTGGTTGCTCAACTTCTCCAAGGATTCCTTTAGCTATAAAGGTGCATTTTAGCCTTAGCTAGTTCTTGTGTTTCTGTAATTTGCGACCAAGATACTTCTCACCATGCCATTCTCAATGTATGATTTAATCAATCAACAAGTATTTACTTTTTAAATATCATAATGGATATAGATGGTAGAAAAATTATACTAAATTGTTTCCTACCTTTTTTTTCATAAGAAAAATTAACTCAGTTTCCTTTACTTTTACTCATTGCTACTGATCTTTCCATAGCCATCATCATCTTTTTTGTAATACCCTAGAACTAAACACCTTTAAGTAGAAGCTGCCTGAACACTATGGAGCATTCCAGTGGCCTCCACAGTCCATAAGTTCTGTGCCCAATTGCACATCCCTCAGCTATGGGGCTTCTTAACATGCTCGTTCCATAATCATTTTGTGGTCCTCTCTGCACTGTATGTTTCTCTTTAGGAAAAACAAAATGTTTGTCATTTTTGTTCTTTCTTCCTTTTTGGCTTTGGACAAAATAATGTAAGCCAATATATGAAAGGTCTATTTCTTAGATTCAGCTACTGCTGATATGGCATCCAAAATGATTAAAGAGAGAGAGGAAAAAGGGAATAAAGTGAAAATCACAAACTGAAAGAGAAAGATTCATGTCGAAGGAGCTTTTAAAAAGGAGGATAACTATTAGAGATTACTTAGAACAATGATTTGTAAGAAATAACTGATTCATGACCTGTAGAAGCCTGGGCTCCGTAGGGTTACATTTTCTGTATCTGTTATGTTTGGAGAAAATGACTGTTGGTGCCCAATGCTTAAAATAAGAGTGTATTATATAATAAAATTCAATACCAGGGATTGGCAATCTTTTTCAGGGAAGAGCCAGATAGAAAATATTTCAGGTTTTGGGGCATCTGGTCTCCACTGCAACAACTCAACATTGTTTCCATTATTCATGGAAAAGCAGCTGCAGACTATACAATTGTATTCCAAAACAATTGGCTGTATTCCAATAACAGTGTACTTATAAACACAGGTGATGAGTCTGATTTGGCCTATGGGCCATAGCTTGCTGACCTGGTCCACATATAGTCAATATGTATAGCAGAGCTTTATTTTCCATAAAATATAATGCCTAAAAAGATTGGTGACAATAGGTTCCCACTAAATATAGGAATTTACATCCTTTGACATAAGTTCCACATAGTATTACTTAATATCACATACTGTGTATATATCTCTACCTATATATTTATCTAGATAGAGATAGATAAATAAATAATTAGATAGATGTTAGACATATGACTTACTAAACTGAATTAAGCAAGATTCCTGAGATTATGACTTTACGAGTCCAGAAGCTTGCCGATAGCAAAGCTTCTATATCTGTGTATGTAGCTTCCAGCATATGGCCTAGCTCATAAAAAGGTATCTATGCCTCTGAAAATACATTAATTCATAGTTCTCAGTTCCTCATCCCCTCCCTACTTTACAAATCCCTTAGTCGTTTTCCTCCTACTCACTAATAGTGGCCTGGGTTTCAGAAAATAAGTTCCAATCATTAATATATTCTCAGCAAACACTAAATACTTGATGAGCAATTTGGATACAGCCATTACAGTCAACAGGGATATTAGACATGCTTGGCGAATGTGTTTTATCAGTTATGTATACCTATGATGTAGGAAATTTAATGGTAGCAATCTGGAATTTTGTATGTACTTGATATTTGATTGCATTTAAGTTATTACAAATAATTCAAAACTATTTTACTTCCACACAGGTGAAAATTACATTAAAATATGGTAAGGATCTAGAATGGATGCAGAGTTCTTCCTGGTCTCTCATATGCTTCTCCTCCCAACACACACATACACACACACACACACACACACACACGGAGAGTTCCCTTCTTACTGCTATATGAGCTACATGATCAACTTCACTTTTTGGTCCTTGGATTGCTTAAAATCCTAAAATTTATTATGTGCTGGAATTTGACACCAAAATTGAAATAGAATATCGCTTCAGAATTAACCAATTGCCATCACTATTTTATAAAAAACAAACAACAAAAATTCCTTATTTAAGAGATTGCTCTACAAGTGGAACACCTCATCATACTTATTTGGAGAATGCTTGTTTTTCAATGATTAGATCATCATATTTTGAACAATTTCATCAAAAGAATGAAGTTATGTACTATTAGCCAAATTCAAAGCACCAATGAGCATATTCGTATAAATTTTCAAAATAAAATGACTGCTTTATTTAAAGCAGACACTAGTGCTGCCAAGTCTATATCTTCTTGACCTTCCCACTTCAATGCAGACCCATCTCAATCACAGCTACCAGCACCTGCTACATTGGCTGAGGACTCTCACTTGCTCTTGGAGGCCACTGAGTCATGGACATGTCACGGGGAGTAAGTGCTCCCACAAGCAGCCATCAAACAATGACTGATGGGAATGGTGTATAAATAACTCAGCTTCTTTGTCCCTGGGTTGTCCACCTGTGGTTGGTGATGCTGGAGACATCTCATAAAAGGGGGAGCCCCTCTCCAGATTCTCTCGCAATGTCTATAGTCACCACATCTAAATTCTGTGATTCTAGGAAGACTAAGTCCTTTCTCCATTTTCAACAAATTAATGTAAAGGTTAGCAATAACTAAAAGATGTTGCACATTGTGCAGGTATCTTCTTCATACCTAACATAGCATTATCTAATTTTATCCTACTACCCTCTGAAGTAGGTACCATTCAGGTTAAGTACCAAGATGTCCTTGGCCCTTTTCTCACTCAACTGACCTAAATATCCAGACTGGGCGGTTCTCTTTCTAGCACAAGATACAAAGTGATAATATCTTCTTTGATGTCATCAGTCCCTGAGCTTTAACAGAAACACAATAAGAAAAACAAAAAAACAAACAAAAACAAAACACAACAAAACAAAAAATCCTACCTCGTTCTCTTCCATCCCAAGCTTTTTGATTCCTCCTTAACTCAGTGCATGGTACATTCAACCCACCTAGGTTACCAAACTACGAAACAAGGCCTTTTCCTAATTCCTCTGCTCTTTTTTACACCTCATTTGTATGCAGTCACCATATCTTCGTAGTATCCCTTCCTTCACAGAAGCACTGCTTTAAATCAGTCCATCATCATCTCTTGCCTAAATCACCACATCGGCCTCCTACTGGACTTTCTACCTCTGCCTCAAACCTCTAGAATAAAGATTTATTCAGGTAATCTCCCTGCTTAAGATTATTGATGGCTCTCTAGAGATATCAGAGAAACAATCTTTTAAAACACACACACACACACACACACACACACACACACACACACACAACCCACCTGACCTGGTCCCTGGCTACCTTTCCTGTTTCACTTTTTACTCACACTCTCTCCCACGCCCATAGGGACAATAACTGTTGCTTTTTCTTTCTTTCTTTTTTTTATACCTGCATCATTTTTCCTTTGTTTCTGAAACCCATGTTTCTATCTTTCACTTCTAGGAAGGCTTCCCTAGACTTTCTCATCACGCAACACAACCAGCACAGGTGTCCTTCATTTCACTAGGCATCTTGCAATAAATGAGCTATTCTCTTTCCTAATAAGAGACCACATATCACGTCTCCTTTCTCAGTAACTCTAGTTCGCATTACAGTGCCTGGCACATAGTTCTCACACTCCCTATTTGTGGGATATATGGATGATGAATAAGATGGACTTCTCCTGACAGAAAATACATGGCATCTGTATACTTTGCAGTTCCTAAACAGTCTGAAAACTGTTCACTTGTCTCCATAAATATATTCATATTTATCAGTTCAACTGAACTATTACTTTTGTTTTGAAAAATAAGGTGACCATAGTCTTTTTATCTATAAGCCTTTGTTGGATCAGCTTTGAGGGCAAGTATTGTGATGGGGCCTTGTTCCTAAACCTTATTTGCCTAGAACGATTTTAATAAATTTCTCCTTGGTTATCCTGAGAAAAGTTAAACTGAACTTTGCAAGCTCTAAACCAAATCTAGTAATTTTCCTTCCTCTGTCTTGCCTAATCATGTCTGTTCTGTCCCTGATCTATTGAACAATGTTTCAGTTATGCTTCTCTCACACCCTCATCAGCCCAACTGAGCCTAAACATGTGCTAGTAGAAAACAATAGATAACACAAATGCTGATAGAAAAATGACAAGATAAGAAACACAAAATCTGATAACCCGAAATGAAAAACAGCCCAGGAGGTATTGTCCTGCAAAACAGAAACAGAGTCTTGGGAAGTAATGAATGGAACATTAGCCTCGAACCCAGAAATATCCCTGGAGAAATCACCATTCTAGCACAGCTTGGGACACAGATACTAACAATTTACATTGGAGATCTGAAATGCCCTGCTTGAACAGAAGGGAAGGAATTAGCAGTCAGAAAGAAGTGGATTTAGAAAATTGAAGCCCATATGGGTACACCACTCAGGTAACCATGTGTGATGTGAGCAGCTCCATCAAACTGAAACACTGCAAATGGTAGGAGGCAAAAAATTTGAGGATCCTTGGTGATATAGTCCATTGCTTCCAGCTAGAGGAGGAAGAGGAATTTTACTAGCTTCAGGGACAGTAGAGAAGATTGTGTAGAGGCAAGAGAAGAGAGTCAATCAGATATAGAATTAAAGTTAGAGTCAGGCAAATCACAGGGCCAAAAAACAAATTGAACCAGCATCTGAGGGTGTGGCAGACAACGAGTGCAGTCACATCCTGGAGAGGTAGTCAGAGCAAGGGGTTTGCTGAAGGTGAAGTATGGGTTATAGGTTAACAGTAATAAGCCTCCAGGCAAAAGCGCAAGGGTAGGTTTGAGCCCAAATGTAAAGAGACTTCTTTGATTTCTACTTGGTCATAAAGCATGGGGAGCTAACAGTGGGAAACAAGCTACAGCCACCAGAGGTACACGTCAGTGATGCTGCCTTCATTTAACTCATAGCCGATACCAGCTTTGCCCTTTGGCCCATAGTCTGCCTAGAGCTGATGCCTATTTTATTCCATTTTAGTAACTAAAATTTTAATTTATGTTTGGTTTAAAACAGTCATTTCTGGTTTAAAATAGTCTTTTTTGGGAATGTTTCATTTAAGTTCAGAGATTATTTTACTTCCCTACTGCAGTTCAAAATTTCCATCTTAGGGCTTCCTCATGCTTTTCATAGGCATTTCCTTGCCTTCTTCTCTGGATCCTATTTCTAATTTCCCAGAGCACTCATGCATGTGTCACCTGGTTGTGGCAAGGATGGGTAGAGTGTCTTTCCGCATAAAGGCCTCAGAGTGGAAGTGGAAATGAAAAAGAGTGGCCAATTTCCTCAGCTTGATGCAAGCTCTGCACAGTGGTGGGTATGGTGGCTGGACTGTGATCACTTCCTTGCTGACCTCTTCTGCTGATAACTTTCACTGGTCGGGTCTCTTGAGCTGGGTGCATTGAGTACTGGCTCTCTGATGGATGACCCTTTGTTACCATCTGGAAATCTCTGTTGCTGCTTTTCTGCAGGAGTCCAGCCCTCCATTCTGATGATGGTATGCTCCATTTCACTCTGAAGCATCAAGAAGACCCTAGCTAGTTGGCTGTACTTCATTTAGCTTTCGTGGTCACTCTAGGTTTTTCCTGAAAAAACTAGGAGTTCCTACTTCACCAACTTGGCCCTTAGAAACCTAAAAATGACTTTTGCCTTTACTTAACACTATCATCTCTCTAAATTGTTCTTCTATGCCTTAAGTCAACAGTGTGCCAGAAATTTCTGCCTTTCTTCATAGGGAGAAGTGGGAAATTTGCTCAGGTCAAAGCATAATTTCTTAGACTCTATCTTCAGAGGATACTCCATCCTGACCTCCATTTAAATATATTGATGGCACAGGTACCCCTGCCTTTTGAGTAGACCTTGATGCAGTTTGGAGACAGCTGTCTTCTTGGAACACTGAGGCCTACACATTGGCTTCCCACTAAAGATGAAGGAAGGGTCAGGAGCAAAAGAAAGGAGTAGCAAAGGCATGTTTTGGGGAACGTGCTAAAAATCGAGGTATACCAGTTTATTTTTAAATTCAGAAGTAAGAATTATTAGGCAAAAATCTTTAAAAATTACAAAGTTTTCTCTTGCATTAAGGCATGTATATATCAGTTTGGCAAAGATCTTAGAGACGTAATAAGATGTTAACACCCATTATGCTGTATCTTATCAGAATTCAGAGTCCCCGAGTACTGGTTTGTTCCTGAAGATACATCAATATCTTCCAGTTTTGGAATTCTTTGATCTATTCCAACAACTTGGCTATTTCTACTGCCTTTAATTGCATTGCCAGGCACCTGCAAACCACTTTGTATATGCACAATTTTTATTTCAATGTTGCTTCAGATATATTTAGTGATAGTTAGTGATCTCAATTTAAGTTAAATTTCAACCATATATGGTGTTGCCAATGCAAATAGCTCACCTGTGTTGACAATGAGAGGAACAGATACCTGGAACACATGGCCCAATGTGCACGCTCACAGGTGATGCCATCTGGGCAGCTGGCATGTTTCCCTTTATTCCAATTATAAAATGAATTACAATTTCAGAGTTTTTCAAATGTGGGAAAAGACAGGAAATGCAGTGAATTACAAGAGTAACTGGGGAAACTGGATATGGGAGAAAATTATCAGAGAAAGAGTAATACATATTTTCACCCATAGGAATAAAATATTAAACAAATAATGAAAAACATGAACAGAATTTTCAAAATCTACCATTTGTTGAAAACTTTCTATTTGTTTGACACTATAGGTTAGGTACTTTACATCTGTTTTATTTAGTTTTCATCTAACTTAATCTGGAAATAATTAAAGTGACTTTCTCAAAGTCACACAGAAAGAATAAGCTGGATTTCAACTCTAGCTTTCCTGTGGAAAACTGAAAAACAACAGCTTGTGCCTAGTAGGTGATTTAGAATGAGGGTTATTCCTTTTTCCCATTCCCCATCCACCCACTGGTCTAGAGTACAGTCACAAACAATAACTAGCCCTACAAAGTTGCTATTGTAGCAGACCAGAAATCCATGCACAAAACAGCACCATGTGGACTCTTGTCTGTCTGTTTCTATATTCAGCTAACCTACACATTTTAAGGTAAAATGGTTAGACTTTTCATTCTTTTATGTCTTTATCAACAGACTTGCTAAGAGGCAGTCTCCACTGTGTGAAGACAGCCTCATAGTGAGTGGAATCAAAGATTTAAAGTCAGAAAGAACTGGGTTTGAATCCCAGCCATGTGACCCTATGCCAGATTAACTTCTGGAACTCTCCATTTTCTCATCAGTAGATTGAATCATTGCGGATAGCTTTCTTAGCTATTGTGAACCTTAAATGAAATAATACATTAAAGCTCTAAACATGATGGCTGACACAAAGAAAAAACACCATATATAACTAAGGGGGCGGGGAACAACCTTATTTAAATTCAAGTGACTTTAGAATATATAAGGTGAGAAAAAAGGAGATTTGATTTCTGAGCATTATACTATATCTCCTTAGCTATCTACCTGTTTAAAGCAGGAGGTACAGGCACCAAATCAAGTTTGAAGTAAGGGAATTTCTTTAGTATTATGTAGGCAAGCCAAAAAATAATGCTGCAATGCTGGCATACCAATCTAAGATCTAAATCACAAGAGAATACTCTATCATAATAAGTAGACAAAACCATTTGTAATTTTTAACAAATCTAAAAAGATCTGAACAGATGCAAAACTTTAAAGCCATTAATTTCTGACTGCCTACAAACAGAGTTCAACAGGGTCAGCATGTCTGTCATCTAATATAGCTTCTTTTGGCTATTGTACTCAGATTATAATCTGAAATCACACTCTCTCTGGTTGTGTATGACAGAACATATTGGAGTTACAACTTGGTGCCAATGTGAGGCTGCTTCTCGGGAAGCCTGTCTGTCTGTCCCATTTCATTAGTAAGTGATGAGTAAACGCATTGGACACTGTTCTCTCAAAAGAATCTGTCCTATTTTCTGTAGTCAGAAGCATGGGATGTTTAAAAGAAATTTCTAAAGTTTTATTTTATTTTATTTTGTATTCACTCCTTTTTGTCTAGAGGCACATTCTGAGGAACATTTTAAAAATGACTGCAAGAAAACAACAGAGCCATCATTTCTATTCACTTTCTTCCGTAATATTACCACTTTCGTGACTATAATTCCTCTGCCCCTGACAAATGGCTAAAGCTATGGCAGCAGAACATTTCTTCTGTAGAATGTGGAAGTCTGCAGTCTCATTTATTTTGCTACATGTCCTAAGAATACATGATTTTTCTTTTAAATGTTACTTCTGAAAGAGCTGCATTGCAAAAGATATTTCTAGTACAGTCTGGGGCTTAATAAATCACCCCTGATTTTGCAGGCCTTAATGGGAGAAAACGGAGATAATGTAATGTGCATCTATGCAAAGTTAGCGAGAGTGAGGTGGTAGAACAGCATCAGGCAGGGCCCATTATCTCTCAGAAGAGTCGACACAACAGAGGAAGGTAATTAGGTTAGAGTATTTTCTTAACCAGGCCAGAAGTAAAATCTTGGGGACAAGATAGTGTTCAGATTTGGGCAGCAGCCAAGAGACAAGAATCATAAGCCATCATGACAGCTATCTTGCTATAGCTATGTTTGCTTTACCCTAGAATTTGAAAGAAGACCGATTCTTTTTGGAATTAAAGCAAAGGGTCCTATTTGCTAACATAACAAATGGACCCATAATGTTCTATGGCCTGAATCTTACAAACATTGGCTTCTTTCTCAAAAACTGTAGGGAAATCTACTCAGCCAGGCAGGCAGTCACCATGAAGTTAGCTCATTGTGGGAAGTATGGCAACTCGTGTGTTGGGGGAGAGGGAGCACTAGATGATGAGTTCCAAAGAGGCAAGGGTAGATGGGCCAGGGAATACATAAAAGAAAATGAGCCATGGTCAGTGTCTGAGAGTGCTCACAACAGAAGCACACATAAAACAATGCATGTTGAGATAGAATGCATAATCCCCACGGTGCTGCTCGGGGCCTTATAAACATCATCTAGGAATTGTTTAAATGCTAGATTTAGTACTCTGCCTACAATAGATGCAGAAATGCAATTGTTTAGAAGTAATTACAAAGCAATATTTTAACAAGAACAAATAAATATAGTGCAACCTTAGCATGTAAGTGATGAAGCGGGGGGTGGGGGGTGGTCACAGCATTACGGAGTAATCGGAGTCAGATGGAATTAATCACAAAAAAGTGTGGAGGGATGCTGGCTGGCATATTAATTCCCTTGGGGCTGTGAATGGTGACTGCTCTACCAAGATAACTGTGTGGTCTTTCATGCACATTAACTTGGAGTAACAGAACAGACAGGGCACCCAGTAGGTGCTTGGCAAGTGCTCAGGATGCCTATTAATAATCTCGCTGAGGAAGTCATATGTATAAAAAACGACTAGAGCATGAAAGCCAAGCTAGCAAGTGATTACGTAAGGTTGCATGGAAAAGGCAGTGTGCCAAGGAAAAACACCTGGACAATGGAATCAAAAGGCAAGATTCCGATCCTGACTCTACCATCGGCTAGCTATGTTATCTTTAGAGAGCTTCTGATTTTGTAACTTCTTTGAGACTCAGCCACCTCATCTGTAAAATAAGACACTGATATCTACCTTAATGCTTAGTTATGAGGACTAAATAAGATGCAACTTATAAGTGCAATGTCTGGAGCAGAGTAGGCTATCAACGAATGGTCACTATGTTCTTTGGAGTACAGATCGATAGAAGTCTGTTAGGACTACAACATAGGGCCCACTATCCATGGGTATTAGGAGACCCAGAGGCCAGAGTGGCCATTGCTTGCTGAGGATATAAAACAGATTTTTAGCTAAAAGAAAAAAAAAGAGAGAAAATGGAGTCAGTGCAAGTCTCAATCAACTGCACTGTCATCCCTTAAATTGCGATATTCTGTTTCTCTTCTACTTCCTATATGAGGCCAAAGGCAGGTCAGAAAAGCAACTATTTTTGCTGGTCCATGGCATTCTGTTGCCAAAACTAGTTCAAAAAATGAAGAATGGGCTGCACTGTAGCTGAAGTTGTGGTTTTGGTCACCTCCAGACCCAAAGCATGTGGTAAATTCAGAGAAACATGAGAGCCGAAGATAAAGGTGTCTACCCACAGGTGCCTGTAGTGTATGTATTGAATTGTGGCCCCCTCAAAATATATGCCCATGGGAAACCTTTGAATGAGACCATATTTGAAAAAAAAGGGTCTTATTAGACATCTTTAAGTTAAGGATCTTGAGATGAGATCATCCTGAGTTGCCTTGGTTGAACTTAAATTCAATGACAAATGTCCCCATAAGACAAAAAAGGAGAAAAAACAGACAGAGGAGAAGGTCATGTGAAGTCAAAAGCAGAGTTTTGAGTTATGCAGTCAGAAGCCCAGGAATGCCAAAGGCTGCTGGCAGCCCTCAGAAGTGAGAAGAGGTGTGAAATCCATTCTCCCTCAGAGCCTCCAAAGAATCTAACCCTGCAGACACCTTGATCTTGGACTTTTGGCCTCCTGAACTGTGAAAGAAAAACAAAAACATTT
Source organism: Rousettus aegyptiacus (assembly GCF_014176215.1). Lineage (NCBI taxonomy): Eukaryota > Metazoa > Chordata > Mammalia > Chiroptera > Pteropodidae > Rousettus > Rousettus aegyptiacus. The sequence continues at coordinate 32,657,939 of NW_023416287.1, read as the reverse complement.
CTGTTGTTTTAGCCTCCTGATTTATGGTAATTTATTACTGTAGCCCTAGGAAACTAAGGCAGTGACCTTAGGGAAAGGAATGAAGTGGCAATGATGTTAGGAGAAGTGAATTGGCAGCACATACTTAGGTTGCCCACATAATATTTAGGTTATGAGCTGGGGAGTAGTTTCTATTAAATAAAACTCTTAACATAATTTTGTAGTAAAAGTACTTGTTCTGCATATCAGATAGTTCCAGGAGTGCTAGGAAAGGGGAGACCGAAGAAGAAATAGTCCAAATGGAAATATTCTATGAAAGTCACTACCTGGGGGAATCTGCAAAAGATCACAGATTACAGTGCTATAGAATGAAGTAATATCACCTTTTAGGACTTGCTGGCTATGGACTAAGTATCTAGTGACCAATCCGAATTTCCCAAGGGGGTCACTAAGGAACTGAGCACCCACTGTATCCATTGTGTGACTGCAATTATTTAATTTATACTGCAAAATATAGCCTTTGCTTATCCTTTAAGAAACAGTCTAAAAATCAAAGATATCACAAAGGAGTGCAATTAAGCCAAAAAAAAAAAAAAGTAGCAGTTAGGAGCTGCAAGACTCTATATCCCCACCTCACCACTTCCTTCCATTTCCCATGCCTTAGTCTTGGGGCATCGCTGAGAGCTTGCAAGTGGTGGAATAAATCAGCCATCTCCCTTTCCACTCAACAGGCAGGATTCTATGGAGATTCGTAGGGACAATTTGGATCTTGAATTCTCTGTATTCCAAATTAACTCAGAGAAGCATACAGATGGCTGTCTTGAGCAGCCTCTGAGCACCTTAGGCTAATAATGTGTTCCAGTTTAGTCAGCTACACCTTCAATATTGCTTTGAGCTAATGGAAAGAAATCATATACACTTTCAAAATTTAGCAAGACAAATAGGAGCTTGTTTTTCAGTTCTGATACAATAAATATACCTTATGCCTTGTTTTCTCCGAATCTTACTTCAGAAAACAAAGCTACCATTGACAAGCTCCCCAGGGTTCTTTCTTCCCTCATTTGGTACATCTCACTTCCTCTCCTTCTTCCCTTCCTGCTGTTCAAAGACAAAGCAGCCTGGAGAGAGTGTAATTAATGAGTTCCATCTCATCAGCTCGGGGTGGGTGAACCACTGAAGCCAAAACGCCAAGTGGAATTATCAAGGGAGGATTTCATATCATTTGTTAATCTGCCTTTCTGCTTCTGGAGGAACAGAGCAGGTGAAAGAAGAGCAAGATGGAGTTTGGCCATCGTCTCACAGGGATTGGGCATAGGGAGAAACAAACAAGAGTGCAGATGGGCCGCAGCAGGCACAGAGGGGATAGACGCAAGAAGGTAAGAACTATGGGGAGCAGTAAAAGAAAAGGGCAAAAATGAAATAAAACATAAAAATATTTCAGGAGGCAGTAGCAAATCAAATAAAAGGGAAAGGACAGTGAATGGAAGAAAACCAACTTAAATGAAGACAAACGAAGGTATCTAGAATCAAGTGGGATTTCTAAAGGCCTAGAACAGCAGAAAAAGGGAAGGAGGTGAGGACCAAGAGCAAGGTACCTGGGTCATTTATGCAAAAGACTTAAGACTTAAATTTGGTAGCCTGTGAGGGAAGAGCGTATCAGTCAGTTATTTCTGTAAAATAAACCACCAAAAGTCAATGCCTTAAAAAATAACAGTCGATTATTCTTGCCTCTGTGGATCACTTGATGGTTGGTTCATCTGGGTTGGGCTTGTTTGAAAAACTCTATTTCAAGTTGTGGGTCCAGCTCAGCTTAGATCCTTAAGGCAGATTTGTCTCAGGTTTTTTTCACAAGTGCTTCTTCTAGGACCAAGAGTGAGAGAGATAACAGCTATCCAGAAAAACATCTTTCTATGGCAATGACAAGACTCAAGAGTCAAGCCATTTCAAGTTTCTGTTTGCATTATATCTGCTAACATTCCATTGACCAGATTGTCTTAAGGTCAAGTTCAATATTAATGTGCAAGAAAATGCACTCTTCCCATGGAAGTGGCAGGGAGGGAGTACATAATTGAAGAATATTCTAATCAATAACAGGAGTAAATGAGGAGGAAGAAATAGGAAATTATCATAAGAGGGCACTGAGATTGTGACAAGTTTGAATGAAAGACAATAATAATTCACAAAAATAGAACCACAATATAATTTTATATGCAGCATACCTATAAGGTCAAAGAACATCACATTAACCAATATGAGAAGAAGAGGATTTCTTCCTGTTATTAACTCGTGCTAGACAATCATGTGGTTGTGTTAAGATTGGCCAAGCCATGGCCAGGTCATACCAAAATACCAAATTATACAATTTTTTTCACACCCATATGGCATTTTTTTGATTCAGTCTGAGTATTGATTTTAATTAGCAAATACATTTATAATACCATGCAAATTTGTGTATCATTTAGAATTATAATTAGGTTGGCTTATAGAAATATTTTATTAGAGACAATGTGTGAGATTTATAACACTGTAAAACAAACTATGGTAGAGTTTAATTCAAAGCAGAGTAGGTACAGAAGAAAATGGCCAATGTCTTGGAAATATCAAGCTCTTGGGTCACTATGAACAGAAAAGAAAATATCACTGCAATTTCCCCAAATCTCTATAATTAGGGAAATTAGTATAATCGACGTATATCAATGTTTCTCATAGATATGCTAAATTATATAACTCAAAATGTGTCAGAAGGCAATGGTGATATAAGGGCCCTAGTTTCAGCTCAGTTAAAAAATTAAAATATAGCTTTTGTCACGTTCCTTTAGTTTCTTGTGCCTCAGTTCCCAATTTTTTAAATAAAGTTGTTCTACTAGTTAATCTGTAAGATTATTTCTGGCTTATGTATTCAAGAAGTTTTAATTGAACATCTACTTATGACTTGATACTGGGGGTGTTAGAATAAAATAGTCATGGCTCTGATCTCAAGGAATTCAAAATCTAGTGAGGTGGGACCCAAGATACATATGAATTTAATGTGGCAAGAGTCACATATGGAAATATTTAGGAGACCTTGGGAGGTCAGAGGAGAAAGAAGCCTAGGACAATAGGAAAGTTGAAACTTTTGTTAAGCTCTGGAAGATGGATGACAACTAATCAATTGAAGGGGAAAAAAGAACAACACAAGTGGAGGCAGAAACAACATAGGAATAGAGGCAGGAAAAGATCCGATGTGTGTGAGAAATCAGAATTGTAGAGTCTGAATCAGGGATTAGCCTAGAGAAGAAGTCGAGGGTGAGGTCATGCTGATCCTTGTACTCTGCTAAGGAGTCAACAATGAGACACTGAAGAATTTTCAGTGAAAAAGTGTCATGGTAGGTTTGCATTTTCAGATGGCTCACACAGTTGGAGGACAGATCTTAGAAGGACAAAGCTAGATGTAGAGAATCCAATTAAGAAGTAATTGTAATATAATAAATAAGAGATTATAAGAATCTAAACAAAGACTTTTAAATTAGAGACAGGAAAAGGAGACAGGTTGATAAATATTTAAAATGCAAAATTAGGGGAGATAATCAGTTCACTTTGAGACATGCTGAATTGACATGTCAGTGGAGAATCCAAGAAGAAATACCAGTAAGCATCATCATTTGCTTGTAATTAAAAAACAGGAAAACAAGATCCTCTGAATGACATCGGGAAGGTCTAACATGGTCTAAGAACTTGGAAATGTTTTTAGTGGATATCATTGGAGGTGCATTTCAGGAATGGCTAAGACACTTCTTTTTCTAAAATATGTAACTCGGTAGAACAATTGCTTTTAAATTATAACCAAATCATCACCATATTTTCCCAAATATTTTCAAATGTATAATTTTATGTGAGCTAATACAGTATTCTTGTTATTAGCTAATAAATAATCAGTATTTCATTTTATTTTATCCATTCTATTTGATTGTGTTTTCTGGGTCTATTTAATCCTGATTTACTCCTAAAGAAACATCAGGATTAAGAAACATACACACACATGTTTTTCTGACTGAAGTCATCTGAAATAGTTTGTGCCCCTACAGAAGAAAGAGAATCAATATCCTTTTCATTTTGCATCTTTCTTTGGCCGCTGTGGGAAAACATGAAAAAATCTATATTACAAAGAGTGATGCCCCAAGACAGCAGAGTCAAGAATGCTCAAAGAGAGAAGGACTCACAACCTTCCACCCAGGCACATTTTCTCCTAATATGAAGGAAATAAAAGAGCACAGGTCATGTACTACATGTGTATTGCCTTGCAGGTAAATGAGAAAAGAAGGAAGTGGAAAGATTTAAGGGTCTGAAAAGACATACTAGTGGGGAATGGGGAAATCATTCAACATTTGCTTTTTAGTTTCTAAGGGGAAAAAAAACACTTAAAGGAATATCTTAGAATAAAACAAATGCCTTTTGCTAGTAATAAAAGGACAAAAAAAAAAAAAAAAACTCCATCCACCACATATCTGCTTATAATTCTATTTCCATAATGGTCATTACTTAAAAATAAGCATTAACTGCTGAAGTGAAGTAAGGGTGGATACTGTAAAATGTGTCATGAAGTTATTTCATCATAATTTTTGAGATTTATAACAGAAATACACAAATCTAAGCTCACCAGTTTTAATTAGTTATCAACATCCTTACAGTAAAGACTTTGCTCTATTATAGAAAAGTAAAAGACCTCTGTTACTCTGGTAAAATCCCAAAGGAACTAAGAATTAAAAAAATATATATGTTTAACCAAGAATACGCTTACATCTCATAGCATATATTTTCCTTCCTCAGAACACTGAGACATTCTAGGAAGGTTCACAGTAACTCAAGTAGCACATGATTTCTGTAATATAACTTGGTAGAGATGGGCGACAACTGGTCATTGAGCCTACCAGGAGACACGTCCCATTTGGTCCTCTTATCCATTGGTACTTTCTTTTGAGATGGGGAAATCTGTGCTTCTCAAATCTGAGCATCCTACAGAATTGATTGTACAAATAAAGCTGGTTAAGCTCTATTCAAAAATAGTTTTAGTGTTGGAGCACATACATTCTAACAAAAATTTAAAAATGAAAAACTCAATTGGTAATTTTGTTGTGTGGCCAGGGTTAAAAACTAGAGCAATAAAGATGAACAAAAAGGAGAGGAGAAGAAAAAGGAGAAAAGAAGGAAGGAAACCAAATATGCCCATTTTGATCAATTCTTATCCCTGTGTTTCCAAAATTCTGGGTAACACTTTGGTTTGTGCCATTTCCTTTCCATTTCCATACCTAAATAGAAGCCCATGTGGAAAGTATACTCCCACAGCGTATCTGACAAGCCACATCTTGCCAATTTCGTAGAAGCAGTGGGATACAAAAGAGCTAGCCCATAAGCAAAACATCACATAAAGCTGTTGCCTATGTCTGAACTCTACTAGAGCTAAGAGTTTGTTACATACCAGGTTGGGGAATACAAAGGAACAGAGGATAAAAACTGATTTTGATAGAGGTGACTTGTTCCAAAGTACAATTGCAGGAACATATATCATTGAATACACTGTGTTTCCAAAAAAACGTTTATAATGAAACTTTCTTCAATGTCTTCTAAAGGGTCTGTAGGTTGAACATCTATTAATGAATCATCTTTACTGCTGCAATGATGCTCTCAGTTGTGAGAATTGAGTTGTGGTGAAATTCTCTTCTATTTTCCTTTTATGTCAACTAGTTTATTGATTTATCTTAAAATACTAGATAAATTGGTATTCATAAATGGTAAAAGCTGGAACACTTCCAGGACTTTTGCATCTCTTTTGAAATATTTAACCACCTTTATTGGTCAAGTCCTATTTCTCCCTTTTCCATCCACTCAGATTGCAATTTATATAGGGATAGTTTTGTTGATCCCCCTCCATCCCCCACCCTAATCTTCATTTGATATTTTGGATATGAATCAAAGAAAATCAATGAGATTTTCAGTCTAAGCAAGAAATATCTACATATAATATTCACAGTTATTTGATCTAGTCATATTTGCTATTGAATTCCAGTTAGAAGTGGCTATAGGCTCTGAAAGAGACAACATAAATAAAGCCTCTTTCTTCACACACCCACACGCACGGCAGTGTAATTTTTAGACTGAAACAAAATCAAGAAATAAAATAGAATTTTTTTTTTAAGAAAATGGCATTGGCAAAATTTTCTAGGATATACTTTTTAAAAATAATCTGTAAGAACTTCCAAAGTTTGGCCCTTAAAAGAGACCTCATTCCATTGTAGGAAATAAAATGGCAGTGTTCCAACAATATTCAGGTAATTGAAGCAAATATCTTGTGTATACATCTACTTTCCTATGATCCTCACCTCTGCCCTTATTACACAGACATTTTTATCCTAGACCCTTCTTCTCTTATCAAACTCATTATCCACTAATCTTTTCTTAAGAGCCTTCTGTTATCTAGATGTAGCTATGAAAATGTTGCATGATAATTTGGAGGGAAAGAGTATTATTTAGTACATTCTTTGTAGTTCCTTGGCTAATAAGAAAATCTCACCAGGTCTTTATATGTTAACTGAATAGTCTGAAATAAAATGAAATAACTGTCAAAATTTGGTTTACCCATAAAGCTGACTCTTAAATGAAGACAGATATGCATGGAGATAATAAAGATGTGCTCTTGCGATCAAAACCCATAGACAGGAAGGAAGGAAAGTAAAATTGGGGCAGAAGATTAAAGTCTAGCTGTGATGAAGTCTCAAAGGAGGCCACGGACAACTAGGGAGAGTCAGAAACTAATGGACTATTCTGAATGTCTGAGCTGGAGTAAAGGAGCCAAGCTTTGTTCCAACCGTTGTCAATCATTGTGGTCCAACTAGAATGGGGGCATGACCTTGGGCTCTAAGATAGTGCCTTGTAGGAGCTGGTAGAGGCAGCGATCTGCCTGACAGCGCTCTCAGCACTAAGGAAAAATGGGCTCTACATTCTTAAAAGGGGATCTGGGTGGTGCATTCCTGCAGCTACTGAAGTATCTTTGGTGATTCAGTGATGACCGAAGAACTGGTACTGTTCATGTTCACCTGTAATAAATTTACCTAGTCCACCATGCTTTAGTTGAATGAAAAAATGAATAAACTGTGTTTGAGGGTCAGAAAATTTGTTTCTTTGTTATTGCTCTTTGAAGGGCTCAGAGACAATCAACTGATAATAAAGTGATCACTTATCCCTGGATACCAGGCCTTGAAGGATTGTCCCCCAGCAATAAGATAGTGTTAAAATCCAAGAAAACAACTATCTGTAAATACCATTTCCTTTAAATGTCATCTCCATAAGAACAAAGTTTGCATATAGATGTGATCATAAATGCATGTATTTTGCTTACTTCAACTGAGGTTTATTGACAGAGCACATGCTATTTGGAATGGGTGAATGGTGCACAAACTTAAGGAGCAATGTTTTAAACTGATTAGGTTTTCTGCAGAATGAAAAGACAGGAATACTGGCTTTGCAAGAAACACCCACAGAAGAACTCCTGAGAAGCATGAATAGATGAGTGCTGCACAACTTGGACAGTCCTTTGACCAGCTTCTTTTACAACAGTGGAGGCTAGCCTCTGGAAATCCAGTGCAACTGAAGGTATTATTAATGGGAGTGTTCGACAGAATGTAACGTGTGTTCCCTTCATGTATTTAATTGAATCCAAAATTTTTAAAGTTATCAACATATACTCTTTATTGATTCTGTCATTGTGTAGTTAGATATTTATTTTAACGTGAGGTTACCTGACTGGTTTGCTATGTGATGGTGCTGAATGACAGTCCTGAAATAACACTGGAAGAACTGAATATTGGGAGAATAGTCACTCACAAAAGATGAACCCTGAATTTCCCTTCTACATGTTCTATAAAAGATGGCCAAAATGTCAAGGTTTTTCCAGCAATAATATTTTTGAGCTCCTGTGTTTATCTGTAAGCTCTCCTCTGCCACTGCATTTTTTTTCTGCAGATATCAGCATATTCTCCACAAACCTGCTGATTGCTCGCATTAGCCTGTGGCATTCATCTCAAGAGCTCATCAAGCACCATTTGTCTCCTCTGAGCTTCTGATTTTTAAAAATGCTTTTACCTTCCTCCCAGGCTCTTAACTAAAGGTTTTTCTGTAAGATATTTTTCGGTATATTGGACATCACACAACTATTTTGTCGTTTGCTTAGACTTCCTAAAGCTCTCTGGGAAGTCACTTGCATTTGTCATTAAAAGAGCTAGAGGAAGAAGAGGGAGGAAAATTCATGAAGGGCTTTTGTTTTTCTGGGTTTTATGAGTAACTTTTTGGTGAAGATTACAAGAAAATGACTAAAATAAGAACCGATAATGAGCAATGTAAAATTAAGATCAAATTTGCTTTCCTTATAACTTGCTAGCTGGAACAACAAAAACAACAGCAAAAATTAATGAATCAAAAAATAAGTAAAAACAGACTATCAGAAATATAGGAGAAACAAATGTGGGATGGATGCTGAAGCCAGTGAACATGAACTTTGGGGTCTGGTGCCCAGGAGGAAGGTCACCAAGAAAGACAAACCACCTTTCTCCAGTGGCCCAGCCTGCCTTGGCCTGAAAAGCATCGAGTCCAAGTCATTAAGAATAATGGTCATTAGCTTCTAGCACGCTTCCTTGTGATAATGAGATGCCATCGAAAGTCACATGTGGAGGTCTTATTTGCAGCTTTTCTTCATCTGCTCTTTCTCAGTTTATAAGCATCACTACAGAGTTGGCAGTCAAAGGGAGAGATGGAGTCATTGAAAAGGTCTGACTGCTTATAGAGGACTCTGGAAAAGCCTTCAGTGGGGAAGGCATCTGAATTGGCAAGCCAGGGTTCTTGGATCTGCTGCAGTTCCAATATCCCTGACTCAGCTGGAGTTCATGAGGAAGTCAGTTCCTCTGGAATTGCATGTTACTTTTAAAAAGTAATTTTCATGCACTATTTCTGTGCAAAAAAATGCCAGCAGAGAAATTTTTAAATTTGGATATACTGGTTCTTACAGTGCTGCCAAGAGTAGTAGCATTTGTAAGGGCTTTTCTGATATTGCATGTCAATTTTATTTTATTAGCTTATTTGGTTCTCATTACAGTTCTCTGTTAGTCCCAACTGGTGGATGGTAAGAAAGAGAACTCAGAAAGTTTAAGTGACTTGCCCAAGACCACAATGCTGGAGAAGTTTTCCAGCTTGGCAGGAAAGTTACACGACAGTTCTCTCAGTTTTAACACTGCTCCGTGTCAGAGGCAGTGGTAAAAGGGTCACAGGCCTGAATGCTTGAGGATGATTTTAGTTTAAACAATTTAAATGCTTCTTTCATACTGCCAGAACAGGTAGCAAACCATGTGTGCCAACCTTTGATTTGGAGACTAGGATCACTGCAGATATACATGGCTCCATCTCTTGGCACTTTTGAAGGAATTATGACCTATATGTAATGTGACTACAGGAGCAGAAGAAAAGGTTCACTTGGGGTTGCCATTTAAAATACAGAATACTCAGTTAAATGTGAATTTTAAACAATAAATATAAATATATATATTTTAGTATGGATCTGTCTCATGCAATATTCGGGACATGCTTATATAAAAATGTATGGTATCCTTATTTTTACTTAATGAGATAGTTAATCTGGCAATCCCAGTAAAAAATGTTAACCTCTAACCTTTGTTCCAGTCAGCCTGGAAAATAGTTTCTGTCTGGTCCCACAGTGATAGGAAGAGTGCCCACTTTGAGTTTATTCTTCATACTGATGCCATGACTCAACCCATACTCTTCTGCTCAGTCCACTTTGCAAAATGTATGCTCTAAAACACTGGGACCTCACTTTCCAGATCTTATTATCACCATGCTCCAGGGAAGAAGATCAGAAGTGCTGGCTGGAGGGAAGGATGGCATCAACCAGGTTTCTGAGAGTGTTACCTTGATATTGAACAAACACTGCTCATGGGGTCGAATACAGAGCAACTTAATTTTTGTCTTCCATCTCCCCTGAGCGGGGGGGGGGGGGCAATGTTTAGAGAAGGATGTTATTCTTAAGATATAAAATGATTTAGAGATACTTTGTCATAAAGATGCAATATTACTTCCTAAGCCCTAGAAATGTCAATTCCTTCATAACAATCAAAACTTCAAGAATTCAAATATGATTTGAAGTTAAAATCTCTCCCTAGTGCCAGTTGGTGCTTTTCATATGTAAAGCTGGGGAAATGATATGTGATCAGCCTTCTCCCCTTACCTCTCCTCTCTTTTCTTGCTGACTTTGATTTCTGATGCCTTCTGGGTCAAAGAGAGGAGAGGAAGAAGAGCTCAGAGAGACAAGAAAGATGACTTTTAGCTCTTGGGCCCAGCTGATATTTAAACTATTTTTTTAATAAAGAATTTTTGTTAATTCTTCAAAAACCCTATGACCCTATGACATCATCAGACACCTCCCACTTGTGGTACTTTTTACAGATAATGTGTTCCCTCAATTGCCCCAGGAATCTGATAGTATCTTCAGATTCTCTCTGCTGAGGTCTTTTGAATGCCTCTGGGCAACCTCACTGGACAGAATCCGAGACAACCCTATATGTTCTTTTTCAATTTCTGGTCCACGTATATTACTCTTGTACCCTTTGCCTTCAATAAACTTAATCCTAATAGAACAGCAATCTTCGCTTGGTTCCCTGTACAAGCTGTTATGTCGTTATATGCAAACATTTCTAACCTTCTTTATTATTCAAGTGGGCATAAAAAAATCAAGCCAATATATTCCCTAACGGCAAAAAAAAAAAAAAAAAAGCAAAACAAACAAACAAAAAAACCAAAAACAACCAAAAAACAACAAGAACGAACAAACAAAAGAAAAGTTTCTGAAGTTCTTGAAATAGTCCTATTGGGGCTTTTCTCACTAGGCTTGCGGTAAGAGGCAAACGCTTCCCCAAGCTCTCCTCCTTGAAGAAGAGGGGTGGGATTCACCCCATACCCAACATCTACAAAAAGTTTGTTTTCAAAGCAGAAACCAAAAAAACAAGAACAAATTTCCACAACACTTTTAGACTAATAGTATGAAGAAAGAGTTTGAGAGTTCTTTAAGGGATCAGAGTCGTACTGTTTGAACTAAGGTGACATCCATGGAATATAGTAGCATCATTGTTTTATGCCTTGGCCAAAAGTAAGAGAGAAAGAACCACACTTTAATCCTTTATTAGTCTGGGAAAATGTGTACTTCCATTAAGAGAACATATGTTTGGAATCTGTACCAAGTCTAGGACCTCAAGGCAACGCTGGGATTCTCAAAGGACTTAGGGCTATTGGACCCAGGAAAGGTTTTGTGTTCCTGACACTTCTAATAAGCAGGAGTGTTCCAGCCTCATAATTTCTCCTGTGTAATGCATGGGCTCTTTCTGCTGTAGGATGAACATATAATAAACCAAACCACTTAAAAGCACTTCCTAGAAAGTACACCGCAAATCACTGCAAGAGCCTGAAGGGCTAAGAGAGTCATTTCCAGTCATGGCTTTCAAGACCACTTATAATTTAAATTAGATCTCAGTGTATTCTGGATTTCATAAGTAGTGTGAGTTATAAATGTCTGTCTATGGAAAAAGTTGACCAAATCTAGCACATTTTAATCAGTAAGTCAATATGCTTCTAAGGAATAATTATAAACCCCTGAGTACATTCTCATAGATCCTAGTGTCATGACTTGATCTACCTCATTACCTTATTGCTCAGTGGAGGCTGTGAAACAAAATCTGTAGAACATCCACCATGAGAAGGTGTTCTAATCAGCCACCCTTCTGTTGAGAGTTTTGCTCAGTGCCATTGAGGAGGCTAGCTCTCTGCGAAACTGGCCCAGCCACAACTAAACAGAATGACGAAAACATCTTTATTCAGATCATTTCAGAACTGGATAAATAGTAGGGTTAATGTTAGGAAGTTCTGAGTTCATGACTCATGGCTCCTTGGCTTACTAGCTGTATGGCTGCTCTGAGTTTAGCCTTCCCATAAAGGAATTAGAATAATAACAGTGCCCAACTCACAGTTTGGTTGGAAGGACTGACTAAGGTAATACATGTAGATAGCTGAGGACAATGCTTATTACATGCTAAATATTTTCTTTGTTTTACTATTAAAATTGTTTCTGTTGGCATAGCTCATGTCTTCCATTCTGACTTATCACCACTGCCTGTATTAGTGTGTCAAGTTATAGATCACAAAATAGTTTTCCACAAATCAAAGATAATCCCCCCAGAAACAGATGATCACTTCAAATGCAGAGTATTTCCTTTCGTTTTTATTTGACTTTATGTCTATATTTTAAGAACTGGATTCACATTGCATGTGCGGTTATGTATCCTACTTTTTTTATATAACATAATTTCAATATTCCTCACACTGTTAAATATATTTCAAAACTAGCTTTAAGGCTACATTTTTCCTTCCTTTAGTGAAACCAATCTTCGTTTAACTATTTTTCTGGTTGAACTTCTAGATTAAATATACCTTTTTTATATATCATAAATAATGCTACAATAAACAAACAATTTTCTGATACTATTTCTGATTATTTCCTTAATAGGGTATGGACATTCTTAATATATTGCTAAATTACTTTCTAGAAAGTTTATTCCAATACTATAATTTTTGTAAGGCTTCTCAATTTTATTTCTTCAACTAATTGCAAGATCCATTTTTTTAAATTTGCGATAAAGTACACATAACATAAAGTTTATCATCTTAACCATTGTTAGTACAGTAGTGTTAAGTATATTCACATTATTGTGCAATGGGTCTCCAGGACTTTATAATCTTGCAAAATCGAAACTCCATACCCAATTTTCCTCTACTCCCAGCCCCTGGCAACCACCATTGTACTTTCTGTCTCTGTGAATTCAACTACTCTAGGTAATTCATGTAGGTGGAATCATTCAGTATTTGTCCTTTTGTAACTGGCTTATTTTATCTAACATAATCCAATGCTATAATTTAACTTTTTAAACTCTGTCTTCTTCTCCCCCAAGAAGAAATACTGTCTCACAACGGTTTGACCAAACAGGAGAAAATTGTTTATGTTGTGGGTTCCTACACATTGTGGTAGCCATTTGGATCAGAGACGTGTTTATTTTTCTCTCCAATTGTCCAGGGCTCCTGAGTGTGTAATCATGATGTGCCTGTAGTTCTCAAAAGGGAATCAACCACATGGGGAAAGAAGGAAAAAGATAAAGAAATTAAAATTTTTCCAGATCCTGACAAGATGACAAATGGACATGTGCTTTTTGATTCTTCCTCAAAATCAACTTTGAAAGAACTAGAGAGATAAAAGGAAAGCATGAATCTAAGACACTAATATTTAAAAAGTGTCATCGTCTGGGGAAGACGAAAGGCTACGCGTCTCAGGCGCATCTGGTGGGAGAGGGAGCTGCCGCGCCCGAGGGAGAAAGGTGCTGCTGCAGTGCCTGTGCAGCACCTGCGTCGCGCCAATGCTTCTCCTCCACGCTGCCGGGACATCGCCTCTACTTCCCGTCAGGATCTTAAAGACCAAAGTGATTAGATAACAAAAGAGCACCGCCACCAGAAAAGATAACACATTGAAAAACATATACAACCTGAAGCCAAATTACTGGAAAGAGGGACCAAAAATTTAAAGTAAACATAATGAATAAATGCAAGGAAATATGAAGGCGATAAGTAATATGAAGCAAGAACAATAAGTCACAAAACAAACCAGGTGGATATATTAGCTACAGATGATGTAAAAATTGAAATCAGGAACAATGGATGGGATAAATAAATGAGTTTCACAAAAAATAAATTAGTAATCTGGGAAATTGATGTAGGAACTGCTTCAAATTATATCAGGAGTGAATAAACAAAGAAAACATTTAAGAAAAAAAGGTAAGCGTTATGGAGGATACACTAGAAAGAATCAGACTGATATCAGACTCAAGGCAACAGAAGTGGCCATAACAGAATGGGGGAAACAAGGACCTTTAGTAAAATTATTATCTATACAGAGAAGAACAAACTAGACCACTTCCTAATACCATCTGTAGTAGATTCTGGATGGTTAAAGAACAAATATCAAAATAGACTATAAAGTTAGAAGAAACATGCATGACCTAGAGGTGAAGAAAGGATTGTCAAAAACTCAAAGGTGCAAATCAAAAGGTTAAAATGCTGACATTTGATTACATCAAAATTAGGAGTTAGTGCTCAGTACAAGATACCAAGGGGGGAAAAAATCAACAAAGAATCAAACTTTGATGCTTAAACTCATTAGAATTACAGAAACAGAAATTAAAATAGCAACAGACTATCTCTTTATGCCCAGAAACTGGAAAACTGAGCTATGCCGAGTATTGGTGGGGCTATGAAGATGCAGGCTATAGAGACCCTCAGATGTTGCTGATGAGAGTAAGAATTGATAGAGCTATTCTGGAAGTCAGCCCAGCAATTCCATCCCTGGGTATATGTGAGAGAGATTCCTACACAGCTCTGTCAGAGACACATACAGAACTGCTTGTGGGTGTGGGGAGGTAGGACCAGTCTAATATCTGTTACTGAAGAAATGGCTGTCAGTTTCCACATACAGAATCCCATGGAGCAGTGAGAAGCAAGGCTAGGTTTATACCCAGCAAAATGGATAGAACTTAAAATATTATGCTGGGTAAAGAAAATAGAAGAAAGGAAAGGTATCTCAGTATCATAGTTTATTTGGGTTATTATGTCAAAATACTATAGACCGGGTAGCTTATAAACAGAAAGTAATTTCTTCTGGCTAGAAAGTCCAAGAAAATGGCGTTAGCAGATTCAGTGTCTGGTAAGAACTCACTTCCTGGTTCACATACAGTGCCTTCTATCTGTAACCTCACATGGTGGAAGGAACAGTCTCAGTCTCCGGGGCCTCTTTTATAAGGTCATTAATTCCATTCACAAGGGCTCCATCCTGTGACCTAATCACTACCTAAACATAGCACTTCAAAATGCCATTATATTGAAGATTAGGTTTCAACATATAAATTTTGGGGGGACCCAAACATTTAGACCATAACAAAAGAAGAAAAAAATAGAAAAGGATAAAATCTAGCAGGATGCTTGTGTAAATTAAAGTTCTATTCACAAAATAAAACAAAAATATTTTCAAAAACATGCAAATTCATGATAACATCAAACATATCAGAAAGTTTATATATGGAGTGGATGTGGGGTAGAGAATAGGAGTTGGTTACTGGATAATAGGGAATTAAAAGATGAATAAAGTTATAAGTCTATTACACAGACTGAGGATGATAGTGACCCAAGAAAGCAGAATTTCTAATGACTCAACCTGGTATATCAGGAGTCTCCAACCCCCAGACTGCGGATCAGTACTGGTCTATGGCCTGTTAAGAACTGGGCAGCACAGCAGGAGGTGAGCAGTGAGTGAACGCTTGAAGCTTCATCTGCATTTGCAGCTGCTTCTAGTGCTAGCATCACCACCTCAGCTCCACCTCAGATCATCAGGCATTAGATTCTCACAGGAGCACCAGTCCCTGGTGCCAAAATGGTTGGAGACCACTGCTTCATATCCACAGACAGACGAATAGACAAATTAAAGAGAAGTAACACTTCCTGAGACAGCCTAATTTTTATAGTCTTTGTGCTAAGCACTTTATATCCAATAACTCATTTACTTCTTATACCAGCTGTAGAGGAAATTTATGGTTCTTTTCATTTCCCAAATGATGAAGAACGGCTCACAGAGGAAAAGTAATATGGTTGGGTGTCATTACATGTACAGATCGGGGCAGAGTGTTTCAAATGCCCAAGTTCTCAACATCATTACAAACTGCCTTGCTGAAATATCTTCACAGGAATGGCAGTGCTGACCACAGAAGAACACACATGGATAGATGTGTGTATTGTGTCACCACAATGTCACAGCTGTAGCATGCTTTGGCCATTGCTCCTTCTGTGGACTGTTCTACCCCATACCTCACAGCATCAGGAAGTGGCCTCCTCCAGACTTTTTGAAAAATGCCAGATGCCTCCTATTGTGTTTGGTACAAACAAGCTGATACGATATGAAATATTTAAAATGTAGGCATGCTGATCCATGCTCCAAAAAAAAAAAAAAAAAAATCTGCTCTCAGAAAAATGAAAGAAATGTACCAATAAAGGAGCTGAGAAACAGCCATTCAGATGAAAGCAAAATACTGACACGAGGCCAATTTCAACTTAAGAAAATAGACCACCTCATGGAGGGTGAAATTTCCGTGCCCTCAGGCATAACTCCCACAGAGTGAGCAAGGACTGAAGCATGTGGTTTTAATAAATCCTATTCCATATTCCTTAGATTACTATTAAAATGGGGTTATGAGAAGTGCCTCTTACAACACAGGGGCTATTGCAAGTAATTACAGGGAAACACAATAATGTCTGCCTTTGTTATGAGGGTAGTTTACAATTAGCAGTAAATGTCATCGTGCCAATATATGCATAGGAGACTGGGCACTAGAGAATTTGAGATACAAATCAAATTTTGCAAGTGGAAAAAGGAAATAGTAGTGCTTCATGTTATCAGTACTTCTCAATAACACGAGTAAACACCAGAGTCTCATCCTAGGAAAGGGAAGATTAAGCCAGTGTGCCTTATCAATCTGCCCTGAGAGACTCGAGGTGTTGGAATTAAGTCCTGCAGGGTCACAGCATGAGATGAGGATAATGTGCAAAGACAGCCCAAGCATCAATATTCTAGAAAGCAATTGGAAAATTACTTCATAGCACATCTAACATATAATGATAAAGAATGTCAAAGTAATTACTCCTAGGATACCAGGGATTGCCACACTGCAATTCTCATTGCGTCCTGGGTTGGTTTGTATGAGCTTGTGCATCTCTCTCGCTGCTGCTATAATACCTCCTTGCAGATGTGCCACTCAGATTTGTAGATTTAGCGGTGGGAGGAACAAGGGTTCCTTCTGAACTACAGAGATTGAAGTGTACCAATTTAATATTCACTCTTTACTGGTAAAAGCTTGAATCCATTTGACAAAGACTGATGAGAAAGGAAAGTTTTGAAATATAAACCTAGGCCTGAAAGTGTACTTCGAAATTTTTTCAACATTTTCTTGTTATAACAGTATATTTTATTCCGTAGATTTCAAATAATGAAGACAATTGAGGCAATGGCTCTAAATAAAGAATGTTTTCAGCTTTGCTATGGAAAAAGAAATAAGGGAATTAGAGAGCTTTCATTTACTTCATTCTCTCCCAGTAGTAATTTTTTGGGAAGGAATCACATGACTCACAGAACTCATTACTGAGAACTCGGAAAGAGTTAGAAAGTAGAAAGTAAAACAAGGGAAGAAAATAGAATGTTTAAGACTATGAGATTAAAATTGGTATTTCTGTACCAGTCTGAGAAGTCAGGGGTAAACCTGATCAGAGCTTGTGACATATGACGGTCCATGTATTGCAGGTTTTCCTGTCTATTTTTAGTCTAAGGGCCAACTCTGCCTTTACCTTTTTCAATGTCAGCAGAAACATGCAACTCCTCATAAGAGATTCTCATCTCTTATAATAAATAGATAACAGCTGGCTGTGAATAAAAATGTTTACCGATATCTGCAAATCTTGGCTCTCTTTTAATAGTAACAGTGATTATTTATTGAGCAGCTACTGTGTACCAGGCATCGAAATATTTTACATATCTTTACACCTGTTACACCATTTAATTCTTAGCCACTCTCTCAAGTCGTATTACTATCCCCATTTTATAGTTAAGAACACTAAAGCACTGGAAAATTTAGTTCCTGCACAGCCACTAAGTAGCAATAACAGAATAAAAAACTTTAAAGTCGGGTCTGAGAGATCTTAAACTTGATCATGATAGTAGAGTTCCCACTTTGCAACTATGATGAGTCAACTGACATTTGACAATCAATTGACAAAAAATTGGCTGTTCTTTCTAATGTTCATTAAATATTTGAAATTTCATTGTTAGTCTGAAGGTGCGGCACCAAATCTACTTTGGTCTAGATTTGCAATTCATGTTATCATTTAAAAAAGGAGGAAAGAGGGTGGGGAAGGCAGTGAGGTTACACAGTGCCTACAGACAAATAGAAGCTCTGTTTAATTTCCTATCATACAGATAATTAGGCACCAAATAGGTCCCTAAGGTAATTAAAAACATAATAAACATAATGAAACAAGGATTGTATCCTGTTTAAAGAGGAAAAATCAAGAGTCATAAATCAGTAGTAATACATGAATTTCCTTAACAGGTAGATCATACTTATTTTATCAAAAACATACTGGCATTCCTCAGAATCAGGAATTGAGCTTCCAGCCAGCTGTGGATGGCCTAGCATCATTGTGAGCAGCAAAGATTCTGTTATGACCTCCTCCTGGGACAGAGGTGTGGTGGCAGGCCCCAAAGGTGTAGGAATTAAAATGCCAAGTCAGGTTTCTGACATCTTTGTGCTGCACTGGTTACCAAAGGAGCAGAGGGAGGGCCTCTGAGGCACCTCGAGTAGATGGAAAGCCAGTCTTCATGAGGAAGAGGATCCTCATTGTCCTTCCACATTTCCTTGGGGTGAGGAAAAGACTCCAGAAATAGAAGGACCTGAGGCTAACACAAGCACCTCCCCTGGACTTGCTCAGACCTGGCTATACCATGTCCCTAGCAAGTAATAGCTTTTCTCCCTGGCCAAGGCCTGGTGTTAACACACCATCAAGGTAGAACTCAAAGCCTCTTAGCTGCTAACTTAGGCCACTTAGACCATCAATCCTCCTCTATGTTGGTGATCTGAGCTAAAAAAGAAGACAATGTCTTGTAAAAGAAAACAGTTACAAACCTTAAAAAAAAGAATCATGATATAACTCATATTCTGTTTGCTCCAAGAATACTCACTGGTGGTGCTTGTGGCTAAAGCATTTGCTCCAAGATAATTTGTGGATTACAGTCCTAACCTTATCCCAAAGTTTGTCATGAAATACCTTGCTTTTATTATTATTTTTGCATCACTCTACTATGTCAATAGTTTTTGGAAACAAATGACATCATTCTGTTTACAGCATTCTGAGGTATTTCCATTTAGAAAATATAGTAATTCTTGATTGCTGAAAATGTCAAATCCTAGAAAATGGAGCATTTCTACACGTGATGCTGATATCATTCTGGAACAGTTGTTAGCTGAAGACTCATTTGATAAATCCAATTTATGTATACATTTCTGTTACATTAAGATTAGAGTCAAGTTCTGTTCAAAAATAACCCCAAGAACAGTTTTTATATTTTATTTTCACATTGAAAACCAGTTAGATTTGCTTCAGCCTCAAAGAGCACATTTATGTAAAATTAAATTAACGTTGGCAGTGAACTGAACTTTTTTTTTTTTTTAATGGGAAATGGGTTAAGCTCCTAATTAGAAACTCATGTCAACTACCCTAAAAAATGAGGACTCGAATGAAATAAAGACAATGAATCGAAAATACACATATGATACAGGGAACAGTAAAAAATATTGCTTAATGAGATTCAAAGAGCCCCAGAGAGGGAGTCAGAAGGCTAGATTTTAAATTCTGGCTGTTTCTTTCATTGCTGTGCACCTGTTGACAAGGTACTTAATCTCTGTGGCCTCTGTTTTCTTCCCCTTTAAAATGGAGATACAAATTCTTGCCTCATGGATTTTTGTGAAGATTAAACAAGTGAAAACCTGTAGAAATGTCTAGGATGCTGTCTGGCATGCAGTGAGTTCTCAGTAAATGTCAGTTGTAGGTGAATCTGTAGCAGTGCCCGAAGTAACAGTATTAATAACACAGGTGAGCACAAGCTCTATGCAGGAGAAAGCTCTTCCATCCCTTTATCAAGAACCAAATGTCAACTTTGTAATATACTAAATGTTTGTAGGTATATTTCTGGGTTTCCCACTGTCTATTCATGATGTAATACCATAATATTTAAATTATTATGGCTTTGCAGTATGTTTGAATATCTATCTAGTGATGATATTATTTTCTCCAATGTGAACTCCAGAAATAGTACCTTTAGGTCAAAAAATTTATGTTGGTATTTTATTCAACATGAACAAATTTTTATGGAATTTATTTCTTATTTAAAGAAAATGAACATTTTTCTGAAGTTGAGCTTTGCCGTTCAAGAGCACTATATTTTCTTTCATTGGTTCAAGTCTTTCTTTGTATCCTCAGGACATTTTAAAGTTTTTTTATGTAGATCTTGCAAACTTTTAAAACATAGTTTATTTTTTAGAATATTATATACTTTGGAAATGGGACTTCTATTTCCATTATAAATTCCCCTTGTTTATTGCTTATGTACAGTAAGTTAGCTTATTAATATTTTCACATGGCTGTGTAGCCATGTTGCCAAACATTCTTATTATACAACGTTTTTGTTTTTGTTTTCACTTGATTCTCTCGGGCTTTCTAGGTATACAATAATATCTAGACTATCTCCAGAATAATGATAAATTACAGTAGATGTAATGAAAATATTTGTTTAATTTCCTTCATGAGAGCATTTCCTGTGTTTTCCTGTTAGGCATAATGCTAGATTTTGTTGCGATCACTGTATTTCATCATGCTAAAGAAGAATCCACTTATTGCTTAATAGACTTGGACTTTGAGCTATGAGAATATACTACCTAATCAAAATCAATATATACAACTTTAAAAGAAAAATCAATTACTGCTTTATCTCAGCAGCAAATGCCTGGCTATATATTTCGAGAGATTACATCAAAAGCATACTTATACAAGTGGTTCTCAGTGAGGTCCCTGGACCATCAGTATTAGCATCACCTGAGAATTTACTACAAATGCAATTCTAAGGCTCTACTCCAGACCTGCTGTATCAGAGTCTCTGTGAGAGCAGAGTGGTCCAGTAACCTGTGATTTAACTATACCTCCAGAGGATTCTCATAGGAGTTAAAATTGTGACCCACTGGGTTAGCCAGATTAACAAAATCAATAGATGTTAAACCAAGGCATTTTAGGTTTATTGGTAGGTAAGTGTCATAACTGACATCCAGTTCACCATACGGGGCCACAGTCGAAGGGTGATTAGGAAGGAACAAAAAGCTTTTATCTACCCCAAACTTTGTTTTTCTTCAGTCTAAAAGATGCTTTCTCTTTTTACTTGAATTGACATCTGATTCCAAATTCTCACATTGATTAAATAACAAAGGAGAGACATTGCAACACCATGAGGTTTCTTGCAATTGGACAAAAAAGTACAGGCCTAGGGATGCAGGCAGTGGCAGCTGGAAACCAGCTGGACCACATGGAGAGGTCAGGCAACACGGAAAGGGTACTGACTGTATCTGCAGCATCCACGTATCACCTAGAATTACACAGTGACAGGATTGCTTTCTAGTCTGCCATATCAGCATCAGACTAGCAAGCTCCATCTTGAAAAGTCTTATACCAACCAGTACATCTGGTAGAGAAATCCATAGAAATTGTTATTCTTTTCAGTTGAGCAACAGGATTGAGAATACGACATTCATGGGCCTGAACTGAGTAATATATCCATGGAGAAAGGTGGCTTTTGAAGGTAAAATACTTTACCAGGGAAGTTGGGGTGAGGAGGAAAGTAAAAACAGATGCCGAAGGCAATAACATCACAACTTTACCAATAGCCAGCCCTACTTATTGCTCTCGGAGGTACTGCCAGGACACTCCTCCTGTCTGTGGGAGGGAGAGCACAGAAAGGTAGCAACTGTACCCAGGATGGGTATGAAACATCTTCTGTGTGTGTACAAGTAAACGGACAAGAGGAACCATGTCTGATTGACTCCAGTATTTAGTGGCTGAATGGGGATTTGAACAAAACAGTAGAACCCCTTCTCCCATTTGAATTCCCTTTATTTTTGTTTGCTTAAAATTTTTCTTCAAACATTCACTTAAATTTTTTAAGCTTCATCCTCAACTAGAATATCAGTGATACTATTGGTTTGGGAGAACATTTTTCTTTTGTTCTAAAACACATGAAATTAATGCAGAATTATTCTTTAAAAGCTGTTCCATAATATTCCAAATGCTTTGAGTGGTAAGCAGACAATATTTTGGCAAAGCCAGCTCTATAAATTGCTTCCTTTCTATTAATACAAATAACTACACAATAAGCCAGGGCTTCTCAAAGTTTAGCCTGAGTAAGACTAGCCTATTGGACATTCTAAAAATACAGATACACCTGATCCCCATTCCCAGAAACTCTGATTTAAAAGGACCACCAATAAGATCCAAGAAACTTTTTAACAAATATCCCAGGTCAGTCTAATGAAGGGCACTTAGAGAAATACTTCTGTGGGTAAAATCTTTGGAGTAGTTTGAGAGAACATTTAAGGTAAGACCTAGACAGAACATGGCCTCTAATCTTTAAATTTAATTAGTTGTTTATAAACCAAAGTGGCTAAGGATATGTCCTCCACAAGCATGGAGAAGGATGATCAAAAAATGCAGAGGCATGTAGCCTACAAAGAGATTTCTTGGAATCCTGGGGCTCAGAAATGTGGCAATGGGAATAGTGTAGAGGTTTTTTTCATCAAGAAAACCAGAGCCTTGGGGATTTAGCGAGAGACTACAAGATACATGGGTTCCTGGCTCCCAAATGGGAGCCACTCAGCTTAAAAAAAAAAAAAAAAAAGGAACACAGCCGCTTTGCCCATGTATCTCCATTGATTTGTGACACTGCTGAGTCTTGATAAAAGTGAAGATGTGATAGACATCAGCCTTGATATTTAATCTGCCCATTACATGTACTTTTTATACTTCCTGTTATTTACATTTCTTAACAAAAACATATACTTTTTGTTAAGAAGGCTTCTGACATAAGCAGTTGTAGGCATAACAGGGAAGGAAAGAGACCATAAGACTCTGGGTGCAGAGAGGTATGGGGGGATATATTATTGAAGACAGAGTAAGGCCTTGATTAGGGACAAAAATCAGGAACGGGGAGCACTGGTACCTTCCTGTGCTTGGAAGGAATACACATACTTAGAGAGGTTTTGTGAATAGAATTGATATGAACTAGTAGAATATACTATGCTTATCTCTTTTTTCCTCTTCTCCTTCTCTCTCTTCAAGCAATGACAATTTTGCCTTAATAACCCATCAACTCAGCCACTGTGGCTTCTATGGTGAATTTCCTAAGATTGTAGGGGAAGTCAGTCTAAAGGTGAGGCCATTTTCAGCAGTAAGAACTTCAGGAGATATTTTCTAGCAGGTAACAAACATCTCTCGATCTTGACAGAACTTGATTACAATAGTTTAGTACTAAACACAATGTGAGAACAGATCTTTTTCCTGAGGATGTAAAAGGTGAAGAGACTTGAACTGCAGTTTGCAAATCTTAGTGCTATCTCTAGGTTTGCAGAATACAGCTTCCCTCCCAACCCCTTCTCCACACTGCAGCAAGGCACAAGACTACTATCTAAATAAACAGGAAATGGAAGATTCTTCAGCAGATCGCATGACATTTTTCTCCAAAAGATACATGAGAAGTAGGACTGATGAGTAGTGTAGAGCAGCAGTTTCTCACCTTTTTGGCACCAGGGACCAGTTTTGTGGAAGACAATTTTTCCATGGAATGGGATAGAAGGGATAGTTTGTGGATGATTCAAGTACATTACATTTAGTGTGCACTTTATTTCTATTATTATTACATTGTAATACATTATGAAATAATTATACAAGTCACCATAATGCAAAATCAGATGCCACCAGATTTGGCTTAATTGTCTTTTGCCACTCACTGATAGGGTTTTGATATGAGTCTGAAAGTAATTGATTTATTATGGTCTCTGTGCAGTCAAACCTCTCTGCTAATGTTAATCTGTGTTTGCAGCCGCTCCTCCGCGCTAGCATCACCGCCTCAGCTCCACCTCAGATCATCAGGCATTAGATTTTCATAAGGAGCATGCAACCTAGATCATCTCACATGTGTAGTTCACAATAAGGTTCACGCTCCTATGGGAACCTAATGCCTGATGATCTGAGGTGGAGCTGAGGCAGTGATGCTCTCTCTGGGGAGTGGCTGCAAATACAGATGAAGCTTCACTCTTTGCCTGCTGCTCACCTCCTGGTGTGTGACCTGGTTCCTAACAGGCCACAGATATATCTATACTGGTCTGTGGCCCAGGGGTTGGGGATCCCTGGTGTAGAGAAACTTTGGAAATCACCTAATT
Source organism: Rousettus aegyptiacus (assembly GCF_014176215.1). Taxonomy (NCBI): domain Eukaryota; kingdom Metazoa; phylum Chordata; class Mammalia; order Chiroptera; family Pteropodidae; genus Rousettus; species Rousettus aegyptiacus. The sequence continues at coordinate 32,633,757 of NW_023416287.1, read as the reverse complement.
CCATCATATGAATAATTACATAGCTCTTGCCAAGAATACTTATGCTTATACATGTTTATATAATCTATATTTTAAGAGCAAGCACTCAGTCACAGATATACATCCAAATTGATTTTTTCTATTTGTGAGGTCAAGGGAAATGTCAAGATTCTGTAAGGCAAAGTACATATATGGCAGGCACTCATGACGTGCCTCTCAGAGTCTGAGTACATTCACAGACCCATCAGTGAATTCTCAACTGATTACCTGACTGGTTGATTAACTGACCAAATCAAGGTAGAGAAAGCAAAGCAGAAATTCGTGACAAACCACGATGTCAATGCAAATCAAGGATTTATTTTGTATTGACAAAAAGAAAAAAACAAAAGACTAGAACTCTGGATTTTAGTTAATTTATCCAAAAAATATGTATTGAGCAACTATATGCTAAAAATGGTGAGATTTCAAATACCCTGTCTTTTCTGCTAGATAGGGGGATAGATAATACACATATAGACAAAAAAAAAAATTCTTAGAATACCAAATGCTCTGTAATAAATAATCTGGATAATGGCGACAGGTAAGAGATGGGACAGCAGCAGTTTCCTTGTGGTTTTCAAGGTGACATTTGAGTAAAGGGTAGAAACCAGGTATGCACTGAGCTGAAGGTAGAGAATTCCAGACTGGAGAAACACTGTATAAAATACCTGAGGTAATAAAGAATACCAGTTAGTCTTAGATAGGGTAAATATTATATATGAAATGACATGATCACATAGGGCAGAAGTGGGCAAACTATGATCTGTAGCCCAAATCTGACCCATTGCCTGTTTTTGTAAATAAAGTGTTATTGGAACAGTCTTCCCTGTTTATTTATGCATTGCCTATGGCTGCTTTCATGCCACATTAGTAGAGTTGAATAATTGTGACAGAAACTGTCTGGTCCACAAAGTCTAAAATATTTGCCATCTGACCCTTTACAGAAAGTTGACTGACCCCTAATGAAGGGCCTAGTTATGATAGTGCAGAGTTTGGGTTTTCTTTTGCATCCAAGAAACAACTGCTAGCAACAGGATCTGTCTGACTCTAAGTCCCATGAACACTATGTGGCAAATGGATAGCAAGGTCACAAGTGAGGAAGCAAGGAGACAAGTTCAAAGTCTCTCATGCTATCTCAGAAAAAGATGGTGACTTGTGTTATAATTGCAGCAATGGAAATAATAAATAGTGGTTGGGTTGAAAATATACTTTGGAGATTGCATTTATAAGAATAATTTATAGGATTAGATTTATAAGAATTAGAACACTGAGTTAATAAAATGACTTTGGGATTTTGGCCTGAGGAAATTATATAGAATGTGTTGGTTATTGAGAAGACGGCAGGAGAGGCAAGTTGGAGATGGGTGGGAGATCAAAAGCACCCTTTTCAACACGTCAAGTTTAACATGCTTATTAAAGCATGCGTATTATAAGCAGTTGGCTACTTTACTCTGGACCTGAGGGAGAGGTGAGAGATGGAGTTATATGTATTTGGGAATTGTCAGTGTATAGATGCATTGAAAGCCATGGGGCTGGAGAGATAGAACTCAGGAGAGGACGTCCAGCATGAAGCCCCAGGGCATGATGCAGAGCCAGGAAAAGGGAATGAAAAGGAGCAAGAAGTGAGAAGGGAGATCGTATCAGTCATCAAGCTACTGACATCTTCAAACTCATCCTTGTATGTGTAATCCGCTTTGTCATGTGGTATTAAGACCTAGCCATCTTGGTTTGCCAGTAGCTCCCTGCTAGGCTCTGTGCTAGAAAGAAGGTGAAAAGCATGTGGAGTTAGAAAGAGCTTGAGTTTTCTGTTAAGCATCATCCCAATCTCCTTACTTCACCCTGCTTGTGACAGTACTTTTTCGTAGCAGCAGTTTATTTTATTGTTTCTCCAAAATTCACATAACCATTCTTATAACACTGCTCAGCGACTTTAGCAAGAGCAACAACCAGCAAGCCCTTCTCCCCCATGCCTCCTGTGAAATCAAAAATGGGAGTTGTACCTAAGCAACAGTTCCCCCTCAGAGTTAGGTTTTCAGCTCCTCAGGGCTCCTCCTCTAAGCTTCTAAATTTGAATCATTACAGCTTCTTCTGTCAAGATGGTGACTGTTTCCTGCAGCCACTACCTCACACCTTAGAGGTCTCTTTGCACATGTTTCGGTGACTCACTTAATATTTTTAAAATATAGATATCTATCTATCTTAAGAGATATCTATATATCTATAGATAGAGATATATAGAGATATGTAGATATATAGATATATAGATATATAATTCTATATACCTTTCAGTTACCTAGTTGACATTCTTATTTGTTAAGTTCTCCTTATAAAAATAACTAAAGGATGTACTTTCACTGAAGCCTAGAGGGAAAAAAAAATGTTTCAATGGAGAGGTAAAATAGCAAAGGAAGAAACAATTGGTCATCCATTATATTTAGCAAAAAGGTTTAGGTGACAATGACAAGATGTTTGTATACTGATGGAGTTGAGGGCCCAAGGGAGATGATAAAACGGATTACAATGGATGAGATGGATTACAAATACATTCTGGAGATAGAGTTTATAAGAAAATTTATAAGATCGAGTTTATAAAATGACTCTAGTGTTTCTGTCCTGAGGAAATGGTGGATGGAGATGTCATTTATAAAAAAAGATTGATGAATTTGGAAGCCCAGTGGAGTTGGCTGAGTAGAGAAGGAGAGGTGAAGAAGTAGAGACAATTTACATTAGATAATTCCCTAAGGGTTTTTGCAGTGAATGAGGCCACTTAAGGGTTTTATCTTTTTAAGATCAGAGCTGTTAAGGCATGTGAGTAAACTAATGGTGGCAGACACAGATGATACCAGGGAAATAGGCGTGATAGTGAGAGTGAGGTCCTTGAGTAATGGGTAAAAACAGTTGAGATCCAGAGCACAAGGGAAGAATTTGGCTTTTAATAGAACCAGGAGCACTACTCCCAACTGTCAAAGGAAGGAGGCAAAATAATGTGTGAATTCAGATGCAGAAAAGTTGAGGGATTTGGTGATGGGAATTAAAGAGATTCTTTTTTTATGTTTGTTTTTGTTTTTGAGATTAAAAAAAAAAAAAATGGCCAGAGAGTCTCCAACAATTTACATTGCAAAATGACTTTTGTCAACCATAACATTACCAGAGAAGCACTTTTGATTCTCAGTGATCACAGAAATCAATACTTGGGGTATAAAAGTGATAAAAAAAATTATCTTCTCAACATGGAGAATAAAGATATAGGACTCTCACATTCTGGAAGTGAAGCAAGTACCCATAATTACCCTCATAAATTTGCTGAGCACTAAAAATAATTTTGTGTTTTCCTGTAGGATTTGCTAGCTAATAATAAGCAATTTCCAGCTGTGTGCTGTGACAGCAAAAAAGAGGGTCTAACATCCTTATAATTATATTTCCCATATCCATATTCACATTAGAAAATACTGATTAAGACTCATCTGCTTAAATTATCTTTTATCAAAATCTTTGTAACAGGTGATTCTTATGAAATCTGACTGTACTGTATAGATTAAACTTCAAAAAGAAGATTATCAATTATTTTACCTTTCAGTCTTTTTAAATACACATATACAATTTGTGAAACAAAGGACTGACAACAGTGAGAATTGAAATTTTTCTACAGTGAGAACTGAAATTTTTCTTCAGAGCAGATTACACAAACACATCCCAAGGGCTCCCCTCAATCTGGCATTGAAAGCTGTACCAAACAGCAGGCTTCACCATATGATATGTTGGGCCTAGCTCACTTCACTCTGCTTGACAAAATGAGTGTGATTGTTTGAGAACAACTAAATCAAATATCTATTCTTGGGTCTATTTTCTCAAACTTCAAATGTTTTTCTGAGCTTTTGAAATGTCAGCACTCAAAGAAAGGAGATAACTCTTTGGTCATGAATTCACTGTTACTTCTTGGAGGTATTGTGAAAAAAGAATTACTCTTCAGGACAACTCGATAAGTTTAGTTTGCTGCTGGGTGGGGCCACACTTCCTCAGGGCTTCTCTGGATTCCCATAACTCATTTCAAAGTTCACAGCCGAGTGGCTCGATGCAGGCAGACAAGCTGATGCTGTAGATGCTGTAATCACACTCCCAAGGAAATCCATAGAAAAAGCAAGTGAAATATCTGCCCCTGGGTTGAATATGGAAAGTTCTCTAAAAAATATGACGAGTTTAACAAAAATAAATTCAAAATATATATGATGTTTGACTTGAATCAATATTATTTTCAACTGAAGTTTCCTAAAATTTAACAAGAAAGCAACAATTTAAATTGAAAACAGTAACTAGTGTGCTCTCTCTCTCTCTCCCCCTCCTCACTCCCTCCCTCCTCCCCTCAAGTATCTCATCTCCAAGAACAAGATAGATGTTAATTTTTTCCCCTTTATCAATTTTAACTTTTCACTGAAATAGAAAATATGCACAGAAAAGTGCATACTTATAAGTATACAGTTCAGTGAATTTTCTAAAACTGAGCACACCTATATAAATCAGCACAGATCAAGGAAAAACACGCTTTAGAAGTCCTTTGTGCCCTTTTCTAGTCAATACCGTCCATAACCGCCACATTGACTTCTAATGGTACAGATTAGTTTTCCTGTTGTTATATTGTATGTAAATAGTATCTCTCTGTGTGCAGTCTTTAGTGTCTGGCATTTAGTCCAGTTTTTAACTATAACTGGAAGCCACTACAATTTACTGAGTTCTTGGTTTACTACGTACCAGGCACTATGCAAAATTCTTTACTGCATCATTATCACATTCAATCCTTACAATTGTCTCATGATTAGGCACTATTATTATCTCATTTAAGCGAGTGAAAACATTACCAGCTTAGGGATAGTAATATGTACTAAGTAAACCAGCAGTAAATGCTGGAGCCAAGATTCATGCTTTGCTTATCTGGCTCCAAAGTATAAGTCTTTTCCATGCAGGCTTTCATAAAGGTATACAAGACCAAATACTACTGAATCATCAAAGCCAACCAGGATCTGAGAGGTCAAAATACACCGTCACTTGAGTGTGGTGTCTTATTTATTTAAATGTGATCGTGCATCCACCAATCATTCTAACTTGGACCTCACATATAATATGATCGGTGGCTATTTTCATGGCAATATAACTTGTCAGCTAAATTGCAAAGTGACATATGAGGGTATAGTATGTGGTTCAAGCATCTTTACTTCTAGTAACTGAAAGTAAAATACACTTGCCTAAAGATATTGCTATTAGAGATAGATCCTATGTTGCTTATTCCTTCACTTGTCAAGCAGCTGTGAACTTGTATTCAGTGATAATTTAAATGTTATTAATATTGAAAGCAGGATGGCTCATAATGAACAATGAAAAGGAAAGGATAACATAAATAATAGTAAGCAATCTCATGAGATTCTAAACAGCCATAAGAAAAAAAAAAAAAAAAAACTGAGAGAGACTTACATGTACTATTACAGAAAAAGTATTCCAGAGTATAAGCCAATTTATGAGTATGAGTATATACTCATATTTTACATATTTATGTGTTTACATATGACAGGAAGTCTGGAAGGAAACACTTAAGCATACACACAAGGATGTACACACACAAAGAAAAGAGGAAATAGTTGGAAAGTATATTATGAATGGTTGTTTTCCTAACAATTTACACCAAAAAAAGTTAATCAGAGAATTTGTACTGACAAAATATTTAATAACATAAAGTAATTCTTTTCTTTCAGCTATAATAATAGCATTACAGTTTCTTAAAAGCATTGCCTTTTAGAAGTACATACGCATTGAAATTATGGATGAAATAATGTGATATGTAAGATTCGCTTGAAAATAATCCATTGTGAGACAGGGTTGGGAGGTAGAGATGAACTAAGAGTAGACATTTTTGTATGCATTTGCAAATTTTCATTATAAAGTTAAAAAGAAAAGGTATGGATGTTTCTGGGAACATAAAAATTCTCCTTGGTTAAATTTTCTTGATTTTCTCTATAGAATATATTATGTATTTTTAACAACATACTAAATAAAAGATAAAGTTGTCGATAAAGTACATTTTGCAACTCAAACTTATCTTTCTTACCTGGGCAAATTACTAAGTGTTTCCCTTCGAAGGTAGAAGCCAGAATACTATTGAAATCACAGAAACAGTTTGCTAACTGCTATGCATAGAAAAATTTAGGCTGATCAATTTCCTTTCAAAATCCTACTTCTTTCATTCTTATCAGTGTTACTACAATGTGGTAAAGAACTTCCCATTCAAAAGATAACTTAGGGAAATTATCAAGGGTGGATAATTGGGGAAAAGTAAACATTTTCTTAGAGAACTAGAATCCTGAAAAAAATCAAGAATATTTTGCATTGCAGAGCACATCTTTCAGTTTTCCTAATTCATCTCTACAAATTTATTTTCTACTCTGTTTGGGATATGTTATAGTCACAGGGGAAGAATCAGAGTAATCTTTATCAAGAGGTCAATATTTATGTCTTTCATGGCTTAAGTGACCCAATCTCTGAGAAGAAAAGAAAAACATATCTTTTACAGGAAACAAGGCTAGTCAGCCTGATTGAACACTGTGAGTTTTGACCACTAGAAAAGTGTCTTGCTTAATATGGACAGACTCTGGTCTTCTGCAATCAAAAAATGAAATGGCTTTAATGTGATAGAGATACAAAGATAAAATAAGGAGACATGAAAAATTTGCAGCTGAAAAGTGAAGAAGAGAAAGATTTCTCAAACTGTCTGAAAATTCAAATCATAAAGCTCTTTCAGAAATTGCAAGAACTTAGGGCTGGAGTATGAGTGTGACTATGAAGGGGTGGCAGAGGAGAGTTTTTATGGGTGATGTAACTGTTTGAAATCTAACTTGAGGTGGTGGTTACATTAATCTTGCCTATGTCAAAATGCATGTAACATACACTAAAAAGAAAAAAAAGGAGAAAAGAAAGAAGGAAGGGATGAAGAAAGGAAAGGAGGAAGGAAAAAAATAAAGAAGGAAGGAAAGAAGAAGGGAAAGAAGGAAGGAAGGAAGGAAAGAAAAAAGAAATGAATTTTAGTTTATGTACATCAAAAATAATAATAATAATAATCTAAAGCCCCAAAGCATTCGAAACAGCATGGTTGTTAGTTGTATGGCAGGTATTTAAGAATTTTTTAATTAATCAGTAAGTGCATCAATGCATGGATGAAACCACAAATGAACAAAATCATAATTTAAAAGAGAAGGCAGTAAATTATTGAAATATGTTTAAAAATACACTAAAATTGTAAAAGAGTAAAAACAATTTATGTTCTAGGAAGTCAACATAGTAGGTATATTGGTGGAGGAGGGAGTCATGTCTGGAAGGGGACCTATAGGTCTTTAGGATTCTATTTTTTGCTCTGGATGCTGGTTACACAGATGTGCTAAATTTGTGAAAATTCATTTAGCCATATACCTACGACCTATGCCCTTTTCTCAATGTATTTTATGCTTCCATGAAACATTTTTTTTTTAAATGAATAACTCCAAAGTCTATCTTATCTTTAAAAAGCCATAGTGCAAATGCCTTTCACAATTCAGTTGTAGGACAAAATTGCCTCCCCTGATGAAACGGTATGTTTCCTTTCACCGCCCCCTCCCCCACAGCTAATGAGAATTAAGTAATCTGTCATTTCTCTTTTCTACCTTGGTTGCCACAGGAATCTAGGTAAGATTTTCTGCTTAGTTCTAGGACCTCACTTATTCTGCTGGTATATTTTTACCTCCCCCATTCATGACTTTTAACTTTATAGTTCTATTTCAATGATGTCATCATATGTGTATATTGTGCCTTGTATTATAACCCAGCACCAAATAACTTTTGGATGTGGGTAGAATATAAATCATAAGCTTAAATATGAAAGTGTGTCTTATTTAAGAACATTATGAGCAAACCATAAAAGAAAAAAAGAATACTGTGTTAAAATGAAATGCTACTGATCACTTGGTCCTCAATGCAGCATAATTTCAATCGCACACTGAAGGAGAGCAACTTTCCTAGATAAGTACAGGGAGTGGAGAAATTAACTTTGGGCTTATATTCAAGTTAAAAAAAAAACATGTTATATATGTTTAAGTATAAAGAGAAAAAGTCAAAAGTCATATCTTAGACTTTGGAGCTCAGTAATAAAATAAATAACAGCTGAGTCTAATTTCATACGTGAGCTTTGTTAAATTAGAAGAAAATGGAGTGACTCGCAAAAGAATCTAAAACAAATGCAGCCACTTGATTATGCCCGATAACTAGATTTTCCAGGTATGAAATTCATCTCATTTTCAGATGTCAAGCATATTGAGAATGGTCCCTTGTAGGTTGACTCCTCACCTCAATACAATGAATATACAGTTTGCCTTTTGGAAGAAAAACAAAAAAATATTTGGACTGATGAAATAAAGTTCAAGCCCTTGTATGGTCTGTGCTCCCCTGAAGCTGAAATGATAAAAAAAAAAAAAAATGTAAACCAGGAGATTCTTGAGGGATCGCCAGAGTTAAAAACCCTGTATGGTGTTTCTGTCCTTTGATGATAGCATATAACAGTTTCTTCTACCCAATCTGAGGAAATCACCTTCACACCCTGTCTATGTTCTTCATATAAAGATTAGAAAATTTAATCTTCAAATTAATCTAAAATATTTTTTCATGAAAAAGCTAACTAAATATATAATTCTACCTTGCAAGATGAGAGAATATGGAGAGAGAGAGAGGTCTTTAGAACATATTCCAAAATCCAGGTGATCCCAGAGTTGTTCTTAAAATAATGAAAGAATTAAGAGCTGACGTTTTTCTCACTTTATTGTTTCACTATAATTCAGTATGGTTTGTTAGGCCAAAGAAATTATTATGAAATGCCCAAGATGCAGCAGTGGCCCAAAGTAGATACTACCAAGTATCTGCAAATGCTTTGAATTTAATAACACTGAATATGGCTTTTGTGTGTGTGTAACCAATTATGTCCAAGGATTAATGGTTAGAGTAGCATTGCCAAAACATCTGCCGAAAAAGTGTACTTATTTATTATCCACTCATGTGAAACGAATGTCTAAAGTTTATAAATATCAGAAATGTGTCACACATAAAATCACATTTAGTTGTACCTTTCTGATTGAGATTCAAGAGAAACATAAATGTACTTTCCAGAGATATGTTTTAAAAGTTATTCTGCAAATCAGTCGAGAGAGTAAAATTGTCACAATTACATGCCAAAATACGTTGTCAAGGCATGATTCCAGTTTAAGTAGGGTACAGCATTCCATGTACTAGTTTCCTTAGGGCAGGAGAGGTGTAGGGTGGGGGAAGGAAGAGTACAAGGGAAACAGGGAGGGGGAGTTCAGAAGAGGCTACCTGACAAAGGCCCAAGGAGCTAAGTGTGGGAGGTGTGTGTGTGTCCTAAGTCAAATCACTTGAGCACATTTCAGGTTTATTTAGCGGGTTTCTTTATTGGAATTATTTATCTTGTTGGATTTTACAATTTCTCGAGGAATGCTAGTATTCCACAGAATATCTACTTATAAAAAAATTCTTGGGTTTTTTCATCCTAAACTGCCTTTTCTATGCCTTTATTAGAAAATTAGGGGAAAAAATAAGAAAAATTCTTTGATGATTTTTCTAAAAAATATTCCTAATAGACCATAGTAATCTTGAAGTCTGCTCATGTATTCAAAAGCCCTTCCTATAATGAACTTGGTTTTATTCTCAAGGGGAAAATACAAAACAATAAAAGTTTATTTTAATTTAAAGAAATACTATTCTTTTTGGGCCACGTGAGAGCATATTATGATTCCATTGAAAAATGATATTTGTTTTGTTTTAAAATGGCATGACAAAATACACATATTCTATGGCTTAGTGAAAAAATAAAAGACTGGAATGAAATAGGCCAAAACATTGCAGTTATTTTAGTAGCAGAATGGTGGGATATTTTTCTGTGCTCATAGAGTTTTGCTATGAGTTTATTTTTATTTTGAAGAACATTATTTTGAAAAGTAACCTTCTGGTTTTGATTTAGGTATTTTTCAACTTATTGGTATAAGAATATTATTAGCTACATTTTGTAACAACATAATATATATAAGCTGTCCTTATTTAGCATTTGAATTTTCTGTAGTTTAAAATTGCTTTTCTTGAATTGACAAGGTCCTCAGATGAAGATTTCTTCCTGGGGCTACATCTTCCTTCCACAGATTTTGCATGCTGCTTTGATGGTTTGTTGACTGAAAACATGTACTCCATCAATTTCAGCAAGTTGGAAATGAGCTTCTTTAGCAGAAACACTTTTCAGATTAAAATATAACATTAGTGTGAAGTTCTCATGCATTTATGAGAAAGGCAATTAGTTTTAAACTAAGAGCCCATAGATTATAGTAAAGATGACATATTTTAAAGCTACATCAAAATCATTGTCTACTAGTATAGACTAATCAAATAAACAAATTTTATAAGGTAAAATTTCCACATTTAGCTCTCCTGAAAAATTAGCCTAATTAACTAGTAGTTCCTATCACACCGAATACACCCTAGATCACAATGAACATAAGTGAAATTTGTTTTTCTTTTCATATACTGCTTTGTTAGGAGTTGACTATACAAATTACATGTTATGAAAAAGTTAATTTTAAAGACCATTTTACTTTGCATTAGTACATTACTAAAGGAGTTAAGTATGGTTTTCATTATAAATTTGGGAATTAAACAAAAGAAATTCTCGTGGCTAGTGGATTTATGATTTATAATAATGAACCCTGATTTATGCAAGGGCTTGGCAAGTGTTCATGCTGCTATTTCCAGAAAACATACCCCTTCTTTTTACCTGGAAAATCTGAGTGAATATGTACTTTCAATCAATATTTGTACATGAAAAGTTTCCTTTCCATTGACTAAACGGGAAAGAGCTTACCAGGACAAAACATGGGTTCTTTTTTAAAACTCTGTAAAGAAGTTAACATATTTCTCAAAATTTGTCCTTTGACTCTATAGGATGTTAACAGCTATTCATGTAAATAGAATAGTATGGCCAAAATAAGTTTGAGAAATTCTATGTTAGAGCTGAACAAGGTTTATTATTTTTTTAACTATAGGACTTCACATAAAACTTAACATGACAATGTCTTTTTTTAATTTCCAAAGAGAATATAGAATGTAGCCTTTCCCCTAACTTGTCTTATAAAGTAACCCTTGCAGATTACTGTTCTAAGAACATACTTTTGGGAAACACAAAATCATACGTTTGCAAGTTTAAGTCTCATTTCCCATCTTCATTTTATTATGCTTTAGAGTCATCTGGCCCCTGTTGTTCTGTGTATTTCCTTCCAAACAAATGCCTTCTATAATCTGATAAAGATAAAGAAGCACAATAAGCAATGTTTAATTTTTCCCTAGTATGGAATCTTATATAATCTAAATAGTTCACTAAGTTCCTTTTTTAAAAAGTAAATACATTTAATCATAAAGTTTATACCTAAGATAAAGCTGGCTGTTTGCAAGACAATTAGTAGAGTGTATTTTCCTAACAAAGTAAATGTTAAATTTCAAATAAAAAGGGGAAATTTTTCCAAAGGAACACATCTATATACAGAGATATACCTGTGAAATAAACCAAAGTAAAGGAACAAAGTTCGGGGGAAGATATATGGAAAGTAATTATTTCTGTCTCAACCTTCTTGACTGGGTAAATCCAGAGAGAAATCCAGAGATTATAACCATGTGATTATTTTTTCATTTCAAGGACATCCAAACCATTTCCAGCTATCTGCAAGCTGCCAGATGTACAAACAGCACCATGTTAAAAATAAAATAGTGGCTTCAGTAAAAAGTACTCTGTATTGACTACTTAGAGCTAGAATTATGATCAAAATACACCTTAAGAGTTAAAGTCCTTCAGCAGAATGTTAACTACCAAGGTTCTGAATATAGTTTGCCAAGTCAGCAGGTATAAGACAAAATCATGACAATTGGTAGAAATAAAAATATAATAGGGTAGAACAGAATAGAAAGCCCAGAAATAGACCCACATAAATATAGTCAACTGCTCTTTGGAAAAAGAGCAAAGATAATAGAATGGAGAAAAGAATATTTTCAACAAATGGTTCTGGTGCGACTGGACACCCATATGCAAAAAAAAAAAAAAAAAATCAAGACTTAGATGTTATACCCTTCTTAAATTATCTCAAAAAGGATCACAGACCTACATGAAAAATGCAAAACTACAAAACTGTTTCAAAATACTAACATATATGTATATAGCCCTCATACAACATGATAACATTAAAAGGAGGTTTATAATATTGATCCATCGATGTGGAATTAAGGAATAGAATCATTCAAGGGATGAGTTAACCAGGATTCCTTCATTCTTCTACACATTTGGGGGTCTGAGCTGTGTGTTTGAGGATTATTGAAGGGGAAGTCATGTTCTAGTCAAAGCTTCCAGTAAGATCTTTTTCTCCTTTCTCCTGCGCTAGGATCATGACAGGACAACAGAAGAACAGCAGCCCTGGATTGGGGAGTACTTTAAACTTTAGCATTCTAAAATGCTAGTGTTCCCAAGCTTCTATCTTTTTTCACAAGACAGGCTAGAATTCTCTTTTGGTAACTTTCATATCATGCTTGCAGAGACTGACCTGGGCATCTAGAGGGATTTGGGAGTAAAAGCACCTGTAATTGATTAGTCATGGGAGTGCTAAGCCTGAGTTTGACAGTGGGGAAAACATTATGGTATTAACAGTAATGCTCAGCCAAGGTGTCATGGGCTATCTCACATTCATCGGTCTCCCCTGCAGTTCAGCTGGGTCTGTGATTGGTTCCAGCCAAAGGGCTATAAGCAGAATTAATATATATCATTTATGTGTAATACTGAAGTGCTTCTTTTACTGCCTTCTTCCTAAGCTATTAAGTCCCTAGAAGCCATATTTTAAGATGACAACATCACAATAAACCAGACCATTTGTAAATCTGGGTCACTGACTAACCATGTTGAGTATATACACTTACTCACCAGGGATTAGACATACAGTGAAAGCAACATATATAATTTTGTTGTACTGAGCCTCTGAACATGCTGTGTTAGTTTGTTATGTGGCATAACCTAGCTTCAATGACTAATACATCAACATAGAAAGAACAATGTGTTGTATAAAGGTATATCCTTCATTTTGAAAGCCTAAATCCTAAAAATCTTCATTTTAGTTAGAAATACACACAAAGAATTAGAGTTACAACATTTCCCTGAAAATCTAAATGAAACTTTTGAAGTATATGCAAATCCTTGCCCAGATAGGGAAACGATAGGTAAGTAGGAAAGGCAGAGCTTGTCTTATACAGCAATTTAGAGCTAGTATACTAGTATGCCCAAGTATACTACGTGTGCTTTTTGAATTCTTCAGAATTCAAGAACTGGTGATGCACAGATATATTTAGCTTAGCTAGCGCAGTGTTTTTAAAATGGAGCTAAATTTGCCAATATTTATGATTTGGGAGGTTTCACATAAATATCTGAATTTCCAGCTTATCCTGAAAGGTGAGGAGAAGTGATAACTCTGAACTCACATTCTGACCTGGTAACTACTCAGCAGAGGAACAGGCTGCTTCTTTAAGGGGGCACCAAGATTCTGCTTTTACTCTGCTGTAAGCATCACTCATGTGCTACCACCTGGCTCTTGTAGGTATTTGAGTACATGGCTTTTAAACAGATTCAATAGGATATAATTCTCCACTACTTAAAAAATTTCCAGGCAATTTTGGCAGGTACATTAAGGCCTTTAAGTTGTCACTAGAGTAGCCCTTAATGCATCACAGAAGTAAATCATTAAAAGTTATCCAGGAATCTTGAAAGGGTTAAGACTCATGAAGAATGTTACCGATTTACTCCCAGAGAGTGGTTTATATACTGCTATAATCTGTCTCAAACTCAAATGTGTTCGTGGGAGTCATTTGCATCCCCTGTTATTCCCAGGTGTTGGGAGCTTTTATCTATGTCTATCGCGGGGAGGCCATATCTGAGGCTTTAGCCCAGCTTCCAGGAGTAAACTCACTTGATGAGAAACCTCAGAACACTCAGCTGAGTGGATTATTCTCACTTTTCAATTATATAACCCTGTTCTGCTCTTCATGAATGGAAGAGAACAATATTTTATATAATGCATAAAATGATAAAGCCTTAAATAAATTAGATTTGCCACTCATGAAAAAAATCCAAATATTTTCTTCAATTGTGAATTGAAGCCAAATATATTTAACTAGGGCCTGAATATTTAATAAAGGTTTTGAAGAAAAACATACCAGTTATTTAAAGCAGAAGAGGATAAAATGTTGAAAATGTTTTCTTCCAGTAATTAATCTGCTTAGTAGAATAACAAAAGTACTTGAAAAAAATCTAACTAGCTTTAGAATTTGTATTTATTTTTTCCACAATGAGATTAATTTAAGATATAGGAAGTACTTCTGTTTACTGAACAGATAAATGTGAGTAGACATTATTTTTTATAAAATGCTCATATTTGGATAACTGTGAAATGAAACAGTATAACTATGATAAATTACTTGACAATTGCAAGAAAACTGCTTTAAGTGTTAGAGAAGACAGATAAACAGCTGAAGGTTTTGAGATGAGCTGCAGTGATGTTTATTCACACAAATGATTAACTGAAGGGCATTTTATTGGGCTCAGCAATGAGAAATGATGAAGGGTAAACTATTGGGAATGTCAAGAGGTGTTCTCTTTTTTTAATGGCAAGAAATACAATGGTAGAGCAGTGTAAAAAGGAAGGTATAAGATTGGAAAAAGTACTAACACAAAGGTACCAGTCGTACATTGAGTGAAATCATTTTAAAACTGGGATTGTATTTCTTTTCACTAATGAGTAAATAGATAGCAACTGAATACATTATTTTAAAGAACAAACTAGGGTGTGGTAATAATTTATTAAACTAATGATGTTCTTTTCTATCTTTACCCAGGCCTTAAGCAGATGTCCAACTTTTTTATAGCACTGTAGTGCTGAAACACTCTTCAGAGATCACCTGGCAGACCCATTTGATTTTACAGGACAGACAAATGAAGTCAAAGGGCTAATAAAGGGCAAGAAAAAGATTACTATTCTGATTCCTAACTCCAACCATGGTGTGGCTTATATTACAGTAGATTGCCAGCTTTTTGCCTGATGACAGTGGTCCCCAACCTTTTTGACACCAGGGACCAGTGCTCCCATGAGTATCTAATGCCTGATGATTTGAGGTGGAGCTGAGGTGGTGATGCTAGTGTTGGGGAGCAGCTGCAAATACAGATGAAGTTTTGCTCCCTTGCCCTCCATTCACCTCCTGCTGTGTAGCCTGCTTCCTAACAGGCCACAGACCAGTACCGGTCTGAGGCGGGGGGCTTGGGGACCCCTGTCTTAAGACATGAGTAAAAGAATACCGAGCAATAACTCTGACTGACTCAGCTGACAGTTCTACTTTCTATATCTCAAAAAAATACCTGGTAGTTTGAAGTATCTCACATTGTTTGTATTGTATTTAATTACTAAAAGAATGGTCTCAGATCACTCTACACACTTCATCATCACTTCGTATGCTCAAAATTATTATCCATATAAGAAAATTTTACTATGAAGTAATCACCTTATAGCTAGGAAGTTTGTAGGACCTCATTTATGATTACAGCCATGATTATAATTAAACCTGTGTGTTAGGTCTAAAAGTAACTTTAGATTGTTTGTATGTCCACCTCTTTAGACTCTCAGAGACCTCAAGAGATTTATTTTCAGGTGAATATTTGCATTTGAAATGCTTTCTGTTGGAGATTGTAAGATGCAGGTTAGTTACCAGAAAACCAGAAGCATTTAAAACAGAGCTTGGTGAATGGTGATGGAGGGCCATGGCATAGCTCCTGGTGGGTGGTTGTTCCAAATCATCTTTAAAATAGTGCATTTTCATGCTATTCCAAATTAAAGACAATTAGAGCAATTAAGTGCAGTGGATCCTGCACATTGGTTGGAAAACTAGCAAAATTTGAAGATGTATTGTGGGTTAGACAACAGTATTGTATTAATTCTTATTTCCTAACATGAAGCTTTTCTGGGGTTATGTAAAAAAAATATCCTTATACTTTGGCAGTATTAAATTCTTTAAAAGTAAAGGGGCATGTTGTATAAAATTTACTGTGAATTTGTTCAGGGGAAAATACAAACAAATGTATATATAAATAAACACAATATATATTTGCATTTATGTATGTACATTTATATTGTGTCTATATGTATTTGTATAGGTATATATATATCCTTATATATATGTGTGTGTGTGTGTGTGTGTGTGTGTTTTATACACACGCACACACACATACACACGTGCACATATATACATTGTCTGGTAAACATTTATCAGAGTTCTCCCCACTATTACTGCAAGTGTTCTATAAGACTGTAATTATATTAAAATAAAAAGTTAGGAAGAAAGCAGCTTCATGAAACAATTTTATTTTCACCTCAAATCCTATTTTGCAGGCATTTTTTATTTGTTAGCCCTGTTCTATTTTCCATATTTGTTGACACAATACCTACAATTGCCCGATAACATGCTCTTAAACACAGCTGCAAAATGTGGTAAAAGTAATGTCAGTGGTACAATTAAAAAAAAAATCAAATGTGGGTAGTAGCATGAAAATACATGTTTCAATTTGCAAATGAAGTAGGAAGGCAGAGAATGAGACTTTTTAAAGAGACATGAGTGTACAATCTTCTTCTTCATGTAAATTTTTTTTTTTTAATTTTCCCTAACATATAGCCAAAAAGTGACCTGCAGGCATGTGCTGTCAAAAAGATATTGGTGTTACATTGTGAATTGCAAGGTAGACAGATAGCAACAAGAATGTGTGAATGCTCTTAAAAGTCCTATCTGAAAGTAAGGTTGGTTTGGGGCTGGATTTAGGTATATTTACCCCAGTTATCTTCACTTTCATAGTAACGGTGATAGTAACTGACAGTGTAATTATCTTTCAAGGACTGAACTGGTCTAAAAAATATTCGTCTAGCATGTCACACACTGTTGATATTAAACCGGTGACATGAGAAACCATCTGGAAAAAATCTGGGCATAAGGAAGTTTAGGGGATATAATCCAAGCTAGGTTTTGGCTGATTTACTTCAGTTCACTCAAATCTTATTTAATAACATAAAATAACACACACACACGGAAAAAGAAAAGAAAAATGCTATCCTTTGTTCCAGGGCTGATTAAATGGAATCATATGCAAGGAAAACAGTTTAGGATCCCCTCATCCGCACCCCGCCTTCATTGATCATTTCATTTTCCCTCCTAGGAAGACAAACAATGTGCTACATCCCTGTCTTTCAAACTACTTTTTAAAATGGTTTTATAGTCATGTATTTCCTGCAGAGGACTAGAAGTGTGCAATAAAATATATTATTTTATTTCTTTGATCAATTCCAACCACACTCTGTTAACTCATTTATCCTGCTAAGAAAATGTATTTTTCTTTTAAACTTAAAAAAGAGAGATTTTTCACAGCTATCTACTTAAGTGAAATATACTCCTTAATAGTTTTAATGCCGAGATAATTTATAGTCTTCTTTTTAAGATTATTTGCTACATATTCTCTTTTATTATGTTTAACATTTGCACACCTCACATGAAATCTGAATGTAAGTACGAAGAGTGGGGTAGACATTTAGTGAAAGGCTTTTCTGGGTCAGGATGGAGTAAAGTTCAAATGCAGCATGACCCTACTGGACATGGTATTGTTAGCCTGGACAAGGTGTAAGGAAGGTGCAGAGAAAAAGAGGCATCTTCTAGTCTCTGAGCATGGGAAGCCTTTGATAAGGAGAGGAGGTTGCATAGTAAGCTAGACCAATATCTCTCAGTCTTTCCATCTTCTCTGATTGATATTGCTACTGAAACCTGAAAAGTACATCCTTCTAATTCTCATCATTACCACCCAGTCAATGGGTGTTATCATTTGTACACAGCTGCATGTGCACATGTATATTTGGCAGGTCCCTTTTGCCTGTTAGCCATAGCATTGGAAATAAAGGAAGCTCCTAGTTCTCCTTTCTGATTTCCTATGCCTGCCATGAGTATATATTCTGCTCAAACTATGTACATTTCTACCCAGATATAACATGGATGTGGTATGTTCTCAGTTTCTGTCTGTTCCTGGCTCTCACTAGCTCCATCCTAACATACCTATTTCCTTTTGAAGTCCTTTTCCCCAAATTTGTCTGACTTATCTAATTTTATTCAACACAGTTCAAAAAATCCTATTTTGATCTCTACTATGGAAATAATTTTCATCAGAGAACATATAGATAAAATATCGATTTGACATCAGTGTTACTTTGGAGTTATTTTTTTAAGCAGTGCTTCATCAAGGCCTATCTTAGATAACATCTCAAAAAGTTAAAGATCTCAGAAAAGTTGGTACTGCTTAAGACATTTAGAGGAAAATAAATCACCTTTATGTCCAGAAAGGATGGAAATGAACTCTAATAAGTCTGTAATACACAGACACACACACATGCAAACATACAATAACTTCCAATACTAATCCCCTTTTTGTCATGCATCTATAATATCACAGAAAGGAATATTTTGGAATCTCCATGCTTGGATCTAGTTAAAAAATTATTAGGAGACCTGGAAAGTTTAAGTGTTCATAATCATAGCTGCTGGCAAGAAATGTGGTGGAAAATGGGACTTTTCATACTAATTAACTCTGTATTCACACATGTGTTTCATTTTCCACATTGCATACTTATAAGAAGGCTCCACATCACAATGGGGTCCAGATCCCATCAGAGAAAAACACAGCTGCCAAAGCCTTATGCAGTTGCTTCAATATTGGATAGAGCTAGAAATACGCCCCAAACTGGGGATGGTGGGGGTCGGGGTCGGGTGGGGCAGTGATATAGTAAATAGAAACAGTATATAGTGATAAAGTAGATAGTAATAATGAAAAAAAATCAAAATATAAAAATTAAATTTTAAATTTTTTATGAAGATAATCTGTCTGTCTATAATGAAATGGAATTTTCTATGTTCAAAATTTCATTACTATCTCAGTTCCAATGGTAAGAGAAGGCTAGTCCCTTCCAGGAATAAGTCAGGCCTGATTTTCATGTTGATTCAGTATAATCTTGACACACAAAACAGCAAAGACTTTTCTACCAGGAAAAGTACATGTGTAATTGTTGGGAGCTACTAAATAGTCTCTTGTTCAACGTGGGATGTCAAGCAGAGATGCTGCCGTAGCTGAGATAAAACAGCAGTGTGCTCTGTTCTTATTTTAATTCCCTCAGCACCCCCCAGAGTTCACATAGCTAAGGAAGAAAAGGAAGCAGCGTTTCACTGCAGTACAGCTTGTCTAATGATAATTACTGATAAATAACTTAGCATAAAATAATAAAAGCCAATGGCAAGGTCTAAAAATCCTTCCAGAACCTTGTGCTTCTTCTCATTTCACCTCTCATTTATTCATTGCTTCATTCAGTCATTTATTTTAAAAAATTTTTTAATTCTTCACAATTCTCTACTGGGGGCAGGTAAGGGCTTAAATTAGTAATGTTAGGTAACAGGGACAAGACAGTATTTAATTTAATTCAGTGTTACCGAGCAACACTGAGAAGCTCTCACAAAGTCTAACTAAGCAAGTAACCACTCCATTAAACCAGACTCAGCCCCAAATGTGAAACTCAGCTATTAAGCAGGCTCAACGATAACCTCACTACAATTTGCCAGCAAATTTCCTAAAAGGTGAACAAATCAGCAATCCCGGAGAAAAGGTCCCTTATCTTTTTGGTCCCCTTTTCACATGTTGTTGGAAGGTGGAAAAGCTAATTGCATAATTCATGCTTATTCCAATTACATGCATAATGAGAGTGAGCTCAGTTTATTAGCACTTCAAAGAATGAGGTTGCTCAGACAAAGAAGGTGATGGGTTCTATAAATGGACCCTGAAAGAAATCATTGCATTGGCTTTTCTGAGAACACCCACTGCTTCCCTGTCAGGAGGTATGAACCCCTGGTGTCCCCTAATTACACTAAAAGTAACATAGTATTTATTGTGCCACACTCCCTTAGGATCCTTAAAATGTTGTCCCTTTTTTGGCTAATAATTTAAATAAGAGCTAATTTTTGGCCTTTTAGACTTAGTCATTTTGGAAAAAGTTGACTTTAATCATCTAGTTTATTCCTTGCTGTTTGTCCAACCTATTCACCTTCTGTTTTAAACATACACTAGATTCATTTAAAGCAAAATTACTTGTCCAAGAATAAAAACAAAAAATGTATTGACATGCCCAGAAAGACTGTGATTAGTCTTGACTGATCAGGTCATAAAAAGAGTAGTGTACAACACTATATTTTTCTTTTGAGGAATTATCATCATTATCATATGTTGATATCTAAAAGATGAATGCTTTTATTAATTCAATCTTAAGTGGTGAGATAACCTGGTTGTCTTTTCAAACTAAAAGAGACTTAGATGGCCAATCATTTCTTCAGCTGAAAATCTTGGAATTTGAGGCAGAAAGTGACTTGCATTATACTTGTGGTATCTTTAATTCTGATACATTAAAGCTATTAGAGTTTGAATACAATAAACTGTCACATTCCTCTAACTTCGAAGCCATGAATCATTGGAAAATATGTGCAAATGTAAGATAGGAATTAGAACATTGGTTTTCTTATAGGGTATATTAAACTGGAAAATACAGCTTAGACATCAAGTTAAAAGTCTTTCTATCCATTGTTTCCATACTTATACCTTGAGACCCACAGGTGCTGAGAATTGAGTTTGCAGGACATACACTTAAGGAGAGAACTTCACAAAAAATCTGATCTAATCTGCCTCACCCCTTATCAAGCACCATGAGCCCAAGAGGGGTGAGCGCATATAAGCGGTGGTCCTTAGCACATTGATTTCATTCAGCAAAGGGAAATGAATCTATGGATGCCAGCCTCTTGCCATCAAACTAATCATTTCTCCTCCAGGGAGAAAAGCCAAAGAATGAATGAGAGAATTCAGCCCTTATCCCTAATTCTTCCAAGGGTTAGGGGAAGTTCTCATTTTGTGGGGTGGCAAAAATGTGGGAAGTGGGTCAGGAGATTGAGCAGATAGTTTCTCTACAAATAAAAATCTACTTTTATCTTAAGTGAAATTGCTATTTCTAACATTTCAACTAAAAAGTAACTGAAGAACTATTTTACTAAATTAAAATTTGTAAAGATGCATTTTGTGATCTTATTCCAGAGATGGATTTATTTGGACTATTATTTATTTAATAGCTTTATTCACTACTGATACCAAATAGTTCTAAGCACTCACCCCAAACCACATGTAATAGAGTTAGTCTGAGAATATTTAGTGCATTATACCAAAAGAAAAATGTGTGCCTAGCATTATAGTGAATAGTTTACCTATGGCATCTGAAATTATTTGTGATAATTCAACAAAATCTTGATTTTCGATACACTTAAACCAGACCTTTCATATATATGTGTGTGTGTGTGTGTGTGTGTGTGTGTATACACACACATATATATATACACATACACACACATACATATATATGTGCATATATTTCATATGTATAATAATGTTATAAGGTCTTCGGTAACTTTATTTGTATAGGAAAGAATTTCAGACCCAGAGTTAGAATTCACTAGACTGCCTGTAGTTTGCTTCCTTAATAAAAAAAATTCTTGAGCTCAGCAAATAGGAAAAAAAAGATATGTTCCCAGGGGAATGTATGTCTTATACCCTTTCCAGATCTGGGTGAGACCCTAAAAAGATGGAGAGAATTTTTTAAAAAGTAGCACACTGGAATGAAATTACCATATATTTCAATGAAACCAAAAGAACTCCCTTCATCAAGATGTGAGGGGGAACTTCGGCAATTTTGGAAGGTGTTTTAGTGACTCTTTCCTGTCAGGGTGGGGGAAAAAAAGTATAAATGCCACACGACTTCAGTGAAGAGAAGGCAATGGAGTGGCAAGCCCCACACACTGGTTAGGCAGCTGAGGCAGAGTGGAGACCACAGTGCATAACAGGTCAGCAGGACAATCAGAATGGAAAGACCCATTGACATTTTTTGTTGGTGGTGAAGTGATCATAAGGCCTTTAGAGCCAAAGTACATGGGCAGCTCATCACGGTCTTGGTCGCTTTGTATCAGGATCTAATGGAGTTCAGCTGAGACTTTTAGTAGTAGACTAACTTTGAGCATCTGACTTGATGTGATTCTTCTCATCTTTTTATATCTTACTTAAGCTCACCGTACAGAATTACTCAAGATATTTGAATAGAGCTTAGTATAGTGTAGTAGGCAAGCATGCATCAAATGATCATGGTATGAGACTATCCTAATTAAAAGTGCTTTCTGAATGTTTGCTTGTGTGAGGGAGGAGACGATGGCTCCTGCATGACATGGCTGGTGATGAATAAAGAGAAAAATGTCCTGGGCTGTCCAACAGCAGGAATCCTCTGGAGCTTCATAAGACAAAATCCAAATGAATGGCTGAGACCAGGGGATGCTCTAATAACAGTTGTGCCAAATTAAGCCCAATTCCCCCTTTCATGCTCTCTGTGTTCCATTGTGAGTTTAGAAAGATAAAATGTGAGACCGCTTCAGAGCACTCTCCATAGTAAACATGTTTGACAACTGGGTCTAAATTTCCTATTGGCCCTTTTGCGTACTTCATAGAATGTCTGACTTGACTGCTAGGATCTCAGGCAATCAGAGATTTTTAAAGCTCTGGTTTGGAGATGACTCAAGGGCCAATAGCAAGTTTCCTAAGTCCATGTGACAGGAAAAAACCCCAAAGATTAAGCTTAGATTACAATTCTTTTCTTTTGGTTTTTGTGTATATTGCTTCTTCTTATTGTTTTTAAAATCAAATGGAATTTAAAAAAAAATTTTCCCTCTTCATATATCTCAAGCATAGCTATTTTCCTCCATGCCATATCCCACTAATAGAATCAAAAGCTCTAATGCTACTACCTTATCAAAGATTTGAGGAAAAGAGGTGGGAGTCCTAAATTGTATCTTATTATTCTAACTGTATTTTATAGAATTGGGCTAAATTTTACTAAACAGAGTTGTACTTAAGGAAAACTGAATTAATTCTTTTGAACAGTTTCATTATTTGCTTACTTAAAATAGAGTGCCCTGTCGAACGTGATTTTTGAATGACAAAATGTAGAGAAGTAAATTATATTGCATTTTTTATTATAAAAGTGAAACTGTAATAAATAAATCAGCACCTATTATTTGCATGTGAATTTTATGTTGCTGCCAGTTTCTCTTAATTTACAATCGACCAATTAATCCATGTTTGCATGATTGATCAGAGCTTGCCCTACTTGCAATGGTCAAGCTTGAATGCCAAGCTTATATGCATCTTAGATAGGTGAAATTAAAATGTATGGAATAAATCTCAAACAGTAAATAAAGTTGGCAACTCTCTCTAAGGTAAGAGTTCTCTTTTTCCTGACAAGCATCCATCTCACAGTGTGATCTAGATTCAAGTTCACCTGTTGTAGCAAATCACTACCAACCGAGAGAGAAGTCAGAGCAGAATGAGCATCCATTGACAAGAAATGAACCCCACAATGTATTCAGTTTATTTTAACATTTGTTCTTAATAAGGAAACTGTAATCACATGAAAAATAGAAACAGAGACAGTGATTCTTTTTTGGTAATATCTCCTGAATGCTTTTCTGATGTTCTAAAAGATAAATAGTAAGCATAGAGTTAGCCATGTGAACTACATTATTATATACAAGAACTAGAGTTCAAGTAGGTCTCATCCAATATTTTTAACATTGAAGAACTCCATTACTATGAATAATGCATGCCCTCTAACCAAAAATATTTTAGAAAGTGGTAGATTGATTGCTGATTACCAAAAACTGAGCACCATGAATACCCAGAGATTATTTTATCTCAGAATAAACAGCTTCAATTTAAGCAAAGGTTTCAGGAAAAAAAATAAGCCAGATGTCCTAGTATAAATCAAGAGATCCATGATTCTTTAAGTAAACACAGTGCCCCAAATCCATCATTTATATTGGAGTAACCAGCATTCCGGAAACACGTATCATAAGTGAGCAAGCCTCTAGCACAACCCTGTACTCTGAGAAGCCAGAAGGTTTAATCCCCAAATAGATTAAACTAGACAGATGGGTAAAACTGTTTACGATGTTCCCAGAATGGTTGTTTTTGTGATATGCCTCAAAGAGGACACAGATGCATATGACCCATTTTAATTTTCCTTCTCTAAGCCTCTCTGCTTCACTGAGCCAAGCACAGTTCAGAAGCAGGTTTGAATAAGTCAGGAATGCATGAGTTCCAGAGAGCCTCGTTTATGACCTGAGAGAGATAAAGATCAGGGCAATGAATCCTGAGTAAACTACCTTCAAACCAAATAAACATGTTCTTCATTTAAAGATTATGCCAAGCTATAAATGTCACACACTTTCAATTGCAGTTAATTTAAAGTTATTTCTAATGTCAAATTTTTTTGATAAGTGGGATAAGCTCAGAGTATAAATTTAAAAATTCATTGTCCCAGCTGTCAACCTCTTACCTGTTCCTCCAGCCTTTCAGTGATCTGTTTTGGACTAGCAAAGGACAGAAACAATCTATCACTTACCATGAGCAACAGTTACATTATGTACTGTTTTTATTTTCCTGGAAAATGCTAGATCACTCTGAAAAGTATGGCATTAAAATATATTAAACTTTATTGATAAAACCACAAACTAGTTGCAGAAAGAAGAAACTCAAATGAAAACATTTGGTTCAAACAACAGTCTATAAACTGGACAACTTTCAAATCTCATTCATACCCCTTCATTTCCTATTTCAAAAGAAGGACAAAAGTGGATGGCATTAGTCAGGGATCTGATTTGGGAATAGATAGGGAGGTTAAGGGAGCTTCTCTAAAACAGGACTACTGCTGGCACAGGGGGATTTGAAAGGCTCTTGGTTTGTGAGTTTCCCTTTCTGCCCTCTCTCACTTCTTCCTCATCTGCCCACAAAAGCCCCTCCATGCACTGCCACTTTCCACATTGATACACACCCAGAACCCTTTACACTCTCTGTCTGTAGAGATTCACTATAACCTAATCATATAAAATCAAGAATAACTCAAAGTCCAATGACACAAACATAGCTTCTGCATTTTCGTGGCAGTACTACAGGAAGCAAGCGTTTCTCTCCTTTGAAAATTTGTATAGTTTGAAATGAATAAAAGATAAGGAGTCTGTGAGCATGGACACAATGTTCACAAGATTAGTATGCATGTGGCTGTTTATTCCCTCCAAGGCTAAACAGCTAAAGTCATTTCCTTCCAAATAAAGGTCTTTTAGGACATTTTTATTCAGTGTTCAGAATTTAAACTCATGCCTTCTTTATGGCTACTTAGGCTCCATTTAACCTTCTTACCCTTCCTCACATTTCCAAAAAAAAAGAAAAGAAAATTTCAAAATTAGAAACTTCATCTAAAGAGCTAGAATCTATTTTATTAAACCACTCCAACGAATAACTATATCAAACATACAAGTTATATAATCATGTTTTGTTTTTAAAAAAATGAATATTATATAGTGGGGTTTTTTTGCCACATGGTTTATAGGTTCTTTTGTTAAAAATAAAATACACATTGGATAGAAAAATTAACATATACTAAATTTTCATTTTAGTTGAAATATATTCATATTTACTGGGCTATAAACTATCCAGCTATACTTAAGCGATATATTTTGGATTTACCTTTTTTCAAAAACAAATAATCCTTTTAGATCTAGATGAGTAGAGGGAAATGTAATATAAAACAATCTTGGCAAAATTTACTTTCTTCATTCAGCACCACCCTGGAGTGAATTCTTTCTCTTCATCTTCACCTTTAACTCCAGTGCTCCTCCCGTGGACACTGACTTAGACAGCTATGCTGGTCAGTGACATCTCCCCTTACTCCACTGCTGATAGCCAACAAGTACCATGTTGCACCCATTTAACTTCCCAAATCTCTTTCTTGCCCGCCGTATCTCCACATTTCCTCTATGACTAGCAAATATGGGACCACCATTGTCTCTCCCATGCGGATTACAGAACAGCTCTCTAATTAATTTTCCAGATCCCTACTTTGCTGGCTCTGATCCAGTCTTCGTAACACCTGCGGAATGAGCATGTGAAATGCTGAACCGATTCTGTCCCTCGAATGCCTAAAACTTATTATCTTCTGCTACTCCTAGGACAATGCCCCTACTCCTAAACAAGTATTCAAAACCTTTGTCCATATCGCCATCTCTCTTTTATCTGGTTTATTCTGGTCACATTGATCATTTTTGCAGTTCCTTGCAAATAAACTCACTTTTTAATATACCTCTTTAACTCAATAAATACTTCTGAAATATGCACTGTGTTCCAGGTTTTATGCTAGAGGTTGAAAAACAGGGGTGAATAAAGACAGTGTTTCTAACCCTACCATGCATTCCAAAAGCAGTGGAACTTCCTCTATTATTGCATTATAATTGATTTTTTTTTTTTTGTCTATATCACCAATCGAGATTAAGCTCCATATTGGAGAGAGTGGGCTATGTTTATTTTGTTCACTCTTACGTTCTCAGCCCTACCAGAAATCCTAGCACATAGTAGTAATTCCAGAGATTTGTTTTTAAAAATAAATTAACTCTGTTATTTATACCATAAACCCACTAGTAGCCTTTTAAAAGGGGGGCAGGGTAATATGGTTAGATTAAAAAAAAAAAAAGGCTAATTTCTTATGTGCCTTTCAAAGCACAGCTAATTTCCAACAAAATGTAACAGTACAATTTCTGGAACTTGTAAAATCTTTGCAATAGTTCCCTCAAAAAAACAATCCCTGAGATAAAGACTTCGGTACAGTTAGTTTATTTTGAGAAGTGATTCAGGAAAGTACAAGGGAGGTAGTAGGAAACAGGGTGAAGTAAAGAAAGAAAATCCAATTAAGGAATATTAATGAGTGGTTACCGGGTTAGGTACCTGGGACTCAGATTCTATCTGAGGAAGCACACAGGACACTCTTCAAACTGTCCCAGTGAGGAATAAGATGCCAGAGTATTTATTAATTGATTCCTGGCCCTTGTTGGTTAAGGGACGCCCTTGGAAGCACTATATTCTTGTCACTTCCAGGCTACCCTTCAGTGGGACTAAGAAAAATTTCCAAGACACTGGAGAAGCCCCTGGCAAAGGAAACAGGGAGACAGAGGTGTTTGAGATGGGAATCTGTCTGCATATATGGGAACTGCCCTCTGGCACTGCAGGTAGCCTCAGGGACAAGGGCAAACAGAGTAGACATCATAAGCACCTGCTATAGCACACTTTAACACATCACATTTAATAAAAGCCTAAAAAGTGGGAGTGCCTCCCACTTTTACATCTCATATTCATTTAATAGCAGATTAGAGTATCGCTGAATGATGTGAGATTTCCAAGATACCAGGATTGCCTGAAGACTAGATCCAGAGTTAGGCGATGGCTAAAGGGTCCTGAAGATTCAAACATTTCAGAGTAGTCCTCAAAGCTAAGAAAAATTGTAAATATCTACACAAGCTTACAAGGTGTTAACAGAGCAATTTAAGGATTATGCCAAAGGCCCAGATGATAATTCTGGCAAGAGAGTGATATTTCTTTAACTCTTTCAAGAAACAGAAAAACTTCTAGTAAACTACGGTGGGAGGAAAACACACACTCCCTCCCACTCCATATACTTAACCTAACCTTCCCTAGGTTTGATTAATTGATAAACATACTTTTTCAAAAAGAAAGTAAATCATAGATTTCCTTGAAGAAAAATTGTATATGCATATAAACAAGCAGGAAGTTTTCTCCTTATATGAAAGTAATAAATACTTATTTATTAATGATGATGATAATGATAAATCAAATCAAATCAAATAAAACAATGCAATGTGAATGGAGATTGAAGGCATTTGTCTGTGAAAGTCAATATTAAAAACAGCAAAATATGCAAAACATGAGATTTGAGGGACATATTTTCCTCTCCACTCCCAAAAGTTCACAAAAATGATGTTAAAATAATAATGATAAAAGCCTACGGGAAGTAAGGTGACAGAAGAAAAGAAAAGCCAACATTTTTCTTAAACATATGAGATGAGAGGTAATAGGGTAAAGGAGAAAAACTAAAATATAAGAGCCTTCCCAGAAGGTGACTCCATAATAAGAAGCCAGCGACTGTTGCCAGAGGACTCCGAAGATCCAGAAGCAGAAACACCTGGTACCAGTGAACGAAGGGGGAAACCTTGGGGCTGAAAACAGGTTTGGTTGAAAGTCGATATGTGAAGCAGCTGAACCTCCCTATGCCCTCGACTGCCCCATATTACCTGACCCCTCCCCTTCCTCAAACCTACGCTGGCAGGAAACAGGAGATTTTCTTGTTGATAGGATTAGATCACCAGTTTGCAATCACCAATCTAATAATTCATTCAGGTGAGACTCATCAGTGAATGGTAAAACCACAGGATAAAAAAATTTCAGAGGATGAAAAAATAATATTTACCCAGAGTGTCATGTCTAAGGTTACTCAGAAATTATTAAAAGAAAAGTATACATATAAAATAAATAATACATGAAGGGTACCACCTTTACATCACAAATAATGAGATTACTTGATGGCAAGTACCTCCTGATATGATGTACTGGGAAAAATAATCTATAAATATTCTTATCAAAAATCTGTAACCTTAATTTTAAAAAAATAACAGATAAATTAAAATTGTGGAATATTCTAAAAATAATGGGTCTTGACACTTTTAAGATGTTAATGTCACTGAACACAAAAAAAAGATGGGGAAATTTTTGTAGGTTATAGAAAGAGACCTGACAACTAAATGTGAAGCATTGAATACTGTATTTGCAAAATCAAAACCAAAACCTAAAAACATCATTTGGGCAACTAGAGAAATCTGAATATGGACTACAAATTGAATATATTATTATATTAGTGCCAAGTTTTTTGAGTATGATAATACTCTTGTGATTATATTAAAAAATATAACCTTTTTCTCAGAGGCTATATTTTAAATTATTTGTGAATGAAGTGTCAATGTCTCTAACTTCATGTATATGCACATATGTGACAACAGAATACCTAGTTTGAGTTAACATATTCCCTGACTGTGGAAAGCCCATCCCACACATACTAAACTGGTGATTTAGCAAGATTCAAAGGGAAGATGCTTAGATTATGTGTCATGATGACTGGGATAGGGGCAAACATAAGAAGGGTGAGTTCCTTTGCATTGATTTATTTTGTGTGTCCATTTCAATATATCTAACACTTTCTTTTTAGTGAACCCGAATTCCTTATTCTTAGGAGCTTTTCTGCAGGTATTCAGGATAAAACAATTGATTGTTAACCCATTCCCAATTTTTGCTTAAGGGTAGAGATTCCTTGAATCAAAAATTCCTAAGTTACCATCCAGACTAAAATTTAAGAGCTACAGAACTCCGAGACTGTATTCTCATTTCTATAATGCAAATATTACGAGAAACTTCATGAGTTTTTTTTTTCCATAATAAAAAAGAAGACCTTTACCGGATGAATTAGAACAAATAAAAGTTAGATTTGCTTTATATAATCACATAACAAGTTAAAGCTAAGTTGAAACAATCTCCAAGTATTAACAAATACTAAACACTAGATGAATGGACAGATAGATGAATGGATGGGTGGTGAATGGACAGATGGATAGGTATGTGAATGAATAAACAGATAGATAAATAGATGGATATAGAAAAATAACTATGAGAGAAGAGCTATTTGTATGAATTCAAGGAATATGCATGGTTACTTCCAACCCTGACCATTATACTGGAGTTTCAAACATCTTTTAAAGGGTGCTTACACCTAAACCACAGTTCATTCAGAAGCAGTTACTAAATCTGGTGAGAGTGGAGGGTGGAGGGTGGGTTCTGAAATAAAGAATGCTTAATAGGAATGAGGAAGTGAAGATTTACACAGGAGAAACTTCACTGGATCAACACAGAAATCCATCTGTCTTGGCCAGCTGCTCAATTTTGTTAGAGTCAGTAGCACTATGTCAGCTCATGGCAAGTGACAGATCATCCTGTAAAAATGGGAATCACAAATTTTGGCAAAGGAGAACAATTAGATGATTTATTCCATTCTATAAATTTGCAATCACATTACATGTGTTCTTTAGTTTTCTCAGCCAGGAAAATTACTAGGATATAGAGCCAGACTGAGTTAAGTATTAAGATAATGCGAGGTAATTTGAGAGGTACTATTCCACTTGTTTAAATCTAAAGGCTACAACTCGGCTAGTCTTCCAGTCACAACATATGGCTTAGACACATGATCCCTCATCAAGAAAAAGGGATGGAACTTGTCATTATGGACAGATTTTTAGGGGGAAAAATGATGGCAATGGGCATATTATGAGATAAAGACAGCTAGTACTGTTACATTTGGAGTGCTCTAAAAGCTGTAGTAGCATTTATTTTGCTCCCTGATTGATTCCATCTGGTTAGTACTGCTGCGAATATTGTGACAGTGACAATTTGTGAGATGAGGCAAACTCCACCATGTAGTGACATTAATTAATCAGAATATCCATGATGGAGAAGGAAGGATCTGAGACATTGGTTTGGGAGAACTGGAACTGAAATATCATGAAAGTCACATTAATGGAATTTAAATAGACTTTTGATAGTGGAGACTTTGATATCAATTACTAGCTAGTGTTTGAAAGTGAGAGGAGAAACTTTCTTTGGTTTTGACTCAACAGCAAGCTGTCAAGATAGCTGACAGGTAAGATAATTATTAGCTCTCTGGCTCACTAATTAAATAAGATGGGGAGTAATAGGGACATTAATTCTGTTCACTCACCTGACTCTCCTTTGGAAAAGGGAATTCCTTTTGAATCCTAAAAGAGATCAATTCACTGCTTGACATGCACCCAGGTGAGTATGAAAAATATGCCTTCAGGCTGAGTGATATATGAATCAGATGTCAAGCTTCACAAGGTAAAATAGTGATGTTACCTTTTAATTGCTCTGGGAGATAGAAAAGTCATCTAAAGCTGTGGTGGAGGAACCGCTGAAGAAATGACATCAAAAAGAGTCATATTTCAAAACATGAGGGAACAAAAGGGAAGATCAAACACTTCTCTGCCTCACTCACCTTTGCATTGATGTGCTCTGTGTGTCCATTTCAATATTTCTAATACTTTCTTCTAAGTGAACCTGAATTCTTTATTCTTAGGCGCTTTCCTGCAGGTGTTCAGGATAAAACAACTTTATTGTTAACCCATTCCCAATTTTAGCTTAAAGTGTGGAGATTCCTTGAAATCAAAATTGCCTATGTTATCATCCAGACTCTAAAACTTAATAACTACAGAACTCTGACACTGTATTCTCATTTCTACAATGCAAATATTATAAGAAACATCATGGGGTTGTTGAGAAGATTAAAGGAGAAAAATCCATGTATAATGACTTAGCACACAGTGCCTGGCACATAAAGATCAAAAAATGCTTGCTACCATTATGTTTGTCCATAGTCAAAGAGATTCCCTGCTTTCCATTAGGAATGTGGTTCAAATACAGGTAAGAGATGGGTGTATTCAAAGACTGGATGGGGACAGGGTGTATTTGAATATGTCATATTCTGCCTACTCTCTGTCATGGTGCTCCTTCTTCCATACTCGGCCCATCCATCTCACAGCCTTCAAGTATAAAGAATTATCCTGATGTTGTTTCAATTTCTGGTGGGCACTACGAGTTACATGTTTTCTTGAAAACATGGTAAATCCAGGGATTTATTAAATTCAGGGTTAGAAAATGGCAAAATACATCTTAAGCTAAGCTGTAAACTCTCTGTCCCTTGAGTACAAAGCTTTGTCCTCTGGTCACAAATGTTTCAGAAATACAATGAAAGAAGATTCATTCCCAATACTATATGTGGTCAAAATTTTTTTAATAACAAAAGAAAATCAGAAATTGTAAAGGTGACCCCATAATTCTACATAGGCCTGTTTTTCATTCTCACAGTGTAGCAGCCTCACTCCCAGATTACTGAGTGTGCAGTATCTGTTTTCTGTGGGTGGCTGCCAACAGATGGCTTCTTTTGAGTGGGGAGAAATATCATTAAGGAACAAAGAGAAATTAAGACAAAATAGGAAATTAAATATGTTCTTGGGATTACAACTGATGATCAAGGGGCTGCAAACCAGTGATTTGCAGTTTAATATTTTGCCTGCAGTCAATACCCACTGTTTTAAGAAAACCTTAACATTAAAAAAGCTTTTCTCACACCATGCAATTTATTTGTCTTTCTGTCTTGCCAATGCTTTTGCCAAACATCATAATTTGCCCAGAATCTTGAATTACAAGATGAACAAATAATATTCATTTCCTCCATGGAGAAAACATCCTTTGATTGAATTGTCTCCTTCCATCCCACTCACTGCCATGTGTGCTACATGTCAGAGATGTAAAATGGAGTCGAGTCTACTTGAAAGCAGAGTATAAATTAGCTTCTAAATGAAAACAGTTAGGAAAGCATTCTCAAATGACATCCAAACTCGATCAGCTCCTAAAGTACTCGCAGCCTGAGGAATGCAGCATGAAAACGAGGGCATAGAAGCCCAGGATGTGACTCTGCCACTGCTCAGTGGGTTAAGGAATTTCCCTGGAGGACTGTGGGGGAGGAAGGAGGTGTGTGTGGCTGGAAGTCAAAGGGTAAAAGCGAGATATGCTTTCTTTAAAATCCAATCTTTGCAGTTGACTTTTTCAGCTACATTTACCTATAATTTTACCTAATGATAATTAAATAAAATAAAAAAGAGAAACAATCAATAGCAACCTAATGAAATACAGTTCTGTCACAAGTTACATTAGAAATGTTCACATGCCCACAGAAGCCTGTGAGGTAGAAGAAGATGTGTGGGCACCCAGAGTCTGTCAAACCATCCAGCATTGTGTTGATGTCATGATCAAAACCACACTGAGGCTCTTGGACACAGGTCTGACACTAATCACAGACGAAGACAATGCCAAGATATCTAATCTTAGATGGCTTCTCTGTTGCTTAAAACAAATTAGCCTTGCACACATCTCCATGGCATAATTCAGAGAACACACTGAAGATTGTAATCAACCCTCCTCAAAGTAGCTGTTAAATCAGTGAGAACCTATTCAAAACAGTTGGGGATAATTCTTGCTACCGGTTAAAGAGCCTATATTCTTGAGATAAGAGTTCAGGTTACTTCTTTTAGCTCAGTCTGTGGCTGAGTATCACTGAGCCTTTCTGTTGTGCTGCTATTATTGATGACATAGTCAAGTACTAAAGTAAACTTCAGGTACAGAATCAATATTAGGACAAAAGTCTATTCCCAGAATGTAGATGCTATGAGGTGACTGGTCACTAGAGCTGTAAGAGGCACAATTATGTCTCCACTTCTTCCCCAACTCTGTATCCATGCCCAATCCTACAGAACCTTGCACTACTCTCCCACTGGTGGGAGGGAGACCCCCTAGCCTCACCCTTTGACTCCATGCTCAACTATGTTATTTGCTTTGACCATTAAGATGGTAGCTGGCAGGTGTGATGCAAGCACGGTCTTTGAGTCACTGGATATGTTCAGTCTTATATCTCTGCCATAACCACGAGAAGAACATGCCCAGGCAGGCTGGTTGTCCCAGGAGGAGAAGAAAAGACAGGTGGAACAGATCCAGCTGACCTAGCAAGCCTAGCCAGGATCAGCCAATAGCCATCCGACTCCCAGAGGCACACAAGCAAGCACAGCTGAGACTGGCAGAGCCACTCAGCTAGGAATTACTGTCCTATAGATTCATATGCCAAATAAGTATTTACTGTTTTTAGACACTTATTTTGGAAGGAAAATTCTTATTGTTCTAAGTCACTGCTTGAAATTGTGGCAATAGAATACAAAAGTATTTTTTAAAGGTTTGGTGAAACCTTTAACCAAATTATCTGGATGGAAAAAATTTTTAAGTTTCCATTCTCTGTAGCATGATGTCCCATCATCCCATTGTTATGACTTGAAAGTCAAGGAAATGACATTCCTGGCAGCAGAGGTATAAGTCTTCAAAGGTTGTAGCACTGGAAATTTGATTGTCTCCCCGAGATACTAGTAAAATAATAGTTTATTGAGGGCCTATTATATGCTAAATACTTTTTTGCAATATACACTATATCCTTAACATTG
The DNA here is from genome assembly GCF_014176215.1 of Rousettus aegyptiacus. Taxonomy (NCBI): domain Eukaryota; kingdom Metazoa; phylum Chordata; class Mammalia; order Chiroptera; family Pteropodidae; genus Rousettus; species Rousettus aegyptiacus. The sequence goes on along the minus strand of NW_023416287.1, from coordinate 32,599,440 downwards.
ACTACAACCATATAAGTGGGGCATTGTTCTCTTTGAAAAGATAAGAAAACTGACAAAAAAACTAAGTAACTTGCTCAGGGACCTACAGCTAATGTATTTCAACCTGGGTTTAATTGACTTAAACTAAAATGTAAAACCCCTATGCCACATATCCTCTAATCATTTCAACACCTCCAAACAAAGAATTTTAGTATCAAACAGTAGCATAGAAACATTTCTAGAAAGCTACAGAAAAGAGTGAACATTTCAGTCAGTTTTCAAGACATCAAAATTTCTAAATCTATGCATGTCCATGTTTATTATATTTTGGTTCAGGATGGGAACATTAACCTAGCTGTCTAGTCCAGATGGAGCTCTTGGCATTTGCCAGCTCCTCCCTTTCTGCCTGCAGAATAAGGAGTCATTTGCTCTATCTTAAGAATTGTGTTGCAAAGAAAATGGACAAGTCTTCACGTGAACACCAGCCACAAATCATGGGCCTGCAAATAGAGTTGGTATTATTCACCAAAGTATGATTAAGTTCCCAGCCAAGGCAAAGGTCAAGATCCCTATTTTTTAAGAAATCACTTGGCCGTTTGATGAAGCTTACAATAGTAAATATTGTGGAAACCAATGCTTCTGTGGAAATTGTGTTGAGAAACAGATTTCAGTGAAGTCAAAATCAGTCAAGTGCCTAAAATGCTAGAGTTCTGACAGTACTTTTTTTCTGTCTTTTCAATCTTTTTTTTTTAAGCAATCCATCTTTGAAGGGCCACTGAAGTTTTAACCTCCTAGAGCCTTTCCAAGATTATATGAGCACCTCTATTACCCGTTTCCACTTTTATGGATGCAAGATGATGCAAGTATGGCTTCATCTCCCTCTCAGTCCTACTTTCTTAAATGGCTTCTTAATAAGTTCATGTGAGTGCAAAGGGCTGTCAGATCTCTAGTATAATGGTGATGATAATTTGACAATAATATCTACTATTTAATGAACTTTTCGCTCTGTCTAATCTTTTTGCAATCATTATGCTCACAATAACCCCAGAAAATAGGTACTATTATAATTCCCATCTTATAAAGAAGAAACTGAGGATTACAAAGGTCACACAACTTTCTCAAGTTCACACAGGACACCATCTGATATGAATCTTTTGTATAACACCAAGGTGCCTGGCCCACTGAAAGGCACAAAGCAGGCCTTCATCTGAATGAATTATATAGGTCACAGCCTCAGAGGTTTCCAAAACTTATCTGATGCTCCAATCTAACAATAGTGCTCATACCAATGGATGAAAAAGACTGAATGTCAAAATTAGCCTAATTTGCTAGTATCGCTAGGGCTTCTTAACAAATATAACATGTCCCCCTGACATGAAAGGGAAAGGAGAGCATTATACAAAGGTCTATACACTACATGCAAATATTATTTTCAAAGCGTATATCTCGAACATTTATACAACAGCCAGTCAGCAACTGGATTTATTTAGCATCTGCCATGTATGAGGTACTATGTTGGGCTATAAAGAATTATACATATGAAAAATAAATGCTCTTATAAGCAGAAACCTATTAAGGAATAGTATATTAATGAATTGGCTAAATGTCTTGAGCTCTCTGAAGAAAACTGTCAGGCAAAACCCTAATATCATATAAGATGCTGCTTTGGGACATATGGATATGTATCAGTCATATTATAGAATCAAAATATTCTTAACAAAATCAAAGACGCAGTTCTTTCCACCAAGTTTGGTGCTGCTTGCCCATTAATCAAAACTCATGGAAGCCAAGTCATTGAAATTTATCTGGAAAGGGTCTTCTCCACTTGTCTACTTGTGGAGAAGTAGACAGATTTCTTATACAGATTTCTTATACAGATTCTTATACAGATTTCTGCTCTTCTATGATTATAATTTAAATACTTTTACATTAAATAAAGAGACATGAAAGAAATTATAGTAGGTAGTGAACCCAAAGTCTCTCTTTTTGAGAGGCACTGGTTTTTATGTTCCAGACTCATAAGTTTAGTTCTAGATAAAGTTATCACTTCACACCTATAAGAATGGCCATCATCAGTGAATCGGCAAACAAGTGTTGACAAGGATGTGGAAAAAAAAGGAACTCTTGTGAACTGTTGGTGGCATTATAAATTGGTGTATGGAAGTGCTTACAAAATTAAAAATAAAACTGCCACATAACCTAGCAATCCCACTTCTGAGTTTTTCCAAAGAAATCCAAAACACTAATTCACTGCAGCATTATTTACAATAGCCAAGATATGGAAAAAACTTAAGTGTTCATCAATAGACAAGTGGATAAAGAAATTGTAGTACATTTATACAATGGAATACTACTGAGTCACAAAAAAAGAATATAATCTTACCTTTTGTGACAACATGGATGGAACTAGAGGTATTGTGCTAAGTGAAATAAATCAGAGAAAGACAAATGATTTCATTTATATGTGGAATCTAAAAAAAAACAACTAAATAAACAAACAAAACAGAAACAAACATAGAACAAATTAGAGGGGTTGGGAAGAGGAGTGAAAAGGAGAATGGGATTAAGAAGTACAAATTGTCAGTTATTAAAATAGTCATGGGGATGTAAAGTACAGCATAGGGAATATAATCAATAACATTGTTATAACTATGCAGAGTGTGTCAGATGGGCACTAGACTTATCAGGGTAATCACATTATAAGGTATATAAATGTCTCACTACTACGTTGTACACTTGAAACTAATATAATATTGTATGTCGACTATAATTAAAAAACAAATTTTTAAAAATGAATACCGTAAGAAAATAAAGAAAAAAATCATTACTTGAATAACTTCTTGATATCCCAAATTCAATGTACCTAAAGATGAGTTATCAGTTCCTCTCATAAAAAAAAAAAATTTAGACTATCTTAATGCATTTTCTATCTCCATAAGCAGCACCCTGTTATAGATTGCATTGTGTCCCTGAATAATTTATATATTAAGGTCCTAACTCTCAGTACCTCAGAATGTGACTTTATTTGGAAAAAGTCATTGCAGATGTAATTAGTTAAGATGAAATCATACTGGAATGGGATGGGTCCCCGACCCAACATGTCTAATGTTCTCATAAAAAGGTAAATTAGACACAGACATACACACAGGAGAATGCCATGTGAAGATAAAGACAGAGATTAGGTTGATGTTTCTGCAAGCCAAGGAACACCAAAGATTGCCAGAAAACCACCAGAAGCTAGGAGAAACAGATGGAGAAGATTCTTTCTTATACCCCTTAGAAAGAATGGGTCCTGCTAACACATTGATTTTGAAGCCTCTAGCATCCAGAACAATGAGACAATAAATTTCTGTTTTATAAGTCACCCAGTTTATGGTACTTTGTTATGGCAACCCTGGCTGATAAACACCCTCATTAATCCAATACCCTGGGATTCCTCATTCTATTCAGCATCTAAGTTTTAGATTTATCTTAACTTGGTACCCTCTGTTCCATATCCACCGCTTTGTTCTTGGTTCAAGTGTTATTCTCATTTGAATTGCTATGAGTCTCTTACTTGGCCTGCCTGCTATACCACTCTCCCATATTCAAGTAATATTCTAGCTCATGCAGTCAACCATGCTGGATTATTTGCCATAATCTGAGCACCCATACTCTCCGCGATTTCTGTATTTTTACATACCCTTCCCTGTGCCCTCTAAGTGGAATTCCCTTTCATCTATAACTCTCTCCTGTGTCACTTTATCTTTCCTACCTAAAGTCTAGCATAGTACTCACCTTGTGGTGGTTTCTAAATACATTTCTAAATTTACTGACTGAATATGTAAAATCAGAATTTTATCTGACTAAAATATGTCATCAAATTTTGGAAAACTCAGGGAAAAAAACCTGTTTACCCAACAAGCCAGTGAAAATATCAAATCTTAGTTTATTCAGTTTTACTCCAGTATTTAAATAATTCATTGAATAAAAAACAAACACAATTGCTAGAATAGACACCAGAAAAACAATACTGAACTGGGTAGGTTTCAATATTTCTGCACACTTACCCAACTTACATGCAATACTTAAAAATTGGTAAGGCAAGATGTTCTCAGATAATTCTGTATGCATTTGTGATATTAATGCAAACCTGTGTCCTTCTACATTCAGCTTAAACCCCACACACTCCTCCCTGTCTCTGATTTGAATCATTCTCATTTTAGAGAAAGCATTTGGCTCATGCAATATACCATGAATTTATCTGGTTAGCATTTCATGCTTCTTCAAGATCTCTTGAGATTTTGAAGCTTGCTGCAAAAGACATTTATCACTGTATTTGTTGGTTACATACATTTCTAAGTATTGCCTTAAAGGGGAAAAATGTGAGTTACATATTAAGCAAAAAAAAAGACAAAATAGAACAAACTGTTTTAGTATGCATTTAAAATAACAAGAATGTTTTTTAATATAAATTATATTTTATGATGTATTATTTAATCTATATAGTTTATATTTAATATAATATAAATATATAATTTATATTACATAAAATGTAGATATTTATTTAATATAAATTTGGGGGCATATAATTAGCACAAAAGGAAGCAGTAGAACAACAAATAATATAATCCATTGTGACTCAATAATAATACTCTTATTATTCATATTTCTACTTATGACTTTTGTTTTCTTTATATTCAAATTACATTACATATAAAACATATTTCCTCAGCATTTCTTTACCAAAATAATCAATTGTTGTTATTCACTCATTCAAAATTGCACACTCTAAAGGTCAAAGAAGAAAGCATCAGCTTCCAAAAAATATATGCTTATATTTTTAAGTGGGTGTTGTGATCCGCCCAATTTTTACAGGCCAACATTCACAATCAAATAGAAGCTCTGCACTACAGTGGAGTTTCATTCCAAAAATCATGACTGTTTCAGGTGATTCACCTGCAAATCTAAAAGGCATTACAAACTCAATGTTCAAAATTGAGTTTTCTACCTTTTCTCATGACTTGCATTTTTTCCTGAAGTCCTAAAATGGGGTTAAAAGAATAGCCCTCTATATAGTCACTGAAGTAGAAACCTCATATTCCTTTCCAATCCCTTTTTTTCTTATATCAAATATTGTTCAGTGGGTCCTGTTGATTCTACCTCTAAAGTGACTTTGGAATCCATGCCTTCTTTTCCATTTTCCAAAAAGTCTTTTATTGGTTCAGCACGAAACAGAGTATCTGACATGTACAATGTAGGCACACAATAAATGTTTGGCCAGTAAGTAAATGGACAATAAAATGATAGTTTAGATAAATTTTTCTTTTTTTCTTTTCTATACAACTACAATAGTTCCATATACAAAAGCCCAATTATTAATTGTTCTACTCTCCCGTTTGATCTCTAAACTTACTACAAGGGTTCTTCTTCTAAAATATAGCTCACCATATCATTTCTTGCTGAAAAACTTTGATGGCTATTATTGTTCATGATAAGCCAAGAAGGCACTCTGCTAAGTGCTACAAATAACTTGATGAGCAGATAATGACCTCTGTGTTGGAAGATAGTAATTAATCGAATAATTATTCAAGCCCAAACTGTAAGATGCTTTGAAAGCATATGACAGGGTCATAATCCATCCTGAAAGACTGCGATGGATTTCCCGGAATAAGAGTCATATGAACTGCACTATGAAGAATGAATGGAGTTTCCCAGGCAAAGTGAAAGGATTGCTCCTGGTGAATGAGCAACACACGTGAAGGCTCTGTGTGAAAAGGAGCTTGGGGCCTTTGAGTATCTCAGAGGAGGGCAGTGGGTTCAGAACTCAGAAAGTAGGTGGCAAACTGTGTTGAGGTCGCAAAGATAAGTGGTAGTGATATTGCGTATCCTTTGCTGACTATCCCAAAAAGAGTCCATGAAGGATTCTAAAAAGGGGTTTACAGGATCACTTCCTCTGGTTTCTTTTAATCAAATTATATAAAAATATTAAAAAGTGAGAGGAATATCTTAGGATGAGCAGCATTAAAGCCTGGACCACAATGAATGCACCTAAGAGCAGCACTAGAAATCATTATTTAAGAGTTGTTGGAGTCTGAATAAAGGTTATTATATCCCAACAACAAACCTTTTGATGGGCATAATTTATTGCTTGGTAGTTTCACTTTTGTTCCTGACCTATGTTAATAATGGGCCTTTTCAACATGCCAAAATGGTCACTGTATTCTTTATAACATCCTATTCTGAAATATAAGGATAGAAGCACAATTAATACCTGTGATGAATGCGAGAGCATCCTAGCTTTGTTTTGGAACTCACTTTTTAAACAACACTAAGGTCTATTAACATTTAGCTTACTTTTTTTCTTGAATACTTCTGAAGATGTCCAACCCTCAGGGCCCTTGGAATAATGGAATCCACCTTCATTTTAGTAATTGAGACATGATTGCGACACACCCCCCCCACCTCCAATCTCTTCATTTGTGCCAAGAAAACAGCCCATGTGGAAGTGATAACACGAATTTCACCATCTCTGCTTGCAGGCCTTCCAGTAAAGAACAAAACTGAGGATGACACATCTTTATCAACAACTGCTAGCTCAAAACTGTTCTGTCTTGGGAAAATATATTTATCTGTGTACTTGCTGAGGCTGCTCATCAGACTCAAGCCTCTGAAAATCAGAAGTGCTGATGAGGGGGAATAAAGTCACAGAGAGAGTGGCAAAACCACACAGACCATGCTGCCTGTCGCAATTTTATTGTTCTTATAATTGCAGTAATAAATAAAACACCATGACCTTTGGTGTTCACTGTGACGCCTCGAATTACTACTTCAATTTCAGTTCAGGGCACTCCTACTCTACTGGGGGCATCTTTTTAGGTCTTACTTTTTGAGATGGCACACCTGTGTTACCGCCCTCCACCTCCCCCCATACACACAAATTGCCACATGTTCATTAACAGGTTTATCAAAGAGATGCTTTCATTATTTTCTAGTTGTCAACTTATTTCTCATCCATAAATACTCAATAAAATTTACTTGAAATACTTAGACGTACATTCACTCTGAAAATTGATCTGGGAAGATTGAAACCCCAGATGCAGGAAATGTAGGATTAGAAAGTGTCCTATGAGGAAATGGAAGCACGGTCTGCCTTGTATGTTCACTCAGTAGGCCTCACTCTCTTTCCGTTTAGGGGTTCTTCATGTATGCAGTAATGAGATTAAGTTGTAGGATATCAGTCCAATAATCAGGCAATCACCTTTTTCTTTGAAATAGCTCTTTAATTTTATCGTTTAAAAAAGTGGTTCTCCACCACCTGAGAGCCTGTGAAAACACAATTTTCTGGCCCTGCCTTCAGAGTTTCTGATTCAGTAAGACGGAAATGGGGCCTTACAATTTATATTTCTAACAAATTTCCAAAACCACGTTTTGATAATCATTAGTATAAAGATAAAGGGACTTTACATTGTTCCTAGGAGTTATCAGAAACATAAATTATTCAAAATATTGACATGGAAATATCTGGTTTTACAAAAACAGTCAAAGAATGGCAAGATTTAGAATTGGCAAAATACTTAAATCAAAGACATAACATACCTCAGAAAATTTCAGTGAAATACTCAAGGTCACAAAGCAGTTAGTGATGGAACTGAGGATGTAACACATTCTGAACTCCCATGTCTTTGCTCTACCACTATTTGTGTAGCCACGTTTGACATCAGATTTATTCACTAAAAATTATACCGTTGGTTATGTCATTTGTATATTGGAAGTTCTATTGATTTATGTGTTTGAAACGGGCAAACTTATATATCAGCTTTCACACTTTTTAAAAACCTTTTTAAAACTACCTTTTATTATAAAAACTTTTAAGTTGAAAAAAACGAGCCCATAAGAGAATAAGAATGAAATATATTTATATGTAAGAGCTGTTCTCAGAAGAAAAAGTGTGAATCCTATCAAATATTGTTCTATTCTAAAACCAACCAATGGAATTAGGTAAATCGGGATATTTTTTAATGAATAACTCATGAGTTTGTTAAATGTGATAGGCTTTAATGTGTTTTATTTCCTTCTACCAATTAAGTTACACATAGAGACATAGATTTAGCCATATATTTTTCAGAGTGATTTTGAAGGAATTTAATTTAAATTACTATATTTTGAAGGAGATATGTCTACATGCAGCAAACATAGCCATACATTGTCCTGAAGCTCAGTGTCTCATCTCAGAGAACATTTCAAAGTTGATGAGGCATGTTTATTCCATAGGCATGGTATAATGTAAAATCCATCTAGATTTTCTTGTTCTTTAGATCTGAGTTCGAAGGCTGTCCACTATTTTGTAACCTTTGGTAAATTGGTGAAATGCTTCTTACCCTCAAGATTATCATCTGTACAATTGAAGGGAAAAAAAAAAAAAAAAAAGCTCTCATCTCACAGGCAGTGCCAGAAAGTAGCATGAGAAAGTTTCAACCAATGTCACCCCAATAAATATAATTGAAAATAAGAAAATATAAAAATAAAAATAAATAGGAAGACGTAAAAAAAAAAAAAGTTAGTCCCTTCATAATTTCCATCATTTCCTTCCTGATGCCAAGCTCCTCTCATTGGGGTACCAAAATCAAACAATCTAAATAGAAAAGTAGAAATAGTGAACCTGAAGTACAAATGCAGCTTCCAGACAAGTCTTCTAATCAATCCTTCCCCCAAGCAGTATTGCAAATTCCCTCCCCACCTCATAACCACAACATCACTTCCAATCCCCTTCTATAGTAGTAATTCCAGGGCTTCCCTAGACCACAGTGAGACTGTGATAAAACCTGGGTTATATCTGCAATGTACCTGTCATGTCACATACTCTTTTCTTACCAACTAGTTTCCCCTGTGTCAGTCACCTACCTACACTGGGCCTGGATTTCTTCTCAAGAGGGGAAAAAAAGTAGGATGAATTACATTTAAGGTTTCTTAAAAAAAAAAAAATCCTCTAAAATTCCACTTAAAGTATCCAAATAATAGAAATGGGAAAAAATTAGGGGAGCCTAATATATATGTTTATATGTTGCAGTAGAAAGCGTTTGTCTTATGTAGCATTGTCTTAATGCATATAATTATCATCTTCCATGTACTAGATTTCTTTTTACTTTCTACAATTCTTTTAAAAAGATGGGTCTATAATTAAGCCACCAAAATTGTTCTTCTCAAGAAAAATACCATTTTATTCTACCATTAAACTTTGAGAACTAGTTTCAAAACCCTTAGGGAGAAATGCTGACTTTACTTAAAGGGCACACCCAGCATTTTAATGTGACTATTGTTGAGAGATTTCCTTTGGATTTAATTTAGAATCATTGCTTTGCATCAATGACATCATCACATGCATTAAAAGTGAAAACGTAATCCATTAGAATAAAGAATGAAGACATAAAAATAGCACAGTTTAAAAAAGTTAAAACAATTTCTAACCAAGAACAGGCTTCATGAGGACCATAGATATACAATAATTATCCAGGAACTTGAAGCTAAATCATGGGCTACTATAACCTCAGATCTGAAAATGGCCTTAGACATCAATCTTTCAACTCCTCAGATACTATCCCAGACCATAGAGCTCATAAGAACAAAGCCAAGACTAGAAATAAGATTTCCCAAGATCCAGGCCAATGTTTTTTTCAAAGAGAGGCTGATTTTGGAAGGTGATAAGTTTAATATAAGGTAGTATGTTTGTGGCTTTCTGTATTATTTAGGCATGCTTTTTTTTTTTCATTAAGTATGTATTTATGTATATAGGAGAAAAATGTAATTAATGAGCTAAATATAAGATTAATACATTTTATATGGTTGAGTAATTTTTTAAAATCTCACTTTGCTATTTTCCTCAGTGATGGTAGCAAGTTTGTTTTTTCAACATATCAAACAGGTAGCTAAAACTTGCGATATACTTTGTCTTAACCATGAGACTGGCAGAAATTAAGAAGAAAAAAATAGAAACAACAAAAAACTAGACAACTAAACATTTACACACTATGTTCTGTTAGGGATGCCTAATTTAGCAAAGATTAATATATAGGCTGTCCAGTTAAATTCAAATTTCAGATGAACATTTAATAATTATTTTAATATAAGTATATCCCCTGCAATATTTAAGACATACAAAAATACTTATTTGTTGTTCATCTGAAATTCATATTTAACTAGGCATTCTATATTTTATCTGGTAAGTCTAGATCTGCCAACTTTAAAATGTTTAATTAAAATGTCACTTGTTGGTAAATTAATACTAATTTAATACATATACCAAGTTCTTATTATACAAAACTAAATTCTCTCAGGTCTAGTATGAGAACAAATAAGGCATTCAATACTCAATGACTGTCTGTTGTAGTGATTTATTTCCAAGTAACACAATGAAATAATAATTTGTAAAGGACATGTGGATTTAATTTATGTATTCATGAAATACATTCCATATAAGTCAAACCACCACAAAGACAATAAACTCCTCCCTACTACAGAATGTAATTAATTGAATTTTGCATGTAACCAATATTTAAATAAATTGATAGTTCTTTGGTAAATAATTATTTTGCTAAAGTTTGATATTGTGGCAGACAGAAAGATAAAGAAGGAGACTTGAAAGGATAAAAAAGAAAGAGGAAGAGTAGTAGCATAAGCAGTATTGTGCGGGACTCACTAGAGCCTTGCTTATGTGTCAATATTTTCTCCAATCTAGTTTGTTGTGATTTTTCAAAGATATTACAATGTATCAATTCAATATCAATAATACAATACAGAATTAAGAGGATGCATTATACTGCTTTTTAGGTTTCTCTTCTGTCTTAACCATTCAAATATTCATATAACAAAGAAGTTTTTATTCTCTTAAGATATAACAGCTGTTGAATCTTGGAGGTTACAAAGGTGTTCTTTGTTCTGTTCTTTCAACTTTTCTCTATGAAGGTTTTTATAACAAGTTTGAAGAGAAGAATAAATGGAAAAAGAGAAAAAGAATTAACAGCTATATAATTTTCAAAATAGTTCTAGGAATAGTAAAATATAATGAGATTTAGAATATGTCATATCCTATCTTTTTTATTTAGAACACTAAAATTAATTTCATATTTCTACTTGTATATAGTCAACAAATACATTTACTGGTTTCATTTGAATATCTCTTTGCCACTTTTGTCAATAAATGGCTATAACACTTGCTCTATTTTAATTCTCTATATTTAAAATGAGTTTTAATTACTCATTAAACAACTCCTTTAGCAATCTGCATAAAACAAAAGTTTTTTTTTTTAACTTACATAGATCACCTAAAACAACCAACACATAAAAAGATTTTGCTATATTAAAAAGTATCTAAAAATAAAGAATAAATAATCTAATAAATAGTGTCATTTCATTTGGACTGCTATGACAAATACACCATAGACTGGGTGGTTTACCATAGACTGGACTTACAACAACAAAAATTTACTTCTCACAGTTCTTGAGGAGAAAAGTCTAAGATCAGGATGCCAGCATGGCCCAGTTCTAATGAGAACCTACTTCCAGATAGCAGACTGCTGACTTCTGTTGTAGCCTCACATGGCAAAGAAAGAGCAAGAGCACTCTCTGGAGTTCCTTTTACAAGGGTGCTAATTCCATTCATGAGTACTATACACTCATGATCTAGTTATCTCCCAAAGGCCTCACCTCCTATTATGATCACATTGGAGATTAAGATTTCAACACATAGATTTTGTGGTGGTATTGGGGCACAAATATTCAGTCCATGACTTTCAGGCCAAATGAAATATATACCCTGATAGCCAATTTAGTTAATCTTGCCAGAAGTATATTTACTGGAACATTCATTTAATAGAATGAATATAATACAGTCATGAAAAATGAGATCTCTTTACAGTTATATGGAGAGTAAAAATGTTCATAATATTTTAATAATAAAAACTCAGCTTACAGAAATGTATATGCTATTTATGTTGCTTGACAATTGTGCCACAGTAATCTTAGATTATGGCATTAAACATACAACAAAATACCTGAAAAATATCCTGTGTTTACAACATTAATTTGCAATATGCTCACTTAACCTTTAGCCAAAAGCTTCCTATTTTTTTCATCAAATGGATGCTTCTGAAATGAGCTTCCATTTCCCCACCCAGAGCCTTAGTGCCACTTTCACGATTGCCAAGGAAATAGAGGAACAGCAGCTAATTCCACATATGGCCAAGGAAGGGCTAAACTATGGTGACTAACTGGTAAAGAATGACTCTTTTCAGATCCAGGTAACTCAGGTTTATTACCAGTTACTTCAGGATTTTTTCTCCTTCAAATATAAGCTTTGTTTACTACACTCCTTTAATTTCTGTGCTAACAAATTTCCCATGATCTCCCTCAAAATTTTTCTAACTGCTGATTTAAACCATTGTTATTGATCTTCATATCTCTCTGAATATACACTCTTGCCCTATTTCTTGGCCATCTCTTCTATTTTCTGTTTTCTTCTCCCATCTCATAACTTAAATGTCATTTCTTAAAAATAATTGGTCAAAAGAAGGGGAAATGAGTCTATAATGCCAAACACATGACTTGCTTGATTTATTTTTTGAAAGGTAATAATATATAGGCATAAGTATTAAAGTGTAAATATATATTTTAAGAGGTAATCATTTTTTTTCAATTAAATTAAAATCCGAAACATGTACTTTCATTTTCTTCTTTCTTTTCTTTTTTCTTTTTTTTTTTTTTTGGTGGGGGGCGGAGAGTGGGGTGCGGTAGGGTGGGGTTGTTGAGTTCTGTCTTGTTTAAAAGAAATATTGTCTATCGTCCATTTATAGAAGAGAAAAACAATGAAAATTAAAAGTCACTTGTAATCCTACCTTCCATAAATAACTACCGTTAACACTTTATACACACACATACCATACATACATATCACACATCACAATTTAAAAGAAAATGCTACATAGGACTGCTTCTCTCTCCCATCTTCTAAATCTTCATCCTTTTGGTTGAGAACAATGCTCGGAGGATGACAGAATAACAAGATAGGGGAAGCCTGAATCTCTGAATAATCACATGGAGCAGAGCCATCCTACTGAATGTTTCACTGGAGAGAAACGAACTTCCTTCTCTAAACCATAGTGTTTGGGACCCTATATTAGAGCAGCAACCCTATTGAATATCTTACCTAAAGTCAAAACTCATGGCAAATATTCTAGGAATTCAGACAAAGGGAAATGACATATTGGCTAAAGTCGTAATGAAGGCTTCAGAGAAAATCTAACATTTAAGAAAAATAAGGATGATAGAGTTTTAAGTTCAAGATGGCAGCTGAGCACAGGCATTTGCCACCTCTCCTTTAGGAAATCACAATAAAATGACAGTAAAGGAATACAAAAGGAGTTCAATTTCTAGATGACAAAAAAACAAACAGAAAAGTGTGGTCAGGTGATGAGTGAGAAAAGGTCATAGTTCAGAAAATGTGTCAGAGGGAGCCACAGAAGAGATGGCAGTTAACCTTCCCAGCAGAACTCTAGAGAATTCTGTGCATCGGGTTTTTCTGTCTCGACACTATTGACATTTGGGGCCAGATAATTCTTTGTTGTGAGGGGCTGTCCTATGCATTATAGTAGGCTGGTAGCACTACCCAGTCCCCCAGACCATATAATCAAAAATGTCTCCAGCCTTTTCCAAATGTTCCCAGAGGGTAAAACTGCCTTGGTTGAGCACTGTATTGTCTATTATTCAGTCTAAAAATATTTATTGAATACTTCCTGTGTGCCAGGCCCTGTTCTAGGTACTAGAGATATAAAAGTGAACTAAATCATAAAAAAATCCTTGTCCTAATATTTTTTTAGTTGGACTAGGTAGGCAACAAACAAACTAAATAAGTAAAAGATATAATTTGTCAAGTGTTGACAAGTGCTATAGAGATAATAGAGGAAAAGACAGAAGATACTGAGGGGGTGACGAAAAGTGGGGATGAAAAACATGTTTCTGGCAGCCATGTCTGTTGACTTTCAAATCTTTTTTCCTGGATTCATATGTGGAAAATACCAAGTGCCTGGTTTTTGCCTCTCAGAAAACCATTGGAGAGATATTTACTATACTATTTGAATGAACTCCAGGGGGGAATCGTGGATGTTGGTAATAACAGACTTTAGACCATTCTGAAGCTGTATTTGATAAAATTCAGAGATCAGGATGGGCAATGCGCAGTTAACAGGCAGAACAGTGAGGGTGGTGCCAGATAGATGACACAGGAGAAAAACAACTGCAAAAACTCAGGAACTGGGGAGGAGACTAACTGTAGGTGGTTGAAGTAGAAATGAATTAGTTGAACCTACTGGCTTAACAGTAAATATATAAACCTCTCATTTTACTTTTAACTAGTTTTCTCTATTAAACATTCAACAATGATGCTTTACAAGGCTCCATAAAATGAAATTTCCTTTCAGAGAGTTCTTACTTCATACAATTACATTGCAATGCTGGATAGAACAGATAGCTGAATATCACTAACTAAGTTTTACTAGTATTACTGTAGAAAAAAGAATGGGGAGGTTTTTTGTTTGTTTGTTTGTTTGTTTGTTTTAAACACTTAGAAATATTTACTGATATCTGGTAAGCTTTTTTTACTTTCTCTGATGGACACATGCAATTGCTGGTACAAGCTCAGACAAGGAGGTTTGGAGTGGGGGTGGGAATCTGAGATGGTGAGGTCTTTTTCTCCTTAAAGATTTCATTTTACATAATATTTTGAAATAATCTTACCACAGCCATCACCAAAATAAGATGGTCATATCCTTCTGACTTACAATATATGGTAAGGTGTGTGTTAACAAAATCATGAAAAGAAAGAGAATGAATGACTGTGCCTATGTAATGTTGATTATGTGAGGGTCGCTTATATTTCTTTACTAAATAGAGACTGTCTTCCATTTGTTCTCTGAGAAGGTCATTTTCTTTGATGAAGATTTGGGTGGGATGTAAGTATTTGTAAGACAGAAGGAGGGCATTCTCCTTTAAAAGACAAATCAACCAAGCCAGCCAAGCAAATCAATATGTCAACTACCATAGGCAGAGCCCCACGTTTCCAATATGGTTTCTGAATAGGTGGTGTTTTTTCTAACAAAATCAAGTTGGTAGACACAGCTTCTGCATCTTGATATACAATTAGCTGAAAGCTATTGACCCACCCTTTCTCAGTGAAAACCAGCCAAGTCAGAATTATAACAGTTCTATAAACATGTATAATAATTCTTGCTTCTTTGATCATACCAAACCCTAGCCCTGCTCCTCTCCCCACCCCACCTTCAATGGCCTCCCTCTACTCCACCTATTCAAACCTTTCGTTGTGTCAGTTTTCCTCACCTCAGTAAAGCCTTTATGAACAATTTAGTCTAAAATATTCTCTTCATTTTCCAAATCTCTAGAGTACATATGTTGTACCTCTACTACTTTGGGTGATGCCAAATTATATGCCACTTTATCATTCTCATGTAATTGTTTCACAATATCAGATATCATTAGGGCTAGCTAGCTTTGTGTAGTCTATGAGCAGGGACTAAGAGATACAATTTCTTTTGGCATTCACCTCAGCATCTGACATCCTTATTAAAGAAATCTCAGTACCCTGCCCTAGGAGAGAAACTCTAAAGACAGATCCCAAGTCCCAGTCTTAGTCTTTATAGAGCTTATGCTAATGACATACATCCTTCTTTTTTAAAAAATAGATTTTCCCTTTTTGAACATTAAAAAAATATTTTTAAATCAGTCTCTTGCTTCCTTCTCATCACCACTCATTAACTTGCCAGAAATATTCTTCTCCCTAGGTTGAGTGTGATGTTCATCCATGACAATACTCAGATGTTGAGTAGAGACATCTGAGTATTCCTGACCACCCTAGAAGTAATGTTCAGCTGTCTGGATTCTCGTGTGTGCAAGGGAGATTTAGGTTTATGTAAAGGGAAACTAAAAGCCATGGTACAAATAAGGATATAACAGGATAATTAGCCTATCCAAACTGCCTTTCAACATGAGTTGGGTATCACTGACTCCTTGCCAGAGTGTTTTCATATGAAGTTTCACTGGTTAGTTAGTGTTGATAGTAACAAGAACATGGTAATGGTGGATGCATAAGAACATACAAGTTGGGTTGACCTCATCCCCATTGACAGTTCATTTGGCACTGGGTGCATTACTGTAAGAGAAATGGGGACCGCGTGGGTCTGAATAACACTGAGACAACTCGAAAGCCTGTAGATGATAGGAATTACTTCTTTGAGCTATGTAATTTTTCTTAATGGAAATAATGTTTGCCCATACCAGATACTGTTGTAAAGGAAAATTATGCTAGCTAGGCCCTAAGTTCATCTAATAGTTGTTGGTTGCCCACTCTGTGACAGAATATCTGCTATGTGTTAGAGATAAAATGGCGAGCATAAACATGATCTTGTGGCTCTTAGTGGAATTCTAGTGGAGAGTAAGCATTCACTTCCCAATTCAACACACAAACGTAATTGTGAAGAATAGTTTGAAGGAGAAGTACAAGAGGTAACAGGAGCTCCTTTCTCCCTCAGTGACCAAAAAATTCATCTTCATCAGCTGACAGTAAGGCACCCAGAAATAGCTCAACACTGAGATATTTTTGGACTAATGGAGAAACTGAAGCAATGCAAATGAACTCAAGCCATTGAGGCTACATGGCCAGGATCAGAAAGGACCATGACGGATACCTAAGAGCAAAGAGGTAAATCTTAGTCCAGTGGTCAATAGAGCTGATCAAAGCTGCTTACAGGGTCTGTTCCCTGGGATAAAAACCATGCAGGAATATATTTGAAACCAAACATATCTCCTGGAGTTGTGAGCAAGTTGTGTACATAATTGCAAGAAATGGTGCAAAGTTAAGGCACAGTTCAAGGTACTTTGGTAAGTACAGTCAAAGAAAGAGCCAGTAGATAAGAAAATAAGCCAGAATGCAAGACAAGAATTGGGAGATAATCAGGCCATGTGGTCATGATATAATTTGTACAGTCCATAACGGATAAGCTTCCTCCACTCTTCGAAGGCAATTTGTCAGCAAATGGGACTCAAATCATTGATCCTCTGAAATACATAAGCCATCTTCTGAAGAATGGCTCTGGATACCAAATCCACACACTTCTGAGAATAGGGGTTATTTTATTAATTCTCTCTATGATCAAATAATTCTATCTCAGAGCATGATTAACCCCTAGCTAGTTGGGGGGAAAAAGTATATTCACAGGAATTGAGGGGCAGAAAGGTAATAATACCTACTTCACTCTAAATGCTTGATATACATTAGTTTAGTGATTCTCAGACTTAGTGATCCTCAGACTTTAGTGAATCAGGGCATCCAAAATGAGGTGTATATATGTTAAACTCTTCAAGAGGTTCTTATCTGCACAAGATGTTTGGGAAACACTACATTATATCTTTGAATCCTCATCACCAATTTTAAATGGAGATACCCAGGCTGGGAGGAGTTAAGTATCATTCTCAAAGGAGCCTCTGGATGTCCCATGTTGAAACTAGAGTTTCTCTAATTCAAGAACAGTAGTCACTCAAATAGACTGGTTCCACTCTTTGCACATCTGGAGAATTATTAAAATTTCCTATGGAGTACAAAGGGAAGATAAAAATTGGATTCTGTACCACATGTACAGGGAGCTCACTTCATGGCTATAGAAGAAAAAAATAACTAGAATTAGAGGACATAAATGACAGTCAGTTGCTCTGAGTCCTGTTGAGCAACAGCCCAAGACTCCAACAACAGTCATTTTCCAGTGATGCTTTTGGTGTTAAATCAGTAGTTCCTGGCACACATACACACCTCACCCCTGCAACATTCTGATTTAGTTTTATGTAACAGCCATAGCAATTGAAATTTTTTAGAATTCCCCCAGTTTTTCCTAGTATACAAGAACATTTGGGAGGCATTATGTTAAGTGAAAACTACTGATAGAATAGTGTTGTGGGACTGCTTCGAGTAGTCTTTTCAGGAAACTTATGTGACTTCATAGAGGTTATTGGTCAACATGTAGTCATCAATGAATCCTGCATATGACCCTTTTCTTGCACCACAGGTCAGGTCATTAAAAGTCAGGCATAAGAATACTCATAATGTTTATAGGAACACTCACCAGCTTTTCTCCCTGGGTTCCTCCTGCCTACTGCTACTTGGTTCCTTTCACTCTCTGTAGCCTGCCCCCTGAAGTGTCCTTATCTGGAGTCTCTCTTTTCTAATCCATATTCTCTTCTCTGTGCAGAGACAGCAAGACCTCCAATACCAACCTATGCTAATGTAGTCCAGCTTCTTGGAATACTGGGAGATCAAACAGGTCTCTAAGAGTCCCATTTTTAAAGGATCTATGTCTCCTTTGGAAGAACTAGAAAGTACTAAGTGAGGTCCATGGTCAGACATGGACACACACCCAATTGTGCCCCACTAATAGCTGTTTCCAATCTAGTACCTGCGATTTTAAAGTAGAGCACATCCCAGAGACATTAAAAATTCAAAGGGCAGAGTTAACTTTGGGGTATCTACAAAGAGTTGTGAACTAGCCAAAGGCTTGGCCACATAAGTGTAAATGAAAGATATATGAGTCTTGAAAAAATGCCTTCCTTTTTTTGAGGTAGATCAATATTCATATGTGCTTGAGTTCCTGGAATTGGCTCTATCAAGGTAATAATAATAAATGGTCACCAAAGAATTTAGTGCCGAAGAAGTCTAAAGAAATATAGGTGGGGTGTAGCTAAGTTACAATTTGATTATGACCCAGGCCTCTGAGTATTTCCAAGGCTGGAATGATCTGGGAAACTTGGTTCATACTAATTGAGTGATGCTTTGCCAGAGGGCTTCCTCAGGATTACTGAGGGACATCCTGAGAACCAGACATGCCTTGGTCAACTCCCTAGAAGTGCTGGTGAAGTAGACATGAAGTAGAGACCAAATACTTGAATTTTTAAAATATCCTCAGGTGACTTTAATGCAAGGATCACTGTAATGACTTGATGGCACTAGCTAGCACTCCTTCTCGGGAAAAAAAAACGTGTACTGCCTTTTAAGTCAGTATTCCTATGGTGGGAATTACAATCATATAGGCAAATAGGTCAGGAATGAAATTTCTGAAAAAACAGTACATTAGTTTTACTCATCTTATCATGTGAGCATCCTCTTATATCATTTAGTCATATAATCTAAGCTGCCAGAGGCTAAGAATCTAGAGCTAGATTGTTCAATAGAACTTTCTGCAATGATGAAAATATTCTATTCTACTCTGTCCAATATGGTAGCCACTGGCCAAATGTGGTCACTGAGTGCTTGAAATGTACCTGGTGAAAGCGAGTAATTTAAATTTAGATTTTATTTAAGTAATTTTAATAGCCATATATAGCTAGTGCCTACCATATTGTTCAATGGAAAGATAACCCATTTTGAGTAGGAATCATGCAGAGTTATAACTGGGCCCTAAACAATAAACATGTCTTTCTCTAAACAATCCTCCTGCCTTGGAGTTTCCTACAGGTAGTAACTTTCCTTCCCCCTTAAAGGAAGAAAAAGATGCAAAAACCCCTTGTATGTGTCCTATCATTCGTAACGAACAGAGACTACCTTGAAATAACAGCCCTTATCTGGCCCATAGATATATTTGTGTTGGTTTGCACTATATTTTTAAAGTTTTTAAATTTGTCTTCAATATTTGTAAAATGGATATATTTTGAATCTCAATGTCTATCTTCTTCAGAAAAATTAGACAATGAGGCCACCTTGGCTAATCCTTCATGGCAATGAGTATCTGGAGCCACATCAAAGAGATGCTTAAAGTTCAGTAGAGACACCAACCAGCCTACTTCACTCACTCATGTGGCTTTCATTGGCTCCTCATAGGACTGGAGTTTGAGAGACATGTTCTACAAATCTTCCCCACAGAAGCATCAAATCTGAGAAAGCTGGCAAGCCTGGTGATTTCACCTCTGCTGTTTTCATCTTTGGCACTCAGCAAAGAAGGGAAAGACCTCAATACAAGTGCCTTCTATTCTAAGTAGAATCTCTTCACTATTCTTCAAAAATAAATATGTATATGCAAACATATAGAGGATTTCAGGGTCATTATATCAGGATGATTATGAGCCAACGCCAAGTCTGCTGGTTTCAGAGTATACAGAAGTAATATTTACTAGCTTAAATACGTTGCTTAGACATGCCTCGGTTTCTAGATCTGTAAAATGTTGGAACACAAAGAACATGGAATAGAGTAGGGCCTGGCACATTGCAAGTGCTCAGTACATGTTAGCTACTATTATTCTAGACATTAGATTGACCGTCAATTATGGAAACCGCCTCTATGGAGAAAGGATGAAGATAAGGATTATCCACAGTATGTCACAAAGACATAGGCAGGTTTTTACTGTCCAATCAATTGTAAATCACAGCAGAAATCTGAGCTTGCTTGTATATGTTAAATGAACAGTCCCAAATAAATAGTTATTAGTAACTTATCAAAAGCTTCCCATTTCTCCAGTGTGCTAAAGACTGCAGAACAGCCTAGGATGTTCTGAATAACACGGACACAGATGTCATGCATGCACAGCTTCTTTTCCTACTGGTGCACAGAAATGCAGCAAGGAAACAACTCACCCTGCACAAAGAAAGAAAACAGCCTAATGTACCTTAAATTGGTTCTCTTGTCTGACCCAGACATATGTGTCTTCCAATTGCAATCTTGAGCTACTGAACTTGATCACAAGTTCATAATGAAACATAAAATTTCTAAAACTAAGATGGCTGTAAAAATTCAGATTTTCTTTGCAGATTTACTTTTGAAAAATGCATTGCATTTGAAATTGACCAAAATTATCCGCTACCACTCATATCATGAAAAACATCATTTCCGCTGCAAAAAAAACACATTCTTTGCTCTGAATAAATTTAGCTTCCAATTTATATAAAGTTAAACAGTTCTTTCATAATCCTTTAAAGGGTACTTATAGCCTACCCAGAGCTGGCTATCCATGGTCGGTTTTTATGATGGCTCTCACCCAAGTGAATCGACGTCTGGGAGGTAAGGATGTCAGTCCTGTCAACTGCCTGCTCACCCATCTTCCTTAAGTTAAACTGCAACTGTCCAAGTTTCTTTCCTCCACCCAGCAGGCAGTTAGTACCAGTTACTAGCCAGCAGCCTATACTCTCCCCAATAAATCTAGAATAATGCTGAGTCCTGATTTTTTCCCAACCTTGCCTATTTTCTAGTAAAAAGTCATTGTATCTTCATGGCACTGAACTGGTAGTCAAATTAAACAAGGGAAGAAACCACCAAACGTATCATGTACTTCTCTAATTTGTACTCTGATATAATTTCAATCCTACATCAAAGGGTTATATTCAATGTGTTAATTAATGTTACCTAATTTAAATTCTTCCACCAACTATAATATAGCTATGGTGTATATATATGTATGTATATATATCCATTATATATGTATACATACCCACATACATATCTTTGCTAACAATAATAGAAATATAACTAATAATTTCAATAGTGATTTAGCACAGCTAACATTTGTATAAAAATTCACAAACACATTCACATCCTTTTTCCTATGTATTTTTCAAAAGAAAGGTAGGAGGCAGATGGGAAAAACAGGGGTAAACATTTTTTGATCCTCCAGATGATCCAGGTATTGTGATAGGGCTTTCTGTGTACTGCCAGGACTAAAGTGAGGTGAGGGAAGCACCTGGGGCGCAAAACTAAAGGAGACGTTCACCATCAGAGTCACACGAATGCAATGCTGGCACCTTAAATTGTGCATCTTAGGCACCCTGCATGCCTCACTTGAGTCCTGGCCCTTCTCAACGACCTTTCAGCTGTGCACTTTCTTCCTCCCTTCAAATATAGACAAACTAATACTCAGAGCTTCAGCACCTTGCCAAAGGCCTGCATTTAGTAAACCTTCTGATCCCATCCTGGTGTAATTTTTTCCTCTGAGTGGCCTATGGCCCAAAGCCATTGTCAGATAAAACCACACTTATGAATTGCACTTGAATTGATTTGCCTCCTTTGAACCTTGACTTAAAATTCAGTGTAGAGCATTTCGAAGAAAATCTCCATTTAACAATAGTTATTATTATTTACAAAATGAGAATGCTGTTCGTTTTGAGCTTTGTTAGTTTCTTTAAAATCCTACAATTAGCATACCCTAATTATGTATACTGTTGGGTTTTTATTATCAATATTTTTGATTTGTTCATACATGTGATGAAATATATGGACTTCTCAAGAGATGGCAGGAAGTGAATTTGTGTCATACTGCCATTTTTATTTTTATACAAGTTCAAAATATATTCTTTCCCCTAGCTCCAATGGAAGCTTATGCAGATCCACCAGAATATCTTATCATATACATTACTTTAGTGTTCTCCAAAATAAAACCTTTAAGTTAATGCTTATCTTGTACCAAAGTCACTAAAACACAAAAGTCTCAAGCTAAAAACAAAGTTATTGCGAAGGGCTGTATGTTTTATTTTTTTCCTAGCAGCTTTAAATCTACTCATAGCAGTCCCAGGCAGAATTTATGGGAATACAATAATCTGCCAATTAACTATAGTCAACTAGTTTCTAATTCTACATCTCCAGAATGTCTTTATTATTAGTGAAAATCCCTGCCATGCTCACTGAGAAATGAGAAGGCAAGCTGAAAAGAAAACCAACCCTTTCTTAATTATAGTTATAATTGTTCTTGTAGATGCACAATTCCTCGCCTCAAACTTCAAGCTCATGGATCAAATTTAGCCTAGTTCTCTGCTGTGGGAAGCTGTTAACACAATTAGGGCAAGTCATTCAAGAGAAAATCCACAGGCTTATCCACAAAGCACATACATAGCCAGGAAACATCTAATTATATATCTGTTCTAGCTATCCCTTCTCTGTGGTTTAAACACCCACTTGCCATTAAATGTATCTGATGACGCACAGAATGAAAGTCTGTCTGAAGTGGGGGACTGTGGCTCCAGTATGACAAACTCTAGCGAAATCTGGCCCATGGCAAGTCTTCCAAACCCATCAACAAGAACTAATGGGAAGATGGGCATGTGGGTGTTGTTAAGACCCAGGCCAAGATATTCTGTTCTAGAAATTAGAAAGAAGAGATCTATCAGAGACTATTTAAGCCCTGACTTGCTTTTTCAAACACATATTTAGTCTTTTAGGGTTCAGAGTATAGAATGTGTTCACTTGATTTCCATTAGTGCTACAGAGAAACTTGGAATGGGAACCTGTTTTCATATTTGCCCAGTCTCGCCTGTCGTGGAAGCTGTAATCTTTGTTATTACAAGGAAATACTGAAGCTTCAGCGTCCCCTTAAACCTGAAGAACAGGAAAGACACCTGTGTTAATTTGCCTTGGCATGTATTGTCACACTAGACATTATTACTATTATCAGCTTAGGTGCCAAAAAAAAAAAAAAAAAGACAAAAGGGGATGAACACCTTGTTCATGCAGTTATTGTTACATTAACTTTGGCTCGTCTGCATTTTGACACACTCCAGAAAGTGTGGAAAGTCTCCATGCCAGGTCTACTCTCTGCAGGTATTTCTTTTAGTCTAAACGCTTCACAAAAAAGACAAGATAGGTTCTTTCCCCGAGATTCATATGAAATTTTATTTACTCCCTACACAATTTGAGTTTTACTTGTGAAACTTATTTATACCACCAATGTAATATATGTTAACTGACAACATAGATTATTCCTGTCCAACAAGCTGTTTAAAGAAACATTCACTTACTTATGTCACTAATCATTCTACTACTGTAAGCTTTTTCCAGTCTTCATTGAGTTTGATGGAATTGATTGAAATGCTTCTTTCTGACACATTACTTTTCCTAACTCCCATAGAATAGCCTTCTCTGCATTGTACACAGTTCCAGGTTTCTCTATGAGTTACCTCAAAAGCCTTTGCAGATTAGCCCTTGGTAATAAGCCATAGGTGTTTCAGATAAAGGAGCTATTGGCAATCAGCACAGGTGTTTCAGATAAAGAAGCTATGATGGAGACTGACCTCACTTCTACTTACATCTTCGGAGTCTTAATTTCTGCTTCCAAGAATATACCTCTCCAACCCAGTGCAAGTCAAAGAGGACAGAAGGAGAGAAAGATTATCTAAGCACAGGATGCCTAATTCTTCCAGCACCTTTTAACTTCTTTCCGAACTGCGGTCATTCTGTATATCATTCATTTTAGTAGTAAGATACTATCTCTTTTTCATTACCGAACCTAAGAATTAATTTGAATACAATGCTTATGTACTTAACAGTTTTCTTTAAATTGTGTTAATTGTATTTCTTAGCAAACTATAACTTTTGTAATCTGCTTTTACATGAAAGGCCTTTTAAAAATTGTTTTATATATATTCTCAGTCATCGAAACAAAATAGAATATTTTAAGTGAGATTTCAACTTTCTTTCTGCCCCAGTTTCCTAATTTGTATTTTAAAAAAGGAAAAAGGAAGTCCTCACACCCTGAGGATGGTGGCAAGGATTTATACTTAGCAAAATGTCTTGCTCATAGTAAAAAATAAATGCCAACTTTTATTCTATATAAAACACTTAACAAAATGCCAAGCCTGTGATAGTTTCTTAATAAATGGCAATTATTATATTATCCAAATTAGCCACACACTGGAAAGGAAAAAAGTATTGTTAATACACGGGAGCTTCTTCCCTCCCTCCCCTTTATTTCCCTGTCAACTTGCCATCATTCTCTTGCCTTCAATCCCTTCTCCATTTTTTCTTTCCTCATCTCCTTTTTGGTTTCAAATCAAACATGCTGGGGATCGAGGAAAAAGAGACAAGGAATGGAAGCACATAAAACTTAAGTCTAAAAAGAACAATTATTGGAAAATAATTTGATATCTTCTTAAAAGTACAGAATTGCCAACACAGAGCCAAAGACATTTATAACGTTTCCCCAGCAGCTGGTATTTAATTAGTGCTCAGCTATTGTCAATTGGTTCTGCTGTCAATGGGATAAATCATTCACAAGTGATTTTGGAGGCTCAAACTAGTGCCACCACCATTTCATCAATCTTCTCATCAGCTTTGTCATTACAGATCTCAGCAATTTCTCACCTTTTAGGAACTCTGCATGGATTTGACCTCAAGAAGTATTTGGCCACTATCATCTCAGCTATTAAATGTCAGATTCAGACGTTTCAAACTGTGTTTCAAGACATTGCATTCTGGCAGTAATGAACCCATTACCTTCCCCCACCTTACAAATCATGCTCTTCGAGCACCCGAAATTGTGTGATACAAGTTCTCTCAGAGGCTTATTTTATTGTGGATGCCTTTGAAAAGAATATCTGTTGCCACCTATATTAATTTCCAGACTTTTGATAGTTTGTGCCTACACATTATGCAGATAACGTCTGCTTGTCTTTCCCGGGTGAAACAGGCAGTGGGTTTAGGCAGTGAGATATAGATAAGCAACCTGTTCCATTAGCATTTCTCAGGTTTGTTTGTTAAGATCAATAAATTCTTCAAATTATACTTTCTACTCTGCAAAAAGAATCACACTGAGCTTGCTTTATGTGTGCTAATGAGTCACTGGAGGGTACAAAGGCCAATGGACACTGGATACATAGCTATCAGGCTGCTTCCAATAAATACTCGTCTATCCAGGCTCTTTGTCACCTCTGCACCCATGTGGTGGTGGTCTGAGGCATAAGCAAGATTGGCGGATTCAAACAGCAGATCATTGAGACTAGATGGTAGCAAGCAAGGGAGAAACAGTATGGGAGGGACCAAGAGACTTTTCTTTGGTGTAGTGGATCCATTTAGCAGTTGACCGAAGCCTACATAATCATCTCAGAATATATATGAGGATTTTAAACAAACAAAAGTACAAAAGATTACAAAGGAAACCATTTTATTGAGATAACAATTACCTAATCAGTGTGGTTATGGCAATATTGTGTGCTTCTTTACTGACACATTAAAACAAGATCTCATGGGGTTGTTGTTGTTTGATCTAGTGGTGATCTGAAGTCTTGATGAGCATAAGTTGTATTTTGAGATCTCTACAATAACTGTAATGTGACAGGAAATATCTGTCATTTCTACTGATGATAAAGCCACAGGAACTACTGACATCACTGGTTTGCGGCTACAGTCATGATAGAAGAAAGTGCTAAACTACAGTTAGAGTTTAATGAGAATAATTATTTTTCTTTCTCTCAAGTTCATAGACTCTCTGAGACCTCTTGTGTCTGTGGACCATGGGTCAAGGGCCCATGTTCTAAGAGAGGCATTTGGATTTTACTCCTAGTGGAATGAAAGCCTTGGTGGGGCAGAAGGGGAAGGGGGAGGCATGCAGGCTCCCGTGTACTTGTCCATTTAAGTCAGGAAGCACTCAGAACCTTCCTAGTCTCTTCCTCTACCCTGTGTCCCACAGTGCTCTGGGCACCTCTTATCCTGGCATTTACTACATTATTATGTGATAACTGTGTTGTTTTCTCTAAAAGGTTGTATGGACAATATTAACCAGTTTCCTTTGAAGAATTTTTTGGTTTATTGCATTTCATGTTCAAAAATAGTGATCTGAAATAAATACATTGAAAAGATAGCTGACCGTCATATTCAAATGTTAGAAAAATGTAATGTCTTGTAAGGATTTTACCACTAGTATGGATAAGAACTATGTATCCACCACCTTTGTTC
The DNA here is from genome assembly GCF_014176215.1 of Rousettus aegyptiacus. Taxonomy (NCBI): domain Eukaryota; kingdom Metazoa; phylum Chordata; class Mammalia; order Chiroptera; family Pteropodidae; genus Rousettus; species Rousettus aegyptiacus. The sequence continues at coordinate 32,572,726 of NW_023416287.1, read as the reverse complement.
AAGCCCTGGCCTAAACCAACTACTGAATATTTGTTAAAAAATGAAGACTGGGATGCTTTTGAAAGAATTACACATGAGTCTACACTGACAAGATTTTTCTGAGAGACATTTTTTTGAAAGGGGTTATATGTGGAAATATACATTTAAAAATAATATCATTAGACTTTAAAACTGGAAATGGAAACATTGATATTATCAGATAGATTTTTTAAAAAGAATTTAAAAGTAGATGTATTGAAAATAGATAATATGGCTACCTAAAGACCAAGGTTCACTGGTTTAAAATCACAGGAGCCTCTGCAGAGAAACCAAAGACCAGGTAGGCAAAAGGATTAAGCACTGTGCACACCTGCTACAAATCAACAGGTCGAAGGCTCAGGAAAGGGGATGAGCTTCCAGGAATCTCTATTTTCTCCAGTTTGTCCCTAGAATAGGCTTCCTAATTTAGATATAGCTTGAAAGCTGCCCAACCCCAACATACTGCCAGTCAGCCATACATGAAGGAAGGGGTAGAGCTGAATTTCCCCCAGAGCTGGGGCATACCTGGGACCTGGCTGGAGTTCTGTACACTACCACTGGTTTCTAGCCCCTGTGCTTTATATGGGGTGGGGATGGAGATCAACATTTGAATCTTAATTTAAAAGCTACCGAAATACAGAGAAAACCCTATTTAGCATGCTCAGAATATGACACCAAAAAGATCTGTATGAGACAGGTGTGCTGGCTTCACGCATGCCCAGCTCCTCATTGTAAGAAACAACGTAGTCTATGGCTGTGCTTCCCTGAACAAGCCCGATCCCGTCTGATCTCGGAAGCTAAGCAGGGTCAGGCCTGGGTAGTACTTGGATTGGAAACCACCTAGGAAAACCAAGTGCTGTAGGCGTAAAAAATTTAAAAAATTTAAAAAATGAGGGATTGTAAACTGACAAGGTCCTTGCCATCTGTGAGGTCAACCAAGGGTTGCCTTGCCTAAAAAATAGAATAATAATAATAATTAAAAGAAGTAATGTAAAACATTCATTAGGTCAATGCCTTTTTATCAAGGCTTTCTACCTGCTGGGCCCCTTGGACTAATACACACACACACACACACACACACACTAATGGGCAAAATTATAGAATCCCTGTCTTCGAGTCAATTGTAAGCAAACAAGTAAATCCACCACCACAGTAAAAGTCTGCAGGGAGGAGTGAAGAAAAAGTTCACCACAGATGTGATATTTGAGCAGACATGAACGGAAAAAGTGAAGAGGTCTGTTATTTCAAGAATCATGCACTCTAAATAAAGACCAGGCTGATCATCGAGAAAGTGGAGCCATGTCAGGTCTACTCAGTCTTGTGGATTTAAAAATGCCATGAGCTTGTTTATCATTGGATCAGATTTGGCTAATGAATTAATGGTCATATCTATGACTTAGAAATGGTGCCCTAACAGGCTGTTCCGCTCTAACTCTAATCACATGAAGGCTCAGGAGACTATAAGAGCTTCAGGCCGGCTAATAAAAGTCCCATGTATTAACTATTTCATCCAATTTGTCATAAGTTTTGTCCTGGTACTGTGCTGGAGGCAAGAAAATAAAAGTTGACTGGACCATGAATGCACTATCTTGGTTTCATAAAAAAAAAATAATAATAATAATAATGAGCAAATTTGCATAAGTTATATGAGTAACAGCATGGATGATACCGTGAGATAATGGCAGAAGAAATCTGAATTAGACTTAAATGAGATATATAAGCACTGAAAAGAGATCTCTGATATAGAAGTCTACTTTCCTCATTAAAAAAATATATGTATGATTTTATTATCATGGTTATGAATTTGGAATCCTGTGTTAAAATTTCAACCCTCTCATTTATTTGCTGTGAGGACTTTGAAATTTTATATAACATTTCTAAGTCGGAATGTCCTCATCCATAAAATGGGGATGATTGTAATGACTACCACATAGGATTGTTGTGTTAATTGAGATCATCCAAGTGAGGTGTTTAGACAAAGGAAGCGCTCAATATCTCAACATAAGTGACACTTAAAATATGTGTGTGTGTATGTGTATGTATATGTGTGTATGTGTGTGTGTGCGTGTGTGTGAATTAGTGAATGACCAAGCTCAAGTTTATTTGCTTTTGAAATCCAGTTATCCTTGGCTATTGTTGGTAAGTTATAAAATTTATCTTTATTTGTAGCAGAGCAATATGCCACATTATTACTGATACTCAAAAGTAGATGTTGAATTCAATATAGAGAAGTAAAAAATGTAGTGTGGAATAGAGTTTGAATCAATCAATCTCTCTGTGCCACACCCACACACACTTACACAGAAAACCTCTGCTTTGCACATTGAAGATATTTCACATTTTACTTAGTTCATGGCTCTATACTGCTGGGTAAATCAGAGGCACTAAAGAGTTTTATGGGTAAGATAATGATGAAGGGAGCAATTTAAATCCCGTTTCTGCTGCAGCTACCTCATGGAAGTTCTTTAATTGCATGTTTAATAAATTTATCAATACATTCCCCCCACCCTCTAAGGAAACCATTTGCTGACTGTACTTAGAAAATGTAGGATGAAATTTCTTTTTCCTTTGCTTCCTATACAGAACGTGACTATTTGGGGGGGTTCACTCACTGCTGGCAAATGGTCATTTCCTGCCTCTAGACAGAAAGGCTTAAAAGAACTTATTAAAAAAAAAAAAAAACACACACAACAGTCAAAAGCCTCTGTAGACATTCAATAACTTATAAAGAAAAAAATGTTTTGATGAGTTACTGCGAATGAATCAGAAACATATGGATCCTATTTCCCTTGAGTTTAAATTTGTAAAGAGAAAAAACTTCTTAGAAAAATGAACTTTGTAGATGTCACTGAACCCAGCGGAAAAACATATGAGATGATTACTCAACTTAATACATTCCTAAGTTGCCCTGTGCTTAGCTGAAGCATACTCAGGTCATTTGTAGCTCAATTTGGACTGTCAAACACACAGCCCATCATGCTCTAATTGTTTTCAGAGTAAAATTCCAGACAGAAGAAGATATTAAGGTGGTTAGCATTTTCAGCAATTTTAGTATAGCGGTTCATTTTCTAATTCCTTAAAGAAAGTTAATTTTGTCAAGTGGCAGGAGATCCTGGAAACACTGTGGATAACATATATCTGTATATCCAGGGGCCATCCACGAGTGGATGGTGGAAACAGGTCCCCATAAAGAACAAAAAGTTACCAATCAGAAAATCATCTCTTGAAGGCACAACTAAATGGTGCCCTCATACCTAGGGAAAACTAATTTGCTTCATGTGACTGGGCACTTCATTCTCAAAAGGTCTTTCAGGAACCAATATAATTACACAAGATCCAAGAGATAAACCTGTTCACTTATTTTTACAATCTGATTATAATAATTACTCAAATAATAATTCGATTCTACATGTTGATGACTATTACTTATTAAATATATCTCATGCATGAAGGTATCTGAGCACATATCCAGAGACAATGATTACTATAAACAGAATATGGAAAATGTATCAAAGTATTTTCTAAAAGAGATCAAAGGGCCCCAACTATGTGCGGAGTGCCACAGAAAGCTGACTAGCAACTCCCACGGATATTTCATGTGAGTTGAAGTTACACATCATATTTAAACATGATCAAACTCATTTATTTGCCAACCCATGTCAAAAGGAATTGTGGTACTGAAGAAACAAGTGCTCCTCAGTGAGAAGTCTGCGGTGGCCACTCTGGTACCTTCTAGACAATACACCCCACATGAGGTTCCTAATCCCTTGTTAGAAAGCCAATTATATGCTGGTTGAGAGGGGGACTTACTCTCACAGTTCTCACTTAGCAGATGCTTTCCCACATTGGAGAGTAAATATGAGCTTGTACCTTGGCACGTTCTAGTTGGAAGAGATCCTTGAGAGTAAATAGTATAATCATTCTCAACCACTAGCTGGAGAAATTTTCAAAATAGAGGCTGCTGTTCTTTCCTGATATTTTGATGTAGTAGATTTAGGAGATATCCCAGTTATCTGATTTAATTATTTCCCAGATAATTCTCACCTTATTTTACTGATAAGAAACAGTCCCAGAATAGGTGTAACATCTCTCAGAATGCCCCTGAGTCCCAGGCCAGTATGCCTCGGACATACCCAGCTCACCTGGACCATTAGGGGAACTCTTCAGTATATAATAGGGCAGGAAAAACAGCCCAGAGCAAGGAAAAATCTGCTGGGTAAGCACAGTCAATGTTTATGTTGCAGAATAAATGTAGTTGAGTTATTTTTGTGCTTATAAACTCAGCACATAAAGTTTCACACGGGTAAAATTATCCTTTAAGCTTTTTTAAAAAGGCCCTATGTTTGAAACTGACACATCTCAATAAATCCTAACAAGTCCATTTTTCCTCCAGCTTAAGGAGAGATCATTGGAGTGTTTTTAGTTACCATTGAGCAAGGATGACATTTTGGCTAATATTTAGGAGCACTGTTAGAGAAGCAACAACAGAACGAATCTATGTACTAGCATCACATCAGTGCAGAAAGAAGCTAAGAAACATATGAGAATTTTGATCAATTGGAAGAAAAATGAATTTATATATCTTACTTCATGCAAAGATTTGTTTTGAAACTGATAATAAATTTCATCCTTTAAAATCTCACTCTCCCGTTATCTCTGTCTTTTTGTAAAGAGTGCCTGTAACAGAAGCTATAGGTACAAGTAGCACCTCTCCTCCACTGAATAGAACTTGCTCTGGTGCTCAGCAGGTCACATGCCACACATGCCAGGTGGCTGCACTCATGCTGCAGAACCAAGTCTAAGATCAGTAGTTTAGGATCTACATGAAGCTCTTACTTACTTGCCTGAGGGCTTCAAACTTGGGATTACAAATGGGAACACTACATTATGAACAGGTTTTAGAAACGGATTCAACATGGGTTTAAGGAACTGTAAATCCCCCAATAACCTTCTATTCCTGCTTCGTGTAAATGAATAATCTTTTCACTAAACGTTGAAGCTCCCTGGTGTAGAATAAAGAGACTAAAGCTTACTCAAGTTCCTGTGTGTTGGGACTTCTAAGGAGTCCATGAATAGAAATAAAGAAAACTCGATCTGACAGAGAAGAGTATGTTAGCATATCCTTCTGTCACTGGGCTCACAATCCAGGTCCTCCAAACCAGCTTTTATCCATAATTAAACTGATGTTATATGTCCACATGTCCATGCTCTTGTGAAGTTTCTTCTAGTATGTTTCCTGTTGAAGAAATGATGGCTTCTTCAACAGACCTACCTATGATTGTTACCATAATGAGTAGTCTGATTTTTATAAAGGCCACCACTATGCTTAAATGTGATAGAAGAAACAGTGAGATGGTTATGGCTTTGGCCACAGCTTCCACATAAAACAGAGTCCTAGCTGAGAACATTTCCTCTCAAAGGCAAATCATTTAATTCCACTAGAATGAGAAAGTACCTTTTTTGTTCTTCCCTGAGTTAAGCTGGATGGCAGTGGTAAGACTACTGATTTTCCATTCAATCATAGCAGCACATGAGTCCTATTTAATCAATATGAGGGCAAGGCAAAGGGTTATTTTTCTTTCCTACCAAGGTAGAAGGAAGATGCATACTTCCAGCTCATGAAAATGGCTATAGAATGTCCTTCAGTAGGACCTCTCAGTGTCATTATCCCTGTGTCAGATGTAGATCTAACTACATGCTCAGAGTTTTATTTTCTATTTATAAAAATGTCACATCATTTGGATAATCAGCAGCTTGAATTTCATAAGGAGTTTTAAAGGTTGGCTATTTTGAAACCACCATATAATTCAGATCATTCACAGAAAAGCAATATGGCAGCCTCTTCTCCTACACTAAATGGGTCAAGGTTGTTAATACTGACTCTAAAAATACACCCATATAAGCATGGAATATCACCTTAAAGGCATCCAGACAGCATATGAAAATGTTTCTTTATCTTTGGTATGTTATCTGAAGAGCCTGGAGAAACAGAGAAAATAGATTCCTATTGGTCTGATTGTGCTATGATGACCTGGGTAAAGACACAACTAGCTGCAACAGTGGACAACATCAATAGCAATAAATTCTAGAGCTAGAAGAGACATGGCCTACCCTCCCCATTTTGCAGAGGAGGAACCCAGAAAGATGAAGTTAATTGTCCAAGGTTATATGAGAAAATGGAAGAACCTTACTAGAATCTAAGTTTTCTGACTTTTAATCCAAAGTTTTAATCTGTACACCAAGCTTCCTCTTTAAGATAATAATATTTGGTGTTAAAGGGCAACATACCTCCTCACATCTAGCTCCCAGGAACCATAATTCCCATTTTGGTTGCGTGGAAGAGGATTTAAGCTACTGTTATATCATGGCCTCATTGATATACTCCTGCAGACTTTGAAGTTGTCTCATAGTCTTATGGACTTAAAATTTATACTTTTCAAAGGGATACACTCTCTTTCAAAAACATCCATCTTACTTATTCTTGGCTTCTACCCATTATTGGCTTCCATTATTACATGTTTCTCACCTCCAGGTTACAGAGAAGAGGGAAGAAGAATCAGCCATCAATATATAAACAATCTTTTGATTTACCCCATGCATGAAAGTGAGTATTAAAAGATCAATTTTTTAAAAGAGCTATTACTCACTTTGCTATTGAGAATAGTGCCTCTAAGTATTTTTTCCAGCTTGATGTATATGAAAGACCGGGGACACACCCATAAAAAGTAGCAGTTCAACATAGCAGTTTTTTTTGAAAAGGGTAGAATGAACTATTCAAAATGATGCATAGAGCTTCTTCTTCTTCTTCTTCTTCTTTTTTTTTTTTTTTTTTTTTTTTTTTTTTTTGTGGGAAGAAGCCCTTCAAATGATTCTCAACTTTCCATTTTGTTTAGTTGAGAATTATTAGCTTGAGCTGTTAAAGTTAAAAATGAGAGGTTATAGAGGCTATACTATTTTGATAAAATATAACATATTTTGCCTCAATTTGGTTCTTCACTCAAGCCAGCAGAATGGGTACCATGACTCTGCCAACTGCCCAAAAATCAGTGGCATCTTCAGAAAAATATCCTTCTAAAGCAGACCACCCCTCCCCAAGATGGCAGGGGACATGCCGCTGGCAGCAATGTCTCTCAGCTTCACCACCAGAGTAAATCCTAATTTCCTTTCCTGACTCCAGTTTGCAAAACCATCCTAGGGAAAGACTATAATCAGCCTATTTTGGATTCCACTTCTGCAAATGTATTCTGAGTGGCTAAGTTTGGGGAATATGTTCAGTTTTGTACTATAATTTCCTTATCTTTGAACTTTAACTACCATATATGTAAAATAAAAAGAAAAAAAAACCTACCTTGAAGAAAGGTCATGAAATGTAATAGCATGTGTTATAGAAGCATGTAATAGTATGTGTCTCAAACACAAGCCATGAAACATACTAGGAGCCAGAAAAATATTGTTTTCCCTTCTCTGTTTTGCTATTTCACATACCTACTCCACATGTCCTAGTACTCTGTCTAGAATCCCCAGGCCTAGTAGCACATATATATGAATTTCCCATACCTATTTGAACATAGGCTCATTCCTCCACCAAGATAGCGTATTTTTAGGTTCTCTCTATACTCCATTCTATTTGCCTAGAATGGGGGCATAATGGACACTGTGCTGGGTGAAGGTCAGCTGGCAAAGGAGGACATTTGTTGATTACAGGTCAGCACAGAAGTCAACAAAGCCACTCTGCACCACATGGCACTGTATGTTGGCATCACTAAAGCACCCTGACGCCTTGATTATCCAGACATCCCCTACTGGGAGAAGAAAAATTATTAGACTTTAAAGAGCTCTCCACACAGAGTAAGACTAGGGGAAAGGATGCCTAGGCAGCCTTACTTTAATGCTGAAAAGTGTTTGATTAAAGCCCTCCCTACCCTAGACACATTGACTTACTAACTAAAGCAGGAAAATATATATTATTCCACATATCGTGCTTCTTATTGACAGGAATAAGGTTATAAAGCTTGGAGGCAATAGCAAGGGGCTCTAATTTTTGGTTCCAAAAACTTGGGCAAACCTGTTGTGAACAGGCATGTAGTGATAGAGAAGTAAGCGGATTTGCCTGCTTAGCAAGCTCTAATATGGGGCAGTATATGGTGACACCAAGCACTTGAACACCTCCCACCAAGTTAAGGCAGAAGTTTCCTTGGAGCATGGTTCTCATTCTAACGGTGGAATTTAGAATCATAAGATAAGGAGATAATACTCATTTCTGACCACCAGTGTAACTGTCACAAATCTCAAAAAAAAAAAAAAAAAGAAAAGAAAATGTGAGAATGGGAAAGCATTGTATGTGTGAGTGTGTGTATATATAAAAGAGAGGGAGGGGGAAAAGGAGGAGTAAGAAAAGAAGGTAGAGAGAAAGGGAGGGAGGGAGGAAAAGTGGGAGGGAGGGAAGGGGGAGGGAGATGGGCAAAGAAGGAAGATAAATGGAGGGAAAGAAAACATATAAACTACAAGTCATCAGATTTCTTGAAGAAACAAAGGATCGTGGCATATGTATAAAGTCTGGGAATAATTTTCTTCAATTATGTCACAGCCTATGAGCATCATAGTTCCTACCTGAAGACCATGCTTGGGCTAGTCAAAGGATACATTTTTATAGCATCATATTAGAATGATGTTTATTATTACCATAACCACATTCCTACACAGAATGTATTTTAAGGCGGAACTTATTTTTCCAAACGCACGTATTTTAGCGTTATATTGCATCCCAAACTAAAGCTGGCATAGATACTCAAATGATGTTTGAGGACATAAAAATACATTCCCTGAGGAGAAACTGAGCATTTTATTTTCTCCTCCCAGTTCTCTGAATGTGTACCACACTCCTGTGTTGTGTAAAACTGAAGAATGATGCATTATGTATGTTGCAATTCTGTAAAAATTTATCCACAGGAACTGAAATTTGGTGTGAAGGATATAATTTTCCCATCAGAAATGTGGGTATCATTTTATGTATTGTTTAAACCCTTCTTTTAAGAATCACAAAGGTCCTAAGACTTTTCATGTCAGTGACATAAAGCAGGTCCCGCAATGGTAAATTAAAAAAAAAAAAAAGTGACAATGTTTAACACTGCATATGTTCAAAAACTCTGCCAAGAAGGGGAAAAAATACTCTTGGCACCAGAAGCTAAAGTGAGATGGTTCTTTTGTGATCCATAATGAAGAAACAAATGGCTCTGTCCCTCTCCGATCTTGTAAAACTAGTGGAATAACATATGAACCTTACAGAAGGCTGAACCTACATTTCTTCAGTGGATTCCCAATTCTATTTTCTGGAGTACAAGAATCTGTCCACCTTTACAATACTTTGTGGATCGTGTGTATAAATGTTGGAAGGCAGGGGAGAGTTACTGCTTTCACACTATAGAAATCGATATCTTCACTTCTAAAGGACACCAATGATGAACTCAAAACCACTTTTGTTCTCTGGGTACCATCAGTTGGCCTTGAGGTCTACACCACACTAGGTAAAGTCTGGGACCTTAGCTTGCAACAAGTTGCAGAGCCGGATATCTGTCTCAAGGCACACAGCATCTCATGGCACCCTGCAACATCTGTAGGCACACTACTTAAAGTGCAAAATGGCAATACCACAGGTGTCCTGTTTCCCTCAAGAATGCACAGAGTAAACAATTTAAATGACAAGGAGATGATATTTAACATTTCGCATAACAATCTGCTAAAAGCATTGTTAAAAAAGATTATATGTTAGGCAAAGGCCCAAACGCTGCATGTACGAGAGAAAGCCCCCACCTTTTTCCTACTATAGAAAAAAACTGATTTGGATTTCAAAAATGCAGAGCTGGGGTTCCTTCCAGCCAATGACATCCAAGTCAAGCCAGGAACTCACTAAGGTTCTTCAAAATAAACCAACAGCTCCTCCATTGAATTGTTTCCACCCCAGAACAAGGAGGTCCGCTTGTGGCATAGTGGGTTGTCAGCAGGAGCAGAGAAACTAGAAAATTCCCACAGACTGATTGAATAGGAAACCGTTCTGGGAAATGCCATCCTCAAAGCTCTGCAGAGATGCAGCTTGGGGCCTGGTCTCAGGTAAATCATGGCCTCCCCTCTGATCAGCTGCACATAGCCACAGCTTTAATTAGAGCCTCCCAGAAGGCTATGCTTCTGCCCATCTATCTGCTGCTTTATAATAAGGAAGGGGGTTGTCCAGGTTTGTGTCATGCTGCAGCTGAGGCCCAAATAGTACTTTAGGGATTCTACATTTATAAACATCCAGGAAACCACTGACCTTCCAGCTTGGAATCTTCCTCTTAGATCCCTCACTGTGAGATGAGTTCCCAGAAGACTTACTGTGACTGCTACATGTTGCAGTTCAGTGAAGCCACTGAACATGACCTCAATAACAGAGAAATATCTCACAATATCAGGCCATTTGTAGTTTTTAGAGAAAGACACCCTGTTCTTCTTCTGTTTTCTACGGAGAACATCACAAATACTATATACATTGCCCTAGAGACCGATAGCCAGATGCCATATGAGTCCTTGGGGTATAGAACAATAGAATAGGCACTATAAAAACATTTCTGAGGCTAACTTCCAGAAATGAACAGGGTGGCTCAGAGCCGTGCAGTGGGGAAATCACTATTTCACGAAGAATGATATTTTTAGACAGCTTGGAAAATGAGGAGTGCCCCAAACCACAAATGACACCGCAGAGCAGTCAGCCCCAGTGGAGAGTCTGGGCCACACTTCTGCTGCTCATTTCCCTAACAGCCCCAAATTTTGCTCACTTGTCTCTGTAATAAAGTTTCTACTTGAGGAAAATGGGCATTTATGGAAAGGTTATTATGCCACATGCTGTCAATTTTTATAGCAAACTCTGATATTCTTTTCTTTTGATTTCTGAACTCAGAAGTTCTTAATTCTTAATTTAGCCAAAAATGCCAATGGGTAACCTTCATCCCCAGCCCACCTCATGTTTGATCCCTGGGGCTCTCCGCCACATATCTTCTCTCTTCAGATATAATTTCCATTTCTTTGTATTTCTGTTCTGTGTTGTAAGATAATTCATCTCTCTGCTCTTCTCAGAGCAATAATTCAATTCTCAGTAGTGAATAATCTTTTTTGTTTTTCAATTTTTCAATCAGGAGTCATTATAGTTTTTATGCTGGTAAGTCATTTTTGTGCCCCAATTACAACCTCATGAGAATCCTCCTTCCTCTTTTCATTAAAGTGCTGTTCTACCTCTTCTACTGCAACCACTGTAGTCAGAGCCAACTATACTATTTGTTTAGCTGAGCTCCCTCTAGTCTTTGTGCCCCCTTAAATATGTGGTGACAATAGCATCCTTATAGTTTAGACTTTGAGCAAATGAAACAAGTGGATGGTGGATGACAGAAACATGATTTTCCTAGTACTGCCTACTGGTCTCAAGTGCTCCAGTCAGGCCTCTCTGGATGTGGAACTATCCAGCTACACTAGCTAGGGTTGATTCGTATAATGAAATAGCATTAAATAACTATTTTTTTTTGGGGGGGGGAGGCAGTGAGTAGTTAACTTTTCCTGAGGGTTTGGAAATCAAAGAGTGAGTAAATAGTGAAATGTGCAGGCTCTCTAATCACATGACATTCTCAACTATTTATGGTCAAAAGTCATAAAGATGTGACCATTGAATCATATACTTAGCTGACTGAGGGAAATATGGTGACTAATAGTAGACTCAGATTACATGGATTCCCCATATTTTTAAAAGAGAATTTCAGGGGAACTGACTAGCTGAAAATCCCAGAAAATGCAATTTTGCCCAAAAAGCTCAACCTCAGCCTTGCCTCAATGGGTAGACACAGACATAATAGGGCCATGTTAAGCAGGTAAATGTGTAGGGAAGACAATGTGCAAAATATAAAGTAAATAATGAAACAAGGATATGAGAAAGATTGAAAGAGAAGTTGAGAGAAGAATGAAAATGAATGACTGTGCTTCCTGTTGAATTTGTTTGCAATTTCAGTCATTCATGAGACCCTGCTTCAGTTCCAACCCTTGAATTTCAAAACATCTTTATATGATTTATTTATACAATATACCTTCCTTTATATAAGTCAGCTTGAGGATATTTCTATTTCTTACAACCAATCTCAAACTAAGACCCAAATCTAAATTAAGGTTATGATAATTGATTAATTTTATCATATCTTTTGTTCTGACTCCTTTCCTGGCCTTTAGACTCATAGCCAACTTTCTATTTGAAATTTCATTATAAATCTAAAATCATCTCAGGCTTAACTATCTGCAACATAATTCTTATTTTTATTGCTTGAATTTTTTATATAAAACATGTTCCTCTATCAAATTTCTCAGTAAATGCATCAAAATTATTTTCTTCATATGCCACATCTGATTTATTACTATAATAGACAATCACAATTGTTCACCAATATTCAGTTGCCTCTATTCTGAACACATGAGAAGATTGCAATACCCTGTCCCCTGCGTACCTTGCTCTGGACAATAAAATGTGAAAAAAAGTTACATGCATTGTTTCTTTGTAGGAGCATTTAAGAGCTGTTATTTGATTGTCTATATTTTCCTATAATGTGATAGATGATATTTCATATGGTAGAGTATTGGTCAGCCTGGGTTGCTGACTAAGCCAGAGCTCTCTCAGACTCAAAAAATAAAATAGTATGTTAAAAAAAAAAAATGGCACTGACATTTGGAAGTTATTTGTAACTGCAGCATAAACTAGCCTACTTAAAACAATCCCCCAATCATTTTGGCTCTATTATCAAAATATATTCCAAACCTGATGCTGTTACCTCCTTTTCTACCATCACGGTATTCCAAAGAACCCTCATCCCTTGCCTGTATTTACTGCAGGAACCTCTCAATCGGTCTTCTCTTTTCTACTTTGACAAGTAGGATCCCAAGTATGATCTCCAAGAAGCGACCAGACATTTTGTCATTTTTAAGGTAAATTTGATTATGTCACACCCTGCCCAAACCCTTAATAACTTCCCATTAGACTTTGAATAAAAATCAAAGTTATTCCATGAACTCCAACACTCCATGATGTGGTCGCTGTCTATTTGTTCGAATTTGTCTTTTGCCATTCTTTTATCTCTCTGCTCCAACTACATTGTCTCTCTTATCATTGCTTGCAAACAGTAAACTAATTCTCCCCTCAAGGTTTTTCTCTTGTTGTTATCTCTGTGTGGAATATTCTGTGTGGCTTGGCTTACTCCTTCCTATCACACAAATCTTTGTTTCAAAATTACATCCTCAGATAGTCATTTCACAGTAACTAACTGTCCAATTATTTAGTTTTCCTTCATAAAGTACTCTTTGAACTATCTTATTTCTTTATTTGTTTATGTTTTTCTTTTTCTAGACTACGAACATCATAAGGAAATAATTATATTTTTCAGTGTTCTGTATCTGTTATCTAGAAAAGTTTCTTGTGCTTAGTAGAGTTCAATAAATACTTCTAAAATGGGTGAATTAATGACTAAATAGCTTAAACAATTAAGATGTCAAAACAATACTGCAGTGAAAAGACAACTGAATAAGAAGTAATATTTTTTCATAAATCCTTAACCTAGTTTGTTTTTTAACAGAGCAAAAAATAAATAAAAATATTGCTAATTAATAAATTTGTATAACTTTTATCCATGTCTTACCACTTAAAATCTTTTTATTAAGTAAAATCTCATGTTCAAGTTAACTTGTTTAAATTAGCCAACACATACTGAAATGAGAAGACCTTTTAAAAAGAATTATAACAGGATACATTTAAAGTTGCAAGGGCAATAATTAAGTTGTGTTTTTCAATCCAAATTGCCTAAAATTTCTAAAATGGACACAAGAAATGAGCAAGAAAAGGATATAAAAGTTAAAAAACAGACTCAAAGACAAAGTAGGAGAGCAAGGATTAGAGCAAAAACCATTAAGTAGAAAACACTAAACTAACAAATATTTATGGAAAATAACTTTCTAAATAGTTTAACTAGAGGAGATCCATAATAAGCTATAAGTGCAACCAACACATTTGCTCTTAATCATCACCTCCTTGATGTTTCATGTGGTTATGTGTACTTTCATCATATGTCAAGATAACATATGTGAATTTCCATCAGTGGGGATAATTATTGGATTATTATTGTAGTGGAAACAAAAGATTTGTACCAATACACTAGCTCAGTTATCAACTTTACTCATGAAATACTCTACATTTTTATAAAGCAGGTGGTCTAGGTAAGAAGTCTTTACTATGACCAAGAGATTTATGGAAGATACCAGCTTTCAAAGGAATTAAACTTTTTTCCCCCTGGTCTCAGAAGCATTCCAAGGAAGAATGACCTTTAGAGTCAGGAGGATTGAGTCAGACAATGGTTCTGAGACTCTGAAGTCTTAAATATATCATTAAACTTTTGATTCTAGATGAGGATAAGAATAACAATATCTATCCTAGATGTTTCATAAAATTGTCATGAAAATAATACATGCTAAAGACATTTTCAGATTTTTTAAAAATTCTGCCTCTTTGAGGTTATTGAAATTATCCTCTAAATTGAAGCTTTCATATGTATACCTTTAGCAATAAGAGAAAAAAAAAAAGAGCAAGCACCAAAATGCATATATTTCACCATATGGTCTTAACTTCTATTTGAGACTAACAATGTTTAATATTTCTGTTTAAGAATTAGCAGAAAATGACACTCCTGTTTCTTTAAACACACAAAGTACTAAGAGCTATCACTCAATAATAAACACCCATAGTCTATTTTCAAACCCAAACATTTCCAAATAATTTATTTCCTATCCAAGAAGAAAGCTAAATCTGTGGCCCATCGCAAATGAAACAAAATTCTTTATAGCATTCATTTAAATATTTAAAAAGAAAAACAAAATTGGAAAAAAATATACAAGATTGTGCATTGTATGAAACCTATATGCTGTTATATTATTTGCCAAACCTCTGAAATCTAAGCCTCCATAGTGTTTCGATTTGTTGTATTGTTTTGTTTACTTGAGCAAGTCTTCTATTTATTACTAAACATATCCAATTATTAAATAAGCAGAATAGGAGGCATGATGAATACGCTGATGGAAGCATTTAGTTTCATGGAAAATGTTGATAATGAAAACTTAACTATCGATTATCTGAGCCCAGTCCAATATCACACTCAGAATCACTTTATGGAAATGATTAGTTATAAATTTTTTAAAAGTGCATTATACCAAAAATTTACTGTATACCAGGAATCCCCTGTCAATAAAGATAAGTTAACTCTTTAAGGAAAATAGCACAAGAAGAGCCCTTATTTTCAATCTTAATAAAATCCATCCAGTCCTCTCTCTTACACACAAAGCCCATACTATCTAAAGATGTAAAAATGAGATCACAGCTAAATGAATCTGTTCACTTTGCCCATCTTCATCACCAAAACCAATCAATATAATCTATTCAATTAATTACAAGAAAATAGTCAGTCACTCATGTGACCTGAATGAAGCATAGTCAGCTAGCTTTGGCTCAATCAATGACTAGGTCTACTTGATAGGTATGGAATAAATTTATCTGCCTTTTTGAAATTTAGGATCGAATCACACCATCTTGAA
This sequence comes from Rousettus aegyptiacus, assembly GCF_014176215.1. NCBI lineage: Eukaryota > Metazoa > Chordata > Mammalia > Chiroptera > Pteropodidae > Rousettus > Rousettus aegyptiacus. Next base: position 32,557,072 of record NW_023416287.1, on the reverse strand, counting down.
TGTTCATTGATTATGTTGTTCTTCCTACCTCATGGTGATTCTTGGTCAGCCATTCCTTAATGGTGCTGAGGGCAATAATTGCAGCAGGCTCATTAGGGAAACCTAAGTGAAGAGCAGAATAAAACAAATAAAAAAAATGATAAAGGCAATACAGAAGTTAGTTATGGTATGATACTGGATTTTTCTTATTTAAGCGGTATTCATTTCAACCAATCAATACTGAGAAAGGCAGGCTTTAGTAAGGTATACACGTATATGAAGCCTATGATCCTACGAATAAGGCATTAATTAAGGGGGTTGGTCCTACACCAATCTAGAGTCTAAAAGCAATAAAGAATTTAATTGTCTCTTCAATTCTACAACAATTTCAATTAAACACATATTTGCATTCGCTTAATAGGTTTCAAAGCACTTTCTTATTTTTTCATAAGAGGTGTTCAGATTAAGGTTTATAAGCCAAAAAAAAATTAGCTCAGAACATTCATGTGGTTGACCCAGGGTCACAAGTCCAACAGTACTCCATCGATGAACTTGCACAAGACAGGGCAAAGAACAAACCAAATAGCCATACATTGAAAGCTATTATCAAAATTCAAAGGAGATAATGCCTGTTTCATTTAGGGCCATTGGAAATGATGTTTGAGATTAAAAAAAAAAAAAATGAACTGACCTGATTTCATAGTATGGGTTTGGTTTTAAAGGGCAGGAAGATTGATACACTTATACCCTATCCCATTGAGCATGAGCACACATCACCAGAATTTCTAAAATTCACCCAGAATGTCCCTTTAGCTCAGGGGTCTTTAACCCCTGGGCCTCGGACCGGTATGATTCTGTGGCCTGTTAGAAACCTAGCAGGCAGTGCAGCAGGAGATGAGCAGCCAGTAAGTGAATGAAGTATCATCTATATTTGCAGCTGCTTCCCAGGGCTAACATCACCGCCTCAGCTCCATCTCAGATCAGGCATTAGATTCTCATAGGAGCACCGGTTTCTGGTAGCAAAGAGGTTGCAGACTGCTGCTTTAGCTTATATAAACTGAACACATTCCTGAACTTGCAGTATCATCAGACATTCTGCCAGTAGAAATAAAAGTATGTGAAGCAATAGCCTTATAAGTTATAATTTATGGGGCAGAAAGAAGAGACGAGAGCAACTATTCTATTGCAACTACTCTCCTGAAGCTCCCCTTTGGCTTCCTAAACACCAAATCCCATAGCCTTTCAATCAGTCTTCATCTACTACGGTATTAGACATGCTTGACTAGTTTTTCAAATTTCAACATCTCTTCTCTCCCGGATTTCCTTTTTTTATTATTGTCTTAACATGTACAATTCAATGATTTTTAATATGTCCACAAAGTTGTACAACCATCCTCACTAATTCCATAATATTTTCATTATCCCCAAGGTACCCATCAACAGTCACTTCCCAATATGCCCTCTCCCACAGCCTCTGGCAACTATTAATCTACTTTCTATCTCTATAGATTTGGGAATTATCCTCCTGAATTTTTCAGTGTTGCCTTCTTCTACGTCTCCTCCTACCTATTTGACCTCCCCTGGCTCCCTTATCTAAGATCACCTATTAAATATATATAATTCCCAACATCCTAAACTCAGCTTCCTTCTTCCTCTATACTCTCTGCTTTAGCCAGCTGCAGCATTGTCCACCACCATGTCTAAGAGGATGTCTTCTAGTCAGAGAGGCTCCTGTGACATTGCCTGTTCAGGTGCAGAAAGATATGTATTACTGAAATGAAGAGATAGGAGATTTAAAAGACCTAGTTTTATTGGAGGGTAAATACATATTCCAGTAGCTTATACTAATGATATAAATCTCAATAGAGTTTCAGAGAAGATATGTGAGAGAGGGTTTTTTTTGTCCTTATTTCTGATTAGGTTTCTGCCTGCTTTGTTAAAGAGTGTGTTAGGAAAGGGAACAAATAAAGTAGGGCCAAGTGCCACTCGAGCATTATCATATGACAGAGAACCGCTGTCATATGGAAAATATGTACAAGTTCTTGAAATTTTGTAAATTCATCTCTGACATTTGGGATTGTGAATTTGTTTTGAATTATTTCATCAGATTTATTTTCCCTAAATGAATACTTCAAAATATAAAACTCTTCAATTTAGAAAATCCTGTTAATTTTTAATTAGCTAATTTGTTAAACAAATTATTATTGAAACAGAAGAGTGTATATATACAGACACTTTTAAAGAATCCCTGTCCTCTATAGCCCAAAGTCTGAAGGAGAAAATTGACAAGAGGTAACCATGATAAAACATGCCAAATGCATTAGGGATGCAGAGACACAGATGAAGAGAACTAAAATAGAAAGGGGAGACTTTCTAGGAAACAGCAGAATGTTTGGGGAAGGAAACTATAAAGTGAGAGCAGAGGAGACATTGTCCTCAGAAGTAATTTATGAGCAACAAGAAATGGAAAAGGTAAAGGAAAGTGAAGGGGTACTAAAGCAAGAAGAGTATGTGTGGGCTGAAAAGAAAAAAAGGAGGTCAGGATGGGCATTTGTGGTTAGGGGTTAACCACAGGAAGCTTTTTCAATTTACTTCTCCTCTGAGTTTAACATCTACATTTGTAATCACCTTGATGTGCTCCAGAACCAGAAATGTAACATGTATTCATCTGTGAAATGAACCGCTTCCTGAATTTCTGTTTTATGCCTATGGCTTTACCTCTCTACTTGTCATTATAATATTTGCCTGTTCTCTCTGCTGGTAACTGAGTCCTAAAATCATTGTCCCTCTGAAATTCGTTTCCTATGGGTCTCACTCAAGATCTGATCGGCCCTATCCCAGGCAACGGCAGTCAACTTACAATTGTGCTCTTTTGGTCTTCTCCCCTTCTCCAATCTACCTAGCATACCAAATCCAGGTAATTCTCCCTGAAGTATAGTTACCACAACCTTACACAAAACGATGGTGGCCTTTGTTGACTCTCTAATTCCTACAGAGTGAACTTTCTCTTGGCATTATATATCCCCACGGGGCCTTTCTAGACTTGTGTCTCAGTTTTCCTTATTTATTCTCTTCCCCTAAAAATTCTTCTCCAACTTTTTAATATATTTAAGAAGTACTTAAATTCTAAAATTATAGGGCTATATAAAGCTAATAAATACTGTAATTGCACTCAGTTGCAGTGGCCATAAGCATTAACCTTTAGAAGATGTAATTCCCCACAGAGAAATTATACAAGTTCTTATAGAACCATGGCAACTATGGTCAGTCCTCAATTATTTGTGACCTTTGGTCACTTTCCCACATTTATTAAAACCTCTGGCACTGAGTTATGGTTTTCCTAACCTCAAGGCTTGCCATAACCCCTGGGTTATTTCAGCATCCAAGAAGATGACCCACCCAACACCTGGCCTGCCAGTTCCTTGACCTGGTTATTTTTAACAACAACCTCCACTTCACCTCTACCCCGGATCTCATCCTATATCTGGATGTAATATTTCCATTCCGAAAAGACTAATTGAACCAGTCCTCTCTCAAAAACTGCTCTCTCTTTCATTCGTTTGTTCAGCTACTTCACAAGGAACGCCCTTTTCAAGGATTTGGAGCCTACTCTGTCCTCAAAAACTTCCCAAATTAATGCTAACATGTTCTTCCTGAACAGTCTGACTCTTTCCTATCATTCTAGGCTCATCCTGTTCTGTATCACTCTTTGCCTTCTTAACCTTAGCTATACCAATCTTCCTACTGTCCTTCAAATGTGGCATATCTCTTTTTGCCTTCCTGCCATAGGCTTTGTTCATGATTTTTCCTCTTCCTAAAATGCCATTCATCTCCTCTTTTCCTAGCTTATTTTAACTTTTATTTTCTTCTGTTCAGGCATCATTTCTCCAGGGATGGCTCCTCTGACACTGACAACTCTCTATTTTGGGTTTTCACAGCACCATGTACTTATCTTTCACAGAATTCATCGTAGTTGCAATTTAACATTTATTTATGCAAATATTTGATTAATAATATTAATAAAATGAAAGTACTATGGGAACAGATACCACATCTATTTTTGCTTATCATTGTATCCCTAAAACATTGCTGGCACATAGGAGATGATTGATAAATATGTTGAAGGAGTAAATAGGTTGTGGATTTGTGAATCTTTGTATTGACAACAGAAAAGGCTAAATACTGGGAGAACAAGTTTGTTTAGCCCTAGAGTATGGGGAGAGTGAAGGGATTCTGAGAAGATGTCCAAACAGAATGATATATCTACATGGTCTTATTTCATCTCTAAGGGAAAACTATTGAGAAGATGCATAAAATAAAACATAGTTTCTGGTTGGAAGACCTGCTGTACGCAATTAAAAGGGGAGAGAAACATCAAGACAAACATCTCTAAAAATGCACCCTCTCTCAGTGTGTATATTCACATATATAAGATAAAGTACATTTGGAGTAAACAGCAACAGCACAATCCTTTGTCCGCTTAACTACAAGACCACAAGGGTTACAAGTAAGACCAATAAATAGAGGACAGATTTTTTTTTTCCAAAGGGTGAGCTCCCAATAACAGTGAGGACTTCCTCTGGAAGTCACACCATATTCTGGTTACCAGAGGACTTTGTTCACAAAAGCAGAATGGCCACCCAGAGGGAAGGCAGCAGACAATATTTAGATGAATCACTGAATAAGATGACAGAAAATCTTTTCCAAGTATGAGGGTCAATGAGGGTTAAAAAACTATTATTAATTTAGGGCCAGGCATGCAGGTAGTTGTGTGTGTGTGTGTGTGTGTGTGTGTGTGTGTGTGTGTACAACAAGATGTGCATAGAATCTGTGCTTCTGCTAGCATTCCAAAGCTTAGTTCCTTATTCATTAGGATGGATGATTAAAATTAACTTTTGTTGTAAATATTGAAGTTGACTTAAACAGATTTAAATGCTTTTTTATTTTTATTTACTTTCATATTTAAATTGTTTGTTAAAATTTTACATATATACACACTATGCATACACACATGTAACCATTACCAAAATCAAGGTATAAAACATTTCCAACACCCCAGAAAGCTGCCTATTCCTGAGTCAATATCTACCCCCTGAAGGAACTGCTCTTCTCTCCTCTATTACCACAGGTTATTTTGGTCTGCTTTATACTTTATATACATGGACATACAATGTGCACATTTTTCTATATATTTTATTCAACATTATGCCCTCTTGATTTATCCATGAAGTTACATATAGCAGAAGCTCATTCCTTTTCATTGTAGTGTTAAATTTCATCTTATGACTATTCCACAGATTACTTAACCATTCTAGTATTGATAGACTATTGGGTTAGTTCCAGTCTGGAGTTATTATGAAAAACGCCACCATGAACATTCTCATACATGTCATTTGATAGCTATAAGTACTTGTTTTTGTTGAGTATAGACCCAGGAGTTGGAGCTACTAGACCATAAGCTATGAGGTTATTTAATTCTGGTAGATTCTGCCAAGGTTTTCCAAAGCAGCTGTACCAATTTATACCCCTACCAAAAGTATATGAAAGTTTAAAATGATGTATTTATCAATTTAGTTAGTTAACATTTCAAGATGTACTTACTAATTCTATTTTCTTGACCACATTTAATGTCATTAAAGATAGCTTTAGGCTAATCAATACCTTTTATAGTTAGAAGCTCAGATGCATTTTATGACTTGCTGGTTTTCTCCCACATATCAGTGAGTACTCAAGCAAAGAAAGAACAAATTTAGTCAACAGATATCAAAACAATTAAAATGAAAGAGGGAAAAGCTGAAACAGAAACAGCAAGTCGAGTTTGCAATGGTTTTCATAGATAGTATACCAAATAACTCATTAAACATTTTCTTTTCACTCAGTTTTTAAGTAGATACTTATTTTTTAATCAAATTGTAGGAAGATACAGCAATGAAGACTCATTGCAGGTTTTACCTAGCCACTGAACTATATGTCTATTGGAATTGTTGAAAACCTGGAATGTCTTCCACACAATTAGAGTGAATCTGGTTTGACCTTGCCATAAACAGTATTCCTCTCTAGCTCGCATTTTTTTTCTTTTGCTATTGTTGATAATTTCCTAATATCTTTAACTTTGTTCAGAGGCTTCCATGTAGAAACTAATGTTGTTCTCCTGAAATAAAACTCAGACATATTCTACTGAAAATCTAGGCTATCCTAAGAATAAATATAACTATGCCCATAAAACTGCTCTTTTTTTGGAGGCAGAAGCAATTGATCAGCTTTTATTTTAACCTTAAAATGAGAGTCTCCTTGTAGCTATAGATTACCATATCATAGAGAGGCAAATGGTAATGACTTAAGTCAATTATTTTAAAGAAGTTCTCACTATAAGTAAGCTATGCTTTAAAATAATAACCTCATCTACCATTTACAGTCTAACAGGGCCTCCCTCTCTTGTATTTTCCCACAATATTCCCTTCCAGTCCAGTTACCAAGAGTCATCTCTGCTTTAACTGTGGATATCTTTCTAGCAGTTGTAGAAAGAAAACAATTTGGAGATCAATGTCCAGGAATAGCTCACAAATGTAAAAACTATTATTTATGCACTGAATTATTTTATTTTCAGCTTCATAATTGCTTCTGTAGTGGTTTTAACCTCAGAGTGTGTTTAGTCTATACACTTATACCATCCCTCAGGGCACTTGGCCCAAAGCTGTGATAAAATACTAGCCATTTTATGGAACCATAAGTTCCCATGTGCATCGAAAGTCATTGCCATACTAACTGGCCCTCATAGTAATTATAAGCACCAAATTGATACTGAATTGCTAGAAATATCCAGAAGTTAGAACCAATAGTTTTAAAAAATCAAATTTTCTTAAACTCTGTACATTAAATTCACATCCACTTTTGAGCCCTCCCTCCCCATCAAGTCTTTGATGAGGAAGCTTGCTGTTGCTTCTTGTTTTGATTTACACGCAATCTCAAGTAAAATGAAAATACAATGCAGTTACTAAACATGAGATTTTCAACATTGATAAAAATCTCTGTCCTAACGAGAGGGAAGTATGACTGGATTTATTGAAATGTTAACATCAGTAGAACTAGGATTATCAACATTGACTATCGATGAAAAATTATACTTAAATTTTTTTAGAGTATGACTATATTTTCCATCTTAGCACAAAAGTGCGAAGGGACATGAAAAAGTATACTTTACAAGCTCAGGTAAAAGCTGATAAAGTGCAAGATGAGCTGTGTTTTTCTCAGGACTCTTCTCACTGGTTCCCCCTGAAAACACGCACATCTGTCCTGGGTGGGGAGGAGAGGCGAAGGGGCATAGATGGAGGCTGTGGTGGGCATGGGGGCCTGGGAAATTACAGGGCAATGAATTAACTTTTGTGCGTGTGTGTCAAAATGTCTTTTTTTCAATCCCTTCCCCAGGCCTTCTTCCATCCCACGAAAGCAATTCTGATAGCATGATGAAATCAAATTACTTGAGAGAAATGATCTGAAGGAGCCTCACCGTTAAGCAATTGCTAGAGCAGCCACTCAGACAATTCTGGCTAAAGGCTGAGTTTCACAAAAGATAAAACAGGTGAAGTAATAAGAGTGACACTGGCCCTTGTTACTGCAGTGAGCGCAGCAGCAGAATGCTAAAAAGGGTATCACTGGTTTCCCTCAGGACAACAAAGGGGCAACACAGAGGCAAGAGTGAGACGTCCACAGCCTGTCGTTAAGATGGTGGCGCCTTAGCTGTTGTTTAAAAGGACAGGGCAGTTTTTGTTATATGCGTATATACACATAATACGACATATTATTAAGTGAATAACTGTAGCAGATGTTGACAATGCCCTACACATGTCTCCTTGCCATGTGCCATTCTCGTGCACTGGCTTACCTTACAAGCTCCAGCACCTGAGGCCTTTTAACTGAGGGCTCTCTCTGGCATCCAGCGTTCACTCGGTCTTCATGTGGGTCAGGTCCAAAGTGTCAGCAAATCAAGGCCATCGTGAGCATTCTTCAACCCAAGACTAAGGAGCGATGATAGATAAATGTCCCCACTCACTCACCTCTCAGGCGGGGTGACAGCGAGGTGCAGCCTGTACTCAGTTACCCAGAGATGTCCATGGGGATACCCTTCAGCAGTCCACAGCAGCAAACCACTCAATAATAGTCTATTGGTTTTCTTTATCTGTCTCTTATCCCTGCTTCCTTTCTTGAAATCATCTCCCAAATTAACGACTTTCACCCAAACCCTTGCCTCTGAATCTGCTTTTGGGAGAAGTCAAACTATGACAGCAATCAACATATGTTCGTGAATTTCAGAAAAATAATATATCATGTCTTATCTTGATAGTACGCTTTCTGTAAACTTTTCTCGTTGTAATTTCTGGAATGTAAACAGTAGGCATATGTTTTACAGACCACTTAATGACATGGAAGGAAGCTCACTGACTGTCAGCATAGAATCACAATATTTTACTTTGGAGGACTAGAGGTCATATAGGTTAGGCTCACACTGGCATGAAACCTGTCCTCATGAAACAGAATTCTTGAAACAGTAGTAAATTATTATTGTTGTTGCTGCTTCTGTTGCTGCTGCCACTGCTGTTGTTAACATTTTTGAGCAATTATTATGTACAAATCACTTTATTTAGCATTTACATCTTCACAACAGGCCAACAAAAAGAAGGGAGAAGAATAATGACAATGAGTGACTTGTAAACGGACAGTGACTTTAGTTTATTGAAGGAGGGGTTGATCAAAGAGGATTAATTTGGATTTATATGAAATACTGCTGAGAACTAATCAAAGTACAGTGTGACTGTGTTATGCAAGCTTTAGTAAACTCAGTATCGCTCACTAATATGGTTTGGTCAAACATCTGCTTGAAGAGGAAGCAGTGATACTGCATGTCGCCATGGGTGGGCATGGGGGAGGAGCCTCAGCTGTCCTTAGGAGCCCTGCCACCTCTGGCTTCCATGTAAAAGAGCCCAAGCCCTCAAGGTTCCCTTCTTTCCCATTTTACAACAAAGAACAAATGACTCTCAGAGAACTCAAGCTAGGGGCAAGGCCAGTACCCAAGATGGAACATATCATAACTCCTCTCCTTCAGAGACTCCAGTCCCCGTGTAACGGTGTTTTAAACTCCAAAGGGAGGAAATCACATTGGAGGCCCCTGTGGTCTGAAAGTTTGTTTCATAGAGCTGAGTGCAGTGCCTCCTGCATGGGCCACACCCAACAGACCTTGGCCAACCGATATTATGCCCACTTTCTAAGGTGGCAGCACCAGCTTGCCATTTAATGTCTTCATTGCAGAGTATGGGTGGGACCTGAGGAGTCCCTTGGGAATGTAGAAAACCTGTTTTTTTCTGATGGCACAATTATAGTGGTTCCTCTTATCCAAGAGAGGTACATTCCAAGACCTCCAGTGGATGCCTAAAACTGCAGAACCCTATAAATACTATGTATTTTTTCCTATACTTTCACACCTATGATAATGTTTAATTTATAAATTAGGCACAATAAGAAATTAAGTAATTAACAACAATAATAATGAAATGGAACAATTATAATATATTATAATAAAAGTTATGTGAATGTGGTCTCTTTCTCTCTCTGTTGTCCCAAATCTCTAGAATTTTCCATTTAATATTTTGAGACCACAGTTAACTGGATAACTGTGAAAAGCAAAACCACAGATGAGCGAGGCTACTGTACACCACATACAGGTACATCACTGTGGACACAAATGGAACCTGTAAATTTGAAGCTCACTGGTTCACAACAGAACTTCTGTGACATCGTATCTTTCTCCATCGTCCTGCCTTTTCCCTTACTTTATGTTATTCAACTTCTCACTGATTATTCTGGCAGGACCTCTGGGATTAGTCATAATATAAAAAGAGAGAAGGGAAATTCTGTACTGTCCTTTTAATCATTTTAATCTCTTCACACCCATTCTTTCATTTCACTTGACATTATGTGTGCCATAGCAAATGATACCCCATAAATTCTTCTATATTCAGTTACTTTGGCTCTCTCCTATTTAAAAAAATTCTGAAACGTGAAACTTTCCTTTCAATTTTTTTTCTCCTCTGCTTGGCAAAGCAGGTATGAATGAACGGCGTTTTCATGGGACACGAGATTACAATCTATGCAAGCTTCATCAACTTCTCTAACTATAAGCTCCAGTGTCTGTTTCTGAGAGTATTTTTAAAATCATCTTTTGCCTAAGCAATTATAATAATTACCTGAGAAATACCTCATGAAACAAATTCTAACAAGATGTTCCTATTACCCTTGAATAAGTCTCTTCAGCAAAAAGATGAAAGATTTCACAGAATCACTTGGAATAGAATTTTTTCTATGATTCTTCTTTAAAAGAAGATTTTTTTTTTTCCTGGAGAAGCAAACAAGGAAATTCATTGAGGACATCACATTTGAGTAGAAAAGATTTATATTGGGATCTACCGAGAGATGGAAATGCAGTTTCTACTTTCTGAAATGTTGGCATTCTGTTGTACATGGACCTGATAGCCAGTGATCTTCCTAAACATAAAAGACATCATCTCCTGTCCATGCTAGGAGACCCCAGTGGCTTCCTCCACACTTATTACCAAAGTCCCAACTCATTTTGGTTTGCAGAGCACTTTACTGCTCTCATCACAATCTGAAATGATATCGATTCTATGTGCTCAGTCACCCTGAATCTACTCCACTGAAATACAAGCTCCATAAGGCAAAGCCCTTGTCTGTCTTACTCACCTTTCCACCTTCGGTACTCAAAGCAAATAGGTGTTCAATAAGGTGTCATGTCATATTTGGGAACATGTGAAATATCTGGCTACTCCAATGTCCTTATCATCCTGGAGTGATTTTATACCACCTAAGGCCTAGGAAAATCAACCCTCTCTCTGGAGGGACAGAAACAAACTTATTCTGTGCTTCTCACTGGTGCCTGCCAGCCAAGACTTCCCATGTATGTAACTGATCTTGGCAGAACCTAAAGGCATAGCCTAGGAGAATGAGAGCTAGGTTCCTTGGCTAAAGTCTGATAAACATCTCTTGGGCTTCTGTCACCATCAAGCTAGGACAGAGCACAAGGCCTCTTTCAGGAACACATCAGCATAGGTCTCTTAGCTTCATCTGTCACTGACTTGCAGGCATTGAATCATTTATTTCCCAAGAAGCTTTTATGTGCCCACCTGCAAGATTTTCCTAAAGAAGCCACACTGAACTTTGTCATTATATCTCCAAGCAGTGCTAACCCTGACCACCATAATATGGAAGAAAATGAGTTATTGGCTTTTACTCTTCAATAATTTGTCAAGTTCTCTGAAGGCCTAAGTTTGTAAGCTTACTCTCATAATTCTAGGAATTCCTCTGAGAAGCTTCTCGGTGACCAGTTCCTCTATGATGAACGCTCAGAGGGAAGACTCTCTCTTCTTCACATTTGAAATGTTAAGACAGACCTTGACTACCACACACTATATTCTGAGGTCTGTCTGAACTAGTCTGTTGATTTAAGCATCTGGAGTTTTCCTAAACCAGTCAGTGGCAACTCAGCTGTGTTTTGACAGACTTTATAATGACGGCCACTCCTTTGCTGACTAAGAGAGATTAATTCAATCTTAGGGGCTAAGACCAATTAAAAATAACACATTATTTAATACAATTTTTATGATAAAAATATAGCATTTGATATAATTAATGCCCACTGGAGGACATTATCCTAAAAATCATTTTCAAAGACATTTCAAAAGATATCAAGTGAAAAGTCCTAAAAATTTCCATGTTGAAATAGAGGACATAGTTTCAAGTTTGATGTGAACAGTATCCCCACCTTTAGACAGACTGCTGTGTCTCTTTCTGATACTTTAATCTCTGAGTGTGCTGGATCAAATATATGTCCCCAATATTTCACTCCTCTTTACCACACCTGTAGCTATCTGACTTTGCAGAGCATATCCCTATGGGTGAAGTGCATTTTCCTGCCTCACTAATGAGTTTGACCATGTGACTTGCTTTGGCCAAGGGAATATGTTCAGATCTGAGGCTTTAAAATCACTTGCTGCCATAAAAAGAGAATGCCCCTGGTAGCCATTGCCTTTTCAGACAGGAACCTGAAATGAGACAGGTGGAGCAGACGTAGCCCCAGGAGAAACCTGGAATCTAGTCTGGACAGGCTAAGTTCAGCCTCAATCACTTAAACCACCTGGATCAGTCAAGCCAATCTCCAGAACCATGAACAAGGGAATAAATGCTATTTGCTGCCAGCCACTGAATTTCTGAGGTTGTTTGCAACACAGAAAAATCTGACTGATACACTGAGTGAGAACTGGTAGTGAATATATGCTTTTCTGAAACCCCACTGGGGATGCACAGCACTCAGGAGTGTTTTTATCCTTATCTAAGTCTATAACATCTTTGGAATAATGGTTTCACCTATTCACTGTCTGTCTGGGGATAAAAATATTATATACTTAATTCTGCATGCTAGTTCGAGGAATTCAGAGAGGCATGGGAATTACTATAAGTGAAACCCTGAAATAAGGAAAAGAGAAGTTTTGGAGTCAGACCTACCAGACGTTGCATCCTCCCCTGACAACTGCAATTTCTGAGAGCACAGAGTGCTTCTATTCCTGAGTCCACGCCTGCCGCATACGGAGGAGGTTACTTTCTCTTTGTGAAGATTAAAATGTGTAAGTCACATACTTTTTGCTCCTCACAGTTCTTGTTTAGGTCCCTTTTACTAGAGAGTATATTTTGAACAACATGAGTTTGAACTGCATAAATTCATTTATACCCATTTTTCTCAATAAATGCAGTCAGCCCTTCTAAGCAGCTTTTGCATCTGCAGACTCAACCAATCACCCACCTTATGGAAAATGGTATTTTCACTTTCCCAGCTGCAGTTGTGAATTCTCAACCACAGATCAAAAATACTGTTTCAAACAGCAGTTTGTTGACGGAGGATGCAAAGGGCTGCCTGTAGTTAAGTTTTGGGGGCTTAAAAAATATGTGAATTTTTGGTGCCCTTAACTGCCATGTGTTTTAGGGTCTATTGTATTTACCTATTTACTTAAAAATGTGAGGAAGATGAAGATGAAAGGAAAGTCTAAAGGGAGAAGAGTGCTATTCAACACATGAGGCCCAGAAATCCAGCTGGATGCTCCAGGCTTTTGGCCATGCCAAGAGGAGCAACCTCAAGGGGATGTGTGTTCACTTGTCTAGACCAAGTATGGTCTCACTGTTTCCCCGAGAACTTGAGAGTAGATTTACATTACCTATTTTTTTCACAGAATCCCTTCCTGAGACTAGAAAATATAATTTTTGGTAAAAGAAACAGGTAGGAAATGAGCAGGTTTTCACAAAACAACCTAATTTACAGCTAAACCTTGGAATGAATTGCACCATACTTGTTATAATCTAAAGTATCAACCTCTAAAAGAAGGTTTTTGGTTAGACTCCTCAAACTGCCACACTCTGGATTTTACAACATCCTAATAATATTTTTTTAAAAAATGTAATAAATTTTGAGTGGCCTGAACAACTGACTGATTTATTGCATATATGATTTTTACTATCCTTTCTAGAACATCTTTTTCACTTCGGTTTTTGGATTTCTAAGTTTTACCCAAGCATAGATACTACTCCTGAGAATGCATAGAAAGATGTAATTGGAAGTGATGCATGTACCATTACCCTCAGAGAGACAGAACCTGGCTCATTCCTCTTAACCACAGAGAGGCACTTAGGGGTAGTCAGTGTCTGAGAAATGGAAGAAGAATGAAGAGACCAAAGAAGCCACATAATTGTAAAGCAGGAAAGCTGCATTTAAAATGCAAATTTCCCACAATGTTCATCGTTGTTAGTCTTAATAATGAATGACAGTATTTTTCAATCCACGAGCACTAGACTAAGTTTGTGGTGGAATAATGAAATCCTAGAAGGGCATATTTCTCATCGAAAATCAATTTGTTCTCCTGCTTGAGCTGTAGTAAGCAGGTACAAGTTATCATGAAGTTGTAATGCGCCATGAAAACATGCTAGGGCCGGAAAAAGTTTAGGACATGACTTTAGTGGAAACAAATGTCCATTTAAACAAATGCTAAAGATTTATTTTGATGAATCTGTTTAGGAAGTTAAAATTTTTATGTACACTCAAAAATATTCTTAAGAGAAAAAGTAGATTTTTGCACAGTATTTCACTTATGTAACACCTGGCACTTTTCTTCTTAAAAGTAGAATGGCATTCTGGCACATAAGTTATCACTCCCTCCTAAAAATAAAAAGCTGAACAAACTGAAAAAAATAACAACTCTTCTTAGATCCATCAGAGAAGTGAGGTCACAAAGCACCTGCTGTCCCTCCAAACTGGAGAAACAGACAGGTCAATACAGAGAATCACAACTTATTGGAGAAGAAAACCCTGAGCAGAAACCTCCACAGGAACCAGTACCAGGGTAGGAAAAACTTAAACTGTAATTGAGAAACTGTTAGAGCTTAGAACAGATAAGTCAGAGTTAAAAATTTCATGGTGGCCTACCCTTAGGGTGGCCCCAAAAATGTTTTATATCGAGGAGCTCAACCAGGTTCTCACAGTAAATATAGAAAAAAATCCCTTCATGCTACCTGCAGGAGGAGGGGAAACAAAACTATTTTGAAAGATGCCACTCTGTTCTTAATAAGGCCTGCCCTCTGAAGAAACTACTTTACTGAGCCTAACCTTCTAGGGTTTCATCAGAGCCCGGCCCACCTAGGTAGGGGAAGGGTAGTATTCTACTCCAGCCAGCTGTAGCCATCCACATTGGGAAAGGGAAATACCCAACTCCATCCCACTCTAGTCATCCTATCACATCTAAAAGGAGAGAGGGAAATGAAGAAGCACTCTTGTGACAAAGTTCAGAGGCACAGACTCACTAAAAAACAGATCTAATGATAGGACTACAGAATTCTTCCCCTCCACCACAATTTATCAGCACATTACTACGAGTCCATTTACTGCAGTTTCATTCACCCAGTACATCATGTCCAGCAATGAAGAAAAATTATAAGGCATACTAAAAGGCAAAAAAAGACGTAGCTTGAAGAGACAGAGCAAATATCAGAATCAGACTCAGATATCATAGACATTTTGAAATGATTAAAATGCTAAGGATTCTAATGAATAAAGTACATGGCATATAAGAACAGATGAGCAATATAAGCTGAGAGACAAAAATTCTAATAAAGAATCAGAAAAAACTGCAAAAGACCAAAAATATTGTCACAGAAATGAAAAATACCTTTCTTTGATGGGCTTATTACTAGAGTAGATATAGCTGAAGAAAGACTCTAAACTTGAGGACATAGAAACTTTGAAAGCCAATAGAAACTTTCAAAAATGAAAAAAGCAAAGAGAAAAATACTGAAAAAAAGGAACAAAATAAGAACTGTAGTTGTCCAAGAACTGTTGGACAGCTACAAAAGGTCTAACATATGAATAATAGGAATGCTAGAAGGAAAAGAGAGAAAGGAACAGAAAAAATATTTGAAGGAATTTTCCCCAGATTAATGTCAGACACCAACCACAGATCCAGGAAGCTTAGAGAACATTGGGGAGGACAAATATAAGTACAAAACAAACTAACAAAAAAACTATACCTAGGCATATCAAATTCAAACTGCAGAAAATGAAAAATAAAGAAAAATGCTTGAAAGAAGTCAAATTAAAAAAAAAAAAACCTTACATATAGAAAAGCAAAGATAAGAATTACACCTGATTTCTCCTCAGGAACAATGCAAGCAAGAAGAGAGGCAAATGAAATATTTAAAGTGTTGAGAAAACTAAACAACCAGAAAAAAATGCAATATTATCCTTCACGGTTAAGGAAAAATAAAGATTTACTCAGAAACAATAATTGAGGGTGATAGATATGTTCTACATCTTGATCGGGGAGTTGATTACATAGAGATATACATTTATTCAAATATTCCCTCTTGACTCAGGAGAAGCTTGAAAAAAAATTCCTTCCAAAGGGTTCGATGGGACACAGGTATCCAGGCAGACAGACCTTATGAATGCCTAGCGCTCATCTAAGGCACATGGACAACTGAAGTTTTTGATAAGGGGACTCCTACTTCTCTGATCTGTCTGCAGCAGAGATGAGGGTGATAATTATTTTCAAAATATGTATTGTTTTTATAATCTTAAAAGAGAAAAAAGTAAAGATTAAGCAAGAAAAAATTCCCTTGCTGATAGGATTACGGGGAGTACAGAAGTGAGAAAAATCAGTGGAGGAGCCACAATATTGATGGAGGGAGACTGTCCATCAACATTGCAGTCTTCCCAAGAGGGTAGGCAGGTCGAAGCAGAAGGTGAGTGACCTCTTCCCTTGGGGAACAGAGTGAAGCAGCCCAACATGTTCATAATTTACCTCTCTGCAGCCTGAGAAGCAACAGATCAAGATCCAGGACAATAGCCATTTTGCTATATTTCTTAAGCTTCAGGATGCCCCTCTATGTGAGATTTTGATTATACCATAATGATTAGCAGAAAACCATGGAAACTTAAAGAATTGGAGGTTTCCCTTTTGGTATAAGAAGGAATAAGGAACTGTGGAGATCATGACCTTCTCCTCAGCCAGGCATAGCAACAGAGAAAGCTTAGAATAGAATGGGCAGTGAGTGGTATTTCTTAGAGAAAAGAGAGGAAGATGATGGCATACTCCATGTGTCCTGAATTAAAGAAGAAAATGAAAGATCATATGTGTGCATTACAATTCATCCTTTGCTCACCTCTCCACCCTCCCTTCCACCACCAAAAGAAAAAAAAATGCATAAAACCCCTCAAAGCCCTATTTCTATTGGGATGCCCTTTTTTTTAGACTACATTATTGCCTAGAACATTATTTTAAACATTTTACAGTCATCAAAGAAGCCATTCCATAAAAAGATGTCTAGAGAAAAGAAAAAAAGAAAGAAAGAAGAAATTCAAGACATCACAATGGTTTGGTGGTCACTGATTTAATTTACTTCTCAAGGTCAGAAGTTAGCCCCTTGCAGAATTTATTTCTGCCTAGTAACCTTCTCTCATCATCCCAGTCAATTTCAACACCCATATAACTTATTTTTACCCAATTTAAACTGCATTCATGTGTATACTGCCTAGTAAATATTAGGTTTTTAAAAGGTTTCATTTTCTATAAAGTGGCTATACAAGAACCTGAGAGTAGCTTTCTCTGCCTTTCTAGAACCATAGTACTTATACAGTGTGCTTCCTTTAGTTAATACTGAGCTTAAACAGTACGATTCATAGCTCAGATTCTTTCTAGTATGAATGTGTGTATACATAAGTATGCAAAAGTATAATACATTATATATAAATATAAAATAAATATACCATACATGTCATATATCCTAGACTATAAACACAATGTAACATTGTGTTTATACTCCATCTTAGCTTTTATTATCCAGACTGAAAGAACCTTGGTAGGCTTCTGCCTCATGTTTAAGAAACACGAGTCATTTGTCCACTTCTGGAATGGTAGATACTGCAGCAAGGTACTCAGACACCAACCAGATCAATTACTATAAACACAGATCCTATCTGTGCGGATACAGAATGACATGCACATTTGAGCCCAAACCATAATTTTATATAAGATGTCATCTTATATTTTTGTTTCTCTCACAAATAAAATTTTGAGTAACATGCCAGTGTCAATGTAAAGCATTTTATAATTAAATATTAAACACATAGCTTCCTTACTTGCAAATAATGCCATGATTGGGTCAAGCAAAGTGTAACTGTCACTGTCCTACCAGGAAACACAATTTCCTTAGGTGTTTTAAATATAGAGATTTGACGATGGGACCATTTATAGAATTGTGCCATGGATACAAGATACACTGGAGTGCTGAGAGACTAATAGCAGAAGAAAGCAGTTAATACTCTAGGGCAAGATGTTGAAACAGCATTAGCACAGCCCAGCAAAAGAGAATTGAAGCCACAAAGAGGCTTTCCACTGAACTATAGTCATGGAAAGGCCCAGCCACTGCCAGAAACATGGTGCCAAGTGGGAGGTGGGGAGGATAGGAGGGTTGGGGGTTAGGGGAATAAAGGGTGGAGAGGTGGGGGCAGGTAGGAAAAGTCTCAATCATTTCCTCCCGTCTTCCTATCCTGCAGGTAACAGAAACCCACCTCTCTCCCCTCAGTCAAATTGAAACAGAGACTAGGAAGCAGAAAGCTCAAGTAGCCTTGCACAGAGCAGGACAGGGAAGAGAGGAGAAAGGCAGCAGGAAGACAGCATCATCAATGGAAAGGGGAATTGTGCTGTTATAAAATATAAAAGTTAACTCTCTAGGTATCACTTACACAGTATTAAAAATTGTGGACATAGTTTCAAAGATATGAGAGCACATAGAAATGGCACAGAATCCCAACCTTTGTCAGGGAAGCAGCCAGTATTGGTTAAATGTGATTGCAGTTGTAAGCTACAGGTCCAAGAACTCAAGTGAACAGGTGGGAATTGGTGTATCCCAGCTCATGCCAACATCTGCCCAAGTTTAAGGGGGTTTATCCAGCAATAAGGCAGTAAGCTGGTTTCTAATAGAATTGAATCAGTCTATTCTTTTTTTTTTTTTTTTACTTCAGCCTCACCTGTTTCACAAGCTTACATTCACTCTTCATAAATATATACTACCTATAAATTTCCTTGAGATCTGTGACAACCAGGACCTTTACATAATTAGCAGAATTCTGGATCCATCAGAGTTTAATCACATTCTAAACTGCATTAAATCTCCTTTAGACCCAGAAGATTATTCTGTAAGAGCAATTAATTTTAACATCATATTTTATATTTATTGTTTATATTATTTTCAAATATTTCGGCCACAAAATGTTTTTAAAACATATTTCTATGTTTTATTATGTATATATGTTTATATATATAAAGAAATTATACAATACCCTAAGACCATTTTGACAGTGGGTGTCAATGAATTTAGTCAAACACCATTTGAGGGCATCATACATTTGCCTGGCATGTTTAAAATAAAAGCAGCAGCCAGTGTGGAAAAATAAAGACCATTTTCCAGGTCTATCTTTAAAAAATGAGTCACTCAGCTTTTATTTTAAATATGTTCTGAAAGCTAATGTACCTGGCAGGGCTGGAAGTATAGTCAGAATACACAACACATTTACAAACAGCAGCACAGCACTTGCTAAAGTTCATTCCTAAATAATAATAATAATAATAATAATAATAATAATAATAATAATAATAATAATGGGGTAAAAAGAAAATCTGGTACTTAACAAGTAACCCAAAAAGCTAGGTTCAGGTAAGATGCCTAGCAATGTGAAGCCCATGCCTGTGGTCATCTCATTGTCCTTTCCAAGCCCTTGTTAAGAGAAAACTGTCTCTCAAGTGTCAGAAAAGATTTGTGAGTATTAATCTGATTTTTCTGTTAGGACCGGGGATCCTGGCACTTTCACAAAGGAAGTCTTTAGTATTTTACTAGTAGGCTCAATTTTCTGTCAGATGCATGGAATGACTGTTTGACATCAGCGCTACCTGTGATGTTTTTTTTTTTTTTCATATTGATTTATCTGCTAATCTTGACTAGGAAGGCTTAGATTGCAAATAGGTCATGCAACAGGAGAGAGCCATTTTGCTTAGTGACAACTTACATTTGTGATTGACAGCTACCTTGCACTCATACTGTCTGGGATCGAAAAAAATCTCTTGAATTTGTTTCCCAGAAATAGCAACTTCCCCTTCTCTGCACAGTCTTGATTTAGAAATTAGAGAAAATATTGCTATAAAATAGCCAACTTTCTTATTTACTATGACATTCACAAGCTGTCACACTCCGTCACCCACTCCATCAGGAAGTGTTTTTCTTAGATGCTAGGCACGATGCTAGGGCCTGTGGTGAATGCAAAAGAATTTCTAGCCTCAAAGAACTTGATACAGGAGGAATCTCATGTGTGCACGTACACACGCACAAACACACACACATGCACTGCGGCAGGTAGTGTTAGTGCTCCATTTACATTCTCTTGGTCCACCCTACATGTCACTTGCATCTTCAGTGTATAGTCACGAACAAGTCTATGACTTCTATTTCATATACCTCAGTCTCTCTGACTGTGAGCTCTCTCTGGCCCCTGGAGCATGCAGGAAGCACTTAGCTTGAGAAAGTCAGAAGTTAATAAAAAGTTAATGCCTCTAGGGACAATCCTTACCCAATAAATGATGGGGGTCAGTGAAAAAATACCTTAGTTTCCTTGACCCTCAGTGGCACAGTTATGAAAAATGATCCATATGGTGTTTCAGAAGGTCCCTGAATTGGTTTCCTACACTACTGTAACAAATTACCACAAGCCTAGTGAGTTTAAAAAACACACAAATTTGTCATTTTATAGTTCTTGAGGTCAAATGTCCAAAATAAATTTCACTGAACTACAGTCAAGGGTTGGCAGGCTTGCATTGCTTCTTGAGGTTCTAGGATGATTCCATTTTCTCCAGTTTTCAGAGGCTGCCCACAGTCCTTGGCTCCTGATCCTTTCTTCACATCCCTGTAACATCTGCTTTCATCGTCACAGCTCCTTCCCTCCCTCTGCTTCTGTTTTCATATTGACTCCTGTAACTAGCTCTTCTGCCTTCTTCTTTTTTATAAGGACCCTTGCGATTATATGGTCTCTTCTGGATAATTGACCCATCTCAATATCCTTAACATGATCGACATCTGCAAAGTCCTTTTGCCATAGTAAAAGTCAATATATTTGACGTTTCTAATGATTAGTATAAGGGCCTCTTTGTGGGGCCATAGTTCAACCTACCACAGTCTCCAGTGAAAATGAACCCCGCTTTCTCATAGCAGCAAGCCATTCTTTACCCGTTATTGGCTTTTCCCTCCTCCTGGCTCACTTTCTTATCTACAACCAGCGTTTGTTAAATTACTTCTAAAATTTCTTTACCCAAATCCTTATTTTAAATTAAAAACTTGCTCATGACCATAAAGTTATTTTATAATAAAAGAGGTGTCCAGTGGCAGAATCTAATAAATAAACAAAAGGAACCAAAGTGCCACAGACATTCAGACAGGGCACAATCAGAGAATTCCAATATGTGACACGGAAAAGTAAGGATTTAAGTTAGACTTCAAAGAATGTGTATATTGTTCATAGTCTAATGAGTAATTTGGGATGTCTCTTCCTGTTTTTTTAAAATACATGTATCATAGCCAGTTTCTCACCAACCAATAGAAATACTGTCATCTTGAAATCGAGCACTTACAAAACTCTTTAAAGTTTCTGAGGTGTATGATACGGAGTTTTTTAATACCTGAAGACAGAAATCTTATCTGCAGGACTCCAAAACTGAAGAAATACTTTGCAGGGAAATCTTGCTGATGTTCCTTCTCTGCTACTAAAGTAGTCTGCAGCAATCCAATGTAATTAATATGTATGAGGGATCAAACACAGCCAAACACAACCCCACTAGCTTAGGGAGATACCAAAACAAAAATGTAAGTATACTATGCTCACGGAATTTACAGACTTACTGGGGAAGCAAAACAACACAGCTTTCAAAATGGAATAAAGTACTGTTGTTGTTGTTGTTGTTGTTGTTGTTGTTGTTGTTTCCTTTTTAAAGAAAGGCCAATTACCAACATTTTGATGCCATGGAAGATGATACAATGTGGAAAGAAAAAGTGATTATTGACTCTGAGCACCACAGTGATTCAGAAGATTTAGACTTCGGTGAGAAGTTTGAGAAATACCGTGATTCATTTAGTTCATTTTTATTTTCCTTTTGTGTGTGGAAAAGAGTGATATATCACAAAATTCAGTGTCTAAAATAAATCCAAAAGTACTGTCTTGATAAGTATAAAATATAAATTGTAAAGGCTAATAAAACATACCACAGTTGAATGTTTCTAAAATTACAGGGGCATCTTATAACTGATAGAATTTTTTGACTCAATAAAATATGGCATTGTGAAGTGCCAAACCAGTCCAAAATCGAGGTATATCATACCTTTATTGCAATTCTATAATGGATGTATTTGGCCACAAACATTTTGTTTGACTATCAAGACAATTACATGAATTTAATGGGAGAATACAAGTGGCCCCCTCTCCTACTTCCTTCATTTTTTTATTCTCTTATGATTCCTCTCTTGCAACTTATTTCATTTACAGGAAGCAATAAAGACCATTTTCTTATCTCTTATATGATTTTAGAGGATGTGCAGAGGCTGAAAAAGATAGATATAGAACATCAGGATTAAAGGTTTTCTGCAGGAAGAGTCCTCAGCAGATTCATTGTCTGCTCTCCAGCAGCCGCCCTGAGCTAATCTCCTAGGGTTACACAGCTATCTGAATAAGTTCCACCCTGAACTCTTTACAAGTCACATCACAGGCTGCTACAAACAGGGTGGGGGCTTCCCTTTGGCATTCTGGTGTCATGTGGCCAGGACCTCTCCCACCAGCAAGATGTGTGACTGCTGAGAGCAGCTAATGAAAAGTGGAGAAGTTTACTAAGGGATCATATTTACAACAGTAAATGCTGAAAAATGCAGGTTTTTCCTTTTTATATGATGCATTAAACTGAAGATTTCCTGAGCACACTCATGCAGTTCTCTTGGAAAAGAATTTGTCCCCATATTTTGTTTCTCCTCAAAAGAAAGCTTGCTATATCATTAGTTCCAGAAAAAAAAAAAAATCACCTGATTCATCTCTTATTAAAAGTAAGAGAGGTGATTGTGTACCTGAGAGACAAGGGCGCATACTACTGTGGTAATGAGAAAAGACACGCTGCCTCCTGTACAACAGTAATTGTCATGGGGTGTCGGGCGGATACTCCTGGCAGGGCCTCCATGCAAGGTTACGCTGAGCCAAGCAGTGATTAGAACTGAAATCCAGTCCGGGTCAACTGCCAACACCTGTCCTCAGGTTCAATTACCTCTCCACTCTCCCCTGCAAGAAGGGACTATTTTTTCTTGTACAAAAGCACCTAAACTGCCAAGCCCTATAGAGGAATTTTCATTCAAAAGACTAATTAGGTATCTGTTCTGCTTCTGTAGGTATGCTTGCTGCATGTGCTATACTCGAAATTGAATAAAGACTCACCTTCCCTTTGCTTGTTCTAAGCAACAAATTTAACTGTTTGTACCCCTCCCCTGCTTTGTAGCACTTTGTAACTGCTGGTAGCCCATAGCAACTCCCGCCTTTGTAAGATCAATGTAACTACCTGCAACCATAGCAACTCCCGCTGCTTTGAAACTCCCCTCGAGTTCAAATTACCCAATCAGGCCATGCCAAAACGATCTATAAGAAATGTTGTGACTGAGCTCCAGGCCCAGATCTTCAGAGCACTAGCTCCTCTGAGTCCACCAGCATAATAAACCTGAGTTCTCCAACTCTCCGAATGCTGCTTGGTTTCCCGTCAGTCTGATTTTTGATCTTTTCCGCAACAGCACTATACCTATGAGAATGTCTCTGTTTAGAAAAGGTTACCTTTTCTAACCTGTACCAAGTCACTTTGTAGGCAGGTGTCCTAGAACTAGGGGAGGTTTTGTTTGTTTGTTTTTAACCTGTACCACCATGAGAAGCTGCCGGTTACTGCTACTAGTAGTATATTAGGCAAATAGAAGTAGGAAAAAGAAAAGAGCTGAGAATCAGTGAAATACCTCCATTGTAGAAAAAGAATGCTTTTCATTCTAGTCCCTCTTGGCCACGGTACCCCAATCTGAACATTGAGGGTGGCTTGGGAGGGTAGCTGGTATGTTAAGACTGACTCATTAAGTAAAATTTTTAATTTTCTTAAGGAATAGTAAAAACAAACTAACACAAAATAAACAAGCAACAACAAATCTAGAATGAGTAAATAAAAATACAACAAGGAATGCTAAAGCATAAAATCAACCATGAAGTTGTTAGTTATAAAAATTTATAATGAATGTTAATATTAATAGCTAATATATATTATACTCTCACTATGTGCTAGTCACTGTGTTGAGCTTTTATTGCCTTATTTCATTAAAGTTCTCCCAATAACATTATTCCAAAAATAGGTTTAATTTTTGTACCTATTTTTTAAAGAAGTAAACTGAAGTTTACAATGGCATAAACTTCCCTGAACTCACTAATATATGCTTGAGCCAGGATTCAGATCTAGGCCCTCCAAAGTGTGACTTCAGAACTCCGAAGTCACACTTTGTAACATACAGACATATTTCCACTGTAGAAAACAAAAGAAAATATCACAAAATTATTTTATGTCCTTTAACTGATAGAAAAGAAAACAGAATATTAACTTTTGAAGAGCATGCTACTTAAAAAACATGCAAATATAATCAAACTCAAGTGGGTATTATTTGTGAAGCAAAAGCACACTCTAAGTAGAGAAAAGAAGAAAGTTAAGAAAGTTTTAAAAGCTGTATGTGTTTATATCAGCAGAGTTTGATAGCTGAGGGAATTGACAAAGTCACTGTAGCACAACCAATAGCTTTTATTTTTGAAAATGCATGCAAAGGCAGAATTCGCTCGAGCTTGGGAAACAGTATATGTAATGTTCAGCTCAGAAAACAGGACCAAGGATGACTGTGGTCACTACAAACAGTTGAAATGCAATTTTAGAATGCTGGTTTCTATTGTCTTCATGTAAAAGTCACTCCCTGAGAATTGATAAATGAGTCATATTTTCACCCATTCTAATTTTAGCATTCCTTGGCTCCTGGTGGACAGATTATAAAACCGATGGAATAAACTGACAACGGGTGTATGCTTCCTATAATTCCAGCCCTTTCACTGTGTAGCTATTTCTTGAATGCCTACTTTATGCCCTAGCTTGGATTCTCTAGCATCTCACATGCTACCTAGAGAGATTTTTATTCAATAATTATCTACTAAATAGCAACTCTGGGGCAAATATAAAGTTAGATTCTATGTCATACATTGTTTCTCATCTTCCCAATACGCTTTCAGGCCAAACCTTATTATTCTAATTATTTAGATGAACAAGATAGAACCAGAGATATTAAATAACTAGCATAAGGCTACACAGCTGGTAAGCAATCAAGCTAGGTCAACCTAGGCAGACTGGACTCAAAAGTCCACATTCTTGCTATTCTATTATGAGGAAGAGACAACAAACTAGAGGTATGAGAAGATGTTTTAGAAATTTAGGGGCAAAGAAATATCCTTACTAGATTAGGGATGAAAGGCAAAGAA
Organism: Rousettus aegyptiacus; assembly: GCF_014176215.1. Lineage (NCBI taxonomy): Eukaryota > Metazoa > Chordata > Mammalia > Chiroptera > Pteropodidae > Rousettus > Rousettus aegyptiacus. The sequence continues at coordinate 32,531,871 of NW_023416287.1, read as the reverse complement.
AACAGAATCAAGGAAATTTCCTGGAACACATGTATCAATGGTAAACTGCAGAAATAGTAGAATTTAAATAAGAAATAGGGACAAAGTTTCTGCAGAGGTGAGGTGAGCAAAGGCACACAGAACTAAAAAATCTAAGGCATAAACCTCTCTACAGGAAATTGTTATAAGAAAGAAGATTAAAAACATAAGGTATAAAGGAAGTGTTAAAAAGGAGGTATTGAAATAATTGAAATTAAAATAAACTTGATCGTTAGCAGGAGGGGGGAATATATAAGGAGAAAAAAAGACTAGAAAATAGTTAGAAATTAATTATATATGGGAATAAGGGAAAAGAAATGGTTATAAGTAACTGAGGATTTAAGTCTTGGATAATGGTGTTTTCATTAATGGAAGAAAATTAAAAGAGGAAGATAAAAGGAAAACAAGATGATGGATTTAATCTTAGAAAAAAAATTATTTAAAGCCAGTGGAACAACCAGAAGATGTTCAAAGTAAACTCATTCAAAAAGTCAAAGTTAGAGCAAGGTATGGTCCAGTCTGTTAAACCTGCAATTAAGTAAGACTATAAGGGAAAGAGTGAAGAGAGACAAAGATAGAAATGGAAGAAGAAGAGGAGCTGGTAAAAAAGTAGGAAGACAGGTGAAAAGAGAATGAAGAATACATAGTAAGAAAAGCCAAGGGAAAACCTATTTCAAGAAGGAAGAGATGGTCGAAGCACCGATAGCTGCAGAAAAATTAAGAATAAGGATAAAGACTGTGACTCAGCTCAACTCCTTGGAGGTTACTGGTATGTATTTTGAGAAAACGAGTTCAGTAATGGACAAGTGAGGAGAAAGAAGTCAGGATGAGTTTGGTGTCATTGATGGGGAAATGGTAACAGCTATAAATGTAGTCGCTCCATTCAAAGAGTTTGGTAGGAAAGGCAAAAGATAAGCTTATTCAGGATATTAAAGTCAAGTGAAGTTTTTTGTTTTTGCTTTTGTTTTTAATGGGAGCACCCATTTTCTTTTGATGTAGAAGGAAAAGATTTGGTTTGAAAGAAGACTAAAAAGATCTGAAGGTGGGGGAGAACTGATGGATCAAGAATCTGTAAAAAGAAGCAGAAGACTGAAACTGATGACAAATGCAGAGGAGATACCTGTAAGGAAGTATTGGGGATAATTCTTTTTTTTATATACAAGAAAGGAGAAGAGAATGGATGAAGATATAGAAGATAATTAAGTGAAGGAGAGGAAGAATTCATAATAAGTCCTCATTTATCTCATTTCAGAAAGAAATAAAGTAATTTCGAGAGTAGTCCTGGCAGGAGGTAATGTCAGGAATGGAGGTTAGGAGAGAAGAAAGTGAAAAACCACAGGTATAGGAGTCAAACAAATACGAAACAAACTTTTTCAAGTTCTATGTGAAGTAGGTACCTGAGCCTTAGAGTTATCATATGAAAAAATAGAAACAACATTACCTACCAAGCTGAGACTTATAGGTGTAATGACATAAAACACTTAGCACAATGGTTGGCATCTTCCCCACCTACCACTTCCTCAAGTGGAGCAGGGACTATTGGGACAGGATGCAGTGAAGGATGAAGCACGTGACTGATTAAAGAAGAGCCACAGGACTACTGGTAAGCGGTAAGTGCCCAGGTGAAAAGCAACAGGGAGAACATGTAAAACAGCTATGGCCGGTGTGTCATCTTTACTGAGTGAATCATGAAAACCTTGGGGGAGAACTGGAAATAAGTGAATAGCAATTTTCCCATAAGGTTGAGGACTAAGAGATCAACAAAGGAGAGGGGTTGGGGGGAGAGAGAAAGAGAAAGAGAGAGAGAAGGAGGGAAGTAGGGAGAGAGGAAGGGAGAGAGAAGAAAAGAAAGGAAAGGAAAGAAAAGAAAAAGAAAAGGGAAGGGAAGGGAAGGGAAGGGAAGGGAAGGGAAGGGAAGGGAAGGGAAGAGAAGAGAAGAGAAGAGAAGAGAAGAGAAGAGAAGAGAAGAGAAGAGAAGAGAAGAGAAGAGAAGAGAAGAGAAGAGAAGAGAAGAGAAGAGAAGAGAAGAGAAGAGAAGAGGGGGAAAGTGCACATATAAGACCTTTATTGATATGACCAATCATGGAGTCCAAGATGGATGAGGGAGTTGAATAAGAACTTGATAGATCCAGAAACTAAGGATGACTTGGGTTACCAGAAAGTATGCCAGGAAACAGTGCATCACCAGAAGCCACAAACAGAGAGGCAAAAAAGAGTACAACCAGTAGAAATGAGAGCATGTAAGAGATAACGATTGTGAGGTTATAGACAGAGAGGAGAGTTTAAGTGTTCAAAATCAGAGCAACACAGAAGTGCTAGTTAATGGCAAGGTCCAGAATAGCAGCTGAAATAAGAGTGGAGGAAGACAAGAACTCTTACATCAGGGTGTGGCATCCCCAGAAATGATGGCAGAAATGACAGTAGAGGAGAAGATGCCAGGATTCTTACTCTGAATGACACACTGAGGACACTGGGAGAGAGCCCTGGAGTGTCACAGATGGAAGCAAGAAGCACGGGAAGGGAGAGAGCCGAGTGGGGTGGATATAGGCAGAGATGGGATTGGTGGTGTCACTGCAGGACAAGAAAGTGGCCCTACAAAGTGAGGGCTGCCCCAACTCCTCCTCCACGCTCCACTAGTTGCAGAGAGATGAGGCATAAAGGAATGGCACCCCCCCCAACACACACACACACACACACACACACACACACACACACACACACACACACTGAGAGTTAGGAGATGCTATCTCCAGGGAGAAGCTAGGTTTCAGTTTTATCGTGAGTGAAGTGAAAGGAGCATCAAGTAAAATGCTGAGAAGAAGAGATATGTATTCAGAATCGCACACAGACATACTTACTTCTTAGAAATGTTAAATAACTGGAGGGTTCTCAAGCTGGCATACGTTATTTTTGACTAATTTCCCCATGAGGCACAGAGCAAATTGCTCAACTTATCTGAGCCTCTGGAAAGTGAAGATAATAAACTGACCTAATATATTTGTTTTGAGGATTTAAGAAGTTGGAAAAGAAAGCCTTACAAATAGGGCCTGGCACAGATCAGTGCTTGCTTGATACATCATTGTTAGGAGTAATGTTGTGATGAGGTACCCACAGCCATTTGTATAAATCATCTTTTTCTCTTCTCTATACTGCATTTTCCATCCCAAATGTGTCACTTTGTCCTTTGAAAGTACTCTTTGGATTATTCTTTACATTCCCATTGGTATCACCCAAGCCCAAGACCCCACTGTCCTAAAAGTGGACTCCTGCAGCAGTTACTCAGCTGGTCTACCTATCTCCAGGGCTCTCCTCCTTCCAAGATTCCAGCCTATTCTGTACCCAGCTTCCAGGCAACCACCTCCCTGAGGACTAACACTGGAGTCCTGCTTCCCACTCACAACTCTAACTCCATCTTCTTTGTGACCCTCCATAGTCTTGTTTCTCTCTCAATTTCCACTTGTATTTCATAACTTCCCACTGTGTACTTTCACATAAGACATATCCTAGACCTCCACTTGTACTCTTTTTGTTCCAACTTCCGTGTCTTCCCTTGTGCTATTCCACCATCTTCCTTCCTTTCCATGAATGGGATCTGCCTCTCATTTTTAATCACTCCAGTTCCCACCTCCTTCACTCAGTCCATCCCCGACTATGCTAACTAACAAATTTTAACATCAATTCTTTTCACATGCATATTGCATGTCTTCCAGCCAGCAGTAATATCTTTTTGCATCAGGACTGTCTTACTTTTCATTCTTTTTTTTATCTCCCACAGAATGTATGCCAGTGTTAAATGCATAATTGTCAATTAATAGTTGTAAGCAATTGGCTTTAGGGTTCATTTATTTAGTTCCATAATATTATTCTATATTCTAGAGATCTCTGTGAAAATATAATGTACTAGCTAGAAATGTTGGTCAAAAATACCTCCCCTACCTTTGGAGGCCTTTCAAAATATCGGAATTCCACAATTATGGGTTTATTCCTTGGATCTTAAATACTCTTCTTCTAGTATTTCTAACAAAGTGAAAATGTTCCCCCAGAATGTGAATAGAATGTGTCCCAAAGGGACAATGTCTTATTCCATTACCAGGTGACCCCTTGCATGGAAATCAAGATGGCTGACATGGAGGAAGACAAAGATAGACAGCTGAAAGCAAAGCATCATGGCCTTTTTATACATATACCTAAGGAGAAAGATACACCTGAAGAGAAAGAACACAAGAAAAGGAGACAAGTAAAAAAAATAAATAAATAAGAAGGCACAAAAATATAAGGAGCCAAAGTTTATGGAATTCACTATTTTGAATAAATATGGCACCTCCATCACCAGGTGACATTCTGAGGTCTCCCTGCTCTGTGACTGCATAGCCACTAAGCTTCTTTTATCAGGTCTGTACACTGCCTTTTTTTTCAGAGCCAAACTGCTTTTCGTAGATCATGTCATCATACATCCTAAGTAATTTGAAGCAAGGTTCAAGGAAGGCACTAGTCAACTGTGAGATCATCAGAGCACTTGAAATGGAATGACACCAGGTTATTGGTTTCATTTGCAGTTAAGATGCCAACAAGGTTAAACACCAATTTCTTCCCACTGATTTAAATCAATAGTTTTCTATCTCTCTCTCCTTTTAATTGAATGAAAGTATAGAGAAAATATCTTCTTAACATATTCAATATTTTTTCAGCACAGGTACTTTCTAAGGGGTTCCTATATTCAATTTTGTAAGTTGATGTGGATCCTGCACTTATATTCAGATTTTGGTTATTACTTCTTATTCAAATTCAATGTAGTGGCAGAAGTATTTATTACCTACAAAAAGCATTTAGTCTCTAGTGGAAGAAAAACATAAAATGAAAAGGTTTATTCAAACAGTAAAAGATGGAGAAACTGGTATTTGCTTTCTGACATACAGCCACTTAAATGGCATTTGAGTAGACGCTTGTAAATCAGTTTGCCATTTCTAAACACTTCTTGAATAGTAGTAGCCTGAGATCCCAACATCACAGAAACATCTAATACAATATTAAGAACTTTTTGCAAATTAGTACACATGCAGCTTTTCTCAGAGGATTCTTCTCATTTGCCACTGTACACTCAGGAAGGAGCAGAATGCCTTGCACTTGATGAGGAAATAAATATTTGTAGGACAAATGAACAAAATTCTGCCTCCTGCAATTTTGACCATGGTTACACCAATTTGAATCAATAAATGTCTAATTTATTATTTGGCTACACGATTCATTTATACCTCCATGCACATTCCTAAAAGACCATACCTTGGCTAGTCCCTTTGCAATAAAATAGAAAAGAAAGGGGATTTGGAATAAGAGCCAATGAATTAGCTGCTCTGAACCCCCAGTTTTCTCATCTGTAAAACAGGGATAATAATATTGACCTTGGAGAGATAGTAATGATTAACTGAGATAACATATGCAACATATCTGTCTCCGAGTGGCTCTCCCAGAAGCTGACCTTGAGACAGGGGTGTGAGAGCAAGAAATTTATTTGGAGAACAATCTCAGAAAAACTGTTAGGGACATGGGAAATGAGAAAAGGAAGAAAAGGAAACGGATGAAGTGTGGTTGTCAAGCCAGTTATCACTGTGGGCAATTGGGGAACTTTGGGAAATGATGTAGAACGTGAACTTCAAAGTTGTCTTGTCTGAGGGACAAAGGAAGTAGGGTATGTGTCCACCAAGTCCCATCACTAATGGATTGCAGGTGGCTGGTGTGTGTGTAGGGGCAGGGCGGGGTTGGGTGTTGATTCCTTGGTATTCTGGCCTGCCCTGGTCTTTAGCAGAGCAGGTTCCAGAAGTAAGAGAATGCCTGAGGAGAAAGATGCAGTTTCCAGTGAGTGGATGTCAGGCTGTCTGCATGGACACAATGAAAGCGGAGAGAAGGGGCATGGGCAGGGCAGCAACAGCGTCTGTTACAGTGCCTAACCTTGTTCCTGGCATCCAGTATATGTTCAATAAATAAATAGCTGAAAATTAATATCACATCTGTAAGGACTTGCTGGGCCTCTAAGAAATGCTCTTCAGAAGTGAAAAAAAAATCTTAACTTCAATTTTCATAGGTTCCAGGGAGACCTTAGAGTCTTCGAGAGCTTGTCGAGTCTAGCCATTAAATATATTCATTATTAGGACCAAAACAGCTTTGGATGGCTGCTTACAGAGTATCAAATGTTAGAAAATGAGCTAAAATAAATAAAATCCATTTTTTGTTTATCATATAATCTTTTTTTTTTTTCTTCTTACTATTTCTCCAAGCCTTTACTTTTTACAGTTTTCATAGTAAGCATGTCCAAGAAAAAAATTCCTTTGGGATTCTTATGACCCAGAAGTAACATGGAGGGGAAGGAATGGCAAAGAAATACAAGCATATTGGTATGACGATGGGTCAAATTACATTTTGAGGAGATTAACAATTTTGAACCTCTTGTTAGAATCCAATTCAGTTCATAAACATGTCAGCGTTGACTTGTAGTATCCTAGGTGAATCACACTATCCTGTGTTCTTTTACCACACTTTGCCTATACCAATGGCTGTCTCCAAGTAAAACTGTCAACATAGTATCTGAATGAGTGAATGAATCAATTAATTGACTTGGATAAATGCATATAATCCCGAGGCTAAAATAATTTTAGAGGCTGCCTTCTCAGTGTATCATAATAGTGTCAGACAATAAATAGATGAAAGCATTCATGATGACTGACTGACTGACTGAATAAATGAATGAATAAATGAGAGAATAAACACATAAAGGCAAAGACCTGTGCCAAATGCCCAGACTTTCAGTCTTTCTGACCAATCAAATCTTATATGAAATTTAAAATAGTCCCTTTCTACCACACCTACCCTCTAATAGTCACTCTATTCAAAAATCAGTAAAGAATAAGGTTGGATAGTTCATATAATAGGTGACTTAAGTGTCTATCACATAATTCTATTTTATTTCTTTTAGAGTACATGGGAGTTAATGAAATTATGTCAGTACTTGTTTATTTCTGTCTCTTCTCATTAGAGTGAAAGACTCTATGAGAGATGGAGCCATGTGTTTCTTCTTCATCACTGTTCCCACAGTACCTAGGACAGCATCCTATACACATGTTATATGGTATGGGCTCAGTAAATATCTTTAGATGGAATGAACAGGGTGACCATTGAAGAAAGCTTCATAGGGTACAAAAGAAGAGAAACTACCAAAGATAAAGTGGACACATGGAAGTACATGTGGGTACTGTTGAATGTGGAGTACAGACCTTCCTGTGAGGTTTTTAGATGTTGATGAAATGGCCACCTGTACCTGTTGAGAACCAGCCCAGGGTCCACTCCTTCTCAACCTGCAGGTGTGTCTTGTTTTCTTGTGCCCCCCCCCCCAGACAAGAGAAGAATTTTAGGCATCACCCTGCTTGTTGGTATACTATGGATAGCTCCAAGCATAATTTCTCTTCAAGAAGCCCAGAGAAATGTGCATCCATCTGTTCTTAAACTTATCAAAGACAATTCTGCTTCTTTTGGGAAATTAATCTCAGAATTGCCAAGCACTTTCCTGACAGCTTGGCCAGAACCTCAGTGAAGCTGGGGCACCTAAAATCTCTTAACACAGACAGAAATAGAGCCAAAGTACCACCCTGCCTGGCTACACTTCAGGGGTATGTCTAATATGTTTCATTTTCATGTTAAGAGTCAAAAGGATTTTCAAGATATGACATATCATGGCAGTAAAAATAATTTTTAAAAACACATAATAGCATTTACACTTTAAATATCTAATAAAAGAAGGTTCTATTCTTCTTATTTAGACTTCATTCCAAAGTGTTTCAAAAACGCAGATATATAAATATAGCAAATCTCATTCACCTCGGTTATCTTTATGATTCTCGCTATGTAGAGCACAATAAAAAAAAAAAAGTGATGTATGTCCAGAAAAATGAAGAGAGTATGAAGAAATGAATATACACTAACTAGCTTTTAGGGAGGATATGCTGAGAGTAGAAAGGAAATCAAAGGATCAAGTCAGGTCTCTCTCCAAGGAGACATGAGTGGGCCATCGGGGTATCAGTCCTAACCAGTGCTCATAGAGCATTTAGCATGAGCCATTCACAATTCTAGGCATTCAAGATACAATGACTAAGATATGTAGCTTTCCCCCAAGCAGCTCAAGTTAAAATATATACTTTTCAAGAGCAATAATAGAAACAAAGCCGGCCCGGAGGCAGAACAATCACTTTTCAGGGATGACAAAGGTGGTGATTTGATGCATTTTTTAAAGATACTTAGTGGCTGAAGAGGTATACAATGGGTTGGGGAGGGGCATTTTTCAGAAAAACAGGGAAATTATGATGAGTTATGGATTGGGAGAAAATCTCTCTAAAATATAAAAAATGATGTGGTTATTTTTATTTTTCTCAAAATGCTCAGAGTGTACTAAAACTAAGGAAGAAGAGTTTTAGAAGGAACTTGGAGATCGGGAATGGTTAACATATAAATTAAACATCATCGAAATTTATTTTTTTCTCTAAAGATATTTTAAAAACCAGTAAAGAAATAAAGACGATTGGATAGTTTATATGATAAGTGACTTAAATAATTAAGAAAATTTGTTTCTTTAAATAAGAATATTGCGCCAGTGAAGCAAAGTCATATACCACATAGTTTTCACCATATGCCCAACCTCTCACATTTCTGAGTAAATGGTCTCAGCAAGAGAAGAACAGCCAGTCAGAATATATCAAGCATGAACAGATGATGTGGGATGGCCTGCACCACCAGTGAGTATTAGTTGATGGGTAGTAAAGGTCCCTCATCAAATGTCTAAAGTAGATTAGGGATTAGGACATTTCGACATTCAATTTATATTGAGATAAAAACAGAGGATTTCCTCAATTGGAGGGTGCAAGAACAAGGTGCTTAACAACAGGATAAGTTTGGAATAAAATATCTAGTACACTTCACTGTTTTTACATGTATTTTTTTTAAGTTATTTATTTTGCAAAGCAGTTTTAAATGATTTTTTTTTAAGTTAAATTCTTAGCTTAAGCCTTTGTTATATCTATAAATTAGTGACTCTCTCTACTATTCTTTTCTGGAGTAAGCAGAAACAAATGGTCCACCCAGTCTGTCAGGTATGGCAAATATTTGGCTTTTCCACACCTAGTCTCTCCTCCTTCTCTGGCAGAGACTGCTAACTGAGAGCAGTACTCTTTTGCTCAGAAACCATACTTGGACCTAGAGTCCTTGTCACCACAGCCCCTTCAGGCAGCCATATATTTCTATTGGCATTGACACGTGAGATGAAGCGTATTGTCCATCCCTGGCTGTGCCAAAGCTTCCTGAACCATTACCCATTAATTTCTTGGCGACTTTATGGTTATTTTAAGAGTTTTGTGAATACACACACACACACACACACACACACACACACATATCAGGACTTTAGCATGAATAGCATGTTTCATACATGTATATGTTACTATTTTACAAATGTACCCAATAATTGCAATTAATAAAATACTTTGTAAAACTTTACAGAATTCATATGTACCCTTTTATTATTACTATAGTGTAGAGACCTGTGAACTTTATTTTGATGTTACAAAATAATCTTTTTATTGGATAAGTTTGGGAACAACTGGTTCTTGGTTGTACTCATCACGGACCATCGATGTTCACCATATGAAAGGTGCCCAAAGTGGCAATGATAGCACCCCCATGGCAGACACCAGTCTCTTTTGTAAAAACACAACTCTATTCAGTCATTAAATATTGTTATCCCTTTTACCAAATGTGAGGATGAACAAAAGTCAAGTGACTTTCAAACCAACAAATAAACTAAATCATCAATGAAACCAAAATAGGTTTTGTATTTTAAATCGCACAGCTATAATACCAATTCACGTTTTTATCCAAATGTCATAGTAATATTACTTTCTTTCCCTATCTTACAAAAATTTTTTTTTGGAGAATTATAGAAGCAAGAGGTCACGACGTGCTTTGGAAAGTAAATACGTTATACAAACATAAGGAGTTCTCATCACTTCTGATTATAGATTATTTGCAATTGCCATACAGTAAAAACTTCATTTTGAAATATGTTTATTTAGGCATAATTAATTTTTGGTGGTCTGTATTTTTCAAAATAGAACAAACACAATAAGAAATTGCATTACTATTGGATATCCCAAAGGCATCCATAAAATATCTGTGAAGGTGTACACAGCCCATACGAAAGTTATACCTTTACATTTCACAAGCATTCTCTCCAATAATTTTCCAACAGTAAATTTTCACTTTACCTAGATGGTTTCTAAGGGGAAACTTTTTGGAATACTCCCAAAATTGGCAAGAAAGGAACTCCATCTGGAAACTAGATTTCATGTAGCTCTTACAAACATATCATTTTCACCTAGCAGGATTTGGATGGTGTCTGTGATTTTAATTTGTTCATAGAGTAAAAGAAAAAAATATGCTATTTCTGGTACTAAAAAAAAAAAAAGAAAAAAATCTTACTACCTTAATTTTTACCCAGTATGTTTACCCAAAGGTCTACATATCAATTATTTTATTTTTCATAGAAAAGGCTTTATTTGTACTTTTAATGCATAATAAACAAAATATGTAGCAATTCAGGAAAAATCCTTAGGTCATTAAGTCACAAAGTTTCAGTATGGTTTGCAATGCTGCAATCATAACCACAACGGTTCATTTTATGCAATAGGCATTTACTGTAAGGCCAACTGGTTAGAAGCACTGGACTATATACAATTGGAGAGGTTCATAAAACAATAATAAGAAGCAATATTTCATTTAAGTTTCAATGATCATATAATTTATGTAAGGCAAGTACTGTTATCCTTGTATCAAAATAAAGCAACGAGCAAAAGGAAGGTAAAATAACTTTCCAACGACAATCTGCAAGCATATACAGTACTGTAAGGACTCGGCCTAAGGACTCTACGTTCTGGTTCAATGCTCTTAATGTTACACATCTGATTCTTGTCTTCCTGGAGAGGACAGTCTAATAGAGAAGAAAAATGTAACATATGATGCTATTATTAAGTAGAAATAATAAATCCGTTAAGAAAAATACTAATGAAATTTATTGACACAAAGAGCATTTATTTCTGGCAGAGGTGGAGACAATTTCAATCAAACAGCTTGATAATGATCCCTATTATATCTGTTATTATATCACATAAGTCAATAGAGTAGCAAGAAAATCCTTGGAACCCTTTTAACATGTATCTTATACAAAACACAATATGGAAAAAATAAAGGATAGTTTTTTGTAATGAAGGAGTATGAGGCTTTCTTGTTCATCTCCTCTGCATCTACCCTCAATTCACCATCACACTTAGATGGTTTGCTCTAGGAAATGCAGAGCTCGTTTTGAAAATCATTGATTTAGTAGAAAAACATTACCAAGCATAGAAATGGGAACCTCCTCTTTTGAGTATTGTGTTTTTCACGGTCAAGAAAGGGAAACAGAAACCTCCATGTTATTTTCACAGAGAATGTAATAGAGGGACTGGTTAAACACGTTGTGGAGGACTGAAAGGAACACGTACAGTCAAAGCAGGAAGCAGTTACCACTCAAGGGCCTAGTGGACAAAGGAAACGATGTTTTGATCACTGGAACTTAGAAGCATGGAGGAGCATACCCTGCAGAGCAGAAACCCAGACCTTGAGGAACAGGCACTTCTCAGTTGGTATCAGAGGCTCAGGAGCTTGGAGAAGGTCTCCAAGGTGCTGGGATCCAGACTGCTGAGAAAGGAATTGAAGACTGGCAGAATGTGCCACCGCAAAATATGCCACTTTGCCTTAAAGATTATGTTGAGCTAAAGGAACTTAAAAAAACAGCAGATGCAAAAAGCATATTCTAATCTCTCCTCTTCTTCTTGAAAACAGGAAGTAAAAACTCCCTTGTGAAAGATGCCCTCCCTGTACCAGGAGAAAAGAAACATTCTTTGACAGGGAGTCAAAGCCAAGAGAATTTCTTAAAAACAGACCTTGTTAAAATGATTTTTATCTTCCTTTAGCCTCCTAATATATTTTACACTTCTACAATTGCCTCTCTTAATTCAACCTAGTATACAAGTAATGGAGGTTTTGCAGCCTCTCTGAGTCTTTATTTCCTTAGGAGGGCTCCATATCAACGTAAAACATATATATTTATATGTTTTTCTCCTGTTAATCTATTTTATGTCAGTTTAATTCTCAGACCCAGCTGAAAAGTTCTAAGAGGGTAAAGGTAAAATTGTGCCTCCCTTACAAGGTGTTGACTGCTGGTGCTTCTAGTTCTGAGGAGAGGCCACGAGACTGGTTCCAGGGTGTCAGGGGGTGGGAGAGTAGACTGGAAGCCAGAAACAGCTGCCACTGTCAGGGTGAAGGGCAATATGGGTGATGTAAGTAGGAATAGGAAGCAAACAGGAAGGAGCACAAATACTGAAAAGAGATGTGCCACTCCTGCTTCTGCCTTCCTCGCACATGCCTGCTAAAGTGTTTTGCCCTCCTAACTGAGACCAAAGAAGGCATTCACTCAAAGCAGCCAGTCCATTGGAAATACAAAATTGAACACAGGCTATCTAGTCATGTGTAGTTCTATATTCCCTAGTACCAACCCAGCTGGACAATTTTGCAAACTGTATTTCTGATTTGGGACAAAAGATTATTCTCTATGAAGGCATTCACAATATAGCACTCTTGTAGCTTAGAAGTGTGAATTTCATTTCCAAAATTGCGCATTTCCTACGATCAAGTCTGTGCATACACAATGATGACAACTATGCCACACTGCCCCCTGCCTGACAGCAAATGTCAGTGCTATCATAAGATACCATCTTTTCAAAGGCATGGAAATGTCAGAAGTGTGAAAATGTGAAAAAATGGGCACCTTATGTTCAATGAGGTGACGTATATCTTTATAAAACCATAACTCTCCTTAATGGCAAGATCCACGACTTTTTCTTTCTCATGTTTTTTTTAACCCTTTTTGATCTCAGTAGCATAGTATGTCAATTCACAACCAGTTTTTTTTAATTGAATTAACTTTAGTATGGCATTTTTTGAGAAAAGGAGAATAAGATACAAAGGGAATCATCCAAGAAGAAGTAATGTAAGCTACCCTCTAATATTTGCATGGTTTTCAACATCATTATCTCCTTCTGATACTGAGGTAAATGCAGTAGATTTTGTCGGCCTTATTTTAAAGCTGAGGAAACTGGGGCTCAGGGACATTAAAATGATGTTCCGAAGAACTCATTACTAGCAAATTGGAGAGTCAGTCCTGGAAAGTGGTGAATGTGTGCTGAGGCCACAGTTGTAGTAGAACCAAACACTCCAGCATGGCCAAACCAGGAGCTAGAAAATTAATCCAAGTCAGGGAAAAGCTTTTACTCCTGCTTCCTCTCCCCACCCTTCTCATCTTTTAAACAAATGTGAAGACCTGAGGCCTAAAGTGGTTAAGACTGATAATAGATGTATTGCTTTCTTTTGCTTCTTGCATTTACAGAAATAAAGAATAAGTACATATTCAAAAAGGAAAATGTTTGTTTTCTGTTTATGGGCTTGAATGAGAGCTCCCTGCTCAATATACAGGATAGCTTTGAGAAAGACAAAATGCATTCATAGAAAGGGAATGATCTTAAAATTCTTCTTCACAGAATCTCTTTGCTTTTCATCAAGGTGGCAAGCCAAATAATTATTAAATCAATAAAGGAAGAAAACAGTTATTAATCTTTTATTTTACTCCCCTATAAAATCAATGAGTATAATTTTGTATTTATTTTTCAAAACATTCTCTATGATTTTGTGTTTCCTTGCTTTTTAACTCAAAAATATATCCTGGAGATCTTTCTATATGGATATGTATAGATATGACTCATTCTTTTATTCCTTTTGTAAAACCTACATTATGTATGCTCTATAATTTACAATCATTTTGCTACCCATAGAAATTCAGATCACTTCTAGATTTTTACCACTATTAACTAAGTTAGAAATAGAAATACTTATATACATATTATTATATATTTATATTTGCATTTACATAAGAAAGATTCCCCAAAGTGGGGTTACTGATTTAAAAGGATATGTAAATATTAAATCTTAAAAGTTATTATTAAGTTATTTTCCAAAAACAGGTAATCAAAATTCACATTTCCACCTGTATTATATGAAGTGCTAGCTTCCCCATACATTTGCCAGCACTGATTGTTGTTATTTATTTATTTATTTTTTGCCAGTCAAATGCCTGGAAAATTAAATTACATTTTAGTTTGATTTTTGTTTTCCTGATAAGTAGAGATCCTTTCATATGTTTACTGGTTATTTGTATTTCCTCTTTTATGACTTTTCTATTTATGTCCTTTGTCCATTTTCTACAGAGTACTTTATGTTTTCCTAAGAGTTCTTTACATGTAAGAATTTTATCCCTCTGAGTACCAAGATTGCTTCTTCTATCCTACTTGCCATATTTTAGTCAAATATAATATTCATCTAAAATCTTCCCACCCACACAATTGACTGAAAAAAGAAAAACTGTTGCACTGCTATATCTTATTTAAATAAATAAGGAGTAATGATGAGAAACTAAAAAACAAATATCTACCATTAAAATCATCTTTGTAACCTAAGAGTCTCACTGTTGATGGGCTTCCAGGAGAGGCAAACTATCTTGTAAAGATCAAAAAGTGAGTAGGGCACTCGAACTGTGAAGACTCTCTTACTTCAGGTTCCACTTCCTAATCCCCTTGCCCAACTTCTTACATAGTTTTTAGAAATTTGGCAGGCAGCTGTTATCCTTCAGTCAGTTTAGAGAATCAAGAGTGAATGTCTTGGATAATTATTAGATAATGATCAAGATGGAGAGCATTTAGCTTCATTGGAAAAATCAAGGAAACTTCTATAAAAAGATACTGGGGGAGCAGGCTGCCGTTAGTATGGCAGGTGTTATTCTTAAGATGCTTTAGATGTTGAATATGCAGCACAGAGCCTCTAGCTCCCTTCTTCTGCTCTAAATTTCTTCACCTTGGATAATTACATCCTTCCTCCAAACGAGCATCCATAATATCTCAACACTCTAAAAGGGTGAGTGGGGGGAGGGATGCAGTAGATATGGGAGACTTGGGCAGATAGCAGTGATAACGTGAAGATAGGAATGAAAAATTGCAGATAAAAGGTTTTATTTTTCTCTGTACAAATTTTCACCACTGGGGGAAAAAAAAAGTTTCCCAGCTCTAAATATTAGCAATGTTTTTGAGATATTGTACCCTCAAGAAATGTTTCTCCCTCGATTTTATCAGATTTACAGATTGCCTTCTGATACTATTTTATCCTTCATTCTTCCAATCAAGGAGGCCCTGGCAACTCCAGGAACTTTCTGGAATATCTATATTTGGCTCTTAACTGGAATTTTCACTTTCCCTTCAAGATGGGACCTCTGCCAAAGAACTTAGGACTCTGATTCTCACAGTCTGCACTGCTGAGGGGCTGAAAGTGAAAGGCTAGTTTAGGTGAAGGGCTACTTCTCTGCATTGGCTCAAAGCTACACTCCTTCATCCTGGCCCAGTTCTGCCAAGCAAAGAAGAGTCTCTTGTATACAATAAGGTGAGGACTCGGAAAATATCTATGGAACTCTGAAAAACTAAATGAATATTATCAGAGTCTATCCTGTGCAGAATTGAGTAGACACCAATTGAATACATGGCATAATCTTTTTTTTAACAGCTGGTCGCTTTAATCTCTCCAGAAGAATCTTAAAATGTTTATAAGCTTAGTGCTGTTTTCTGATTTGATGCTAAATAAGTATGTAAGAATATTGGTGTTTAACAGGTACGTTAACTCAGGAGATATCGTAATTCTAACCTTATGTTTTTATCACTATGATGACCTGGGTTTATATTCAGCAGCTTCATGAAAGTAAAATTACTTTCCCTAGGGAATGCCGACATCTTTCTGAGTTTGACCAATTAAATGAAGCTATGGTCTAATTATTACTAAGAACTAAGAAAACCAAGGGACAGCATATTTTCTTTTTATGAGTTAGTTCTTATATAATTTATCTGAATGGTGTGTTCATCTTTGGTCTGCAAGAGAATAGTTTCTGAAAATATATGTATTTGTTATCTAGAATGTCTTTATAAATGCACAAAACAGTTTGAAACCAAGTCCTATGTATCAGGATTCAGCATTTATAGCCAAATATTTTTTTACTAGTGAAAATAATTGGAAAGATGTAACTCAAGATTGAGAGTTTAGAAAATAGGACTAAATAATATCTAACATTTATTATTGAATGGTTCCCTTTGAATCAGATGTGTCATTAAGCACTTAGGCACTATTACTATATAGACTACTAAAATTATTAGACTTTCTTTTTTCATTTCATGTGCAGAACTGTTGGGTGGCATTCTACTATCTCCATTTTACAAAGGAAGGTAAACCACAGCTCACAGAGATGAAATAATTAGAGCAAGAGATAGATATGAATCCTGGTCCAAGCAACTTTGAAGGCCTAAATCCTTTGAAAGACACCTAGGGAACTATAACTTATTAAAGTTACAACTACAGTATGTCTTTAAGTGAGCAAAAACTCAGAGCATTAGCAGTTAAGACAAGGAAAGAACTAAAGGAGAGATTTTCACAACCAAAGACAGTGGAGCTTGGTAACAAATTCTTCCACCAAAATTAAGAGAGTCAGGTTTATTTTGGCTTGTGGTTACCGTGGTTATTACTGGAGTAATGCTCAGATCAAATTGCATTTTGAAGAGGTGAATGGGACTGCTTATTTTCCAAATAAGCAAATCTAGTTGCTTCATATTTCCACCTGAAATATTTCAGTTATTCTGTATCCAGGGGACCCAATTACACGAAACAAATTTTCAACACAGCAACATTATGCCTGCTTGTACGTAGCTATTAGAAAGAATAAGGAGATGATGGTCAATTTGGTATAGTCTAGTTGGACAAGAGGTTCTATGGATTTGTCATATCTGTCATTACGGTTTTAGCTTCTCAAAATAGAAACATCTCAGATGAAGAAGTATAGTCAAAGCCAGAAGTCACCGACAAATTCTAAATTCTCTAATTACATCAAAAGTAACAGAAAAATTTATTTGAACACTAGAACTTAAAACTATATATAGTAAGTACACGACAACCATAATCATTTTAATTAATCCTTACATCCAGCCCAAAGACTGTCCAAAAGTTGACTTATTTAATGCAAAATTAATTCCATTCCCCTTCCACACCTTTCACCTTTGCAGGTGGTAGCCTGTCTGCCCGAGATCAGACAAAATAAAGTGATGTGTGGTCAGTTTCCCCCATAAAAACTGAGAACTGAAAATAAAACTGTAAAGCCTATGATGGGGCAAGCAAACTTCACTTCCACAAACTCAGTGGATCTCAGCCTGGGTGCATGTTGGAATCCCCCAGAGACAGAGCACGTGCTGATGCCCAGGTCACACCCAGAACAATTAATTATGTCAGGATTTGTAAAGATAGGATGCAGGCATTGATATTTCTTTAGCTTCCAGGGTGAATCCAAAAAGCAGCCAGGTTTGAAAACTGCTGCTCTAGGGTAAATGAGAGAAGGAAAGACCAATATCGGCTGTTGCCCTGTGGCTGCTTCTAGGCTCCAGCAGAGTTAGCTGAACTTGTCAGTAAAAATCAGTAGCCTGAAGACTCAATACAGGTCAACTTGAGTTTACTTACTAGATACAAAGACCTGCTCTCAAGGAGTTTGTACTCAGTTGCAGGATATGATTTATAACCACAAATAACTGATTGTGGCCAAAAGTGTTCAGAGCAGTCCCATTTGTATCCCCAAACAGCAATCATAGTGGGGATACAAAAGAAACACTCATTCCTGGGGTGATGGTCAACAGAAGAGAGATCCAAATGACTTCTGTGAAAGAGATGGCATCTAGGACAAGATGCTCTCAGAGGAGGGACCTGTTTAAGCAAAGGCCCATAAGCACAAAGTCTTAGGATGAGTTGGAGCATGGGTGATACCAAGAGAGTTGGATCAAGTAATTCAAAAAAGATTCTTTTCTGTTTCAGATGCCTAAACAGTTCTGCAATCCCTGGTATTTGCCTCTAGGATTCTAATTGTTCCACCAATTACTGTCACACACCACATTATCGCTTAACACACATAAGTTCCCCAAAAGAGAATGGTTAAAAGCACATTTTTTTTGTAGAGACATCTTGATGCAAGGAACTTGATGAGGTCAACAGAGCTATCCCTCAGGCTTGTCTAGGTCTTTATTAAGCTCATAAAAGAGAGATTTCACAAAGCAGAAAGCTCATTTTTATTTTACAGATTTATGAAGGAAGCCAGTCTGACTGGTGTAAATGTCAATCAATTCTCATTTTAAAAAATAAGTTGAAATGAGAGGACAGTTAGCATCTAAGAGGTTGTAACCCACATAGGAAAAATGAGATCAGAGGTTACAAGAGAGTGAAAAACTGAAAAGGAAAGTGAGTCTGCAGTAAAAGCTTGAGTAATTAATTCTTCTTCAAAATATGCATCAAATTTCACAACTATAATTTCATAGGCTGCCCTTTTGAAAAGATTTCAATAGGCATGACCTGACAGTTATTTGCTCAAAGCCATATGATATTTCACAAGCAGAATTCTTAAATAGAAAGCCATCAGGAATTTGGGTAAGGATGGCTTTGTACATTTTATAGTAAGCACATACCCTTACCAGAGGGTATGCACATAAATCATACATGCGAAGGGCCCTGACAGCTTCATTTATCACTTGTTGAATGTTCTAGGTTGTTCAGATGCTAGAGATACTTTTATTTCTGCCTCTGATTACCTATATCCAATAAAAGTGACAACTCATTAATCAGTCTCCAAAATCACTGGACAAGCTGCCACCAACTGGATTTTCCATTAAATCAAATGACAAAGAAGAGGAACCATTATGTATATTCATTATGTATATCACGGCTGACATCGTTGGTTAGAAAGAGCGCTGAGTATTCTGTTTTTCTATTAAATGGGCCCATTGGGGATCGATGAAATATTTCTCTGTAGATAGGAAGCTCAGGGTCTTATAAAATGCACAAGAAGTTCTCTAAACATCATAAGGGTATAATTCTTGCTGTTGGCTAAGTGAGTGTAATCTAAAGTAGAGATGCCTGTTACCAATCACGATACTGACACTAGAGGTTCCTGCATGACCCTGAATCAGCTGCTTAGCTGCTTTGAGTTTCCTCATCAATGAGAGTAATGGTGCTTCCCCCACAGATTGTTTTGGACATTAAATGGGTTAATATACATCAAGCAAGTGACCCAGCACAAGGCAGAAGGCACAAGGGAAGTGCCCAGTAAGTATCCATCACCACTGTTAGTAATCAATTCTTCTCCATGACTTGGTCGCCTCCATAGTTCAAAGCACTTCTTTATAGTCCTGGGACTTGTCTTGGAATGTTAGACTGTTTCACGAAATCAAAAAGGGAATCTTAAGAATATCTATGATACATATAATATGCATATGCATATGTAATTATATTTATGCATATATATGTTTGTGTATATATATAAATACATACATACACAATCATATCTGATGGATACATAAGACTTGAGAGAGAGAAGACCTTCCTATCAAACCATCAATTTTCCTATTTAGAAACTTCTAGAAATATCTAGAAAAATATTGTAGCCCTGCAACAGCTGTGCATGTGTCTGTGTGTTGGAGGAAGAGGAGATAGAATTTGTTAAGGAGAGAAAAGAGAGAGGGGCAGTGTTAGGGCAGCATGTAAGGAGGAAAGAGAAAGTGAGTCAGATGATTTGAAAAGAAAACTGCTGCAAAAGAGACTTACAACCTGTAGCTAAGAATGCTTTAAAAATTACTAGCCTAATAATGTTCTGTTCTTATTAAGCATACGGTTGTAAAAACATATGATAATTAAAATACAGAAAAATGATTCAAGGACTTTAGCCATAACTGTGTGTCAATTGAAAACCTTGTCTAAAGTTCACAGCTTCTATTGGCAATTGGACATACCTTCCCAACTGTTTGGCTTTCTCCAGAAACCCAATATCCATGCTCAAAGCAGAGTAATGATCTGGTACATAAAGCTGGAATTGTGCAGGAGACATGGGTCAATGTTAGAATAGTCAATGGCTTCAGGTCTAATAACCATATTCCAGCACAACTGTCACAGTTCCATATGGATTTCCCACTCTTGGATCTTCAAGCCCAACAGCAAATGAGATACTTAGAGAGGCTATCATATAACCAGAAAAGGAGAATTTAAAATTTTCAGACAAAATGCTTGCTAAACAGACTGAGGATTTTGATGAATATGTGTTAGGACCACAATTATAGATATTGCATTCTAAGCCATGGACTTTTTACAACAGAAAGTTGGTTTCTGTGAACACTGCTCTATAATACAATGAAGTAAAAACTGCTTTAGGTGCACCTCTGAAGAATCAGGCTAAGTTTTCATCCTACATCTTACCTTTCCCAAGTGGGTTACCTAACCTCTCAGAGTTTCAGATCCTCGTCTGTACAATAGGGATAATTGTACTGATCTATCAATATTGCTGTAAGAATTAGAAATAGTACATAATGTGTCAGGCACAATTATAGGTATCCAAGAGATTGTAACCAATATTATGAATGTAAAGGTACATTTCAATTAACTCAGTATATAACCATTTTAACTTAAATTATAATATCCAACATGATATACACATTTTTAGGAACAAATTAAAGTAACTAAATGTTAGGAATGGCTAAATTAATTGCATTTTCTGATAAAATTTATTCTGAACAAAGATAAGAGGGGTGGAGGAGGGAGGAAGGAGAGTTTAAAATAATGGTCCATGACTCGAGAACAGCAACTTCAGGTTGCCGGAATAGGTTTAGAAAATTATTATATTTCTTGATCAGAGAGAGAGAGAGTAAGGGCAAAATAGTAATTCACATACATCCTTTCAGATATATTTTTTCTCTTGCAAAAATAAACTAATCATCAGAAGAATTTCAAATTATATGTCTCTGAGGAAAGACTGAGCATAAAAAGGTCCTGAATACTCTGTTCATGGTCTGGTTAATGTGTGACTTTGGGCATGTCACTGAAACCCTCAGTTTAGTGTTGGGAAATTCTTTGCTATAATGTGGACCTCAGAAAATCTTCAATTTTATTAATTTTATTTAATAAATCAAATTTATAGTCTCAAATATATTGGGAGAAAATTAGTTTTCTGAGTTGATACGAGAAAAGTTTTAAACTTAAAACTTAAAGCTTTAAGTTATGAAAACCAATATTTTAATTATATTTTATTTATACTCAGTTATCTGAAAAAGGTAAAAGGAAAAATTTAGAGAAAATGGTGCTATACAATTCTATAGTCTGAATACTGATTGCTTTTCCTAGGAATTAAAACATACCACAAACTACGCACCAGACCCTGGCCCCTATTTTTGTGGAAGCCATATGGCATAGCCATGAATGTACTGCCCACGGTTATAAGAAACAAAGGTAAACTTGATTACAAAAGAGGCAACCTTGTTATTTCTGCTTGATTTGATTTGGCTGAATACCACATTGAACATTACAGAGATATGAGAGAATAGGGACTCTTTAACTTAAGATGGATACCTACCATCACAAGCATTCCATCACACAGCTTGGCTGTCTCTTGTAAATAAACATTCTATAATATGTTTTCTCTTTTGCTATACTGGTAGGGCAGGGAAGCAATTTTTTTGTTTGTTTGTTTGTTTTTGTCATCTTTCACTTTTATGCCACTTATTATCAGCAACTACCTCTTAGGATCTTCCTGCCATTTTTTAATTTGCTATCGGCTGGGAAACATTTGTTCGAATTATATTTAAATAAGAGAGAGTGGGCCCTGAGTGAGGGCCTGAGAAGATTTCGTATGGGTAAAGCTTATGAACTTTTTATAGGGCCTGGCATATATGTAAATAACATTTTTAAAGGTATTTTCTATTTCTTGGTTATATGTCGAGCATAAAAAATTTGCCAATAATCAATTTCCAATAAGAGAGTAGAAACGGCTAGATATCTCATTACCTAGCTGATGAATGACAGACAACAGATAAACAGTAAGCACAGACACTTTCTTTTGGAGCCTGCAATAGACCTTCACCAACTTCCAAAAAGGTCAGACACAATCCTGTTGGGCCAAGGTGTCTTCACCTATCTTACACGCCACTCACTTTCCAGTGTCTCTTCCTCAGCAGGAAGAAGGCCTTCTCCTTTCTCTGCAGCACTGACTGATTGGGTACCTGGAAGTCCCTAAGGAAGCTCTGATAGGATCAGCCAAGCTCCAAGATGCAGAGCGAACAGTTTGTTTATGGGTGGTGGTTGTGACAGGCAAACCGCAGTGTCCCCTGTTCAGTCTAATGGGGTGAGTTGAACGATTCGGCTGTCAGACCAGCATGAGGCCTCATTTTTCTTCCCTGCCACGCAGGGTGCCCCTTGCTTCAGCCAACATTTGATTGTGATTAATTTGTCAGGGATGGCTGTACAATGGAAATGGAGAAATGGATTGCCAATTACAGCTAGTCCTTTCTCAGACTGCTTGGCAAACGAGGGGCCTTTCCACAGGGCTGACAGCCCCAGAGCACGCTGGATTTAGCCTGGAAGGAAAGGAACCCATTTTCAAGTGTGTTTTAAAAGATGAGGAAGGGCTCAAAGGTGACTCATTTTTTTATTTACCACCCTTCAAGAGACTTGCTGATGTGTGTCCTGGCCTTCTTGGCAAGCACCACAGGAGGGAAAGCCACTCTGAGGTTTGCTTTTTATTTTGTGGATTTAACATGCTTTGTACTTCTGATTGAAATCTTAACAACACAAATGAAAGGTCTGAAAGAGTTCATTCCATACTTCATACTGAAAAAGCCCAAAGGAAAGCATATCTCTGACTCCCTCTGAGGTATTTAAAACATGCTATGGTGGGCAAATGAAAAAGGTAGGTATGTCATCTTTTTTACTTTTATTTCCAAAAGAATTTTACAAGATAGCTATCATAAAATTACTTGTGTTACTTATCCAGTCACAGAAGAGGTGACCTTTTGTAATTTTAACAATGTCCCAAAGGAATAAATTAATAAATGAGGAAATGTCTTTAACTATCCAGTCTTGTATGTCTCAAAATCAGGTTTGCTTTCAGATGGTAATATGGACTCATAACATTTTGCACTTGTAGAAAATCATTGAAAAACTGACATCAATATTTATAATTCTGAAAAATTTCATTGTACCTCAGAAATATCTGAACTACAACTGCTGAAGGGTTGCATTACTAATTTATTCTCACATACATATTTTGCTCATTTGTAGGGGCAGAATAGGTGAAATAGGTCATACTTCGGTGGAAAAAAACTCATTATTATTATCTTGTAAAGAACAGATGAAAAAATAAACATAATTATTCAATAGCAATATTAAAAAAATACTAACATACTAAAATTTTTAAAGGCTCTATTAAAACTGAGATATAGAACACACACATCACATTCATACACAAAAATACATACATAATAGGTAATGTTTTCTAAAATATATCTATATCTCTATGTATGTCTATCTCTACATCTACATATATAGATATATATAGATATATGTAGAGAATACATAACACTCATTATATATACCTATAAATATTAAGTAATAAAAAATAAAGTTAAAAGATTATTTGAAAAAGAAATAAACAATAATTAGTAAGATGCTTGTTTAAAGCTATATATACCCCCAACTTTTTAAAGTTATTCAAGTTTTTATTCAAACCAATATGCACACATAGGTATGAGCCTGTATTTATACTTTTTATAGTAGAATATATACTATCCCTCATTCAGTAGCTTAGGCTTATAAAAGTATTATTATATGTATATACACATACACACACATTTACATACAGATATATACTACATATGTATACATACGTATAAAGTATATGATATAGAGTATGTATGGATATGATATATAGTATATACATATGTGTATATGTATGTGTATGTATGTGTGAGATAACATTTCATTGTAGTTTCAATTTGCATTCCCCTGCAAATTGATTAGTAATGCTGAGTACTTTCCATGTACCTGTTGGCCATTTGAAATATTCTTTGGAAAAATGTCTATTAAGGTCTATAGTCTATTTGTAATTGAATTATTTTTTTTCTATTGAGCTATATGAGTTCCATATTCTATCTTGAATATGAATTCCTTACCATATGTGTGGTTTGCATATATTTTTTCTTATTCCATAAGTTTCCTTTTCATTTTGTTGACTGTTTCTTTTGTCATGCAGAATATTTTTAGTTTGATGTAGTCTCACTTATTAACTTTTGAGTTTTTGTTGCTCATGTTTTGGGTATCATATTCATAAAGTCATTGTCAAGATCAATCTCATGGAGATTTTTCCCTGTTTTCTTCTAGAGAGTTTGATGGTTTCAGGTCTTACATTTAAGTTTTTAATCCATTTAGAGTTCCATTTTCTTTTGCATGTGAATAACAAGTTTTCCCATAGCATTTGTTGAAGAGACTACCTTTTTTCCACTGAGTGTTCTTGGCTCCACTGCTAAACACATATAGGTTTGTTAGACAGTATGCATATGGGTTTATTTCTGGGCTCTCAATTATGTTCCATTGGTCTGTATGTCTGTTTTGATAACAGTACCATACTGTTTTGATTATGGTAGCTTTGTAATATAGTTTGAAATAAAAAAGTGTGAAATCTCCAGCTTTCTTTTCTTTCAGGATTGCTTTGGCAATTCAAGGTGTTTTATGGTTCCATACAAATTGTATTATTTTTTTCTATTTCTGTAAAAAATGCCATTGGCATTTTATAGGGATAGCATTGAATCTACAGAGTACTTTGCGTATGGTGGACATTTCAACAATATTAATTCTTCTAATCCATAAACATGGAATATCTTTCCATTTATATGTGTCTTCTTCAATTTCTTTGAAGATTATCTTACAGTTTTCAGCATATAAATCTTTCATCTCCTTGGTTAACTTTATTCCTAAGTATTTTATTGGTTTTGATGCTTTTGTAAAAGGGATTATATTCTTTTCTTCTTTTTCAAACGATTTGTTGTTAGTATATAGAAATACAACAAATTTTTGTATAGTGATATTGTATCCTGCAATTTTACTAAATTCATTGATTAGTTCTAACAGGTTTTTTTTGGTATTGTCTTTTGCATTTTCTATATCATGTCATCTGCAAACAGACAATTTTATTTCTTTTCCAACTTAGATGCCCTTTTTTCCCCCTTGTCTGATTGCTTTGCATAAGTGGGGCTCCCAGTACTGTTGAATAAGAGTGGTGAGAGTGGGCACTCTTGCCTTGTTCCTGATTTTGGAGGAAAACCTTTTAACCTTTCACCGTTAAGTATAATGTTAGCTGTAAGCTTGTACATATATGGCCTTTATGTTAAAGTATGTTCCTTCTGTACCCAAGTTGCAGAGAGTTTTTTTTTTTAATCACAAATGAATATCGAATTTTATCAAATGCTTTTTCAGCCTCAGTTGAGATGACCAAGTTATAAATCTTTTTTTATTCTATTCATGTGTGTATCACTTTTACTGATTTGCATATATTGAACCATCCCTGTATTCCAGAGATAAATCATACTTAATCATGTTGTATGAACCTTTTAATGTGCCTTTTAATTCAGTTTACTAGTATTTTATTGAGAATTTTTACATCTGTGTTCATCAGGGATATTGGCTTGTAGTTTTCTTTTCTTGTAGTGTCTTTATCTGGCTTCAGTATTAGGTAAATGCTGGCTTCATAAAATGAGTTTGAAAGTGTTTCTCTTAAATTTTTTGGAAGAGTTTAGAGGATTAGAGTTAATACTTTAAATGGTTTGTAGAATTCACCGGTAAAATTATCTGGCCCTGGGCTTTTCTGTGTTGAGAGGTTTTTGATTATTTATTCAATCTCTTTACTTATTAGCTCATTTTTTGTTTGTTTTTTTATTTCCTCATGATTCAGTCTTGGTAGATTGCATGTTTCTAGAAATTTATCCATTTTAACTATGTTATAATTGTTACTGTACAGTTTTTCATAGTAGTCTCTTATGATCCTTTGTATTTCTGTGTTACCAATTACAATGTCTCATTTTTCATTTATAACTTTTTTCATGATTAGGCTCACTAAAGGTTTGTTAATGTTGTTCATATTTTCCAAGAACTTACTATTGGTTTTGCTTATCTTTTCTGTTGTTTTATTATTTTCTATCTCATTTTTTTCTGCTCTGACTTTTATTATGTCCTTTCTTCTGCTAACTTTGGACTTAGTTTGTTCTTTCTAGTTCCTTGAGTTATAAAGAAAGGTTGTTTAAGATCTTTCTTTATCCTCAATGTATGCTTTTATTACTAAAAATCACTTTTGTTCAATCTACTTTAACTTCATCTTTTAAGTTTGGTATATTGTGTCTCCATTTTCATATTTCTCAAGGTATGTTTATTTCTCTTTTGATTTCTTCTTTGATACAGCAGTTGTTCATAACTATGTTGTTTAATTTTCATGTATATGTGAAAGTTCCAGACTTCCTCTTGTTACATAGATTTCTAGTTTCATTCTATTGTGGTCAGAAAAGATACTTGATACAATCTCTATCTTCTTGAAGTTTTTGAGACTTTTTTGTGGTTTAATATATAATCTATCCTAGAAAATTTTCTGTGTGCTCTTGAGAAGTGCTGCTATTGTATGAAATGTTTTGTATATAGTCTAAATGTTGTTCAAATAATCTTGGACTTCAAACAGTCCTGGACCAATTTCTAATCACCTCCTTTGTTTGCTTTGGATGGCATGAGGGACAGAGCTGCCATATCTTACCATCAGTAACTTCTCTACTAGGTTCTTTCTACCCCAATCCAATGCAAAATACAAAACAGTTTCAATATTTTTATCCCCACTTCTACTTTTTAAAGTAAGTATACTGCTTCCTGGGTTTTTTGAGAAAAGCTGTCACTGGAGACAAGAAAATACACTGGGGTATAACAGGTTGAGATCAGTTTATTCAGCATAGAAGCTCCATTGGGCATTGGATTATTATTTTATTTTATTTTTTTGAAAAGGAAGCTATAAAGAGATTATGATGGACTTGTAATAAGAAGTGCCATGAGGGCTGAAGAAGTCACCAAGGTAGCCCTAGGGCTGGAGGAAAACTTGGTAAAAAAATAATTAAAGGATTCCCCACCTTCCCACTTATCCAGTTGCTATTAGCAGCTCTGGCCCAGTAGCCCCATCTAATATGGGCATTGCCTCAAGTGAGAATGAGGCTGTGAAGTGAAAGGAGTTGATAGTAAAATGAATGGTGCAAAGAACACTAAGTGGAAGAAACAGAAAGCCAAGGATATTCCTAGACACAGATGAGTCTGCCTGTTTCAGCTAATCCTTTGACAATCTCCTTCTGCTTGGAAATGGCTGCCCTGCAATAATGGGACTGCTGCCCACCTGCTCCAGCTTCTTGGCATCTCCATCTTGCGTTGCTCTTCTCCTTCACCATCTCCTCATGCTCGCCATGTTTTCTAGTTCTTATCTTACCCTATTGTTGGATAAGTGGTTTTGAGTGAGGTCTATTGGGAGAAAAGCTGGACTAGGATATCTCCTATATACATGTTTATGTATGTGTGTGCGCACGTGTGCACACACACACATTACTCTTAGGTCCTAGTATGGCTTCAACACATGCAGAGATATAAAAAAAGAATTTCGAGTCAAGTATTTTTACATTTCCCAGACCCCTTGATGCATATCCCTGTTTTATCCTAGCAACGAGGCATATTTTCATTGTTTTATGAAGATGAAAAAAGCTGATGAGTCTTCATTTCCTTCTCTATGCAACATGGGAAAACAGCAACTCTGTGCACTTCTCTTTCTCTTTAACTATGGATGAGGGAATAAAATATTTTCAAAGTTGAAAAAAATTGAGGGGCAATAATTTAGGATGCTAACCTTTCCCTACGGCAACGCCAGTAGATCTTTCCAGCTTGCTAAAGGATTCAGAATTAGCAAAAGCTGAAAGTTCCTGAGCTGCTGGTGATCACTTTCACAGGCTCCCATAATAACATGCAAGGGCTGACATTTGTAAGGTTGGTCAAATGCCTGGCTTTTAAAATGGGGTATTGGCAGTGTGCCAGAGGCACTATAAACCACAGGGTGGACACGTTCCTGAGAGTTAATTTTATAAAAAGATTTACTGAAAAAGGGCAGTAAGTAATATAAAGCTTTCGTTTAAATAAATAGATTGCAATATATTTATGCTTTAGAATGTAATGTGAGATTTAAACTAAAAAATAATTCTTCATTTGCATAGACTATGTCCTGAGACTCAAGGATGTTACAGATGCATCAAACTTTACCTTTAAAGGGGCTTTGATTATAAAATAGAAGAGGCACTGATATTATATAAAGAGAGATGAATGTGTAGGCACTTTCTAGGTTAACTCAGTTTTCACCAGTTACTGGTGGTGAACCCAATGGCCTGGGGTGGGTTAATCCCTATAAAAATTATGTGATTATAAGAAGAAGCATGAGCAGAAGGAGAGGCAGGTGTGGGAGCTGGGGGCTAAAGGGAAGTATGGGAGTCACAGTCCTTACTGGGATAAGTCTTTAAAGCTCATTTCTGGAAATGCCTCAGTTCAACTCTTTTCTTTTCTTCAATAACAGAAAGTATATATTAATATTATTCCCACCTAACTTATGTGGAAGCTTGGAACTGAGGTCCAGAGAAGAGGTTAGTGAGTGGACCATCCTAGATTATAATCTCATAACTTCCTGATTCCTAAAC
This sequence comes from Rousettus aegyptiacus, assembly GCF_014176215.1. NCBI lineage: Eukaryota > Metazoa > Chordata > Mammalia > Chiroptera > Pteropodidae > Rousettus > Rousettus aegyptiacus. The sequence continues at coordinate 32,503,039 of NW_023416287.1, read as the reverse complement.
CCTTACCACATCATCCGATCTCAATTTCCATAGGAACACATTGGGTCTGGCTAGGCAAAACACTCTGGGTCCCATTTTCACTAGCTATAAAAATAAGAAGCTGAGACAGGTATGATATCGAAAGTGGCTTTCAGCTCCAAGAGCCTATGATCTTAAAAATGAAAAACATGTGGAAACTTTCTGGGTGTTTTGGCAACAAAAAGCAAACATTGGCCTTTTCCTGTCTTCAAGCCAAGTGGCAAGATAACTGTTATCTACTCTCCAAGGTTTCTTAGATAAGATACATTTGAAAACTATCTAACAGAACCACAGTTTGGTATTGTCCATAAGAATATGCCATCTTATAATATGAAATTTTATTTTTGAGACTACAAATACCTATAATTACTTTGTCTCTCATCATTGAAAGCTTTTATTTACATAAAGTCAAAACAAGATAGTTTTCTTTTCAGGGCTTAGATAAACTTTAGTGAGCTTGGAATTGCTGAAGTAGGCTGATGTTATGTTTTAAACAATAGACTACAGTGGTTATGGCTAGTGTGATATAGAACTCCAGGTATAATGTTACAAACAGGCTTCATTTCCAGATGGCTAAACTCACGGGGATTATCCACAGGACCCAAAGGTGGCTGAGAAGTGACAACTGGCTTTCAGAGAATCAGAAGAAGTAATCCAACTGAAAGCAAAGTGGCTCTCATGATAAGTGACTGCTGGCTGGTGTCATTCAGAGCCCACATAAAGCCTCCTTCAAATATTAAATTACTTGTTCAACAGTGTAGACTCGAGGTGATATTAGTGAATAAAACGCTCAAAATCCCTATCCTCAAGGAGCTCAGATTCCAAAGAGTAATAATATTAATAGTAGCAAAAATAATTTTACTACTAACAATAATAGTAACAATAATTGTTAAATGTTTATCTTTTTGTATCTGATACCATGATAAGCACTGAAATGCATAATCTAATTTAATTTTACAGCAACCCAATGTTATAGGTATTGTTATCCCTAGTTGACAAATGAGGTCATTGAAACTTACAGAGAGTAACTTTCCCAAAGACACAGAACTAAGGAGAGACAGGTTCAGAATTTGAACCTAGATCTATGGGACCCTGAAACCCATGTGCATAGCCATTTTGCTATGTACCCTCCTTCTCCATTATTCCTTGGTACTCTAAGAGAAATTCAATGTAGTTATACTTGAAGACTGATCACGCATAGTGATACAAGAAATCTACATAACCACATAGGCGAGCAGGACACCAGAATTATGAAGCAAAGGTAGCCTTTGAAGAGGCTCGAGAGAAACTGGGCAGCCAGAGAATGAAAGGGTGGATTGTTTCATGATGATTAAAATTTATCTATAGAACACCATAGTATCACAATTATAATCCATACATTTAGACATGTGTACCTAATTTAACTGCATACGAGCATTATTCATAAAAGCCAAAAAGTAGAAACAAATATCCATTAACTGATGACTGGATAAAATGTGGTATATCCATACAATAGAATATTAATAAAAATTTAAATTACTGATATATGCTATAACATGAATGAAATTTGAAAACATTATGCTAAGCAAAAGAGGCTAGTCATAAAAGGCCACATATTTTGATTCTATTTACATAAAATATCCAGAGCAGGCAAATCTATGGAGACCAAGAGTAGATTCTTAATTGCCTAAAGATGGGGAAGAGAGTTGAGGAGTGACAGCTAATATGGGTTTCTTTTAGGGGTGATGAACATTTTCTAAAATTTGATTGTGATTACACAGCTCTGTGAATCTACTAAAATCATTTTCAAAGGAAGCATTTTATATTATGTAAATTATATTTTAATAAAAAAGTTAAAAAAATTACTGCATATAAAAGATTGAGCTTTGTTATTATTAACTGATTTATCTGTTATCATCTTAAAATCTATTGGAAATCATTCTTTCCAGTAATTAAAAAAGACAGAAATGGGAGTATAATAGATTTCAGTGATTACTGAATCCAGAATCTGGTCTCTAGAGTAGACAGAACAGGCCAACAGCCTTCCCCTACCACTGGGATCTATCTATCTATCTATGTAACTATCTATCTATCTATATTTTTAAAAACACTATTTTTAGAGCAGTTTTAGGTTTACAACAAAATTGAGAGGAAGGTGCAGAGTTCTCATAACACCCATTGCTACCGCACATGTATAGCCTCCCACATCATCAACATCAGGCACCAACAAGAGTGGTACCTTTGTTACAAAAGATGAACTTACATTGACACATCATAATTTCTGAAAGTCTATATTTTACCTTAGGGTTTGCTCTTTGTGTACATTCTCTGGGATTGGACAAATGTGTCATATGCCAATCATTATAATATCATACAAAGTATTTTCATTGTCCTAAAAATCCCCTGAGCTCTGCCTATTCATCTCTTCCCCCAATCCTTGGAAAATATTGATTTTTTTATTGTCTCTATAGTTTTGCATTTTCCAAAATGTCATGTAGTTGGGAATCATAGCCTTTTCAGACTGGATTTTTCCACATAAGAATATGATCTTAAGATTCTTCCATGTCTTTTCATGGCTTGGTAACTCATTTATATTTAATACTGAATAATATTCCATTGTCTGGACATACTAAAGTTTATCCATTCACCTACTGAAAACTGGTTGCTTCCAAATTTTGGCAATTATGAACAAGGCTGCTGTAAATAGTTATGTATAGGTTTTTGTGTGAACATAAATTTTCAGCTCCTTTGGGTAAATACCAAGGAGTGAAATTGCTGAATCATATGGCAAAATTATGTTTAGTTTTGTAGGAAACTCCCAAATTGTCTTCTATAGTGGCTATTACACTTAGCATTCTTAATAGCAATGAATGAGAGCTCTTAGTTTTCCACACCCTCACCAGTATTTGGTGGTGTTAGTGTTCTGGATTTGGGCCAATCTAATACTGATGATGTCTAGAAGTCTGTCATAATTCAATGCCCTCTTTTTCCCACATAATAGAATTATAGTCAGACATGTAGATTCCAAGTTAGACCAAATTTTGAATTTTCTTTGCAGTCAGGTTGGTCATAAAACAATTCCTCTCCAGTGGAAAGTTGGTGGAAGTGTGTGCTACTTTGAATCCAGGGATCATGAAATAAAATGTGTTTCCATCCTATGTGTTTCTTTTGATGGGACCAGGAAAGGTATATACATGAGAACAATGCCTTAAGGGAAGCAGAACAAATACTTAACATCATGGTAGAATCCTGGTTCCTTGAGTGACAGAGTGGAACAAATTCTTCCACAGCCAGGATGCTCACTTTGGAACGGTTACCATCGAGAAAAATAAATGTGCATATTCACTAAGCCATCTTATTTTGATGTCTATTTGTTACAGCAGCTTAGCTTTACCCCAACTAATATAGTCCCTTTCAAATGCATTTCATGAAGCGTTTTAAAAAATAGAATCACTGACTAAAATGGATTTGACATGAAAATCCCTGTTTTAAAGAGCCAAAAACATACTCGACTTCTCTAAGAATTGTCAAAATTGTTTTTGAAATTCTTTCTAAAGAGAGTTATTTATTTAAATTCATCCTTTCAATACAAGAATGTATAAGGAGCAAATAAAAGGAACAACACTCAAGATTGGATGAGAAAAATGAGCAAGTACATGGAAATTAATTCACTGATCAAACCAAAAGCGTAGTCAATTCTTAGACTCCCCCAAACAGTTCTATAGGGAGAACATCTTTAAAGCACTTCTATTTTTAAACATGGCTAAAAAGTTCTCCCACAGTTACTACTAAATGGATAGACTCTGTAATATACTGAAGAGGTTTTTCTATTTCCTTAAAAGATTTAATGTTGTAACACTTCTACAAGAAAAGTCATTTAAAAAATTGCAACATAATAATAAGTGGCAGTCTCTGAGGTAGGAGGGGGTTGGAATTCATTTGTGCCTTCTAGTTCTAAGTTTAATTTTCACCTGGACACAATTGCAAGTAGGTAGATATCCAGACCTCAGAAACAGTAATAAAGTTGTAATCTTTATTACTTTTGAAACAGTCCTTTAATTGAGTTCAAAAATTGTTCAGTTTCAAAACAACACCAGGGAGAATGACATTGCTTTCTGACTGTGAAGTTTCCAGGATTTTCATTTCTTCTGGCAGATCTCCTAGGGAATCCCTGCCCTTGGATCTCACTGTCATTTTTATGTAAGTGGAACTAAGATATTTTGTTTCTAGACACTTGAGACTATTTTCCAGAGCAAAGATAGTACTTTTGATTTCTTAGTTTGATGTCTTTTTATTATTAAAAACCTATGTCTTAGAGAGAGCAAGAGGGGAGTTTTTACCACGTTTAGCAGGATGAGTGCATACATGTGTACATGTGTGAGTGTATTTGTGAAAACTGTCTATTCGAATGGTAAGCACTCAGGGGTTAGAAACAATTTAATAGCTAGAATTTTGTTGTCTGTTGAGCTCTTTCTCCAGCACTTCACAGGAATCACCTTATAAAATAATATTCAAATGCTTTATAATTGAGATGAGTTTGGCCCCAGCACTGAATTTTCCCAAAAAGAAGTAAGGTATGGTGATTCTAATGTTACTTTGCTTTGAAGGCCAGCAATTAACTCAAGGAATGCCAAGAACAATAAGGCTTCATATAGTGGGAATAACATGACCGGGACAAAAAACACAGGATGTCAGAAAAAGGAATTTATGAGAAAGAAAAGAGTCATCATTAGACCACCTGAAAGGAAGTTTTCAAAGCAAATGGAAATATCAAAGGAAAGAGAAGAAAGCAAGAGGGAGGGGGAGAGCTGTCAGGGGGATTAAAGAAATGGGCATACATTTTTGTCAATTTTGCTCTGGTTTCCAAATGTATTACATAAGGTAACTCTTCCAGCAAGCCCAGAATTGCACAGCAATAGTTGTCACACCCTCTGAAATCTGTCAGTATTTAAAGCTGACAGAGGGCATGCCCTTAGCATCGCTGTTGGAGAATGCCTTGGTTTTCTCCCAAGTCATGTCTATGAATTTAGACAGATGTAGTGATAAAAATATTTGCCGAGTAGATACAAGACTAACAAAACATAACTCCTTTTCACGAGTTAGAAGCAGAAGAGCAAACCTGAATGCAAATGAGAGATGATACAATTAGAAAGTTGTGTCCTGGCAGCATTTCATGGAAAGCAGAGGGAGATGAGGTGATTTGATAGAAACAGGCCTTCCACGTTGATAACAGAAGTAGTATGAATAAATATGGAAGCTGCTTTAGGGGAATTATACTGTACTTAGATTTTTTCCACAAATTTTCAGCCAATAACTCAATGTCTGAAATTCCTTCTTCACTAAAAACACCACCTTGTACCTGGAAAATAAGATTCAAGATTTTTTTTCACCAGAGAGAATATTTTCCCAATTACTCAGGGGATACAATTTTCCACCTGGACTTCATTTCTGTTAACTATATTGCCTCTCATAAAATGGACTAAAATTATTTTTGCTGTTCACTTCTCAGTAAAAATTCCATTGCTATGTATCATGTCTAGCCTCTTTTGTTAAACTTATTAGCACTAGAGTGTCCAAGTCAGGCTTAAAGGGCAGAAGGCACGCACAAGATCTGAAATGTCCATCAGAAAAGTTCAAATTTGTTCCTCTGAGACTGGCTTAGCGGCCCATTCAAATCTTTAACAGAAATCTGGGAGTTTAGAGACCCTTTAAGCCTCATCTGGATCTATTTTTCCAAAAGTAACACAGACCTGTCTTTGGTATTTTACCAAATGTGGCTTTTCATCTTGAGTGTAAGCAGGCAGTCCGGTGCCCTGTGAAAGCATCCTGGAAACATTACATTGGAGCAGCAACAGCAGTTGCTGAAAGTCAGAGTGAAGAATCTGGTTCTTCTTCTAGGAGAACTTCAAGGTAGGCAGGGCCTGCTCCCATTGTGTTTCTCCTTAAACTAGGCACAGTTACATGGTAGATATTCTTCAATCTGTGTCTTGCAAAAAGGTGCATCTGGTTTTGCTACCATTAAGCCTCATCTTCAAAAGGCTGAGGAAGGGGAAAAAGCTGAGAGAGCAGTTGGCTTCTACTGTGGTCCCAAGCAGTCCCAAAGTACTAGTGTATACCAGATCCTCCAGACATACTTTGGATGTAGCCATGATGTCTGAGTTTCCATGAAATGGGAATGCTTATGGTTGAACTATTCCTGGCATGAAAAAATTGGCAATTAAAATAGGAAACCCTTTCAAAAGATGGCTCTACCACAGTCAAAATTCTGTTGTAGTAGAAATACAGTTATATTGGGTTTGTGAGCCATAAATCTAAAAGCGAAAGTAAATCCAAAGCAAACAGGTATCTTAGAAATTACAGCAGGTAGGGAGGTGGGCTGTCCTTAAGGCACTTCAGGAGCAGTCAGGACAGTTGCCTCAGAGCAAACCGTACCTGCCTGATGACCCATTATCTTGTGGGCCAAAGGAAATAACAAAGTTTTCAAAGTTAAATGCTGTATTTACTGGCTCTCTTACTCAGCAAGTTCTTGTGTTTTCATTTTACCTTGTCACGGTGGACACTGCCCTACCTACAAATGCCGTTTCCAGTTTGAGAATGTTTTTCAGTTGCACATTTGTTTTTCCTAAAATAGAGACATCTGCTGATTAAGAAAATACCAACTTGGTAGCTTTCTCAATCTGTCAATTCTCCAATAAATAATTCTTTTTCCTGTATCTTTAGTTAGGCAACACTTTGGGTTATAATTATCATTGTCATAAAATAGCAAATATTTTCTGAGCTTCTCTTAGAGACACAATGCTAATTACTGAGTGCACACCGAATATGCACCAGTGAATCCCTGCTCATTAAAGTATTCCAAAGTGGCTGTGAACACAAGATTTATAAACAAAAAGCTATGGCACAGTATGAGGGAGCAGTTGTTAATTATCTAGATTCAAATGCTGAAAGATTTCAAAAAATATAATGGCCACCGAAAGTCAGTATATTCAAGGAAAACATCTCAGAGCTCAAGCTTCAATCTGTATATGTGTATGTGATGTGTTTTTGTTTGGGGAGCAGGGTAGAAAGCAGTGGTAGTGATGGTGTGTGTGAGTTTGGTGCATTCGTGTGAGGGTGGGTGTAAAGAAGAGACGCAAAGTTGGACCTGGGAAGGTACATGCCATATTCTAAGATTCATCAGCTCATTTGTGCATAACAGAAGATATGTTCATGATAGATGCTAAAAAATTTCTCAAACTATATTCTGGAGAAAACAGTTGTCCTGAGAAAGGTTGAGAGAATAATAATTTCTATGGTCAAATAACCTTGGGAAATGCTCCAAACTAAATTCCCTTTTTAAAAATGCAAAGGTAAAGATACATATAAATTTTCTGGCACACCAATTCACATCCTTGAGAAGAGTTTTTACTTCCTCTTTTAACAAATTTTGAAAGAACTGGTTTAGGGTGATACATACAGTGGCTATTGTTCAATCTAAAAAGAATGAACATTAACCTAAAAGTAATGGAATACAATCAAAATCTTCTGAGCTGATGGGAAACACGTACCAAATGGTATTTTAGAAAAATTAGTCTAGTAAGTTTTAGAATTTGGCATAAGAAGGGGAAGGACTGGAACCAAGAGACTATTCTGAATATTTGCTCTAAATCCATTCTAGTATAACTTATAGAGTGTTGGGAGTTTTGTTGGCTTGCTTTTTCATTTTTTTCTTTTTAGCTGTGGACTATTTTCTTTAAGTGCAGTATTATTTCAAATCTCAATAAGTAAAGATAAAAGTAAAACTGATACAAATAATGGAAGAGACAGAGCAGGACTCTGAATAAGAGCAAGAATACAAGCGATCTATAATATATTGGTTCTAGGAGAAAATCAAGGAATGATCAGAAAGCTATAACTGCACAAGGGACATATGAAATAATTTCAAATTGCAAAATGCTAAATTATCCATAAATTAAAGGGAACTGAAATAATCTAAAAGTTACTAAAACAGGAACTCATGAAACTAAAAATAAATTTAGGCCTGAAGTTCCATTAGGATAAACAAAGGCAACATGGCACCTGACACGGTGGGTATCAACTTTACTTTTAAATTTACTCGAAAAATAGAGGGGAAAAAGAGATGAGTACCCAGGACTTGAAAACTGTATATTTTGACCTGGCATTGTAAAAATTCATTAAACTTATCTGGTTGCAGTCCCTCAAGGCAAGGACCATGTGACTCTATCAATGGTCTTCAATATTTCCCTCCCATCTAACACAACTAGTACTAATTCAGTTATATTTAGAGCTATAGCACTATCTCTAAAGAGAAATCCCTGTCTTTTGGGGATTAAAATTATCCAAGAGCTACTTTAGGTATGGTTTAGTTCTTACTATCCCCTGTTGAGCCTCTAATTTTAGTGTCCCTCCTCATTTTCCTTTACTTTTCTATTTTCTTTGTCTGCCACTTCACCCTTTTTTAAAAAGTATATCAGGTTTAATACACCTTTTGAAAGTTTTTGCACATTACCATAAGATTCTCAGAAAAAAAAAAAGATATCAATAATATGACAAGGTAATAAACATAGAAAATTATGTGCATAGTATTGTTTTAGGCAGTTGGGTTTTTTTTTGTTTTGGGGAGATTTTTTGTTTGTTTGTTTGTCAAGGAAAATCAAGATTGTTATAAGAAAACATTCTCAAAATAAGAACTATTTCTGCAATGGAGTTTGATTTGACTCTAGACATGGTGAAATGAAGATCTGAGCTCTTGATCAGGTAAAACTTTGTACAGAATGCTTCCTTTTAGTAAATACTTAACAGTTCTGAGTATCTGTGGGGTAGAAAGAACATCCATGATATGGATGCTCGTTTAACCCTATCCAGCCCAGTGTCCATTATACTTCTACAGAGACAATCTATAGCAGACTCCAGAGAGAAAAAAAGCATGCCCTTCATTATTAAATAGCGTGACCAAACCCTTTCCCACTTAATTGATTCAGGCCTACCTTTTCCATTTTGTTCTCACAAAAACATTCAAAGGAAATACTGGATTAAGAGAAATAAGTCTCCAACTTCTACATCAATCTAAGTATTCCTCCCCTATAGTAATGAACTTAAACTATTTCTTTACGTTCGTATATATTTTATTTTCCAGTTAACAGTCTACATGTTTTAGCCCCAAAAGGTTGTAATTTATTTTGCTTGATCAGAGAAACCTAAAATGAAAAATAAACTCCATTTTACCTAAATATTGTAAAACAGATTTTTTGACAGCCTGAGAAAAACACATAGGAAATATCTTTCTAGGTAAAGGAATTGAGAGCTTTATGCTAATGAAAACAAGTCATTACAAAAAAAATTTGCTTCCATCTATAAGTGAAGCAGTTGCTACTTAAAACAATCTATCAATGCTAAAAAAAAAATTTTTTTGGCTTATTAATATAATTTGTTTTTATTAACAATTATTTATTTGAATTTTTTAATTTAAATGTGCATATATGCTTGTGTGTTCATTTTAATGTTTTTGTTATTTTGTAATTCACTACAAAATAATGATAATGCTACATTTTATATGCATTATGATTCATCTAAGAAAAACTTGACCGCGTTAAAAAAACACACACACATACACATTAGAGGTCAAATCCTACCAGAGCAAAAACTTTTGTTTAACAAAAGACATTAAGCTACAGTGTATCTAATCATTACATATGATATCTAATACCACAACAGTTCAAGAACACAAAAGAATATCCAAATAGACTCTTGAAATTCTTCAGCGGGATCTGACCTGCATTTTGAGTCTCTTTAAATAATAGCAAACTATATCCATCAGAGAAACCTCTTATTGTTCCTGTTATCCTCACCTTTAACACCTAAATGAGGAAATATGAACATTACCAAAAGCCAGATCACTTACCATAAATGCCAGTTGAAATGCAGGGAAATGCCTGTGAATAAACCACAAAAATAATAATAAATTTTAAAAGAATAACTCTCTGCCCAACCTTGACACCATTTATTTCAATGTCTATTTTGCTTGATAATGGGGTGCCCTCTCATACTCAGAGCTCTGAAACCCCACTCAGTTGTCGGACATATTGTAGAAACAGGCATATTTGATTCACTGAAAACTTTTCCTTACCAGCAATCATACCAGCTCACAAGAGCCAACTTTTAAAATTTTCAGGAATCTTGTTACTCAATTGTTAAACATAGTTATTATTTAAAAAATTAAATCACATAAATCTGTAATAAGTTATATCTAAAACAAATACTTAGAATTCATCTCATCACTTCCTAATTATTTTGCCACATTTTACTATTATCTCTGCTCTTAAGGTTACTTATGTCCATCTCATGTGTATGGTGGAAGTACTATGTAATGATGTGCTACTCAGTATCTAGTCCCAGCTTCATATTAAATGATGCCATGTGGATGGCCTAAAATCTGAAAACATCAATCAACATTCAGATCTATACTTGTGAGTCAACCAAAACCATAGGCTGGCTATAAAATTTTGATAAAGTATTTTGTAAGAATCAATTAACTATAAAAATTTTATAATAAAGGATTTTTTATTCTACATTCTTTTTAACAGTAAAATTAAAAAACAAACTTATATACATACATACACACTCATATTTTAGTCCATTTATCAGCACACCACTGCTCATACCATATGCCGAATGAATGTTTGTATTTTCCCAAATTTACATGTGGAAATTCTAATTAATATGTATTTGTAGGTGGGGCCTTTGAGAGTTAATTAGGTCATGTGAGTAGAATCCTCATGATGAAATTAGTGTTCTTATAAGAAGAGGAAGAAAGCTAGTACCTGACTTTCCATCACATGAGGGTACAATGAGAAGAAGGCTGTCTGCAAACCAGGAAGCAGCCCTCACCAAACGCCAGATATGCTGACATCCTGATCTTGAATTTCCCAGCCTTCAGAACCATGAGAAATAAATGTTTCTTGTTTCAGCCACCCAGTCCATGGCAAATGGTTATAGCAAGTCTGACTAAGACACAATATTTCACTTAGCATGTTTAAAGAGCTTGGTTGAAAGAGTAAATGAACAAATGTAAATATATAGTTGACTCTAAATTAGGCTTTCTAACAGCAGAAAGTGATCTGAGCATGGCAATGTTCCCTGCCTGTGTACCTGTATGTAAAGTTAATCAAGTTTTTTCATCCTTCTGTCTCTGTATTTTTCGGTTGTAAATAAAGATGACAATATCCACCATATAGAAATGTGCTCTGAGAATTGACAAAATTTTTTTTAAAAAGTGACTGATAGTGTCACAAAGAATCTAAAAACTGCAGCTGCTATTGATTATAATAACATTATTATTGAGCTCAATAATAATAAAATGTGTTCTTTTTCTTTATACCTTTGGGTTAAACGTGTACTACATTTTATTTTCCTTCATGTTTTTGTGGAACATATGTTCATTCCCTTTACACGGATGTCTTATTTAAAAAGTGACAACTTATATGATTTTGTTTTAGAGAAAATAATAATTAACTCTGCTAAGTTCACCTACATGTCTTCAAAAGATAGACTTTTTTTCTCTTCTTTTACTAGTATATGCTACTGTTTACAACAAGAAAATAAGACAGTTTCTAGACTAGAGTAGGAGCTGGTTTTGAAGTAAATTAATGAGTTAATTCTGTGATTCCTTGGATTCTTGAGGTGCCAATAAGATCTGAAAAATGTTATTGAATGACTCATTCCATCCAATGACACAGACCATGAAGAAAGAGTGCGAAGCAGATTCTCCTAAAAATATTGGAGCATCTTCAAAGGCATTCGATTCACCAAGACTATCCACAGGTCTTACTCTTGGTTTGAAAATTGACTGCAAGTTTCTGTAGGCAATTTGTTACTAATAGTAAGGACTCAGAGTACAGGAATAGCCTACCTAAAGAGACTAATGAAAGAGGAGTTAGAGTCTTCTCTAGAATGTTTGTCATATTCACTCACATCCCACTGTGCATTTTAAATGAGGTAGAGAGAGATAAGTTTATAGCTCATGCTCCAGGAATTTCATGAGAGCAAACTGAGCATGCAAACATCATCCACCTTGTGTTCACGGTAAAGAAAGAGAAAGGTTTGAGAGCTGCTGCATGGAGCCATCAAGTGAAAGCTGGAGGATACCACAATGCTTTCAATAAGCAAGTTCACTTTAACTTCTATCTGGGCATTCTTCCAGTTCATAATGTTGAGCAGTTTATTTAACTGCCCTGAGCATGAGTTTCCTCACCAGTAAATGGAAGCTATGAGACTCCCTTTAAGGATTCTACAGGATGATTAGGAGGAGTAAGAAACACAACATTCTCTCTGACAAGTAGTTACATCTCGATTAATACTGATTATTATGATGGGCACCATGATGCCCATCTGGCTCTACTTTAAAGGGGGACTTGTTGCCCTAGAGCAGGGTTTCCCATATCTGTAGCACTATAGATATTTTGGATACGATAATTCTTTGTTGTTGGGAGCTGTCTTGTGCATTTTGAGGTTTTTAGCACTATCTCTGGACTCTGTCCCTTTGATAATCAAAGATATTTGCAGATAGTGTCAAATGTCCACGAAGGTGCAAAATTGCCTTGGTTGAGGACTACTGCTCTGGAATGTAGGGCCTAGATCCCAGCCGTGCCGAGATAGAGTTCCTTTTCAAACATTGCCACAGATGCAAAGAGCCAGCCCCTTTGCTCAAGGTCAAGGATGGTCTACACCAATAACTAATCAATACAGAGTATAAAGGCCTTGGCTCATCTTGGCTCAATTCAATGTGACATTGATGGGCCCTACAAGCTCCAGAGCTCCCCATGGGGTCAGTGGGCCATCATTGTGCCTGCATCACAACTCATCTTTCCTCTGCTTACTTTTGTTTCCTTCCTTTCTCTTCTCTAGGTATTGATCCCATGAGCACACCTTCATAAACATCCTGAACCCTAAACTCTGTCTCAGAATCTGCTTCATGGGAAAGTTATCTGAGTTAACTCCCTTCTGCTTCCCTTTTAGACCCTGTTATGTAAGTTGTTTTTCCATCAGATCTAGCAGAAGAGAGCATACGCTGAACAGTTAATGGCAAATTTCATTTGCCTCAGCTCCCAGCTCTATCTTTGAATCAATCATGCAACTTAATAATTGAGTTTGAATGTACCAACTGCCTTGTCTGTTTTAACAAGGACGAATAGCTTCATCTGAGAATGACATGGTTTCCTTGAATGTGAAGGCAAACAGTCACATAACAAAAGATAACTTTGGTAATATTGTTGTATTAATTTAAACAAAAAGGCAATGATAAAGCAGAGATGGAAATACAATATCATGGAAAAAATGTATGTAAAACAACTTTGCATATAATTCATCTAAACTAAATCTTCTCCATTAATCAGTTTTTACTACTTAAGAGAGTGAGAAAGAAACAGAGATTGGGGGGTGGGAGGGTGGGGGAAGAGTGGGGAAGTGAGCTTAGCTAAGGGATTTTATAGCACACAGCCTGTGTTCTTTGCTATAATAAATTTCTGGTGGGGCCATCAGAAGTGAGTAGCATGGGATTTCTTTATTTCAAAGCTGTATTTAACATAACCACCTCCCACAAAAGTCCCTTTCGTGGAAGAATGATAAATTGTACCAAAACTCAGGCCAATTATTCTGGTTTGTTTTAAGTGCACATAACTCAGCAGTTACCTGTAGAATTGGGGAAATGACATCACCAGAGTAATTTGTAAGGCTCCAGATTCTTTTCCCAGCAAGACCCAGGAGCAAGAAGTCTCTATGCTAATCAGGTCTAGTATATAGTCATCAGAAACTTGCTTCATAGCACTTGACTTTTATCCAGCTTTTTTTCCCCTCCAAATCAGCAAGTACTTGGTCTCTTGGAAGAAAAAAACATAATCATTTGACATGGAGAGTGAGAGAGGACTTTTCTTCCGTGAAATTATAGATTGGGCCACCACATGGAAGGACTATTTCCTTAGTCCTTCATGTTGATTCCAAGTAGATATGTAAAATGCAAACTCTTAGGATTGTATACTATGTCTCCCATCCTCTCATTCAACCTTGTCTTGACCCTAATAGTACGTCAAAATCAAGACAATAAGCAAGCCTACATCATAACTGTTACTTGCTTTCCTTGACCCATGATTCTTCATTCATGCATTCTGGCAAAGTGAAAATTTCTTCCTGTCCTCATCCGTGGTCATTACCATCCACCCATGGCTTATGCAGCAGTCTTGTGACCTGAGTAGGACCGAATCCACTCTGTTTATAAGAATGTGCTAATTGACCTAAGTAGCGAACATTTCCCTCAGCCATAGGAATAGAGAAATGGAGAATTGACATCACTGAGCTGTTGCTATAAACTAACTTAAAGTGCTCCAAAGCTCTAGAATCTTTCAATTGCTGAGCCAACACTTTCCGTATTGTTTTGTCAATTTTAGTTAGATTTTTTCCATTATTTACAAGCAAAACATGATACCTAATATATCTCTATCTAGTTGTTTTGAAATCTATATCACATTTTACTGAATTGAGAAAACTGTCAATTGTAAGAAACACTATTATTTTGTTGAACTTTGTGTATCACTGAAAAAGAAGAAGCTCCGTAAGTTAAACATAACAAATGTTAACTTATCATTTAGGATTTTTAGTGTGTACTTATTGAAATTGTTATTTTGGATTTATTTAGATAATTTCTTAAGTCACATCTTGCTCTAGAGCATAGGTAAAAAGGAGAAAAATTGGTTAGGATTTCCTAAAACTTTCTCACATTTAGAGTCTAGTACTTCTGAATCACTTTTCAATGCAGAGTTGCAGATATATGTTTTCGAGAGTTTTATCCTTGTCCTCTCAAGAATGGTGGTTGATCCAGTCCTTCATGAGTACTTCACTGTTGACTCTGAACTTTTCTTCCAAGCCTCTAACATAACACTCTCAAATTTTGAAACTGGCTTCTTTTGTGTTGCCAATGAAGATTTTCAGACAGCATCAAAGACACACGCCTCCACGCAACCCTCCTCAAACGGCCCCTAATTGGTTAACTGGTTGAAAGTCAAAGGGTGGCAGCTATCCAGCCAATCCACCAGAAATGACAACCAGTGAAATGACAATCATCACAGCTATGCTTGACTTGTAAAGTCATTCCAGTTCATAAAATGCATTCTACTTCATATCCTACTAGGATATGAAGAAATGTGAATCAGTAAAATTCAGGGTTCCATTCTTTGTCTTTGGCTGTTTATCAGAAGAATGACTGCGTCATGGTCCCCTTATCCAGAATGCAGCATACTTCACTGTTTCTCGAACTGCGATATGCCTAACTCTACATGTACGCAAGATATTTTGAGTTGGCAAATACATAGGCATTGCTCATTTCAATGTAACGTACATATTATTTTGATATACTCTATTATTCTTCCAAAACCTTCATTCCCCCTTCTACTATATCCTTTGCTATATGATTTTGCAGTTTCTCCTCTGAGAGGATGCATTTTTCTTGTCTCATTGATGATGGATTTGAGTATATGACTTGGTTTGGCCAATGAGATAATAGTAGATGTGCCTTTTAGGGTTGAACTTTTGCACTCTTGCCTTTGGAGAACCATGAGAAGGACATGCTTCATGTATCTGCTGGTCAGATAAACTGAACTCAGCTTAGATTAGCTGTGCCCCAACCAACCCACTGGCGCAGGTACAAGGAAGATCTGTATATTATTGTATGTCACTAAGTTTTGAAGTTGTTTGTTACACAATATTACCGTGGTAATAGCAATAATATAAATATGCTAAAACTATAAGGTATTATACTGTATTATAACAAGGACTAATGGTTTTCCACTTAGGGTGATAATATAAAGTTTCCTTTGAAAATAAATGTACTTAAAGAGTCTACTAATATTAGGTAATTATCACATTAGAAGGTAAAATTGAATGCCTAAAGTTAGGAAAATACTAATGCAGTAAATAGGGATTTGAATTAGAAAGCAAGAGACCAGTGTCACCCACTAGCTAGAAATCTGAGAGCCAACAGTATATCCCCTCAGCACCTCAGTTTTTCCATTTATAAAAGGAACATAGTTGGACCAGATGACTTATTCAGTTATTTGATTCTATGATGCTATAAAATAGCCTCTTATCCTTCTCAATAGCTCAGGATAAAGGGCAACTTTATAGCATCTTGAATTCTTCACAGTGTTTGGACATGGGAGGTGGCAACGTGGCAACAATAATACCTATTATTCTTGAATTACCACACTGTGCCAAGCACTGGGCCAAGAGCTCTATGCATCTTATTTTATTCATTTTCTTGAACAATCATGTGATAAAGGAAATATTACTTCCTTTTTAAAAACATAAAGGAGGGTACAGCTAAGAAAGCTTGCTCAAGGTCACAGAAAGAAATGCTAATAAGGGATTTATTTATTATTTTATGTTAGGAAAAATTGATTCTATCTTTTTGCCTTTAATATTTCTTAATTAACCTCAAAAGACTCAACGAGATAGGTGTAGGGAGACAGCAGTGAGAACTTTCTCCCACAACTATGTCCTTCCCTTCCTCTGATTTAATTAGAATTTTTCTCCTCCCAGGCCATCGTGATCAATAGTATTGTGTGCCTCATACCACTCCATGCATTTACATGGTAAAGCCTGATTAAGATTGTGTCTTTTTCTTGATCTCAATCATCTAATTACTTCTCATCACACTTTAATAAAATTTGAGTCAGGAGCATGGCCTCTGAACCCCCAGTGATCTGGCTTCTTCACCTTCTTTCCCTTCCACTTTTCCCCTTGCTCAAAGAGTTCCATCCACTCTGGCCTCCTTTTATTCTTCAAACACAGAAAGTACAATCCTGTTTCAGGGCCTTAGTCTTACCGTCCCCTCTGCCAGGCACACTTCCTTTTAAATCTTTGATCAACTGTCGCCTACTCAAAGAGGCTCTTTCTGGCCTCCAGCTAAATTACTCTCTATTCCCTTCAGCTGCCTGGCATCCTTTTATGACTTCTCTTATCAACAACACACAGCTGTTTGCTTGTTCACTGGCTCCTTGACTTCACTTCCCCACAATGGAATGCAAACTCCCATTGAAGGTCTGTGTTCTACTTATTGTTGTATCACCTGCACTTAGAATAGGGCCTGGATTCACCAGATATCTAATGAATTAATTAACAGTTGAGTTATATGGCTTATGCAATCATATATATCTTTTTCTACATAAATTAGAGTATACATTGTGTTTTATGTACTAAGATTAGCTTTTTTCATGTGCTAGATCTTGGAAACTTTCAATTTCAGTGTATATTGATCTATTTTATATTTTTAATGTCTATATACTATTCTATGGTGTGGTTACACTATGGTTATTTAACTACTAGCATATTGATGAACATGTAGATTGTTTGTAAATTTTTCTATAACAAATAACCCTGCAACAAGTATTGTTGACTATGCTTTCGTATACTTAACATATCCTGGTTGACTCCATTCCTAAAATTAACATTAACTTGTTTAACCACTGAGTTAAAAAAAAAAAAAAAAGCACATTTAAAATTTTGAAAATACTAACAAACTGGCCTCCCTCAGCTTTTTTTTTTTTTTTAAATGTAAAAGCTCTTCAGCAGTAAAGAAGAATCAATGATTCTACTCTCCTCACCCCACCATTACATAGGTGAATAGAACAAAAGAATGCTGTCTACTTAACAAATTACTCTGGAAAATGCAAATATTATCAGTGTACCTTCCATCCCCACGGCTAAATAACCTGAAGGTCAAGGCCATTTAAAGGAGACTGAATGAGATCACATAGAAATGGCCAGTGAAGTGTTTGAATGCACCATGCAACCTCACCCAGGCACCATAATTTAAGAAATAACTTTGTTTTTGTTTTCATTATACCTTGGAAATAGCTGTCAAAAAGTCATTTATTGTCAACTGCTTTCATGTTTATAACTACAACTCCTGCAGTATAAAACAAACTATTACATAGCCACGAATAGTAGCAGTCCTCTTCCAAACTTTATATTTTCCACAAAGACAGCTGGATTAGTTCCAAGGTGAATATATTGGATACAAAATGTCAGAGCCAACAAAAGAAGAAACTTACCTTTGCCCAAGCCTGCTCCAGTGATTGGTAGGAATGTCTCATTGTACACTATACATATGTATAAATGAGAACAGGTCACCATAAACCTGCTAAACCCCCCAAAATGTGCATTCTGTTCCAAATGTCTACATCCATAAACTCCTTTTATATAGAAGCAAAGGGAAGAAACAGATTTAAAAAAAGAAAGAAAACAAAACAAAAAATAAAAACAAACAAACAAAAAAATCCTTCTCATATTACGGTAAACCATTTGTGCAATATGAGAGGTCCTACTGAAACAAAATGCCCCTAAAATGAAGTCTTCTTTTCGGTAGCTAGTCACACATGAGTGAATGGCATCCCAGCCTAGAGATCGCACAAAGAACACCTCATTGGTAGTAGAATTCTGGATAAGCACATGTGCACTAGGGAAAGAGTTATAGAGCAGCCAAGTGTCAATCAAAATGACCTCACGTGCCAATCACTGAGGAATACTTTTGTAACCACCCATCTTAGCCCTAATATAATACCGATCTTCTGCATTGTTATAGCCCTCTTTGCTGAGAACATGCTCCTCCCTTGGAGTGTACTCTTATCTTTTCACCTCCCAAATTCCACAGGGCTACAGTGTTCCTTAGCGTGGCCTATCTCCTTCTAAAATATACTTTCAATAAATCTTACTTTCTGTAAATCTTGCTGCCCTGTAATTCTTTGCTGCATCAGCAATGAAGAACTGAGGAAAAATGTGAATTGCACTTCTGCATTGTTACACCCTCCCGCATGTCGCTGGGGCCATGCCAGAGTTCAAATTGTCCTCCAATAACAGGTTTTGGTGCCAGGGACTCGGACATCCTCTTGGTAAGTGCCCAGGCTTCATGGCGCTCTCTGCTGGAAGCTCTATGATCTCTCCTTTCATCTCGCCTCCCAATTTCTCCCACGGTTGGGGGACACAGGTGTGTTTCCCTTTCCAGTGTTCGTCAAGCGAAAACAGCATGGTACCTCTGCAGTTTGCTGGGACCCAGGATCTGTACTTTATTCGCCTCTTCTGCCAAGGCGAGGCAGGCCTAAAAGCCACTCCACATATACCTGCCCTTGTACGGGGCGGACGAAATATTCACCAACTCATGATTTCTGCTGGCAGCGAGCCCTTTCAGTGTCTTCCTCCCCAGCTGAGTAAACATCCATCCGTTTCTCACAGAGAACCGGATGCAGCTCATTTCTCTCTCAGGCAGGTGCACCAGCTTCTCCCACGGATTGAACGGGCAAAGCTCCACCCTCTAGCCTCCCCCAAAAGCAATGGCGGTGCTTGTCTTAAAGCGCAGGGTGCACATGCACCCTTCAGTGGGCAGGCTGACACACTTCCAGACTCAAACTCAGCTCTAATTGGTTTCTCCGCCTGCCTTTTCAGTTGATCACCTTTGTCTGTTCACTCAGAGTCCTAAAAATCTCTTCTCTCTCAGAAGGGGAGGAGGGCATTTTCTTTACTGGAAAGGGAGCTTCTCAGGCCAGAAGTTCGTGCCTCTCGTCAGAACCATAAAGTGTCTCCTCTCCTGCCAGGAGGCCATGAAATTACCCTTCCCAAGGCTGAAGGGATGGCTACTTCACGCCAGGAAGCCATACCACAGCATCTCCCCAGCCAGAGTTGCATTTTTTCCTTCCCCTCTCCTATCTCCTTTGTCTTCATACACTGACACCCAGCTATTGCCCTTTTGCTTTTAGATATACCCTCCTGTGCTATTCCCTCCCTTCCCTTCCCCCGTCCCCGCCCCAAACTCTACCATTCTAGAAATAGGCTTTCCGGAGCCATTCTTTACTTTCTAAGTTTCCCCACTCTATCACGTGAACTCATTTTTATTTCTTTTGTATTGTCGCCTAGTTTACCAATTTAAAAATGCTAATTGCTTACTTTTATTTATCATTTACAATTAAAGGCTGTATGAGGTTTTTCTAACTCTCAGTAACTTTTACAGTCTTGCAGGTAAGCAGAAATGTAATACAGCCATTGCTGCCTCAGGCCGAAGCAGCTGGAGAAAAAAGGGGGCACTTGTAAAAAAAAAGTGGCTGGGCTCACAAGCCGCACCCTACCCCTCCCCTTCCTCACCCTCTATAAAACTATTAAGGGCAAATGAATTACTTCTTTGCTTACTTTTTAACTGCTACCATCCTGAGAAAGGAAATTTTATGTATTGTCAAGCTGAAACTTAAATACGAAAAGTAAGCCGATACAAAATTAGAGTTGTTTTTCTTTCTGCTGAATAGTAGACAATGTTTACTAAAACTTCAGACTGATACTGATACTGTGAAAGTTTTCTGAGTGAAAAACAAGAATTCTGTGCTTCTTCAAAATAACCTGTGTTTTAAATCAACAGCTGGATACGTTTGTCTTCAATTAAACCAATTTCTTAGGAGTTCCCCGAACACTTGGGATCCCTCTCAGTGTATTTCTATTGATTTTTCTCAGGGCCTTTACTCCGTCTCTCTCACTGTCCCCATCTCTCTATTGTCTCTGTTCCTCTGAGTCTCTCTAAGACTCTCTCATACTTTTGAATTCTTTTTTCTGCTTCACCAAGAGCCCCCTTCTCTCAGTGCAGAACTTGAGTTCCCCGCTACTTGGGGAATTTACCAAGTCCTACATCTCTCATATCTTACAGCCACTCTGCTTCCTCCCTAACTAGTCTCACCATCTACAATTTCAGTCCACATCCATGGTAGCCCAGCTTCCCATGGAGAATAACTCATCAAAGAGCATCATCTGCCACCAACCTGGGCACTGAACCAAAAAATGTCCCAACAAGGACAAGCCTCTCAAATCTGCTTGCTACAAGTGTCAGCTGCTGGATCATTAGGCTGCTCTCCTCAAGCTGAAGGACCCTTGGATCAGAATAAGCCACAGGCTTCCAAATGATTGCATGGCACAGGAGGTCCCCTCTAGTTGGCTGCATGGCAAGAAATTGCCATCACTGGACTGGAGCCAAAGGTACCAACAGATGTGGCAGTAAAAGTCCCTGAAATTTCCAGTTGGATCCATCGCTCTTGAGTCAAACCTTATCTTGAGACGCCAGAGGGCTCTACTCACATCTGTGAACCAATAGAAGCCCTGAGCTCCCTCTTCAAGGAAAAAAAAAAAAAAAGACAAGTTTTGTATTGTGGAGGCCACTACAGAGATATCCTCAAATTAATTATAGACCAGATAGAACACCTTGGCATAGGCATCCTTACTAGAAATTGACAATTGTGGTTACAGTCCATTCTTCTACTGCCCATTGTTCCCCTAATCTTACTTTTTATTTTCCTTTTTCTAGGACCCCCATTTCTAAATCACCTTGTTCAATTTGTTTCCTCCAGAGTCCAGGTAATTCATCTGCAGATGGTCTTTCAAGGAAACTATCACTCAATCCAATCAACAGATCCTATACCATATTGCAGTCCCCTAAATGAGTATAAACAACCTTTACCCCTAGTCAACAGAGAGCAAGTATAAGGGACCCAATTCTCCACCTCTGTCCTTTCTCAGCCTGAAGTAGCTAAGGCAGTCATTGCCCCAAATCCCCAATGATTTGGGTTCCTAGTACTTGAGAGGGGAAACTTTATGTAGCTAGTTAGACATGAGTGACAGTGGAACAAAAGAACAGAGGCTCAGCCCTGGGACTGCACGAAGAACACTGAATTGGTAATAGAATTTTGAGTAAGCAAATAGGCAATAGGCAAAGAGTTATACAGCAACCAATTATCAATCGAAATGACTTCATGTGCCAATCATCTAGGAATGTCTTTGTAACCACCATCTTGGCCCTAATATAATACAGACCTCACTTCTGTGTTGTTACAGCCCCTCTTCGCTAAGAAGGTCCTCCTCCCTTGGGGTGTACTGTATCTTTTATCTTTTCACCTCCAAAATTCCACAGGGCTACAGCTTACCTTAGCGTAGCCCATCTCTTTCTAAAATATATTTTCAATAAATCTTGCTTTCTTTAAATCTTGCTGACCTGTAATTCTGTGCTGTGTCAGCAGGGAAGAACCGAGGGAAAATGTGAATTGCATTTCTGCGTTGTTACTCCCTCCCCCATGCCTCTGGGGCGACACCAGAGTTCAAATAGCCCCCAAATGGTAACATTTTCAAAAACCTAATCACACCCATTTTTGTAAGTATCCCCTCCCAATCTTCCTGAGATTTAAGTATATGTATTAGACATACTTTGCATCCCTGGCAACTGGGCGGGAGCATGAGGGGATTTCCTTAGGTACCCTTTTCCAGTGCAGAGCCTGGGGAAAATGGAGATAACAGACAATCATGGCAGATCCCCTGAAGAGAAAATTACCCACTTGAGACTGAAAAGTCCAAAGCTGATAGCCATCGCGAAGGCTTAACTGTGCCTGCTAAGAGGAGCCTTCCTGGTTGAAGGAGGGGCTGAAATGACAAGGGGCAGCGCTATACACAGAGGACTGAGGGACTAGAGCACTGCTTAAAAGGACACAAGGCTTCAGGCAAAGCTCTGGAGAATTTATGGACCTTGGAGCTTTTCTTAGCATGGCTGTAAGGAATATTGTCCTATCTTATCTTTTACCATTCCCATCTGCCCCTGCTCACCCTGTGTCCCTCACAAAGCAATTGCCACAGAACTGCCCTCCGGCTGCTAGAAACTGCTTTGCAGATACAATCAGGGAGTAAGGAGTCTGGGACTCAAATCCCCCCAGGGCAGCTTTTAACCAATGATGCTGGGTAGGGTGTGGAAAGGTATCGATATTGATGAATCTTTGCCCTTGTGGGAACAATGCTGAGATGTGATCTTTATCCTCTGGTGAGCTTCACCATTAGATTTTGCAGTCACTTGGGATGTGGCCTAATACCTACCCTTCCCTTTCAGCCTTAGTTCCTCATGTCTCACCTAATAAGTCTCTTTTCCCTAATCCTCATCTCAGAGTTGGCTTCTGGGGAACCAACTCAGGCTTTTGTTACTGTTATTAACCTTGGTAGGGCTGGCAATAGAACATTTAAAGTGAAATAAACTTGGGATGTTATTTTAGTAGAACTCAGAAAAAAAAAAAACAGAGCAGAAGGTAAAACAGAAGAAAAAACAGGTAAACCCTTATAAAGCAATAAGAAGAAAGAAAGAGATTCCTCAAGACCATGAGCAATGTGCACAACCAAAATCTGGCTGGAAACCAACTGGAAGGAAATTTAGAATAACCAAGCAGAGAGGAGGTGGTAACCCTGGGCTTTTTTATCGTTTAGGCTGAGTTCAAGGCCCCACAAAGAATGTGTGCCATGTAAAGTTTTGTTAAACAAATCCAAGTAAGGGTTATTATCCAGCCATGGTTTTGAGTCAATCCTTGGCTTCCTTAATAAGAAGTTGTACCTTTATATCTCTCTTAATTAGGAAGTTGAAGGTCTGATTTCCAGAGGAAACATGTATGAAAACCCATTACTAACAAATAACAGAGAAACTTAGATGGTCTTATAGAGGAGCAGCCTAAAAGCCTTAATACCCTTGGGTGGTGAAATGATATATTTTAGTCATTGGGTTGGGCATTATGGTATAGTAACTCAAGCATTCCTCAGCCAACCTGTGTCTCAAATGTTCTTGCAAGCCTCACTAATGATCTGTTAACAAACTGAACAACTTTTAGAAAGGAGAGAGATAATACACATTTGATAATATTTTCTGAAAGACTATGGAAACTGACAGAACACCAAGGTGTCCAGAAGCCTCAGTTATCACGTTCTTCTTCTGTGAGACTTAAAAAAAAAAAAAAAAAAAAAAAAAAAAGGAATAAAGATACCTCCTAATCAATTTAAAAGCTCCCAGGACAATTTCACATGAGCTTTGCTGTCTCTCATAATAACACATAAGACTGAGAGGAGACATTATTATTATTACTGTCCCCAGATGGAGTGAGTAATCTCTCCCAAAGTTACACAGTAGCTAAGAGGAAAAGCTCAGATAGAAAGAAGCCCTGATCTTCTGAGCACTGTTCCCTGCAGAATAGAGTAAGTGAAAGGAGAAAGGTAAAGAGAGAAGAGTCCGTCTTGAGCATCCTCAGTCCTTGATAAAGAGCTGGTTAGAGATAATTCTTTTTCAGCATCAACACAATATGAAACCCTTCTAGGCATTAGCCACTAAATTATAACAATATTACCTTTGCCATCAAATTGACGATTAGTGTAATGGTCTAATTGAAGATTAAGATTGGATCCACCGCTTTATTCTATTTAGTGAAAGTGAAGATGAGAACACTTTGAGAACCCGAGTTATTCTATTCTAACAAAGGCTTTTCCCTCACACTGCCACACCAAACAATTGTAGCCCAGCCTGTGTCCTCCTCATATCCAGCACAGCCTCTCTCCCCTGAAATGAGCTGAGGTCCTTTCTTTTCTGCATTTATTAATCTGTCACAGACCATATAATTGGAGACAAAACAGATTGCTAGATTACCAACACATGTAGGTTTTATGCCTGCATTTTTTTGACACTTTCGTTTCATCTCTTAAAATGTCAGCATGTTCTCTCCACAAATTGTGCAATTCCATTTCCACCCCTCCATCATTTCATGGTGTGAACTTGAAAACATTATATAGAAAAAGAGATGGGTATTCACATGAATATAGCCACGTCTTAAGTCAATTATATATACAAAACTTGATTCCATTTCATATTTATGGGAGTCAGGTGAGAGTCTCTTGACAGTTGCTTGAGGCCTAAACTACAGCATGGTTTGTAAAGAATAAGGACTTTAAACTAAATAAGTTGTGATTATGCAGCTTGAGTCAATATGTAAAGGTAATAAATTATTTTTTCCTTTGTCACAAAGGAAGACATTAGTCAAGCCTAATGTATACTTTATATTTAACAAGAGAATTAATTAGGGATAATGACTAAGAAAGAGGTTCTAAAGGATGCACCATGTAGGAATAACTAAAAAATTTTAAAAAGTAACAAAGGGCAAAGGTAAGGAAATTGATCACAGTTATATTTTGCAAGTTCAAGAATTGCTACTCTTGGTCTCAAAATGGCCATGCTTTCTGGGCCATCAGTTACTGTGAAGAGTTTTATCAACTGGAGTCTGCTATGGAAATAGGCAAAAAAAGGAGGACAAGAGCAGCTAGTCAGCAAGGAGATGTCTGACAACTCAGGCCCCAGAAGGTGAGTTATTTGTATATATGTCCCTGTGATCACTGCATTAATCCAACCAAAATCATCCACAACCACAAGGAGGGGAGCTGGCAGCTTGCTTTTCACTGTATATACTGTAAATCCTCACTTAACGTCATCAACAGTTTCTATGACTTCCAGCAAAATTATGTATAAGGAAACTAATTTACCATAAACTATTAGGTATAAACAAGAGTTAAGTTCCCACGATATCTCATCAACATTATAAAACTATGTTGAACAAAACAACATTATTTGAGGACCTGTTCTCTACACTAAAGATGAGTGCTGGCTGTTGCATTAGGAGATGAGCAAACCAAGTTTTGCAGAACATGACACACCTGTGATTTACTAAAATATTGTTGAGAATAAATCTTTCTACTCTTAGGCTGTTAACTTAGTGTATGCACTAGTTGTCACTACTGAGACAATGAGGAGGTCATACATGCATGTATTGATGGATGGAAGCATAGAACAATTCTAGATTTAGAGATGAATGCTTTTCAGCTACCACTAGCTGTAGTAGATTTTGGTTTCATTAAAAGTTTAATTTCACAAAGTGAAAGATTTAATTTTTAATCACAATCTCACAATTGCATTTTGATTAGGGACTAACAAAATAAAAAGCATTTGTAACAGGTTGTAACTCAGTCTCAGATCAGTTATTACAGCCAAGAGTTATATTCTTTTTGAAGGTGTGGAAGGATTTCTGCCCACTGCTTTTTCTCTCCCTACATGTCACTACTTTTTTGAGAGTCTTTAAAAGTTGGACATGTCCTCAACATAGAAAAGAATAGTTGAGAAAAGTATTTGAGGACACGGGAAGATGGCAATGATTAGACAAAACTTCTATGCTACAAATTTTGTTCCCCACAAGTTCCAAAGAGCCGTTTAAGGCTCATGGACCCCATTAAACGCATTCCTTTCTCAACTAACATTTTATCATGGGACCTCTAAGTGCAGAAGCTATAAATGATCCCTTTGACCACACTTCACACTACTGTTTTTGTTGTTGTTATTGTGGTTTTGTTTGTGTTCTTGTTCTTTTTGGTGTTCTGCTAGAAGCACAGATATCTCAGAGGTCAACTGTCCCTGGTAGTTATCTGTTCCAACTATCCTATGCATAGATTCTCACTCCACCAACTCTGATAGGGCTCACTCAGGCTCCACCTGAACTTCTCCCAGGATGGGGAGTTCATTGACTCAGAAAGTGCATGGACCAGTGCTTCTCAAACTCCAATGTGCATCCAGCTACCTGTGCATCTTGCTAAAATGCAAATTCTGATTCAGTAGATCTGAAGCAGGCTAAAATTACATATTTCTAACAGTTTCCTAAATGATGTTAATGTTTTTGATCTGTATACATTTAAAATAGCAAGTAACAGACAGTAATAGCACTACAAGTTCTACGTTTTTATTAGTTTCTGGAATACAGTGCAATAGTTAGGCATTTATATAATTTATGACATTATCCACTGGGTTGCTCTAGTACCCAGAGCAGTATACATAGTCATTACTATATTATTGTCTTTTTCTCTATGCTGTATACCATATTTCCATGATTGTAACTACTAATTTGTACTTCTTCATCCCTTTACCATTTTCATCCTGTCCCCACACACCCTTCCCCCTGGCAATCACCAGTTTGTTCTCTGTATCTATCTGTTTTCATTTTGTACATCTGTTTCTTTTATTCCATAGATTCTGCATATGAGTGAAGTCACATGGTATTTGTCTTTCTCTGTCTTATCTCACTCAGCATAATATCTTCTAGGTCCATCCATGTCATTGGGAATGGTAACATTTCATTTTTTTATGACTAATATTCCATTGTATATATGTACCACAACTTCTTTATCCAATCATCTATTGTTAGGTACTTTGATTGCTTCCATATCTTGGCTACTGTAAATAGCACTACAGTAAACATATGAGTGCATAAATCTTTAAGAATTAGTGTTTTGGTTTTCTTTGGATAAATACCCAGAAGTAAATTGCTGGGTAAAGGGTAGTTCTAATTTTATTTTATTTTTTAATTATTAGATTCAAATATATAGTACATTGGTTAGACATTTTTATCATTTATGAAATGATCCCCCTGGATTACTCTATCACCCATCTGGCTCTACATATAGACATTACATTACAGCTGATCACATTCCCTATGCTGTATTCCCCATTCACATGGCCATCTCTCAACTCCTAGGTTGTGCTTCTTTAACCAGTCACCTTTTATTCCCAGCCTCCCAACCCCCATTCCATCTAGCAGTCACCAGATTGTCTTCTGTATTTGTGACTCTGTTTTTGACTAGTTTGTTCTTTTTGTTTCTTAGATTCTGCATATAAGTGAAATCATATGGTATTTATCTTTCTCTGACTGAGTTATTTTGCTCAGTCTAATAACCCGTAGGTCTATCGATATTGTTGCAAATGGTAGAATTTCATTTTTTTATGGCTGAGTAATATTCCATTTTATAAATAAACCATAACTTCTTTATTCAATCATCTGTCAATGGGCATTTAGGTTGTTTCCATATCTTGGTTATTGTGAATAGCACTGCTATGAATATAGGAGTGCATAGATCTTTATAAATTAATATTTTGTTTTTCTTTGGATAAATAGCAAGGATTACAATTTCTGGATTAAAAGGTAGATCCATTTTTAATTTTTTTGAGTAACCTCTAGACTTTTTTTCCACAGCAGCTGTACCAGTTTGCAATCTTACTCAATAGTGATTGAGGGTTCCCTTTTCTCAACATCCTCACCAACACTTGTTATTTTTTGATTTATTAATGATAGTCATTCTGACAGGTGTGAGGTGACATCTTGTGGTTTTAATTTCCATTTCTCTGATGATTAGTGATCTCGAGCATCTTTGCATATGTCTATTGGCCATCTGTATTTCCTCTTTGGAGAAATGTCTATTCAGGTCTTCTGCCCTTTTTCTAATTAGTTTGTTTTTTTGTTGTTGAGTTGTATGAGTTCTTTATAAATTTTAGATATTAACCCTTTTCCAAATTTATCATAGGTGAATACCTTCTCCCATTCAGTAGTTGTCTATTTCTTTTGTTGATGGTTTCCTTTACTGTGCAAAAACTTTTTAGTTTGGTGTTATCCCATTTGTTTACTTTTTCTTTTGTGTCCCTTGCTCACAGAGATATATTCAAAAAGAAATTACTAATAGCAATATCAGACTGTTTACTGCCTACATTTTCTTGTAATATTCTAGGAATTTTATGGTTTCAGGTCTTACATTTAAGTCTTTAATTTATTTTGAGTCTATTCTTGTATATGGTGTAAGAAAGTGTTGGTTTCAGTTTTTTGCATGTATCTGTCCAGTTTTCCCCACACTTTTCATTGAAGAGACTGTCTTTACCCCCTCGTATATTCTTGCCTTTTTTGTCATGTATTATATGAGTGTATAGACATGAATTTATTTCTGGGCTCTCTATTCTGTTCCATTGATCAGTTTGTATGTTTTTATGTCAGTACCATGCTGTTTTGATCACTGGGCTACTTCCAACTTTGTTCTTCTTTTTCAAGATTGCCATGGCTAATTGGGATCTTCTGTGGTTCCATATACATTTTTGAATTATTTTTTCTAGTTCACTGACAACTGTAATTGGTATTTTGATAGGGATTGCATTGAAATAACATATTGCTTCAGGTGGTATGACCATTTTAACTATGTTGATTCTTCCTACCCATGAGCACAGCATATGCTTCAATTTATTTGTATCTTCTTCAATTTCCTTTTTCAATGACTTACAATTTTCTTACTTCTTTCATTAATTTGATTTCTAGGTGTTTTATTGTTTTTGATGCAATTGTAAATGGGGTTGTTTTCTTAGTTTCTCTTTCTGAAAGTTCACCATTGGTGTATAAAAATGCAACTGACTTCTGAATATTAATTTTGCATCCTGTTACTTTACTGAATTCATTGATCAGTTCTAAAAGTTTTTGGGTGGAACCTTTAGGGTTCTGTACATACAGTGTCATGTCATTTGCAAATAATGACAGTTTTACTTCTTCCTTTCCAATTTGGATGCCCTTTATTTCTCTGTCTGATTGCTGCAGCTAGGACTTCCAATACAATGTTAAATGGAAGTGGTGAAAGTGGGCATCCTTGTCTTGTTCCTGATCTTAAGGGAAATGCTTTTAGCCTTTTCCCCATTGAGTATGACATTAGCTGTAGGTTTGTCGTATATGGCCTTTATTATGTTAAGCTATGTTCCTTCTATTCCCATTTTGCTGAGTCTTTACCAGAAAGAGATGTTGAATTTTGTCAAATGCTTTTTCTGCATCTTTTGATATGACCATATGATTTTTACATTTCTATTTGTTAATGTGGTGTATCATATTAATTTATTTGTGGGTATTATGCCAATCCTGCATCCCAGGAATATTTTCAACTTGATCATAGTGTGTGTATTGTTGCATTCAGTTTGCTAACATTTTGTTGAGGAATTCTGCATCAATGTTCATCAAGGATATTGGCCTGTTGTTTTCTTTTTCTTTTTCTCTTTCTTTTTTTTTTTTTTATAATGTCTGTATGGTTTTGGAGTCAGGGTAATGGTGGCCCCATAAAAACAATTAGGGGGTTGGGAGAAAAATAGTTTAGATGATAGAGACTCTCTTCATTCCCCTGGAGACCAAATCAAAGTTGTGACAGAAACAAGGAGCAGCAGCAAAGAAAAATCACCTGGGATCTTGATGAACAAGCCATACAATTGGGAAGAAATCCAAGAAATCACCCTGCAACAGCAGAAGGTAGGATGAGGCGAGGACGTGGGGCTGCCTGGTGTTGAATGACTGAGTGAGACGGAGGCTGCAGCAGCAGCAGCGGCAGCGGCAGTGGCAGAGGCAGAGGCAGCAACAAAAGCCTCTTAAAGGGCCCCTTAAAGGGCCCACATCTGCAAGTGGATTTTTGCGGTGATGGACCTGCTCGCCCTGAGCACCAGTGCCCATTCGGCTGGGCGCAGGGGACACCAGTGACTTTGTTAGAGTGAGAGCCGAAGTGAGACTCACTCTGTACAGAAGTGCTGGTGGTATCCATTGTCCTCTGGTGAGCCTTCTCCCCACCACTGCACCGGACACAGCGCTGACATAGCTCTGATATCATCAAACTTGATAACAGAGGTCACTCAACCCAGAGGATTCCCTGAAACCCTGCCTCATCTAACTCGTGTCCCAATTCAAGCCACATTCAGGTGTATCCTCAGCGAGTCAGGTGCCCCTTGCTGAGTAGCGCCTAGACTCACACTGGAGGCAGCTGGCCTCAGTTTCTGGTGTGCCCCTTTGAGGCAATTATAAGCACAGCATCTGTGGATTGCTTGCTGAATCTTAACAGGTGGCCTAGAGGGTTAGAGGGCTAAGTTTGGCCTGCAGCTGAATCCCTCTCAGGACTGTGCCACTGGATACCTACTTCACAAATCCACACTAATAAGATCAGGAGACTTAGGAGCATTGCCTAGTACATAAAACAGACACAGAAAGACAGTCAAAATGGGAAGACAAAGAAGCAGAAACCATATGAGGGAACAGGACAGAGATATAATAGAGTCAAGTAATCTAACAGATGCAGAGTTCGAAACACTGGTTATAAAGATACTCAATGAACTTTTGGGAAGTGTAGATAAATTCAGTGAGAACTTCAACAAAAAGATAAAAAAACATAAAAATTGAAATGGAAGTTATCACAGAAAACCAGTCTGAAATAAGAACACATTATCTGAGATGAGAACTATATTAAATGGAATAAATGAAGAAATAAAGTGAAAAAAGAAAAGGATGAAATGCCCTATCTACAGAAGGGAAAGCCAAGGACACACAATCAGAATGGCAAGAGAGAACATGTCAAGACTATAAAAATAATTTAAGGAGCATATGGGACACTATTAAGGGTCCAAATATCCATCTGATCAGCATAACTGAAGAAAATCAAGATGTTGAAGAGCTATTTGAAGAAATAACGATGGAAAACTTCCCTAACCTAGTGAAGGAAATGGACATAAAACTCCAGAAAGCTCAGAGAATTCCAAAAATCAGGGATCCGAAGAGGCCCACACCAAGACATATCATACTTAAAATGCCAAAGGTTAAATACAAAGTAATAATATTAAAAGCAACAGGGAAAAAAATTACTTATAAGGGAATATCCATAAGACTTGCAGCTGATTTCTCAAAAGAAACTATGCAGGACAGAAGGGCATAGCCAAAAAAAAAATTTCGAAAGGATGAAGACCCAGGATCTACAACCAAGGAGATTTTTTCCAGCAAAGCTATCATTTAGAATTGAAGGACAGATAAAGAGCTTCTCAGACAAAAATAAGCTAAAGGAATTTATCACCACAAAGCCAGTATTATAGGAAATGTTGGAGAAACTTCTTTATGAAGAAAAAACAAGTATCAAAAACAGGAATAAAAAATGGTAATCAGAAACAGACTCACAAATATACTGGACAATTTGATGATGGACAGAGGGGAAGGGGGTTGAGGGGCTGGGAGAATGGGGTGAATGGTTAAAGAAGTACAAATTAGTAGTTGGTAGTTGGCCACAGGGATGGGGAGCATGACATAGGAAATGCAGTTAGCTAGGTGGAAGGCCAGAGGAAGGGGAGAGCAATTGGGAGATTGTTTTGTGAACTACATAGATGTCTAACCAATGTACTGTATGCTTGAAAGTAAATTAAATAAATAAATTTTAAAAAATAATTAGAGAGCCTTCCCTCATCTTAAACTTTTTGAAATAATTTGAGAAGAATAAGCATTAATTCTTCTTGGAATGTTTGATAGAATTTACCTATGAAGCCATCTGGTACGGGACTTTTGATTTTGGGGAATTTTTTGATCACTGATTCGATTTTGTTGGTAGTAATCAGATTTTCTATTTCTTCTTGGCGCAGTCCTAGAAAATTGTATGTTTCTAGAAATGTATCCATTTCTTTCAGACTGTCCAATTTGGCATGTTATTACTCATAGTATTTTCTTATGATCTTTTGTATTTCTGTGGAGTCTTTTGTTACTTCTCCTCTTTCATTTCTGATTTTATTTATTTGGGCCCTCTCTCTTTTTATCTTGATGAGTCTGGTTAAGTGTTTATCAATTTTGTTTATCCTATCAAAGAACTAGCTCTTGGCTTTATTAATCTTTTTTATTGTTTTCCTAGGCTCTTTTTTTCACCTATTCTAATCTTTATTATTACCTTCCTTTTACTCATTTTGGGCTTTGTTTGCTGTTCTTTTTCCAATTTTCTTAAGTGAAAACGTAGATTGTTTATTTGGGCTTTTTCTTGTTTCTTGAGGTAGGTCTGTATTGCTATGAATTTCCCTCTTAGGACTGCTTTCACTGTGTCCCAGAAATTTCGAGTTTTTGTGCTTTCATTCTTATTTGTCTTCAAGTATCTTTTGCTTTCTTCCTTGACCTCACCATTAACCTATTCATTGTTTAGTAGCATGTTAGTTAGCCTACACCTATTTGTGTATTTTCCAGTTTTTTTTTCTTGTAGTTGATTTCTAGTTTCATACCATTGTGATTAGAGAAGACGATAGATATTTCAATCTTCTTAAATTTATTGATACTTATTTCGTGGGGTAATATGTGGTCTGTTCTAGAAAATGTTCCATGTGCACTTGGGAACAATGTATATTTTGCTGCTTTGAAGTGAAATACTCTGAAAATATCTATTAGACCCATCTGGTCTAGTGTATCATTGAAGCCTGCTATTTCCTTGTTGATTTTCTGACTGGAAGATCCGTCCATTGGTGCCAACGGGGTGTTAAAGCCTCCTACTATAAGTGTATTACTTTTGATCTCTTCCTTTATATTGGCCAATATTTTCTTTATATATGTAGGTGCTCTTCTGTTGGGTGAATATATATATTTACTAGGGTTTTGTCCTCTTGTTGTATTGCTTCCTTTATCATTATGTAATGTCTTTCTTTGTTTCTTATTATAGCCTTCGTTTTAAAGTCAATTTTGTCTGATATAAGTATCGCTACCCCAGCTTTTTTTTCATGTCCATTTGCATGAAATCTCTTTTTCCATATCTTTACTTTCAGCTTGTATGTGTCATTTTATCTGAAATGAATCTCTTTTAGACAGCATATGTATAGCTCTTGTTTTCTTATCCATTTAGCTACCCCATGTCTTTGAGCATTTAATCCATTTACATTTAAAGTGATTATTAATAGGTACATAGTTATGGCCATTTTAGTATTCATATTTATGTTCTTCTCCCTCCCTTCTTCTTCTTATTTAAGTCTTTTTCACATTTCTTATAATACTGGTTTAGTGGTGATAAATTCCTACAGCTTTTTCCTGTCTGGGAAGCTTGCTATTTCACTTTCCGTTTTAATTGATAGTCTTGCTGTGTTGAGTAGTCTTTATTGTAGATATTGTAGCTTGTGCTGGCACTGGCTGCCTGCCATTGAAAGTTTCTCTTGAGGGGCATGGGCTGAGTTAGGCCAAAGGAGCCAAGGACTGTTGATTGTTGGCAAATATTCCACCTGCAGAGAATGCAGGGTGTGGCTGATTGCTGGGCAACAAGTCAGCCACAGGTAATTTGCAAGATGGGGCAGGTTCTCAGGGAGCTACAGAGTGGAGTGAGCCAATCCCAGCAGATTCAAGCCAATGCAGATTCAGATTTGATGCCAGTAATGAGCCTAAGGCCTCTTGCAAAAATCTCAGATAACACCTAGGCCAGCCACTGCCCATCTTAGGTCCTCAGACCCCTGAGATTTGGTCAAGAGATGCTGCAGCTCATTCTGGCACCTGCTGCCTGCCACTTGAAAGTCTCTCCGAGATGTGTGAGGGCTACACTAGCTGAGGACTGTTAATTGCTATCAAACATGCCACTCATGGAGAGCACAGAGTAGGGGTGGCAACTGGCCAATAAACTTGTCTTAGACAAATTCTGGGTTGGATAGGGCAAAGTCTCAGGGAGACATGAAGTTGAGTGAGCAGACCTCACTGGGTCAATGCAGATTCAGAACTGGTTGCATGAGGGAAGGGTTCAAAATAGTCAAGATGCTGCCTATGGGGGGCCCAACATAGGAACAATGGTGGCCGTTCCTCCACCTCTCACACCACACCATACAACTCAGCAACTCAGTCCTTCCCCCTATATCTCTTGGCACTTCCCAAACTGCTGACCTTCCTCTGGAGCCCATGGTGAGTGTCTGTGAGCAAGTGAGTCTGTGAGTGGGGACTTTAAGGGAGACATTTGGTTTTTAGTTTCTTTCTGTTTCACCCAGCCAGTCTTAATCCCCAATGTTTTTATAGTCAGATTTCGTGGGAACCCTGGACTATGGAGCCCCTATGTGGGGGTAAAGCCCCTTGCTCCTTCAGGAAAAACTCTGCAGCCACTACCTTTCCCTGTGCTTAGCCGCCATGCATGGATGTGGGACTAGCCCATTTTGCATCTCTGCCCCTCCTACTGGTCTCAGTTTGGCTTTTTCTTTATATCTTTAGTTCTATGTGATATGCTCCTCTAGTCTTTAGGTGATTCTCCAAGTTGATTGTTGTATACTTCGGTTGTAATTTTAATGTGGTCGTGGGAGGAAGCAAACCCTGCCTTTACCTAGCCCACTATCTTGACCTACCTCTCAAATTCTATTTTTAAAGATAACACTGCATGAATTAAAACTGTGGAAGGAAGGGAAGAAATTACTGTTCCCACTGAACACATGGATATCTGAAGTGGCAGATCTTCCACAGCTACCAGATAGTAATAAACCAGAAAGAGAATAGATGATGAAGCCCATCCTCTTTCCTCATCTTTGTATTTTCCCACAAAACTGCCCTGTTTAAACACCCAACTCATCTCATTCTGATAAATGCACTTGTCATTCTGCTCACATGAACAGAATGTGAACATTAGTGTCTCAATTGTTTCCTGGTGGGACTATTTTGTCTGTTCTTATCTGTCCATTTCACTTCTATATTTCAGATCCACAGTTAATGTATTCCAGAAATTTGAACTCGAATAGTTCTCAAACATTAATGTGTAGGCAAGTCTCTGGAGACTTTGTTAAAATTCAGACTTTGATTCAGTAGGTCTGGGTTGAGGTCTTAGCCTCTGCATTTTTAACAGGCTCTCAGATAATACCAATGCTGCTGATCTTAAAACTACCCTCTGTTTGGCAAGAGTTTAGAACATTACTCATTGACCTTTCACACTCTGATTCCTCTTCTCACATTGACCTTTCTATCAATAAAGCTTCTTATAGTAATGCTAACAACAGGTAACTTAACCCCAACTGGCACTCAAAATATATTTATAGTCTTTTATAATTTTAAAAAAAATGCATTGATAAACTTATCTATAGGTAAGGCTTAATTCAGCTTCTTAATGATGTCTCCAATTACGATACTAAGTGACTACTTGACTTAGGCTAATTGACTGGTATGAACCACATGTATGTACATATTTAGTAGCTGTAAACATGCTACCTGATGAGAAGGAAGTTGAGTAGTACATTAGGTGCTTTTTTTTTTTTTTGGTAATACAAAACCTGATGTGTTCCTTGTTAATATTGCAAGTGAATTTTTTCTTACGTTGAGAGGAAGGCCCTATAAAATGATTTCTGAGAAGTACTTATGCTCTAAAGGCTATGATTCAGTGATCTGAAAAACTTCCAAGAATTTGGTCATTATTCAAAGGCATAAATTATTAAGGACTATGAAGAAACACACAAATATAGGAATTAGTGTATCCTGCCTTTACATTGAAACATAAACCGCTAGTTAATTTGTAATTTTTAAAATCTCCATTAAAGATTCTCTGAACTCTCAACCAATATTTAATAACCCTCCTCGATCATGTATTAATTTTCTCCCTTGTGCCTTTTCCTCCTCTTCTACTTTCTCCATCTCCACTATTTCCTTGTTTCGATTTGGTAAGATGGAGTTATCCTTAATATGCCACATGGGACCATTTTCATTAGGACTGAAGCTCCTAATCAGTAATTTCAGAAAAGTTAATAATAGGAAGAAAATACAAGAGTTTCTGTTTATTCTATTTCATTTAGCTATGGTGTAGTTCCCTTAATCTGGTGACTCCAGTCCTTTCATTCTGAATTCTGAAGTGCCTGGAATCTCAATCCTTATTTTCATTCACCTTTGATATGGACCAAAACTTGAAAAAAAAGTCTCATATTTTTCTAAGAAATGTCATGACATTTTGCATTCTGCAGTGAAGGCACAAGCTTACAAGATTATGTTGATGTGATGGTTACTCTGCTATAATATCCAGGAATTCAAATGATAGAAGAAAAATGCAAATATGATCAAATGAAATCAAGGAAAATTTATAATCATGGATCTTTATCCTATTTTTCTCCTCTTGAGTGATAATGTACAGTATTTTCTAGTTGCTTATGGTGAAGGATATTTTTAGAAAATTATTAACAAAGCATATATGAACATCTTTAGGTACATTTTATTAGGGAGATTTTTAAGTATGTAATGACTTGCCTATGATATTTTATGAGCTTTCATAATGGGTCATTTGTCCAGATAAGAAATTTAGCTGTAGAATGAACATAGAGTTATATTTGGGTCTTAATTACACAGGCCAGAACCAATGGCACAGTTATCAGACATCATAATTTCTAAGCTTCCCAGAAGAATAGACTGATGGGGGTTGGGGGATCTCACTGGGACCGTTTTCTGGCTGTAAGAAGCCTGGAATTTTACCCTGAGGTTTCTCAGTAATTCAAATGGTGCAATGTCTGTGCTAAGATCTCAGAGAGCTGTCAATTTCCAGGTGGAAAATAAAGCCTGGGTCTACAGAGGCCCCACAATTTTGGGAAATTGATGCAAGTATCTGAATAAATCAATCAAAATGGAAATCATTTTGGACAAGGTTTTTCTTTAACCTATGCTGTGCTGATGCTTTGTTCACTTAGCCCATGTGTTTGATGTTTTAGTTACTACATTATGACTGACTGACAAGATATGGCATGGTCGAAAGGCAACACATAAAGGATATTAAATAACTCTATTAAATGGGCAGGATTTTCTTCCCTTTTTGATCTTTTCTACCCTTATTTCAGCTTTTTTAAAATACTGCATGTGCAAAATTAAATCCCCTTGAACTTGCTTAACCTCTGCTCTGCAGGTTGTCATTTGTCTCATTAACACAAAATTATAGGGTGTTTTGATGCTCCAACTGGTAGCAGCAACTAATATTTATAGCTCTTTTTTTCCACAGCAGTTGCACCTTTGGGAAAATAATAAGAAATTAATTACCATTGAGTTAGCATCTGAACTTATCAAATGTTCTTTGTTACCCACTAAATAGGAAGCATTCAGAACAATGGAGGAGGCAGGGAGGAGAGTGTTGGGAGGTGCTAAGAACTTCTAAACAGACACAGGT
The DNA here is from genome assembly GCF_014176215.1 of Rousettus aegyptiacus. Lineage (NCBI taxonomy): Eukaryota > Metazoa > Chordata > Mammalia > Chiroptera > Pteropodidae > Rousettus > Rousettus aegyptiacus. The sequence goes on along the minus strand of NW_023416287.1, from coordinate 32,465,434 downwards.
GCATCAAGAGGCGAAGGAATAGTCACAGCAACAGCAGGCTCAGAACCACTTCCAACCCCAGTCCCATGATGCTGTGCAGCACCCAGGATGAACCCTTCTGGGTGCAGCCTTCTGAAGACTGAAATTTTGCTTCAGGTAGCAACAGAGGGGCTTTATGAATTGGAAAATGAAGGATGAGCTTGTAAGCAAACATTGATGTTTTCTATTAGGTTATATTTTTTCCACAGCTCCATACAGAGTCTAAAACTTCAATTGTAGTTAAAACGCAAAACCATCACAATTTTTAGATATGGCATGAAGGGCTAAGTAATTTGTGAGCAGTTCTTAATAGGCTAAATGTCACTGTGAGGTTGAAGAAAATAATGTTTTTCCATAAAATTTATTTAAATCCATGCAAGCATAGTTTTATCTTATATTTTTGAGGACCTATGAGAAAATTTAATAAAACATCCCCACAGCAGGATGCGGGCTTTCAAAATTTACCTGAAAAAGGTGATGAGATAAGGAGATGTGTAACAGGATTTTCAAAATATGAATTTTTTAATCGTTAACAGACAAAATCAGTTCTGGTAAATTCCTAAAGTAAGCCATTTAACAAAGTAAAAACAGCAATGCTATATCTGAAGAATATTAAGATTCTCTTTACCAAAACTTCAGACTAACAACCATAGAAAACCTCAGAGTGATGAAATATTTTTCTAGGAAAAACAAAGCATGATTTCTAAAAGATTTTTTGCCTTTGAATACTGCCTAGGTTGTGATTTGGTTTTAAATATTATGTGTGTGTGTGTATGTGTATGTGTGTGTATACATATACATACACCCTGGAGGCAATTACTTAATATGAAGTATGCTGATCAAGTATTCACCCTCCAGAGACAGCTACATAAATATATCAATTATCAATTATCATTATCAAATAGCAGTGGGCTAGTCAATAAGCAAATGAAATATTAGAAATAACAGTTCTCTGTTGATGAAATAATGGTTATTCAATATATATAGTTGGCTAGAGAAACTGTATGGACACCATCACCTCTGCATGAGAGATTTTATGAGAATCTAGAGATCCTGGCAAGTTCAACCACCTAAGACCTTGGGACCCAAGCCAAGGTTATAGCTTTTTCTGAAGCTACAATCACACATTGAATAGACCACCCCATAGTCTGGTCTGATCTACCTAGAGGGTTAGCTGCTCAAAATGAACTTTTTACGAAAGTTGTTGGTGTACCTGCACTAAATTTACAGGAGAATACTGGAAGACTATTTTTGTGACTGCTTGTTAATGGATATTTGTATGTGTGACAGAATTCAGCCTGAGAAGAGGTCGTATTGTAATATAGAGTTGATATGGCTATGAGATGCCAGTAGAAGGTTTTCATCTCTGCCAGAGTCTAATTATTTGACAAATGACTCTGATGATTGTTGAAAGTTGTGGGCAGAAACATAGTAACACAGATAGAGCATGGTGCTCTTCAAATACACCCAAAGAAGTTAACTCAGTGCAAGGAAGTCATGACCTTTTTTAAAAAAATCTAATTGCAAAATATACTATCAGCTCAAAAATTAATGCTACCATACGGTATATTTTTCCCTTTCAAGATCTGTTTGATGGCAATAAGTACTAGAAGGCTAGAGAAATTCAGCAGTGTCTGTTTAGGAAAAATGAGGTGGAGGAAGGCTCTGGTTTGGTTGAAACTTATTCTTTCATTACATTCATTAATATCAGTTGGCTAAGAATTTTTTCTTGCTAACAACTACAACTATATTTACTATTTGCCAATTATGTTTACTCATCTATTTTAAATCTTTTGGAGAAATTAAAAGGAAGTAATAATTTTTAGAAATGAGAGGAAAAGAGTGAAAAAGACCTGTGCCAAGACAGACAACAAATAGTCAAGATGTTAACAGCCAAGTTAATATCCCAGGTTCTGAGACTGCACCAGAGTTTGTTTCCTCAACTTATCAGTCTTGGTTACAACTATAATTTGGTGTGTAGCATATGCAGTTGATGCTTCATAGGTGGCCTATTGAAGCTCACTGTTCTCATACACACCAGTACTTTCTCATCCCTGCCCCTTTGACTCTCTGGCCATGGATGGATGATGAAAGGAAGTTGATGGATATTAAGTGGAAAAATTCTGAGATGAGGTCCATGCAGTCTATCAGAGGATCTCTTGGGATTGAGCCCTTGTTGCCTACAGCAGTAACCTGTTTGATACTGTACCTGTATTGGTTTTCTGTCATTCCCATTGTTACTTCCACATTTCCTTATCAGTGGATCCTAGCATCACCTCCAAAATCAACTATATGTACTCAGCTAGTTACAGTATCTGCTTTTGGGGAAACCCGTACATGGGCTCATATTAGTGTCTAAGTTAAGCACACATTGTAAACCATCTTTATTTTCCCAGAGACATGAACAAATAGTCCCTTCTCTTTATTGCTATTTCTGCATCTTATTGCCATGTTCTGCTCCTCCTGGTTAGAAGAACTGTAAACTGCAGCATTGTGACTTCCAGAACTACACGTAATCACCATTCGAGAGGAGAAATGAATTGCAAAATAAAAACTTCTTGCAACTTGATGTATAGAAAATAAAGGCAAGGAAGTAAAGTAGTGAAATCTTAGGCAAGCTTGATGCTCAGTCATGGTAATTTAACCATATAAATGGCAAAATAATGAGTGAGAGCTTTAGGATGTGTACCGTGACTCATTTGGTACCTAATAGAGGTTATTTTATTGTACAAAGATTCACAGATTGTCCATTTGTACACAGTTATCTATATTCAACCAGACTTGAATTCCATGAAAGCTTTAAAATAATAATAATAACAATAATAATATGTTGATTTTTTTATAGCTTTATTGGTTGTAGTTTAAAAAAAAAAGGTAGGGAGGAAAAGAGGCTCAGTCTATTAATATTGGGTTAGTTAATAAGCAAGTGAGATATTAAGAATAATTCCTTATTGGTGAAATGAATGGGGCTGAAGATATGTAGTTGGAATTGAAGCTAAGAAATAAAAATCTACTGGCCTGATGATCTGGTGGCAACTATTTACTGTGAGATCACAGGGATTTCCTTGAAGCAGAATAGATAAAATGACATCATTTTCACAAATCAAGTTGCCTCACCTTTTAAGAGATTCTCTTCAGATTTCCTGTGCCAGACATACTCAAAGATAAATAGAAACGTAAGTTGCAGACAAATATTTACAAGTCTCAGCACCACAGAGCTCTTTCCTTTCCATACTGTTTTGTGTATTTATACAGAGACACACTTGCTTCTGCTGAAAGATGTCATCTCTGGAGGGTAAAGGCCAGAGGTCATCTTTAATGTGGTTTTATACTACTGATCTCAGTGGCTGAACAGGAGGGAGAGCTTTCATTTAGAGAAGTCTTTTATCCAATTCACTTCTTCTGGTATCTTCACATGCCTTGCCCCTTAATTGTTGAGGTCAAAAGTAAGACAAGAAGATGTGGCTTTGCTTGGAACAGTGGATAGAAAAGTGGGTCTTAAAGAAGCAAAGGGCTATTACAGAAACATGTATTTTTATTTTATTTGGTCTAGTACAAACCTCTGTAAGCTAACAAATACTAACAAGACTGTGAATTATAATCAGATAAATGCTGTCAGATACTCTAAGGACTTCCACTCTACACAGCCAGAACTTGTCATCCACCCAGGCCAGGAGGTTATGCTGAGGTTGGTAAAGTACTCAGAAGAAGAGGGCATTTGTGTCTAAATTATAAATTCTCCAAGAACATTCTGCCTGTGGCATTGCAGAGCTAATTTTTAAAATTTCCTTTAAAAAAGTCTCTGGCTTCAAATTTATGGAATCTATGAAATCTTAAATAATTCCTACACATTTACTGCTTTCTACTGCTTAGAAATTTAAAATAAAAATCAGCAAATTGAAATAACCACACTGGGTCCCTCTTCTTAATGAAATATTTGGAGGAACGACTGTTCTGAAGTGGAATTTTTGGGATAGGAGGTACCAGGCTGAGAGATCTTTGGGTCTTGCTGTCACTAATTAGCTGTGTGACCCTGAGGAAACCACTTTATACTTCTCTGGGTCTCATTTTTCACATGTGGAAAATAAAGAGGTCACACTAACTGATTTGTAAACTTCTTCCCCAGTCCGATGTTCTTTGATTCTAATAGATGTAGCTAACCTTCACTGAGCACTTTAGCTTGTGTTATTCAGTATTCCAAAAGTGGTATGTGGATTACTCACTTAATTTTCACCACAGGCCCATAAGGCAGGTACTATATTTGTCACTGACCCCATTTTATGGATGAGAAAACTGAGGCACAAAGAGGTTCAGCATCTTACATAAGATCACATACCTAGTGAATGCAAAAGCCAGGGCTTGATGAGACACTTTGCCTCTAGAAAGCTCTCTTACTAGGCTAGCCTGCCTCTCTCACCACATCTGACCTCCTTTATGCTGTCCTGGGAGTAGAATATGTATAGTTACCTAGTATCCCCCAAAAGGTTCCCCTAAAAGCAGACACTGAAAATAGAATTTTGGATAAAAGTATTTTGGGGGGAGTATAATTTCAGAAAATGCTATGAGATCAAAAGATGAGTGAGACAGGAAGAGAGGAAAAGTAGCACATTATATATTAATGAATGGGTCACTACGGTGAGCAATCGACACTCAATCTTGTAGGGGAGCTCTGAGGAACTATGTAGAATACAGCTTGGAATTTTCCATTGAGGGATGATTTAGAGAGGGTGTTTGGCACAAACTCCCATCCTAATTAGCTTACTTGAACCAACTACACCCTCTTAGCCGGAGAATGTCTCTAGGCCTGAGCTACAGGAAGCCTTCAGCAAGTACAGGAACTGGTTAGCAATATCCTGTTTAGGCTAGGAAGTATAGAAATCAGGACTCATATATAGGCCATTTGGCTCCAGTCCTTGGCCTGCGAACAGGCAAATCACCTATGTCGACAACCGCGTAGGCTCAGGAGTTACTAAGGGGAAGAATGGCCTTGCTCAATCTTCCTTCAAGGGTGTCTCTGCCAACCAGACTTATGCCTGGTACAAAGAAAGAATCCTGAACCATTCTTTTGTTTAGTTTAATTCCAGATTTGACACATTCCATGATTTATAAGAGGCACAGGATACTTAATGAGCTTGATCTGTGCCTTAAGCTAACTGCATCTCCCTGTGCTCAGCTGCTATCGATTAAAAATAAATGCTGGCTTTGTTTATTCTGGACAATTTGTTTGTCTTCTCCACAAATGTCCCATTAGCTATCAGACTCATTTTTTGGTTCAATTGGTGAATCTAGTAAAGTTTGTAGAAGTGCAAAATGATATATAGCCGCCAATTATGCTCGAGCTGAAGGTTTTCAAATATTTTAAGAAAATCTTTTCACCTTTTAATTAAAGAATAAAACCCAGAGATTCTCCAAGGACTCTAATAAACTGAACAAATACATTATTGTAATATTATTAATCCACATTAAAGATTCTCTTATTAAACAAGGTCAGTAAGCCTCATTTGGTAGCATGCTTAGCTTTGAGCTAGGAGGTCAAGGGTTGTTACTATTTGACATTTATAGACCTGGCAGAAGAATATGATGAAGAATTTGAGTGAGCAAACTGGATGTGACCTAAAGCCCAATAAAACAATGCTGGACACTTGCGATGAGCATGACAATTATTTTGTCATCTTATCCTCACATTACATTTGCAGGTGGTTCAAATGTAAATGACAACTGCAACATCGAACTATCTCATTGGGTTCCTTTGAGGATAACATGACCAAATGGTTACAGCTTAGAGGAGGAAGGATACAGCAGTGAATAACCTATCAAGGCCAGTGGGGATAAACCTCTCCTCTCAAAAACCCTAACCCACATTCTCTTAGGTAGCCAGACAGATAGTAGACTATTATTTCTATTCATTCATTCAGCTGGTCATCATGTGCTCCTTCAGATCTTACTGTGCACCAGATATTGAGAGTATTGATCTAATTTTGGTCAGCAAAAGCAGATAGGTCCCCACCTCTAACAACTTCAAAATCTGGCAGAAAGAGACAATTAAGTGAAAGAAACATACCAGTGTGAAAGTTTACCTATAGGAGTCATGGGGAAGGATAATTGCCAGATGACAAGATATAGAGCTGGCAATTTGACCTGATTATGAAGGTCAGGGTTGGAAGATTTCCCTGAGGCAATGACACATGAACTAAGATCTGTAAGATGGGAAGGAATCACCCAGACAAGAAGTGTAAGGGAACACTTTCAATGAAGAGAATTCCAAGGAAGGGAATGCATGTGAAAAGTCCCTGGGTACAGGAGTTACAACAGAGCTGGAGCTCAGACTCCATAAAGAGCTGGTACAAGATGAGACCAGAAAGACTTAATTAGGGATTTTTGCTTTTATTTTAAGCAGCAACTCATTTGGGAGTATCTTCTCGTTGCTCCTAAAAGTTGCCCCACACTGATGTGCTGATTCAATTGCATGTTCCCTTTGTGCTATATGAGATATTTGGGAGCTGAGACAAGGCCTTATTTCTATTGCCTCCTGAGCATCATAACTGAACTTAGCATCATAATTGGCTCAATCAGTTATTTTTATTTTATTGACATAAAATTAGCATGCCATAAAATTTCACCATTTTAAAGTGTACAATTCACTGGTTGTTAGTATATTCACAAACGTGTACAACCATCACCACTATCTAATTTCATAATATTTGCATCATTCAAAACAATGACATCAACAACGACAACAACTACAAAAAACACCAACTCATACCTATTAGCAATCACTTACTGTTCTCTCTAGTGCATAATCCATATTCTGTCTTTGGATTTTTCTATTCTGGACATTTCAAATAAATTAAATCATTCAATATGGGACTGTTTGTGTCTAGATTCTTTCATTTAGCATACTATTTTCAAGATTCAACAATATTATACTACGAATCAGCACTTCATTAATTTTTATGGCTGAATAATATATGATTATACCATATTTTGCTCATCTGTTCATCATTTAATTGACATCTGAGTTGTTTCCACTATTTGGCTATTAGGAATAAATCTTCTTTGAATGTTCACATGCTGGGTTTTGTACGAATACCTGTTTTCAGTTATCTTGGTCATGTAGAAACAGAATTGCTGGGTCATGATAACTGTGTTTTTTTGAAGGAACTTCTACACTATTTTCATAGTGCATCATTTTACATTCTTATCAGCAATGCACAGAGTTTTCAATTATATTTCATTAGTCTGTATGTCTATCTTTTATGCCAGTACCACATTGACTTGATTACTGTAAATTCTCAATAAATATTGAGATCAGAAAGTGTAAATCCTCCAATTTTATTCTTCATTTTGAAAAGATTGTTTTGGCTATTCAGGTTCCCGTGGTATTCCATGTGATTTTTAAGATCAGCTTATCCATTTCTGCAAAGAAAGGTGGTTAGAATTTTGATAGGATTACATTGAATCCGTAGATTGCTTTGGGGAGTATTGCCATCTCAAAATATTAAGTCTTCCAATCACTGAGCATGGGATATCTTTCCATTTATTGTTTACTTTATCATAACAATATTTTGTCATTTTTAGTGCAAAAGTCTTACAGATCCTTGGTTAAATTTATTCATATGTATTTATTCATTTCGATGTTCTTATATTAGCACTATTTTCTTGATCTCATTTTCAAATTGTTATTGCTAATGTGTAGAAACATAACTAGTTATTGTATATTGATTTTGTATCCTAAAACTTCATTAAATTCATTTATTAGCTATCATAGTTTTTTGGTTTTGTTTACTGTTTTTGTTTTCTTTTGTTCTTTTCAAATGCAGATTCTTAGGATTTTCTATATATAAAACATGTCGTCTGCAAACAGAACAAGGTTTTTTTGTTTGTTCCTTTTGTTTTTGTGGGTTATTTTATTTTATTTTATTTTATTTATTTTTGTATAGTTGTTCCGGCTAGAACTTCCTGTGCCATGTTAAATAAAAGCGCATGGACATCTTTATCTTATTCCTGATCTTAGGGGAAAGTTTTCAGTGTTTCACCATTAAGTATAATGTTAGCTGGGGAGTTAACAGAATTTTTTTAAACTTCAAGAAAGAATTTGTTTGTTTTTAGAGACTTACACCCATGCCTCCTCTTTGCCTCTTCAGTCCTCTCACTAAGGAGTACTTTGTCCTGGTCAGTGTTTTCAAACAGTGGTTCACAGAACCCTGCATTAGAATCACCTTGAGGACTGATTTAAAAGGCAGATTCCTGTGTCTTTCCCAGAGTACTCTACAAAATTTTCTGGGTCTGGAGCCCAGGGCTTTGTATTTTAACAATCCTAGTGAAAGAAAAGCAAAAAAGAAAAAGTTCTTCGTTTTCAAATAAATTTGGGAAATACTACCAAAATGTATATTAACGGCTGAGTACACTGAAAAAAAAAAAAAAAACTCATAAAGCTAGTTAAATTCCAAGTTTATTTCATTAAGAAACTTTTTTGGGGGTAGGGCAAACATCTATTAATCAAGTAGACTCTAGTATAAAAGAGTTACATGGTCACTTTTAATAAATCTGGTGGTGGAGGAAAAAAACATTTTTCTTAACTCTAAAGATACGCAAACATCTACTAACTCAGCTATAAAAAAAAAAGTGCTCAATAGTAGAAAAAAAAGTGTGAACTTGGTTGTACAATGCTGTTCTTTTTGGCAAAACTACTGCCACTCAGATGCTTTGTTATTAAGGGTCATTACAAACACTGCATCTGTCCTATTGTTCTGTGGAATGGGAAAAGTAATAGAAGAATTTCTATGGAGTAATAACAATGAAATAGATATAATAACAATAACTGTTATTAATATTTTTATGTAAACAGCCTTCAGTGTGGAATAATAGCAAAAAGACCCATCCTAGGCTCCTTGGACCTGTCTTGCTAACATTCCCAAGAGTAGAAAGGTCTTATGGTCTGTCTTAGCCGGCTGCAGCAAACTATCAGATCCCATTCCTCCAGGATAGTTACAATTGTCCCTTATCTTTTTTTTTTTTTTTTGGCACATCTGCACAGACGCCAAACAGGCTATCCCCAATGTTCTAGTTTTTAATGTCATGTTAATACCCTTTCAGATGTCTTTGAATCAGTCAGGTGGCACCTATGGTTCCTTAGCTGGACGAGCACAAGCCTCAAGCAGCATGAAACTATGGGGGACGGGAAAAGCATAGGCTGATGGAATCCAAGGTAAACATTCTCTCCTCTTGCCTTTAGATTCAGCAGAGAGGAGCAGATTTGTTTGTTGTTAAATTACTTAAGTTGCCACTGCTTTCTCAGATAAGACTTTCTGCAAAGATTTATATGATGCTTTCTGCAGGATGTGTGTTACCTAGAGGACCTGCAGTGGGATCTCAGCCAATACTCCATACTCAGGAGTAGAAGCAGGTCTGTCACAGTGCCCATAACTGAGCATGTTCTGGCTTCCCATGTGGGGTTCCATTCCACCTTTGGGTCCTTCTCAATGGCCTTTTACAAATCCCTCCTTAAAGTCAATAGGTCCTTCAGGTAACTCCTGGAACCAGCTTTGGAAACAAAGTCCTCCCTGGGGCAGCTTATCGCCAGCTCTTGGCTAATGGCAACCAACTTTTAGTAAATTAGTGATTAGCATGCCCCTAGGTATGCCCTGCGATCAGCCTTTGGGCAATCAAATAAATTATTCCTTTCTGTTACAAATGTTGCAGAGTTGAGGACCTGGGAGAGGGAGGCAGTCTTAATGATTTAATGGGCTTTCAATAAGAAATTTTTAGGGCACTGCTGAGTTCCATGATTTTTTTTTTGGTTAGGAGGGAAGCAAGAATGAATTACTTTCTGCAAAATGTATACAAAATCAATCCCTGACTCTTGTTGACTAGGAAGAAGGAAACACCTATAAGCTGTGGGCAAATAGCAGTACCACTGAGGACACAGCATGGTACCCAAATCATATATGCTGGCTTGACTCCCATCTCCTCCTTACTATTCGTTGTAAGGCAGTAAACAGCACAATTTGATGCCAAACCTTGCAATCCCCGTCCTGAGTAGCAGTGTTGGGAAAGCACTTAAGAGGACTTCCCTGTCATCCTTTCTAGCCAGGTCTCCCATTTGACCTTTACTCACTCCCTCTTAAGGAGCCAGACTGGTCTGATCTCTTTTCCTGGGGTCCATCTTATGTTCCACTATCTCCAGGCCCTTGCCCTCTTCTGCCAGACAATTTCCTTTCCACTTTTTGTAGAAATGAAGATAACAATGCTTTCGTGAGTACTACCTGTGTGCTAAGCATTGTGCTTTGATCTTTATCTTATTTAGTCCTTCCTCATGAGTGGGTGCTATTATGATGTGTGACCTTGGGCAAGTCATTTCAAATTAATGAAATTTTCTTCTCTTACTGACAAAATAGGAATAAAAGAAGCCCCTATAGCATAGGCTCAGAATTCATGGAATAATCCATCCCTGGCTCTGAGCATACTCTGGTTCATAATAAGTGCTCAGTTAATGTGAATTAGCATTAATATTATTCCTATTTTTTAATAAAGGGACTGAATTTTTAAATAAAGGGACTGAATTTTTAAGACAATGAAGCACTTTTCCAAGGTTATGCAGACACTGAGTGGTTCAACCAGGATTCTAATGTCAAACTTTAGAATCTTTGCCCTTAACCACGACAGGGTGCTATTTCTGAATACCACTCATCTTGCAAGATGGCTCTTAGGGTCCCTCTCTGCCAGATGATAGTTGAAAAGAGATACAAAAAAACCTACCAACTCTGCATCACATCTATGTACCTATCAGCATCTTCACTTTCACTCCTTGAGATGGTTAATTTCACATGTCCAATTAACTGGGCCATGATACCCAGATACGTAGTATCCAGGCTGAATAGAGAAGAACACTGCACATCTTAGATGCCAAAGTCTTTGGTCAGTGAAGTTGAGTGTACAGAAGGTCAGTAGATAACAGAGGAGGTATAAATCTCGAAGGAAGAGAATTTTCAAAAGCAGGTGCAGTAGTAGCTCTCTGAAACATCCAAGAGAGATTAATGTCCACTCTTGGCCCCCAGAAGTTAGAGTATATAAGAAAAAAAAAAAATAGCACATGCATGCCTGATTCTTCTGTAATTGCCACACACATCCTGCTTTTGGTACAGTTTCTTAAACAATATCTGTTGGTTTATTATTTATAGTTTGCTTTAAGATGCATCCTCTCTCTCATCTACACAGTAGCATTAAAAACAATCTTGCCAATTAGGTCCCCTTTAACTATGACACAAAATACTGAATAAATAAAATAGCGAGGAAGGATTAAATCAGATAAATAAATGTATTTTGTGTAAAATTGGAATATTGTCAATAAATTTCTATCAAGATGTTTCCACCTAGAAAACAGACATAGAATTATTTTTAAAATGAACGCAGTAGGATTATCTACAATGTAAATTTTCAAATAGCTATGTCCACCCAATAGGTATCAAATCTGAGACGTGACTGTGTAAGCCCTGGAAGCAGATGCAAAATGAATGAGACTTGCTTTTATTTTTCTTCTTGTTCTAATACTACATGTATTGCACTGTAAATATAATAATAGTTAATATGAGTGCCTTCAATAAATACGAGTTTATTTTTCTTTCCTAACAGGTGAAGACACAGTTCCACAAAATCATCAGTATTCTGAGATTGTTCTTGTTCTTGTCTCCTCTACTTAGGACGGAGCTTCCATCTTAATGATTCTTACCTCTGACCCCATGGTCTGAGCTCCAAACAGAAGGAAAGGAAAAAAAAGTGGGCACTGAATATATTAAAAAACAAAATTTGCTAGAAATCTCCAGCAGATTTCCACTTAGATTGTAATAGCCCAAACATGATATACAACCACACCTGGAAAACACATTTTGTTTTTGTTTTTACTTTTTACTAGCTAGGTACATTCCCATCCCAAATAAAATTGGGGTTATTATTAATTAATAAGTAAAAGTGGATATTAAATCTTAAACTAACAGAGTCTGCCATAGTTATAACACACACACTTAGATATTCAAAAATATTAAAGACTGAATTCTAAAAAGTATTAGAACAAATATTATTTCTCTTTTTTCCCTCTATGTGCAAGCATTACAAATCTATTAAGAGGACTTGCTTTGATATATCAGTTTATATTACTCTTGTGTTTCTCTCATAATGTCTAACTATCTTATGTCTCTCATGCAGCAGAAGGCTTTACTCAATCTTATTAACTTATACCCTTTGAGGGGGAAAAAAAAAAACATGTATTTCCAGCACTGGAGAATGACATACATGCAGTGTCAAATTAGTTTTATTTTTACATTTTTTTCTCTTTGCTCTTCTATTTCCTAAATACATCTTCCCATCTTCCCAGAAGGACTACCATGTACTCATTCTTCTGGGCTTTCCTCCTTATGACTGTTCACTTATCCAATCTTTTCAGTTTTAAAGCCCATTGAAATATCCAGAAAAAATATGTGATCTCAAAGATATGAAAGAAAAGATTTCATTCAGCCATCCCTATGAATTTCTCAGTCTTTATAGATTTAAGACTCCCAGAACATAAAGAAATAATTTTTTTACAATTTTATTATTTTAAATATCTATAGCTCTTGATGATGCAAGTAATGGGAAATTTCATTACATTTATTGTAGGTCTAATTCTTACCAGTCAGTGTGCTTACTATTTAGGCACTTTATAAAATAAAAAGGATATACACAGTCAAGTTTATCTTTTAATTTACTCTTGTTTTTACTGAACCTTCAACCTGTCAGTTTCTAAGGATGCACATCTACAGTATCATCCACACCACACCAATACTCAATGGAAAGAACCTTGGGAAATGTAATTGATCTTCCTTGACTCATAGCATCTGTGTTGCTTGGACCACTGCTGAGAGCCTGAGCTACATTTCTCTTGCCAAGGGAGATTACTAATACCTGGAAAATGCCTCAAAGGAGCGTAGGTGATGAAAGGTGAAGAATGGAAGCACAACTCAGAAAATGTCATAGAAGAACAGAGGCAAATCTTGCCATCTCAAAAGAATAAGTTATATTTAGGAAATGTGAGGCTCTTGGCACCCAGAAACTTCACAAAACCCTTGTTATTTCCAGACTTCCAGGATGCTCAACCCCGTTGAGCTGCATCTCAACCACCTATCACAGAGACCATTCCCTAAAGGTTTTCAGCTGTCTGCTGGGTCACCTTTGTCTGCCCTCAATTCTACCTGGTAGATCCTATGACTACAATTTCTCTATTGTTATGTACCATCAGCCTCAAAGCCCTTGGTTATTCTTGCTGATAATTCATTAGCAAACATATACACTGTTGGCTGGTACTATTTTAAGAGCTTCACAAATATCAACAAATTTAATCCTCATAACAATCCTGTGAAGTAGATACCATTACCATCCCTATTTTTCAGATGAGGAACATGGAAAGGTCAGGTAATTTGTCCAATGTCATCTAGTTAATGAGTGGTGAATCTGGGATTGTACCCAGGCCTTTTGGTGCCCAGTTTTAACTACTAAACAATCATATCCTATCTTACGAAATAAGGGGCTTTGACTGTGAAGGTCCTGTTGCCAAATTTTACTGATCAAAAATTTCCTATGATAGCCCCTGTGAAAGAAGGCTGTTTGGCTTGACTCAGATTCCTTCTTCTCTTAGGATAAGGTGATCTCTAGATTTGTTATCCAAGTCACCAGTGGTGAATCTAATCTCACAAGGCTGGCTTCATGTTCAACAAAGAGGAAAAGGTCTCTAGTTACAAGACTGCTACTATTCCTCTCACATGGGGCATAAATGAGAGGCCTGCAATTATCCCTCTCTATCCTGTTAACCAATGCTACCTGGTAACATCTAGAGTCAAACCAGTAGAGTTTTAATACCTTATCCACTCTTACAAATCAAGTCCCTATTGTGGCTTGGTAGAACATACTTAAATATTCCAAATGCAAAATTTATTTTTTACTAAGAGTGGGATAAAATAAATAACCGAAGACAATGTGTATGATTGCATCTGAAAATAACAGAGAGAAAACCCAGAACCAGGAATTTATATCCTTTTTCCCACCTGGCCACTAATTGTCCTCAGAAGCTTCCTTATTCCTTCTTTTTGTCCTGAAGCTAATCCTGCATACCCACTTTTTTCACCAGATCAATGTCAATCCAAAAATACATATTGACTTCTCCATGGTAGGAGAAACACAACTAGTCCCTGAGGATAGAATAGTAAACTAGACACAGCCTCACAATAAATAGCTCAACCAGAAACTAGTGATATATAGTTTTAAGGAAAATTAAAGTATATGATAGGACTTCCAGCAACTAAATCATGGGGTCAGTGACTGCTTCTGGAAAGCAAGATGTATGTTAGTTGAGGCCAAACAAATGAGGATGGTGTCCTGAGGCCCAGTGTTTCCAGTGGTGCCCTAAGAAGATAAACTGGGGGCAGCTTATCATGGTGGAACAACCTGAGAAAACACACAGCCTAAGCTAAAAATATATAAGTTCATATTTTAAAGGTTGTTTTAATAGGTTTATTAAAGTTAAGGTGAAAATACCGGACTATTATAAGTCTTGAGCAGAAAAACTAAGTGAAGGAAACTCACTTTTCAACTTCCCAACTTTTTCCACAGTAAATTTTCTTGGAGGGCAGGGAGCATAGGTCTTCCAGAGTTGTTTCTGGTCATTTCTGCTGGTCACGCAGTGTGACTAGTTTCCATAACAAAGAGGGCATAAAACAATGACCCCTCTCACAGCAGAGGAAGGCCCACTTGGCACAGAGCTAGGATGCTGTTAAAACTCAACTCAGATTTTCTTTCTTCTCTGGGCAGAGGTCCTGCTGCCTCTTCAGTTCAAACAGTATATTTGTACACTTATAGGATGATCATTAAATATTCATTTCTCAATGCAAGAAAAGTCAGTCATAAAAGGGCCTAAATCTGAAATGGCTTTATGTTGTCATCTTAGTTTTAGAAACAAGTTAAATCACTAACACCTTTTCTTTAAAAAAAAAAAAAAAAAAAATCATTCTGCCCAGAGAAAAAGAATTCCATCATTTGGATGGCCCATATCTAGCTGCACTAAAGACTAGATAACACACATGAATAAGAAGAAATGACTTCTAAAATTATATGTCCTAGATAAATAATAAAATAATTAAAGAGGAATATTCAAGAAATGTTAAAGGAAACAGTGGATGGAATAGAATAGTGTTTTATACTTGATGTATTCTCCACAAAGTGAGGCTTCTAAGGCCAGGTTTATTTTTCTTTTTGGGAAAACGCCACAGGAGTGCAAACAATATATCATGCAGTAAATCAGGGTCTGCCACCTTCTTTTGAAGAGCAGCTACTTTTTATTTCCCTGAAGCTTAACAAAATCACTAGGGTGAGACCAAGGTGAGTACTGACAATAAAACCTCTGGATGGGGATATAGAAGAAAGCCGACAGTACCTTATTAGTAATTGTTGCAGACAGTACAGTGTGTATTGCCTATCTAACACCCATTCCCCCTTTTCCTGCCTAATACAATCTTATTTGTTTGGGAATGGAAATGTGCCCGGTCCCAGAGGAAATAAGTACTACCATAATCCTAGAGTGACCATGTGACACAACTATAACAAATGAGGTGGAAGCAAGAGTCTTCTAGGAACTCTAAATAAATGCCTGCTTTTCTTATTAAAAGCAAAGGCATTGAGGGTGGGGTGGTTCCATAACACTTCCGCTTTACACACAGAATGGTCCTGGATTCGAGCCCCAGCGGAACCACAGCCCATACCCCAGGTGTGCCAGGCCCCAGGTGTGCACCGTGAGCATGTGGGAGGAGACACTCCATCTTCAGAGATCTAGTTCTTAAGGGGAGACAGCAACATTCATAGGTCAGGGGTGGAAGTAGGGTGGGGTGGGGAATTAAAAAAAAAAAAAAAGCAAAAGTATGAAGCTTGAACATAGTTGTGATAACTGGAACTGCTGCAGCCATCCTATTCCATGAGGCCACAACCAACGCACTAAAGATGGCAGGACAGAAAGAGACCAGATGTTCATATCATCTTTCTTAATACAGCTGAGCAGCTATATCTGCTCTGGACAGCCTAACTCTGGAATTGTGAGAAAGCTGTTATTTATAGATGAGCCTACTTCTGACACAGTGTTCCTATTATTCATATTTTTAGAACCATGGTCAGGAGAGGTAAACGGTATCTTTTTCTTACTCTTCTGCCACAACCACTACCTCCCTCTCACCCTTACCTGTGCCCCAGCCCCCACCACGGAGAGCAGACCGATACGGTAAACAGAGTATCTGAATTGGAATGAAAAAACCTGAGTTCACATTCCAGCTATAACACGTAATAACAGTGCAATGCTGAACACTTAACTTTTCTGAGTCTTAATTTCTTCTTCTATAAAAATCAAGAATAATGATATGAGTTGATAGAGAAATTTTCTAAAAACAAAATGATAATGGTTGCCTTAGAATCTCAATGAATCAAAAAGTAGATGGGGTGAAAAATCTCGATAAATCAAAATGTAAATGGGAATAGGGGATAAACAGTAATTTATTTACTATTCTTCCTGGATCAGCGTCCTGGATCATCACCCCAGTTTTTACCAGCATATTCTGCATTTCCAGAATATTCAGTCTCCTTGTCACCTTGTCAATTTTGTACTGCTCAGTGTTAACTGACCCTCTGTTTGGGTAGCTAACCAGAGCAATCTATGCTCTTTATACTTCTTGCAGCAAGAAGTCAGTTTTTTTTCTCTGCTCTGAGTTTACTAAATTGACACATAGAAGGTATTTGACATATAATTTTATATAGGAGACACAAATAATTTCTCTCTGTCCAAATTTTTGGTTTTGTTTTGTTTTTAGCAAATGAATATAAAGCCAGCAGTGTAGTTGGGAAAGATATCCCTGCTGGTATCTTATTATTATATGTGAACTGATTCTCATAAGAAAACACTGGGGGGATAAATGCCCAATGTGAAGTGCACATTGCAACTGTGAGTTTTCCATTAGCTTTATGACAATTTACACAATCAGATTCCCATATCTCAAGGATACATGAAATACTTAGATTTTTGACTTCTAACATCCACCTTAATTTTAAAAAGTTGTTATGAAAATATACCTATTGAAAACATAAGAGCCTAACTTTGTACCTCCAATAAATATAAGGTATAAGAACTTGTCATATGGCCTTAAGTTTTTACAATTATGGTTGTTTTTAACTGAATAGTTGGCACTCTAATACAGGAGTCGCTCACCTCCAGACTGCAGACAGGTACTGACCTGTGGCCTATCAGGAACCAGGCTGCACAACAGGAGGTGAGTGGTGGGAGAGCAAGCGAAGATTCATCTGTATTTGCAGCCACTCCCCAGTGCTAGCATCACCACCTCAACATTTCAGATCATCAGGCATTAGAGTCTCATAGGAACTTCATTCCCTGGTGCCAAAAGGTTGGGGACCGCTGCTAATGCACTAGAATTCACTATAGAAAGTAGTCAGTTTAGGTAAAGCCTTTCCTTGAGCCATCTGACTGGGAAACTCTTTATATTCTTTATAAAATAGACAGTATCTTTTGCCTTAACTATATTTTGTCAGGGCTTCCAACTACCCTCTGGGAAATTCAGAGAAGATATAATCAGACTGAGTGTCTAGATGTGAACTTTTAATGAAGGAATGTGTTCTGCTCTCCCACTCGATAGAGCAATGTGGGTGGGTTTGCTTCAAGAAGACTCACCCACCCAGTGGAAGAGCGGCAATGCGGTGTCCTCAGTAGACCCGTGATTACTAATGAGTAGAAACTTAAAAGAGCAAATGTGCATGTCACAGTCTCACACAGACTAATGTCTCTAGCAAGAAGAAATCATTTTCTAATGAATTAATGTTCTCTTTATTGCTATTTTTTCAAGAAGCCATGTAGCATTAAAATACAAAACAAGCAAAAAGTAATTTTTAAAATAACGTTTTACTACCAGCAGTCTGCAACTACTTTGTCAAATCCAAAAAGTCTCTCTGGCCCCAGTTTCCTTGTTCTTAAAATAAGGTTATACTAAATAATCTCTAATATCCTTCTTTTATAAGTTTCTATTATGGATCTCAACTGTCTCCAATTTAGAGGAGACTTGCTTCTTTATAGTTACAGCATTAAGGCTATACAATCTCATGTTCAAATACGACATGGGCCATTGTGTGACTTTTATTAAGACTCTCTTAGTTCCAGTTTCCTCATCTACAAAATGGGTATCATAATAATAGCACTTGATTCACAAGGTTATTAGGAAGCTCAAGGTAGATCTTACCTGAAAAGCACGTAGGATAAGACCGCTGTGAAACTGACTCAATATATGTTGGTTATCTTCATTATCACAGATTCAAATTTGTGATGCCATAAATCGCATCATGGACTTCCATGACCAGGAAATCGCCCCCACCCCCGTTAGGAACTTTACTAGTTGAGGTAGATGCTTGTGAATTTAAAATATCCTTTTGTAATATGTAAGTACTCCTGAAAGATGAACAAATTAAGCTACTGTAAGTGAGTCACTATTTGTGTATATTATTTGACTATGTCCACTGGCTAGATGAAGACAATACATTGAAAGCCAGCAAGTTGTGATAGTGAAGGAAGAAAGAAAATTTATGTAATACCAAGTCATATGACAGTGGGCAGCACAAGGCCTGAGACATTGGCGGGGAAAAGAGCAACAGTGAGATAAATAGACACAAAAAGTGACTTGGTCGAAGGCCAGCCTTGTTTCTAGAAATATTAACCTGTTAGTACTTTGAGGCAGGAACAAAGTTCTATTCATTTGTGTACCCCAGAACCTAGCATAGTAATGAGAACATCGAAGTTAATCATTGTGTTAAATTGGGGGTCAGCAAGCAACAGCTCACTTTTTGTTTTTGTTTTTGTTTTTGTTTTTTAATGAAGTTTTACTGGATCACAGCCAGGCCCATTCATTTACATGCCTTCAAAATCTAAAATATTTATTATTTTTTGCTATTTGGCCCTTTGCAGGTAAATTCTGCCACCCCTTGTATTAAATAAATGACGAATACATAAATTAATGAATAAATGTAGTTATAGATTTTTTTAAATTTCTGAAGAAAAGACAAATAGAATAACTAATTTTTGCTTTAGGACAAAAAAAAAACAGATAATAGAAAGATGATATGGTTGGAAGCTTGCTATTACTAAATAATGAACCACATTCAAATACACTGTCTTTAGCATGTACTTGCAGGTGTTCTGTTTATGCTTAAAACATTTGTTGAAAGTATTATTTTGGTGGATATGGTACAGAGTGGAGTATGACAAGGGTAATAATCAAAGACAAATAAAATGAAGTCTTCTCTAGGATTTTAATGTGAAATCAAATCCCATAGCAAAAGAATACCTTCTATGTACCTTGTCTCATTTCTGCATTGCCCTCCAAGTGGGGAAAATGGAGATAAAAGGGTAATTAATGCCTTTAGTGAACTAGGAAGACAGGCACCTTTTGTACAGTAGGTGTTCCTTCATTGGGCGTTAGTAAAGTCAATTCTACTCTAAGCTGGAAAAAATAAATCAGGGATTTTAAAAAATTTCCATATTTTTTTGTACCAATTATACATCATAATTGCTTTTACTCCATTGAGGAGTTTTCTGGCTAAGAGTTAGAGGAACCTGACAGTCCACTGTGGCAAAACTCAATGAGTGTTTTGGAGCAAAGATGCCAGATCCAAATCTCTTCAGGATCATGGGCTCAAACAGAACTGACTTTACTAATGTTCAATGAAGGAGCACGTACTCTTCAAAATGGTGCCTGTTCTCTTGTTGATCTGAAGGGAGTTCTTTCCTCGTGGGTTCATTTAAAGAATTTTTTGTGAAGATGGCAGCACGGCAAATATGTCATTTCCAACCATGAGCCTTCTGGCCAGAATCCGACTCCAGCAATTTCCCATTTGAACTTTTCTATTCTTTTTGTTGGTCTTTGTCACTGTCAAAAACCTTTTGGCAGAAACTTAGAATGCAGAGTGATAGATGATATGAAATGAAGGTAACAGACTGGTGTGTGTGTACAAGTACTTGTAGAGGATGCATGTATACACAAGAGGAGGGAAGGTGTGAAATATTACTTCTAGAGAGAATCCTGTTAGCAAATGCTCAGAGAGGGTGTAGTCAAGAAGTAAGACAATAGCAAGCTTGCCTTGTTAGAACAAGGGTGATGTAAAAAGACTTGGGAGTAAAGAGAGATTACAGAAGACTTCTTTATATTCTGGGCTAAATAGTTTAGATTTTGTTCTATGGAATAGAAAAGCACTGAAGTTTAGGGGCAAAGGCCGATTTGATCAAAGTAATTGGTCAAACTAACTGTGGACTTAGAATGGAGTTGAAAAGAAAACTCCAAAGATAGGGCAATAGGAAGAAAAAAGCCTCAAGAGTTTGGGTGAGGATAGAGGAGACAGATAAAGAGCTAGAATTGAATGAAAAAGATGTAAGGAAAAACTTATGGGAATGACTTATTTTCAGCCCAGGTGACAGGAAGGAAGAACAATGAAAATGTTAACAAAAATGGACAACTCTAGATAGAGAGCCTGATTGAAGAAAAAATATAAGTAAATATAAGTTAGATTTTAGATAGGTAGAATTAACCCTTTGCCACCATCTGTTCTCTTCTAATCACACACCGATTCTAATCAGTGTCATAGAACAATTGAAGATGATTTGGCTTATCATAGCAACACAGTATCCAAGATGACTGGCAAGAAGCCACGCCATTCTTTTATTTCATGTCAGCTTCAGAGATCACAGGATTTACCCTTTGCCACAGAGTCGAAGGAGAAAGTTACAGGAAACTCTTAAGAGACAGGAGTCTTGCTTCCAGAGAAAGAAAGTGGCTGCAAGAGGAATCGGATTCCTTGCCCAGTGCTTTTCTAGCTGTTTTACTATGGCTTCTTGTATCACCCACCCTAATCCCTTAATAGCACACTACACTGTGTGGGGTGAGATATGGCCTAGAAAGTATTTTCCTTTAATACAGATTTTAATTTATACCATATAATTACTTCTTATAAAATAGCCCAAAGAAATTTTCAAAAAAATAATTTAAAAAAAGGAAAAAAATATATAGGAAGGAAGAAAAAGAAAGAGGGAAGGAGCAGGAGGAGGGAGGGAAGGAAGAAGGAAAAGAAAGAGCAGAGAAAAGAGAAAGAACAAAAAGAAGGAAGAAAAAGAATGAAGGAGGAAGAAAAGCACATTCTCAAAATGGAAGTTAAGAACTTTTGAAAAATTAGGTAAATCACTTTAATATCTCTGAATTATCAGTTTTTCTGTTGGCGGAGAGGCATAATAATGCATTATTATTCACCTAAGAGAGGTAAAATGATACCAATTATGCAAAAACAGAAGTAATTGAAAAAAAAAGCCCAACAATCTTAAAATGTGAATATTAAAGATATGGAATGATCAAGAACCATCTAAAAAATTAAATAATAAATCACATTAAATATGATATTAGTGTCACATTATTGGCTTTTCCTCATACTAATGGGCAACATATTCAAACACTGAATATTAATCTTATCTATTAGAAAAGCAATCATAATAAAAGTCAATGATGGTGGATAATTAGGTATTAGTGAACCCAAGCCACACTGGCAAGCATAGGGAATTTTTTTTTTTTTTTTTTTTTTTTTTAGAATATAAAAAGATATTTTTCTGTAGGTCCTCTAACTCTCAATTCTCCTTTGGATGATAAATGTATCTTATCCCAGCTTTGAAGTTAATAATAACTGGTCCCTTGTGCATTATCTATATTTACCAAATGGTAAAAACTAATTAAATAAAATAACTTATCAGAAGTATACTTCACTTCCCATTCTATGCTTTCCCACTTAAAATGAACAACCACAGTAAAAAAACAAACAAACAAACAAACAAAACACCAACTAAAAAATCCTGATCCCAATATTGAGAGATACTGAAGTAAAAGCAAAGTTTGGGGACTGAGTTTAGATAATAGCTTAATAACCTCTGGGCTTTATTTTGTCTTGTTTATCATCAGAAATTAATGTGGAACCTTAAATTCTTTCTTTCTTCTTTAAAGGTGAATTTTATAAATAAAAGTGGAGCTCTTCAATGGTGGTCTAAATTGAAATCTCTGGAACAGTTAGAGGTTTTTCACTTTTTATAGACAGATACCCAAACAATTATATATAATTTCCAAGAAGAAAGATAAAAAGTTGGATAAAATAAAGAAGAAATGAGAATCTAGGGAGTAATAGAAGATCTTAATGATTCTCCAGAAACCTCCATAAAAATTATTCTTATAACTTCTATCCAACCTCATGGCTGGCAGAAATGAATCTTCACAGAATTCCTCAAGATAGGAATTCCTTTCGACTTCTGTCTGTGGCTGAGAGCCTTGCTCTCCTTTGGCAATGCCAGCTCCATCATGCAGACCTTGTCCATGTGCTACACAGCTCCAAGCACCTGTGCAAGAACTTACAATTGCTAACTAAAAATACTAACCCAGCTGTGACATAATGAAATCATCAAATCCCAGCACACAACTTTATATCTCCAGGATTATTCCTAGTCTACTATTTTTTACAGCCATTAAATATTTTGCTTTTTAAAAGGCAAAACATAAAAAAAAATGCAGTGATATAGCAGATGTTTCTGCTAGACTGTCTAGGAGGATTCCTAGATCCCATTTGAAAAAGATTATAATGATCATCCAAACCCCATAAGCATGTAGGAGTCTTCCAGCTGGCCCACCCTAGCATTTGTTAGCTCGCTTTTATTTACCAGCAGTAAAGTTCATTTGCCTCAACTTGTCTAGTTACCTCTAGCTATTTTCTTAGGTGCCTCTCACATTTCCCTGTTTCAATGAAGGTGGTGTTGGACACCCTGAATGATCATCAGTGAAACAGCATGGGTTAGAAAGTGGGCGATAGAGAGCTCTGGCTACTAAGCTCCTATCTTTTTTTTTTTTTTTTTTTTCAGTTTCCTGATTTAAATAAATCTGCTTTGCAAAAGATTGACTTTATATGACCAATCAACCAATTAGGAATAGTTACATTTCAAAATTTCTGCTTATACAAATGATTCATTTCTGGTTACCTTTAAAATGTAGAAAATTTTAAATGTATAAATGGGCTATATTCCAATAGATTTTCAAAAATATTGTTACTTGGTAAAACTTAGAACATATTTTTAAAAAAGATTTATAAATTATAGATAGGAATCTAGGGGAGGTGGCAGATACTCATTTACTTCACAGAGAGTCTGATGCATTTACTCATTAAACAGTTATTGAGCACCTACTATGTACCAAGCATTATTCTAGGTACTGAAGACACAACCTACGAGTTGTAAATTCTCAAGAGATTTAGATTCTAGTGGTGAAAGAAATCAAGAGAAAATCAAGGAAATAGTAAATAAGTACCACTATTTTAAATAGTAATAAATGCTATGTAAAAAATAAACCTGAGGAATGTAAGCAGGGTGGACTTATGGAGGTGGGGATAGTGGAACTATATTTAATAGGACGTTCAAAGATCTCACTGAGAAGCTTATGTTTGAGCTGAGACCCGAATGACAAAAGGATCTGGTCATGAGACAAGAGCGAAAAGATTTTAAGCAGGAACAACAGCAATAGCAAGAACAGCCCTGTGGTGGGAATGACTGGTGTGTACAAAGAATAAATATATGCTCAATGTGGCTGGAATAACATAGACAGAGGTGAGGACAGTAGGGGATGAGTTTAGAGAGCTAGGTGATCGTCAGATGACATGAGCCTTTTCAGCCACGGTAAAGTATTTGCATTATGTTCTAACTTCACAGTGCTTACTAGTTTCAGGGCCTCTCTGTATACCTTAAATCATCTCTACTGCAATTCCTCAGGGACTTGACTACCATGGTCTATGGGAAAATAATTTTAGGATTGTCCCTTGGATTTTCAGAACCCTCACTCTCTTCTTTCAGTATGGGTTATTTTGCCTCCTCTGTTCCCACATCTAGAGCAGGTGCAGAGGAAAGTTTATTTACTTATTGATTCATTCAGGGCTCAAAGGAATCATTGAATAAATGAATGGGGATCAGAAGTAAACAAAACTGGCAAAATTTCTGTCTTCATGAAGCTGAGGAAGAGGGTTGTGCCTGGCATGGGTAGAGACCAGTTAGGGGTAGGTTAAGCATTGAGGATAGAGGATATGGGGTAGAAAGGAAAAGGGGACATAGATACCACTCTCTTTCTGGCAGTGTAACTCCCTAAAGTGCTCTGGAACCTGGAGACAAATACTCCCAGCTATTTCTTTTCTTTCTTCTTCAGTCCTCAGGGATGAAGGATAGTACTATAAACCAGCAAGTAATTTAATAGTGCTGGGTGCTAGCCTCTCAGTTGATTCCATTGAGAATCATGTCTGAAAACAGGAGGAAGGGGCTCTGTAGGAACAGTCAATTCAGCTATAGCAAGTAAGGGGGGACTGTTTAGCTCCATTATCATGTTCTTCCTGGGAGGAGGATTTGTGTATCCAACCTAAAGCCCTGCAGGGCACCCCAGAGACCATGGCCTGAAGCTCTTATGTTGACCTAAACCTCAGGGGCAGACAGAGATGATCTTTGGCTGCTTATGCGCATATTGGTAGTTAAACTACTAAAAGATTTGTTGTGATGTTTCTTAAATAACTGCTTCCCCAAGTGTTCTAAATTCTACTCAAATAGTCCTGGCTCTCCCAGACCCTCCCCTGGAATGCTTTTGACTACCCCTAATCAAGCAATCAACATGGTTTCTAAGACCAAGACATGTTTCAGCACTTCATCCTATGACCATTCTGATTTTTCAGTGCTTGAGCCATACCTGTTATTAAATACTTTGAATACCAAATATTTTTAATATGAGGACAGACTCATGGGCTTAACCAAGAAAGAGCCATTATCCTCCCAAATCCCTGGGAAAGAATTCATTTACCACCATCCTTGTGGCCACGAAACAGTCCTTTTGGGTTTTTAATCATCATCATCATCATCAAGTGCCTTTTTACTCCCCCTTTTCCTCCTTTCTGTGTTTGCTTCTCTCCCTTCTCCTTTCCTGATCCTACTCCCTAAACCCTTGTTTGCACACAGTTCCCCAAGCCAGGAATCTCCACTCTCCCTTGCAGCCTCTCCTTTCTTACCCTTCCCCAAGAAGCCTTTTCAGATCATCCCAGGTTGGATTTGGAGAAACTCCTTCTCCAATAACAGTTTAAAATATCCCTGAGTTTTTGTACTTTACATGCTTTTTTAGTGTTGATAACTTATCTCCTGCCCTTGACTATGGTCTGGAGTATGAAGAATTCATACGCTGCCCCAGGTGTATGATATAGAGGGAAAAGAGAGACAGAGGGAGTGAGAATAACAGAGGGAAGGAGAGAGAGGATGGGGTGGTGGGGGGGGGAGAGAGAGAGAGAGAGAGAGAGAGAGAGAGAGAGAGATTGAGAGTGTACTTGGAAAAAATGTAATGTTTTGGAAGGAAGTGGGGAAAAGAAGAGGAGGAGAGAGAAACAAGAGATTTAAATGGAGTGGGGGAAAGTGGGAAAAGTGTAGAGAAAGAGAGAGAGGGAGAAAGAACTGGAGGAAGAGGGAAAGAGAAGGAAAAAAGGAGACAGATGTGAACGAAGGGAAAGAGGGAGAAAGAAACAGAAACAGAGAAAGGGAGGAGGAGAGGGAAGAAAGAAAGAAGCAATAGAAACTCAGATAGAGGTTGAGGGGAAGGAATATAAGAGGGAAGAGAGAGAAAAGGAGGATGGAGAAATGGAGGGAGAGGGGAAGAAAGTGAAATATACGATTGACTTTAGACACGTTTTCAGAGGCAGCAGAGCACCAAGCCCCCTAAGGTTCTGCTCCATGCTAGCATTAACTTCTTACCTCACAGCCATCAGATTTATTTTCTTTATGTGAGCTATGACTGCATTCTAAGTCTTTCCTAAGTCTGACTATATTATTTCTGCCAGTTTGGCTTTGTTTTCCTCACACCTTCTGTGAATTTTTATTAGTTATGGAGACAGGCTTTACACTAATAGTAATTGGTCTGAATTATTCTTATCTAACTAAGCTGAATGTTTTCTTTTTCTTTAATGATTTTTTTTTTTATTAAGAAGTATAACAAGGAGAAAGAAAAAATAAAAAAGCTTTGAGGATGTCAAGAATCACAGACAAGTCAGTTAGGGATCACAGATTACCAGAATTTTAAGAGAATAGATGTTATGAGAAATAAATCAAACACTTTTCAAATTTTTTTGTTTGGCTCTAACTCAATAATAACTGGTTTTCCAATGATATGGTCAATAGGGCCTGGAGCACCACTTTTATTGTCCAAGGGGGAAAAATGAATAGGGCAGTAGACCCCCTGGAAGGAACATAGTCTGTTACTAACAGTCTCATCACTTCAGCCAATGACTGCAATGCATTTCAAGAAGTCTGAAATTATAATATAATTATTACCTAAGCTATTACAGTTACAGTGGAATTTTCATCAGCGCTGGACCCAGATATTCAGGATCACCCCCTGACACTAGGGTTTTGAATATCTCAATAGTACTTTCAGTGACTTCCATTGAAATTATATTGGAATTTCCCAAATGGTCTCTTAAAAGTTATACTGCTATAAGTGGTTTGACCTTGGCAGGTCACTTACCTATGGGTCTTACTTTTGTCATCTTTAAAGTGAGAGATTCATACAAAATTATTTTAAGGTCCCTTTCAACTTTAAAATTCTAAAAACCACATTGAGCAGAACAAAAGACTACAGAAGAAAATGAGTTAATATAATACTGGTGTCCATTAAACTGTTCTTTAAGATTTCATAAATATAATATAGCTCAGGGCAAAGGTGGTGAAGTCTACTGCTTTTGACAACTATGGCATGTAATCTATTTTGCTTAAGAACACCTCTACTGGGACAGCACAGAAAAAATACAGATGATTTATCACTTCCTGGCCACTTCCTGATCATAGCCCAATAGCTGTCATCTCCCTGCATTAAGTACTCACTTTTAGAATCTGGACATCTTAATATTTGTCAGTGTGGAACTAAAACAGAGCAGTCTTTCAGACCCTCAAGTATCAATTTGTAAAAACCACCAAAGATTCTGTCTACTTTGACCTAGAAATCTTATAGAACAGACTATCATTTATAGAACAACTCAAGTCTAGGAGCTGTTATTTTATGCCTAATTAAGAGAAGTTTCTCTTTGGCACTTTAAGTAAAAGAGACTCTTGAGGATATATTAAAGTTTACCTAAAGAAATAATTTTAGGATTAAATATATTTAAAGAGCAGTCATCTAAATTCACCTTCACCATAAGACATAAATTTAAATAAGAGTGGATTTCTCTTTAATGGAAAGAGATCAAGAATAACTGATGGGAAACAAATAAAGCCATAGTGCTATAATAATTCACAAAATATTAATGGATCTGTCTAGGGAGAAGTTAATAATTTATGTCAGTCTGTGTATCCATTCTCAAGAGGATGTTAAGACAGGTCTCGAGGTAGTCCTTAGACACTAATGTCAAGAACATGTAGGAAAATAAACAGACAAGTATGTCCCCATGGTTTGCTCAAATAATCCAGACTACTCTCAATTATACAATCATGTCACTCAGTATTTATATGCTTAAAATATGACTGCCTTAGGCCTTCTCTGGGACACTGTTTTGAAATATTTTTTTTATTTCCTGCTAAAGACAAATGGATACATTATATTCTACAGGAAAAATGCTTTCCATGGTTTGCGTCCAAAGAGTAGTCATCTTATTCCCAAACTCACTGACCTCCATTCTTTATGAGGTCAAAATTCAGTCTTATTAAATTAAAAATTATTCAAGACAGATTCTCTGTCTTCAGGGTATTTGCATGAACTTGAATCTGTCATGTGTAGATACCATCTGCCCTCTCCTCCCTCCCAACTCCAAACCTTATCCCCTTCTCTCCTTATCCCCCTGTGCATTTGGAAGTGATCTGCCTTGGATATAACTCTCAAGACCCCATTGATTACAGAACTTTCAAAATAGTATCTGTAGTTGTTATACTATTTTCTTTGTCTCCCTTATACTCTGATTTAGCAGTTCGATGATTTCCTATGAAATATTATCTTGGCTTCACAGGGACTTGTCAAGTCAGAGAGCCAAATTAAGGGGGGAAGTCTTACTTTGTCTAATTAAAACCAAAGTGTACACTAGCCCAGTTTTGGGAAGATCCCTTGCCTATTTGTCAAGATACAAGTGAGAGTGAATGCTTGGTGAATGGGTTTCTTTTTTATTTTGCTGCTATCATAATCTTTTCAAAAAGAGATATGCATGTAGGCCAAAATAACTTTATTTCATATTTTAATTATAATAATGTACTGATTAGTAATGATTTGGAAGATACTATATAACTATTTAATTTTCACAAGTATGGACCCTGCCTCAGGAATTGGCACAGTGCCTGGCAAATAGTAGGGGCTTAGTAAATGTTTATTGAATAAGTGGATGGGTGAGCTAAAGCATTAGCGCCTTAGGGTATGCAAAGCATATGAGATATATGCTTTGCTCTCAAGAGGCCTTCAATCTTAAGAGATTTCATGTAATTTATTGGAAATATTTTAAATTTAAAGTCATAGTTAATTTTCTCAACATGAAAGGGGATGATCTTGGATCTGTCTTGGACCTTTCCAGAAAAAAAAAGATTTACAAATAACCAATTGTATTACCTGAAATTTACACACTGCAGATTAATGTACATTTAGAACTAAGCCCATGGTGCAGAAGGCAAGCCAACATGCCATGAAGCAGGCATCTGTCCCCAAAGTCTCCATTCCAACAAGACTGAATATCAAAATTTATAGAGTGACTTTAAGTCTTCCCATGCAGTTTTGAAAAATAAATGTTTTTGACAAAGCAGAAGTATAAAGCATTTATCACATTTCCCATTTCCCAGAAACAAAAAATGGCTGCGTTGCTCCCAGAATTAATTAATGGCCACTTTTTTGAGATTGGAATTTAAATAGAGAAGTATTAATGAAAGAAAATTCACTAAAGGAAATGGACCTGGGTTACTGAAACCAACATACTATCATAATTGCTTTTATGATGAGTAGATAAATGGCTTATAAAATGAAATGTTTCTGCTCAATATGAAACTTATCAATTGTTTTCAAAAGAGAACACACATCATATTTTGTTTCTGGGAAGTGCACCATGACAACAGAAAACACCAGCTTTCCTGTAGATCAGTGTTGTGAGTCTGCATACAGAGCACTAAAAATAATAGGAACAAGGATATCCAATTATTTGATCCTCATGAAAGCCAGTGAAATACGCTCACCTTATCCATTTTGCCCTTAATAACATTAAAGCCAAAAGAAATATCATATTAAAATAAAATTGAAACATTGGGAAGCAAAAGCTGTTGTGAAAAGAACCTGGGCTCTAGGTGAGTTCAACCTATGCTTGAAATTCCACTTACTAATTGAAGGAACTTAGGCAAGCTTTAAGGGCTCTGAGTCCTTTAATAGGAAAAACAGTGTCTTCTCAGGGCTGTAAGAAGGATTAAAATATAGCACCTGGTTTATTGTAGGTACTTAATACATATTAGCCAACATTGTCTCATTCTGACAGAAACTATAAATTTCTTACCAATTACATTCTTAAATATGTTTGAGAATTTATTGGAAATATTTGGGAATATTTCTAAATATAGTTAAATGCTTGTTACTTTTATACAAATTTCAATTTATAAATAAAATTTATTTTTCCTCATCCGTTGCTTCCTAGAGTTTTCTAATTTTTATTTTAGACTAAAGATTTCATGAGCTTTAACTTTGTGTGTGTGTGTGTGTGTGTGTACGCATGTGTGTGTGTGTGTGTGTGTGTGTGTGTGTGTGTGTGTGTTTGGAGACAGAGGAAGAGTGCATGAAAATAAAACTGTAGAGGCCATTTGTAAAGTTCTACCTCATCTAAGAATTTCTCCGCCCCAGTATATCTCTAAATTTATCTTTCTCCTTTATTCTCCTTCCTCACACTCAGAGAATTTTCCAATCACTAAACAATTTCACTGCTCTTGGCTGATTTTCCATCTCCCTCTTCTAGAATCTAGGACCTTATTCTAATTACTGACTACATGTGGGAGTGTGTGAGGGCATGTGGATAGAATAAATGCTCCTCCATCTCACTGATCAAAAACCATATGAATTGGCTTCCCACATGAAAGGGGCTCCTTCTCCAGATCCAACCATTCCCATCCTCCTTCTAATAATTTAGAATTGAATTTTCTCATACTTTGTCCTCTTCCAACTAAAAGAATAATTATATTAAAAGCAATTTACATATACAGCTTCTCTGAAACTGCCTCATCAGGTGTCAAAGAAGGGCCAATGAGCTAGCATTCATTCTTTTACACATTCATGTAATAAGTGTTTACAGAGTGCCCCCTATGTGCCAAGTCCCTGTCTCTCAAGGCTTTCAATTTAGAAGGAAGACGATAAATATACTAAATACATATAACTAGTTCATTCAACAAGAATGACTTACAGGGTTTAACCATATGGTAATCATATTTTTGTCTCCTTCAATTGATTTGATGGGCGTTGAGTCTTTTGTTCCTAAGATATCCAGTCTCATGTAATGGTCAAATGTAAACCTGATTAAAAGTTCAGTTGTTTTTCTTACCATAGTCAGGCCTGATGTAGATAAAAAGCCAGCTACTGGGGAAGAGGGGAGTGAATAGATGCTCTTGTTTCTTTCCTTCTAATATATACTTCCTTCTCCCACAACTTGTTAACCTGGTGACAGACATGAGGAAATGCAGCAGCAAAGTCCTAATGTGACTGGTATTGTTACGAACTGGTAATATACTCTCCTTTTTCGGGGTTCAAAGCTACCTCCTCTTTTGGGCATATTAAAGGGTTCTTCTGAGATCCCCATTCTCGGTTGGAGACTTCTCACCTGGAATTTTTCTTATGCGAGACATATAGCTCCTTCTATGGCTTTAGAAATCCAAGAGTCACATTTCGCTTCTTTGTACAAATTCATTTATTCATCCAGGAAGCCCCCTTAGAGAGAATCCAAGTCGAGCCTGTGCCTAACCTGTCGGCCGTGAGGCCCATCTCTGTCCACAGGAAATACTTACTCAAACTTTGCCCCCACATTACTAGATAGGCTGGTGAGTCTCTATCGTAGCTACCTTTCCTTTGCTCCTCTTCTTAGAGCAGCCAGCTCAGTCTATCTCTCATCTTTTACATTTTCCTAGAGGAGTAAGACACCAATTCACAGTGTCCCTCCCCTAACTGCTAAGGGCACAGTCTATTCTCTCTCAATGGTCTCAGAAAAGTCCCCTCTCCTGACCTGAGGTGAAAAGAGAAATAGCCTGACTTCCTCTGGGACAGACAATGGGTCTAATACAATACTGTGATGGTAAATGTTTAACAAAGACCTCTCTGGGGGAAAAAAGTATGCATAGATACATGTACTTAAGTTCACTATAAATGTTACTGATATAAAGAAAGTATAGCTCAATTTGTAAAATAATTATAAATACAATACTATTTATTATAAATTCTACATGGCCAATTGATTTTCATACAATGCTTTAATCCATTTTTCCAGACTTATATCTCTAGCCAACTAATAAACAATATAAATTCCAATAAACAAGTATAATTCCTACATGAATATTGGTTGATATTTTCATTTACATTAATGAGTAATATAAAAGTGAAACAATGAAGAAGTGTGGCATGTGCTTCAATAAACATTTTTTTTTTTAAAGATATATATCAGAACTTAACCTGTTCTCAATAATGTGACTTTTTGTTGAACTGGATAATAGTTTTGGAAGACTAGAGACTCTTTCTTACATTTTTTTGTGGTAATTATTAAGTAACAGTGCTGTGGTATGAATCTTTGTGTCTCCCCAGATTTGTATGTTGAAATCCTAAACCCCAAAAGTGATGGCATTATAAAATGGAGGCTTTAGAAAGGGGTTAGGACATGAGAGATGGGTTAGTGCTCATATAAAAGAGTTCCCTAGCCCCCTGCCATGTGAAGATATAAGAAGTCTGAAACCTCAAAAAGGGCCCTCGCCTGATAATGCTGGCACTTTGATCTAAAACTCTCAGACCCCAGAACTGTGAGCAGTAAATTTCTATTATTCACAAGCTACCCAGTCTGTGCTATTTTGTCATAGAAGCCCAAACAAAGACAAACAGCTGCAGATCGGCCACACTTTCAAATTTAGTATGCGTTATTAACATTTATTTAATTACTTTTTTAACTCGAAATTATCAACAAATAATAAATTACACCCTGATTTATAGTTAGCCAATTTCTTGATATAAACATTCTCACCATGGCTAATTTCAACCACCAGTGTAATGTCACTAAAAACAGAGTTGAGAATAAGATGTACAATAATATACCACTATATATATATTATATATATGTATAATGTAATATACATATAATGTAATGTACATATATGTATATATAATATATATAGTATATTATATTATATACATAATATACAATATAGTAGGTTATATATATCCAGTGTATCTATATAGTGGAAATACTATATATATTATATATATAATATAATATAATATTGTATATAGAGTATAATGTAATATATAGTATAATATAATATATAATGTAATATATAGTATAATGTAATATAATATATAGTATAATGTAATATAATATTACATTATATGTATATATAATATATACAGTATTTCCATCATATAGATACACTGGGTATAGGTATACATAACCTTCAGAGCACTGATAATAGCAAAAATAAAAATATAATAAGGAAGCGATGAGTTGTATATATTATTTTAATTAAATTAAAATTTAATTTTTAATCTCCATTTTTGTGATTTTTTGAATAAATAATTTTTACAGTCACCTAATTGATTTCCAAGTCCTACTTCGAAACTTTATTTGCATCTTATTCACTTTGTAAAGGAATGTTCCCCGATTAAAACTCATTCTAACATTCTGCTACCTAAAAAAGAAGGAGACAGCCTCAGGTAATGTTAAGTACTCTGCAGAGATTTTTTGAAGGATAGCATAGTAAAAAAATGATAGATGAGGTGATTACTTAGAATATATTGTCAGAGAAAACATCATTAAAGACATGCCATTCAAGCTAAGACCTGACTGACAAGAAGGAGCCAATAATGTGAAGATATAGAGGAAAATTTTGCAGGAAAAAAGAAACAGCCAGAGGTGCCAAGATAGAATGTTTAATGTTTTGTCAGTGTACCTTGATCATGGTAAATACTATGGTGGGAGAAGAAATCATGAAGATAAGCTGGGCCCCAGTGTGCAGAGCCTTGTGGACATCGTAAGTAGTTTGGATTTTATTCGATGTGTCATGGGAAGCACTTGAAGAGTTTAAGCAAAGAAGTGACATAATCTGATTAACATTTTAAAATGTTTTCCATGTTGTTTAAAGAATGGGTTAGAAGAAGTCAAGAGTGGAAAGCTGAGTGACTAGCTAGGATTCTCTTGCATGAATTCAATCAAAAGATAGTAATGACAACCTCAGGTGTTGACAGTAAAGACAGAGAAGAGTGAACAAATTGAACATATATCTTCCAGGCAACGTTGAAAGACATTGCAGATGAATTGAACATGGGGTGTAGAAAAAAAAAATGAAAATTACACCCAGATTTGAAGCTTGAGCAATTAAGTGAACCATTGGCTGAAATGTGGACACCTGCAGTTATAAGAGGTTTCGGTGGAGAAAAAGTCTTTATTTTGATATGCCTAGATGATGCCAAAACAATTCCAAGAGAAAATGGCACATATAAAATGAAAATACATGAAACTGTCATTTTTGTAGACCAAAAATGATCAAATACTGAAAATTTTATATGATTTAATTTAATATACATTTGAAGCAGAGTGAAAAGATCAAACATGTGAAGATGTTATACACATAATGAAGTCTATGTAACTGTTAAGTCGTATGTAATTTATAAACATAAAATACCATATGTGTATTAGGGTACTATTTAGAATACATTATCAGAAAGTCATACTCATTGATATAGCCAATCAGATCATGAGAATTCAATATCTATCAAGGTTTCCTTTATTATTCTACTTTGGCTTAAAAGAACTTCACATTTATGGGGACCAGTTTAGAATTCACATGCCTCATGGCAGCTGAGCACCATGAAATGAGAGTCACCATTCAGTCATCTTTGCAGTCTTATAGCTGGCACATGTTGTGCCGGATTCTCCTTTCAGGGTACTGATAGTTTGCCAGTGTATTATAGAGATAATCTCATGAATCATTTGCAATTTTTCCCCATTTCTTATGTATGTTTTTACTTTTCTGTTTGGGTTTTATTTGCATAAGTTTCGATATACAAAAATCAATTAGCATATCTACTTTGTTAACAGTTGAGGTTATAATGTATCATTAATTTTGATAGAAAATGAACTTTAGAATTTGAAAGACTTACCCTATTGTAGTTTATTTCTTCTTTGAAGAAAGAAATTATCCTTGAAAGATGGCAGAGCAGATAAATACCGTGCTTGTCTCCATTCACAACCACAACATTACAACTTAACTACAGAACAATAATCTTTGAGAATCACCTAAAGTCTAGCTAAAGAGAGGTCCTACAACTAAGAACATACAGAAGAAGCCACCTCAAGACTGGTAAAAGGAGTGGAGATGCAGAACAGGCTGATCCCCATACACACATGTGGCAGTCAAAAATCGGGAGGGATATCTCAGCTGCAGAGGTCACCCTGGAGGAGCAAGGGGTCTCAGACCCAAAACAGGCTCCCAAGCCCAGGGTTCCAGTGCTGGAAAGAGAAGGCCCCATACCTTCTGGCTGTAAAAACCAGTGGAGATTGTGGCTTAGTGAGACGAAGGCTGTGGGAGTCCCAGGTGTTTTACTTAAACAGCCTACACACGAACTCACTGGTTGACAGACTCACTTTCTCTGAGCTCCAACGCTGGGACAGCAGTTTGAAAGGTGCCAGGGACAAATGGAGAGGAACAGAATTGCCTGGCTTCAGGGCAAGGGCTGGAGGGGTAACTTTGTCCCAGATAGAAGTGCTGGCAGAAGCCATTGCTGCTTTGTTGAGCCATCCCTGCTCCTGGCATACAGATGCAGGCAGCTGCCGTATCTGAGTTCCTATCAACCTGGCTAACACTGTTCACTCTGTCTTGGTGATTCCCTGAGGCCCTACTGCTTCCAACTGTGGGCCTCACCCAAGCTGGTTCCAGTGGCTTTTCCATATAAATAGCCTGTTTGGGGCCAGGCTTCAGACTTTCCTAAAATCTCCCAAAGGTTTACAACCCCCAAACAAGCAGCATCTGGCCTCTGTGTGCTCCTAAAACTTTTGCTGAGCAGCCTGAAGCCTAGAACTAGTGGCAGCCTCAGTTCCCTGCTTGGCCTCTTGAGGCACCTCCAAGCAATACACAGGTAGCAACTACCAACAGATTGCTTGGTGGCTTATGCCAGGTGGTCTCAGGCAGGACACGGGTTGTGGCTGAAGCTGGCCTGCAGCAGGACCCCTCCCAGAAGGCCCCATGGCTTATACCTCCTGTGGGCAGGTTCAGATTAAGCCAGAGCACCATCTGGGGCCACATCCAAGAACAATGCACCCAAAGGGGATACTGCTAAGGCATCAGAGCCCTACTAAAGCAAATACTGCTCCATAGGGTCAGCCCCTATACAACAGCTCCTCCATTGTAGTCACCGGCCAGTCTTCACAACCAATCAGTCTAAGTGTCAATCCTTCTCATTGACATGCAAACAACAACCAAGATTCAACTACAACAGGAGTTCCTACACAACCCATAAGAGGAACATACTTGGAGCACCCATTCAAGTGACCAGGGAAACTGCGCCACTGGGCCACACAGGACACTTATTACATAAAGCCACTCTGCTAAGACCAGGAGACATAGCAGCTCTGCCTAATACAAAGTATCAAACACAAGAAGACAGCCAAAATGAGGTGACAAAAAAAAAAAATCATGTTCCAAATGAAAGAACAGAACAAAGATCCAGAAAAGGAACTAAACAAAATGGAGACAATCTACCAGATACAGAGTTCAAAACGCTGGTTATAAGGATGCTCAATGAACTGAAGGAAAGAATAGTCTCAGTGAGAACTTCAATAGAGAGATAGTAAACATAAAAAATGACATAGAAACCATAAGAAAGAACCAGTCAGAAATGAAGAATAAAATAAATAAAATCAAGAATACATTAGAGGGAATTAACAATAGATTAGATGAAGTAAAGGATCAAATCAGCAATTCGGAGACAAAGTAGCAAAACTATCCAATCAGAATAGCAACAAGAAAAAAGATTAAAAAAAAAAAAGATAGTTTAAGGGACCTCTGCGACATCAAGCATACCAACATTCACATCAGAGGGGTACCAAAAAGAGAAAAGAGAGAGCAAGGAATTGAAAACCTATTTGAAAAAAACAATGATGAAAAACTTTCCTAACCTGGTAAAAGAAATAGACATACAAGTCCTAGAAGTTCAAAGTCTCAAACAAGATGAACTCAAAGAGACTCACACCAAAACACATAATGAAAATGCCAAAGATGAAAGACAAAGGGATAATCTTAAAAGCAGCAAGAGTAAAGCAATTAGTTAACTACAAGGGAGCTCCTATAAGACTGTCAGCTGATTTCTCAACAGAAACTTTGCAGACCGAAGAGATTGTCATGACATATTCAAAGTGATAAAAAGCAAGCACCTACAATGAAAATCACTCTACCCAGTAAAGCTATCATGTAGAATTGAAGAACAAATAAAGAGCTTCTCAGACAAGAAAAATTTAAAAGAATTCATCAACACCAAACCAGTATCACAAGAAATATTAAAAGGACTTAAGAAGAAGAAAAAAATATCAAAAATATGAATAATAAAATGGCAATAACTACACATCTTTCAACAATTACTTTAAATGTAATGGATTAAATGCTCTAATCGAACAATAAGATGACTAAATGGATAAGAAAATGAGACCATTACATAGGCTACCTACAAGATTGAAATGTACACAGAGACTGAAAGTAAAGGGATGAAAAATATATCTCATAAAAATGGAAATGAAAAAAATTACAAACAAAATACACTTTAAAACAAATTTTATAACAAGAGATAAAAAAGGACTCAGTAATTCCAAAATACTACTTCAAAGAGACAGGTGAATCCATTATGTTCATTGCAGCATTGGCAATAGTCAGCATATGAAGGCAACCTGGGTGTCCTTTAATGGATGAATGGATAAAAAAGAGGTGGTACATATATACATTGGAATATTAGTCATAAACAAATGGAATCTTTCCATCTGCAACAACATGAATGGACCCAGAGGGTACTGTGCTGAGTGAAGTCAGACAGAGAAAGACAAATACTATATAACTGCACTGACATGTGAAATCTAAAGAACAAAATAAACAAACAAAACAGAAACAAAGTCATGGATACAGAGAACATTTTGATGGTTGCCAGATGGGTGGGTGGAAAAGGGGAAGGGGTTAAGAGGTACAAATTGGTAGTTACAAAATAATCATGGAAATGTAAAATATAGTATAGGAAATATAGCCAATAATATTTTAATAACTATGTATGCTGTCAAATGGATACTAGATTTATCAGAGTAATCACTTTATAAATTATATAAATGTCTAATCACTATGTTGTACACCCGAAAATAATATAATATTGTATGTCAACTGTAATTTAAAATTAAAAAAAAGAAAAGAAAAAAGAAACAAATTATCCTCTTAAAGGAAGACTCTATCATAATTTAATAAATGATATCATAATTGACTATCTTAGAACTCAAATAAATGCATATTTTATCTTATAAATGAAAAATACATTATTACAATTATCAATACTATTGCTCCAACATTAAATCAGTCATAAATCTTCTCAATTCTTCCCTTAAGGCATCTCTAGCATGCACTCCTACCTTCTTCTTCCCCTGCCATCAGTCCAGCATGGCATTATTTCCTCTTGCCTAAGTCACCAAAGCTGCCCTCTAATGGTTGTCCCCACCACCTATCTTTCCTCTCCTCTACAATCCTGTCACTCCAATCTTCCTGTCATAATTGGCATCGTCAGTGACTAATGACACTATATATATGGCTCACCACAGACCTCTTTGTAGAAGGCTAGACATGGAATTATCATCACTTTGTAAAGACATTTATCCCAATGTACGTGAAACGATTAAAGAAAGAGCATGGTTTTAGTCTCTAAGTTTCAGACCAGTAAAAAGGGGGCTTTTTTCTTTACGCAAGAGGATAATGTATTAGGGAAAATATTCTTATTCTGGTAACATGTTTGACTGGGCATTTGTTAAGGAGTTTTTTAAATGGATTAAATGTTCAGTTCACACAGGTAGTATTTGGGAGCTGGAAGATAATGCGAAGCCCTAATTCCTTCATAATATAAGTTAGTCATGAGTTTTTAGATTTTACTTTTTAATTTTATTTAATTTTATCTGGAAGTAATTAACCAACAGTGAAGTAAAAGGGTTTATTGTTTTGTTTTTGTTTTTGTTTTTGTTTTTGGTTTGGTTGTTTGCTTTGTTTTTTAATGTTGTGTTTTGGCCTCTGCCTTTCATTATCTTGGTGGAGACCAATCAGCAGTAAGAGACTCTAGAGCTAATAAAAACAATTTGTATATATTCAAATGTAAAGCATTTAAGCAAATGAACATTAGAAATAAATATCATAAAACTACAGAAAACTAGAAGTTAACATGATATGGCGGGTACATCACTGAGCCAGAAGTGAGTTTAATTTAAGTTTCAGTCTGAGTCTTACTGGGAACTAACTGTCTGGCCTTAAACCACTTCAATTTCTTCATCTGTAAAATAAAAGTGATCTTGAAGATTTTTTTTTTTGTATTCAAATTTCATAATTCTCTAATCTCTTATTTCCTGGCTAAAAGTAATTCTATAGTAGCAAACTAGACAACAGTAATAGTTTAACAAGTGTTTTATCACAGTTCTGTTGGTAGAGTATGCAAATATGGGATATGCGGTGCCTTTATTGAAATTGGAAGGAATCCTCTATAATTCTCACCATTAAACAATAGAGAATTCAAAATCCATTTTGATTAATATCTTTTCACTCCTATCATCCAGCAGTGAATACAGGATAGTGATAGGCCATACTAATTATGCGTTTGTTTTTTTTTTTTACCAATTAAAGAGAGTGATAATTTATACTCTCATTTGTCCTAAAATCTGTCTCAGTTTTCTCCTTGATGATCTGTAGGTGTTATGGAATTTTGCTGCCTATGTTATCTGGAGGTGATGCACAAAGGGACTTTGGTCAGTATGCTGAGCCAGATTTCCTCATCTCAACTGGCCTGGACAGACTTTTAGCTCAACCCTATGATTCCCCACTCCTTAGTGCTTATGCCCTGTGAAACACCCTCCCCTTGAATGTAGGAAGGAATTATCACTTGCTTCTAATCAAAGAACATAGAATGTTTCTCTGTGGTTATGTTTTAAGGCAAAGGTAACAGTATGTGATTACATTATATAAGAATCCATCTTGCTAGCAGACTTGCTCTAGAGTCTTGCTTTCCTTGTTGGCTTTAAAGATGTAAGCTCTTCAAGTCCTACAGTTGCAAGGAAATAAATTCTGCCAACAATCTGAGTGAGTTTGGAAACAGACCCTACCCCAGTCCACCCTCCAGATGAGAATCAAGTCCTAGTCAACATATTGATTTTGGTCTTATGGAAGACCCAGGTAAACTGTCTGGCCTCCTGACCAGAAACTGTAAAACAAGAAATATGTGTTTAGTTGCAAAGGTTATGACAATTTGTTTTATAATAATAGAAAACTAATGTAAGGAATTAATTCATTTAACTTCTGGGAAGGCAGTTAGCTGAAAGTTCTCAGATATGGGCCTTCCTCACTCAAAATCTCACCCCTTTCTAGGGGAAACCCACATCCAGTGATCAGTCAATGAGGAGACATAAAGGCTTACTCCTTTGTCCCATCTCAAAACATCTGACCCAGCTCCAGAGCAACTGAATAGAACAACTTATCCCTCTGTCTAATCCTGCTTCCTTCATCTTGTGCCATAGATTATATCTCTATCTCATCTCTTTCTCTGTCTCTAATTCTCTCTCTCTCTCTCCCTATCTCTATTATCTCTATCTCTATCTTTATCTCTATATATTTATATATTTATATCTGTATCGATCCATAACTTTGCTAGGCTTAGATATCAAATGAGCCATAACATTATCTAACACTCTGTAAGGCTATCTTCATTCATTACCACCCAATCCCAAAGACCCATGGCTACAGCATGCGGAAATCCTGAAACAAGTATCAACAATTACTAACAATATTTCCTGTCTCGTACACTCATCCACAAGTTCTGAAGGCCATCCAGACATGCCAAAATCATCTGGTAAGCCTGAAACACATGATATCAAAATGTTCTCAGTTAAACTAAATAATACTTAAAGTCAAGGAGCTTTGAAGTAGAGTTAAGATGAACATATGCTGATACATGTATTGATTATTACTGATGGTGTAGAAGGAACTAGCAGACTTCGGAAAAAAGAAACTGTAATTAAGTGGTTATTAACTATGCAGTCTTGAGAAATTTGCTTACCCCTCTGAAACACAATTTTACTATCTATAAAACAGGGAGATACTAGCCTCACTCGGCTGTGAGAATTAAATTAAATGAGCTAAAATATGAAAATGCCTAGCATAGTATTTAATACACAATAGGCATACAATAGG
Organism: Rousettus aegyptiacus; assembly: GCF_014176215.1. Taxonomy (NCBI): domain Eukaryota; kingdom Metazoa; phylum Chordata; class Mammalia; order Chiroptera; family Pteropodidae; genus Rousettus; species Rousettus aegyptiacus. The sequence goes on along the minus strand of NW_023416287.1, from coordinate 32,424,618 downwards.
TGCTAGCCCCAGTTCTTCCTTGTTTCATCAATTCTCTCCAAATCTTAATCTTTTAAAGGAATAAGGGGATAGATAGAAAATCTCAGAAAGGTAACTATTAGCGATTTTTCTGGTTAACTCAAACTTCAGAAGGAGCCGAGTGCCACCTATACTGTAGTAGTCTTTTAAAACCTCCAAAGCAACTGTTTGGCTGAGACTCTAATTCTGCAATGGGTGAAACTTGGCATACTGAGATTTTCCCAAGTTTTTTCTTGTTCTTAATTCATAATTAGCAGCTACTTTAACAAATTACCACACGACTATAGCACCTGAGTCTTTCTGGGGGCTCTTTCAATTAAAAGGCTATCGAGATTGTCAAGGCCTTGTTTTCTTCACTTTGCTGGCCCAAATCCACTGAGTATTATTTAATACCATATAGGGATAATAGTTCCAAGTCCCAGGTTTCCCATGAGTTTTTCTGTAATCCATGGGACTTTATTATGTCAATAAATACTCTGCTACTGGGTAGACAAACAGATTTTTAATGACAATAAATTGAGAGGACCTTAATGGATAAACCTAGAAAATGTAGTGATACCAATATTAATAATTTATGTGGACAGTTGAGACATTTAGTTGAGTAAAAAAGAAGACTGGCATATTTTCAAAAGGTAGGAGTAGACAAGTAGAGCCAGGAACTAATGAATGTTGATCCAATGTCAGCCCATTTCCTAAACAAACAAATTCCTCCTTTTGAGTTGTGAAGAATTTTTGCAAAACCAATCCATCCTCTTCCATTCATCGTTGTTTGGTCTCTGTTATACACTGTTTGGATGCAAAGCCATATACTTAACATGATAACTAACCCCTAGAGGCAAACACCATGTCTTTAAAAAAAAAATACTCTATGCCGTTAGCAGCAAAAGTCATTAATATACATCTTTGCCAATTATCTGACTTGGTTCTCTGATAATTATAAATGCAATACAATATGACACATGTTCATGTATATATATGTATGGTGGGAAGAGTAGGTAGGTTTTCAGAATATAAAACTGGAAGAGTTTCTCCCTTTCTTGTTTAGTAACATTCTATTCTTTTGGGGATAGAGTTTCTCAAAAAAATTATATCAAATGTTTCTATAAGCTTAAAATGTAACTGCATAAAAGAAAGCTGCATAGGTTCAGGGAAAGCTGTGAGCCTTTCTTCAAGTGACTTTTTAGTGAAAGGAAAATATATAAAGATATAAACAATATTATTCTGGTTGAAAATGGGTTTGGTATAGTTGGAAATTATAAAAGAGAATTTGGGAAGCATGTAATACAAATATATACATTATAAATATGTATATCATACAAATAAATATAAATAACACAAATACACATAAATACAAATAAATATATAATACAAATATGTATATATATGTGTATATATATGAATTCTTATAAACTATGTTTATACTAAAAATCATATATACATATTATATATATCGGGGTAAGCAAAAAATAATATAGACAACTAGAATGAGATTAATAAAAGCAAATCTAGACAGGTCAAAATGAATTTATAACACATACCTATAAAAGGTAAAGATATTAAAAACTATTAAGAAGAATAATGCACATACTTACAATGGAAAATGTAAAAATATGCATAAATATAAAATGTTCATGGTTTGGAGGATTTGAAGTCAGAAAGTTACCAATTCTCACCATGCTTATCTATAAATTCAATGATACTGCAATAAAAATCTCAAAAGAAACTTCTTGAAAAATGGCAGATTATCCTACAATTTAACCGAAAGAGAAAAGGTCAAGAATATTTAAATCAGTTCAATGCAAGATGATAACTAAGACATGTGGAGTTTTGCCCTTTCATATATCAATATTATTAATTGAGAGTCATTGAGAAAGTTTAAATGTGAAGCAGAGATTGACTAATGTATCAAAAACAGGTCATACAAATAAAGTTGTATATTTATGGAAATATGGCATATCAAAGAAGGCAAGATAGATTAGCCTAAAGATGAATACTAAAATTTTAACTTTTTACAAAAATTTATAAAATCAATAGGATAGTTTTATAAAGTTGTGAGAAGGATTTATAAAATAAGATGTAAATGACAGAAACCATAAAGAAAAAGGTCAGTACATTTTTTGACAGTAAAATTTAAAACGTGGTAAAAGTCTCCGCATAAAAGTTAAAAGCATAGCTCCAGTCTGAGGGAAAAAATAGCAGCAAACATAATTGGCAAAAAGTTATAATAACAAATATATAAAGAACAATGATGTTACAACAAGAAAAAAACATTGACTTATTGAAGAAAAAATGATCAATGTACATTAAGGGCAATTCACAGAAAAGAAAGCCAATTGTCAGTAAATTGAAAAGATATTCAATCTTGCTAGTAATCAGGAAACTGCATATTTGAGCTGCACTGAGATGGCATTTCATAATCATTCGACTGGGAAAAATAAAGTCTTAAAATACCACTGTTGAATACAGAAAAACATGAGTCCTGATACAATGCTGAGAAGAATGTCAAGCACAGCCACTTTGGATAGTAATTAGGCTTTTATGAATACAGTTGAAGATGTGTATACTCTATGAGTCTCCAGCACACCTCTAGTAATATGCCCAGCTTAGTTCAACCCTTACACACATGTGCAAGGATGTTACTTGACATGCTATTTATCAGAATTGGGTATGAGAGAAAATTAATTGATTAAATGTGACATATTCATAATAAGGAATTGCAGTAGGCAAGTTACATGAATAAATAAGAATCTATATGTATCAACATTGAAATAAAAAACAAAATGTGAGGAAACAAGATGTTTGATGATATTTATTTTAATGACTACTTGATTTTGTAGTAAAAGTATAAAAACATAGACAAAAATATACACCAAATTAAAGAGAGTAGTTGTATTTGGAGAAAAAAAAAAGAGGAAGATGTTTAGGAAGATTTCAAAAAAGGATTTCAGCTTTTTTCTATTATGTTTTTTGTTGTTGTTGTTGTTGCTAACAAATTAATTAACTAATACTCATTCAAAGTGTTTGTTTGTTATTCTTTGTACATTTCTGGAATGTAATAGCAATACAAAAGTAACTAAAGAAAACTATTGGTCATCCCTCCAGACAGATTACATATAAAACATACAGAATTTTACTATAATTTCAGGAGTTTCCCTGCCATTTGAAAATTATCTTAAGCATTCTAAAAGTCATCAAACTGAACTAGGATCCCCTGGATAGACTTTCCACAAACCTCACTCTTCAGGGTCAGCTATGAATTACAATACTATAGCACAGTTGGTGGTCTTTACCCAGTGGTTAGCAAACTTTTTCTGCAGAACTTTGTTTCAAAGCAAATCTGAGTAGACTCCAACATGGTAAAACAGAGAAAAGCTAAGTGATTCTGGGTAAAGTGGTTTGGGGTAAATTGTTCTCTCTCTTACATAGGAAGTGGCCTCTGAAATCTCTAAGAGAACTCTGAGCTACAAGATTTGAAAACCAGTACTCTAACATCTTATATCGAAAAGCAGGCCAGGATGAAAAGCCTAGTCAATCACCTAATTATCCTACTGCTCATGTTTCCAATTCTAACAAGATGAGCAGTGAAAAAAAATGAAGAAAAACAAAGAATCAGTTGTTTTTTTTTTTTTAATTGGTTGATGTGTTCTGAGTGATTTAAGAATAAACTAAAAGTAATGAGAGATTTTAAAAGATGGCTTGGACAATAACAATTAAACCAGGTAACCTGTGATGAAGTCACCAGTAAGCATTTGTCGAATGTGTCCACATCGTTTGCTATTACATCTCATAAGAGCTCAATGGTGAAGAATGAATAAACTTTTAAGCAATGAATTATTTCAAGTAATCATAGTATATTCCTTCCTAATATATATCAAGTATTCCATCTTTGGCCTTTGATCATTCATCATAATAGAAAAAAATTTGAAATCATTCAGCCATAGAGTCAATTATAAAACTTCATTATGATATCCAAGGTAGATATACTAAATAGTTACATCTTGATATACGTTTTCTCTTTTTCTAAAAATGAAATGAATGATTTTAGCCTGTAATCGGCAAAACAGAGGTCAGAGATTTTCAGAATTAATTTGCATTTTATTATGTAATGATTCCAGGTGCAAGAATTAAAATGCTTCATTTTGCTTCACAACCTTTATTTAAAATTCTATTTCTATTTTCATTCCTGCAGAAATGACATCCTACACTCATTTATGTTTTGTTTGTTTGAGGAAAAAGAGTCTGAACTCAGTCTACTGGGATCTAATTATCGGAACCTAATTCTAATTACAGTCTTTTAAATCAACGCTGTAGGCTTTCCTCCTCTCCATTTCTTTTTGAAAAAAGTTCCATTTATATTGTTCAGAAGGCTTTCCATGTTAGATACCTCTATTTATAGATACCATCTACCAAGGGTTTTGTAGCTATATAATCTCAGTTTGCCAAACAACTTCATGCTCATTTGAACTATGGAATTTCTTTGTAGTTTAAATGCACAGGATAAGAGACATGCAAAGATAAAACATATACAAATTAAGACTTTCTTGTTGCGATAAAACATAATGTTTCCTTTAAAAGCAAAAGGTATAAAGAGAATTACTAATAAAGAATGTTGCCTGTAGATGTTTAAATAAAATGTATAAATCCTGATTACTATTATTAAACTGTCATGACTGCTATCAAAATGATACTTTCCCACTAACCCTTGAACTGCCAACAAATAATAGGCAAGAAATTCAACTTGCAACTTGCACAGATAAAGATAATTACTTCCAATTTTACATTTTATTATTTTTATATTCTCATTTGTAACATTTTTTTTCTCTTCTCAGGTAATCAATATTTAGCTTAAAGGCTTTAAATTTATTTTATTTAGGACTTGTTCACTTACTGAATATTAACACTTAATTTTTACCCAGCAATGTAACAATCTCTAGTAAGCAAATGCAAATAGAATTTCTCCTATTAGTCTAGGTTACACAGGAGCCATTATAATGACACACTTCATCCTCCGCACACACCTACTTATGTATATTAAGATATACACTACAGGCAAGTACTGGGGATAACAAAGGTGAATCAACTCAGCAGGCAATAAAATATTCTGCTATATTCACTAATAAAAGGTTGTGGTTTTCTTCCTGGTCTAGCCACAAGAAATACATCAAATATGAATGAATACATATAAATAGATTGACAATTCAGTTTGAAACAAGCAACTTTGACCTGGACTCAAACACCACGTATCCATAGGAGTGTGGTATTTGATGAAACATAAGTATTCTATGGTCACAATTTTAGGCAAACAAGGTTCAGAGATTTTTGTTGTGTTGTGGATGTGGTTTTTCTTTCCTCTACAGAATTTCTCGGAAACTTTATTGAGATAGTGACATTATAAGTTACCAAGAAGAAATTAAACAGTTGTAATCAAACGTTAGTGAGCAGTATGATCACCTGAAAGGCTTGTTAAAACATGGATTGCTGGTTCTGACTTCAGAGTTTTCTGATTCAGTAGGTCTACAGAAATTCTACATTTCTAACAAGTGTCCATATGACATGAACACTGGTGGTCCAGTGACTATATTTTGACAAGCTTTAAGCTTAAGAATACATTTCACAATTTTATTGAATTTTTTTCTTATGAAAATTTCATCTCAAAGCACTAGTGTTCTCCTATGACATATGTTGAGAAATATGTTTTAGGCTAGGAAAGAATTCTGGCAATAAATGAAGGCAAAAGTGATTCCTTCATTTCTAATATGACGTTTTAGAAACAACTGATAAACCTCTGAAAACAGAAAAATATGGGATACGGTTCACAGAGATATTTATCTCCTCATTGCAGTTTATGACAAGTGATAAAACTAAAGTCACTTCTTATATATACAGTTTAGTACATTAATACATAAAAATTAGGTGAAGCAAGAAATAGATAATATCAAGAAATGTCAGAATCCATAGGTCCAAAACATATATTATTAAATAATATTTCCATTTATAAAAGTTTATAAGCAGGGGCTTCCTTAGAAGAAAATGAAATTGGGAATTTAAAAATCTTAGTAACTTAGAAAGGTCTTGATTTCTTTTTTCTGGGTAGTGATCATTAAAGTGTTCATTAACTACTTTGGTTTTGTATTAAAGTGTTTGATATATTGTTTTCCTAAAGGAAAACTCTTATGTTAACAAACACCTAATAGTACTGTAAAGTTATACCACTATGGAAAATAATTCTGTAAAATAAAAAATATTTATAAGTTTTACTTTCCCAAGGAAATTTATTTCAAAGACATAATTTAAAGAAATAAAAGTTTATGCCTAGAAACAATGTTTCCAATATTAGCTATAATATTTTTTAAAGTTAAACAGGTCTCCACATAGGGAAATAGTTAATACATTATAAATATTAAATTGATGAAACAGTGATTTAAGGTGTAATTAAAGTTATAAAAGATGTGCCAACATGAGGATGCTATGTGCAAAAATAGATCTCAAAATTACTTTGCTCAGATAGCACTACATGAGAAGGGACAGAGAAAAAGGAGAACAATTGAATTATAGTACTAAAAATATGGACGATTTTGATTTTCTTGTTTAAAAAAAGTATTAATGTTATTTTAACAATACATGAACATTTAAAAATGTTCCCATGGCTATGTTAATTTTCCAAAAAAAAGTACAACTCTACTTTTCTGATAGCAGGGATTAACAATACTAAGCTCAGAATATGATAGAAGTTTCTGGAATAGTTAAGTAAAAAGCTAGTGGGAAAAAAAATTGAATAAAAGGAGATGAAAGCTTCCATAACTTAATTTTCTTCATATCATAAATGAGGGCTCACTAGACACAGATAGTTGGTCCAAGCTGGATAATGTTTTGAAGAAGATGGATTTTACGTTTAAAAGAGACAACTGAAAATTTTAAAAAAGAATAACCTCCTCCATTCTTTTATTCCTCTACTTTGGGTGACTGTTGGGCATGAGGTTAAGGCCTTATACTTGTATTTACTTGAGTAGCTTTGTCCTGAATAGCTTTCTTCTTAAGGAAGGGTTTTGTCCACTTGAAATTACCAATCACTTTTGGACCTTGACATTTCAGTAAGTTTCCCTTATTTTTGACATTTTAAAATAAGCTGAGGGTAAGAAAAATATATTCTAGTGTTTGTGCGGGTAGACATAACTTCAGACCACTTCATTTTACTTTAGCTGCACCCAGGTTAAAAATTTAATTGTATGATCAGTTTGTTCCTTTTAAAGAAATGTAATCTTTCCATCAAATAAAAAAGCTCTCTTCATTATAATTAAAAGATAGCATGAAATCAGAGATCTTGGTGATTGCAAATAATTGTTTTCCTCCCCATGATTTTGCTAAAAAAGGTTCAGGATTTTGAAGTTCGAATAGAGAGGTTACGAGTTCGTTACTCACTAAATGAGGCACAAGGCTTTTTTCTTTTCTCATTATATCTTTACATAAATTTTTCAATACTCAGAGTTACAAGTATACTATCTGCAAAACACTGCCTTTGATTTAAAACATCTGCCTTAAATTTCTGACCCTCAAAGAATAATTCAGAAGTACAGAACATTTTTTTTCCAGTTATTTAAAAACTGATGTGTGGTACAATTATAAAGTTGCCCTAAAAAGCAAGTCTCAGCATATTCTTAATCAGAGTAAAATGCAATTCTTTCCAACAAATGCACTGTTGAATTTCTTTCTGCCTTTGTCAGTAAAACAGCTGTGAACAGATTAAACTTAGCGATTTTTTAACTTTTCTCTCATGACTCACTTGAGACTTCCCTTTTTTCCTGCTCTACAGATACTAGAATGTTAAAGGAAACAAATTGGATCAAATACATATCCCAGTTCATACAGTTTTATGTTACATTTTCTACACTGGGCTTTAAACTTAAAGCTAACACTTTCACAACCTCCAGTTCATGCAAGGATCCTTGTGTGGCTCAGCTCTTTGGTGAGCACATGCACATTGAGGGCCTACTGTGTGCTGAGTATTGTCTTTGACTGTGGTCCTAAACTACCTATAATCTCAGTGAGAGAAGGAGGGAAGGCATGTGGCTATGCATGTTTGCAATGACCTGATGAAAAGAAGATCTGAGAAACCATTGACATGACTCATAATATACTCATTATTTTTTTTATTAATTAAATATCTGGAAATTCTTGAATTCTACTTCTGTGAGAATTAAGATCTCTATCTAGGCTGATGGAGGGATAATCAATAAGAACAAGAGTAATAGAACCATCAGAAACTATTCTTCCAAAATGGATGCAATAAATTAGGCAGTCTTCACACAGGGAAGGACTGTGGAGCTTGGTTGGGTACAGTGACAGTTCTTTCCAAAAAAGCAAGGTGCACTTGCTGACAGATATAGGTGGGTTCACGGGAGCAACTGGGCAGGAAGCTTCAAAGTGGGGACTACCATGCAGCAAGCTGGACAAATGGCCAATACACATAAGGACACTAAAAATACACTGGGCACTGGCAGCCATGCTACTTAAATAAGAAGGGGGGTTGGAAAAGACAGAGAAAGTCAAAAACCTACAGATCTTTAATAAAGAATATTAAGCACAATCGTGAAGGCCACATTAGTTGCTGTTTTATTACAAATAAAATTTTCTTAGTGTAACCCAGTCCCCATGTTTCTACTCTATGCAATAATATATTTATCTAATGTTAAGTTTCTTCCAAAAAATTTAAAACCAAAAAAATTTAAACATATTTATTAAAATTATATCAGTAATTACCAAAAGTTTCTAAAAACCATGGTAAAGAAAATAAGAAAGGTGAGTTCATGTGAATAGTTCAGACAATAAAAATGTAAGCAGAGCACAATTAATGGATGTGCTAACTACTATTTATTGCAGCCTGCAACATTTCCCTCCACTAGCCCCCCACAGATACATTAAACCAGATTGTGAAGCCATTTGCAAAATATAAAGTGCTATAAAAATACTGGATAATAACGATAATTCATCTTGCCTTCCATCTCTATACCATTTATTTATATTACTCTAAATTTGAGCTTTTATTGTTCCCAAATGAATCTGTGGGTCCATATTTCTTTCTCTTCCTCTTGCAGTAACACGATCTAAGCATGTCAGACAGGTCAGAACTGAATGGGAGGCAGTGTTTGCCTGCAGTACTTTATACAATATGGATTAAATGATTCATAATATAGTCTGCTTTTCTGATCAATCACAATGGGCACTGCCCTCTTTCCTCTACTTGGTAAAGCTGATGTAGTGAGAAAGCCCTCTCAATTGGTCATTTCTGCCTCCAATTCATAGTACCATTATATCTTTTGAAACACTTTCTTATGCTTTTTAAATGTACTTTTTTTGCAAAGGATAGGTTTGCACAGTGATATTTTACTCTCGTTGTTCATCTTGCCCTTGTTCCACCTTATCTTTCCATCAGAGATAGACTGCTGAAACTGGAGACCCTGAGGTTTCTATCAACAGAATGGTACTGTGAACATCTCACCCTTTAAGGTGTCACCACTAATTAAGCAGATAACCACCTCTCTTCTATTTAGAGGGGAACTTCTTCAGCTTCACAAATTACATCTACAAAAGGACCTACAACATCATACTTAATAGTGAAAGACTAAATGTTTTTGCCCTTACATTGAGAATAAGGCAAGGTTGTTCACTCTTACTACTCCTGGCCTATGCAATAAGGAGAGAAAATAAAATAAAAGGTATACAGATAAGAAAGAAAGGAGAGGAACTGTCCTTATTTGCAGATGACATGATGATCTACATAAGAAATCCCAAAAATCTCAAAACAACTCCCAGGAAAGGTGAGTTCGGCAAGGTCACAAGATAAAAGATCAACATACAAAAATCAATTATATTTTATACACTAGAAATGAACATGTAGACACTGAAATTAAAATACAATTTCATTTATAATCTCACAAAAATAATATAATTAGTAAAAATCCGAAAAACATGTACAGGACTTTCATGTTGAGAACTATAAAAACATTGATAAAAGAAATCAATAAAGATCTAAATAAATGGAAAAGTGTACTGTGCTCATGGATTAAAAAGTCAACACAAGAAGAATGTCAATTTTCCCCTAAATTATCTATAGTTTAACACAATTACAATAAAAATCTCAGCAAGATTCTTTGTAAATGTAAACAAATTTATTCCAAAATTCATATGGCAAAGGAACTAGAATAGTTAATGTAATTATGAAAGGGGAGAATAAAGTGGGAAGATTCACACTACCATATTTTAAATCATATTATAGCTATATTAATCAAAACTGTATGGCATTGGCATAGAGATAGACACAGATCAATGAAACGGAACAGTGAACCCCATAGTAGGCCAACACATATATGGCCAACAGATATTTGACAAAGGTGCCAAAGAATCTCGATAGAGGAAGGATAGGCTTTTCAACAAATGTTGCTGTAGCAATTTGATATCCATGGGCAGAAGAAATAAACAGCCCCTATCTAAATCTCACATCTTATACAAAAGTCCAATAAAATGGGTTATATATTTCGGTGTAAAACATACATCTATAAAACTTTCAGAGTTTGCTCTGCAAAAAATTCTGTTAAGGATGAAGAGACAAATACAGACTAGGAGAAAATATGTGCAAATCACATATGTTCCAAAGTCTAATATCTACAATAAACAAAGGATTCTCAAAACTCAATAGTAAAAATAAAAATGGCCCAATTATAAGATGAGCAAAGCATGTAGCTATATATTTCACTGAAAAAAATATTCGGATGGCAAATAAACACACAAAAAGGTTCTTAACATCACTAGCCATTAGTGAAACAGAAGTTAAGACTATGATGAGGTGTCACTTCAAACCTGTCAGAACCACTAAAAAGAAAAATTTTTGTGATAGTGCCAAATGCTAGCAAGGATGTAGTATAGTAGGATCTCTCATTCATTGCTGGTGGAAATGTAAAATTGTTTGGTAGTTTCTTAAAAGCCTCAACATGTACTTACCATATGAACCAGCAATCACACTCCTGGGCATTCATCCCAAAGAAATGAAATTTTATGTCCTTACAAAAACCTGCACATGAATATGCATAGCAACTTTATTTGTAATAGCCCAAAATTTGAAACAACAAAACTGTTTTTCAGTAGATGAATGGTTAGGCAAACTGTGGTTTATACATACTATAGAATAGTACACATGTACTTTCAGGAATATTGTGGGTTTGGTTCCAGACCACCACAATAAAGCTAATATCACAATAAAGCAAGTCATACGAATTTGTTGGTTTCCCAGTGCATATAAAAATTGCGTTTATATTATATTGTAGCCTATTAAGTGTGAAATAGCACTTTGTCTAAAAAAATATATGTACTTTAATTTTAAAAAAAACATTATTGCTAAAAAATGCTAACCATTGTCTGAGGCTTCAGCAAATCATACTCCTTTTTTTGGTAGAGAGTCTTGCCTCAGTGTCAATGGCTGCTGACTAATCTGGTGGTTGCTGAAGGTTAGGGTGGCTGTGTTGACCTCTTGAAATAAAACAATAGTGAAATCTGCATTATCAATTGACTCTTCCTTTCACAAACTACTTCTCTGTAGGGGGTGATGCTGTTTGATAGCATGTTGCCCACAGTAGAACTTCTTTCGAAATTGTAGTCAATCCTCGCAAACTCCGATGCTGATTTAGTGACTGTTTATGTCATATTTTAAATCCTTTGTTGTTACAGTTTCTTCACCAGAGTGAATTCCATCTCAAGAAACTACTTTCTTCACTCACCTGTTAGAAGCAACTCTTCATCTGTTAAAGTTTTATCATGGGATTCCAGCAATTCAGTTACCTCTTCAGGCTCCATTTGTAATTTTAGTTCTCTTGCTATTTCCACCACATCTGCAGTTACTTCCTTCACTGAAGTCTTGAACCCCTCCAAGTCATCCATGAGGTTGGAATAAACTTCTTCCAAACTCTTGTTAATACTTTGACCTCTATCACAGATGTTCTTAATGGCATCTAGAATGGTAAATCCTTTCAAGAAGGTTTTCAATTTACTTTACCCAGATCCATCAGAGGAGTCACTATCTATGTTGGCTATACCCTTATGAAATATATTTCTTAGATAAAAAGACTTGAAAGTCAAAATCACTCTTTGATCCATCATGAGCTACAGAATGAATGTTTGCTAGCAGCCATAAAAACAACATCAATCCCATCATGCATTAGAGCTTTTGGGTGACAAGGTGCATTGTCAATGAGCAGTAATATTTTGAAAGGATTTTTGTTTTGAGCAGCAGGTCTCAACAGTGGCTTAGAAGTTAGGTAACCACATTATAAACAAATGTACTGTTGGCCAGGCTTTGGTGTTCCATTTATAGAGAACGGGCAGAGTAGATTTAGCATAATTTTGAAGGTCGTAGTATTTTTGAACTGGTAAGTGAACATTAGCTTTAGCTTAAAGACACCAGCAGTATCAGCCCCTAATAAGAAAGTGAGCCTTTTCTCTGAAGCTTCAAAGCCAGGCATTCACTTATCCTTTCTAGCTATAAAAACCCTAGATGGCATCCTCTTCCAATATAAGGCTCTTTTTGTCTATCTTGAAATCTGTTCTTTATTATAGCCACCTTAGCTAGATATTCTGGATAACCTGCTACAACTTCTATGTAAGTACTTGCTGCATTTCCTTGAACTTTTATGCTATGGAGATTGCTTTTTAACTTAAACCTCATGAACCAACTTTTGCTACCTTCAAACATTTCTTCTGCAGCTTCCTCAATTCTCTCAGCCTTCTAGAATTGAAGAGAGCTAGGGCCTCACTCTGGATCAGGCTTTGACTTAAGGGAATGCTGTGGCTGGTTTGATCTTCTATCCAGACCACTAGAACTTTCTCCCTATCAGCAATAACACTGTTTCACTTTCTTATCATTCATGTGTTCACTGGAGTAGCACTTTTAATTTCCTTCAAGAACTTTTCATTTGCATTCACAACTTGGATACCTATTTGGCACAAGAGGCTTAGCTTTCAGCCTATCTCAGTTTTCAACATACCTTCTTCACTAAGCTTAATCATTTCTAGCTTTTGATTTAAAGTTAGAGACATACCACTCTTCTATTCACCTGAACACTTAGAAGTCACAGTAGGGTTATTAACTGGCCTAATTTCAATATCATTGTGTCTCAGGAAATATGGATGCCTGAGAAGAGAGAGAGAGATGGGGAAACAGGCAGCCAGTGGAGCAGTCAGAATACTTATGACATTTCTCAATTAAGTTTGCTGTCTTATGTGAGTGCAGTTTGTGAGGCCCCAAAATAGCTACAATAGTAACATCAAAGATCATTGATCACACGTCATCATAACTAGTATAATACTAATGAAAAAGTTCAAAATATTGTGAGAATCACCACAATGTGACACAGAGACACAAAGTGAGCAAACGCTGTTGAAAATAAGACATTGACAGAAATGTGACTCAGGGTTTTCACAAACCTTCAATTTGTAAAAATTGTAATATCTTTGAAATGCAATAAAGCAAAGCTCAATAAATTAGGTATGCTTTCATTTAGCAATAAAAGGAACAAACTATTGAAACATGGAACAACTTGGACAGATCTCAAGGACAATATGCTGAGTGAAAGAAAGGCAATCACAAAAGGTCGCCTACTATATAATTGCATTTATATACAGGCCTATCTCACTTTACTGTGCTTTGCAAATATTGCGTTTTCATCAATACTGAGGTAAGACCTTTCTGCCAGCAAAGGCTTGGATGACAGTTAGCATTTTTAAGTAATAAATTATTTTAAAATTAAGGTATGTACACTATTTAGACAGAATTCTATTACACAATTAATAGACTACAGTATAGTGTAAACATAACCTTTATATGTACTGGGAACCAAAAAAATTATGTGACTTGCTTTATTGCGATACTTGCTTTATTGCGATACTTGCTTTATTGCAGTGGTTTGAAACCAAATCTGCAATATTTCTGAGGTATGTCTATAACACTCTCAAAATGGGAAAATCATAGAGATGAGAAATAGATTCATGGTTGCCAAGTTTTAGGGATGGAGGAGGTGGGTCCAAGATCTTACCATGAGGTAGATCTCTGGGGTAAGGTGATACTTCTGTGTATGTGTAGTGGTCATTACAGACATCTATCTACCTATGTGGTCAGATGGTATGGAAGTATGTACATACATTGTACTAATGTCAGTTTCTTGGGTTTGACATTATAATACAGTTATATAAAATGTAGCTTTCTTAATTTGGGGAAACTGGATGAAGAGTATAAAGAACCTCTCTATTATTTTTGTGACTTTCTATTAACCTAAATTATTTCAAAATAAAAATTTTAAAAGATAAAAAAATGTTTTCTTTTAATTGGTCACAAGGGATATGTTTTATAATGCATATATAGATATTATAGGTAGAGGAATGTATACCTGCAAGCATAGATAAGCTTAATGTCCTTTGAATAGCTTTATAACTGGATCCAAACTCCTCATCAAAATCTAGAGAGTATGAAAGAAATAATAAATACAGTTATATATGACAGAAATATTTAGATTGCATTTCTATTACAGGTTCCTTAAGCTGACCACTTTAAATGACCACTTTAAATGGCTGCCAGAATATTATGGAATATAATTAGTTCTCCTAGATGGCCAAGAAAAGTAAAAATATTTCCCAAACTATCTGCCATTCTGAATAAAGAGTTTCCTCAGCTGAAGGTTCTGATTCATAAGATCAAGTCGTCGATATATATACACATACATACACTGTGGAATAAATGAATGAAGAAGTAAATCATAAAGAAACTAATATGAGATGAGTACATTTCCTTGGTTGCCTATTCTCTAAGACTGAATCCATTAAATTCTAAGAGAAGCTTAGAATTTTTCTAAATGAAAAATCAGGTCACTGGTCTGCTTGAAGAACAGCCAATAAAATGTTCACCTCAATAGGACACTAATATGAAAATATTTCATATCTATAGCAAGAGAGTAATGTTTGGAAGAGAAATAATCACTGAGATCTAAGTAATTAAGGTTTCTTGCAGAAGAACCTCACCCCCACATATATATATACATATATATACATATACATATATATATGCTTAAAATGAATAAAATGACAATATATTGTTAAACATTTCTTTATTGGACCATTAAATTTAGAAATATTCACATTATATTCATTTATTAAAACTTTAAGTGCTGATCAAATAATTGTCCAGGAGCAGTTGGAATTCTTCAGGAACAGTGCCACTGGAACACTCATTTATTTAATCATTCAATAAACTAGAAGTCTTTTCTTATCACTTAAGCTTCCTCAAATCTTTTTCCTCTTCAAACTCCTGCAAGATTTTGTACTTTCTTATGACTTTTCAGTGTGCGATGTCTTTGATTACAGCTGTGTGGATATATAACCTATCTCTCTTGCTCAATACTCTATACTCATCAACTTCTCACAGAGCTAATACTGTGCTTTGCCTTTTATCAGCAGTTCATGCTTATATTAGATGCATGAATGCATGAAAGAATAAATAGTAAAAATGTGGATATCATTTTTACTTTGATAGCCCAATTTATCTCAAATCAGAAAAAAATATTATGTTTAGACTTCTTAAAATTACATACATTTGTCCAAGAGTCGTATGTTAATTACTTTAAAAATGTGGATAAGACAAAATAAAAGTACAGAGAAAATAAATCTTATAAATGTATGTGCCTGATAAACATGTTTTGAATGTAAGACTTACTATTGATTATCTGGATTTTGCTAATAGTAATGATTATTTCTATAAGTGCTGTTAATGTGGACACAAGTGAAGAAAATTAAAATTAGTATACATGCCATAATGGCAACATTGATTATTTTAATACAAAATTTTAAAAATCAAAAGGAATGCTAAAAATAAAATTCCTATTAAGCCTGGCATATTCTTATCCTCTTGGTTTATTAAAAAGTAAATTAAATTTTCAGGTAAAGTCTTCATTGTATTTATAAAATATATGCTAGCGAATAGAAAAAAATATAGAAATAATTCACATTTTCAGGACGGAATCATATAATTTAATCCTTCTTATTTAATCAAGTGTTTCACGTTAGCTATTTTTGTATTTTTTTTGTTAAAGAGGTCAAAGCCCTAGAGCTGAGATATGGTAACACTATAATTGTTTTAAGGAGAATCTACTTTCTAACTCTTGTTTAGTGAAATGGCTCCATTGGATAGGTTTACTAGTTCATCTTATATTCAAAATTAACTTCAGCTATTTTATTCATATTAGGATATTCCAAGACTTCTATTATCCTCTCCTGACCTACCTACAATAAGTTTGGTATAGTCTGAACAATTATAATTTTTCCATGACAATAAAAACGCCCATAACACATTCTCCTTCACAGTAATCTGGGTAACTTATAATAACAGTATTCTGTTACAGGACAAATGATAATACTCTTTTCCTACCCTAAATTTTGAATATATTTATTTTTTAAATTATATCACTGGTAATGTCTCATATTTTTATCAAGAATCAACTAAAGTCCTATATATCTTTGATATATTTAATTTTTATTTTAAAGAAGATATGGCTTAAAATCATATAAAATTTGATACAATATAATTTCTTGGGAGAACTTCCAAAGTCAGTTCTAAAGTCTTTACCTGCATTATCACATATTATTCTTTTAGCAACACTCATCACTATACAAATGAGAAAATCGAGGCACAGAGAGGTTAAGTAAATGACCTAAAATCATACACCTAGAAAATGATGAAGACGAGCTTTGGACCCAGACAGTATGACTTTTGACCTTTGGACTAAAACACCAATAGCCTCCAATTATAATATAAGCCATGTTCTAAAAACCACAGAGTGACAGAAGGTTAAAAGTAGATGAAACTTCTAATATCATTTAAGGAGCCATTACCGGAAAAGGAAACTGAGGCCAGGAAGTTGAGGAAAGTTGGAAAAGAATTACAGTGCTTATAAATTACTGAATCCAGAGCCTGTAAGTGATTGGAACAAAGTTAGAATCCACTGTTCTTTCCATTAGATCATCATTATATAGAGGACCTAATTGTTTTTGAAGAACAAAAGATAAATTTTCCTAACTCCCGAAAGGCACTTGAAATATAATAAAAGAATATATCTGGTCTTTGTCTCTCTTTCCTACTATGAAGCTTTTAAAACCCTTGGAATTTCCTAAGTGATAAAAGTGTTCTATTATGCTAATGAAATAACTCTGCAGTACCTAGATAGCTTCAGAATGGGGACTATTCACCCGAAAGACCAACCACATTACTGGAGAGCTAAAACTTTGAGCTAGCCTGACCTTTACAGAGAAAAGAGGAATTAGAGATTGAGTTCGATCATGTGGACAATGACTTGAGCAGGTATGCTTACATAATGAACCCCAGTAACAACTCTGGCACTGAGGCTCAGTGGAGCTTCCTACTTGATATATATACTGATGTCCTGGGAGGATCACATGCCTGTATTCCATAAAGCGAAGACATAGAAGCTGTTTTCTCCCCACTCTGCAGACCTTGTTCTATGCATCTCTTCATTTGGCTATTCCTGACCTGTATCCTTCAGAATAAAACCACAATTTTAAGTATGTCATTTGACTGAGTTCCATGAATTATTCTATCAAATTATCAAATCTGAGGGGGTCATGGTAACATCAGAATTTATAGCCAGTTGGTCACAAGTGAGGCTGGCCTGGGGACTCCCAAAGTGTGGATGACATCTCAAGTAAGGGGAGTCTTGTGGAGGCCTGAGCCTTGAACTTGCAGAGTCTGATACCAACTCTAAGTCGTTAAGGTGAGAATAGTGTTGCAGTACCTCAGCTGGTATCAGATCAATTAGACCGAAATGGAACATTAGATAAATTGTTTAAACTATCTGTGTCTAGATTCTCCATGTATAAAACAAGAAGAATAATAAAACCACTATGTATGGTACTTGTGAAATTTAAGTAAATTATATACATAAAGCACACAAAAACCCAGTACTTAATCTATAATCAATTGATAAATTATCACTATTATTATTATACCTATATAATTTTATCATATTATAGATAAAACCTTACATTCTCTATTATTTTTTACTTTGCAAAAAAAGTATAAGCAGTTTTACCTATTGCTACATTGTCTTTATCATTCTCATTTAATGTCTGCATAATAATCTGTCAAGTTGAGATAGAGTGTCTTTACTAGTGCCCTCTGAAAATAAAAGTTTTATTTCTCAATTTTTAAATTATATAATTTATGCATAAGATTTTTCCATCTTTTTGACAATTTACATATGACAAATTCCTAAAATCAGATTACTTAGCCAAAGGATATAATCATGTTTATAGATTAAAAACATATTGTAAGGTTGCTTCCAAAAGAATTGTATTATTTTACAATTATCAGCATGTGTATGAGTGCATGTTCTGACCAAAATCTCTCTAACAATGGGTATTACCAGTATTTTAATATTAATTTTTTATGTATAAATGGTATTTTTTGTTACATCAATGTATTTTTTTACATTCTTTTGAACACTAGTGAAGTTAAATATTTTTTCTACCTGAGAAAAAAGAATCCCCTCTTCTAAATTTGTTCTTTCAGATATCTTTTGAGAATCTGTTGCTATTTTTATATTAGGCAATTTGATGATTCTTCATTAAATGCAAATATTAACCCACTCTCTTTATTGCAATTTTAAAATCACCTAAACATCATAGGGAATGTCTTCAGCCGCACTCTCTTGATTGTAAGAAAAGGGAATTCTCACATTTGTCCTTCAGTAGAGTGTGTTTAGAAGCATACAGAGGAAAAACATGCAAAAGAAGCACAGAGAAAAATACTGGATCTTACAAAGCCTAAAAAGTGATGTGTCTTGTTCTCATCTTGCTAAGCTTTGGCAGCTGGCTCTGTTTCTCTCTTCAAGTCACTTTCATTCTTTATGCTCTCTGTAAACTGACTTTGTCAGTTCTGCTGCACACAGACAATTCTGGTCGCCTCACAGTTTGGGTGCATCCCTCAATTCCAGGTGATTTCACAGTTGAGGACCAACATCAACTACTGAGTCTCTGCTTATATTCCAAATTGGATTAGACCATTTTCAGTAAAATATTCGTCTTGGTTTCACCAACTGTGTTCAGGGGTCTGAAGTCATGCATTATTTGGGATTGGTATCCTTTAAGACTTTGGCAGGAAAGTTTTTCTAAGAAAAGGGTGTGAAATTGGCTATGAAAATGGTTGGCATGTCTAATACAGGGTACAACGGAGAACCTTGGTTTTCATATTTGCCTACAGTTAACCAAATGGCAAAGTTTAAGGACATAATCTCTAAGACTGCCTCACCTCTGATACCAACTACTACAAGTTTTGGGTGCCCCAATATCAACTTTAGGTTTGATAATTTGCTGGAAGGATTAATGTAACTCACTAAAAGCTATTAAAAACACAGTTAATGTTAATTAGAGAGAGAGAGAAAGGATACAGGTCAAAATAAGCCTATTGAAGTGATGCATAAGGCACAGGGTGGGAGGATTCCAAATATGCACTATCATTGTCCTGTTTTGTGGAATCAGGATATGTTACTCTCCCAGTACTGATATGTGAAAATACACAGAGCATTGCCAACCAAAGTTCCCCTGAGCTTCAGTGTCCAGAGTGTTTATTGGGGCTTCATTACATAGGCACGATTGATTGATTGAATGCCCATGTGGTGAAACTCATCTCCTGGATGACTAAGTTACACAGTTAGTTTATATGGCATTGCCAGTCTCATAATAAAATTGCAATGTGTGGTCAGTTCCACCACAAGACTATATGAGTGTAGCCATTCTGCATACTAACTCACATTGTTACAATCTGACTAGTCCAAGGCTTCCAAGCAAACAAGAATTACCTCCCAGTATCCAAAGGCAAAGACTAGATCTTCTCTTTCGGCAAGATAATTTTTTACTACACAACATAAACTATTTTTAAAATAGAAGTTAATGATAAAAGTAAGCTAACATTTTTATGAACACATTCATATTATTTTAAATTATTTCATTTTATTCTCACATTAATCAGTAAAGTAAATAATTGTCTATAAATAAAATAAAGATCATAGAGGTTAAATGATTTGTCCACAGTCATTTAACTAGCAAATTCCAAAGTGCGAATTGAACTTGAGTCTATCATTTTCCAAAACCAGTTCTTTACCCTCTCTACTGCTCGACCTTTGGCAATAACCAGCCCTAGAGATTTAGGGGTGTCGATATGTCCCCTTGTATCACTGTGTAGCTGGGAAAGAGTCACTTAACCCCAATTTAATGTCATCACCCCCAAAACCTCCCATCTTATACTTATTTAGAGGGGGATAGTCAGAGAGCCAAGTGAATGCTTAATCAGGGAGAAAAAAAGTCCTTACTCAAAACGGCAAAATCATTCCTATTGACACTTTAGACAAATACTTATAAAGAGGCGAATACCTAAAACCTACAGGTGAAATTTCTTTTATTATTATAGATCACCAAATCATTAAAAATAGGAGATTTCTGTTGCTGTTATTATATATCCATGGGAGTTAATGCATGGAGTGGGCGAGGGAAGAAAATTATTAGTTAAGTTGTTCAAAGGGAAAATGTAAATAAAAAGAACCTCAACTCTTGTACACATTGATTTCTTTACAATATCAAGAATCTGTAACAAGTTTAACTTGTTCCAATGAATACTATTTAGAAATTCACAGAATATCAGCTTTTCTACTTATAATGTTATGAATATTCTAATATGCTATGTGCACATGAGAATTTAAAATGATTTTTAGAATAATGTAGAGATAAATAAATTTGGTTCACAGTTTTTGATGAATATATTTTCAGATCAATCTGCATAGTACTCATATACTAATACGGGATCCTATATGAGATAAATTTCAATTCCCTATCTGAATAAAAAACAATTTGCATTTGTGATTAAAGGTTATGGGGCTATTTAATATCAAGCCGGCTTTTCCCTTCCACTCATCACTTCCTCTAATTCCGGGTAAGAACTAAAATTTAACTCTATTTAGGGAAGTACATTAGCAATTTTTTTAAAAAAATCATAATTGAGAGTTAAATATAAACACATTTAATCAATATTATTTTTATCTGAGCCTCTCCAGCCCTATGTGCCTGTGTAAATGAGGTCTTACAGAGTGACTGTGAACAACTTCAGCATTATGATCGTTGCAGTCTTATTGAAAAGCCAAAGCTACAATGATGCAAAAACAGATGGCAAAAGCAAGGCGTACCAAGCTTCAGGCGGTCAAAAGGTATCTTCCTTCTACTCTGTCAACTAATTAAACCTCTGAGTTAATCAAAGTCAGTTTCATTAGACTTTTCTTTGAACATACTTTTTAAAATGCAAGCAGAAAATCTCATATGTAATGCACAGTATAAACTCACTTCAAGTTTATGGAAGAAGTCGCATTTTACTTTCAGCTATCGGCAACTGGAAACCTGCCTCAAGATGCTGGAGGATGGCAGGATGGCAATGGGGTATAAAGGGAAGGGATATGGCCACATAGCATCCCTCTCCAGCCAACAGGAGGCCACTCAGAGAAAATACTTTCTTAGAAAGCTTTTCCACTTTGACCATTTCATCCATTATAATTAAGACTCATTATTTAGCCATGTGTTTTTCTTAATACTTGTTCCAAGAAAGAAATTGCTGAATTATAAATTCCAAAATTAATAGCAGAGAAAACTGAAAAGATTAGTGTCTCCACAAAAGCACACTGTGCCAGCTTATTTAGGTAATAACATATGGCCCACGAGTTATACTCCAGACATGAACGAGAAACGTGAAAAACTTCAGCAAATAAATAAAAAAGGAAAAACTGACAGCAAATGAACTGAAAAAAGATTGTTCAATTCGATAATGCTCTCATGCGGGCATTATCGAATTGAACAAGTTGACACAAATATTCAATTAATTAAAAATGTTTCTAAGACACAACACACTGGGTAGTTTCTGGAAGAAATGGAAAGGCCAAGTTAAAAAAAAAGTCATCTGGGTGTATATTAAAATCCTCCAGAGCTTAATGCTTCTCTCCCATGAAAGAGATCAATCCATTAAAAATAATAATAAGGAAAGCATGTCAGTTTCTTATTAGAAAAGAAAGATTTTTTTCTCTCTTTATTTTAAAGTTGATTTTTTTTTTTCTTAAACTGACACGTTGGACTGTGATGGGGGCACTGAAACTGTTTCAGTAACATAGCCACACTCTATATCAATGTTTCTTCTTCTTTTAAAATTGGAATCCTTCTGTTAAACATAAAAATCTCCTGCTCCTAGTTAAGGAAACACTAACTGCTTCTGTAACAGATCAAACCCCAGATTCCAATGGTTTAATACAGACATGTTTACTTACATTGTTACAACAATGCTGATGTTTAAATCCAATTGTGTGTATTGGGGATGGGTGAATTCCCCAGATGAGTTGCTCTCCCCAGGGACTCAGAACCTTCCCTTTAGTGCCTTTGGGCACCTTCAACAAAGATCCAAGGATCCCTGGAGATCAGTTTCATTCAAGTCAGCAGGAAGAGGAAAAGAACATGGAAGACCAAGAAGGCAGGTTATCACAGATAGATCTGGAAGCACACACATCATTTCACCCACATATCATTGGCCACACCACTATCACAGAGTGTCATCTAATGAAAGGGTAGATGGGAAATGCAGTCTAGTAGGATGCCAAGGAAGAAAAGGAAATAAGATAAGTAAGCACTTATGAGTCTTTCCCAAGGAAATCTTGATAAATGCTCAAAGAAGATGTCACCTATAAGGCTTATGTCTTAGAAGATCCATGCATTCATTCCATATATATTTGATGAGTACCTGCTGTGTTCCAGAAGCAGTTTATGATTTTGAGAATAAGTTATTTTATCTAAAAATCCATTTCTTTCCTGGTACTCCATTTACTGAGTAACTGCCTACCTTGGTTTCCTGGGCTCAAAATCCATCCTAGTGTCACAGTTTCTCAAAGACTAGGGTCTTGCTTCCCCCTCAACAGTCCTCTTAGGAAAAAGAATTCTGTCCCTGAAAAGTAATTAAAGGTCTTGTATTTAAAGGTCTCTATTTAACCCAGGCCTCATGAACTCTGGTCATGTATGACATCTTGTCAGACTTCCCACTATCTGAAATCTCCTGTTAGGAGCTCTTAAAGCTTTCTGAGGAGCAAACGTCTGCATGGGTGGCTACCTGTTGACATCATCTCCAGGAATCAAACTCTCTCTGCCTGGCTATGCACTTTCTTATAAGTTGACGTGTGACACATGAGTAGTCATGTATTTGAATGCTTGGACATCCAGAATGGCCAACTGCAGTTTCCTGAGCAGCAACCTGCCAAAGGAGCAGCAGTCTCTAATCTTACAGAGGAGACAGAGAGCTGTGGGTCCCTTAGAGCTATGTATGGGTTCCCTAGAGCTATGGGTCACCTAGAGCTGCACTGTCTAATACAGTGGCCAGTAGCTATGTGCATCTACTGAAATTTAAATTTAAATTAAGTAACGTTCAATAAAATTAAAAATTAAATTTCTCAGGTGCACTAACCACATTTCAAGTTCTCTATACCACATATGTCTAATGACTATCATATTGGACAGCACAGAGAACATTTCCATTATCACTGAAAGTTACTGGACAATGCTGATCAAGAGCCTGGAAAAGAAATGTCAAAGGACAAGGATTTGGTCAGGAGGAGTCAGTCCTGATTCACTCATGCAACTAAAAATGTGTACTGAACTATGCTTACTCTGTCCCTAACGAAACTAATATTCCAATAGGCTTAAAACATAAGTGGAAAATACAGATAATTAAAGGCAGGGATTGCTGTCTATTTTGCTTATTGATAAATACAAGAACCTCGGACAGTGACTGGCACATTGTAGAAGCCCAGTAAATATATATTGAATGAATGAGTGGATTGGATACACATGGTTGATTATAAGAGGATCATCACAGAGGAAGAGAAATAATTTTCTAGGCTCTATTACAGGTCAGATTAAGTAACTCACTAAACATTTCAATCCTTTTTCTATGGCTGCCAATTTTCTAGTCACTAATTCCATATCCTAGGCCTATTAACACCAAAAAAGGGTGAACAAACAGGGCCATTGTGGTTACAAAAATTTATTAATAACATTGTAGTTGAATAAACTAACACAAATAATGTGAAATCAGTCCACTGTGAGTCTGGTTAGCATGAACAGGTTTTCAAGGCTGGTGTTCTCTAAAAGAACATGCACACAAAAGTTTCTACACAAAACAAACTGAGACTCAGAGCTTAGGCTGAATTTGTTCCTATTGTGGCCGCATCTGAGCAGTCGAACCCTTGATTACTCCATTTAACATTATTTAACAGTAATAATATTGTTCGTCTCCAAGCTTATAGCATAGAGTGCTTTTTCCTGGCCCTCCCAATCACTCAAAATTGTACATACAAACTGAGCCATGCTTCTTCCTATCTTTGTCCCACCCATGTTTTCTCAATTGAGCTGGTAAATGACAGAGGATATATATTGGGGAGTATCAAGGCAGACGAGGGCAAGACCTAGTCAAAATATTAGAGTTGGGAATCTCCAGTGTTGAAGGGAGAGATTAGTATTTGGGGAGAAGAGAAAGTACAGGATTGAAAATTATATTTAGGTATTCATCATTAAGGCTAGATCTGTATTTAGAATGTAAAATGGAGAATTTCTGTTATCATCTGAATAATTCAGTCTAGAAGAAGCTTGTTTTCACTGTGCATACCTAAATAACCAAAACTTCAGAAACCCATTTAGATTACTGCTCTAATGTCTTTTTTCGCACTTTTTAATTTATAGATTTTTTAGAAAATGAATAGGAGGGAAGTGTATTTACTCATGTACCTGCCCAGTTCTAGCTGTTAAAGTCACATTTGAAGGGAATATATAGACTGGAAGGGAAGAAGGGATGTCTCCTAAAACCAAGCAGACCACAGAGCTCGATCTTGGAGTTTGGTAATATGAAAGCTGTTACAGCTAATCTCCCTAACACACAATGCATAGCCAGCTGGCTTTATGAATACCCATTATCCTGAGATTTCTGAATGAAAAGCTCAGGTTGTTTTAGGAAGAATGAATGCTTGATAAAGTTACTTGAGATTCTTCTTAGAAATGATTAAAGAATATTCACATATATAAAAGTACAAGATATCTGGTTTCTGGTCTTAATCCTAACACTAACTGCTATAGATGAATTATGAACTTTCATTGGTTTCCCATGTGTGGTCTTTTATATTGTTTTCTTATATGTGATATTGGAGGTTGGAGGTGTGTCAGTGTTAGAATTGATAAATAGAAAGGGCAAGAAAAAGAACAAGAAAGAGAAAATATCACTTAGTGTTAAAACAGATAAATAATGTGTTCTAATAAAGACTTTTTGTGAATCTTCACTCTATTTATGTCTGGCCAAACAAGTAAAATAAACGTGCCATTCCAACATCTTTCTTCGGTAGATCAATTTTTCATCCTCAATCAGGTTGACACCGTCTTTGGAAAATGCTTGTAGTAGGCACTTTGGTTTCCTTTAGTTACAAAAGGGTTTAAAGTCATCCAACAAATGAACACACAAAATGTCAAAATAATGTTGTAACAGAAGCATGCACAAGCCAAGCAGCATCAGATGTGCTTTCTAATTTGTGGCCCTAATTCAACCCGATGTGAGTGGGAGGCCTGACTGATCCAGAGCTCCGTAAGGAATTCTGACAACATGTTTTTTGCTTTGTTTGTGCATGCTACAATTCCTAGGTGCATCTGAGTTAGCACTGAAACAGTACTTTCTATTTCCAAAGCAGTTCATAATTATTAATGATTTAAGCTTTACAAGATCCCTCCAAGGGAGGTCAGTAGCAAAACACCAGAAGCACAGATGAAGAAAAAACAAGAGGAAGATATTATTAAATGGTGTGGTAGAAACTGCAGAGAGAAAAGGCAATATTAAAGCAAGTCCTCCACTCTTCATACTGATATATCAAGGTGAATTGATGATGGACAGTATTTCCAAAATGAGTTCACATCTATTTTCTTACCACAAATAAAGCTAACTCCTCCAAAATTTCCCCTCCCTGTCTCCACTCTTTTCTTGCTGTCTCCTTAATCCTTTTATTCTGATGTTCAATATTTTCACTATGTTAAAGTGATTTTGTTTTCTGCTATATGCAACCCAGTCAGGTATCCTTGGCTGTAGTCTAATAGAAGTTAATAAAAGACCCTCCCGAACCAAGTAGAAAAGACCAGAAACATTTAAACTATACCACTGGTTTGTGCACATCACATATAATTTTGTCCCTGATTTTAAAGATTTCACAGATCTATTGACATTCATCCATAGATTCTCAGGGATACAAGAATGGTAACTATTCCCCAGGGGTTCCATTCCCACTGCTATACCTCCAAGCCCTACTCCAGGATCTAAAGGACCCTAGTTGCAGACACTTAACAAACCCTAAGTTAAGAAATCTTGCTCTGATTTCTGGAGGTGACTTGCCTAGTTATATCTGTTCAACTTGCTTGGGTTTGTACAAAAAAAAAAAAAATGTATTCCTAAAAAGCTGTATGTTCACCATTTTATAAATTATGACATGTTTCTATTGATTTACATTATAATGTAATAGATATTTTACCTACAAGTTAGAGGTATATCAAACTGTCAGTCACTCTTAATGCCTTAATTTAAATGTTTTACTTTTTTCCTTCCCTTTGTCCCCCTCCCCTCAGGAAATATCTACTAATCAATATTAGAGGAACCTGAAATATAAAGCATTTTAGAGGTGTATACTTTTGTATATTTAAGAAATGTTTTTGTAAAGCAAATAAACCCTTAAATAATCTTCTAAATTTGTTGCCAACATTTTTCTTAATGGATATTAAAACCATTATTAAACAGAAAAGTTCTTCAAAGATAGCTTCAGGGCAAAGCTTTGCTGATAGAAAAGCCCAGGTACACAAAATTATTTGGAGATTTCTTTTACTCTTCCCTTTGTTGCATCTGAGTATAGTTTCTCATGGAGCAGTCTTAGAATCATACCATACGAAGGTAATTTACTAGATATTATAATCTTACCTTAGTATGAGTTCATGGATTTTTACTATTTAATATAACATGAATTTATAGCATCTACATGAAATGGACCTTGCTTAAATGTTTAGCAAGTACTTAAACAACTTAAAGGTTACCAAAGGGAAAATTATACAATCAAAATACACAAACTGCTTTTCAATTACCTTCCTAATCTTTTTATGTCCTAACAAAATCCAAATAATCTAAGTGTGAATGTGGGGATGGTTTTGCCAAAAGCGCTTTGTGCAATGAGTGGAGTACAGTGTCACTTCATATGTCATTTTAGAAGAAACAAGTACTCCTCCTGCACTAAAAAAATCAATAAGTGATTAGCCATCCCAATTCTCTACTCAAAATAATTTTGGTATGTTTTCTGTAAAGTGAAAATATAATATGATTGTAATTTCATGGAAAGGAAGTCTAAAAAATTATTTTGAAGAAAGACCCAAAAACAGAAAGAGAATGGTAAGCATGGAGAGAACAAAAGATGTGTGTGGAGGTTGGGTAGTCAGAGAGCCAGGATTGGTAGCTTTTGTCCAGCATTGATCAGGGAAGAACGACACTGAATTGAAAGAGTATGAAAAGCCAAAGTCAGAAAAAGTATGTTCTATTGTGAGACAAAGAGGGGTTAGTCTGGAGGAAAAAGCTACAGGACACTTGACTCTGTTTTTATTACCTCTTGTTCACTATGTAGTCTGTTATTGCTAATTCATCTCTCCCAAGACTCTGAATCCAGGAAACCCAAGCAGAGTACTGTTTTAGATTCAACAAAATTCAATGTAGCAACATGAGTTTATCCAAACGAGAGGTAAAAAGAAAAGTCAACATAGAGGGAAAAGCAAATTTGGGAGGCTAGAGAGAAGAGAAAAATCTATCCCCACATCCTGGTTATTTTACCAAGACAATGGGAGCCGGTGAGACCATGTTAGCTTTCCCACATGACTTATTTTACTCTGTAACTATATGACTATGAAATGCAGGTCAATCCACTCACCACTGCATTATTAAAACTACATTGTAGTTGATGAGAGATATAACAAGACATATTCTTTTCTTGGGGGGGGGGGAGAAGTTTATCATAAAGTCAGGACAAATAATAGCATGAATGAAGCTGTACTCTTACCTTCAGCACTGCCAGTAAATCTGTAATGAATAAGCTTTAGATCAGAAAATAAATATTTCCAATTAATTTTTCCAAATGTTCCATAAGCAGAAGCTTGTTAAAATATTATCCAATAATAATCACAGTATTAGAAATTGGCTTTGAAATATGAGTCTGACTTTTTCAGAAGTCATCTCAACAAAACGTCTCCCTTGGGCTATGCAAATTCACTGATAAATACAAGATAAGTTACTACATTTTTTTTCAGCCATGCTCAGGATCCCCAGTCATTCTGGGCTTCAAGCACTAGGAACAGTTTTGCAGCCAGTTCTTCCATCTGCCCTACAATTGGCAAGCAGCCAGCATCCAGGATGATCAACAGTGTCTGGGGCTTATGACTTACCAGCCAATGAGTAATATATTTTGCTATTTGGTGCTTTGTCGATTGATTTCTTAGAGTGAAAATTGCCAAAGCTGCAACCCACCTACCAATACTTTCATCTCCGCCAAATTACTTTAAAAACATAACCTGAACATCAGGAAACACACAACCCAACACCTCTCTTGTGACAGATGAAACTCTATTATTATCATATACTAAGGGATTTAGTAGCTAAAAAAGGTTTTCAAATGTTATCTATCTATCTATTATCTATCTATCTATCTATCTATCTATCTATCTATCTATCATCTATCATCTATCATCTATCTATACATATATATGCATACATACATTTAAAACAATTCCTTGGAATTTCTAAACACAGTGATTATTTCTTACTACAATATCTGCCATAATAATGACATATTTGCTAGAGGACAACTATAACAGATTAAATGTGCTTATTTGAAGGAGACAGTGAAGGTTATTGTCGATGTTAACAAGCTTTGGTGACTATAGGATGAAATGTTCCAAATATACAGAGTGTACAATTCCAAAGGATATCATCTACATTGTAAACATTGTGCTAATAAACTGAAAACTTAGAATCATACTTTAAAATGAATCATAATGCTTGTGTTTACAATCAGAGTTTGAAAAACAGAGGGGTGAAGATGCTTGCGTAATGCACCTTTTGGCAGAGGATTAAGAACTGAAGTTTTTAAAGTTGGCCTTCTGAAAGATTTTAGGCAAGTAATTTAACCTTGCTATTCTTTGGTTTCCTCACCTGAAAAATGGGAATAATAACAATAATGTCTCATGAAGTTATTCTAAATAGTAAATGAAATAAGACTAGGAAAGTTCTTTTAAAAAATATGTGCCACATATTAAGTCTTTGATAAATGTCAGTTGTTCTAATTACCACCCCGAATTTAGGTTGCCAGTTCCTATAAGCTCCTCTGGCTTTGATGGATAACTAGACATAAGGAGAAAAGAAATCTCAGGCCTTTTGCAAAAGACTGTTGGTGAGTCAGTCACAGTAGCAGAGCACTTTGAAGTTAAGGTTCTGGAGAGGTAGGTAGCAGCAAACCTCAGAAGATTTCTTAAACCCTTCAGGAAAGAAACTCATTGGCATACAAAGGTAAAACATAGTTCAAAAGCTAAATGAGAAAATTTGAATGAATAAATACAAGATAGGGTATTTTTTAAGTAATGTCTTATAAATCATGATAGGTAGAATTAAAATTATACTGTAATATTATGGCTTAATTGGGTTTTATGTCTACGTATAGAGAAGTGAAGAGGAAAGAGAGGCAGATAAGAAGAAAGAAGGGCTGCTGGGATAAATATCTTAGCTAAGCTGAGAGAGGGGCAACAATGTTTCCGGGGGAAAAATGCTGTAAATGTTTCAGAAAGAAGAAACAAGTGAGAAAACTAAGTTGGAGGCAAGTGTGGAGAAAAATAGACCTGCATTCTATGGTAATTCTCTTATTAAAGGAAATAACTTTCTTGGTTTCTTAAGCTCTCTCAAGGTAGTTAGTGACTCAGGAAAGGACGAGCACACACACACGCAACCCACAATATAGTGAGAATTATCAAAGCTAAAAGACCCATTAAAACACAATTTTTAAAAGCAGTGGTGCTTTCATGTCTTGGCCATGGTGAATAATGCTGTTGTGAACATGACGGTATATATATCTTTATGAATAAATGATGGATCTTGAGAGTATCATGCTAAGTGAAATATGTCAGATAGAAAAAGTTGAAAACCATATGACTTCATTCATATGTGGGATATAAAATTGAAAGTAACAAACGAGCATGATAAAGAGACTTATGGGGATGGTCAATAGTTTAGTGGTTACCAGAGAGAAATGGAGGGAGCAGGAGGGAAGATAGAAGTAAAGGGGTCAATTATACAGTGACGGAAAAAAATTTAACTTTGGATGGTGAACACACAATGCAATATACAGATGATGTATTATTGAATTGTATACTTGAATCCTAAATGATTTTATTAACCAATGTCACCCCAATAAATTTTTTTAAAAAGCAGTGGTGCTGTTTAAAGGAGAAATTGAATGTTCAAGAGAGAAAGTGCCAAACTGGAATGTCAGAGGTGCTCCTCTGACAGGTGACACCTCAGAGCTTCAGCAGATCCAAGCAGCATGCACAGAGGTAAAAGATTAATTTTGAAGAGCAAGATTTCTGAAATGTCAGATTGTCCCAGAAGTTCTAAGAAGAAAAATATATAAACACATTGAAGGGACAGAGGGCAGCCTAGAGAAAACTCCATTAAAACAAAAACAAACAAACAAACAAAAACTTTTCCTGTCTCATGTGAGAGTGATGCAAAAAGAGATGAAAAACAAGGCAGAATTGAGGTCAAAGAGATAACACAAAACTACCTAAAATCTGTGACAGTCTTTGAAAAGGAAACATATCTACAATAACAAAGAAAGATAAACTCTACGTTTTTTTGTTTTGTTTTGTTTTTTGGTTAAAAATTCATGGTTAGTTCCTAGTTTATAATTTCCTCTTACATAAACCAAAATTGTCTTTTTACTATAAAATGCTTGCACTATCAGATGGTAGTCATACGATTAAAAAAAAGTTTATTAAGTGTCCACTAAACTGTGCTCCACTCAGAGGCGTGGAACTAGGTGTGGGGGAATTACAATAACTAGCAAGACAGAGTCCTTGCTCTGAAAATCCTTGTATTATAGGTGTGGAGATAAGATTTAAATATTTAAGCAAACAAGATCTCATTCAATTTTACAGAACGAAATGTTCGACTAATATTCCACAAGTGCAAAAAGGAAATTGGATCTCAGATCTTAGGCTGGCCTGGGTTTGTCTAAAGAGATTTTAAGAAAAGGCAATATTTCAACTGGGTTGGTGAAAGGAGGAGCTCATACAGGTGGAGTTACTAAAAGAAGGAGTCCTAAGTGAGGGGAACACGGTGAGCAAAACTCTGGAGGTGAAAGCACAGGCAAATGTTTTAATTAAAGAGCATTCTAGGAAATTAATCACTGTCACTACCATGATGTAGAGCTGTTTTTAATCAGGAATTAGATGAAGAGACCACAATCTCTAGTCTTATATTCTGTGCTAACACAAGTTAACTCTGTCAATCTCTTTAATTCTGATTTTCCTCACCAAAATAGTTCCGAAATCTATGACCACTGAGATCCTTCCCTGCTTTAGAAATCTATAGCACAGGTAGCCCTCTGTGACAGTGGTCATGAAAGGTATGATTATAAGAGGTGGCCAAAGTTACTAAACTCTTTACAGCACTCTTAGCAAAATATGTATATACATATTTATATGTATATATATAATATATATACACACACATATGTGTGTATAGATAGTGATTGATTGATTGATAGATATAGATGTTTCTCCTTGTACAAGGGAAACAAAAGAAAAAAATAAACAAATGGAATTACATCAAATGAAAAAGTTTTTGCACAACGAAGGAAACCATCAACAAAACAAAAGACAAACTACCAAATGGAAGAAGTTATTAGTCAATGATACATAGATAAGGGCTCAATATCCCAAATATATAAGAAACACATACAACATAACACCAAACAACAACAACAATCCAATTAAAAAATGGACAGAGGACCTAATGGATATTTCTCCAAAGAGGACATACAGATGGCCACTATACATATGAAAAGATGCTCAACGTGACTAATCATCAGGGAAATACAAATTAAATTACTTCTCACCTGTCAGAATGGCTATCATCATTAAATCAACAAACCACAAGTGTTGGCGAGGGTGTGGAGAAAAGGGAATTCTCATTCACTATTGGTGGGGATGTAAATTGGTTTGACCACTGTGGAAAAAAGTATGGAGGTTCCTTAAAAAATTAAAAAATAGAACTACCATAAGACCTAGCAATTCTACTTCTTAGTATTTATCTGAAGAAATCCAAAATACTAATTCAAAAAGATATATGTACCCCTATGTTAATTGTGGCATTATTTACAATAGCCAAGGTATCAAAGCAACCTAGATAACCACCAATAAATAAATTGGATAAAGAAGAAATGGTACATATATATATAATGCCATCTTATTCAGCCATAAAAGGAATGAAAACTTACCATTTGTGACAATATGGATGGCCCTAGAGGATATTATGCTAAGTGAAATAAGGCAGACAAAGAAAGATAAATACCATGATTTCACTTATATGTGTAACCCACAAAACAAAATAAATGAACAAACTACAGAAACAAATTCATATATACAAAGAACAAATGATAGTTTTAAGGTATGAGGGATTTGGGGGGATGAATGAAAAAGGTGAAAAGGATCCAGAAGTACCAATTGCTAGTTATAAAAATCATCGCAAGAATGTAAAGTACAGCATAGGGAACATAGTCAATAATATTGTAATAACTATGTATGGTGTCAGATGGATACTAGATTTATTGAGATAATCACTTAGTAAAGATATAAATGTCTAATTACTATGCTGTACACCTGAAAATACTATAATATTGTATGTCAACTGTAATTGGAAAACAAAAGAAAAGAAAAACTAATATAGCTAAAGACATATTGGAGTCCACTGTCACTCTTGATTTCACTTTATGAGAGAGAGTAAATGTCCTTATGTAAGGCAGTTTGTGTCAGAGTTGTACTTTTAATTTCAGTCAAAATTTAAAAAAGGTTTCTAGTCAGTATTTAAGCATTGGTTAGGAAAAGTGCATCTTGTAAGTTCTATCTACTAGCTCTATAAGTTTAATAATTAATTAATAATTGAACAATAAATATATTGCAATAATGTTTTACATCTATATTTTCATGGTACCCAGGACCACATTGCAATCAATGATTGTTAACTCTCACTAGCTTTTATTAACTAACATTTAAATGGTACTTTGCAGTTTAAAAAAAGCATTCATTTTTCCTTCATTTGATTTTCTCATCATCACTGTAAGGAAGCACTATTATCCTAGTTGAAAAACTGATCTAAGTAAGAAAATTGATCCAAGAGGATAGATGATTTTCCTGAGTCAAAAGCTAATTAGACGTAGAGTCAGAACGATGTTTCAGGTTACAAATATCTCACTGTTTCTACTACCCTACATAATATTTTACTATTTTGCCATAATATACAGAAGAGATCAAAAGCAAAGTTATATTTTAGTGAGTCAAAATGGTCTCCTTATTGCCTAACGAAACTTTGCCAAACAACGGAAGAAAATAATGTGGAGAGTTATACAGAAATTTCTACTGGATATTCAAACCTGTTCACTAGAAAAACTAGTTGCCATTTTTAAGAAGCCAGTTTCAAAATAAAAGACCCAAATACCAGAAGGCAAGAAGTTTGGAGTTAATGAGGGAACTGGGGACAAAAGTCCTATACGCCTGTTTTGAGAAGAACTTTTCAGAAACATGCAGCAGAGAGAATGATAACCGAGAACCCCCAGCAGCTTCGCAGCAGCAGAACGTGTCTTTCGTTTTGGACTGGGAATGTGTTTACCACAGCTCTAATTGGAAAAATATATTCTCATTAAACCCTCTTAAAGCTGTGACCTATGTGGTCCCATCTCAAAAAGCATTTTTGAAAGCAAAGCAATGAATCCATCCATCAAAAAAGTAATTTCTGAATCACTGAAATTTTTTACTTGTTTTTTTTAACTCCAAAAATAGAATATTCTGCATACAACGATAGCTAATGAATATTGAACAATGTTCCATGTACCTTATATGAATTAAATAATCAAATTCTTATAATAACTCTTGAGTTAATATTGATATTTTATCTCCATTTTACAGATGAGGAAACTGAATCCTACAGAAGTCAAATCAGTGGACCAAAGACATGCATTCTATAAGCGGCAGATCTGGGATTCAACTTCAGGCTCTACAGCTCATCCAGCAATGATCTCTAAACTCCCAGGAAAAATTCCTCTTAGTTCTGACCAAATCTGCCCCTTCCTCTCCAATTCTGCATCACAAAAGTCTACACTGATTAAAAGTCTAACCTATCAAGGAAATAATCCCCTTTGGAAGGGAAGGGAGAGAAAGAAAATAAGTAATTAAACCTGAATGCTCTTCAGCTGAGAGGAAGAACAGAAAAGATGCAAGGGACTTTCTAAAGACCAATAATTTTCAAACTTAAGCTTGCATTAAAATTATCTAGAGGACTTATTAAGATGCAAGCCCCACTCCTAGACTTTGTCTTTCAGTTTGTCTGGGGTAGGGCCTAAAAATTTGCAAGATTCCAGATTTATGCTGGTCTGAGGACCACACTCCAAGAACTATTGCTCTAGGTGGTTATCTCGTTGCTTCTGTTTCAAAGGACAACACTACTTTAAGAGTTCTTTCAATTATCCAAAAGTTCTTTCATGTTATCCAAGCCCAAATTAGCATCTACTCATTGGGTTTAACTTCCTCTAACCAGGTATTGCTGGTCCCAGCCTAAGAGAAGTGAGACCCAGAAGAATAAGGCAAGCTTCTCCCACTGCTTAAGCCAGCCTGCTGAATTTCCTTTACCTTTTTGGGGGCCTGCTTATTCCTCTCAGTAACCTTCTCTCTCTTCAAACTTCACAGAATAGAAACCTCAATTCTTATGCAAAAAAAAAAAAAAAAGTCTATCGTCTTGCTTATATCCACAACAGAAAACAACACTCACTATCAAACATAAGTCATAGAGGGATGGCTTTTTTACACAAACTGATAGAAGAAAAATACATCAAAGCAATTATAAAGGATAACTGACAAGATGACAGCAAAAGACTAAACTAAATCGTCATCATCATCATCATCATCATCATGTCAGATATCTCTGATGAAGGGTATCAATATAAAAATACACTTCCTTGGAAAACATGAAAACTATACTTGTATTAAGAATTCCACATTAAATTTTATTTTCACCTAAATAAACTATGACTTAATTGCACAAATTCACTGCATATATTTTATTTTTAATGCTGGCCTGTGAGATCCAAATTCAAATCTCTGTTTTGTATCCTAGGACAAATTTTACTTAAACCAGATTTTTAGTTCATAAACTCTTCCTTCCCCCAAGTACATCAAATTTTAGATCTAAAATAAATAGAAGCTTTAGATTAATTTCAAGTGAAGGAACACAAGCATTATTTTATTATGCGTACTTCTCAAATGATTTAAATGGATTTATTCAGCTATGTTAAATAATGCATTACTTTAGCAGCAAATGCAATTTTTCCTATTTTGCATGTAAAAGAAAATTTAAAATATTGTCCTAAGCCAGACAAAAACAGGACTCCCATGTCAACAACACTAAAGAAAGCCTGGATAATCAGTTCAATCTTTTCTAATTTCTTGTATAATCATAATCCATTTTGTCAGTATTTTGAACTCATCTTGATTAAGATCTTTGTTTTTACCTATTGAATATGGCCTCAAACTTTTTTCCTAGAGAAAAAAGAAATAAGATTCTTCTGCAAACCGGGGAGATGCCCATTCAGGTCCAGAAATACCACTTGCTTTTTAATTACTATGAATGGAATAACATTTTAAAAAATCATGTAGAGAATCAGGCGCACAGGAAAATTTACTTAGGTTTGCCATCTGAAAATGACTCTAAAGAAGTTATGTGTATGTGTATCTATATTTGCATACATGTACACATGCATGCATGAATATATGTATTTGTAAATTGCTACTCCCAGAAACCTTGGAAAAGAGCATTCACAGAACAAATATCTTAAAATGACAAGAGAAATTTTGAAAGAAGGACCATTTTCAGAAATATGTTCCTATCGAATAAATGCGCAAAATGAATTTTACATGGCTTAGGGCTCATGTATTGAGGATTTAGTATGAATTATCTGAAACTAAATAATCTTCTTTTACTTTTCTAATTTTTGAAGACAAAATTCCCAAGGTACCTCTTTGAAATTAACTATTTCCTTTAAAGTCATAAATTTTCACACAGTATTTTCTAGGAAAAATAATGATGTGCATTATAAATGCATGAGTACTGTACTCTAATATATGAAAGAATCACAGCAACTTTAGTCAGCATGTGGTTCATTAATAATTCAACTAAGTAGACTTCATCATGATCAAGATAACAGACATTTAAAAATTAAATATAAAATCTGTAATGGACAAATATTACTTTGTGTAAAAAGAATTCTTTATATTACAAATCCACTTCATATTTTAACAAGTAAATTTCATCAGTTATTCCTATGCTTGTTTGTAAAATAACTAAAATACATTTGGAAAATTGTGGAAGAGCAGCCAAATTCCTTTCTCAAACTTAGAAGCACATTCCCATGTGTTATTGCATCTGGTGGAGATAATTAAATATTAACAACCTGGCTTGGTTTCTCATATTAAGGAGATATCACAATTCTCTGTTCCTTTAAAGCATCAAAGCTGATATATTTTGCCCCTATTTTCCAAGGAAAGAAAAATGACGGTAGTGCATATAGAAGCTCTTATGTAATCCACAGGTAGGATATAACCAGGGGAAGAAGATACATGAGCCAAGCTGTGAAATTATTTCAGGGAGTGGGAAGCTTGCTGAGGAGACTCTATTTATTGGTTATAAACTTGGGGTGCCTTCTGAGCTTATAAAACTTAATGTCTCAACTATAGCACAGAGATTTAATAGCTCTCTTTGAGTTTTATCATTTTGAGCCATAAGTCAACAGTGCCAAGAAATTCTTCCATTCCACCTGTTAATATTGACTTCCCACTCTTATCAAAATGGCAGCTTCCTGAATTAGCTTACTTTCTTGACACTTTTTTTCTCTCCTTGCTGTGATCATGGAACATCAGCTTGGATTCACTGGAGATATAACTTGAAATATAAAGTAGTCCTACATTTTTCATTTCTATAAAAATGAGCTGCTTATTATCTTCCACACAGAACTCCTCCACATGCCCACCCCCAATCTACACCTTGACTAGGGCATATTTCTCTCTCTTGAGGTAAAGTCATTCCTTATCACCTCCCATGGAAAAACCCTTTGCAGTCAGGGCCGGCCCCTCAGCCTAGAGTATAACCAAGTCAACTGCTTTTGAACACTTGCCATAGAACAATGTTCCTCAAGCTTAAGCAGCCTTCAGAATCACTTGGAAGGCTTATTAAAACCCAGATTTCTGGGAGTGGAGTCCTAGATTTGCATCTCTATTAAGTTTCTAGGTCACTTTGAGAACCACTGATGTAGAGGCTAGATTCTCAGACAGAAAGAGAAAGATATGTTTCTCAGGTACCTGTCAGTTATCTGAAATATTTTTTAAAAAAATATTACTTATTCATTTCCATGATAATTTTCTCAAAGGATATGAGCTTTTCTTTCAGGTTGAAATATTTGGGAAAGTATATCCTTCCCAAAGACCAGGAAAGTAGTGTATACTTCCAGTTAGGGAGTCCAGACTTCAAACACTGTGGTAAATCACCCACAGACACATCATCCTCATCCCAGAAAAGCCCACAGGGGCTCAAAATTGATAGTAGGACCTTTCCTAATTTTTCATTAATGGTACCTTCTAGAAGGAACATTATTATAAAATAACTTGGGAGCAGAAGAAGTTAAAGTACAGTAAATATAAAAAAGCATAAAATATTTTACATAATCATATAGACTCCATTACTATCTGTTGCATTTTCTTCCAGAATTTTCTATATTTTTGTAACCTAATTTTATTTGATTTATTTCTTAAGAATTTTCCCATTAAAATTGTTTCAATGGCATACAATACTTTACCATATAAAGACATCATAATATTTTAACCATTTCTCCTTTGTTATATAGATATACATTTAGATTGTTCCTGATTTACCATTATCATGCAATTTATAAATACTATTATACTTTGATAAATCTCTGACATTTTTTCCCCTGCATTTTGGATAATGTCCTTTAAAAATATATCTAGAAGTGTAATCATTATGTCAAAAATAAATATCTTTAGGGTTTTTGATACATATAGTAAGACTGTGCCATAACATAAATAACATCCAAAGAATTTAATTGTGTATAATGCAGGTGTCAATTTAAGGTTAAGGAAATGACCAAAGCCAGCCACCTGAGCCAGTTCAGAGAATCAGCAGGGAGTCCGAGGGCCAGACACGTGATGGTGCAATCCATCCTTGTCCAGGCTGTGGTTTTACACCATCAGGTCGTGCTTGTTTGCTCTGATTTAAATATCTATGAGGGTGACTCTAAATGGAATATTCAGAATAGTAACAATAATGTCAGAAGTCATCTGCTTCTTTAACCTCATTTAGGATAATAGTACAGATTATAGCTGCTATTTCCTCAACTGATCTGACTAGTTATCTCCTCTATATCCCTTCATCTCCTCTGCAGAAGACAAGTATGTCCCCATCCTCTGCCTCCTTGATAACTGCAATAAACCCTAACCACCCCCACCCCCAGCCTCTTTCTGTCTATTCTCCATCGACTGTTAGAAATATTCTTTTAAAAACACAAGTAAGTGTTTAATGTCCTCTACTCAAAACCCCAAAACTGCTTATTTTCACTTCAAGTAAAAGTCAAGATCATTGCATAGTTCTACATGATGGGATCCTGTGTTACCCTCTGACTTCACCTCCTATTCGCTCTTTATCTGGCTCACTATGCTCAACCACACCAGCCCCCTGCCGTATGTCACACACATCTTTGTAGTCACTGTTCCTACTTCCTGAAATCCTCTTCCCCAACCTATATACTTGGCAAATGCCCTCACTTCTTTCCGAGTTTTATCTAAATAGTACCTTCTAATGAGGCCTCTGTTGACCATTCCATTAAATACTATGACCTGATTCTTCGCCCTAGACCCCAGTCTCAACCATTTGGCCCTTCTTAAACTTCTTATCTTCATTATTTAAAATCCTTCATACTTACCACCTTTTAACATACTATGTAATTTATTTATTATACTTACTATTTATTGTCTATAAACTTCACAAGGGCAGTAATAACTGATTTTTGTTAACAACTATTTAACAGGCACTTAGAACAGTCCCTGGGACATAGTAAACACAAAAATGTTATTTTGTTAAACTTTAACTTGTCCCAAGTTGAGAGTAGGGACTGGGTAAAAAAAAAAAAAAAAAAGTAATCATCCACCACTTTGGGACTTACTGTATTTCCAACTTGTTCTGCAGAAAGTTGAACCAGTTTACCTTACCCAGCCATGCATAATAGTCCTCACCTCTTCATGTGCACTTTATTCTTTGGCCAGTGTGGCTATTTCTGCATATATTTGGTCTCAGAGATACAGGTAGAGGTGAAGGAAGTTCTCCCTTGTCCTCATGATGCATAGTCTTCTCTTGCTTATCTTCTTAGAACCCTGTCTCTGTCCTATCCCCAATGTGTTTGGAATTTTAGGTCCTGAAAGCCAACACTTTTCTTCCAAGATAGATACATAAAAGATTATAAAATTTAATATTATTTATTTTTTTAAAGAAGATACAATGAGTATATATTTAAGAATGTATGGAGACAAGAGAAGAGAAAGCACAATAAGTCGATAAGAAATTAAAAATAATATAGTCTTTATATTTTTAAATTAAACTTATTTAAAACATATAAACTGTACTCTATATCAGCTTACCCAATAAGGTCAAAAACAATGCTAAGATATATCTAGGAATGTCTGGGGCTATGTGTACAAAAAGTAATATTGTTATATGAGACCAGCAAAGATAAATGCTACATCAAGATAAGGATCTATGAAGAAATTTCCAAAGCGACCAAACTTATAATGTTTTTTTCAAAATAATTTTCTCATTTTGTTTTGAAAACAAATCTAAGTGTATTTTCAGCATCTCCAGAAAATATGAAAAATGGTTCTGATGGCCACCTCATTCATCACTTTTGCAATTAAGAAAAGATAGTTTCCTCCTTTTTCATAATTGTTTTTCACAGGCAGATATAAAGAAGCCAAGATGAAGCTGCAAATCATATAGTTTGGACCTGAATGTGATGGATATGAAAACATCACAGGGTATATCAAGAAACTAAATACAATTACTAAGAAGGATATGGGAAAGATGTTAACTCTTCTGGAAGAAGTACTAAAATTTGAGTCATTAAAAATGTCTTCTTCTATGATTTGGAAAAAACCTAAAACCCTCTTTGAAAACATTTAAAACTTGAGGAAAGCCACCATATGTCGTGCTAATGGAGCTCCTATTCCCTTGTTGCCTGCGTGAGCTCTGATTAATGAAAGGCATGCTCTGAATGATCGAAGTGATTACACTACATAAGTTTGGATGCAGACAGGCCATGGCTTGATTAGATTCTGGAACAAACACCTTCTCTCTCCTGGGCCATAGCTGTCCACAGCACAGCAGTCATCTGTTAAATAGTAATATATTTCACCACAGAGGTTACCTAGAATTTAACACCTGCCTTTCCAGAGCTGCCTTAAAACCTACCCTCTCCCATCACCTCAAATAAAAGTGAAATGAAGGTATAAATGAGAAGGATAACTTTAAAATAAAAAGGAATAATTTAATATGATGGAGAGACCTAAATGTGACAATCTGTGGATTAACACAGATATGTTTCTAGCCTTAGCTGTGACAGGTTTTGTAATGTCCACTTTATAAAAATACTCTTTAATGAGTATTTTATACCTCAGTAAAGTATTTTATACTGAATCTTTTATACCTCAAAAAGTCATTGATTTTATTCAAATATTGAAATTAAAAAAGTACAAATATGAACCCTCACAAAAGAGGGAGTGGGATACATTTCTAGCTAACCACAACCATTGACAACAAGAACCAATAGGGTAAAAGATCTTATGCTATTGTAACCTAACACCTTTAGACTTATTCTATTGTCGGGTTGTTAGAATACAGTTAATATCCCATGTCTGTCTACCTTATCTGCTACTACCACAAAACTGGAAAATTTTTATCAACAAGTCCAAAGAGTTAAAATTTGTCTGCCTATGGAAGGAAATCTTATGAATATCTTTTTACATATGGGCAGAAACAATTCTTTAAGGATAATTTGAATATTCTTTTCAAATGAAGTCAGGCTCTGCAACTGGGAAATATCCAATCCTTATTTTTAAGAGTGAAATAAGAAGACTTCCCTTTATTGCCTTTAGCTTTGCTATGCCTGGATTTCAGCTAATAGATTCTCTACTTATAGCTGAAGACCAACACCATCTTTTCTACCTATGTTGTGGTTAAAGATTGTGACAGTGAGATTTATTTAAAAATTCCAAGGAATAAAAAAAGATCTCTTCAGGAGGCACTAATATCTCTTTTAATGTTTTTAGTGTTCTGATTAATATCAGCTAATGCAATAGCACAAGAGAGTAAGGGCTAAAGAGCATGATATTTCAATTTTGAGCATTTGCTATTCTGACCATCAATTAAATAAGCAAATTGTAGAAAGTAAAGACAGGGTCTATGCCATCAAAATATTTACAGTGTTTTTGGTAAATCAAGAGATGCATACAGTAAGTTCACACAAGACAGTAATTAACTGCCCAATATAGGTAGCAACAAGGAGAACATTAGGAGTAAACAGCAAGATTATTGTACTGGAGTGTTGTAGACAGGTCTCATAGAGGAGATTAAATCGAAAGCTTATTATTGAGCATGGGAAGAGTTTGTATAATATCAAAAACTAAGCACAAAAAGAAGAATTCAGGTTAATCTGTATCTTTGGCTATAGGTTTCACAAGATCTCAGCATATTTGAAAATTGTATTTCCCTAAATGAGTAAAAGTTTGAAGCCTTTATAAATAAAATAATTAATAATAATAATAATAATAATAAACTATGTCTAAAGACATATTACAATTATATATTACATTGATTGATGTTATTTTAGGGTAATCAAAACAAACCAAAATAGAGAGCCGATGTCACCAAATTGATGACACAGGAAGCTCTTGACTTTCTCTCCTCTCATACATGCACCAAATACAGAGCCACACAGGATCAGTTCCCTCTAAGGGAAATTCAGAAGTAAGTTGTGACTCTTACACATTAGGGTACTGAGAAAATACCCGAATTGAAACAGGTAAGGACAACTGAGACACACTGTTATCATAAATCCCAGCCCAGCATAAAACCCTACAGGAGCAAAACCCCAATCCCATCTTTTTATTGAAAAGGAAGGCTTTACATCACACCTCTAATGCTCAATCTTTTAAGGCTGCCACCTGAGGGACAGATCCCACATCACCTAGCTCTGAAAAAACCAACAGGGCTTTCATTCAGGCGTTCCGCAGGACTATAGTAAACAAAGAGGCAATTGTTAAACAGGCATATGAGCATTCCCCTTGGACATGCCCTCCACATACACATGATATAAGAAAATTACAAGCCTATATCTTTGATGAACATTGAAAGATACCTAATTTTGCCCCTTTTTCTCAACATCATACTGGAAGTCTTCTACAGAGCAATCAGTCAAGAAAAAGAAAGGAAAGATCCAAATTGGAAAAAAAATACTAAAATTGTTTGTTTGCAAATAAAATGATATTATATACAGAAAATTCTAAAGACTCAAAGAAGAAAACTGTTCAAAATAATAATTCGAATTCAGTAGTTTCGGGATACAAAATCAATATACCAAAATTAGCTGCTTTTCTACATGCTAACAATAAACTATTGAAAAGAGAAATTAAGAAAACAATGCTATTTATAATATCACCAAAGAGAATAATTACTTAGCAATGAATTTAACCCAGGAGATTAAAGATCTATACACTAAAAACTGTAAGAAATTCTTCAAAGAAATTGAAGAAACACAAATAAATGAAAAGATATGCTATGCTCATGAAATCAAAGGATTAATATTGTCAAAATGTCCGTACTACCAAAATGGTCAAAGAGTCAATGCAATGCCTATCAAAACTTCAATGAAATTTTGGAGAGGTTAATAAAGGGTATTAATTTTCAGTTATAAGAAAATAAGTTCTTATGCTCTAACTTATAACATGGATACTATAACTGAGAGTACTGTATTGAACAATTAAAATCTGCAAAAAGAGTAAATCTTAAACTTTCTCACCAAAAAAAAAAAAATGTAAATATGTGATGGTGATCACTGTGTTAATTAACTCGATATACACAATGCATATGAAGATCCAATCATCAAGTTGTACACTTTAAATACAAGTTTGTCAATTATATCTTTCTAAAGCTGGAAAAAAATACAAACCAATGGGATAATTATTGCCTGGAGCATTGGCATAATCCATTGTACAAATCTTGTTTTAGATCAAGTTGAACAAAAGAAAAACAAGCAAGAGCGGCATAGAACAAGTTCTAAAATCCATTTTAGGTAGCTTTCAAAATAAAAGCAAAGGGATGAACTGTAAATAATGTAGAACTTGAAACACAAATACATGAGGCCTGCATTGCAGTCAAGCACAGCCTGGAGATGAGGTTAAAGGAAAAAGCTTGATGTGATTAGAAATGGGGGACACAATCTGGGGACATCTGCAATGGTCTAGATAAGAGTATAAACTAGCATCATAAAAGCATCCAGCAGAAAGGAAGGGGCACATGATGAAAATACATAGAAAGTAGAATCAATGAGATTTATAGGATTAATTAGGTAGAACTCCAGATGATGGAGGGAAGTGGGAAAATAAAGGTTAAGGGTGATGACTCAGAGTTTAAGGCTTGGGCCAGAGGCTGGATGGTGGCATCATTTACCAAGATAAGAAATATTTGCAAAGGAACATCAATTGGTGAGTACAATATTAGTTCAGTTTTAGACTTATTACACTGAAAATGTTTGAGTTTTTATGTGTAATTTTAAAAAATTCTTACAGAAATAATTTTTTTTTTCAGGGAAAAGAAAATCAAATAAGTCTAAAAGCTTTTGACTATTTCAACATTGATAGATGAAGTATATTGTATATATTTTTATTGTTAAAGTTGAACACTGTATTTTTTCTTCCTATAAGTATTATAGACTTTACTTTTAAGAATGGAATGTTATTGCAAGTCACTGATCCTGTCAAATCCATAGGTCAGCGATGGCATGAAAGTCAAGAATAAAGGTTCTAAACTGCCAAAGATTTTGACTGTCAAGAGGAAACTGAGAGCAGTCTGCCAGTTATCGCCCCCTTGTGCTCAATGAGTGACAAAGGCAAATTATTCAGTTGATTAATGTACAATGGCAAAATGTCAGTGTCAACATATAGATAGCATTATTCTAACTGAAAAGTGAGCCCTACACTCTTATTTTATAGTAGAGACCATTGTGGACCAGGAATGACAATCGCACAGTTCACTAATGGAGAAGCAGGAC
Organism: Rousettus aegyptiacus; assembly: GCF_014176215.1. Lineage (NCBI taxonomy): Eukaryota > Metazoa > Chordata > Mammalia > Chiroptera > Pteropodidae > Rousettus > Rousettus aegyptiacus. The sequence goes on along the minus strand of NW_023416287.1, from coordinate 32,379,721 downwards.
TAGAATTCAGATCTGATTCCTCAATTATTTTTCCTTGATACCAAACTCCATTTCTTATCAATATGTTTCATGAATTCACAGTCGTAATGCTAGTATGTACACCCTATTCATGTTTTGGTTATAAAAGGAAAATCCATTAACAGTAAAAGAAGACCACTGAGGTTTTATATGGTTGTTAACAATCCACCAGTAAATAATAGACAACTTTAGGTAAAATAGGTTGCAATTGCTTTCAAAAGGTCATACATACTCTATATACAAATACATAACCAAAAACTACAGAAAAAATAATTCATAAAACCTAAATCGCTTTGACTAACAATGTCCACTCGTTTCCATAAATGAATAATTAACTCAAGTTAAATGGCATGGTGAGATAAGGAGTGAGGGGCAGATTTTGGCTTTCAACTATTCTTCCATTTAAGTACTTTAGGACAAAGAGATTTCATTAGTTTTCCTGATTCTGATCTATTTTATCTTATTAGGAGATTCTCATTGTCACTGTCAAGCAAAACTGATTTTTATTCTTTGTGGCTCTACTTCTGTGAATCATTACTCAATCTAATAAAAAGGAAGGCATAATGTATACGTGGTAAATATTCCCCTCCTATACCAGCCTCCAAATCTATCTCTACAACATACACAAGGCAATTACTATCAATCCATTTAATATAAAATTAAACATGTGCCATCTTTGAGTATTTTTGTATATTGAAAAACTTATTTCTCAAACTCCATGAACCACAAAATCATTTGAAGATCTATGAAGCTGAGACACTAACAATAGGTTAGAATAAAATTAAACTTTCAGAGTTCCAAGATCATGTGTAGTGACCTGATCTGAGAACAAGTAATCCATTTGAAAAATGGAAAAGTGCATCTTTTAATATCACCACACACATACATCATACATGCAAATTTATTCACTTATTCTTTTGAAGGAAAAGAAATGATTTTCAGTCTTTACAAAAATTAATGTACATCACAAACACTTTCTAATCTATAACTATTACAATCAAGGAGGACATTTATTTAGCAATTAGTCTGATTAACTTTCCTTGGAGAATAATTTGTTTTACCAGATGGCCTTCATAAAAATAATTCTTAAAGAATTTCTTTAAAAATCAGCTCAGCTAATTATAAGATGTAAGAAGAGATAGAAATTTTAACAATTATACCAAGAATAAATTAATGTGTTCAAGTTGTAAATCTTCAAGATATGACTAGGAAGTAAAGACTGGCAAAGGGAAATTTATGAGCCTGTCCAGTGAAAACACTGAGCTGAGGACTAGGAACAGTTTGTTCAGGGGCTGAGTCATTTAGAAGCTGGAGGTGAGCAAGCTATATAAGAAAGGCAAATCCCAAATTAGATACTAGAAACTAAACTGGACCAAAACCAAGGGAAATTCCAAAGCACAGAACTAAAAAAAAAAAAAACAAGAAGGCACAGAGCCCAGAAAAAATTCTGCTGAATGTCTGTCTGGCAATCACATCAACTGACTTTGCCACAGGGGCCACAACTAATTGTCTTTCCTTAAGCTTGCATTTTGAGACACATTTCCAGAAGCTATGATGGATTTTCTCACCATCAAAGGAGGGAGCTCACTTTTGTTGAATGGCTACTTTTATCAGACACTGAACTAGAAGATTAATATGCATAATCCCAAGTGTCTTGGTTCTCACCAAAATCTTCTTTTTATTTTCCTTCCCAGCACAAACAGATAGTCTATATTTCATCCTACCTGCAGGTGAGCACACCAAATATGTTGAGTTATGGCCAATGGAATTTGGAGAAAAGGGATTCTATTCCACTATCTAGAGTCATTTTATAAAAACCTTCCGTATGTGATCTACCATGTCTTTATCCATTTGCTGGTTGACAGGAGAGGAAACTGCAAGGGTGAGTCCTCAGTGACTGTAGCATTGATGAGAAATTGAAGTTCACTGTGTTAAACCACATATATTCAGGTATTTATTTGCTATTGGAGCACACTTCATTAATACATCTGATTACCTAATTGATAATCAGAAATTTGAACCCAAGTCTGTCAATCTGAAATCCATTCTCACTCACCAAGTAATCTAGTGATCAGTATATGGATCAAGGGAGATATATGTTTTGCTTTTTGAATTGATATTAAATTCTCATAACATAACATTTTGAAGTGAACAATCCAGTGGCATTTAGTACATTCAAAGTGCGCAAAATGCTGCATATCTATATAGTTCTAAAATATCTCTATCACCACAAAAGGAACCTCATATCCATTGAGCACTTACTCTCCATTTACCCATCTTCCAGCCCCTGGCAACCAACAATCTGATTTCTGCCTTTATGGATTGACTTTTCATATAAATGGAATCATACAATATGTGCCCTATTGTGTCTGGCGTATCCACTTTGCATAATTTTTTTTTTGAGATTCAACCACAATGTAGCATGTATCAGTATTTCCTTCTGTTTTATGGCTGAAAAATACTCCATTATATACCACAATTTGTTTTTCCACCTTTTGGCTATTGTAAATAGTGCTTTGATAAACATGAATGCATATATACTGTTTTCCAATCTTTTGAGTATCTATCTAGAAGCGGAAATGCTGAGTCAATGGTGATTTTATGTTTATCTTTTTGAGAAACTGTCAAACTGTTCTCCACAGCAGCTATACCATTTTATATTCCCGCCAGAAATATTAAAAGTTTCAAATTTCTCTACCTCCTTACCAACACTTGTTATTTTCAGGTTTTTTTTATTGAAGCCATATTAGTATGTATGAAGTAGTATATTGTTGTGATGTTGATTTTTATTTCTCTAGTAATTAAGACTGTTGAGTATCTTTTTCAAGTGCTTATTGGCCATTTGTATATCTTCTTTGGTAAACTGTCTACTTAAATTATTTACCCATTTTTTAATAAGATCATTTGTCTTTTTGTTGTTCAGTTGTAATTGTTCTTTATATATTTGGGTAATAGACTCACCAGATATATGATTTGCAAAGATTTTCTCTGATTCTATATGTTGTCTTTTCACTTTCTTGGTAATTTCTTTTAATTAAGTAAGTTTTCAATTTTAATGAAGTCCAATTTATCATTTTTCTTTTGTTGCTCATGATTTTGATGTTATATATAAGAATTCATTGCCAAATCTGATACCATGAAGATTTATCCCTGTTTTCTTCTAAAGAGTTTTATAATTGTGGTTCTTCTATTTAGATTTTGGTCCATTTTGAGTTAATTTTTACATATGGTATGAGTTAGGGGATCTAATTTTATACTTTCATATGCGAATACTCAGTTGTCCTACACTTTATGTTGAAGAGACTGTTCTTTCCCCCACTGAATGGTCTTGGCACACTTGTCGAAAATCAATTGGCTAATTGACTGAGATGTTTGGCTGGGTTTAAGTCTAGACTTTCAAGTCCACCCCATTGGTACATGTCTATGCTATGTCAGTACCACACTGCTTCTTTTACTGTAGTTTAGAATTAAGTTTTGAAATTGAGAAGGGGGAGTTTCCTAATTTTGCTCTTATTAAATATTGTTTTGACTATTCAGAGCCTTTTGCAATGCCTTATGAACTTGAAGATTGGCTTTTCTGTTTCTGCAAAAAAGAGCAATTGAAATTTTGCTGAGGATCGCATTGAATCTATAGATAACTTCAGATAGCTTTTCCATCTTAACAACATTAAATCTTCCAATTCATGAACATAGGATGTCTTCCAATTTATTTACATCTTCTTTAATTCCTTTTATCTTCTTGGTTAAATTTATTTCTGAATATTTTCTTACTTTGGTGGCTATTTTGTATGGAATTGTTTTTTAATTTTCTTTTCAGATTGTTCTTTTCTGGTGTATTGAAACAACTTATTTTTGTGTGTCTGTCTTGTACTTTGCAACTTTGCTAAATTTGTTTATTAATGCTTTCTTTTTTTTGCAAAGTTTTTGCAGATCTCTTGCAAATTTTCTTTTCTATTTTGCAGATTTTGGGGATTTTCAACATACAAAAACATATCATGTGCAAATAGAGATAGTTTTAGTTTTTCCCTCTTACTTAGATGCTTCTTCTTATTTCTTTTTCTTGCCTACATGCTCTGGCTAGAACTTCCAGTACAGTGTTAAAAGCAAATGTTCTTGATCATAAAGAAAAAGATTTCAGTTTTTCATTATGTTAACTGTGTTTTTATTCATAGATGCACTTTTTCGTGTTGAGAAAGTCCCCTCTGTTCCTAGTTTTCTGAGTATCTTTATCTTGAAAGGTATTGGATTTTGTCAAATGTTTATTCTGCATCAACTGAGATGATTGTGTGTGTGTGTGTGTGTGTGTGTGTGTTTTCCTTCATTCTGTTAAAGAGGTATATTACATTGATTGATTTTTTTAAATGTTGAATGAGTCTTGCAATCTTGGGAAAAATTCCACTTGGTCATAGTGTTTAATCCTTTTTAATATGCTGTTTGGATTTGGTTTGCTAGTATTCTATTGAGGATTTCTTCAACTACATTCATAATAAATATTAATCTATAATTTTCTTGTGGTGTCTTGGTTTTGATATCAGGGTAAAGAGGTCTCATAAAATGAGTTAGAAAAGGTTTCCTTTTGTTCTATTTTTGAAGAGTTTGAGAAGATTTCATACTAATTCTTTAAATGTTTTGTATATTCACCATTACAACCATCTGGTCCTGAACTTTTCTTTGTTGGAAGGTATTTAATTACTAATATAATCTACTTACTTGTTGTATGTCAGTTTCAATTTTTTCTTTTTGAGTTAGTTTTGTTGATGTATGTGTTTCTAGGAATTTGTCCATTTCATTCAGTTATCTAATTTGTTGGTGTACAATTGTTCAAATATTCTCTTACAATCTTTTTTATTTCTATGAAGTTAGATTATTTAAATTGACCTATCTTCAAGTTCGCTGATTCTTTCTTTTATCTACTCAAATCTGATACTAAAACCCCTAGTGACATTGGCTCTGTGTTGGGGCACTTCTTCAATGCTAAGCCATGCTATTTAGAACTCTGCCTTACCCTGACTTTCTGCTTGCACTGAGCCTATAGAACAGCCAGAAGTGAATATTTAGAGTCTTCTCAGGTCTGTTCTAATCATGTGTCTTTCATTGGGAATGACCATGCGTAATTTCTCCAAAATACACAGTCACTTTTGAATGCCTAATGTCCCATAGAAAACTTCCTTCCCAGCTTTTTCTTCCAGGCTTTCAGTGCTGTATTGTTTGCCTCAACCGTAATCTTTTCCCCCCAGATGGCTGCAGGTTATTCATTTGTCTCACAGTTTTCAAAAAATGCCTACCACTTTTCCATCCTGAGTCAGTTCTAAGTTATGCAAAGCAAAGACAAGTACCTTGTATCAGTCCTTCAGATAACTCGCAGACAAGTTTGAACAGACAAACACATTTCTTTCAGAATAAGGTCTTATTTCCTCTCTCACTGGGAACATGGGCTTCAAGAATTCCATGAATTTGGGGAGAGGAGTGTGGCAAGGGTAAGTAAAAATACCATAAAGCTTTTCTACAGTTTTTTAAGTTGTCTTATTCTTGATTCAGAATTCTCTTGAATGCTGTAAACATTTGACTATCTTCCAGAGTTCTGACAAAGTTGATTCTGACAGTTTTTGATTGATTTTTCAATATTTCTGTGATGGACAGGTCCTTGGAATTACCTTCACCATTTTCGCTGACATAACTCATCACATGGTTTTCGACTTGACACTGAATAAAAACTTAATAGTCCTAAATGAGATCATAGCCTCGACCTAGATGTTCTTTATTACCACATTATTACCAGTTTAGCTAGTGCATCACAGATATTGCCTAATCAGAGCCCCCAAATAAAAATAACACAATCATGAGAAAGATTGCAGAAGAATTTTAGTCAGAAAAAAAGTAACTTTAGTAAATAAATAAGAAAAAATTATTTCTTAGTCTATCTAAATGTATTACTGCTGGGAAAATGGTCACATTCAGAAATTTAAGCTTTAGAATATTCACTCTCATTGACCCAACACACACACACACACACACACACACACACCCTTTCATTCATCTTCTCCACAACCCCCACTCCTGCCCTACCCAGTGCAAGAGGTAGTGATAGGAAGGATATAGTGAGCAGCTGGATACATCTTATTACTTGACTTTTTCATTAAAAGAAGTGAGAAGAAAGCCTCTAGAAAAGGTGAGAGTACCAGAAAGGACCCAACTAAATAGGAGAAAAACATTCTAAATATTGCTCAAATGAGAAATCTACATGAGTTATTGCATTTCAATTTTTAAAAGGGAAAATATCTCCATTTATTTCTAAAGGGAGAAAAAAACTATTTTAAAATGCATTACTTTCTTTTCAGAAGATTAAGTTCTGATCAGTATATTATAACAAAAAATTGTAAAAATATAGTATAAAATTATTTATGATCTCACCTGATAAAACACAATGTAAAAACTTTATACATATTATATTTATAACCAATATGCCTAGCTTCTGTGTACTAATTGCTTCAACAATTATCCACAATTATCATCTCATCTTATCTATGACCTTTCTTGACTTTCCTCTAAGTCCTAAAAGACTGTTCTTTTGAAGTAAATCTCAGGCATTATATTATTTTAATATATAAATATTTCTGATTATAACTCTGAAAGATTTAAAGTATCAAAATAACACCATCACACCTGAACAAATTAACAATAGTTACTAAATATCATCAAATATCCAGTGTTCAAATTTTCAGTTGTCTCAAAAGTGAGTGTGTGTGAAGGTGTTGTTATGAACATGTAAAAATATGTCTGTAGGATAAATTCCTATAGATGTTTTTTATAAGTGTTTCAAAGATATTCCTTTTATTTGTCTTTTTTCCTTCAACTTCATTACACTTTTTCTATTGTGAATATTTCTTTCATTTCTGTGTAGTCAACATATCCTTCTTAGATTTTTTAGTTTAAATTATTTGATATTTCCCTTGCTCAGTAAAATATATTTTCTAAAACATAAAAACATAACTTTTAATAGCAGCATACAAATGAGGAAAACTAATTTGTTTAACCATTTCCTGTTATTGTTTATAATATTATTTTTGTGTTGCTGTTAAACATCACTACCATGTATATCCTTGAAATTATGCCATTATTTTCATCATTAATAACATGGCTTATCCATTATTGCATAGTTTTCAGCATGCATCCTAAAACATATATAAGAAAATCATTTAAAATACAGATTTTGTTTCTTTCCTAAATGATTCAGAATCTTCTTCCAAATCATTGGTTCATAATTGTATTATTATCCACTTTGTATTTGGGAAACTTTTTTTTTCTTTTTAATTTACTGGGTAGTAAAACACATGGAAAGTGAAACCATGTTGGCCAATATTTATTGAAACAGCCTAATAGTTCTCTTGGTAAGGGAAGTGGAAAAATACCTGGTGAATATTTACTCTTTCCTGGACTCTGTGCCAAGAATCTTGTACACATTCCCATTGAATCTTTACAACAATGCTGAGGGATGGATACTATAAACTTCATTTTATAAATGAGATAATATAGTTTTAAAAAGATTAAATAATTTAACTAGATAATAATGTCCTAGTAAAACATAAAAATTAAATTGAATACCCAGTTAGCCTAGTATCTGAGCCTGCACTCTTGCTGCCAATTCATGCTGCTTTGAGGAGTCTCCAAATGGCCAAGATGGAGCTACATTAGACTCTAAACATGTCACCAAATATTCAATACTTTTACATACCTCTAAGCTTCTTCTCTATGATTTTTCCTCTTGAAATTCCTATCCCCTTCTCTCTCTGACAAAATACTACTCATTCTTCAATACCCAGCACAACTGTCACTTCCTCTTTGAAGCCTTCCTTTAATTCTGCAGAAATAATCAGTTATTTTCTCCTCTGTTGTCCTATAATACTCTATATACAGTAAAATATACTATTGCACTTGTCTTATGTCTGTTTCCTCCCAAGACAAGGTTCTTATCTTAGTTGTGGTTGTATTTCCAGTCCAGAGCATGGTTCTTGATACAAAGTGAACACAAAAATATATATATTTTTAATAGTTTAATTAATACATTAAGAATCTAATCAAATAATAAAATGATTAGTGTTGTGGGCATTAGATGAATATCAATATTTCTTTTATTTGTCCTCTTGAAAACAAAGTTCCTTGAACCTAAATACTTAATATTTGGCAGGTAAGTGGACCCCAGTTATAAATAAACAGTGTAGATACCAATGTGAATGATCCTCATTCATCTTTAACACTTAAAAGTTTGAGCAGTTTTTTCACAAAGTAAAATTTCGCTTTGATATATTTAAAGAAATACCTAACAATATGTTTAGAGACGTCTTTTTTTCCCTTATATATTTACCTTTAATCTCAGTAGTAAGAGATTAATAATTACAATCTGCAAAGCTAAATATTACTTAACTGATTTGAACGATGAACTCACCCACATGATTCTGAAGTAACTCAATGTTGAATTTTTATTACTGCTCAATAAGGTCTGGGTAAGTAAAAGTTACAAAACAAGAATCTCAGAACTCATTTGGCAACCAACTTAGAAGTGTGTTTCAGGTAAAAATCATCAATGGCTACTGACATTATTGTCTGAAAAGTTTGATAGGCTATTTACATTGTGTCAAAATATTTCTCCACAAGACATATTAATTACAAAGTGAAAACAGTAACTTCATAAGGGAGAACTGTGGCAGATATCACCTTGTTTCAGGTCTTAAAACTTACCATTACCACTAATGAGAAAAATAAACATTGCATGCCTCTCAATATAATGTACAGAGAAGGACACAAAATAACCTCTGTGCTACTCTTGGCAAAAATGCATATTTTAAATCTAACCATTAGGAAACATCATGCAACCATAACTAGGGATATTCCACAAAATAACCTGTGTTTTTCATAAATGTCAAAGTCAAAAAGACAAACAGACTGAGAAACTTTTTCAGATTTTATGAGACCAAAAAGAAATGACAATAAAATGCAATATATGATCCAGGTTGGACAGTAAGGCAGAAAAACAAAATTATTTTATTATGAAGAACACTAGTGGAACAGTTGCTAAGATTCAAATAAGGTATGTAGATTAGATAATAATACTATTATCAATATTAATATCTAAATTTTAATAATTGCACTGTGTTTATATAAGAGAATATCTTGTATTTAGGAAATGCACAATGGAATATTTAGAAGTAAAGAGGTAGTATGTTAACATCTTTTGAAGAGTATAGAAATAATAATGATAATAACAAATAAAAACAAATATAATAAATAATACAATAAAATATAATAAATAAATAAATAAATAATAAAAAATAATAAAAACAAACCTATACATTTGTATCTATGATACGGTTGGAAAATGACAAAGCAAACATGGTAAAATGTTAACATTGGGGAGTCTGTGTGAAAGGTAAATGGGAATGGGAATTTTTTATTATTATTTAATTTTTTTTTCCTGTAAGTTAAATTATTTCAAAATAAAAATGTCCCTCAGAGACCAAGTGAGCCAGGCCTCAATCTCTGATGGAGAAAGCCATAATCACACAGGTAGTTCATGGCAAATCTAAGTCTTCAGAGTCTGAGGCTTTTCCATAGTCTCTCTCTGCAGAAACATAAATTTGATCTCAAGAGAGCTGCATAGAGCTTCTAATTTGAAAGCATTATAGGGCTACAAAGTGATAACAAAAATGAGCTTTTACTATGCTGCTCCTACTAGTCTCTATTTGGGAATAACCCAGTTCTGTTTACACTCCTGGCCTAAGACACAGGAAAGCCCTCTCTTCTCTCTCTCACTTCCCCATTACAGTTGCACGTACAGGGGGAGGTGGGGAGGAAAAGAGATCCTTGGCAAGGTCTCCTGTACCCTCAGCAATCAAAGTTAAGAACATAGCTTCTAGCTTGGATTTGCATATCTTAAAATTCCAGTTCTGCCCCTTTAATACCTATGTGACTTTGGGCAAAGAACTTGGCCTCTATTTTTGTAAAATGGGCATAGTAAAAGTATCTGCTTTTAGAATTATTGGAAGAATTAAATGTGACAAGTTTTATAAAGTACTTAGCATGGAGATTGGTGCATAGTGTTTGGAACATGTGATTTTTTTTTTTTATGACAAAATGAGTAGCTAGTATTAAGTCCAGATTCTCATTTCTGAAAAAGTAAACTAGAGAATAATTCAGGTGCTAGACACCTTTGCTCTCAAATACCTATGAATATTAACACTTTAGCCAGAAACACTGTTATGCAATGACCATTTTACCTCCTTCTTTTCCATCAAGGAAACTGGTCATTAAACTAGAAAGAGAATTGAAAAAAAACTAAATGTTAATCAGCAGGAAATTGGCTAAATACTTCATGATATTCACCTTCATTGAAATGATAAGAAGCAGTTAAGAATTAGGTAGGTGAAAATGTACTGGAATGGAATGATATCTAATTCATATTGGGAAGTAAGGGGAAAAGAAGCAAATAGAACAATAGAAACTATAGTATGTTTGCCATTTTACAAAATGAACACAAAGAAAGAAAAAAAGAATTAGACGATTATATTCAAAACAAGAAATAACTGGGGATGAGATTGGGAAAAGAGTAGGAAATGTTTGGATTCCACCTTATGCATCACTTGTTTAGTCATTTCAATAATAGGCATTATCTATACATTCATAGGACTGCCAAAATGTAACTGAAAGTTTATTGTGTGTGTGTGTGTGTGTGTGTGTGTGTGTGTACCAGAATTCTACTGATTCAGCATTGTAATAGCTCTGACTTGCTCCTGGAGGCATCCCAGGAATTGCCAGAGTTACTAGCTAGTGGATCCAGACATTGTTCCCAGAGGTCCAAGCTAGGTTGTAACAGTAACAGTTTGAGATAAAAAGAAGAGAACCAAACAAAAGTTAACAAAGAATAGCAAAAGAATACTTCAGCATTCATATGTTTTCTTAACTTTATTCCTTAGCAAAACAAGCATGATGAAAAATTATGGTATTTCATAATATGATTACCATCCAGATAACCAGGGACTATTAGTTAAAATCTGAATCAGTTTTGAAAAAGGTGATAGCATAAGTGGAACAAAATCATTATGTTCAATAAGTACACTGTTTCATGGAGAAAAATGTTAAATTTTTATTTTAAAAAATTTTAAAGTTTGGGAAGAGATGAATAAAAGAAATGTTGGTAAATGGAAGATATAAAATGGTGTGGTTTATTCCCTATTATACAAATGAAGACAAGAGGCTCAAGGGTCAATTGACCTGATCAAGGTCACACACTGAATTGGTGCTGTTATCATGAAATCAGATTGCTGTAGGTTTCATGTGAACAATGCTCATGGGTGTCAGACCCAAGCGAGGCTACATTTATTTGCTCATCCTCATTGACTGCACTATCCAGGAATGCAGACCTACTCTTTCCAATGTTCCTTCTTTCAGGAGAAGCTAGATGCTTCTAAGACATAGTCTGATTATAAATGTTGGCCAACTAGTACAACATGTGTTCATATAGCAATGTATATGAATGAACAGAAGGTATCTGGGAAGAACCAGTCTCATTGCCAGCATTTGCCTCTGAGAATCCAGGACAGCTGGTCCTTGGCAAAACTTTCTCTCTCCAGTCATATTCCATTTGTCTAACACCAGTTATGTGTTTGTTCTAAAATTTAAATTCAACAAAAAGGAAGGAGGACTTACAAGGGACAAGATAAGAAACTGAGAGTGAGAAATACAGAAAAGAAAGGAAATATAATTAGAAATAAGAAGCAGATTCTGGCCTTCGAATAGCAAAAAGACGTGTAAATGACCTACTATAATAGTAATTATTGCAGAAGAATGAAATTGGGAGATACTCTGGAAATCTGCTAAAGTAAATTCATTCTAGCTTGGTGATGAGGAGGATCCCAATAGAGGAAAAGGCCTTGAAAATGAATAGGAGTTCAATTGGTGGAGAGGGGAGAGATATCGTTGGCTGACAGGCCAGCACAGATAAAACACTTGAGTATGTTCAAACCTTGTCTACTGGTGGAACAAAAAGAAATAGGTGTGATGGAAAAATATGGTATGTGAAGGAATGAGGACAAGGTCCACCAAGACCAATGTGATCCTTATTTTGTAAGGGACCAACTGATGCTTTAGATGGTGTGACATGATTTGCCACTGTTTTAGATTTCCTCTGACATGTAAGAGATAGATTGGAAAAATGAGAAGTTAGCAAGGGAAAGACTGGTTAGTTAGCTATTTTAATTGTTGAGGTAGTAAACTAGAGTAGAAACAGAGTAGAATAGAGAGGATAGATGTGAATCATTGTAGTGGTGACATTTATGGAGTTTCGACATGGAAGTGAACGTCTAGGACAAGGCAGCATGATGACATTGCGATCTGAAGTTCTGAGGTCTTGGAGGAAAGGATGCCCTTAGGTGTACAGGAAGCACATGTTCAGGAAGATGATGAATCTCACACTAGGCGGCTGAGTTTGCCTGCTCAGGAGGAGGGGAGGCTTGAAGCATGGGGTCCAGTAGGATACTGAAATTGCTGCTTATGAACTTGAAAGACAAATCAGAATTAGAGATTTAGGTTTCTCAGCAGAATAGAGATTGTGAAATTGACATTGTGAAAGTGATTGAGATTGTTCAGAGAGAGAATGTGGAATGTCAAGAATAGATATGACAGAATTTTTTTAAAATGCCTACATTTTAAAGGTTTGAGGACGAAGATCAACTAAATAAAGAAAAAGGAATTCAAAACAATGCCAGCTACCACTTATCAAGCAAGTTATTTGTGCCAGACTTTGGGCAAAGCCCTCGTATAAATATTTTATTTAGTCTTCATAATAACCTGATGGAGCAGCTGAAGCTCAGGGGTTAAGTGACTTGGATAAGGATATAAGTAGCCAGGTTCAAGGAAGAGCACATCCAAATGGCTAATAAACATTTGAAAATATGTTCAACTTCTGTAGTAGTTGAGGAAATGCAACAGATTTGTAAAAAATGAGAAAGGACTATGATGCTTCAGGGAAGGGCTACTCATATACTGATGGTAGAAATGTAAAGTGGTACAACTTTTTTTAGAAGGTAATCTGGCAACATCTATTTGAATTAAACATACATGTTAAATATAAATTAAATATACATGTGTCTTTTGATCCAGCCATCCTTCAACTAGGAATTTATCCCATAATATAAAATCGCCAGCCCAGAGCAGAAAATGTCTGAAAACCAATAGCATATCCATCAATAGGGGAATGATTAAATAATTGTGAAACTTTCATAATATTTAAAAGAATGAATTAGTTCTATGCCAGATCATTTGAAAAGGTTTCCATAATGAACTGTTGAGTAAGGCAAGAAGCAGAGAAGATAATAAAATATGATCCATTTCTATAAAGCAAAAAATATATACATCTGTGTACATAATGTGTGTGTGTCTGTGTCTGTGTGTGTGGTGTAGTGTATTTTCCCAAGGTTGTATTTGACAATTCAAAAGAAATAAAGGAAATGTACTCAACAATGTTATATATATGCTCCCAGAAAGAGATTAAATGAGCTGAAGCTAACAAAAGGCTTGAATTTGGCAATGAGGAGGCCACATGTACCCTTTAGAAGAGAAGTTTCAGTTGAGAAATCAAGGAGGCACCGGATACCAAGAGTCAAAGAGCAAGGCTGTGGTAAGGAAGTAGTGCCAAGGATTATTGACCATGCTTCAGAGAAAATCCAGCAATGAGAAGATTGTGAGCTTGACAGGACAAAGAGCAGCTAAGATTATGTTGATGGCTATTTGGGGTTTGGCATTGTTCTGTCTTACTGACTCTAAGAAAGTCTTATCATATGAGTAAGTTAAGATGAAACATAGAATCAAAAGAATGGCCAGGTCCCAGGACAGCTGGCAGGGGGAAGCTGAAGAGCTTCTTTTTGTCCTCTCTCCCCAGGACCCTCTTTTAGTATTGTCCCTGAAAGACAAATGTCTTTTTTAAGATATATAATTTCAAGATTTCTGCATGAAGAAAAAAATCAGCCACTGATCTGAGGAAGCCAAACACTACCCCTACTAACCTCCAACCAGTGATAAGTAAGACACTTAAATACCTGTGCTGCCTTACCTGACAGCCAGGACACCAAAGCAAATCCCAAGTCTCAAAATAAAGAAGACACAGGAGAGCAAAATTATTTGGGGATATTGCAAGCTGGTGACCGTAACCCAGCTGCTCTTCCGACTGCCTCCTCTTATTCTGTGAAGCTGGCCCTGTGCTGGCCTGCTCTTCTGTCTCATGCCTCCTTTTCGCCAGTCTGGTTCCAGTTCTGAGACATTCTTACCCTGTACTCTTGGGCAGGCCCACCAGATATCTGTTCCCTAATCATAATCAACAAAAAAAGATTGGGGAAAATGGCTCATACCCTCTCTCTGCACTTTCACATTAGCCTCTAAAATAGAAACAATTGCCAGAAAATTGCTTTGGGGAATTATATGTCCTCCCTCTGAGTAGAACAAGTGATGGAGCAAGTCAGTGACATGGGTGAATGGTCACTGTGCCTGCCTGGCTGGCCACCATCTTGCTAGTTCTGCTCCTGAAGTCGTTCTTAAGTTGAACATGTTCTCCCCTCTATTACTGCCACAAGCAGGGTAAGCTCATGTGGTAGGGCTTGACCAGCTCCCTCCCCGGGAGAGGCCTCAGTTCTCTAGTTTCTCTAGAGACTAGCTGGATGAAAGGAAGAGTAAAATAATTCAACAACAAGTGACAGGAAATTTCACCTTGGTCTGCAGTTCAAATTGCACACATTCCCTAACCCGGCTTTGCTAGCAAAGAGCTGACACTCTATTTTAATCTTCATCTGATTCTTACATCCTCCTTGCCCCAGAATCAGGAGGCATAGTAGAGAGCGATTAGTTGGACCTCCAGCCTCAACCTCTAGTACTGACAATGCCAGGCTTGTCATTAACTACCCTTAACTCCACTCCTCTGACCATGCTGTGGTCTATTTACCTCACATGTGGTCTGAGCACCACTGAGGAGGCTGTAGTTCCTTCTCAATCTCAAGACAAAAAGTGCAATTTAACAAAAATTAAAATTAAAATATTTAAATCTGGATTAGATCAGTACTTCTTAAACTTTAACTTTCACCTGAGTCACCTGGCTATCTTGCTAAAAGGCAGAAGCTAGTTTAGTAGTTCTAGGTGAGGCCCAAACATTTGCATTTCTAACAAGCTCTGAAGTGATGCCAACAGCTTTGACCACACTTTGCACAAAAAGACCAGAGGTTCCCAAACTTGGCTGTACTTTGAAATCACCTAGGAATCTGAAAAATCCTGAAACCTAGTCCTTACCTGGGTCAATTAAATCATAATCTCTGGCAGTAGAACACAGTAAACACTATTTTTTGAAACTTTCCCAGCTGATTCCAATGAGCGGCCACATTTGGGAATCACTGTTTTGAAATAATGAAAATTTTTGCAAGGGCTAAATATAAATAAGAAATATCTGGAGGCTTTAGGTAATGCCAAGCCAAGGTCTTAGGCTAAATTAATAAAAGTAGATTTTTTAAAAAAAAAAAAAAAAAAAAAAAAAAAAGAATAAATAAGTAAAAGTCAATAGTTTTCACCTTACTTTAGCTGGACCATATATTAAGTTCAGTTTGGAAGGCTTTATTTTAAGAAGGATATTGATCTCATGAACTGTTCTAAGAGAACAGTGAGCCATATTATAAACAGAAATAAGATTACAACTGCTGTCTTCAAATAATCCGAGGTCTGTTGAACACACATACACGTACACGCACACAACAACAACAACAAAAACTAGACTGTACTACTCTTTCCTTTCTCAGTTGAATGAGGCATTGATATTAGCACACCTCAATCTAGATTTGCTTAGGTAAGTTTACTCTCTCATTCAAGCAGATTCCAGGTTGGTTCCCGCACCCATTTATGTCTGGACCGAGTAGTAAAAAGGCTAGATCTCAAATTGCATCCTAATACATGTGCTTTGCCACATCTCTGTAATTACTTCCTTCTGTTGTACAAGTAGGTGTGTGAAATATACAGAAAGCACCAGTAAGGGTGTGACTGAGTTGAGACAGTATTGATTCCCCAATATGAGTAATAATGAGGATGGTCACTAAAGCATAAATCTTTGCACACTCTTAAACAAAAATGCATATTTTGATGACAATGTCAATTAATCTAGGAAAATTTGATTTAGAGAGACCAAAATACATGAAAATACTATTGGCCTTAAAATGACTTCCTCAGGGTCTGTTTCAACATTTAACATTATCCACAAAGATGTAATGTCTCTTTGTGGAATTAGGAAGCATTCACAATCTGTTCAAGTTTTGTTTATACTGTATTTAAGATTTAATGAAAATTTGTTACCAGTAGCCAGAGACAAGAAAACTTAAACCACTCTTTGCCTAAGAGATTTTAAATGACCCTGGACTATTTTGTTCTGTGAGTAGCTGTGTCCCTAGATACTGACTCTTGAGATAGCTTCAAAAGTGAGAGTTAGAAACAGCAGAAGAAAGGATGTGTATGAATGAAAAGGGGTTTACTAGTTTACTCACTCACTCACTCACTCACTCACTCTGCTTTATTTTCCTGCCTTTGCCTCAGAGGCAACAGTGTTAGAAAAATAACCAAACAGCAAACTCTAGTTAAAGTATACTTTAGTTTCTTAATTTATCAATTCCAATTATTAGCAATATCACAATGGTAGGTAGACTCATTCGTTATTTCAGTAGGTGGTATGTGATGGGTTTAGATGTCAGAACATAGGTTAATGGGTCTAAATCTTGAATTCAAATTCTCATGTCTGCCATTTACTCCCTGTGTGAACAGGGAAATTGCCTAACTCATCCGGACTTCAGCTTCTATATCAATAAAATGAGGATGATAAAACATTGCAGGATCGTGGGAGGGTTAAATGAGGTTGTGTACGAAAGGTGCACAATTTAATGCTTGGCATATAGGAACTACTCATTAACTGGTAGCGAGTTTTATGTTCATCATTATAGTTCCATATATATTCTTTTAATGTGTAAAATAAAGCCTTAAAGCAAATGCAAAATGTATTCTATAACTCACTGGTATGACGCCACCTAAAATTCATATTTTTAAAAAGTAATTTATTAAACACTAGTCAGAGACAATCACCCATCACAGTTTTTATCATTCCCACATAACTACATGAACTTGACCTGTGTCTGAAATTCTTGGACTCCTTCTTTTACCATTGGATGCTGCTTGATAGTTACATCTCAAAGACAGTCATGGTGAACATAAACCTTACTCTTCTTATGCCAGCCAGTCTCTCTTCCGTTTCTCTTTCCCGCCCATCTCTATTCCAATTCTATCTCCCTTCTCTCCTTCATCTTTGCCAGGTATTCATAGTTTTGTTCTAAAACAAATGATTACTGGAAGAATAAACATAGGTTCTGGCAGATCTAAAGTCTGGTTCCTGTCTAAGCAGGAGCTCCTTCCCAGTGGCTTCATACTTTAGCGCCACTGACAAATCAGAGGTCCTGACTGTGAAGCCCAGAACTGCTCCTCCTTAGGCATACAGTCTTGACCCATCCTCACATCTTTGAGTTTCACATTCTCATCTGTATGATGGGGATTATAATGCCTCATCTCAGAGTATATATCAGTACAGACTGATATAATACATATGATGAAAACACTTAAATCCAATATAAAAATTAGGCATATGCCATTGTATTTCTTAGGCCTATATTTTTATTAACCAGAAATAATAGTGAAATTTGTAGAATGAGTTTCACACCTCTGGTTACGTAATTTGAAATTCCACCCTGGGGATTGTCCATGAAGATGCTTAGAGCTGGCCTTAAATTCCAGATTGCAAGGGAGGAAGAGATTGAGGGAACTGATATTTGATAAAAGACTTAAGAGATCACAGTCAAGGTACCAAAGTATCATAATATTCTACTTAGAATTTTTTGATTTAAAGTATAAGATTAAACACATGCAAACACACACACACATGTACACACAAGCTTATGCACAAACATGCACTTCTTTCATTTTTAATAACAGAGGTGTGGTTCACATCAGCCAAGAGAAATGGTGATGGGAATGAGAATGGGATTGGGGAACATCAACTTTTACTTAACATAGGTTTGAGAAGCCTGGGCTCTCAAGCTTCTGTATGAAGATTTAAATCCAGACTCCAACATTTATCATCTATGTTGTACTAAGTTATTTAAGGCTTTGTATCTCAGGTTTCTTTATCAGTAAAACGAAGATAATAATAGTATCAACCTTATTAAGTTGGTGTGAGGCTTAAAGGAGAAAATTCACACACATTGCTCAACACTAAACTCCTGGCACTTAATGTGTTTATTAGTTATCATTATAATTATTATTATAGTATCTTTTCTCCACTCTTCTTTACACAGGTCCCTCTCTTAATGAGGGGTGACAATGTCCCAAGATGGAAAATTATATTTTTCAGTCTCCTGTGCAAGTAGTTTACAATATAACTAAATTCTGCCCTGATGGCATATAAGCGGAATGTTTATGCAATGCTTCTAAAGTTCTTCAAAGTTCTTTAAAAATGGGTCTGATTCAGCTTGAAGAATACTTTCCTCTTCCCTCTTTTTCCTGCTTTGAATTTTTACATAACGCCTAGGGCATGGCATCTATCTTAAGACCACAAAGCAAGCTAGATAGAGTGGAAGCCATCGGCAGAGAATACCAGACTTGTAAAAGGAAGTCTAAAATATTGATAGCATCATAGAGCTACCATGGCAAACCTGAATCATCTCTTTGTAGACTTCTCTTGATTGAAAGAAAAATAACCCATATCTTTAAGGTATTATGCTTGATAAAATCATTATGCCGATAAGGGGCCTAGCTTTATGCCAGATACAGAATAAATTGAAAGCTCTGTGAATGTCAAGCTCTTGTCTGGAATGAAGAATTTCTCTTTATTGAGACTTTAACTTAGAAGTGGAATGAAGACTATTTCTGCTGCCAACTTCTTTGCAACTTATCCTTGAAAAAGCAGCTAATTTCCTTAAGACAAAAATGCTGTTAAAGAGAAGAGGATGAAATCCAAAAAAGGAAAAGAAATTAATAAAAAGCTAGCTATGTTGGAAAAAAAAGATAGCTTATAATAGTATAATATAGGTCAGAGAAAAGTCAACTGAGGAAGATAAGAGTAGGATGAAGGAAGAACTAGCAAAGAAGGGAACTGTTATGAAGAAAAAAGAGATGGAAGGGTAGTACAATGTTCCTTAATATATAGTTGTAAACAAAATGATAATGCCTTTCCTCAACATTTTAGTTCATATATCAATGCATAAAATTTAAACTAGTTGTCCGCTCTGTTGATCAATCAACAAATATGTATCGAGTGGCAACTTGAAATAATAGGGATCCTGAGCAGGTCAGACTGGTTAGGGAAGGACAAAGCTGATAGTTGTGCAGATGGTGACAGTGTTGGATTTTAGATCTATTTTGAAGGTAGAGACAAAAGGACTTACTAGTATTTGATGTAAACTATGAAGGAAAGAGAGATGCCAAGGCTTTTGGCTCAAGCAACTGAGTACATAGTGGAACAATTTACTGAGATTCAGAAGGAATGGTGGCAGGACATTGGGGGGCAGTATCACTCTCTCTCTCTCTCTCTCTCTCTCTCTCTCTCTCTCTCTCTGCCATTTTAAATTTGAGATACCTATTTAAGAGTCAAGTGGAGATGCTGAGCAGGCACTTTGAGATATAGATCCTGGAGCACAGAGCAGAAGTCTAGACAGGATATCAACGATGGAATTTAAAGCAATGCAATTTCAGGGATTACCAAGAAAATGGGTGTAGTTGGAACTGTAGGGGGTCTAACATTCAGAGATCTAGAAAAAGAGAAAGAGTCAGGAAAAGAGATTAGAAGGAGAAGACAGTAAGGAATGAGGGAAACTAAGCAGATATGATGTCCTAGATGAGAAAATGGTAAATGCTGCTGAAAGACCAAGTAGAATAAGAATGGAGACTTGAGTCTATGACCATACTACCCTGAACAAGCCTGATCCCATCTGATCTCAGAAGCTAAGCAGAGTTGGGCCTGGTTAGTACTTGGATAGGAGACCCCCTAGGAAGACCAGGTGCTGTAGGCATAACAAACAAACAAACAAACAAAAAAAACAGAAAAGGAATTGTAAGCTGACAAAGTCCTTGCAATCTGTGAGGTCAACCAAGAGTTGCCTCACCTGAAAAATTAAAAAAGAAGAAAAAAAAAAAAAGAATGGAGACTTGACCTCTTGCCTTGGTAAGATATAGATCACTGTCTATTTAATAAGAATGGTTATAGTGAAATAATGAGGGCAAAATCTTAGTTGGAACAGGCCAAAGAGAGATTGGGAGATTAAATAATAGAGGGAATTATAGAGATGACGATTTCAATTTTACGGCAAAAGTGGACCTGTCAGGGAATGAAGTAAAAGGTTTTGTGAGGTCAGTGGGAGTTTTTAAAACTTGTTTTTTTAATTGCTTTTATTTATATCCCCAAAGTAATTACCTTGCAAAGGGAAGAAAGTGATGTTTTCATAAAGAAATTAGACGATTTCAGGAGTAAGGCTCTGAGAAGGTAAAAGGGGGTACAATCCAGAACCCAAGCGGAGGTTAAACAGTTCAGTGCAGGAGTGAATCAGTCACCTAAAGATGGGGAAGATTATTTTATTAGGAAAATTCAGCATCTCCTAAATTAGTGAAGGACCATAGTTATATTTTGGCTTGTTTCACTGGCAATAAAGAAGAAAGGTGGACATTTCCTCTCCTGGTCCTGTCACAGAGTTCAGAACAGTATGAGTAGCCAGCTGCTAAGACTAGTCTCCCTTCCCTTGTCTTCACCCTAGGTGCTTGGAACCAGGATAAGAGGTCAAAAATTCACTTTGCCTGCATTATCTCATTTAATTCTCATACAATGCCTGTGCCAAGGGGATCATTAGCTTCATTTCACAGAAGAAAAAACAAGCCTTAGAGGTTTTTCAAGATCACATCTTTAGTATATAATAAAGCTAGAATATCAGAGCTCTCAGACTCCAACCCTCCAGCTCTTAATCTGTGTTCTCAGATAACCAGATCCAAGTCTAGTGTGTACCTGGTCCCCACCTGTCAGGAAAAAGTGATCAGAGCTTACTCTGGCAATCTTTTTGAAGGACAATTTGTTTGGAGACCACTCAACATAATGTGTCTGATTTTATTTAGGTATTGTATTTCTTTAATTTGTGGGCAGACTTTACCAAGTGGAAAAATTATATAAAATAAAATATTTGAAAAGCATCTCACACTGTGATTGAGTCATTAAAAAGAAAAGTCATTAATAATGCATTTACTTTGATTATACTTTCAGTCACCAGGAGCTGTCAATGGAGAATTACTATTCTCTTCTGACAAAGTCAAAGTCATATAGGGGTCTTTAACAATGCACATGATTGTTCTAGCATTATAAAAGTGGGAAATAGTTCTCTCATGGAAAATGCATTTTAAGGCCATGGGGCATCATTAACATTTTGGAAGGATTGTGGTCCAAGGTTGGGGTGGGGTGGGAAGTATATAGAGAATGGAGCCTAAAATAAATGCGAAACATCCAACCAGCTTAAGATGGTTTGCTAAACACCTTCCCTGCCTTCCCTTTGTCAAAGCAGTATTTTTTTTTTTTTAATGAAATCATTCCAATATGCTCGCCTATGCTAGTAAATTCTCTATTGATCTTTCTGGTCTGCTTAATTAAAAAGAAAGTTGGAATGTAAATGCAGACAGCTTTAAGATCTTAAGATGCACACCTTTTTCTTCTCTAAAAACACAAAGAACTGTAACAATTGGATTCTGAAATTGACTCAGGTATTCTGGGCCCAGAGCCAAAGTCCATATGTGTGTAGTGAAGAACTCAGCACTTATTTGGGTGAGTGTATCAACAGGCAATAACTCTCCCAGCTGCTCTCTGGGATGGAGTTTACAGGCTACTTAGAAGGACAAAAAGAAACAATCTGCAATAAACATTTAATGTTATGCAGAAGCCCTCAATATCTAGAGACAGCCAAGGATGAGAGCAGAAATGGTGGATCCCTTCTCCAGCACTGGAAACCACAGGATGTCTAACCATGGGGCACACAGGGCCTCTGGGAGACCAGCAAAATGAAGGCCAAAAGATTTACTAGGCTGAGAAAAATCTTCACCCCAGTGAGGCTACTTTCATTCTAGCATAAGTGCAGCTGTTGTCATGTGTAAGGTTTCAGCATTAGAGCAGCACATTTTTTTTTTTAACTGAATTCTGTAGGGTTATATTGTGCCAGCACCTCAAATTCATTAAAAATTCATTAACATCCACTCATAGAGTTGCCATTTATTTTCTGCATAGCATTTCCTGGTAACACTACAGAAAGAAATAAATGAGACTTTCTTCTTTGGGATCAGAAACTAAATTTCTTTCCAGGCTGTGTAGTTATGGTCTTGGTAGGCCAGAATATTACTTTCTCCATGTCATGTGTGTGAAGCTCTATGAGCGTCCAGTCCAGTGACAATGAGTCAGTGAATACTTATAGACTGCTACTACTTTGATTGGGTAAGGGGGCATGGTGGTCTAGCACCTGCTCTTCTGTTTGCTTGTTTGTTTTTCAACTTTTACTGTGGAATATTTCTAACATGTTTGAAATTAGAAAAAATTCCATTTAAGCCTCTACTCATTTCCCTCTTGCCTGTAATTTTTGAAGCAAATGTCAGACATTATGTTATATTGCCAACATATATTCCAGGTCTATGTTTATAAATGAGGAAGACATTCTCTTTTTTTAAGGAGTGGAAAAAGGGAATAGGTATAGTACCATTTATATAAAAATTAACAATAATTCATTAAGATCATTAAACACTATGTTAGGATTCAGATTTCAAATTTTGTCATAAAATTCATATTTTTAAACATTTTTTGTGTGTATGAAACAAGATCCAAATTTGATTTTTGATCGGAAGTGATTGGTAGGTCTATGTTTGTTTTTGACTGCAAGAAGCATAATATAATTATGATTATAAAAAGACTATGGAAAATAATTCTATGTAATATCTTTGCAGCCATCAGACAGAATAAATAAATGATATTTTGTTCTATTTGCTTCAATTGGATATTTTTTAGTCTCATTTTCTACAGGTTTTCTTCTCTCCTCTCTCTTTCTGTCTGTCTTTTTTTTTTTTCTTCTAATTTATATGTTGCAAAAAGCAGATCATTTGGTCTATAGAATTTTCTTGTGTGAATTTTTCGGCCCTATGGTATAATTTAATATGTTTCTCTCTTCTCTGTATTGCCTATAAATTCGTAGTTATAGTTAGAGCATTGACCCAATTTAGGTTCTTTTTTTTTTTTTTTTTTTTAATGTGGGTGGCTAAACCACTTTATAAGTAGTGACATATAAGAAACACATAAAGTTTAGTGGTGTGTATGTGTGTGTCATGTTGGCATCTGTGGATAAGCACTGCCTAAATCTTTTAAATTATTAGGGTTGCAAAATTGGTGACTGCCTCATTCTGTCACTGCTCTTTCGCTTGTTAAAGAAATGATTCTGTAAAGAAAAACTTCCCTCCATCTAATCTTTTGTTACCAAGTCTAGTATGTGTTTTTCAAAGCCAGAGCAACACATTCCTTTTCTCATACCATCCTATCTGCCTGTGCACTAAAGATGAAAGGAAAAGCAGAATTTTTCCCAATTATTGTTGTTATGAGATTATAAGTTATAAAGAGTAATATAATAAGTAATCTGATGCCTAGGAATCTTCTCACTGTTGTTTTAATTTGTATTTCCATGATTATTAATGAGGATAAGTGGTTTTTTCATGTGTTTACTGGCCAGAAGACATTTTAACTGCCTTCTGGTTTTCTGCTATTAAAGACCAAGAGTATCAGATTCCACATGGGCAAAGGTTCCAGACATGCACACCACTGCAGTCTGTCTTATCCTCACTGCAGGCCGGTGTGGGCAGTGTTGGAAATGAGAGTGCTTTCCATATGAGAACACTGTTGGGTAGGCAACATGACAGGGAAAAAATGCTGGGAAACCACTAGACTGGAGGTGACAAGGTGATGGTGAGAAGTCTCAACATCTGTCAGAGGAGGAGATCTGAGCATCAAAGCAGCCTCGTGTCGCCTGAAGAATTAAACTGAAGAACCTTTGCACATGTGTGTGCTCTGTTGGGTTGCGTAAAAAATTAAAGAGAACAAGAGGTTTATAAGAGGGAAGGATGTAGCAAGAAAATAAAGACAAATGACCCTGGAGATACTCAATAACCAGGGTTTCAAATGCCCATAGAAATCAAGCAGACAATAAAAATAAAAGCAGGAGACTTAGTACACTACAGAGTGAAAAAGGTGGTAACTGTGGCCACTTGGAGATGTCCCAACCCATCAGCTTTATCTTGAGTAGTTGGAATGCAGGCCCAGTGTTGCCTAGATGTTTGAGAAGTTGGAAATTTAGATTTTATATAGAATCTCTTGATTTTTAAAAGCAGCATTTTGTTTAGTTTTGTTTTAACATTGTGCTAACCGAACAATATATCTGTAGCCAAATTCAGCCCTCTTGGGTCTCCAGGTTGCTATCTTTGCATCTGAGGTTTGGACTCTCCCTAGGGCCAACAAAATGTTCTTTAGTCACGGACCTGGGGGCCTGCTCCATGTTCCCCTGGCCTCACTCTAGACACGATCACATTCATTGATTAGGAAGAAGTTATTTCCATTTCATACATCTTCAAACGTAATCATGAAGATTTTCTTCAACTTTGGGCATGACAGAGCAAACTTCAAACTATTTTCTTCTTTGTTCAGTTGTTTTGGTTTAGGATTTTGCCAGCATTCAGCTATTCAGCTGAGGTGTCTAAAGTGCTTTTATATGTATATGTTTATATATATAAATATATAATATAATAAATTTATTTATTTATATGTTGGAACAAAAGGTCTCTGTAGCTTTAGAAAAAATATAAATATGTACTTTTACTTCAAACAATATAGATATATGAAAGAACATATTATAAAACTTCATTCATTCAAAGATGTGGCAGTGCATTATAATTAAATGCCACATTCCCTACAATTATAAATACAATCATAAATTTTGGATAAAAGACGTGCTTCTGAAACACTTAAAGTAGTGTATATGATAAATGAATAAAGACTAGAAACTTGCACATTACTCATTTCCAAATGTCTGAAGGCTACCATGTGACAGAGTATCAGCTTATTCCATGGAACCCTTAAGAATAAAAATTTGGCAAGAAGTAGCTGAGAAAAAGATCAAACTTTGGTTTAATAGAATAAAGATCCTCATAGCAGTACTTCTTGAATGAAGGAATGAACACACTGCTTCAGGAATCAGTCAATTTCCTGCCACTACGGGCGCTCAGGTGATGTCTACCATAATATGGGGGCAGGAAATGGTGGCATCTGGGCTCTCAAACCATTAGACAATATGTAAGTTCCGTGCTAACCCCGACATTAAAGATTCTATGAAATGTAAATTCATAAGCAAAAGGAATAATATCTCACTAAAATTAATAAAGAATTGAAAACAAATACAGTTAGATCGAAATATTAAATCAAGGGAAAAATAGTAAAACATTGTAAATTGATATAAGACATGGTTAAAAATGTTTAATAATACCCATGATTTCAGTTATTCTGCTTAATATAGTTCGTAATAATGATAGAGTGTTCTATAACTGTAACTAATATATAGCTAAGGGCACTGAGGTTAACTGACTTGCCTAAGGTCGTAAAGCAGTATTTTTATCAAGAATCGAAAGCCAAAATTTTGACTCTTAGCCTCATTTATTTTGCATATGAATTACCACATACTCCAAATCATGAGTATATAAGGTCAACTTTGTTTATTAGTCAAAACAAATTGCAAAAGCTAGTATTGGGTCAATGATAAAGCAAAGGAGAGGATACGTGGAACAAATATTTGTTAAATATCCCCTCCACTCAGGGTCATATACTGGCCCTTTTACAAATTATCTCATTTTATTCTCATAATGGGTGTTAACATTCCAATTTGACAGATTAGAAGTTAATTAGCTTGTTTGCAGCTATATAATTTGAGAGACTCAAAATTGGCATTTTTCACCTGGATTGTAAATCTAGCCCAGATTATTTCGATTAAAATATGGTATTACTTTATTCAGTGATCACAGGGATTTTTTTTTTTTTACTTTTCTGTGATTTCCTTTACCTATTCACTACATATATAGTTTTATTTGAATTACACTAAATTTGTTATTATTAGAAGTAATAAAACTGATTCTATTTAAATCATAGCTGTTCCACTATGCCATTAGTTTTGGAAATAAAGGTGATTTATATGTTATAAACACTTGAGATTAGAAATTAATTTTTGATGTATACCAGGTGTGCTCTTTCCTCCACAAAAGTTTTCTCTTTTTTAGTCATGAAACTGTCATAATTTCCTTTAAACTAATAATAATATTTCATTTCCTGTGCACCTGCAGGAGAGAGTCTGACACATTTTTTAAAGTAAATTGGATTTTTTTATTTGTTTAAATGAATCTATATTGTTAATATCTTGTAGTCAGAGGGAAAAACTGAGTTGGAAATGGAAGATAATACAATTTTAAAAAATTTGAGGTGCCATTAATAATTCTTCTTTGCTTATTTCAAATATTGTGCTGAAGCAACATTCTATCAATAGATAGTATCATCTATTTATCATGGACCTACTTTGTGCCAGGTGTTGTACTAAGTGATCTAGATATTTGAGGAATTATCTTTTTACATAGGACAACAGCAAAGATCAACCAATTGGTATTCCATTATGCCATCACTGAGAACTTTTGGGTTTTTTTCAATCTCTCTAATCTAGGGTTTAGATGGGTTTTTCACACTGGATACTTTATGGAGCAACAATTAGCTTAATTTGCCTTTAAGTCAGAAATCCTGGAGATAAATGTGAAAAGGCTAGCTGGTGGAATTTGCCAGTATGAGTGACTTCCAGGGAGCCACATTCACAACTTAATTTGCAATACAATACTCATTAATTTGGCTCCCTGGAATATCCTTCCTTTTTCTTTTCTTCTCAGCAATTGTGTCTCTCCATTCTACTCTGTTTTCCCAGGAGTATCCAAAACACTATACACTTAACCTATCAGTTTATATTTTCATTTTATTGCAAATATATTTCATGTATCTGTATTTCCAATTACACTGTAGAAAAAACATATCATTTTCTTTAGTATCTGTCCCAGCACCTAGGATTGAAATGAATGAGTGGATGAATGGCTGGCTGGCTGGATGGGTATATTGCAATATGAGTTCAGAATATTCAGCCTACTCAGATCACAGCCCATTCCTTTGCGCAGTGAGGCTGGAAAAAGTTAAATGTGATAACCAAGCAGATGAGATCTGTATTTGCAATGCTGGCTTCTATCTTGTTAGTACTTTCTCCAATAAGTGAACCTGTTGTGATTTCACTGCTTTTTGGCATCTTTAATAGCCTTTCAATACCTTCATTTTAATGGCTCACAGGAAGTTATTACAATGTTTGTAATGAATGCAAATTATGGATCCATAATCCTGAATGTCTCATAAAGAACCTTGCTAAACTGTTATTGTACCTACACAATAGCATCTCTTATGAAATCGCAATGAATCAGCTTTAAACAAAACCATTCTCTCCCAAGTCTGCAGTGTGCAATTTCGTGAGAAACTCAACTGGCTTTTACCCACCACTCCCCCACTAACATCTGCATAACGGAAGAAAAACCAGAATATACAAAATTGGGCTTGTAAAGACTGACATTACAAGCTAGATAATGCTTATTTCAACTAGATAGTAAAGCCTTCTGATTTAATTTATTCTGCCCAATGGTGCTTCTTGTGAAGAAAAAATTACAGCCACATGGAACAAAAATAGTAAAGACATTATTTGAAAATACATTACATATATTTAAAATAACACCTTGCCCTCATTTTATCTTTTAGTTTACAAAACCTTTTCATATATGTATTATTTTACCTCATCCTCACAAATAGCCCTGTGAAACTGAGTTCTTGTTATTGTTGTCACGTTACATATAAGCAAACAGATTCAAACAAGACCTGGCTCAGAGAATGCTATCAGCCCTTTATTCAAGAGCTCAGGCTGGAAACATACCAGTCTTCTATTCTCCCTCCTATAGCTATTTGATATAAAATCAGTTACTCTTTACTAAATTGCTTTCATATATGTCTCCTTTTTTTTTCTATTCCCATTGCCATTACCTCAAACTTTATCTCAAATAGTACCCAGTACATAGCAAGCATTCAGTGAATATCTCTCTTGAGGGAGGGAGGGAGGCAATAAAAACGGGAGGGAGGGAATACATCCTCTGAAACTGGAGAGGTTACAATAACCTCTTATTAGCTACCTTGCCTCTAATATCAAAATCTTTCAAACAAGTCTCTATGTGCCCACAAAAGTGCTGCTTTTTAGCGTATGCACTTGATGTATATTATTTCTCTGGTCAATATCCCCAGTCTGACAGAAAACAAATAATGAAACCCCATTCAATTGACATAAAGAGCTTTTCAAGATCTACCTCTGATTATTTGTTCAGCCCATCTCCTACCACTTCCCCTCGTTCTTTGTGATTATTCCATATTGAAGTGGAAACCACTTACATGCACCATGTTCTCATGACTCCGTCCATGCTGTTTTTATTGAGTGGGTGTCAAGTACCACTCTACATTGCTTATTTCAAGGCTTTTTTTTTTTTTTATTCCAGCAAGCAAACCTAGAAGATCCACCTTTGGGAGATCATTGATTTTGAATACACTATCTTATTACATTATATGTGTTTTCTTACATGATTATTTCCATCTACAATAAAATTCCTAGAGGCTAGGCTTTTTCGTAAAATCATTTTATCACCATCAGCATAGTGCCTGATATAGCATAAAGGTGGGACTAACTTTTAACAGTTAGTTGGAGTGAAGTTAAGAGGTAGATCCTTGACTTTACTCAACATTCACTTGTTCAGGAAACTCCTCCTCCTCCAATTCATATTTATTCTCCTTAAATTATGTTATTCACCATTTGTCTCTGGGGCTGGCAGACACAGACTCAGGGCTGGCCAATCAAAGTGCATTATTCTCTCTTCTTAGCTTCAGGGTTTTGTTCTAAAACGGATAGTGGGCCTGAGCAGGACCAATCAGAGTCTTCACTTGGACTTTAGTTGAAAGTATCAGAAACAGTCTATTTTCTTCCAGGATCACCAGTTCTCAGCATCAAGGAGTCTAGAGTTGCCATTTTGCCCATCATGTTCAGAGATCTTTCCTGAAATTAAGCCAGCACTGGGGAAAGAAAAACGAAGACATGGAGAGACCAATACAAATGGTCCTTAGACTTTGTTCCTGGATGCAACTTGTTCCTGCCAGCCTTGCCAGAGATCTCAAAATTTCAATTACATGATCCACCATAGTCCCCTTTTCTTTCTAAGCTACTTTGCGTTGGGTTTTCAGTCACTTGTAACAGAACACATTTTGATTAATATAGTGCTCAAGATAAATTACTAAGCAAAAGATAATCTAACCAAGTCACCCAACTCCATAAAAAATATCATATCTACCCCAAAGCACCATCTCTCTATTTTAACAGTAAGTTGAAATGAAAATATTTACAACACATAGTGTTCCTGATCTTTCATTCCCAAAAATGAAATCTTGAATGAGCTTGCTGAATGTTCCCAATGGCTCAAAGAAATACAGACAAAAGAGCAATAGTTTAACATAGCAAATGCTAATAATAGTTCCTTAATTATAAAGGCATTACTGCATATTTTATAAAAAGCACATTTAATAAGGGAATTAATAAGAATGTGTACTTTAATTGTTCAAAGCTTACTCAAGGACGAGAAACTGTTTAGACAGAGCAAGCAAGAAGAGCAAAGAAAACCATGAGCCCTTCTATTCTCTAGGGTGACTTCTCATCTCAGCTTTCTGCTTCTACTGCAGACTTCACTGTCTATTGCTAGTGGAGAGTGAATGGAAATTTATGTCCATGATAAAATGCTGTCCAATAGGTAGTTTTATAAGATTTATATACATACATTAAGTCACTCTGTCCTTTGCTATGTACCTCCAATAAACCTTGTGGTTCTCCCTCATCATTTCATGCCAAATGAAAAGTAGTAATATTACCAGATTTGTAGTTAATTATCATGAAATATGACTCCTAATGATTTAACATCTTTGTTAAGAAGTCATGGTAACACGAAACACTATGCTGGAAAACATCATTAAAGCTATCATTTATCCATGACATTTATATTTCATTCATAGTAAAATAAAAAAAGCTAATTGACAAAGCACATCTATACAATATTTATTGCGAAGATAGCTCTCTTAGCTCGCTCGCTCTCTCTCTCTCTCTCTCTCTCTCTCTCTCTCTCTCTCTCTCTCCCCACCCCCTAGCCAGTTATTTTAGCAAATTAAAGTTTAACTTATAGGATATAACTTTTTTATCCTTTTAAAATGACCTTTAAGGTTACTTACATTTCCTACCCTTTAAAATAAATTTATGAGAATATAATCCTGCCTTGACAAAGGAGCTTAAATTGATATAAAGAGTTGCTTCACTTTCTGTTTCCCTGATGAGCGAATATGTTCTATGAAAATTCCATGAAACTGTTAGAAATCATGACTAAGAAAATGTGACAACTTTGCTTTTTCTAAATAGAAAATGCTTTTAGGAAGAATGCACTGTAAATCCCTCTTCTCTAATGTGTATCTCCAAACCATGATCACCCTCAAAAATATCCCTGCATTCTACAGTTCTATTTTGTAAAAAGTTTGATAGTAGCATTAGCTCCTACAGGATAAAAAATACTGCAGATTCAATGTGCAATCAGGGTCCAGATGTAAGTAACTTTTACTTAATTGTATATGTACTCAGATTGGTCTACTGAATTTGATGAACTTTGTCTACCTGGCTAGAATGAAATGTACTATTTCCTAAATGGCCTTATTTAACCCATATGTAAAATAGTACCCCTTTTTCTCCTCAGCCTGCCCAGCCTGTTTTATATCTTCATAGCCCTCATTTCCACTTGATGTATAAAATGTATCCTATCCTTATTCCCTTATTTGCTACACTCCTCTCTCTACCCAATGAGAATGTTAGTTCCCTGAGGTCAGGCTCTTTGTCTTGGCGTATATCCCCAGCTTCTAGAACACATCCCAGCACAAACTCCACTTAGTAAATATTTGCAGGGCAAAAATATGATCTAATAAACTTGGAGAATCTTGTTGTTAGCTTCTGAGTACTCTTATATTTGAAAGCATGGTTTAGGGGACAAACCATATTTATCAAGTAATTTCATGGTAATTCCATCTTATACTCAAGTATCTCACTAAAATTTTTTATTAAATTTAATTTCCATTTTCAATTTACAACCCTCACAAGCTCTCTTCTCAAAAACCTTTGGGAAACTCCCCGTCTTCAGCTTTGATAAATTACTCGCCTCCATCTGCCCCCTTCCCGACTCAGCATTTAAAAATATAGTTGAATTTAACATTTTTTCTAAGCAAGAAAAATTCCTTCCTCTTCATCCAGGTGAAAAAGGTGAAGATAGGGGGACATTGGCCTGAAAAATTACAGAAAAGATTTTGAGTGGTTCAGGAAAGAGGAATTTATGAACAATTTCTTATTAAACATTTAGAATTCACATATATATACATACATATATACATACATACATATATATACATAGACATGTATATATATGTAAATGTTCCCCCCTCAAAGAAAATAGAAATTTACATCTTAAAGCACTTTTTTTAAAAAAAAGAGGGAGAAAAAGAAATGGCGTAGATGATAGAGGCTCTGTTCATCCCTCTGGTGACCAAATCAAAGTTGTGACAGAAATATGGAGCAAACAGCTAAGAAAATTACCTGGGATCTAGATAAACAAACCATACAACTAGGGAGAAATCTAAAAAATCACCCTGCAACGGCAGAAGATAGGACAAGGTGAGGACGTGAGGCTGCCCAGTTCCAAGCGGCTGAGGGGGACAAAGGCTGTGACAGTGGCAGCAGCAGGTGCAGTTGCCTCTTAAAGGGGCCGTGTCCACGAACAGACCTCTCGCTCTGAACACTAGTGCCACTTTGGCTGTGCAGGGGGCACCAGGGATGTATCGGGGGACAGTGAGTTGTTGCAGTGAGGGCCTAGATGAGACTCGCTCTAGGTGAGACTCATACAGAAGTGCCAGTGGTATCCACTGTTCCTCTGTTGAGCCCTCCCAACCCCCAGTGTGCAGACACAGTGCCGCCATAGCTGAGACATCAACAAACTGGGTAACTGAGGACACTCAACCCAGAGGACTCCCTGAAACCCCACCTACCCCAACTCATGGGTCCTCCAAGCCACATCCAGGTATATCCTCAGTGAATTAAGTGCTCTTTGCTGAGAAGTGCCTAGACTCATACTAGTGGCAGCTGGCCTTGGTATCTGGTGTGACCTTTTGAGGTAACTGAAACTAGTATATTACTGTACACCAGCTATAACTGAAAAAAAAACTCATTGAATTGTACAGTGTAAATACAGGCAACTAATTGTCTGGTATATTTCCATAAAGATTAAAAAATAAGACTGGATAGCTAAATAACGTCAAAGTTTCTTGGTATAAAAGAAAAGAGTCAAAGAGAGCTAAATCTCATGAAGGAAACCCTTGCTTTCCTAGATAAATATATTGACAAATTTAAAACATCATAATGCATAAACTATACTGGTCTAGTAATGCAGTGATACCTTTGTTAAGGTTATTCAATATGAATAAGGATGTTTAGTTCTTTCGCTAAATAATTAAAACCAATACAATTTCCACCGGCGATGTGTTAATGAGGTGAGATGTACACACTCCAATGAGTTCTAGAGAAATGCCATCAGTGTACTTCAAATTTATAATTAATATCGAACCAGCCAGCAGAGTTCACCACTGAGGCCAGAAACATAGTATTGAGGCATACTTTTTATAAAGTTAAACTTATTACTTTCATATAAATATAAAGTGAGCACATATCAGAGATTTCTTAATTCATTAATAAGGGAAACAGCATAAAGATAAACTGGTTAAAAGAGAATTTGAGAGGCTGAGTATATATTGGCACTGAAGAATTGTGAAATTAGATTTGTAGGATAGATATAAAACTGGCTATTGCTCCAACAGACAATTAAATACTAACCTTTGCGATAATCTTTCTATCAGATAAATTTTACTTTTCATTTCTATTGGCCAAAAATCATTTGTATCACTCTCAATTTTCTACAAGCTAATATTTCCCTTTAGAAAGATGTAAAATATCTAAACAAAAGGAAAACAGTAAAGTACATACCTATAGAGAATGAAATTACCTTTGGGTGGGCCTGTTAGACGATACCCCAGTATGACATTGAAAGGACATGCGGTCACTTTTTTTTAACTATTTATAAGTTTTAGATACTATTATTTTTAACATTAGTCACAAAAATAAAACAAATGCACCAAACTTGCTGATTAGATAAAGTTATACTAGCCATAAATTCATATGAAAATCTATACCATCAGAATATCAATCTTAAAATATGACAGACCACATTAAATTGTGTGTGTGTGTGTGTGTGTGATATACATGTATCAAATCATAACATTGATACATGTTATGATAAAAGTAGCAGTCATGGGGCCTAATCTGCCCAAGGTCCCAAAACCAGTGGTTATTAATCCACTTTTCAACCACTACTAACAAATTGATATATACAACACTATACTGACATTTCAACATTTCAAAGAGCTAAAACAGCTCATCTACTTCCCTCATTCAGTTGGAAGAAAACACTAGGCTAACTACAGCTGAACTTTGTAGGTCAGCAACATTATCTCAGCAAAATGAAGTGGCCAAAACTCTGACAACTCTTAATCAGGTAGTGGAGTCAGAGACAAATTTCATCCCAGATCTCAAAAGACAGAGAGTGAAAGATAATCATCAAAGACTGAAAACATTTTAAAAATAAGAGAAAAAACTGACTTCATATTTTCTCCTTACAGGCAAATACACATGTACTCATGAGGTTTTTGCCATTTTTAAAAAAATCTCACCTGGATCTGAGCAATCCTCTGGCTATAAAACTACTAATTTAAGGAAAATACAATTAACAGGGAAACATTAAATAACACCATTAAAATATAATCAGCTAAGTCTGGATGGAGGGACTAGATATCTAATCCCTAAATCTAAATAAAAGGAACACTGCAGGACAACCCACACAGTTTTTTTCAATTCATAAATGGCAATGGTGGGGGCAGAAAAGGGAAAGGTTGATTCAAACAAACCATGTAAAAAATGTCAAAACAATTAGAAAAAATTAACAATCTATTTGATGATATCAAGGAAAATCAAGTAATATTAATTTTTTTCTGTGTAATAAAAATACTTTACATGGTTATGTTTTTAAACTATCCTATCTGTTAGAATTACATATGGAGATTTTACACATCAAATGACATACTGAACATTGCTTCAAAATAATCTAGGGGTTGGGAAAACACGGGAGAAGGTACAGATAAAATCATTTAGGCCTCGAGATAATAATTGTTGAAGCTGTGTGATGGGTACCTGGGAGTTTGTTATCCTATTACTTCTAATTTTGAATACAATTGGAATTGTCTATGATAAAATGTTAAAAAATAAATCACTAGGTGGTATATAGATAAAGTAAACAAATAAAGAAATAAAATAATCCTTTTTAGCTGTATTGAGATATAATTGATGTTATATGAGTTTATATAACATTATATTAGTTTAAGGTGTACAATGTTATGATTTGATACATGTATATATTGTGAAATGATTACCACAATAATGTTAGTCCATTAATTCACTGTTACATTATATGTATTTGTGTGTATGTGTGTAGTGAGAACTTTTAAAATTTACTATCTTAGCAACTTTCCTATACAATATAATATCGTCAACTATAATCACCATCTTGTACATTACATCCACATAATTTATCTTATAACTAGAAGTTTGTAACCTTTAACTACTTTCACCCACCAACCTTTATCCCATCCCTGGCAACCATCCATCTGTTCTCTGTTTCTATGAGATAATGATGACCCATAAGTCCTGTAGGCTTTCTTTACAATTTTTCATTATTTTTTTTTATTATTATTTTTGTGTCTTCGATTAGATAATTTCGAGTGGCCTATCTTTCAGTACACTGATTCCTTCTTCTGTTGGTCAAGTCTGCTGTTGAAGTTCTCTATTGAATTCTTCAGTCCAGTCATTGCATTTTTCAGATGCAGAATTTTTGTTTGTTGATTTCTATTTCTGTGTTGAACTTCTGATTTTTTTTTACACACTGTTTTCCTAATTTCATTTAGTCATTCGTACTTTGTTGTAATTCACTGACATTCTATAAGGGAATTATTCCTAATTCTTGTCAAATAGTTCATAGCTCTCCAATGCTTTAGGGTCAGTTATGGTGTCGTGTTTATCTGATTCTTTGTGATCTTTTGCATTGGTATCTGCATATTTGAATAGTGTTCTCCTCTTCCAGATTTACAGGTTCACTTTGACATGGAAAGACCATTACCGGTCCATTCAGCTTGGAATACTGGATTTGACTTCTGGTAGCATCTATAGGCAGTTGGAGCTTACCTTTGGGGTCTCTATTTGGCAAGGTCACACTGCCTATGCCCTGAGATCAGGGAGCATGCTGCTGGGTGGGATCCGAGTTAGGATGGGCTTCCTGATTATGCAGAGCTATTAGCTGTGCCCTGCAGTCAAATAGGGCCATTAGCTAGGATCTGAAACCACTTGTGGTTAGGTGAAATAGCAGACTATGTTCCCTGGCAGGGTTACACCTCTGTCTGTACTTTATGATTGAGCAGGGCTACAAGCTGGGCTCTGCAGTCACTCCTGGTTGAGTGGGCTCTCCACTTCTGAGTGGATGGTTTCACTAGCTGGACTCTATGTTAAGTGGGTCTAGAAGCTGTGCCCCAAAGAAGGATAGATCAACACAGATCAACAGTCTGGGCTTCATGATCAAGGAGGCCACTGGCTATGCTTCACTGTTGGGCAAGATTGCTGGCTGGGCCCTTTGATTAGGAGAGGCCTCCAGCCATACTTCACAGTTGGGTGGACTAGAGATAGTGCTCTGTGTTTGGGCAGGGTTGCTGTCTAGGCTCCTTTATCAGGTGGGGTCACAGGCTACATGCTCCTTGCTTGGGCTAGGTTGCAGGCTATGTCCCGCAATTGGACAGGGCCTTACGGTGAGCTCTGCTGTGAGGCAGGGCTATGGGCTAGGCTTCACAGCTGAACAGCACCGTAGGCTGGATTCTAAGGCTACCCAGGGTCACTGTTCAGTCTCCCTGATTATATGGAGCCAGAAGCTATGCTTAACAGTTGCCAGAACTGCTGGCTTGGCTTCCTGCCCAAGCAGGGTTGTAGAATAGGCTCCATAGATGTCCAGGTTCTCTGGTCAGATTCCTGATATGGGGGTTGGGGGGAGGGCTGGAAGCTATACTTAGCAATTGAGTAGTGTTCTGAATTTGCTTTCCTGCCCATTTAGGGCTGTAGAACAGGCTCTATTGCTGGCACAGCTTGTTGACTGGGGACCCAAATCAAGCAGAACCATCAACTGAGCTACCTGGCAAGATGGGGCCATCATCTTGGCTCTGTAGAAGTTAAGAGCCACTGGCTTGGATCTCTGCTTGGGCACCACTGTAAGCAGGAATATGGTTCACCAAGATTTGAACACTGGTTACTGTAAGCCCCTTTTCCTTTCTCCATCTCTATCTGATCTCCAGTGGTCAATCCCTGCAGTGATCCCCAGGAGGCAAGAACTGAAAGTCTTCTCCAAAAGTATCCCACAATAGTGGGGAAGCTGGATGTCCACCTTGGGCTCTCTTTTTCCCACTGTAGGAACCATAGGCTCAGTGTGCATTCTCGGTGCATCACTGTGCTGGCCTGGAGGATGGGTGATGCAGTCAGAGTAGCTGTTCCTCTTACCTTCTAATGCAGTCCTTCTCACTCTCTGTGGTCCAGAGGGGTGCTTCAGCTTCACCTTCATGTTCTGGGATTTTTGCAATGGTGTCTTGTCTATGGAAATTGCTAGTTGGTCTTCTTGTGAGGGGGAGTGAAGTCAGAAACAAACTATGTTGCCATCTTGATAACTTGACTCTTTTAAAATAATCTTTATAATCCTTTTTTATGTGTATTTTTCTAAGAGGGACACCTAGTAAGCACTATAATCAATAAAGAGAATCTTTTAACTTACTGAAGTCATTCTTTGTTTTTCCCAGGTAGCTGAAAAGATCTCACCCTTTCTAACTTCCATCATTACCAGAGAAGCAGCTTTAAAATTATTCCATATTCAAAATTAAGATAGTAAACAAAACAGGATCAGAAACTGGGGGTGGGGGGAGGGTTTATAAATCTTTCTAGAAATCATACTCTGCTTCTGGTAATAGGATATCATTTGTGTAATATAAAAAGTCAATTAAAAATTTCATTAATCATTTTTGCTCTGTAAGAAATAATTTTACTAGTTATTTGAAAACTTCAACTAAATATTAATTATGTCTTCAAAGGCCAAGATTGAAAGACAAGTAAGTCGCATCACAAATAATCAGGAGGCTAAGTGAAAACTAAGAAGTGATTGCATACCAAAATATTGAGTCCTTTCTGCTCTCAGCTATTAAATTATATTTAAATTTCACTTTCCTTGTTCTTTCATGGACTGTCTACAGTGAATTTTCAGTAGACATTAAAGATAATTCTCTAAAAAAATTAAAGCATGTACATATTTCAAAATATTACATAGGAAAAAAAGACAATAGATAAGAATCAGGAGAAAAATGTATGCAAAAGAAGTGATAGAAGACAGAAATTTGCCCGAAGAGACAAAGGAACCCTAGAATCTGATTTATAAGTTTCTCATCTTATGAAACTAACTGTCTTTCAGTGTATTGAGTGATTGGTATAATTTATCGTGCCTTTAGCAAAAATGCTGATGCTGTTTCTTATAACACATTTATCACCAAAAGAATATAATTGGTATCAGCAGGAATGCTTTTGACTGCAAGCAACATCCCAAGTCAGCTAATATAAATATCAAGCAAAATTCGTTTTCTCAAAAAGCAAAAAATCCTGAGATGAGGTGGCTTTGACATTTTCCACATCTCCTCTCTGCCATCCTTAGCCAATCAGGTTTGTCCTGGGCACCCATCCCATCATGGTTGCAAGATGGTTGCCATAGTTGCTGGAATGTTAAGAAGATGACTAGATATATAGTAGAAGAGAAAACATTTCTTTTTATGTGATTAATTACAAAAAGGCAAGTTTTTTTTGTTTGTTTGTTTTTTTGCTGAGATCACCAGCATATCTCTCTAACGTCTCATTGAGAAAAACTGGATCAAGAACACACTCCCAATCCATTTACTAGCAAAATTAACAATATTTCCCTAATTGGAAATTGACTAATGAGGTTTTAGCCTTGAATAATGTGAGGTCTGAGTGAACAGAGTTCTGCAGGGCAGGAAGAGTGGTGAAATATCTCTCAAATAAGATCTTAAATAGGGTCTTATACTCTCGACCAATGCTCCTCTAACTTTAATTTTAGAATCATCTGCTGTCTTGTTAAAATGCAGATTTTTATTCAGAAGGTCTAAGCTGAGACCTGAGGTTCTTCATCACTTCAATCACCATAACAAGCTCTATGGTGATTCAGATGCTTCTAGTCCATGAACGGCACTTTGGGTAGAGTATCCAGACTCTACATAACCAGATGAAAAGCGGACTGGCAGGATGGAATCCAGCCTGGACTAGAATTTCTAGCTGTGTGATCTCGGGTATGTTACTTAAAAGCTTTAAGCCCCAGATGAAGGAAGGAAGGAAAAAGACAGGAAAGAAAGGAAGAAGGGAGGGAAGTAGACCAGATAATGGGGACCTTTGAAGCAGTGGGATTTTGGCTCATTTTTCTAATTTGTCAAGGTTACTCTTTAGTGATAAATGAAGAGAACTGGGCAGAAATAAAGAGAATGGTGTTTAATAAGTACACTTAGGAAGAAAAAAAATAAGTTGTGCTAATAAAAGCTGTGGATAGTGACAAATGTATATGTATGACAGAATAAAAGGCCTCAGGGTCTCTGTGATAGCTAGCTATATTAAAATATTGCAGTAATGTTATAGTTATAAAACTCACCCTGCGTTTGGGATGCCTAACAATGCATATATTCTATTCTGGGCTACAGAGTTCCGAAAGATAGACTTTAGCCCCTGTCTCTTAACCAGAAGAGAACTATAGCAGACATAGGGACAGTTCATCAGGAAAGAGTGGAGGAGTAGAATTCTCATTCTGAGAAAACTAAAAGGTCACCTAACCCAAAATCATGGTAGGATATGTCCTTACTTGAGGAGAGGACACCTGGCTGTTTTGCATGTCGACAAATCAGGTAGAAAAAGTAAACAAGATTCAGTAGCAGAATGGGTATATAACAAGACTTTGGCAGGAGCCCTGAGTCTAAATGTCTTCCAATCCTGCCTTTGAGTGGCCCCATGACTGTGGGTATATTAGTTAACTTCTCCAAGTCTTGAGTTCCTTTGTTGTAAAATGACGAAAACACTACCTTCCTTTCAGAGCTTAGTACTGTTAGAGACAAACAGGAAATGTATCTGTCCAGAGTAGGTGCTTAAGAAGTGGAAACACATATTATTATAATAATTCCTGATAATAGGTTTGAATTATAAAGAGGTTTCAGTGCTGCAAATAACATATGTCCTTCAAGAGCTACTGAACTAATAGTTTAGTGGTCAGTGTGTACTTTACAAATAGGCATCACATGGCGGTCCATTATCTCACATTCTCTCCTACCCTCATACAATCGGTGATATGAAAATGGTATTAACTCTTGAGGGAAAGGTGGTGTTCTATAAACACTGATCATTTTCCTTACCCCTTCCCTTTCCAATCCAATCAGCTCTTTTTTTCTCCACCTTTGTTCTAACAAAATGAGGGTGGCTGGGTATCTTTCATGATAGAATTGTAACATTTAGCATAAATTATTTCCTTAGTCTTCATCAGGCATAAAATTCAGCCAAATAACAATGATAATTATTCCAAAGCACTTTTACTATGAGTTCTTACCTTGAGCCTTGCTTTGCATGTGTCTCAGTGTTTTGAAAAGTTATCCTAAATGTAAAATGCCCTGCATTCTCCTTAAATTCTAGCTACATTAATTTCCATGTACTTGAAATGCATTAAAAAAGGGCAATACCTGTGCTTATGTTTGGTTCTGTTTCCTCAAATATTAATAAAGGGAGTTTAAGTTTATCCACTTAAATTTGCAAGAAGAAGTTCGTGAAAGCTTTCTTCCTTTAAAGTAAGAGCTGCGAGAGACTTTAAAATATATTTTTTTTCTGTGTTATTAATGGCTTACATTTGGGCCTTCCTTCAGAGTGTAGAAAACCTCTAAATAATCCTTGGAGATACACATGAACAGAAAGGTCATGGTATTTTGAACTTTCCTTGCTCATGACCTTTGAAGAGGCATCTCAGAGAATACCTGGCATTCTCGGGAAAGCTGGGCTGCTGAGCCTGGCTACTTTCTGCAGATGCCATGTGCCATGACTGCTAAAATGGAAAATTAGGGCTTTAGCCTGATTTCAAAATACACAAAATTCAGGGCCAAAGTGCAATTCATCGTCCAGTTATTACACCTCAACTAATAATGCAAACCAGTCTCAAAGAGCACAATACAGAGGTGTTTTTCAAATTTAGTTATTTGGACAAGCAAGTGATCAGAAAAAGTAAAATAAAAGGTCACATAACATAATAACCCTCCTCCTAGGAATTATTAATTTGAAATCCCTGATAACATGCTTTTATTGGGGTGGTTTAGAAATACTTCTATCTATAAGCAATAATTAATAATGATAATGGTATTAATTAAGATGGTAATGATAAGCACAATGACATTTATTGATCACTTACTAGGGGTGAAACCCCATGCTAAGACTTTATATAGATATTATCTCATTTAATTTTTTAAAAAAATATACCCCAAAAGTCCTGACAAATTCTAGGCTAAGGGTCAACATAAGGATAATAAAATTTTCTTAACACTTAAATCTAGGACACAAGTACAATTCAACACCCTTAAGGATGAGGGCTTTGCCTTTCATCTTTTATGGCATCACATAGTGCATAGCATACAAGAGATTCCACAAATATTTATTGAAAAAATGAGTTAAGGTTGGCAAAATTTCAAAGTTCAGAAATCTGAATTATTTTTGTGAAACTAAAGCAGTTTGATAAAATATTTAAGTGCTAATACATCATTAAAATGATTATTACTTCATTTCTAAATTGTTTATAATGAAGATTTTACTTTTATAACCAAAATATGATAAAAGTTTATCCTCTCAAACAATACTGTCTTTCGGAACTAATTGCACACATGCTCAAAGAATGTTCATCATGGCTCTTCTTGGTAAAGCAACATAAAGCAGAATCATTTACATGTGCATATAGAGACAAAGAAATAAAGGTGGAGACTTTTATTTTCTGTTATAAAATTTAAAAATGAAGTGTTGGCGCAATGGGGAACCTCTCAATAATAATCATATATTCATTCTGTGGACACCTATTGAGGTTAAATATGATTTTTCCTTTTATCCTCTTTTTCTGTATTTTTCAAATCACAAGTCTTTTCACAAAAATAATGGTCCATAGAAGCCAGAGGATCAGATTTATCTGAGTGAGACATGTCTTCACTCAATGTCACAGACATTGGTATGTCTTCCTGGGGAAGGATCTGAAACTGCTGCTTTACCAGCTGGGTTTCTTTCACAAAAGGGGAATTTTAACAGAATAATTTTAGCACAATTATTTCTTTGATCTTCTTTAGGCATAAAATGCAGCCAGGTTAAATAGCACTGTGATCCCCAAATGCTCTTACTATTATAATAAGAACATACCCTTACCTGGAACTTTGTTTTTGCATATGTCACAGTGTTTTGTGAAAGTTTCCTAAATGTAAAATGGTTGCCCAGGGTACTTACTCCTTGCATTCTGGCTAAAATAAGTCGCTGTGCACTTGAAGTGCATTTAGAAAAGACAATACCTGCACTGAAATCGGGCTCTGCTTTCTTCAGTAAAAATGAAGGAAGTTTCAAGTGTTTCCATAGTTCCCACTAGAGATTTAGAAGCCACTTATGGACTGCTGGAAGTTCAGGGAACTTCATTGCTCAGAGACAGGCCTGACAGGTACATGTCAAACACAAGTCACCTATTTCTGGTATAGCCTTGTGCCTTAAATTTCACTTCTTCCACTTGGGACCTTTTCCATATGGACCCCTACTAGATCATGAAATTCTCCAAATTACCTTGTCCTCCATCTAAAATTTACCTCCCTGTATGGAATGATCTGCTTATTCATTTGTTTCTCTCAAAGAAGAGCATTCACCACCACCAAGCTAGTTGCATTTTCACCTAGAGACTTCATATTCAGTTTATTTGATGCCTGTTCTACCTTGACTCTACTACTATATGTTATTGGGTGCACAGCAAGATTTGCTAGATGCCATGAACATCCAACATCATATTTCAACCGGAGAGATACTCTCAAATATAAATCTGATGGTTTTAATATCAATTGTCCACCCTCCTTAAAATCTTCAAAGGAAATTGGCTATTTGGCACTGCATTGTGTAAGTCAGAATTTCTCAACTTTGTCTCTATATTAGAATCACCTAGGGAGTTGTTTTTGTTTTTTGTTTTCTATGTAAATAATAATACCACAAAACCATCCCAGGACAATTAAACCAATATCTCTAACGGGTGATTCTAGGCATAGTTATCTTTTACAAGCTCCTCATGGGGTCTTAATATGCAGCCTGTTGTATTCTAGCTTAACTCTTGATTCTTAGGCCTCCCTGGTCTTTTCAATTCTTGGAGTCCTCATCTAGGGACCTTGTTCCAAACTACCTATAATATGCCTCACCCCTCCCCGTTCCAACACCATGAGCCCACTTACACCTTCATATCTCAGCTCTGAAGTTACTTCCTCCAGGAGCCTTAAACTTTTCCCAGACCTCCCAGACTAGGTAAGAGACACTGTCCTAAAAGACTCAGAATATCCTGAACTTCCTCTTTGTTTAAATTATCACAATTTGCAATGAAATTTTTAAAATATATTTCTGGGATTACTTGATTTGTGTTTATTCTTCTCAGGAGGAAATGAGATCAGAGAAAGCAGGGACTATGTCTGCTTTTCTTAATATCTTTCAGCATATAGGAGAGCACGTAACACACAGTAGGTATTCAATAATGAATGAATGAATGAACAAACGAATGAACGAACAAAACCCACTCATCACTACTCACATGAAAACTTCAGAGAAGTGTGAGGTAAAAATTAGTCTGTTCAGTCATTCATACTAAAGGACACGGATTAACTGTCCCATTGCATTAATTGAATATGAGTCGGGTAGAGATAGAAGTGAAGTGAAAAATAGAGAGTACCCATCAACATTACTGTTTCTAAAGAAGAGATTGGGGGAGAGACCAAAAAACTTTTAGCAGAAGAACGAGGTCTACAAGTTTGTAGATATGAAAGACGACATAGCCCAGTGCTGTTGGGCT
Organism: Rousettus aegyptiacus; assembly: GCF_014176215.1. NCBI lineage: Eukaryota > Metazoa > Chordata > Mammalia > Chiroptera > Pteropodidae > Rousettus > Rousettus aegyptiacus. The sequence continues at coordinate 32,336,035 of NW_023416287.1, read as the reverse complement.
TTGAGCTACTAGAGTCCAATTGTAGTGGGTTCAAAACAGCCTGTCAGGCCAGACTTTTTCATCAAAAAATGAAACTTTTATTTGCAACTGGGCTCTTAGCCTACTACAAATAGGTCCCAAAGGCTGTGTTTCAGTCTTATCCCTGTTTCCAAAGATACAATAGCAACTTCTTTGCTCCCTTGTCCACCTTTGTTCCCTATATAATAAACAGCTTTCCTCATGTCTCCTTATTCTTACTAGTTATGAGGTAGGAACGCTTTAAGTTCTTAGAACAGTCTTAGCTCACTTAACCCTTAATAGAAGGGTAAAGACCATGCAGTCATTATTATAATAAGAGCTACTGTTTAGTTAGTGCTTATGTGCTAACCAACCACTGTGATAAGTGCTTAGCATATGCTATCTTCAATCCTTACAACTTGTCCAGGTAGATTTTAGTATTCCCACTTCAAAGATAAACCAGAGCTCAGAGTAATTTCGTAAATTGTCCACTATTGTAGCTATTACAACAGTGGGGAAGGCAGAATTAGAACATACTTTTTGTCAGAAGACTCTGAGGTCTGAATTCTCCCACCATCCACTACACATTATGTACCTGCAAATAGAGCACCCAATTGTCAGAGCCAACAATTGTATCTGGATACCCTAAGTGGCAGAGGAGAAATCAATCACTCAGTTCCCATATTGCCCCTTCCATCTCTGGGCCTTCAGGAAAAATTGTCTTTTCCTCACCCTGAGATCTTTTATGCCTAGTTAGCAGTTTTCTTAAAAAGCCATAATCTCACCCTCTTTGTTGGCTGTCATTTTCTTTGAAATTCACTGTAAGAGAAGGTGTTAGCTTCGGTAGGGAAATACACAATAGTGTATTTCCTTTAACAGATTTCAAGGCCAAAGAAATAGCATGAACAAATATAAAAACATCTCAACAGAATACCATGACAAGTCCAAGCTGATTAGGAGTAGAAACAGCAGGAGTCAAAGGAAAGGAGTATTGGATGGGAAAACTGATTGGCAACTGCAAACACTGTTCCACATAAGATGAGCCTTATTTGAAAATATATTATATAGATTATTTTGCTCTCCAAATTGAAGAAAGGTAATTGACCTCACTATGATTTAGAAATGATCAATTCCTACTTTCCAACTTGCATACTTCATTCATAAGTTCTTTGTTCATTCCATGCCTTCAAGACCATGAGTTCCCACCATTCACATCATAAACATAAACAACATACATGTACAGTGAAGAATAGAAACAAAAGAGTAGGCACTTAACAGTGATCAGACACTTTGGTGTCAGGCATATTTTTGCCTATGTTAAATACTTCACAAATGCATTATTAGAAATAGCAAAAGAGAAATTCCTGAGAAACAGTCTACTTATAATTGACTTATGACAGAGAAACACTAACCCTATGAATTAAAATAATTTTTCCCTATGTGTACCTTTTGAACCAGTTCCAAGGAAATGGCCTCTTATAAAATACAATTGCAACTATAATTTAACTAGATAAGTTCAATAGTCTGTTTGATATATACCAGGAGGTGGAAGTGAAGAACTTTGGGAAACTTTCCAATATTTTTATGAAAACTCTTTTAATGAATACAAAGAATTGTGAAATGCTAATACATTGGAACAGCTCTAAAGCCTCAAAATAGAAGCTTATTTTGAACACAGTTTTATACATCCATAGAAAATTTAAAAATTTTCTTTTTTAAGCACATAATTATTTTCCTAATTAACTAATTAAATATTCTAACAGGCTAAAGACTGCAAAGGTTAAATACATAACTGTTTAATGGTTACTGTTACTGAAAAAATGATGTTAATAAGGGTCAAGTTCTTCAAACATGTTTTTCATTTTTCCCTAAGAATATAATTCTATGTTAGGCAGTCCTTTATTACAAATGTTACAGTAGGCGGAGTGCGAACAGATCTTAAGTCTCTACTTTGAAATATAAAATTTCATAGATGAAAATGTAATATTTCCACATAACTATTGCCCTGTTAACAGGAGCCTGTTTATTAACCACAGTAGACCACATGGTATCTTAGAGGAAAAGGCAGTTGTATCCTGAAACAGTTTCTGGGTAGGCTCACCCATGCTGAATTATCACTGATCTTGGGGTAGGAGGCCAGCTTGGCTGCATTATAGATGACTGGGGCAGCTCAGGGTAAAGAGAGCATCTTCTTCAGAGATTTACCTTTCACATTCATTTACTCACTCATTCATTCAATCATCAAAGTAATCATTCTTTTAACAAATATTTTTTGAGCTCATACTATATTCCAGGAAAAGAGCTAGGTACTTTATATATATTCATCATTTATTCAACATCCAATAAATATTTCTTAATCTCCTACAGGTTCTGTGGGGCCGGAAGTTTATTCAATTTTGGAGGCCTTATTTACCAGAAAGAAGATATATTTACTAAAACTGGCCTGTGTAAGTGTGGGACCCTGAAGCTGAAGCTGTATTAACTTCATGGGAAATCTGCCTCTGGCTCTATGGGCTGAGAATCTCCTATTGCAGTCTACATTGCTGTCTCCCAACCAGTAGGTAACCGACCATTGAAAATTTACTTCTTTTGAGACTTAACAATTAAATTTTTCAGAGTCTTTTAATAAATGCAAATTCTCGTAAATAAGATCACAGCTGAAGGTGTTATTATTGCACAGGTGCCAAGTAAATACTGAATTAGTTAATTAAAGTGGTAAACAGAAGCCTAGTTAGCAAGTCAGAGAGTAGAAAAGTAAACAGTGAAGGATTTTCTGGGACATCAATTGAAAACAATAGGTATCGAGAAGCTAGGAATGTACAAAATATGAACTGTCTTCCTTACAAATCTTTCTAGAGTCTGCACGCCCAGATTGCCAAAATTGCATCGAGTAACTGCTGCAGCAAACCCTAAAGAACAAGGGAGTGGCCCCACAGCACATGAACAAATCTCCTCTGGTGACAACTGGCAGAACAATTTCAACTGATTACCTCTCTTGAATATAATCTATTCTGAAGAATTCTCTTTATAGCTTAACAATATTAATCAGTAGTTAGCATTTTACTTTAAAATGTACTTATATTTCTACTTTTCAGTTATGGGCAATACATGTACCTCAGAGAGACACAGGCAGCCATAGGGAAATGGGGCAGTGGGGAGTAAGAACGTCTAAGGAGTTGGAAACTAAATAATGGGTGGACAGAAGGCTGGGAGAGGATGAGACAGGGCCACATCCCAGGGGAAAGTCTTGCTCAGGTATAAGAAGAGGAAGCTACACTGAGCCTCATTGGCCTGGCTGGCCCGCCACGCATGTGTAGTTAGACCATCTGTGTGAAGAAGAGTCATGGACATACTCTCTAGGAGAATTGCAATATATTTTAACTAACCAGGCCTCTGTATGTGTTTTATGGAAAACTATCAAAGTAGTGATGTATAGTCCAGCAAAAATTATTTAAAGATATTTAATAAGCTCCAATCTGAGCCACATAATCAAGAGGATTTGGATGTGAATGTTCTTAAAAAAATGTTGCTATCCATTTTGAAGAGGGTGATGGAAATCTTGGGGTTCTGGAGTTTTAAAGAAGCTAATTCAAAGACATTCCTCTTCTGAGGACACAATAAACAGAAAGAAATAAATCGATTCTATTATGGTCTGCTGCTTTCTGTTTCCCCAAGGTCTGAAGGAAAGGCATTTTTTTTCCGTAGCGTTCATGGGTGGAGATTCTAGCTACCATCTTGGCCATGACCTTGAGTGACCTTCATTTATTTGTTCAATAGTTAATCTATTCATTTGTTCATAATGTTTAAGAATCTTAGATTCTCATAGTTTAATTCCTATGCTCATGCAAAGAAACATAGTTCAAACTATTAAGAAAGGAAGGAAGAGAAGAAGGAAGGAAGGAAAGAAGGGAGAGAGGGAAGAAGACAGGAAAGAGAAAAAGGAATTCTCATTTATTTTTAAACACAGTTTTAATTTGGAAGAATTTCAATTTTTAGAAGGTGCTTTTTAAAAGATGTCTTGTATTCCATTTTCTCCTTTTTTTCTACTGTAATTTTCTGAAATCCTGTACTGCTCTTGGACACTGTCTTCTCTAACAAATATACACACTTAAAACTCTTCCTTCTCTCTCATTAAACCTCAGCTTCTTCCCCTCTCATTCTTCTCTCTCACTAGCTCCCCAAACTCCCTTCTCACCTCCTGGGGTTTGGTGATTTGTTTCTTTTGTTCAGCCCAGTCTCCAAATCTGCTGAAGAAAACCTAGAAATCTGTTGATAGGAGGACGTGGAGAGAATAAGAAAATAACAGCCTTGCCTGTGGGTTAGGGTAGAGGCTGGGAAACTCCTAAGTCGTTAGTGAATGCCTAATGCCATCCACTATATTTATTGGGAAAAAAGGTTTTGGGCTCTTATTTTGTGCCAGACATCATACCAGGCTCTGGGGACATAAAGATGGCCAAGGTACTATTCCTGCCTTCCAAGAATCAAGCCATCTGGTGCAGTAGGCAGGAAAAACAAACAGCCAATTATTATGCTCTGTGACAAACACTTCCAAATTTGAGCACAGAACTCAGGGGGCCCTGGCTACATAGGAGGTGAGCTCCTATGAGTCATGGGGAAGGCTTCTGAGGAGAGGTTACCTTACCTCTGAATCATGCTTATTAAGAGTTAGCCAGGTAGGGGTGAGGATAAAGAGGAGAAAGGGATGGAAGGGCAGTTTCGCACACAGACATGTGAGAGAGATTTCCATTGAGAACCTTGTCTGGTCTTGTCCCCACTGTCTCTTGTGGATGGCTTTATTTAGCCCCTAGCTGTTTCCACCTTTCTGATATAATCCAAATTGTTTAAAGAATAGCTGCTAATACCCAAGAACAATTCCTCCCCTTTCCTGCTAAAGCCTATCAATACTCTGCCCACCTTCCCCATTTAGAACCTCTGCCCAGCCTTTTCATGTCCTGGCATTCTAGAATAAAATAGAGACTCTTGGTAATGGTGCTCTGGTTGATTTTATTCCACAAAGAACAGCACAGTGCAGAAGCAGGTATCCAATTTGTGTAACTGCAAGTAGTGCTGTGTGGCTGAGTCTAAAAGTGGGGGGTAGGGATAAGAGCAGTAGGAGATGGGGGTCTTTGATGGCCAGACTTGAAAGCCAACTCCAGAATACAGGACTTGGTACTTAGGATAATGGATCCATTGAAGGGATCCACTGGGGGCCACTAGAAAAAATAAAAAGCAAGTGGCATAAAATTAAGATATGGAAAATTTATGGTTCTGAGAATGGAGAGGAATGAAAGTGGAAGCAGGGAGAACACTTAAGAAGAACTGCAGAGAGATAAGGAGGTATCTTGCTGCTGTTTTCCCCTTCTGGTTGATGGGGGTTCCACTGGGGACCCTGGCAAGGCCTGATTACAGCTACTTAGCAGGAGTGCCTTTTGTGTTCTTTAACTGAACAATCTCTACCTGCTTGAGTCACAGAACAATGTATGGCACATGGTTGATATTCAATAAAAGTTCATTGCCTTGAACTAAAACGTTTTGTAAGCTACCAAGTTCTCAGGCTTACCTAGGTAAAGGGCAATACAAAAATGTACTATCCTCAAAACCTGAAGAAAACTTACATGTTTCACTTCCTCTTGGTGTGATAAACAAACAAACAAACAAACAAACAGACAAACAAAAAACATTAGAGCAGCAACAAAACTTGTCAAACAAACATTGAATGTGTTTGTTACACATTACAATCCCAACTTATGGATATCTTTTAAGTTTATTAAAGACATTTAAAAAATTATCCACACTTTCTAGTTCTGCCACCATCTGAGTAAAATTGTAAATATTTAAAAGCAAGTCTTAAGGCAAAGACTGAGGTTCTGAAGTATTTTGAAACCAGATAGTGTTGTCTTTCAGAATTGCCCATAGTTTCCCTCCATTGTGCTCCTTTACTAAGCCTTTGAACAAGAATGTAACACACTCAGGGAACATTAGCAGATGCTAAAACATTTTATTAGCTGATTTATTAAGCTATTGAGGGTCATTCTTTGAAAAATGGGGAGAGAGATCCAGACACAACAGAAGTTAGAGAAATCAGAAATCAACCTTTGGAACAAGGGTAGCTAGTAACTTTTTTCTCTTTGTTCACATTCCAACCTAATTCAAAACAGACCAATGTCTGTGCAAATGCTTATAGTATCCCCACCATCCCCCACCACCAGTGAAGGCAGGTTCATGAAAAGTGTGAAAGTTAAAAAAAAAAATGAAAGAAAAAAAAGAGGGAATGTAAATACTGTTGGTGTGTTTAAAGGAAACGCAAGTTTAATTGGAACATTCTCGTGATTTGTCTCTCTTTAGGTCTGCTATTAAGGAGCAACTTTATTTCCGCATGCAGCTAAATATACATAGAAAAAAAAGTCACATGATAACATCCATATCTGAACATCTTGATAGAAGAAGATTGCCAAGAAAAGACTTCTTATTATTTACATGGAGCAGGATGGGTAAATATGTGGCTGAATTTAAGAGGCACAGGGGAGACCTCCCCAAATATCTCCTTAGATGGCTGCAAGTTGGCATCTATTCTTTCAAGTAAGGCATTTTCCCTTTCTGGATCTCATTTTGTGATAACATATAGCCCTTGAAAAGTGAATGGAAGTAAGTCACACACAGTTTGGCATGGATGTTCTTCTAAAAGTTTCTCCTTAGGACCGGCAGACTAAAGTATAATGAAAAAACAGGGGCCAGACAAACAGGAGAGCTTGCAGGTAATCAGGTAGCCACTGCTTAGCACCTCCTCCTTGCAATTCTATGGCCAAGAGAGACTAAATCAACTACATTTACTTTACGATTTTTCCCAGGTTCTGCCATGTTGCTTAAAGAACATCGTAGTTTGTTAATTCATGTGATAATTTTCATTTGCAATATATGGAGTATAACGTTCACTAATAACTAAGAGGAACCCAACGTACTAATCTTTTAGAAACCAACCAGGTCATGAATTATCAAATATCTGATTGAAATTAGTCCACACTCTGGTTCTTCTTAAAATACTGTTTTATTCTGAACTTCCTTGTATTCGAAGAACTACCTTTCATATTCACGAAGCAAAAGATACACTCAGAAGAAATACCAATACACAGAAATCTTTTTTACCCATATTGGCCCAAACTTGATTTTGTGCCAAGTATGGGTTCTAAGAGGCCTGCTCATTTTGTGGAAGCCAAATTAATTGCTTGTAAGTCTCTGCCATTTAAAAAGTCATGATGGGCAGTTCACGCTGCTCATTAATACTAAAGTAATTATTGATAATTGCTCTGAATTCCAATGTCTAATTAAAACTAAGTAGATAGATTTGCATACAATAAACAATAAAAATGACTTGCATTCCCAGTTCCACAGGCATATCTGCTTCGCAATACGATATCATTAAAACTTGAATTCTAATTTTTGCTAATTAGAAGCCACTTTATGCAGAAGATAGAATTTTTTCCTGTTGTTCATCTAAAAATAACAAAAATATTTAAGTCACCTTAAAAAAACATTCAAGAAAGATTTAATGTCTTTTTTTTGGTTGTTGGTTCCAAGATACAAAAATACATAGGTTTCTTTATTGAAGGGGTACAGATTCTCAGTCAAAGTAAGCCAGTTAGACTTAACCTGCTTATTAATTGTACTTGTTGGCAAAATGCGAAGTTTCTCAATTAGAAATAAATAAAATAAGCATTCACCATTTTTCTGGTTAAACAAATATTATTAATAGAATTAAACCCTAGGGTGGCCTTTTTGAAATTATTCCCTAATTAATCCTAGAGGACCACATGAACGGTGAAATATTGGACATGTTTGATATAGACACCAAATTGGTCTTCTCCAAAATCAATGCTAAATACTATAAATCCAATGATCGATTGTTAACATTCAAATGAAAAAAAAAATGGCTGAAGTAAATGCTATGTATAAATGGATCACTTAGAGCAACACCTCATTTATTTTATATTTAGAGCTATCCAGGTTTGATGTTGCCTTAAACTGAGCCTGGAAATTTTTAATTATGGCAGCACATACAACAAGGCCAAAGATTTGTGGTGTGGTCATAGTTTACAGCCTTCTTGGAAATAATACTAAAAAGATTAAATAACTCTATGGCTCAGAGTTTACTACCTACTGGAGAGACTCGGCTAATAAGAGATTTTAAATGAATGGACATTTCTGGATGTGACTTATTTTACAAAAAAAAAATTAATATCAGAGAGAAAAATGAAACTAAGTAAACAATTTTTTTTTAATAGCAGAAATAGTTTAGACAAAATGGTGTTTCAGAAGAGATTTTATTCCATTCCATTTTGCATCATTCTATTCCCTGCCTACATTGCTCATCCATTGAGATATAAATCGTCATAACTCCCAGATTTTATTACATATCTGGGGTCGGAGAGGAAAGAAATAGAAAAAAAAAAGGTGAAAAAAAAAAAAGAAAAGGAGAAAAATATAGCCCATGGCAGGTAAAGATAGAGAATTTCAGAGATATGGTTAATAATTAGAGGCTCTGCTCAGTTTTAGCGGGTGGATCCAGATTCTCTATCTTCGCTATCTTTTGGTTTCATTGTCCTTGGCATTTCCTTCCAAAAGAGTTTCAACTCTCTGACATATGAATTGATGGTTTTAAAAACAACCAATTTGTAACTTCTTGCCAGCATACAGAAGATTTGATTTTTTGACTTTTTAAAAACCAACATAACAAACACAATAAAGTATCAAGTAAATATCTCTTATAAATTGGCACTTAGTCATAGTGATTCATCTGTCACAAAAATAAATATAAAACTGCTAATGCAATGGCACTTAATATTTACCTATTTCTCCCTTCCTTTCCAAAGATCTTGTCTTACTGGAAATTTTCTCCTCATTTACAAAAGGCTTAGCTCAGCTATCTTCTCTCCTTAACTTTCCTTAACTTAGAATTCCACTACCCTTCCCCTCTCCCACATTCCATTGTTCCTGAATATTTTTATTAATATTAAAAAATAATCCAAGATTTAAAAAAAAATAGGTAGCACAATATCATATGGGGGCAAATACTCACCCAGGAATTATCTGGAGGAACGCACTTTGTTCAACTCATTGATTACGATATTTAAAAGATCACAAATACAGTGAGGGTCATGCTAATTTGTACATTTTTGTTCAGGAGAGACACAAATAATTTATATCTGGGACAAATGATAGTTCCAAAAGTTATGCTCCATTGCCTTATAAGAAATTAACTAGTTTTAGATCTAACCTAGCAATCTTATCTTAATATTCTTTATTAAATTGCTTATAAATATCTAGCTCCTCAAATGATCTTTGAATTGGTTCTATCATCTTGCTGGTTCTGTCATTGATGGGTGAATTGAACAAAATCTTTGACACATTTATATTTGTGCGAGAATCATAGTTTTAACATTTTGAAAATTATACTTTTGTAGTATTTGATTTTTTTACATACTTCCATTACTTCTCATATAGTTTAATTAGCTGGTTTTACTTTTCAATATTCTGTGAGATTATTAGAACTAGAACCTTTTATTTTTGTCTACAGGCCCACCATGGGTTCCTGGCACTTAGTAGGTGCTCGATAAATGCTGTTTGTGTATCATCGAATTTAATTTCATGACTATATTCATAAATCAATGGAGTACAATCACCTAAATTTGGCCCCAGAAGCTTATATTTATTTCTCTCTAATTTGGCATTTTTGTTACTAAATAAGCTTTATTTTAATTCACGTTATATAACATAACCTGTCTCATCTGGTATTTCACATGTACATCCTAAGAAAGTTTCAGATATGCACACAGGTTTTTGTCCTCTATGTTTAATGAAAAGTATATGTACATTCTAGTCAAGAGTAGGAAAATTAGTAGAGAAAGAAAAGAGGCCACATTGTCATCTACAATATGGTTTCCACAGATTCTCTCTGCATAAAAGCTTTAATTTAACAATAAAATTTGAACTTGCTTTTTAGTGTATAAAGCTACTAAATCTTTTTTTCTCCCCTCCTGAAAATGGCTTCTTTTCTGGATCGGATGTCAACAAATTATAGTAATGAATATGTGACCAGAAAAAAAAAGAAAAAGAAAGAAAAAACAGCAGTAACCAAAAGAGGCTTCAAATATAGTTAGGAAATTTTTGTCATTTCAAAATAAATCCAAATCTACAATATCTATGTCATTTTACTGAAAGTTTCATGGTTAATGAGACTTCAAAAACCTTATCTGATCAATTTCTCATATCCTCTTACCATACCTGATTCTTAGAAAGAATCAGGCCAGAACATGTCTTACATTTTTTAATAGGTTTAAATTACTATAAACAGCTAAAATTCTAAATAGTGAATCAAATTCATTTGTTCCCAATTTACTACTACACAATTAAGGTCTTTAATTTTTTTTTATATAAAATTCTCCAATCGCTAGACTGCACATGTAAAACAATACACTTTTTATTATAGATATAATTTTATATTTTAGACTTGCTAAATAACTATCTTTTATGTATTCCACACCAAATGCTAATGTCTCAGACTATTTACTTCAATTATGTAGCTCAAGGGCTCTTAAAAAAAAGACTTTTTAAAATGTGTGGACAAAATTTTCAGACATTCTAAATTTCATGGTTAAAAAATATCTTGTACTTGAAACTAAGATCAAAAAAAAAAGGAAAGATAAAAAAAAAATCTCGTGTCCAAACAGTATCACTTTATACATTTTCAAACGCAAAAGAAAAGGATACTAAGAATTATGAAAACTCAACATAAATATGCAAATAAAATATTAATAAAGGGGAATAAAACAACAACAAGTACTACTTTATGGAATTAAGAAGCTATTTAATTCACTTTCTACTAGAACTTAGAAATCCCGCATTCACAAGATAGATATCTAGCAGATGCTTAACTAGTCGACAATGTTGGCTACACATTAGAAAACCATCTCGGAATTAAACCAAGAGAAAAAAAGTCTCTGCTTAAGCACAAAATTCTACGTAAATGAGTCAGTTTCTTAGGCTCTCACTAAGCTTTTATGACTCTGTTGATTCCCAATTCTAGTTTTCAAATTTCCTATTCCATTGTATATAGAAGCATCGTCCTAGAAGCAAGTGAGAAGCCAAATCAATATACCTTTTTGTCCTTTTACTACACAATTCTAGAGCCAAACATACTTGCCTATTTCAATATCAGAACCAGGTGAAAATAACTTAGCTTTTTATTCCGTGAAAGAGTTTCTTATAACATATAACTGTGAACCAACTGAAATAGCTTGCTTATTAATATTAATAGCTCGATCATTCAGGCTTGCTTTAGACCTTTCACCTTGCTGTCCTACCAGTTCAGAGCTGTTAAGGCGTTAAACTCTGCCAAATCTCAGCCATTTCTCTGTCTTGTAAGACCCACCTTAAAAATCACCCACTTCATACTCTGCACTATAAATATTCTATTCTGATTTTCTAATTTTGAAACACTAGTTAGACTATCAAGGTGACACTCTCTCATTCTGCAGTAGGTATAATAAACCCAGATTTACTTGACCAACACTTTCCTGGTAGAGTTTTGGGAGACTGACAGTCTGATAAGGCATACTAAGAAGTAGCTAGCACTGGGACAGGAAACAGCTAAAACTTTATAAATCAAGCACAGGTACTTAAAAATGCATAACAGATAAGGTAAATAATATTACTTTTATTTCAATAAACTCTCAGAATAATCCTATATTAGAATACAGGATAAAAATTTTCATATTGATAAATGACTAATTAATATAATTTTAAATCATTTTCAATATAATCTGTTTAAGAAGATACGAAAACATCTAATACATTTTATAGAGCGTTCTATACAAATTAAATAATATTTTTAAAGTTGAGGCAAATACCTAAAGCTTCCTGGAAAACTAGACTGTCCAGATGATGCATTTCTAGGGGCCTCAGTTAACTGAATACCTCCATGTTGAGTTCACTCAACTACCAGCTTCTGAGTCACTAAAGAATGCTATATCTTGGTGCTAAATGGTTCACAATTCAGGGAATTCACATTTTACAAATGGTGGTTTAAGCTCGTGCTTTATAATTAGACAGAACTGAATTCTATCTCTAGCTCTGCAATTTTCTAGACTTGTGACCCTCAGCCAGTTGTTTAAGTGTTCTGACCTTCAATTTCTTTCTCTGTTAAAAAAATAAAATAAAATAAAATAACCAGAGCAACTCACAGAGACACTGTGATGATTATAATATAGAGTACGTAGTACCTTGTTTGTTATCATTTATTCAACTAAAGGAAAAAACTTAATCGGTTACCTCTTAACCAGATAAAATTCCACTCTTTTGGCTCACAGGGCACAGAGATAAACACATAACACATAAAATACATAACAAGGTTAAAACTGTGCATTGAAGATTTCATTAATGACCTCACCTCTTTGCACATGGAGGAGCTTTTTTAAAATAAGTGTTCCTCCATGCTACTAACTGAATAGGAGTATGATCGAAAAGAAAACACTGCTTAAGTCCTACAAGTCATATCAAGGAAAATTACCTGCAGGTGACACAGGATAGAGGACAGAGTGATTTATAAAATTTGAAGATAAGGTTACCTTTAAGAATAAAATTATAGAAAACAAACTTAAAATAAATGAGACTGGCCTTTCATGAAATAAACCAAAACAATTCACACTAAGCTAGAGTCTTTACCTGGGTGGCAAAAGAATTTGAGGTAATACTCAAATTCCAATCATGATGAAGAGTGTGTGAATGTAACCCCTTCAATTCTCTTTTTACTCAGCTAGAATAAAGATTGTGACCTTCAGCATGAAAAAAGAGAATCTAGAGTTTGAGACTGTATCAGTTTTCTACAGTTATCTACAGTTGTGGCCCAGAGGAAGGAATGGCCTCAGCCAGACATAAGAATCTAGCCAGGTGGGAGGTTCACAGCTATATAGCACATGTGGCGGCCTCCATGCTCATAACTTTTTATGCTAATATTTATAGTCTTACAAATGGTATGAAGTGATTCCTTGCATTGAGGTTAACTTTATCATAATTCAGCTTTGCACATAGATTTAACATGGAAGATAATATGTTATCTTATAAATCTGTTTTTCTAGACCTGCTATATGGTCAAGTTTCTTATTATAAATCAAAGATAAATTTTCTGGCCTATAGACCAAAGGTCAGGAAACTTTTACTGTGAAAGGTCAGATAGTAAATATCTTAGGCCTGTGGGTCAAATGGTCTCAGTTTCAACTGCTTGATTTTGCTATTATAGTCCCAAAGCAGCCACAGACAACACATAAATAAACAAGCATGGCTGTATTCCAATAAAATTTTATTTACACAATAGGCAATGGGCTAGATTTGGCCCACGGGCTATTATTTTGCCAACCTCTGCTATAGATCATCAGGATCTTGTGAGCTAGTGAGGTAGGCAAAATATTGGCCTTTCAAAACTGTCTACACTCAATCCCCAGAAACTGAATATGTTACTTTACATGGCAAAAAGAACAGATGTGATTAAATTAATGATTTTTTAGGTGAGAAGATTATCCTGGATTATTCAGGTGGATCAAAGGTAATCACAAGGTACCTAAGAGAAAAGAGGGAGACAGAGGAGTCAGATTAAGAGGAGATGTGGTAATGGAAGCAGAAATTGGAGTGATATCGCCTTTAGAAGCCCATAAAGGCAACACATGAATTCTCCTCTAGAAATTCTTCAGAAGGAACAGAGCTTTGACAATACTTTGCCTAATAAGATCAATTTTAGACTTTTGAACTCTAGATCTGTAAGATAATAAATTTGTGTGGCCATAAGCCAGTAATTTGTAGTAATTTGTTACAGCAGCAAGAGGAAACTAATATATTTGGGTCAGTAGCAGTCTGCCTAGACCTCTTCAAAGTTGGAATGAGAGGTTGTACTGTGTACTGTGTCTGCTTGGTTAAGCTAGAACTATGAATCTTGATTCCCTACCCTGTATGATTTCTAAAGCAGGTTTGAAAGGCAGAAGTGAAGTTCCCACCATTGCACTCTGAAGACAGTAATGGATAGATGCAGTTACAAACTAGCGTGGTGGGTCTAAGAGTTCTGAGTTATTCTTAATCCTGAGCCTTTTGACCCACCATTGCCTCAGGCCAATTACAGATACTTAATGGAGGTCCCACAGGGGTGATAGCCACACAGAAGCCTAGCTTCCCTTTGGATTCCCCTTTATCATCCTATTTTGGTGACTGGACATGCTTGGTTTGTCAGAGTAATTGGTGTGTGACTCCTTTGAGGCTCTGTCCCTACTTGGACCTTCATTTTTCCAGATTCTTCCTTATGGTTTAAGTTCTAATTCTTATAATAAACCCTTTACACCAAAATTTATAATAAACCCCTTCCATGACTGACTACTGACTAACATGAACTACTTTAACAAAAGCAAATGTTGGACCAACAGCGCCAAAGGGAAAATGTGCTGACCATGTCAGTGATACCATCCTGTGAGACAGACACTGGTGAGCAGGGTAGGGAATCAAGATTCATAGTTCCAGCTTAACCAAGCAGACACAGTACAACCTCTCATACATTCCAACTTTGAAGAGGTCTAGGCAGACTGCTACTGACCCAAATGTATGAGTTTCCTCTTGCTGCTATAACAAGAATGCCTTGATGGCATCCTTTTCTTGTGATTTTGTGGCTACAATGGCCTGTCCATAAGTTTCTACATAAGCGGCTTTGGAGGGGAAGGGGAAGCAAGAATCTAGGTCCAATCTTAGCTCTGCCAGTGATTCTGGGGAAGTTGCTTAATCCTTCTGGTGATGTTTTCATTTCTGAAAGATGATATACTGCCTTGTTTCCTTGATCTATTAAATGTAGGTGTGGCCATATGACTTTTTTAACCTATGAAACGTGAGGGTAATTGATGTACAAACTTTAAGAACTGACTTCTCTCTTTCACTTCTGCTGCCGTGAAAGGCAACATTCTAGAGAGAAGCAGTCCTGTCAGCTGGGTCTCGGAGTGAAGGTGATGTTTAAGTAGAGCTGCAGCTGCCCATGATTGATATACAGTCTGGAAGAAAACTAAACCTTCGTGATTGTAAGCTGCTGAAATGTTGGGAGTCACTTCAGGATGACCTAGGCAATTCTAACTAACACAGGACTGAACTATGTGTTCCTTCTATGTGGCCTCTAACAGTCCAATTCATAATAAACTTTAAGATGAGTTTTTAAATTAGCAATATACAGTTGACCTTTTAATAATGGGTTTGGGGTGCTGACCCTATGCAGTCGAATATCCATATATAAGTTTGACTCCCCAACAACTTACTTACTAATAGCTTACCATTGACTTAACAACTAAAGCCTTATCAATAATATAATCAGTTAATGCATATTTTCTATGTTAAATGTATTATATACTGTATTCTCACAATAAAGTAAGGTAGAGAAAAGAAAATGTTATTAAGAAAATAAAAAGAAAGAGAAAATACATTTACTGTATCTATTGAAAAAAATTTGTAAGTGGACTCATGGAGTTCAAACTTGTGTTGTTCAAGGGTCAACTGTATATGTAATTTTATTTTCTTGAATGCTCATACATACAAAGAAAACAGAAGCCTAGTATACTTGCTCAAAATTAAGTCACAGAAATATGTACAATAAAATAACCTTTACATTAGCCCTTTGTTTTCATGGTGCCTAAAATCTACATAATACCAAATACCTCAATGATTGAATCTTGAAATAAGCAGAGTGAATTAACAAAGTTAGTCAAGGCTATATGCAGATACCATTTTTTCACTTTTACAAAAGACTAGCTAATTATATTTTCCTTTCTACTCTCTTCTTAATATAAATTCCTGCTCTGAGCTGAAGAATTCGTCTTATCAACCAAACAGTAGTAATTCAGAGACATTTAATTAACTGCATGTTGGGTAGTTGTATTTTTTAGGTTGTTACCTGGAACTTTATCAATTTAAAAATTTAGAATAGTATCTTGTTGCCTAAGAATCAATCACAGAAGATGGAAAAAAAAATATCAAGTTAGCACTGACATTTTTTTAAGCTAGTCACTTGGAAATAAAGATGAAAAAAAGAAAATAAGACAAGAGAAAGGGATGGAGAAGAAAGGTTAACAAAATATCGTTGAGAACAAGAATTATGTGTAAATCTAATGTCTCCAAACCTCTGCAATGAATGGGCCCATCTCTAAAGTTGGTACAAGGTTTCATTTTATTTTAAAGTTCTTCATTAAAGGTTACAGGGGATATAATTTTTTTGTGATTTTTTTGTTGTTGTTGTTTTCTCTTTCCTCATCTGAAATGCTCAGTAGTGCCAAATGTGCTGCAATTTCACTGAGCAGCATGTTGTAAAACAATATACTTCATGTTTACTTAGTGAGAGTTTACACTGGGGAACATTTAAGTCTCAGGTTTTCTAACCAAAGAATGAACAACTACATGGCATTACATTTATCTAACCATCACCTTCAGGCAAATGAAAACATGGCAGCTTTTCAAGAGTAGGAGAATCCATTTTTGAAGTGAAATACTGCAAAGTGGTTAAATTAACAGAACTTTGTATTCAGTCCTATTTTGATTATCTGACCTCTACCTCTTCTTTTAAACCTAAAGTAGTTTTTTGATTTCTTTCCAACTCAAAATTAAAATTCCAGTCCCTGCCCTCCTTTATCTAAATGCCTTCTATTCTCACAAAGTAGGAAATTTTCCCTTCTTCTGTAGGAAAAACTACATCTCAACATTTCTTTTAGAATAATCATCAGGTCTTGAAGCATACAGATGACGCTTTCATAGATTAATAATTCATTTATTTATCCCCCACTTATTCCACAAAAATTTACTGAGTGCTTACTATGTGCTAGGCCATATGCTCAATTATGGATGTTAGGGTGAACAAGACAGATTTTATCCCTACCATCATGGAGCTCATGATCTAAGAAAAAAGAAAATATTCAAATAATCATTCATATATAAATGTAAAACTCTTCCATGAGGAAAAGAAGTCAGAGCTGAGATCTAAAGGATGAGGAAGGCAAATAACTGTTGAAGAGGGATGGAATATCTTTCTAGACAGAGAGGGTGACATATATAAAGTTTCTGTACCATCCACAAAGGTATCATGACATAAAATGTTTAAATATAAACAAGAAGAAAAAGGGTAAAAGTTCATTCTTACATTCTTACATTCATTCTTATATTCATGTTCATCCTTTGATTCATTCACTCACTGTTTTGGGGAAAATCATAAAAACATGTTAGACACTCATACTAATTAGTAATATATTACATTAACATGATCCCTATAAAAATGCCAGCAAGGTCAAAGTAAACAAAATTTTGATGCCCATGGAAATCACGAACTAGTGTGGCAGACAAGTAAATAGCCAGTGGGGTTACAGCGCAAAGAGTGCCACGTATAAGCTGTGTACAGGATTCAGGGAATTAAAATCATACCGGGGGAAAAACCACAAGTCAAGGGACTCTTGTCCTAGAAGAAATGTTCCTTTAGTTGAGTTGTGGAGGGCTTGTTGAAGAGGGAAGGGGCCGAGAAAGTTAATCTTAGCAAAGGGAAGAGTTCATATGAAGGCATTAAGACCTGGTGACCTTCCCTGCTCTTCCATGGAGAAAAATTTGTATATGAGAATGGAAGCAGATAAGTTAGCAAGAGCCTTATTTGAATGACCTAGTGCAGGGCTTTCCACATTTTTCAGTTCACAGCATGCTTAGTATCTCAGTCATTTCCTCATGCTGTTCTTAGGCCAAAAGAAATGCCCAAAAATTTATTTCTTAAGTAGTTGGGTCCAAGCAACTTAAGTATCTATCTAGTAGCCATTTGAAAAAGTGATACACTTACATTGAAAAGAAAATAATAGTTTGATTTCACTCTTAAATAACCATAATTATTACTAATGGAATGGTGCTCCTGTTGGTACTGCATGGTCCTCTGAAACCAGATTGGATATTACCATCCACATTTCCTGTTCCACGTGGATTTTCACTAGGTGTTTCATTTTTATTGCAATAATAAGTCAAAAAGCCAACTTGGGAGTAATATAGCAATATAGAAAAGAATGTTGTATAATCTAATATTGAAATTGTGCATTATATTAAAACTAATAGTTTACACGGTATCCAACAGATGTTGAGTGTCTTCATTTCTTTCAAAATTTTAAAGTATTCTGTGCCACTCTTGTGAGCTTGTTATGGTGTCCTTGGTGCACTGGGCACCAAACTTGCATATAGTGTGAAAAGCACAGGCTAAGGTAATTGGACTTCATCCTGAAAATTATGGAGGGCTTCTACGGTCTCTAATTAAAAGGAAGAAAGGTATGCTCTGGTCAGGTATTCGTGTGTGTGTGTGTGCGCGGGTGCTAAAACTCATTCTGATGGGATCTGTAAAAATAAAATAAACGTTTCAAAAATCTTAAAACTTCAAGGAGACAAGCTCAGTGTGTCAGCTGAGAAGTGGTGAGAAAAGACAGCTGGGATAGAGTGGAGGAGTCAATATAGCAGAGGTTCTCAGCTGCCTCTTGGTCCCTGGCCCTCCCAAAGGTCCTCTGCAGACATTTTCCATCCACACTGATGGCCCCTTGTGTCTCTGCCTGATCTCTGGCTCCAGAAGGTGCTCATGATGCAGGGTGTGAAGGGTAACAGAATATGCCACCTCAAAATAAGAATATAGAGGTTCAGGTCATGCCACACAAAAATATGTTACTTTTGGTATATTATTTTGAACTATAGGCACTTTAAAAACAGCAAATACAGGGGGAGTGCTTCTCTGAACTCTTCATATTGGTCTAAAGACAGATCCTCCAGAAGAAACTCAACCATCATATAGATCTTTTTCCTGGTAGTTTCATTAACTGGGGAGGAGGACTATCCCTTAGAAAAGACAAGAAGTGAACACCACACCCAGACAAACTTTGTCATAAACTATCATATCTCCCACTTCTTCTAAGGCTCATACATCTTTCCTAAAAATCATTTATTCTCCCCTAAATAAGTCACTCTGTTGAGTTACTTATTTTCCCTCGGTGTTTACTATGTACACATGAGGTATATATGTTAATAAACTTCTGTTTTTCTCTTGTTAATCTCTTGTAGCATAGGTATCTCAGCCAAAAGCTCAAGGGTAGAGGGAAAGTTACTTTTTCCTCCCTACAGGGACAATTTCAAACAGGAGGGGTGAGGTTGGTAGATAATTACCTTGGTCAGACAATTCTGAAGTGGGCTTTCCATGGTTTCTCAGAGATTCCACAGTGAGGCTGTCCCAGTTACCATTAGCAATAGGTTTTCTCCCATTCCATCTCATTGTCCTACACCTCGTGGTACTTCTTAGGAAAAATAAACTCCCCAATAAATTTCTTGAGCCTAGACATTTATCTGCTTTAGAAAGAACACAGTGTAAGATAGAAAGATATGAAAGATATTAGGGAGGTCAAATGGACTGCAATAGATGACTCACTGGAAAGAATGGAGTAAGGCAGAGAAATCTAGAACAACTTCTGAATTTCTGGCTGTATATCGGGGTTCATGTTCATGACATTCACAAAGGCCCTGGCTATAGGAGTTCACAATAGGTTATCCTAGGCACATTGAAATGGAAGGGACTGTGGAATATGCAGTTGAATTTTCCATCAAGTAGTTGAATATTTAGTTATGGAGATTAAGAGAAAGGTCTTAGCTGGAGCTATGATTTTGGAATCAGGGACTTGTAAGTAATAACTGAAGTCACCAAAATGTTAGGGTTTGATTTATACTGCTAAGAAAAACACTGCTGTCCAAGAAGAGTTGAGAGTGAACAGGTAAGAGAGCTCAAGCCAGAGACATAGTCACAAAGACTATCAAGACTGAATGACCAAGTAGGGAAGAAAAAAAGAGTTGTTCTGAAAACTGAAAGATGCTAGAGTCCTAAAGGAATGATCCTTATGTTAAGTGCTGTAGCAAGCTCAATTTAGATAAGGCAAAGAGAGCAGGGAGGATGTGTGATAATCACACCTGTAAAATTGCAGAGAACAGCCCTGAGAAGAGAGTTTGAAGAAAAACCTCCATGGTGGCTTAGAGGCACCATGGAGTGAACTGACTTCAGTTCTGGCTCTGTCTGGAGCCCTGGGGTAGCTTACATCCTTCCTCATTTAAACAACAACAAAAAAAGAAAGCATGTGAGTTCTTCAGAGGATGGTGCTTGAAGTCCATTTAGTTGCTTGCATACTTCAGTTAGGATTCCAAATAGAATATTGGTTTAAAGAAAAAGTATCCACAAAGATCATCTGGTATTAGTTGAGCACTCACTCTAGGCAGGGCACCCTGTCCAGGGTGCAAAGAAATGGAGGTGAACCTAAGGACACTTCTGCCCTTCAGGATTTTTTAGTCTGTTAGGGTAGTTATTATATAACCCCTATTAACACGTGAAGAAGATAGTGGCAGATCCCAAAAGAAAGCTCAAATTCTGTACTTCTCTCCTATGCCTTCTGTTCTCTAAAATAAACTCTGCTTTGTGCAGTTTATAACTCTTCTACAAAGCTCTTCACAGCGATAGTCCTGAGTGACATTAGCTCTCTGTGTTAATTTACCCATGACTGGCCATAAAAATGGTTTCCATGTAAACCCTCTTAATCCAGTTACAGACACTAAGGCCTGCATTCTTTTTCATGCAGTGGCATGGATTCCTAAATATAATTTAGAGTCTATGGAACTTTCTATTTTTTTTTTTTCCTTAAAACCATCTCCTGATACAGGCAGGGCAGTGTTTTTTAAACTACTTTTTAATTGAGATATAATTCATATATCATAAAATTCACCATTTTAAGGTATGTAATTAAGTGGCTTTTTAAATAAGCATTTTCACAGAGTCGTGCAAGCATCACCAATATCTAATTCAAGAACATTTTCATCATCCCAAAAAGAAACTCTATACCTATTAGCTGTTACTCCTCATTTCTCCCTCATCTTCTAACCCAAACCCCTGGCAACCACTAATTTCACTTTCTGTCTCTACAGATTTGCTTATTCTGGACATTTCATATAAATGGAATCACATTATGTGGGCTTTGTGGCTGGCTTCTTTCACTTAGCATAACATTTTGCAGTTTCGGTAATGCTGTAGCATGTATCGGTACTTCATTCTTTTTATTGCTGAATAATATTTCATTGTATAGATGGACCATATTTTGTTTATCCATCCATTGATAGACATCTATTTATACCTTGGGGCTATTATAAATAATGCTGCTATAAATATGGTGTACAATTTTTTATGTGAATATGTTTTTAATATTCTTGGGTCTATACCTAGTAGTGGAATGGCTGAGTAACTCTATGTTTAACTTTTCAGGAACTGCCAAACTGTTTTCCATATCAAATGTATCATTTTACTTTCCTGGTGCAATGTATAAGGGTTCCAATTTCTCCATTTCTTCACCAACATTTTTTTCCATTGATATGACTAAGGGCAGATTTTATTATCCTCATTTCACAGGTAAAGAAAGATGGGCCTACGTAACAATTATTTAGGAAGGCCAGGACTCAAATATTAGCTCTCAAATTCTTAGGTCAGTTTTCCTCTTGTGATACTACAAAGTTATTCTGAAACCATATCTAACATCAAGGTGTTATAAAAGTATACAATGGTGTCCTAAAAAAAAAACCAAAAAACAAAAAACCAAAAAACTCAGATCTGATAACTCAGAGAAGTGATATAAGCTTACTACAAACACATTCACATTCGTGTATGTGCATCCCATTAATCATGTTACTGGCTTAACAATGTACTCAAAATACCAATGTACTAATGAGAAGTTTTCAAAGAAGTTGAACTTATAGTAACACCTTTGACACTGAGAGAAGATAATCCATTAGCATTAAAAGCATACTGGTTTTTAGTTCCTCAGATTGATTTATGTTATGATTCTAGCCTGTGGTTCACTAGATCTGGGTGCTTCTAGTCATGCTATCGGATCATGGTTATTTTAGAAAGAGTCACTCTATTGTCTAACATTGAAGTATTCAGTTCTTCAAATTGCTTCTTAAATAATTCCAAAGCATAATATCTTTAAATTTTCCCTATAGTATATAAGTCCTTAGAAAAATACATATTTAAAGCTTGGGCATTGATTTGATTATTATTTCAGCCAAATGTGTCAAATTTGGAAATGTTGTCACATAGGTTGTGAGACTAGAATAATAAAATTGAAACGGTGTGGCCTCCAAATTAGTCCCCTGACATTGTATTCTAATAGAAATAATATAAACACATTTCCAGTGTCGTAAACAGCATCTCCCTCACTTGTCATAGCAATGGATGAAATATATTTTTGTGTTTAAAGCAATAGAAGGGTGTTGATGCAATATGTCAAAACTCTTATACCAAATGAAAATTTCTAGTCTAGAAGAAATCAACTCTCCAACAAGACAACTAAGGTTGAATTTTGATAAAGTTCCCCTCCTTTCATTTAAATCAAATTATTAATGAGGAAAAAAACTGACAGCATGAAGTAAATATGGAATTATTTATTTTAAATGTTTATTCTCCACACTTCATATTAACACTAATGTAGTGCATAGTTAGAACCCATCTCTAAATTATTTACAGCAAGTCTATGATATTATAGTTTCATGATAATGTTATGGAGAGTTCTGCTGAGCTTGGATTTGAAATAATTCTCCTAAGTAATGGTGCTCTGATAATCAAATGTGTGTAGGTAACAATAAACTAATTGAAAACATTGACAAGTGTGTATTAAATTTTTATCTTTGCCAGATACATTAGGTTTTAGACAATGCAGAAAAAAAAATGTTGGCAGAGTTTGCTTTACTGCTCTTTAAGAGAAAGGTTTCTAATTACCCATAATTTAAAAAAATATGTTATCTATATTATACTGGCATTGAGTTAGTTAAGATTCCTAATACCAAAAGTAAAATCAGACCCAAAGAGTTAATTTTTATTTTTTAGCAGAGAAAAATTGTTGGAACTCCTTTCTCTATGGATATTAGGCTTTTTTTGTGTGTGTGGAAAACCTTAACTTTTGGAATGATGCACATGGAATAATAAGAAAGAAAGTACCTGCCTATTAAGCCATAAAAGACCAGGGGTCAATGAGTTATCAAACCAACAAGTACTCCATGCTTCAAATCCTTCCATGTCTCATGATCCAAAGTAGACAATGAAAACCCTTTGGTATCCCAGCATGCTAGGTACAAAAGCCATCACTTAGATATAAAATGATCAGATTCTGCTTTTGTGTTGCCATTACATGAACAGTAATAAGGCCACCTTAATATTGCTAATATGTCTTTTTTCCAATATTTATAGCACGAACAAGATAAACAATAGATGTTAACTAGTAGAAAAGAGAAGAAAAGAGATAAGACTTGTTCCAAAGAATAAACACTGTGTTACATTGAAGGAGAGCTAGACTTCCTTCTCTCCCAACCTTGACCCACAATCTCAACTCATGAATATAGAGTAGTAGTAATTGTAGTTAATCAGATAGGCAAGTTTTTTTGTTTGTTTGTTTCTTTGTTTTATAAAACTGGAAGCAGGAGTTGACAGAGCAATTACTCTTCCCAGAAAGATATATCCAAGGGCCTTAGTTTATGCAGACTTCATACAGAGCCATTTCTTTGCCCTTTACAAGAGGAAGTTAAATTCAAATTTAGCTCACACTTTTCCATGTATTTTGCAGCACTCTGCTAGGCTCTTGTGCATTAGACTATGAGGTATTAGATTCAAAATCATTTTAAAATGACAAGCTATTATGATGATTTCTATAAGGCTTGCAAGGCCACTTCTGGAAGTCCAGTGCTCTCTTCTATATTTTCCCCTACCCACACCATTACCATTAGTTCAGGATTACCCAGCAGGCAGAGAAGCATGCGTAGAGCACATGCTGGCTAAGCAAAAGCACCAAAATTTGTGTATTTGCTTATTAGAGTCCCTTTGCTAAGTAGCTTGCTTTTTGATATTTCAATTTAAAAGAAAAAAGAAGTTGTTATTGGGGAAAAACCAGAGTATTACTGACTTTCTTGCATTTTTTCACTGTTCAGAATTTTTATTTTGAATTACATTAACTATGTTTAGAAGCTCTAAAGGCTCTGTCTATGACACTTTGTATCTAAAACTGAAATAACTTGAACAATTTAAAATAATTTTAGAGATTGCATTTTATGTACATATTAATTTTATGTACATATTAATATGTATAACAATACTATTGTAATGATTGACAAATGAGTGTAGTTCCAACATCAATGTTGTTTGATATTTTCATTTATATAAGTAAATAAGATAAAAATAAAATAATAAAGACATGTATAAGAATTTCACTCATTTGTCAATAAGTGAGCAGATTCTTTGCTGAATAAAATAATAATAGTTTTTAAATCCTGGAGGAACATTTCTGTAATTTCTTGTGATATTCACAATGTAACAGCTATGGACCCAATACATTTTTAAGTTTAATCTGGTTTATTAAAGTGTTTTATTACTTTCTTAAGACAATCAACGAAATAATAAACTGAGCCTTTATTCACAGCATTTGTTCATTTTGTGCAAATATTTTCATTATGGCCAACTAAGAGCTACCTATGTGATTTCACTGAACATGGAATTGGAAAGAGATGCACAGTAGCCCATCACTATACAGTATTTCCACCATACAGTTACAGTAGACAAAATAAACCTAAGATCATGGATAATAAATGTAATAAAATGATTAGTTAGTAATGAGCATTGAGCATATTATCTTTGTGTTTAATGTAATTTATTTAATTATAAGTTTAAATAAATTAATTTTTAATAAAGGCTATGTTTTAATAATTGGCTCACAAAATTCATAAAATTGCAACAATCAGTTCTTACAAGACAGTATAAACTGGTCCTATTGCTTATATACAAAATTTAAGATATGCATATATTGACCGATGTGTGTATGAATATGTGTATTTGCTTTATTCCTGCAAATGAGCAAAACAGCAAATGAAAATACAGAATCAAAAGAAATGTAAGTGCATCTACGAGAAAAGGACTATGTCAGTTCTGTGAATGAATAAAGACTCTTTCCTGCAGTTATATTATCTATACATTGTTCAAAAATGGTTCTGAAACTGACTAGTAAATATATAACCTTCAGCCTACTATCATTCTCATTCACTTTCCTAAAAGAAGCAAAGTACAGCAGGTGCTCAAATAATGTTGTTTAGTTATAACACTGATGAGATGTCATAGGTATTTAAATATTTTTATATAGGTTAGCCTATGGTAAAATTGCTTTCATTATACATTGTTTCACTTAAAGTCACAGAACCTACAATGACATTAAGGGAGGACTTACTATATTTTGCCTCAATTCTTATTTTCCCAGAGCCATTAGATTAAAAAATCTTGTCCAAGAAATAATAAAAAACTGTTGGTTAAATTGGGTTGTGGAACAGGAAAAAGTTCTGTTTAAGTGTCTAAATTCATGTTGGTGTTTGATGTGATGGACACTGTGAAGTATCACCCAGGGCAGAAGGTTATATTCCTTGGCCGTTAGGAACGTTGCTAGCTGATAGTCCTATCCAGAAATTGCCCTTGACTGAGGAGAGCTACTTACCACAAGATCATGCCCTTCCTGGGTGCGGCCTGCAACCAATGAATAGTTAGCATGGGAGTGTAAAGGTCTAGACTCCTCAAATCAACTTGGGATACTTTTGAAGGGCCCGTCCTAGCTTTCAGAACTCCACATAGAAACATCAGAGGCTCCAATGAGACTGCATAGCCACCTGACTTCTCCCTCTGCTCTATTCTGCCTCCTCTGCTTTTCTGGGGATGTCTATCATGAAAGCACTCCTTTATTAACCTCCTGCATGCTAGATTCCATCACAGAGGGTTTCCTGAGGAACACAACCTGCAACAATCAATTGACGATACAACTGAGGAATAATAACACACATAAGCAAATATTTTTAATTTTAAAGATACAATGTGGGCTCTATTGGTTTCTTATTTTTTAAATTTTTAATAATGTAAATTATTTATTATTTCTTGGTCATTTCTTAGAGACTACAAGTATTAACTAAGAGGAGGTAACACTTCTCAACTCATTCTATGATACCAAAACCAGACAAAGACATCACAATTAAGGAAAACTCTGGACTGATATCTTTTATACATATAGATGCAAAAATCTTCAAAAATTATTAGGAAAATGAATCCAACAACATATAAAATAAGTACACACCAAGACTAAATGGGATTTATCTGAGGAATACAAAACTGATTTAACATCCAAAAAACAACTAATATAATATACCATATCAAATAAAAAGAAAACAACTCTCTTTCTTGACCTTGATAATTTTGAAGAATAATGATTATTTTTCTGAATGTTTTTACCTGATGGCTTCTAATGATTGGTATTTTTGGCAAAAATACCACAGCAGTGATATAGTGCCATTTTTAGTCTATCATATCAAGAGGCCCATGATTTTGATATGTCTTATTACTTATGATGTTGATCTTGAAATTGTCTAAGGTGGTACCTGCTCAATTTCTCCACTATAAAATTAATATATTTCCTTAATATTTAATACATGTATTGAGGTTCTAATTATGGCTTTGTTGATGGAAAAAAATAATATAGCTTAGCTTCTTGCATGAAACATGGACCTGATGGAGAAATGGTTCTCTTTTAAGTAGTTGAACGTATCACTTATTCTTTATTCATACTTTTGACTATATCCTCATATGAGACCTCTCCCATGGTAGCCGCACATCACAAGAAATTTAAAGCATTTAGCATGAGTTCTAGCTCTTTCTTTTTACTAGAGAAATACCTTAATCCTAATTTTTACATTAAAAACATCAAATTCTTGAAAAGTTATTTCTGGATTTTCATTGTTTTGATGACTTAATATAGTGATTTACTTCACTTGTTTCTCTAGACAGCTTTCTAATCAATCCATTGGACTGCCCAGGAAAACCCGATCTTCAGAAATAGCAGCTATGCTTTCTTTACAGGACTTATCACATAATCATCTATCTTTATGGATGTATGTTGACTGAGAGTTTGTTATGTTACTACCTTTTCATAGGAATGCCATTTGCTGGTTCTTTACTAAGCTGTATTACCTTCTTATTTTTTCAAATAACACATAGATAAGTTAAAAATACAATAATGGTGAGATAATTTCCCAAGAATGTGGTAATAGTAAGTCATAGCATCTAGAAGTGTTGTAAAATTGTCTAATAATAATAATGGAAATTACTATGAATAGAATGTAAGCTCTACAAGGACAAATACATTCTAAGTTCTTGAAACAGTGATTGAAACATACATATTTATTGGACAAATTAATATGTATGTTTCAGCCATACATATTAATTTGAGAGAGAGAGAGAGAAATAAAGAGAGAGAGAGAGAAACGGGAACATTGTGTAACCAGGAGTCTTGTAGGCAGTCCTTCCACTCTTTGTAACCCAGCCCAAGTGTTAACCTATCCCTTTTTGACCTTGGTTTCTTTCTCCTTGATCTAGTAAAATATGTGGGTCATAGCTTAATTTGGTCTGTAAGCCTTGCTGTTGTGTGTCCTTTGGGATGGTTTGTTAGTGTACTTGTAGCAAGGAAATTTTCCAAACAAAGGGCTCAGAAGAGATGGAGAGACTGAACTAAAGTTACCCAGCTCATAGGGACTAAAATCTAGTGGTTACTAGATTGCTGTACTTAAGCCATAATTATAACAACAATGTTATGCCATTTTCCTGAGACACCTGCCCAGCAACTATTTTACCTTTTACACACTTTAGAAGTGTGTGTGCGTATTCAAAACAAATGAAGATAGGGTGTGGCTTGGACCCAATCTATAATAAGTTTTTAATTTTAAAAAAAGCAACCTTCTTTGCAAACCTACTGAATTGTACATATAGAAGCCTAGAGAGCTTTCTTGATCCTGGCAGATTTATTTTCATGTTAAAAATTTTATTGGTCTTATTTGCTTTGCTCTTTTAGTCTCTCACTTCAACAGCTTAAGAATAGCCTAGATTCTATACACTGAAATTGCTTTGTACATTGTAAAAACATAATCTGAACATTTTCAAGAAAAAATGCACCTTTTAAACCCATCGCTTTTGCACTAGAATATTAACCCTCCAGATATATGCCAAAATTGTCCTGTTGTTCACATCTATTGTCAGGCTCAGGACTCTGTGGTCTCTGTTTTGAACTGACTATTTCCTCATGATACAGTGATCTAATAACTGCTGCTCAGATTAAGGAAGAATAAAACACTCAAGATGAAAGCTTGCATTACAAATCTATTTACTGTTTCTATACAAATTCCACTGTAATATACTTTCTTTGACAGGGTGCAGGGCCAGTATTTCCTCCTAAAGACACTGTTGTAGTAACCAATAACGATTTTCTTGGGCGTGTTTCCTAGCCTAATAAAAGAACTGAAAATAATTAAGTTGAAAAATCTGGCTAAATTTTGACGTTTTATACTTTCATTTTAAGCATACTTTCCTTGGTCTTTGCAAGTAAATTTATTTCTGTAGAATATACAAGTAACTAAAAATAATTCTTTCAAACTATAGATGAGATAAAGCAAAAGGTTTCACACACTCTTACAGAAAGAATTGATCAAAGTCATATTATAAGATTTTTGAAGAAACTATAATGTAGTTCCTAAAATGTTAAAAGAAGATGTATTAGAATACAATCAAATGTAACCTAATCAAATTGTTCACCCTCAATATGTTTCTTCTAAGTGATGAATGAGTTTACATATATCCACCCTTGGATGGTGAACTCTTCCATAGTTTGCATAATGAATCAAAGTTTGGTACAATGAAATGTTGAGAAAAAATTCAACCAACGCAGCACAATATTGTGATACTATTTCTCCACAACTTAAGCATTGCATTCACACTTATAACTCCATGCATTCCATAGGATACAAAACCAGTCACATTAATTACCATCTTTATGACATCTATATCATATTATGCTTAAAGACGTGAGCAATTTGGATGTCTGACTTCAAGAATAAAAATCTTTGGACAACCTGTGTTTAGTATATTGCCCTATCAGAAACTCAGTTTAACTTAAACCAATGGTTCTCAATTCAATCATACCCAACATTCCCTTTTAATAATAAATACTTTGTAAAACCCTCTTGACTATTCTAAAATGACATCTATAAATAGCACAACTCACCCACATACATGAAGCAAAAGGTGTCAGTGCCCCACCCATACCTTCCTAGCACTCATCATTCCAGTAGCTGTCCTCACAGCATTCCCCTGTTGTGACTCTGCCTGAACGCTTTCTCTCAGCCCGGACAAAAAGCAAACAAGAAATGCTAGGGAGTTAATGCCCCAGGAGCAATTCTCAGCCAAGCACAGGTGAAAGTTTAAGATAAATAGCTCAGCTCTCCTCACCCCTCAGATGGGACAACCTCTAGGCATGTTCTACATGGTTTCCCAGAACTCCCGAGCAAGACTAAGCCTCAGCTTGTCCACAGTGGTAATCTGCTTGATACTGTGACTCTTGGCTGCTTTCCCTTCCCTTTCTCATTTCCCCACTCCTCTGCCAGTGCTTCTTGTCAGCCTCCGAAATAAAGCACTTGTACACAAAACCTTGTCTCAGGCTCTGCTTCCAGGACAACCCAAATCAAAACAGCAGTTTTAAAAAATCAATATAATGCCATAAGTGTAATATAAAAGAGAGATAAAAAGAAAGTGACATAGTAAAATTCTGTTTCAATATGTGAAGACTCAGGCATGACTTCATGCTGCCTAACGCAACCCATAATGAATTAGGCAGCACATAATGAAGTAGTGAGATAGTTGTTTCCCTACGTGGAATCACCGCGAAGAGAACATCTGCAAATGCAGACTCAAACAGGTGTGATGTATTGCCACCTACCATAAGTGGCACAGCCATCGGGGGCATGATTTTATCAGGCACACCTGGTAAAACTGTGAGCCAATGAAGCGCAACCTTTCCTTAATTTTCATAATAGTTCAGTAATACATGAAAAGCAAAATGACTTTTTACGTACCCTGTTGTTTATAAATAAGTTTATACTTCTACGACTACCCGCCCCTTCCCCCCCCCAAAAAAAAACATTAAAACCTTTTGTGAGATAATAGACAATTTCGCAACATACACCTGGTCAGCAGCCCACATGTTGCAACATTCCTGGCCCAGGCCACAAAATGCTAGTGGCTCAGCATAAGCAAGGAAAAGGGAACAGCAATGTGGCTAAAGTCCCTGGATTTCGCCTTCCTCAGTTTAAATTCCATCTTCACTTTTTGTTCGAAGTAAGACCTCAGGTAATTTATCTATCATCATTCTGGCTCACATTCCTAATCTGTAAACTGGAATCACATTCTCTAACTCAGAATTGTTTTGAGATTAAATGAGTAAATTATATAGTGCCTAGTACAAACTGAGGGTTAAAAAACATTAGCTATTCTTATTACTATATTTCATGGCTAAATAATCTCTCTAATTTAAATAATCTCTCTGACATGGCCACTAGATGACACAAGTTGTGCAGTATGTAAAAATATGGATTTGGGTGTAAATTCTGTTTCCCAGGCATGATCTGTGAATTTACTGTCAATCCATGCTTTCCCTCTTCCTCTTCTCTGCTGTCCATCTTCAGTCACTTGTCATTTCCAGTAATAAGAATCTTATGATGTATTACTACAGATTTTGTACCCCGATTCCCAATTAGGAAATCTTATAAAAGGTGTGTGTAGGAAAGAAAGAGGAAGAGAGGGAAAAAAGTTTTGATATAGCCTTTCCCTGCCCCCTCTTCGGCTAAATCAAACAAAGGCAACTAGCTGGAGGATTTGAATACCAAATGAGATGATATATAAGAATTCACTATTGTAAACTGTAAAGCACAATGTAAAAGTGCTATTGTTCTTGTTATTTATTAATAGTATCATTAGTCACACAGCTATTAGAACTCCAGCTAGAAAAGACAGACTTAGCATCATCCTTTTATAAATGAGGTAGCTAAGAACAGAGACTAGATGCTGCCTAAAACAAAATGTGAAAAGATCAAACTGACGGCTCCACAGAAGAGGACACTTTGAGATGAAGAGCTGGCTGGGAAATGGTGATAGCAAGTTAGGCAGAGGAGTGGAGGCAACAAATTAAAAGGTCATTTTTTGTAAGGCTGCAGAAGTCTTCTTGAAGAAAGGACTGCATTGATTGATGTGCCCTGTAATGGAAACTTAGATAATGAAATAAAACCAGCGTTTAAGAATTTCAGACTGAGAACTCATTGCCATGGCAACCCTCTCAGAAGAGAACTTGTATAAGAAAATAAGATTCACTTGACTAAGCCTTAAAATGAAAACCTACACCACAGTGAAACAATTACATGCAGAATTCCAAAACTGTTTATTGCCGAAATGCCTAGAGGTATCGCTGAATTTGTAGGTCTATCATCTCTTCCATTGGAAGTTATTACTTCTCAAAATCTATGACTCATAGAGGGAACATCGGTTAGCTTTGAGGGGTCTCTATTAGCATTGGGTGTTTCCTACCAGTGAAGATTTACAACTTTTTTCCATTCAGTAAATCATCTAGCATGATGCTTATATGATCATCACATTGGTGCATACCATTTAAACAAATGCCCAACTTTTAGTCTGTATGTAATCACATAAAACTATCAAATTAATATATTATTAGTTATATTTTTCATGAGAAATAATTTTTCACATAAGTAACATCTGGTTCATATTCAGCTTATGATAATTTTAATAAAAACATGTATTTTATTATTACATGTCCTCACTCAAAGAATGTCAAACTGAATTCACCATATTTTCTCAGTTAAAAAGAGCCTTCTTGAATACCTAATAACATTGACCAGTATGAATCTATGCCTTTTAATTGATGCTGAAAAGAAATAACTGGGATCATTTTAGAATGGTATGGATTAGGTTCCTAAAATTGAACCTGGTGGTAGAAAAATTTGCCATTGAGGAATGTATGATCATATTGTAAAAAAGAGAAACAGAGGTCAATAATAACATAAAAATAATTCCAAAATATTTCTATGCTCACATACAAAAAGAATGTAGACAATATAAGATAATATCTATGCCATCCTCTATATCAGCACCTAGTGATAATGGATATAGTATTATATTTCCATTTACCAGTCCTTGCTCAATAGGTATTTTCTCTCCCATCCTTCACCCCTACACTCACCTTTGAGGTTTCAACAAATTTTCAACAGTAAGAACAATTTCCATTTGTTTATTTTAGGTAATACACATGCAAGAGAATATTCTGTATATGTGTTGTCTTCCTTCAATTCCACCACACCCTTTCCATTTTCTCAGGACTTAGCAGTGTCCCAGAAATCAAAATAATTCAGTTGCTTATTCTACCAGCCTGATTATTCATTTCTCAAGTCTGTTTTTTGTTGTTGTTGTTGTTGGGTTTGTTTGTTTGTTTGTTTGTTTGACATCTACCTTTATCTTCCCTAAGGTTTTACTGGAAAAAAAACAATCTGCACTCTCCTTGATTTTTCTTTCATTTTTTCCCCCTATTTCCATTTCCAGTTCGTTCTATTTCTAATTATCCCCTACATGGTGCCTTACATTTTTTTCTATACTGGAATTAACATTCTCAAGGTTGTCAAGAATGTATATAAAAGAAAATTTGCATACATTTGAATTTTGCCTAAGGGGAACTCATGTTTGGAGAAAAATACCTGAATTATATTGGAAGTAAGTTGGAAGCAATAAGGTACTTGCACAAACTAGTTCTAGGAAGCTTGATATATTCTCAGATTTTCCTTTATCTGAAACTATGGTAAGATTAGAGCAAGAATCATGATTAACATTGTAAATTTAAACATTTGTGGTCTTAATAAAGCTACTCTAATTAATAATTCATAGAAGAGCCAAGAGACATGCTACTGTAAAGTCAACCATTAGATGTATCAATTAATTTCTAAATTAATAAAATGAATATTATCTTTTCAAAAGGAAAATTTTATCCACAAATACCACATCCAACAACCAAATAACTACCTTATTTATAGATAGTTATGTGTGATTATCACTTTTCCCTGTTCTCTATTTAAAAAGTGTCTCCTTTTAGCAAAAATGGCAGGTAAATGAACTTTATTTGTATCCCACTTTGTTTTGTTTCTCCCAATATCATGTCAGTCTCCCTTTCAATTCTCCTCCTCCCTTAGGCTGAAGTGCTTAGTACTTTTATCATCCTCTAATTTATCCTGCCAAAGTGAAAAGTAATTTGATAAATTCTTTCATATTAAGGTATTAGAAAATTAATTATCTGCTGTTCTCATGAGTATTTGCATTTTAAAGGAAAATTGCAGAGAAAGAACAATGCCTGACCATCATAAATTATGTATTAATTATAGAATGTCAGGCATCTGTGGGAAGATATTTAAAAGTGATGAGAGAACTAGTGATTATACTATTAAGTCAAACAATGGAAAAGATGATATTGTCTATTTACTTGTCTGGATGGTCAGGAGATAGAAACAAATTATACATTTGAAGACAACCATTATATTCTCTGGGTCTTAGAAGATACCTAAAAACATTTTGATGCAGATATCTACATCTATATCTATATTTATTAAATAAATAAAATCATACTATTTGTTTTATCTGCAGTGAAAAAAATTGACGAATATATTTTTTTTTTGGAGAAATTAGAGTAAGGTACTTATCTCCAACCCTTCCAGCTGTGATTGTGTAGCCTTTGGTTTAACTTTGGCAGAAAAGTGGTGCTCATCAAATATTTCACTTATGGACATTTCCCTGGCCCCCTTGCAGGTAGGCAGGGATATATGAATAGTTCTGACCAAATGAAATGGAAGCAGAAATGATGTGTATCGCTTCTAAGCTGAGAATGTAAAAAAGTTCAGGCATGAATTTGCGAAGTCTTTGTTATATGGTTGAGGAGGTTGTCAGTTCCAGATAGAACAGTTATGAGATGATGTCATGTCCAACAGCCAGAGTTTCTGAATATAGGTCACTGAGATTTTGAGGTTATTTGTAGTTGCAGCACCGCCTAGCTGTGCTCTGATCCAGACCAATATATTCTCATTATGGCATTTACCATATAGGCTTATAGCTACTGTTACATATCTGCTACTCCGTCTTAACTGGTTACTTCTTATTCATTGTTGTAACTTTGCTGTAAAAGCAAACATAATTTAAGAAACCCTAATAATAGGAGAGTGTTTTTGAAAAGTTAAAAATTAGATTACAAATTTAAGATAGTTACATGTGGTGACAAGATTATAATTAAATTTAATTCAATTCAATGTATCTACTGAACAGTAAAAGTGTGTGGTATGCCATGTGCTGTCAACACAGACATTAGCTGGTAATATTAGCAATAATACCATTAATTAATACAAATGAGATGTTATTAATGGATGCTATTTTTACACTGTTTCTAATGAGCTAGCCTCTTCTTATTTATTTGCTTTAAAAAAAATCATGAAAGATGTTAGTGAACTCATTAGCAAATTCTCTTCAGATCTCAAGGTCCATATTTTCCAAGTTGAAAACTTCTTTCCATAACTAGTTTTCCAAGCATTTCAGCTCCGTGCCTTTTTAAATCAATAAGCTGTATTGACAAAATTCTAATTATTCTCTCCATGTGCATACCTGTTTTGATTTTCCTTATTTTCCTGTAGAGAACAAAATTAGTCAAATGGTTTAGCAGTTCGCTTTGCTCCATTCTCTTTGAACTGAGCTTTCTCCTCTCAGACAGAATAGTCCTACTTATTGATTAATTTTCAAGGAGAAATATTTTTAAAAATCAGAGTGAAATAAAATATCTACCTCCGTTAATAATTATGAAAAAAATTTAAAGTCTGTATAACTGGCTTGCAAAAAGTTTTCTTATTTTAAGCAAACTAACCAACATACATGGAAAAAATTTTAA
This sequence comes from Rousettus aegyptiacus, assembly GCF_014176215.1. Classification (NCBI taxonomy): domain Eukaryota; kingdom Metazoa; phylum Chordata; class Mammalia; order Chiroptera; family Pteropodidae; genus Rousettus; species Rousettus aegyptiacus. The sequence continues at coordinate 32,301,071 of NW_023416287.1, read as the reverse complement.
AGGCTTGCAAAAAGTTTTCTTATTTTAAGCAAACTAACCAACATACATGGAAAAAGACACTTCATAACTATAATTATGCATGAAAAGTACAGCGATAGTTAAGCTTATCTAAATGTGTCTGACTCTCAATGGTCCTTCATAAAAATAATAAAACCACTCCTTTTGTGAACTCCCAAGCAATGCTGATTCATTCACCCTTCTAAGAAGTCAAGAGTTTAACTATCTTCTTGCTCCACAATTTCAGCAAGTTATACTCCATGTGAAAAGATCCAAGGAATTCTCCCCAAATTAACTCACTATTGGGTTAATAGTGTAAAAATAGCACCCATTAATAACACTCTCATTTTTCTCATAGTTTTATTTTCCTTGTGTAATTGAGATGTAATAAACATAATACATGTTGTAAAAGAAAAGCAGGTGAATAAATACCTCCAAATCCAACAGGAGAAGACTCCCTTTCATCCCAGCCTACTGGTAAAAAAATAGATTAAGTCCACATTTTCTAAACTCTGTCTAAATTGATAAAGCTTAGAAGGAATGTGGCATACCCAACTACAGAGTACTAGTTTAGAAAGAGGAAAATAAATCTAAAAGAATAACAACTCTCAAGTAAAAACACACACAGTTTCTTCAAAAGATAATGGCAAAATGAGAGAAGAAAGTAGATGAGATGGTTCAAGTTTGGGAATTCTAAGTTGTTCATGATGTTTTAAATCCCAAAACATTATGAACAATTTAGCAAATATTTAGGGTTTATGAAAGAGTGGAGTCATGATAACCAATAAACTACATCACTTACTAAGATCCTTAAACTTAGTTTTCAGAATTTTGGAAATGGTTGGACAAGATCGATTTCTAAAATATAAATGCTGAAAAAGAATAAGAAAAAAGGAACATAAAATACTTACAACTGATCGAATGTTATTTTCTTTCACCAGCTTCAGAGATGATTTATAGCAATTTGCAAGGTCTTCCTTGTGGGAACCATTAATATGGCCTCTTGCTATTGGCCCTACAGTATGGATGACATCTATAAATACAAAAAGAAGAAAAAATAGGATAAGCAAGATATTTTTCACTTTTCACATAATTGGTGCTTTATTTATGTTAGGTGTTTGTGTTGGAGCCTGGAGACAAACAAGCTAAGAAATATTGATGATGCAAATACTTCTCTTGTAAAAGACTTTCATAGTACAACCTCCTAAAGTAGGCAATTTTCAAGGAAGGTGATAATTGTGAAAAGGAATCCCCTACCAATAAATTATTACATCGTTATTGGCCAGATCCAAGTGAGACAGATTATAATATGAGATATGAATAATTGGCACCTTCGAAAAAGACAAAACCTTAGTGGGAAATAAACTAAGAAATAATTGCCTGAAAAATAAAGTTCTGAATTAACATGGGGAGGAAGAACCAATGCTATAAGTCACTTTAATTGTAAATAAGACAATAGTTTCAGGCATTGTACACAATAAACAAGGGAAATTTCTGAAAATATGCCAAAAGAATTTATAACGATCAGTAATAACCTTGAACAAAATAATTTTAAAACATTCTTACCAATTTTAAAGTACAACTTACCGATTCTTACATACGTGGGGTGTGCTAGGGATAACAGTCTCAGATAACTACATAATTTCTATTTTTTACTCTATTGAAACTTTCAAAAAGCAATCTATACTTTTCTACCTCTATTTATGTTTAAAACATAAACCCAATTTTTCTTTTGGCATATAAAACTAGCCAACGTGATATCTCTTTAATATCTACATATACACGAACTTTTAAATTTCAAGTCATAATGAAAAAAAACTGTCCTAACTTTAAAGTCAATAAAGAGTAATAAAAAAATGAATTTTAATCCAAATTAGTTTAAAATGCCTTAAAACTCCTGCTTTCCAGTCTTATCTGTTAATCTGGATGATTAGCTCATTTCACTGATGTAAGTAACAACAACTAATAATCAACTTCGATAAAAAAGACAAATTCACTTCCATATTGTTAGAATATTATAATGAAATGACATTATTCATGTTGGCTAATCAGTACTACTTGATTTCAAAAACAATGATGAGAGAATAAAAACATATTATAAAAATTTAACTGTAGAATAATTTTAAATTGCATATGAAATTTAAACAGCAGAAAATAAGTCACCAAGAAAAAAAAAATCTTGTAGATTGCCTGCTAAATGTCAAGAGTATTACTTGATGTTTGAGAAAATCCCCCAAATAGCAATTTCAACTTTTGCTGTAAGGCAGTATTAAACCATTATCAGATAATATTAAAGATGATATCTTGTGATCAAAATTGGCAGCAACGTCATCAGTGAGCTCATGCAAATATTATTTCACAGGCGAATGTGGTTTTAAAAAAGTGAGAACTGCTATATTAAAATGAAAAGATAAAAGGGGATTAAGTTGCATTTATCCAAAAAAAAGCACACAATAATTTTCTTTTTGTAATAATAGTAACACCTAAGAGTTTCATGTATTGAGACAATACAAGTCCTCTATCCTATGTGGTGAAGTTTTTTATATTTTACAGTAGTTCTGTTTTACATGAAGAAGATTGTAGTTAGTTTTATGTTCCCCTTTGTGGCTACTTGTTGTTTGTGCCCAGGTATGATAATTTGACACGGCAACATTTTCCAAAATGAGTCTAGTCAGATATTGGCTTAATGGTCAATTAAATTTGAGAATCACTGGGTGAAACTAAGTCAAACCAGTTATTTTTATGCAGGACCTCTCTGGACATTTAGTGTGTGAGGATATATTTTGAGTCTCCATGATGAGGATACAGAATGCTCTGTTTCTTAAATATATTTGACTGCTGAAACCTGTATTTTGCAGAGCACCTCATAGGACAAAGTTTCTGCAAATTAATCTTTGGGAAATGTTCCAGAAAAATTCGGCATTCTCATTGCATTGCTGAAGGTGAAGTCCATGTTTTCCCTTTTGTTTTTTCCCCTGCTTCCCAATTGCCTCTGTACATCAAACACTTAATACAGAAAGGAACAAAGGACTGTGACCTTTGTTTTCTTATTTTATGGATGAAGAAGGTCAAGAATAAATGCCTGTTACCTTGGACCATAAAGATGTGTCTACTTGAGCCAAGTAAAAACAAGGCTTAAGGGCATGAATTGAGAGAAAAGAGAGAGAAAGGAACCCATGAGATCAGGAAATAGTGACATAATAAACTTTTTTCTTGTTTTTTTTTTTCCTCTTAACCATCAATGTTCACATAAATTAAATAAAATTTATGAAAAATTATTCTTTGCATTTCTTCAGTTCTCCATTTAACTTAAAAGTCTAAGAATAGTCAATAAACAAGACTCTCCAACATCAAAATATTAATCTCTGTATTTTACGCTCTATACTAAATTTAAATGTCCAGAATCAAGTGTTATTACCAACCAACGCAATGACCTCTCAGATCTACAAAGCTGAAGGTAAGTCAATGTGATGCTCAAAAATAAATTCCCTTTATTATTTTAATTGTTCATAGTCCATGTGAGTAACTCTTCTACACCAAGGAGTTCCTCTTTTTCTGTTATAATAAAATTCATTCTGGAATCCTCCTTCTAATTCCATCTCCATTCCTGACTCACTGAGTACCCCAGATGAAGCCATTACTTATTGGTCCCTGCCTTGGTTTCCTATCTGCAACACAAATCAGCTACCTTGATTATCTCTGTGGTCTCTTCTGTGCTGTGTGGCATTACTAATATTTAACCTTCTAATGGAGACAGATGGAGTACAGAATGATGTCTGTAACGTTAAAGGAAACCTCAGACATGGTTAAGTGGCTCATGAGCCTTGTGAGTATAAGTATCCATTTTTAATTTGAATAACATTATAGACCTCTCTTTTACAATAATAGCTTCAGAATTCATTGATTGAGAATAAATTAGGTACAAACAGCTATTACACCTTTAATGATGCTTTGTATTAATTTTTATTTCATTAAACACAATAGCACCTTCATAGGGGTCATATATATGTGACATATATGCATTCAATCCATGGACAATGCTTTATTTTTCACATAAATGTGTGGATCTCATGGCATATATAAGATAATGCAAACATAAGTGTTTAATTTGATTCCTGGTGCATGCAGAGGCTCAAGAAATGGTAATCATTACCACTAGCATCAATAGCAGCATCCCAGGTATCTTGAACACATAAGCAGGAATGACAGAAGGAGGCTCTTCAATGTTTATTGTTATATTTTTATCATCTCTGCTCTGGTTTGGAAAGAACACTAGACCGTTAGATCTAAGATATGATTATAAGTAAAAAATCCCAGATATGTACTAACCAGTTGTGTGACCTTTGCAAGTCACCCTCCTCTTTGCGCTTCCATATTCAAAGCAAAAGAAGGAGTTGAATTAGACAGCCTGTAAGATTCCTTGCTGCTTTTAAATATAAGTCCTCCTCTGCACGCCTGTGAAGAATTGATCTATGTATTCTAAATAGTCTCGTTCTTATCCAGATAAATGAGCATTAGTCATGGTTTAAATTTCTCAAACATGCTTATACAATGAAGTACAAATTGGCCCCACCCCCAGAGAGAATGTTTTAACCATAGCTATCAAAATTACAAATGTAGACTCCTTTTGATCCAATAGTACTATTTCTCAGAATGTATCCTATAGGTTATATGCTTAATCATATGCAAAATGTCATTTAAACGAGTCATTCATTGCAACATTGTATATAATAGGCAAAGGTTGAAAAGAAGCTAAATGTTCATCAGTAGGGGACTAGTAAAATAATTGTACATTTATACAATGAAATATGTTATATGAAAAGGAGGACAATGAAGGCCTTATGTATAGATATGGAAAGATATTATAGACATATTACAAAAGTAGGAAGGAAGGGAGGAAGGAAGGAAGGAAGGAAGGAAGGAAGGAAGGAAGGAAGGAAGGAAGGAAGGAAGGAAGGAAGGAAGGAAGGAAAGAAAAGAAAGTAAAGAGTCTATGACCATGCCACCCTGAACGTGCCCGATGTTGTCTAATCTCGGAAGCTAAGCAGGGCCTGACCTGGTTAATACTTGGATGGGAGATCACCTAGGAATATCAGGTGCTGCAGGCATTAAAAAAAAAAAAAAGAAGAAGAAAGTAAAGAAAAAAAAGAAAAAGATGCAGAGTAGTATGATATTAGCATGCTACATTAGTGTGAAAACACCATAGGTGTTGGAAAGAATTCACATTTGTTTTAGCTAATCCCTGCGTAAAACACCTCTGGAAGAATTAATAAACAATTAACTAATTGCTGGTTACCTACTAGAGGAGTAGTGAAAACCGCAAAGATGGAGGCAAATATGGGAAATAGACTTTTTAACGTTTACTTCTTATATTTTTGATGTTCAAATTATATGAGCACATCTTTTACTCAAAAATTAAATAAAGCATTGAAATAAGGAGTATATGGCTTATTAAACCATGTTTCCTTATACCATTTACTGCAATAGATAAAGACTATTGATGTGCTTTTCAAAAATGATCTTATATCACTATAAGTATAAAAATATCCTTAAGAGAGATATAATTCCAAAGGAGTTAACAGAATGACTCCACTAGGTGTATCTTTCCTTCATTTTGCTACTCTCAATAATCTCACTATATAAAAGTTATTTTCAGATAAAAATAGAATTTAAATGATAGAGAAAGGGACATTGTTTGCATATGTGGCTAGTACCTATCTTTAAAGTTTTACTATAAATTTAATATGCAAACTGAGTACTATGTATCTTATGGTGGAAATGTAATACAGGCATATAATTCTTAGGTATCTCAATGACCAAAGAATTTTGAAGTTTAAGAAATTAAAAAAAAAATATATATATATATATATATATATATATGTACTGCTTAATCTAGTTTACCTTATTCAAGAGAAGCAGAGAGGCAGAATAATATGCCTAAAGTCACAGATCAATGTGGGAAGACACGAATCACAATGACAGTATGATTATGAATAAACTTTCCCCAAGGTGACTACTTGTTGAAAGAAATGACACAAATTTGTATATATAAATTTTGGCATGTTTATCATGAATTCCATTACTTGAGCCTCATACTTTGTATACATGCAGATACTATTTAGCTATTGCTGTGTAAAATATTACCTCCAAAATATGGTCATAATAACAAAAAAATTATTACTTTTTTTTGTGATTTCTCTGGGTCAGAAAGTCTGAAAGAGCTCAGCTAGAAAGTCTGGCGTAGGGTCTCCCACACGGTTGCAGTTTGTCTGTGGCCAGCAGTGGAACAGTGGTGAGCTATAACAGCTTAAGTCCAGACAGGAGTTTCTTCCTCTTCATGTAGTCTCATAGACTCTCCATGTGGGCTAGTTTGGGTTTTCTCACAGGATGGGGGCCTCAGAGAAGTCAGACTGCTCACACAACAGCTCAGGAAACCGAGAACAAGTGTACCAGAGGTGGGAGCTGTGTCACCCTTTATAACCCAGTTTTGGGAGTCACACAGTGTCATTTATCACTACCTCTATTAGTTGCAATAGTCACACCCATTTCAAGTGGAAACACAAAGACCCCATCCTTGATGGGAGGAGTAGAAAAGAATTTGTGAACATATTTTAAAATGTTTAAAATGCAGGACTCGCTGGATGCTTGGGGCTTTGTTCTGCTTAGCATGTTTTTCAATTACGAAGTCTTGTGATAGATAAATAAGAAACCATAGAAAAACTGATATGATTAAATCTACTGACATGCAGCCATTATAGAAAACTGTATGGAGGTTCTTCAAAAAATTAAAAATAGAATTACTTTATGATTCAGCAACTCCACTACTGGGTATTCATCTGAAGGAACTTGAAGATATTTGCACTCCCATGTTCCCTGAAGCATTATTTACAACAGGCAAGACATGGAAATAACCTAAGTGCCTATCGATGGATGAACAGATAAAATGTGATACACACATGCATACACAGCCATTAAAAAAGGAGAAAATCTTGCCATTTTTAACAACAAGGATCAACTTGATAGTATTATGCTAAGTGCAATAAGTCAGACAAAGACAAATACTATATGATTTCACTTCCACGTGGAATCTAAAACAGCAACAAAATAACAACAAAAATGAACTTACAGATACAGAAAACAGATTGGTTGTTACCAGAAGCAGATGGCAGAATTAGATGAAAGTGATCAGAAGGTACAGACTTCCAGTTGTAAAGTAAGAAAGTCCTGGGAGTGTAATGTACAGCATGCTAACTATATTTAATAATACAGTATTGTATATTTAAAAGTTGCTAAGAGAGTAAAATTTAAAAGTTCTCATTATACAGAAAAAATCTAATACCAGTACTGAGTTCTTAGAACTATTATCTTGATAAGTGAACTGCTGATTTGATTTAAAAAAAAATCAAGTTAAGATTAGAATATGAGATTAATACATTTATTAATTGTAAATATAATCTAATTTAGAGATCACGGTGTAATTATAGCTCCTATATAGAACAGCACCAGTATTGTTGCTTCTTCTGTCTTAAAATCTGGCAGAAACTCATGGACAAAGGGCAGGGATGACTATTAGAGAATCAACATCGTATCTCCATGTGAGCAATAAAAGTATTGTTTTTTTCTATGAAATAATCCAGCTCCACATTCAAGAAAGGAAAAGCAGCTTTCATGTATTTGAAGCCCTTTCCCTCACAAGTGAGGAAAACCAAGAAAACAGTAATGAAATTTGTACCTTTAATCAATATTTCAAATACAACCCCTTGAAGAGGTACGGAAGATGAGACGGCGGGCCCCTTTGTGCTTATCAGATTAAAGCGTGGCAAGACAAATAGAACCTGTTTTTGCTCATCTATTTCTGAAATCTATCAGTCTATAAATCAGCTCTTCTGTTTTGAAGCTATAACTACCTCATCGTATTCCCCCCCACCTCATTTAATCCTAGAAAATTTGTCTGAACTATGTAGAAAAGGAGGGTAAGATAGAAGATTTTCTTTAAAGGGGTTGGGGGCAAGAACCCACTTTCATTTCCAAAAGTGTAAATTGAAAAATGTGAGATTGGAATCCCAAATAAATATTGAAAGCACTAGCATTATTTACAAAGATTCAGTCAGACTTATCCTTGGCAAACAAATGCAGCAAAAACATTCTGCAAAAAAATATTAACATAATGAATTTCAAAACAAATGAGAGAGCACATATATTGGTTGCTCTCATCGTTTTCCATTTGAGAAGCAACTGTGCTACATTCAAACTGTTAATGAACAGCCAGACCAAGTGTAGAATCAATTACATGTTGCTTTCATTCACTGCACTCTTGTATTCATAAGCATAATCGGTCCATCTAACAGACCGCATAATGATGCCATGCCCTGTCAATCATATTTAAATTGCATGAATTTTAAGAAGAAAACTAATGCATGGAATTAAATTGATTTTCTTTTCTAAAGATACAACCACAAATTCAAGTACTAAAGGTATTATTTGTAAATCTTATTGGCCAATTTATATGATAAGCACCACCAATCTATGACCTGAAACAGAATACTTGAAGTTCAGTTAGCAGGAAATTGAATTACCACCTGATCACATTACAAAGTAAATGCTGCTTTTTCTTTCCATATAGGTCAATGTTTTCATATACACATTTTCAAAGCTTGTTTTTATTATATTTCAAGAAACAATCAATTGTCCATAAGATGTTCCTTTTCAATCTGCAGCAGACATCAGTTAGAATGTATTTCAACTATTGCCCTGCAGCATGTTTCTAAATTTGGATTATTCTCTCACACATTTCTTCAGCTGCATGATGGATTTCTTTCCACGTCCAGAAAGACTACAGTCATCCAACTCTTTGTATGAATGTGGAATAAACTAGCACTTACCATGTTATTTTCTAGTCCATTTTCCTGTGAATCTGTGAGTTGACCTTCCCCCCGCCCGCCTCCCCACCCCGAACCTCCTCCCCACTCCCGCCCGCCACGGTTTTTAGTTACAAAGAGCTTTGGGTTTACCTCTCTTAGCCTCCTTGGTGCTTAGTTTCCTGAACAAGATATCCAGGTCTTAAGATTAAATATGCAGTCGCTAAGCAATATTTACATTTTGCAGCTGATCAAGGCATACAGAATACACTGTTAAAGCTTGAATAAATACATACGCCAAGCTCGGTTTGAGATTTGATCTCATTTTTATGAGATTGTGATAATATAGCCGTATTTTTGGACATCATGTGCTGATAATATGTTTCATGCTGTATTGGTTTCAAAGTTGTGAGGTCTTAAGCTTAAGTTATGAGGTTTAAATTATCAAATATTATTTGAGCAATTTCTACCAAAATGTCATCTTCTTTGTTAAAAAAGGAAAAAAAAGAAGGAGCAAAGATCATCTTTAGTTGTTTATTAGCTCTTCCTCTCCTGCCAAAGATCTATCAAGGTCAATCCTGTTGATGGGACTGTGTCCTGTTTCAGTTGGAGCTTTACACTTAACCGTACATTTCAACAACACAGATTGAAATTTATGTATAGGGGATATCCATGGTCAGTCATTTATAGAACCTTTGAGATTCCACAGGGTGCTGGGGGGTATCTGCATCACTACAGTATTATTTCCAACAGAGAGGGGTCTGAGAGAGACTGTGGGAAGCTGAATTATCTGCAAAATTCCAACATTCACATCATTTTAGAATGAACCCAAAGAGAACATGTCCTAGAAGGAAGTGAGTCAAATACATGGCATTTCTCAGGCTCCAATAGCAGGGGTGAGAGGAGGTGGAGGTCCAGATAGACAATATGACTTTTTCAAAGAAGATAATAATAAGGTCTTTGTTCTGGTTCAAGGGATGGCAGCAATTTGCAGCCTTATTAGAGAAATGTAAAACCAATACTTTATTAAGACACAAGGGAAAAGTAGGCTTTAAAATCCTATGTAGTGGGTAAAAATAAATGAATGCTACTTCCCACTCAATGGTAACTTTACAAATGCAGAATCTAGGCTAAGACAAAAGTGTGCAGAGGGGTCAATGTCAGGATATGTAGGCAGATGCTAAGGTTGCCTGTGCTTGTTTGTCATCAGTCTTCTTTTATAGCTTCCTTATCACTGCAATTCTGGACAAGAAAGACTCTACTGCAATCATTCACTCAGTCATTAATTCTGTCCTTTATTCAATGAATATTTATTGAGAATCTACTATATGTCATATCCATAGAGCAATTGCTCCATTAACATGCACCAAAAAGGTCTTATGCTTTTTTGACTCCAGACATTTCCTGGTGTCAAGAGAGCCTCCCCATCTCTGCTCCTCAAAATCCTTCCCCTTCCTTGAAACCCATGGAGAATTTGCCTTCCTCAAAGATATGATTCCTGAACTCCAATACCTAAATTAATTTTAAACTAATTTCTCCTCTTTTGGTCTCCAATATCACTTAGATTTGATCATTTATATGATTGTTAACATCAACATTACTGTACTCACAATCAAGAAGATTTCATCAGTCTGAGGTCTCCAATAATACAGTCTTCTGCCTGAGGAGGCAGAGCATTTCCTGTCATTGGAGACGATTAAATATGACTATATATATGCTGTGATATTTCTTCTAGTTCTGTGATATTATGATTCCGTGTTTCCTATCTTCATGTGGAGACTATTTTTCTGCTGTAAGAAACATGATAAATCTATGTTTGAGTTGACCATAAAGCCAATAACTCTATGGTAACAGTTGCTTAAGGGATAATTAGTAAATTTGTGGGTGATTAAATAGAAGTTGCTCAATATAACCAATATAATCAGAAAAGATATACTGTATTAGAGAAAAAAATGGGGTAGAAAGGATAATGTAGACTGGGCAAGCAATGGGATGTAGTTAAACTGGTTCAGATAATTCAACAAAAATTTTTATAGAACTGAAAATTTGTTTCTTTACAGAAAGACTTAGCAAAGCCTCATCAAAGATTTCTTAATAACTAACTATAGATGATTAAAAAAAGAGACTCTACCATGATCACACTCTTTTACAAAAGGTAAGAGAGTCTTTCCAAAGACTTACGACAGAAAAAAAAATGTGTCATGATTCCCTTGCCTTTTTTTTACAAGAGATAATAAATGCATTTTCTAAATGTGTCATTTTCCTCATCTGCATATAGCTCAGTTTAGAATAAATTTGCTTTGTTCTAGAGATTGGTTTTGGCTCTCAAATCACAAAATGAAAAATGACAGATTCTCTTCATATCTTCTCAAAAGATTAATGGGATCACTGTTCACATTTCTTTAAAAAGTGACATTTGGGTATAATGAACTTACTTCTCCATCAAAATAAACCAGGTTTAAATTCTCTCTGATACCAGTGCATTCATAGGACAGTTCTGGACTACAGCTTCTTACACCTGTACTCTCATTTACGTTCTACTCTTATAATATACACATGCACAGTAGGCTCTATGCTTAATATTATATTTAGGAAATGTAAGGATGAATATTTTTAAAAATTAGATTAACATAGATTCTAAAAGAAAGAATATGTAGAATATTTCTATACTGTGAAGTTATATTTTCATGAATTAACTTACACATTTTAACAGTGAAAAATGGAAATGAAAACAGGATACAAAAAAAGGATAAGGGAAAGTGAGAAGGACAAGATATTTAAATAATAAAGACAATGTCACTAAACCTTTCTACAATGGGTATTTGCTCTAGCATAAGACGAATAGGTTGGCTTATGTTGCTGGACCCCAGGATATTGGTCTACATCCCCACTTGCTTCACAGAGATGGTTAGTTCCTTGTGCACAGTAGCTGTTTTCAAACTTTTTTATTTCAGGACTTCTTTACACACTTAAAAATCATTAACGACTCAAAACACCTTCTGTTTTGGTGGGTCATATGTATCACACAAGAAAACAAGAGCACACGTATACGATTAACTATCAGGAAAATGATTTAATCATATATTATGTAGTCTCTGGAAAAATTCACTGTACATCCAAGAGAGAGAGAATAAAAAATGCAAATACCTCAAAGTATTATTATGAACATGGCACTGACCTCACCAACCTCCTGAAAGAAGGGTCTCCAGACCACAATTCAAGAACTGTTATAGTAGAGCTTCTTGTTGTGCAGATCTAGTAATTAAATATAGATATTTCCTAGCCTAATGTAAATGGATATCATTAATTACTTTATCTGTCCTTAAGGTTGAAGAAACAGACCATGATGTCTGTCAACTACATAGAGAAAATTAGATGTACTGGACTTAGGAAACAGTATTTCTCCGCGTCAACTTATATGTGACTTAAGGCAACTTTAAAAGAATAATCTTAACTAAATGCAACCTTTGTCTGTTTTTCAGTCTTTAGAATTTAGACTAATTTCTCTTTCCTCTTTTGTGAGATGGTGATTAGGTCATTTCTACTTATCAACCTCTTGAGAATGAAAGGGAGCTTCCATGACAATGGTTTCGCTTCTTCATGCTTCTTCCTTTACAGAATGAGTTGGGAACTACTAAAGAAAAGAAGACCAGCTAATATTAAACCAGGTTGGCAGGAATGAAAAGGGAGGTAAATAATTCATGAAACTTAGAAGAGGTAAACTGAAAGATTTTGATGATGGTTTTAAGGTGGGTGAGAAAAGAGAAAAGGAAGAGTCCAAATTGATTCAAAGTACCTTCACTCTGGGTGACTGTAGGGATGACAGAAATAGAGAAATTAGAATAACTATTAAGGTCTGAATTATTTTATTGCTTACTAAGTCTTCTGAAATCTATCCTTAACATAAAAAATAAAATTCAGTAGAGAGCCAAGAATAAGAGAAGGATTAAGAAGAAAAACATATAAAAATTGTACAGTTGAAGGTAATTAATTTTCCGATACCAAGGCAGCCATTTAAAAATATTCTTTCTCCTTCCTTACCTATTTTGGATATGACATAGAATCACTGAGGGAAAGAGAATATATCATTGAGCCTTTCAAACATAATTCATTGCGAGATTAAGATTTAAAGAGGTCTACATGTGCCTTTACAAGATTGTTTTGTGGCAACTATTAACGTAAAACCATTCAAAGGAAACCAAGAGAACTTTTCATAATAACTCAGATGCTAAAAATAAAATGTTTGCATGGAAACTTTGATAATTAACTAATAAATATCAAAGAGAAAGAAATACATATAAATAAATAATATCCGTTGACTGATTCTCTAGTAATATACTATTACATAGGCCAATGTATAAAAATTCCCATTTTTATTCTGAAATGAGGCCATGGCTAAGATGATATGGTAATGTGGCTACAGAGGCACTATGATGAGAGACACACGAAGAGTAAAAACATGGGCAGATTTGGTGTGAGTAGGAAAATAATATTACAGAACAATGTCTAGTGGTATCAGAAAGAGATAGTCACTAGATTGTATAGTTATAATTGGATAGCATAATATCAAGAAAAAAAAAAACAAGAAAACAAGCTGTCATATCCTGGTAGAAAATCACACTCACCAAGTAGTGAACTTAAGCAAATTACTTTTCCTTTTCTGCTAAAAAAGAAAAAAAAATTTGCTTCTCAAGTTTGTTATGGGTAATAAAACTTGTATTATATGTGAAAACATCAAGCACAGTAAATGGCATGTAGTAGGTGATGAATTCTGACTTGATTAACATTAATACTTATACATAATTATATTCATAATGCACATAAATGGGATAATAGTAGCTCTTTCAAATTTAATTGTATTTTATCATTACACTTTCAAAATTCATAAAAATTCATATTAACCAATTATGTCAGAATTTATATTTTTCTGACATCTTTGCTTCCACTTCTTGGATTCCTGATCTTCTCTTCCTTAAACTCAATTATTTATTTGTTTGTTTGTTTGTTTGTTTGTTTATTCCCAATATATCCTTGAGTAATTCTTTCAGAGATGGTCTGTAGCTAGGAATTTTCTGAGTCACTGGATTTTCAAATGCTTTGTTCTCATTTCTGAATGCTAGTTTTCCAGCAAATATAGATCTAGGTTCATATTAATGTTTCTCTCAGAATTTTGAAGATTTTGCTTCATTCATTTCATGAGAAAAAGCCAGTTGATCTTTAAACCACCACAAATAAGCTAGATTTCTTTTCCTCTCCAGAAGCTTTAGGGATTTTTTTGTTCTTGGAATTCTGAATTTTGTGTAAGTTTTTTCAGGACAAAAAAAAAAATTCTTTTTCCCTTCTAGTTATGAAGTTTTTACTACTCCTTCATTTCATTAAATTTTATCATAATAGGTGGGTTTTTATATGTCTGGGGATAAATCTCAATTGTCTTTATTTTCATTCCAATATTTTCTCAGCTGTACATTCTAGAGTGTTTCCTTAACTCACTCAGTTTCTGGATTGGTAAGTTTTCAGCTGTTTCCTTTCCATATGCATCCCTTCATTTGAAACTTTTATTAGTATTGTAACTTCCAAGAATTTTTAGTTCTCCCCCTCTCATTGGAATATCTTTTCTAACTGCTACCTGTATCATATATCATTCTTTTCTCTATCAAACTTTTATACTGGATAGAAATCCTTTTATTGTCTAGGCTAAAACATAGTAATAGCTATCTCTTAGTGGATTTGAATTCACTTAATGTACATCTTCATACTTTTTCACACTTCTATAGCCCTATAAAATTTATATGAACAGGATACAATTTTTCAATCATCACTTTTGATACTTTTAAAATGGAAGCTTAATTTTGGATTGCATTTATAAAAGTCATCATGAGGAGGATTATTTTAAAGAGTAGAAAAACTTTTGAGAATACCTTAGGTTATATAAGATAAAATAAGGTTATAAAAACTGACATTCTAAAGTGATGTTAGAATTATAAATAAACTTAAAAAGACTATTTGAAATTTTATCACATTTTTAGTTCTAATTCAAATAATACCTTGGCAGGGTACCACTAAGAAAAAAAAATTAGTGATGTAATTGCTGACTAAATTACATAGACATTTTAAGAAGGAATGTATCCCTCATGCAGTTAACTATGAAATATAAAAATTGCTAAGCCTATCACAGCTTCTATTATATTAAAAGATATGATTTTATTGTTCACTATGATAAAACACCATATGTGATCAAGTTGAAGACACACAAACACGCACAACACTTAGAATAAAAAGAAATATATTCAGTATTTTCATAACTGATAATATATCCATTCACAACATACTAGCTATTTCATAGTGCTTCTTTTAGAACTGATGACAACATTGTTCCAAGCAAGACCTATTTTAGACCTCACTTTTAAAAATATTAAATAAAAATGGATTACATGTTTACCAGAAGAGAATAGTGCAAATTTGAAGAGCTGTTTTTAGATACCTAATTATTATGTATTAATATAAATCCTATTTAAACTGCTTAAACTAACAGGGATATTTATTTTTGCCCTAAACATTAAATTTATATGCTATGTTACAAACTTAGTTTTCCAGAGATATTTCAAGCAGAAATACATTGAGCAGCTGAATTATTTTCCAAAGTATCCTTTCTGTGCAGCATTTCAAATACACAGAGGACAATATCAGTAACATGTTCTGATAGTGTTTTAACAGTTTCAGTGCTCAATTCATTCTAAAAGCCTAATGTCTTAATTCTCTTTAATACAATAAGTGAACTGCAAGAGTCTATTTGACACTGGTATGCAATAAAGACTCTAAAGAACAACAAAATTAACCTTTCAAATGGAATTGCTATAGACAATTTTGTTGATAGAAGAACATAAAAATTTTCTTGTAATTAAACCGAGTATCTTTGTGAGGGAGGAGAGGTAGATAAGGGTAAAGAGGATCAAAAAAATAAAAAAAAAATAAAGCGAATATGCTATTCGTTATCTTTTAATATTCTTACTAAATGGAGAAAAAGTCATAAAGAAAACACAAGTACAATCAATTTATAGAATTTCATGAAGGCAACTTTGGCCCCCTTTTTAAGTGTTTACTCTGGGCCTCAGAATCTATCCTAGTCTAGAAGAATACGGTGGCATTTCTCTAAATGGTTCAAGCTACCAGTGTCCAACACACAATCAGAGAAGAAGGAAACCACAGTTGCTCCTGGCCTGGGAGATGGAGAAAGCACAAAAGGCCAGAAGAAAAATGAAGGATTTTCCTGTTGTTGGATAATAAAAGTCCTTTTGGATTTTTCTTGTGATAGAGCATTTCCCTTCCTGGGACATGGTTGGCTGGCTATATTTCTAGCTTCTGATAAATCTGGCTTTATCACATTATTCCAGTGAAAGCTCCAAGGGCCCATCAGAGATACTGGCCCTCTTACAAATAATTTATTTTACTGATATCTTCCTCATTGCCCCTTATGATGTGCTTCTACCAACTTGCATGAATGCTTTCACTCAAGAAATAAGGCTTAGAACCAGAGGAATGAATAGCCTACCTAATAACATATCCCAGTTCCTCTCATGCCAATGTATTAGCACTCTTTCGCTTTTATGGACTTGGCTTATCCTAAATTTTCTATCCAGAGTGAACGCTGTGCCAGAGATTTCGACTAGAAGAAAAGAAGCCTCTGAAGGGTTTAGCAAGAAGACCACCCTATACGTATGGCTTTTGACTATAGCCATGTTCTTGTCGTGTGCCCTTACTTACCCCTAAACTTTCACTATGCCAACAAACCATCTTCTCCTTTTGCACCTCTTAGAAGTCTGAATCAGTGGTACTCACACTTGAGAGTACATAAAAATCATCTGCAGAGCTTCTAAAACAGAGGTTGCTGGGTCACACTTCCAGAGTTTCTGATTCAGTAGGTCTGGGGTGGGTGTGAGTGGGGACCAAGAATTTGTGTTTCTAACAAGTTTCCAGGTGATCTTAATAATGACGATCGAGAAACCACATGCTGAAAACTACTAGTCTAAAACAATAGTAGCAGCCTACTGCTCTTACCAATATTATACCCATGAACTAATAATTCATTTTTGACTTTGCACTCAATATTCTGACCTTGATCTTGCCAAATGGATTTGCATACCAACTGTACCCCAGTTATGAATTTTCACTTATATATTATGTTAATGCATTTGTTCTGTTGACCTGTGTGGCCTCTCCTATTCTACAATGCCTTGTTGTCACACACATTGACAATCTATAGTTTTAGAAGTTTCTGTGTAGCTATCCAGAGCAAAATTTTGTCTGGTCCAATCTCTAGTTTATATAAATTGCAGCAAATAGCCACAGAGAAAAACACATTTTGGATAAATAGTGTAGTAAGAGAGCTGAGTCCGGATTAAATGTCGACAGAACATTAATTCCATAAATTGAGGCATTGATTGAAAATTATTTAAATTATAAAAAAATTAGGGTGTGTGTACACTAATAGTGAGAAGAAACAGAATTTAAAGAACATATGCTTCTGAGTTAAGCCAAATAACAAATAGGCCAAAATAAAGAAGAAAAGCTAAGCAGGTAATTTGGACTTTGATTCAAGGAGAGATCAAAGAAAAAAATTTTTAATAGCTGTACAGAAGATTTACAAATGACCAATAAGTACATAAAGAGATTTTCAACATCTTTAGTTATCAAGGAAATGCAAATCAAAACAATGAGCTACCACTTCACACCCACTGGGACCACTATAATTAAGATAGACAATAATAATTGTTAGTGAATATGTGGAAAAATTAGAGTCATCGTACTTTGGTGGCAGGAATGTAAATCCCATTTGGGAAAACAGACAGTTCCTCAAAATATTAAATATAGAGTTTATCACATGACCCTGCAATTCCACTCCCAGGTATCTATCCAAAAGAACTGAAAACATACGTCCACACAAATGTTTGTTCACAAATGTTCATAGCAGTATTATTATAATAGCTCCAAAGTGAAAACAGCCTAAATGTTTAACAACTGATGAATAAATCAAATGTATATCCATACAATAGAATAATATATAACCATAAAAAGGAATGAAATACTGATACATGCTACATCATGGATAAACCTCAAATACATTATACTAAATGAAAGAAGCCAGGCACCGAAAGCCACACATACGATTCCATTTACATAAAATGCCCAGAATATGCAAACCTATACAGTAGATTAGTGGTTGCCAAGAATGAGAGCATGTTGAGAAATGACAAATTAGAATGACTACTAATAATTATCAGGCTTCATTTTAAGGTGATGAAAATATCCTGGAATTAGATAGCGGTAATGATAATTGTACAATTCTGTGAACATACCCAAATCACTGCATCATTCACTTTAAACACATGAACACACACACACACACACACACACACACACACACACACACACACAAGAAATGGTGTTGGGACATGCCAGGGAATTCAGGTTCATGGTAGTTAAAACACATTTGGTAAATGGATGTCTGAATAGCTGAAATGGTTCATTAATAATGACTATGTCCAGAATATGAAAAACATAAAAGGCAACACTCTACAATAAAACTGGGAAAACAGAGTTTGTCACACTATAAAATCTGTCTAGGAGATACTTAGAGTGCAACTGTAAGGCTCATAGTTTTTCCACTAGGGTCCCATTGGACAGAGCCTCTGTGACTGTATTTTCTACCAATAACTGGACAAAGTACACAGCAAAGACAACTACTTGCTATGCAGAACTGCTTATGAATGTAAGGACTGAGAGCCACTTCCATGTTTCACAAAGTCTGTCTGTATATTTCAGTGCAAGCTAGTCAATTGTCCAAGCACTCAAAATACATCTGAAGGTCATAGTTAGCAGAGGGAGGCAGCCTGCAGTGATGCTTGAAATCACAAGTGTTCAGTTCTCCATTAGGAGATCCGGAGTCTTTAAATGTGGTTAGGCTAGCTAACCACAGGACTTTCACAAGAAATAGAATTACAGACTCATCATATAAAGTGTAATGTTTGGTTTTACAAATAAACCCTATGAAGAACCATTTTTGCATGAAAAAAAATGTAGGTCAAACGCGCATAGGCGAAAGTTATCATCTTAGGAAATTAAGAAGATCCATCCCACATTTTTTCAGGAAGATTTTCAGAGCCTGTATGTTCTGGCCCTTGTTTGCCTTCGTCATTATGTAAAAGTCAGAGCTTTATGTGTGTTTATGCTTATGCATGTCCAGTCAGCCTCATGCACAGATATCTCTGTGATGTGTCTTTAAAAAGACACATTGAGAAGATTGCTGCATCCACTGCCGAAGTTAGGTATTTGAACACATCTTTCTCCCTGTCTCTCTACCAAACCTGGACATTGCCTGTTTTATCAAATTAGACGACTGGACTTTCAGAGACACTAAGACTGTACAAAGAAAATTATAGCTATTCCTCAATAAATGCTTACCATGTGGCAACTACTGTTCTAAGATTTTAATCTTTTCCTAACATTAGCATTGACTGAGACCTAGTATTAAAAAACATGAAAAACAAAGCAAAATGACCCAGTTTTGAATCAAGACTGACCAAATGGACTTCTCCTTATTCCTCTTGCTAAATGCAGCTAACATCCCTAGACAATATACAGAAACTATAAGAAGACTCTAAAAGGTAAAAAGAAAAAGGCGAGTCTTGCGACCCAAAGAAAGACACAGTGGTGAGTCCCTGGGTTTCCTTATTTGCTTCATGTATCCTGGACTAGTTATTTGGAGGAGCTAGCCACCCAAAGAGAAGAGGG
The DNA here is from genome assembly GCF_014176215.1 of Rousettus aegyptiacus. Taxonomy (NCBI): domain Eukaryota; kingdom Metazoa; phylum Chordata; class Mammalia; order Chiroptera; family Pteropodidae; genus Rousettus; species Rousettus aegyptiacus. The sequence goes on along the minus strand of NW_023416287.1, from coordinate 32,281,428 downwards.
AAAAAAAATCCCCAAGAATAACATACTCTTTCTAGCCAAAACAAACAAACAAACAAACAAACAAACAAACAAGAAAAGAGAACCTCACAAAAAAGAAAGACAATAACTGTCTTACTCCAACAAAATACCACAGACAAAAACACGGCTCCATCTCTTCCCCTGTCGGCAAAGGCCATGTGGGGAGCCTTGATTTCTAACCTTGCCCAGCAGTAAATAGGTGTTCTCTGCCCCAGGCGGCATCAGAGGACAGTGAGTGGGAAGTCAGAGATTTCATCCCTAATTGGCGGCAACAAGCTCCCCTCCCTTATGTGAGGACCCTGGACTTTCATCCCCACCTACTCCAGGATGATGTCATAGAAGACCAGGTGGAAAGCTAGAACTTTCTTTACCATTCAGTAGCCCTCCCACTGCTGTGTCAGTGAAGGCTAACTGGGGAGCAGGAACAAGGCAATCCTCCTCTTCCCTGCTGGATGAGATTAGCTGAGGCCTACCAGGAAGCTAATACCAGCAGAAACAGGGCACTTCTTTTTCTCTGGAGTGTCAAAAGGAGGCTGAGTGAGAGTCTGAACTTTAACTTCCAACTGGCAATAATGAGGCAGCACCCCCCATACCTTTGTTGGGGTGGTGAAGTGTCAGAGCAGGCCTCCCAAGACAGTAGGTTTAAGGATAGAGCCTCATAACATAAATAATGTAATAGAAAAATCACTCATTATATCAAGAACCAGGAAAATATCAAATTTGAATTAGAAGAGATAGCAGACTTCACACAGATGATACAGATGTTAGAACTATGTGACTAAGATTTTAATGCAACCATCATAAAGATACCTCGATGAACAATTATGAGCATGTTTGAAACAAATGAATAAATAGAAAGTCTCAGGAAAGACTAGAAGATATAAAAACCAAATGGAAATTTAGAACTAAAAATACAATGGCTGAAATAAAGACTTCAGTGTCTGGGCTTGATAGTGTTATGGAGAGGACAGAAGAAAGAGTCAGTGAGCTTGAATAGAGAACTATAGAAATTACTGAATCTGAACAACGGTGAAAAAATAGACTTCAAAAGATGATCAGAGCCTTAAGGACTCATGAGACTATTACAAAAGATCTAACATTTATATCACTGGAGTCTCAGAAAGAGAGCAGAAAAAAGACGGAGCTGAAAAAGTATTCAGAGAAATAATGGCTGAAATTTAATAAAATTTGACAAAAAGATATAATCTATAGATTCAGGAAGTTTAGTGAATTCCAAACCAGATAAATTTAAAGACATTCATACTAAGAGCATAACCGAACTTCTAAAAACTAAAAACAAATAAAAATATCTTGAAAGCAGCTAGACAGAAATGAAATCTTATCTGTATAGGAGAAGAACAATTCAAATGACAATGGGTTTCTCATCAGAAATCATAGAGGCCAGAAGGAAATGACACATTTTCAAGTGATGAAATTATCCTTCAGGGATAAAGAGGGAAATAAGGCTTTCTCAGACAAAGAAAAATTAAGAAAATTTGTTATCAGAAGATCAGACCTACCCTAAAAGAATAGCTAAAAGACAATTTGAAACAGAAAAACAGTAAAAGACATTGTAGAGAAATCAGAAAAAAAAGAATAACAGAAAAAGCGAAAATATAGGAGAATGAATAAACAAATTGTATTTCAAATAATAAAATACTACTGACCAGTGAAAGATAAAAAAAAAAACTATTGATATGTGTAGCAAAGTGGGTGAATTTCACAGACCTTCTTCTGAACAAAAGAAAGATTATACAAAGAGTACATATACACACTATGTGTCTCCACTTACATGAAGTATAGATAAAACTAATACATAGTAAAGGAAGTTAGAACAGTATTTGCCTTTGAGAGATGGGGATTCATTGGATTGAGCATGAGAGAAATTTCTGGTATGATGCAAATACTCTCCATATTGCTTGGTGTGTATACATTGCCAAAACTCACCAAATTATATACTTAAGATTTTTGCATTTCACTCTACATAAATTTTATCTCAATGAAAAAAAGTTTCATAATATATTGAGCAATAGTTCCATGTCTGTCACTGTTCCACTATATGATTTTCAAAGAACATAAGTAATGGATGAATATCTGTAATTGGTAATTTATTTCTCTATTAATATATAGGAGATATTAAACATTTCATAGGATACAGCAAATTTAGGATCAATATTTGCTTTTCTAATTCTTTATATTTGAAAATGAACCTATGTACTTAAGAATACTTATACATAAACCATATAACTTGTAGAGCCTTTTTTAAAGAATCAAAAATTTGCTCTGTAGCAAAATAAATTGATTTCTTTATGCTTTCATTACACACATACATACATAAAGCAAAGAAGTATCTTCCTATCAAAGTAGTTTTCAGAGGGATAATAAGACAATAATTTATATCTACAAAGGGACTATTTCCCTCCAAATTGCTTTACTGTCCAGCAAGAAATAACACAAAGTTGACGCATTCTCTGTGGCAGGCTGTATTATCCAAATATAGCTAGCTACAATAATATCTTCCATTTCACATGCTCTTCTACAATTGTGACCTTGCCACTCCTTCATCAAAAGCTTGAGTATAAATCTCCTCCCAGAACCTCAGATGGCTGTTGTGACTGGTTTATGACCAATAAAATGTGCTGAAGTGATACAATGAGACTTCAAATGGAAGGTGAGATGAAGCCTTACAGGTTCTGCTTTGGTCTCTTAAAATATTTGCTTCCTGGACACTCCTTCCATTCCTAGAGAAAATATTCAGTGCAATGCTGTGAGAAGCCAAAAGCATTCCCATTGAGCTCATCCTGTAAGTTACCCCATTCCAGGTATGAGACATGCAGGTGAAGAAGCCTGCAGATGATTCTAGTTCCTAATCATTCAAGTCTTTCCCAGTAAGGACCCACACATTATGGAGCAGAGACAAGCCATTAGAATTCTTATCACACGAAATCTGCAACCTAATAAAATAGTTGTTGATTCACTCCATGTAGTTTTGGGGATGATTTATCACTAATATAGCAGTACAGAACTGAGACGTTTTCCTTCAATTTGCTTAATTAGCAGAAAGTGATAATATGATTTTGACTCATTCTCTAATGTGGATTACAATCACTTTTGACTACATTACCCTAAGCACCTGAGGTTCAACATTTGATTTAACTTTTGGATTGACTTGAATCATGCTTTAATGGTATCATAGTCTTTTTTTCAATATTTACTGTCACTGATTCTGACGACATTTACCCATCTGAATCATGCTATGGGCTCTCTGTCTTGACGTTTAAATTCCAACATATACCATCTGATGATACTGGATGAAATTTTGAGCCTCATCTGTAAAACTGTCATATTAATAGTTTATTCATGAGGACTCTTGAGATTATTAAAAATAATGATTAAAGTACAGTGCATGACACAGGGTCTAAGTCCCCAAATTTATAATCATTATTAGATTCACTCCCTCACACATATGGAACATTCATTTATCTGTAGATTGATTAAAGGTTTATGTTTCTTCTATACACTAGGGCTGCTCTGTCCCCTAGTATAAATGAGAGGGTTTTCAGCATCTCAATTCCTGGTGGCCCATTATTCATAACTGGGGCTCCTGGAAGATTCCACGTCATTATTTAATGGAAGCTCTTTCTTTCCCAAGCATATAAAACAGTCTCTATAGTAGAGAAACTCCCTGAGAAATGCCACCAGGAATTCCCATTAAAAAGTCTAATAAATGTTTTCCAACTAACACATTATGTTCTAAATTTATATGAACAATCTGAGCAAAAATGATCTTGGCAGTCATTTAATGGAATTATTACAAAGGAAAATTCATATGCAGGTTATTGGATAGTATTCATTTCATCATACAGGAGCATTTTAAAATTAGTTTCAGAAAAAGGGCACTTCACAATAAACTTTTAATTTCAAGATTTGCACGAGGTAAGGGCTGAACATTACAATAGGCCAGGTACCATGTCAGCTCTGATATATTACAACACTTCTTTACGAGCACATTACAATTCAGAGAACTAATAATAAGAAGTGATGCTGAGATGATGAATTGATCTATGCAATTAGAACTATTAGAATTCACAAGAGTCGACAGACAATAATCAAACCCTTTTCATGCTGCCCATTGCAATTATCTTTGCACTTAAGAATCAACAAAGAACATAATGACTTGCACTTGATTAAAGAATTCACGAGAAATGGAATTTTAATTAGTATGTAGAAAATTTTGGCCATTTATTACTTTACGGGACAACAGATTGTGAAAACTAGTTGAGGAGTTAAAAACAGTCAGTAGTAATAGATGTGTGCTGATCATGGTGAGGAATTTGGGCAATGGAAATTTCCAATAACTCCCCTCCTCCCTTAAAATTACAATTAACAAAGTGTATGAACTATTGAGGATGGGATAAGCAGTAAGTGGATGAACTGTTGATATAATGGTTGACTGATAAAACAGACATCAAATCCATTCACAATTTTCCCAACTCCCAGTATTTCATAGTATTTACATAAACACACATACACACACACACAAATTAACTAATACATAACCCACATTGGATTCCACAAATCTCTATTAATTGCTATCTTTGTGTTGCAAATAAAAAATGTATATTTAGAAGAGGTGGAATTATTAATTCAATATGCAATTTTTTAAAGTTTAGTCAATAATGATTATGCTTAGTCAACTTGCAAATTTTTTGTTAACTATGAAAACCTGTTATGTAAGAGCCGTATGTTTTTAATAATGTTTATTTATAACACACATTCTCTTTAATGCACTTGATCTTGGTCAAGATTAAATTGCCTTAGTTTAGTACATCTCAGATAAAAATAATAGGCTTTGACATTTAGCACATAAGTTAATAAAAATTCATTTTTGTTAAAAAAATTTCCTGGATATTAGGTACCATGTTTATAAATAGAAAATGTCAAATACCACTTTGCAATGCAGTCAATTTAATAGCATACTTCTCATGCTCAATTTACCATCTGAAAAGTAAGTCTAAAATACAAATAGTTGAGAAATATCCACAATGATTGTTGCACTCTGTGACTAAAGGAAACAAACAAAGACTAATAGTCCTCCCCACTCAGTTCATAAAACAACCAGGAAAGTAAATTAATATTTACAAAAATAAATCATTGATTCTATCCCCAAACAAAACCAAATTTTACAAGAAAAATTCTGGAAGTCATTATCTGTACTCTATTTAATAATCTTATTTACTTCGTAGTTGAAAATTATGCTAATTTGAGATGTAAAATTTTAATGTTTAAAATGTGGAAAGTATTAGAATAAAGATTTATCCAATGTGGCACCTGATATTTTAAAGTTTTATAATTTTTTAAAAAATTAAGTGTGCAATTAATATAACAAGAAATTAAAAATTTCCCCACTTAAACACTAGCTAAGAATCTGTGGCTGAGACTGAAGTTTTCCACCTCTATCTCCATTTTATTCTTTCTTCTCAGTAACAGAAACTTAATATTTAGCTGATTTTGTTACTGCCAAGGAATAAAACATTACATTTCCCAGCAGTCTTCATCACTAGATATGGTCATGTGACTAAGTGTTATGCAGTATCTTAGTAAAAGCTGCAGAATTAGAATGACACCATTTTGCTCTTCTTCACCTCTCATTTCTTTGCATATGCTTATAGTGAAATCGCAGAGACTTATTCTCTGAACCACAAATAGGGATTATTCATTGTGCCATTTTATAATTTTTTAGCATATAGAGGTTAAATAAACTGTAGAGTGCTAACGAATGCACAAAATTAAGGTTCCCACTGACCCCCTTAGTTAATGTGGCTTCACTTAGTATTATATTACACAGGCTGCCTAAGCCATATGCCAATTTTAAAAAGTAAATTATACATATTTTAAATCTACTTTCAGTGAATGGCACATTTTGCTTAGCCATTCAAAAATTTAAACATGATATGATCATGTTGGTGAATGAAATACGGTCTTTAAAAAGTTTCAGCAAACACTATAGTCTGATAGTAACAGTGCTTTAATACTCTTTTCTCACCTTTGCCCCCCCCCCAAAAAAAATGAATTAATTGGGTGACAGGGTAAAACATTACAAAGAAAACCAGATGGAAAAATATGGGTATGGCAATTTGACCCAAAAGAAGGTTGTTGAATATATAGTTATCAAAATAGCACGTTAAGTTTCAGTATTTAAATCAGTCATTGTTGAACTCACAAGTGAAAAACAAAATAAAGGCCATCTGAATCCATGACATTTTTTTTAAACTCTGTTTCTCTTTCAAACCCAGCAGACATGATCAAGTACACTAATGAACCAAATCTTAGCTGAAACTATGAAAGCCACATTTTTAAAGTCTAAGATAAAGTTGAAGACAGGTTTTTGATAAGAAAAAAATATATATTTTCTTATTTTTTTAAATGATGATTTACTCTAATGTTTTAGCATTTCGGATTTCACAACTACATTATGATTTGGCAACATTACAGGTTACATTTTCAGAACTACATTTTTCTATTTGACTTTCAGCTTCATTATTGAAAATAGATGTTGCATGGTTCTCTACATTCCTGTTTCTTGATATTAATGATGGTAATGATCGGGTGGTGATAGTCACTTCTTTTTATGATTAAATGATAAAATGGCTATTTTGGTCCTCATTTTTCAAAACAGAGAAGCATAATTAAAATAATTTAACAAATGTTAAAACAGAAATAACTATCTAAAAATGAAAATGCAAGCTACAGGACAAAATCTTTTCAAACCATATATTGATAAGGGGTTAATATCCCAAATACATAAAGGACTCATACAACATAAAAGGACAAAAATAATTAGATTAAAAATGGGCAAAAGATCTGAATAGACATTTTTCCAAAGAAGACCTACAGTTGGCCAACAGGTACATGAAAAGGTGCTCAACATCACTAATCATAAGGGAAAGGCAAATCAAAACCACAATGAGATGTCACTTCATACCTATTAAATGCCTAGCATCAAAAAGACAAGAGATAACAAATGTTGTAGGAAATGTAAATAAAAGGAAACCCTTGTACACTGTTAGTGGAATTGGAAATTGGTATAGTCACTATGAAAGACAATATGGAGGTTCATCAAAAAATTAAACATAGAATTACCATATAATCTAGCAAGTCCATTCCTAGGTATATATCTGAAGGAAATGAAATCAAGATGGAAAAGAGATAGCTGCACCTCCATATTCACTGCAACATTATTTATAATAGCTGAGACATAACAACAACCTAAATTGTTTATTTATTCCACAACAAAATATAACTGGATAAAGAAAATGTTATACATATGTGCACGCGTGCACGCGCGCGCGTGCGCGCGCGCACACACACACACACACACACGCTGGAATACTATTCAGCCATAAAAAAAATTGCCAAACCTGCCATTTGCAACAACATAAATAAAGCTCAAGGGCATTATGCAAAGTAAAATGTGTCAGACAGAAAGACAAATACAATACCATACGATCACACTTACAGGTGGAATAAAAAAAGTTATCATAAAAGTAGATAAGAAAAGTCCTGATAAGAGGAAAAAGTAGGTAAATGCTGTGCTTGCCTCCTTCCACAACCACATCAAAATTATAACTAAACTACAGAAAAAAACATCATTGAGAACCATCTGAGGTAGAGTTGAACAGAAGTGTATAATGAAGGATATACAAAAGAAGCCATGTCAAGACTAGTAGGAAGAATGGAGGCACAAAACAAGCTGGTTCCATGTCAGTGTGTGGCAATTAAAAATCAAAAGGGATATCTTGGCTGTGGAGGTCCCCCCCCCTGAGGAGCAAGGGATCCCAGCTCCTTACCACACTCCCCAGCCAAAGGTTCCACTGCCAGGAAGATAAGTCTCCATAACTTTTGGCTGTGAAAACCAGCAGAAATTGTGGTTAAGTGAAATGAAGGGCTGCTGGAGTCCTAGGTGTTCCTCTTAAAGGGCCCACATATGGACTTAATCACTAGCAGACTCACTTGCTCTGAGTTCCAATGCTGGGGCAGCAGTTTGAAAGGCACGAGAGATGTATGGCTGGAGAGGTAGCTTTCTTTTAGAAAGAAGTGCTGACAGAAGCCATTGTTTTTTTGCTAACCCATCCCTTCACCAAGCCTGCACCCATAAGTGGAAGCCATACCTGAGTCTCCAACAATCTGGCTAACATTATTCACTCTACCTTAGTGATTCCCTGAGACCCCGCCCCACCCACTCAACCTTCAGACCCATCCAAGCCAATTCCAGTGCCTTTCCCATACAAATGGCCTGTCTTGGCTCATGCGGCAGACTTTCCTAAAACCTCTCAAATGTTCATGAACCCCAACAATGAGTATCTGGCGTCATGGTGCCCCATACCCCTTGCTAAGCAAGCCCAAGCCCAGAACTACTAGCAGTTGTCCTTAGTTTGCAGCTTAGTGCTTCCCGGGTACCTACAAGCCCAGCACAAGTGGCAACCATCTGTAGATCACTTTATGGTGCATACTAAGTGGCCCTAGGCAGGGCACAGGCAGCAGATGAACTAGACCTGCATCAGAGCTTTTCCCAAGGGCCACCAAAAAAAACACACCCAATGGCCAACTTTGGACCACACCAGAGCACCACCCAACCACCCTCGCAAAAACACACCCAAAGGACAGACTCCACAGTAGTTGAGCCCCACTAAAGCAAATCCTGCTCTATAGGATCAGCCTCTAAACAACAGCTCCTCTACTGTAGTCATAGCCAGTCTTCACAATCAATAAGCCTGAGGGTCAATCCCTGCCACTGCTGTGCCAACAGGAATCAAGGCTCAACTACAACAGGAGGGCACACACAGCCGACACAAAGAATACACCTGAAGTAGGTGGCTCAGATGATGAGGGAGACTGCCACTGGACCCCACAGGACATCTACCAGATAAGGCCACCTCTACTAAGACTGAGAGACATAGCAACTCTATTTAAGACATAGAAACAAACACAGGGAGGCAGCCAAAATGGGGAGACAAAGAAACATGTGCCAAATTAAAGAACAGAACAAAGCACCAGCAAAAGAACTAAACAAAATGGGGACAAGCAATCTATCAGATGTAGAGTTCAAAACACTGGCTATAAGAATGCTCAATGATCTCGATGAGAATTTCCACAAAGAGACAGGAAACAAAAATGGAGATAGAAAACATAAAAAAAGGACCATTCAGAAATGAAGAATACAATAACTGAAATGAAAAATACATAGAAGGGAATCAACAGTAAATTAGATGAAGCAGAGGCCTGAATCAGCCATTTAGAAGACAAAGTAGCAGAAAACACCTAATCAAAACAGTAACAAGAAAAATGAATCCAAAGAAATGAGGATAGTTTAAGGGGTCTCTGGGACAACATCAACCATACCGACATTCACATCATAGTACCAGAAAGAGAAGAAAGAGAGAAGGAATTAATGACAGAAAACTTCAAGAAATAATGACAGAAAACTTCCCTGATCTGGTGAGGAAATAGACATGCAAGTCCAGGAAGTGTAGAGTCCCAAACAGAATGAGCCCAAAGAAGCCCACACCAAGAAACGTTATAATTAAAATGCCAAAGCTTAAAGACAAAGAGAATCTTAAAAGCAGCAAGAGAAAAGCAGTTAGTTACCTATAAGACTGTCAGGTGACTAAAAGGAAGGACCTGCAATCAAGATTACTCTACCTGGCAAAGCTATCATTTAGAGTGGAAGGACAAGTAAAGAGCTTCCCAGAGAAGAAAAAGCTAAAGGAATTCATCAACAACACCAAGCCAGTATTAAAAGAAATGTTAGAGGGACTTTAAAAATAATAAGAAAAAAAGGATCAAAAATATGAATAATAAAATGGCAATAACTACATATGTATCAACAATTCATTTAAATATAAATGGATTAAATGCTCCAATCAAAAGGCATAGGTGGCTGAATGAATGAGAAAACAAAATCCACACATATGCTGCCCACAAGAGACTCACCTCAGATAAAAAAAACACACAAACTGAAAGTAAAAGATAGAAAAAAGATATTTTATAAATATAAAAATGGAAAAAATGCTGGAGCAGCAATATTTATACAAGATAAAACGGACTTTAAAACAAGGCTATAACAGATACAAAGAAGAACCCAGCAATTCCACTTCTGGTTATTTATCCGAAGAAACTCAAAACACTACTCTGAAGGGACATGTTCATCCATGTGTTTATTGCATCATTATTTAAGATAGGCACAATATGGAAGCAACCTAAGTGTCCATCAATAGATGAATGAATAAAGAAGAGGGTTACATATATACAATGGAATCTTAGCCTTAAAAAAAAAATAAAATCTTGTAATCCTCAACTACATGGATGGACCTCGTGGGTATTATGCTAAATGAAATAAGTCAGACAGAGAAAGACAATATGATTTAACTTGTATGTACAACTTAAAGAATGAAATAAATGAATAAAGATTACAGAAACAAACTCATAGATACAGAAAACATTTTTATGGTTGTCAGATGGGATGAGGGGGTGTAGAAGTTTGGATGAAAAATGGGAAGGGATTTAAAGTACAAATTGGTATTTACGAATAGTCATGGGGATATAAAATATAGCATAAGGAATAGATTCAATAATATTGTAATAACTGTGGTGTCATGGGTACTAGATTTAACAAAGTGATCTTCATAAGTTATACGAATAACTATACTGTATACCTGAATCTAATATAATATTGTATGTCAACTGCAAAAAATTTAAAATTATTTTTAAAAAGATAAGATTTCTGGTTATCGGTGGCCAGGGAATGGGGCAATTGGTTGGATGAAGGGAGCCAAAAGGTACGAACCTCCAAGTATAAGACAAAAAAGTCCTGGAATGTGATGTATAGCACGATAAGTATAGCTAACACTGCTGTATTGCTGTGTTTTATAGTTAGAAGTTACCAAGAAAGTAAACGCTAAAAAAAAAAAAAAAAAAAAAGCGATAATCAAACTGGAAAATATTTTTAAAAGCAAATTTGAAAAAGGATTAATATATTTAAGCTATAAAACGCTCGTGTAAACCGAAAGAAAATCCCTATATCCCCAATAGTTACTTGATAACATGTTAATTACAATAATAAGAACAATTATAGCAAAGCCACTTAATTAACACCACATGCTAGGCATTGTGTTAAGTATGCTGTTTACATTATCTCATTCAATCCTCACAACAATGCTATGAGATGTTTATTATTATCATCTTCATTTTACATATGAGGAAACTGAAACTTAAAGAGGTTAAATAAATTACCTGGGTGACACATTCACACTCACACACAGTGCAGGTGAAAGCTACATCTGTCAAGCTGCTACTATCTAAAAGGACATAAATCATGTACAGAAAAAATGAAGTCTTGATGCTAATTAAAGTTTGAAATAATACTGAATCAAGCCACTATTTAATGAAGTTAAAATTAAAACATCTATTAGAAAATAATTGAATACTAACATATGAATCCAAACCCAGTCAAGGAGTTGAGAGCTTGGCACCGTAATAGATGCTCGTCGGATTACATAGGAAGAGTCTTAGATCTCCTGGTTCCCTGCAGATCCCTACAATTCTGAGAGTCTATAAATTGAGAACAAACAAATTTCTAACAATAGGAAACTTTAATTAGGCAGGAGAATACTGATGACATAGTGTTTTAGAAAAAACACTAATCTCTACTATACATTCTATGATCTCTAGTATATAAACATAAATAAATAGGTAGAAAAAAGTAGAAGAATCTACCAAATGCAAAATGTTAACAGTAATTATCTCTGAGCAGTGAGTTTATGGCTAATTTTTGCCTTTTTTTCCCCCCTCTGTGCCTTCTAATAAATATATTCACTCAGAATTGACTCATCTACAAAGTTTGGAATTCGATAATTCAGAAGAATTACTTTACATTTTAAAAATTGGAAATTTCTAAAATAATCAGAAAAAAATAAATTTAAAAAAGCTATCATTTCGGTTACATATAAATTTAGGGGGATCTAAAAGAACACTCAGAGGAACCGATATGTATTAAGTCTATACTCTACAAAACTTTTTTATAGGCCATGGATTCAGTTGTCTGGTGGGTGGTCTTGCTTCTATGCCCTTAATATTAATAAGGCTTGTCTCTCTCAATACAACAGAAGGATGAAGCATTTTAAATATTTTGTTATCTCCTAATAGACATAGTAATGAGATATTATATATTATAGGCTCATCAGAGTTCAAAGTTTAAAAATTTGTAGAATTGTAAAATTATATATATATTTAATCATAAACAATATTTACTAGTATTCTCCTGGTGTCTAAAATAGAAAATCAATTTTCTCCTTTGGGAAAAGGAAGAAACCAATCTTTGGGCACAAAAAAAAAAACCCTTCATGGATATCTGGCAAGCTAAATGAGGAAAGATGAAATAAAGATACCTTCTAAAAAAGAGTGGTATTCAAACAGAAGAATGGAGAAGCTCACCTAAGTATGCAAAGAAGAGCCAAACTAGAAATAAGAATACAAATTAAGGACAGTGTGAGAGTGAGCAAAACACCCACCTGTGTGAGCTGGCTGGGTAGTGCTTTCTCCTGCCTGCAGAGTTCCCTAAAGGTGTACTCCTTGGGTAACTGAGTCCTAAAGGCCTGAGATTTCAAAGGTTTCTTACTTACTCTTTAAGAGAGTCTTCAAAATGTTGCAAATGTATTCCCTGCAAGACCTAAGCCCCTTATCTCCTTAACCTTCTCTGATGGTGTACCTTGGGGCAAAAGGGAGAGGAAGAGAGATGCTTATGGGGCTGGTGCATTAATTCTAAGTGTACCTGATATCTTCCTCACAGTTTTCCTTCTGATTAGCCCTGGTCAGCAATGAAACACAACTTAGAAGTCACTATTAGAAGACATATCCCAAAGTTGGAAATAGGTGAAAGAGTTTTCTTTAAGGGCAATGCTGGGCTTGACTTATTACTGATTGAACTATTTTACAAATCTTAGATGTAAAAATTAACCCAAAGATTTTGTCCCGTAGAGATGTAAATGATTTCTCTTTAATAAAAAGGGTGGACATTTACCAGTTTTGTATCTGACCCAGAAATCTTATCTTCAGATCTCCTGTGAAATTACCATATACACCTAGTCTTTAGACAGACTTTAATATCTTACTAGTTTCTTCATTAATTAATAAGTTAAATAAAATATTTGATATTTGTCGATGTTGTATTTGTTTGTCATATTTTTAGCCTTTTGAAAATTATTCTTTAATATCACAGAAGTCCAAATTGGAGTCTTTCAAACAAAATAATTGGCTTGTACTCTTAAAAATTTCAAGATCATGAAAGTTACAAAGAAAGATAGAGGAACTGTTATAGTTTGAAGAAAGCTAATCCTGGATTAGATCCTGCACCAGTTTTTCAGTTTTTGTTTTGTTTTTGTTTTTCCTCACTGTAAAGGAAATAAGTGGAATAATTAGTAACACTCTTGTAAGATCTACTGATTAGATAATAGTATTTAATCACTGTTAATTTCCAATGTTAATTTCATGGTACTATGATTATGTAATAGGATATGAGCACTAAAATATTTAAGGGTAAAGGGCATCAAGTCTGCAAGTTACTCACAAATAATTCAGAAATGAATAATATGCAAATATTATTTATAAGTGATGGAATAATTAAAATAAATGTGATAAAAGATAGCAGAAGTTGAGGAATTGGTAAAGCATGTGCTGAAAATCTTCATACTATTTTAAAAACATTTCTGTATGTCTGAAATTATTTCAAAGTAAAATGTTAAAAAAAACATTACATAAATAAGAATCAAGTTAGAGAATTTGCGAAGTCATGCATTGAGGGTCCTCAGTAACATCACTAATAATAAACTCTCTACTATCTCACTGGTTTCTTATAAGATTTCATGATATAATCTTTTTCTTTTTTTTAATTGAAACTTGGAAAGATTCAGCACTGTCATTTGGTTGCTATTCTAGTGACTTTGCTGCTACCTGATGCTGCTTTACACTATAGATGTTGGATTAGAGATTTTCCAACTTGTTTCTTGGGACCCGTCAAGGAAGAGCTGTGAGATAGGAAAATAAAGGAGTGACAGTAGGGTTGGGGGATGAGAAGATGTAGGTGAGAATAATGTACATGATTTATTTGCACAATGAACATATACTGACCATTCGTCACCCATTTCTACCACTGTTTTATCAGCTTCCATTCTTTTATCTGAAGCCTGTCTTCATACAATAGTACAGTTCAGGCAGAAAAAACTGCTCAGGCAGAAACAATAACATTTCTATCAGCAAGTTAATTTTGCAAAGATTTTGGTAGAACTACATTTAAAGTAGTACGCTAATAAAAATTTCTGTGGACTCATGAAAACTATAGAATGACAGGACAGAGAGAAAAGAAGGAAGAGAAGAGAGAGAAGTTGAGAGGCAACTAAACACATAGGCAGACCCAGAGTTTGCTGATGTCCAGTGGATTTACTATTTTGCACAATTGAAAACCTTAATCTTCTTCTTCTACCTCACTGGCTCTCAACCAGGCCACTGGGGCAACAACAGGGAATGGCAGTTCTGTCTCTGTTAATAAAAGACTCTAGAATAGCTTAGCATTGTGTTTTGGCACCAAAAATTCACTGTGGAGTTAGAAATCAGTTTGTTAGGAATGTTGTAGACTATAAAAATCCAAAAAGTTCTAAAATATTAATAGCACTTGAATGGTTTTCTCCCAGATGGCCACACAGCTGACTACAGTTCCATCCTAGAACCCTCTGCTATTTATCCTCCAAATGTCCCCAATATCAGGCAGTTTTAATGTTTTGTTGCAGCTATAAAACTTGATCTACTATCGGACAATATAATTGTGTGTCAGTACCTGGATGTATGGAGTGAGAAGCAGACTGAATAATCCAGGATGTATGTCACTAATAATTCAGTTTATGGTTTAGTGATAATGGGATTCTTTATTATGAGCAGTACCTCTGGCACTAGAGGCTTCTTAGCTTGAAGCCCAAGTACGTGGACATGCTAGGTAGAACTGGTGCTGGTAGGGGCAAGTGAGTCTCACTCTCTGTCTATCCTTTCTTGTCCATGAATCTATTAAAGGCCTATGCATTCTCACTGTACAATTTTAGTAATGTCAACCAAAAAAGAAATGGTAGTTTGATTTGCAAGATTTGATGCTGTTTTATGCATGTTTTTATAAAAGTTATATAAAGTTTGTTAATCCAAATGTAATTCACAAAAAAGTTATGGGTTTTCTAGCAGTGTTGGAAGGTAAACCCAGGAGATGATGCAGGTTATACGTGCAAACAATGAGAGTGATCAAGAAAGAGGAAGAAGTGAGGAAAGAGGAGACAAAAAAGAATGAAAAAGGCAGGAAGAAAAAGGACGAGGAACAGAAAGGAGGGGAAGAAAAAGAAGAAAGGGAAGGAATAGAAAAGAGAAGGAAAAGCTCAAGAAAAAGAAGGAAGAATGGCATATGAAGAAGAGGATGTTGTTGTATGGCTGAGTTCTCCATGAATCAGGTGAAATTTCATTTCCAAAATGGAGATATTACTGTTTCCTGTACAGTCCTTGAGCCAGAGCTTCGTCTCTCCTAGACAGTGATCAGAAGGGCATAACCAACATGTTTCCTCATTTATGCTCTTTTTTCTCTGTTTTCATAGCTGATCAAAAAAATATTTCTGATTGGCAGAGAACTTTTTCTTTAGACAGGTGGGATGGCTTATGCCCTGCCATATTGGGGTCTATTTGTGTAAGGTGACTTTGTGTATAGCTGCTCCTATCCTCTATGTGTTGATCATCTTACAGTTTACATATCAAAGAACCAGGTTATTTTATGTTTGTTGGGATGGAGGGTTCTCGGGTGTAGCACAGTGTTGGTTGTACCTCTAGCCTACCTCTTAAGTTCAACTGACTTCCCACTACAAACACCTGCAGTGACCTCAGTTTTTCTGACTCAGGAATTTCTCTGAAGCCTTGGACACACATTCAGCTTGTGTGTGCAAGCTCATCCTAGAATTGCAGTTGTAAATGCCCCTAGAGGTAGTCCTCCACTATTGGGGGTTGGGAGTTGGTGAATAAATATTTCTGTCTCATGTTCTTTGTAGGAATAAATCCGAGGTGCATTCTATGCAATTGCCCAGAGAATCCCCCATGGGAGTGAGCCCCAGTTTTCAATAGCTTTCTTTCCTTTTACAGTTTCACTCTCCTCACTTCTTCACTTTGTTTTCTGGTATCACTTTCCAAATAAACTATCTGCACTTCGTATTAACTATATTTTCATGTTTTCTGTATTTTTGATGCTCTGACATCTGGCGCCTTGCTGATTGGAGAGAGATCACCCTTCCCAGGGGTAGCCAATTCTTACGGGATAAGAAATGGCTTGCATGGAGCATGCCTTTCATATGCAAACCAAGAAAAACAGAGCTCATACTCTGAACTAACTCCATCTGGCTCTTATACTCCAGGAAGCAATATTCTTCTGTTCTAATCATTCCAAGGGCAGATATTAGACAACTCTAAATAGTCCCTATACCCCAAAGCCTGCTAAAATTATTCAAACTAGCCAATCGTAAACCTCCTGATACTGCCTTGTCTTCCCTTTCCCGCAGAAACCACAATAGAGGCTCTTGCCCACTCTCTGTTCTCCCCAGCTTCTTGACCAATCCCGGTGCTTCCTGTGTGAGCCTGCAAGGCAGGGTGCGCCCCCTCCTTTTGGGAACCATAAGTAAAAAGCTATCTTTTCAATAGAAATAATCTCCTGATCTTTTGACCTTACATACCTAAATAATAATAAAATCTACATTTTAAAACATTTCAAATCCTTATATTAGGTTCTGCTTGCAGGGTAATCTAAATAATGAATAATTATTACTTATAAATATTTGCTAAGTGAATGTATGAAAAAAAGTGGTGCTACAGAGCAGCAGTCCCCAATTTTTTGGCACCAGGGACTGGCGCTCCTATGAGAATCTAATCCCTGATGAACTGAGGTGGTGATGTTCGCATGGAGAACTGCTGCAAATACAGATGAAGCTTCTCTGACTCACCCGCTGCTTACCGCCTGCTGTGCAGCCCGGATTCCTAACAGGCATCTGACCAATACAGGTCTGCAGCTCGGGGGGTTTTGGCGACCCCTGCATAGAGGGCATTCTACAGAGGAGAAAGGGGAATAGCATTGGATTCAATGGCCTTTCTGCAGAGGGGTCTAAAAATGCGGGATGACCATTGAGCTCATTTGCTAGGCCACTCTGCTACATGCCTCACAGCCTCACAGCATCTGCTTCCTTATTAACCATCCCTTCTCTCCTTCGGATATCTGGGGCAGTAAGTAGCTTGCAACCTAAGATGCTAGAAGAAAATGAGACAGAATTTAAGAAAATCTACCGAAAAAACACATAGTGTCCTTGTTAGGAAACAGATTTCCCATTTTTATTTTAAAACTGTGCGTATATTTTAGTTATATTTTAAACATATGACAAAAATGTCACATAAAAAAAGAAGATAAAAAATGAAAGTCAACACGAGTTAAAGAGGAAGAAGGAAGTGGTATATATTTGAGCCTCTCCGTGAGAAAAGAGGCCATTTTTCATCTTAGGCCCCAGGGTATCTGTTAGTGCACTGGGAGAGGTAATTCATTAAATGAACCTAAGGTTAACGCACCTTCTAAAGAGAGCAATTTATCTCTACTTCTTCAACAGGATCAGGCCAGGAGGTTCTACAGTTGGAAAAATTTTATCCTGGTGAGATACCCCTGTAATGATCTCGGGTCCCCTAAATTCCACTTTTCTCATTCATTATACCCATATGACTAATATACCATATGGGAGGAGACTGTCCTTTCTCCTCAAGGTGTGAGTACTTAAGTTCTTACTTAAACACCAGGAAATTTTTATCTTTTGACTTATATCTTAGTTCTCATACCCTAGCCTGACCACAGGACAGCCACGGAGGTGTCAAAAGGAAGGGTGTGCCAGTTTAAATGAGTAGAAATGGTATTCGTCTATTTAGAATAAAGTCAATAATAGCAATTACAATGTTATTATAAAATCTGCTGAGTTAATCAAGTGAAACCAGGTGAGATAAACAAAGCCATGAGTGAATTTTTTATACTAGGTTTCTCAAATTCTAGTTGCAACTCCTCAGAAAAATTTATTTTTTCAGCCTCTCTCTCTTTTTCTCTGTAATACATACATATATATACATATACATATATTATACACACATACATAAAGTTATACCCACAAATCCATCCATATATACATATATTTCTGCCTCTTGACTGACTCCGGTGCTTTTACATGTGGTCCTTTATGTGGCATATGTGACGTGTGTGTGTATAACTTTGTGTATGTTTGTATACAAAACCCAGTTCCTGCCCTTGAAAAATAACTGTCTGAAAGAGGAGACAGATGTGTATGAAAGAATTACAAGATATGATCAGTTTTGCATAAAAGTAATATTATACAGAAAGCTATGAAGAACCAGAAAGCAGAAACCGGAGAACAAGTAATTCTTACTAGCTTAGCTTGACTTGGATCTTGAATCGGAGGCAAGGATAAAGTGCAAAGTGATGAGCCAGCATTCCTCAACTGTGAGTTTACCTTAAAATCTCCTCAGGAGCTTTAAAAAAATGACAATGCTTGCATTCTGCACCTAGTAACTTAGATGCAACTGGTCTAGGGTGGGCCCCAATCATCTAAATTTTGCTCTCTATTCTGTTTATCAGTACCTGAAACAATGCCTGGCACACAAGGCATTCAATACATATTTGCTGACTGAATACATTCTTCCCTAAGAATGGGGGGAAATAACTATTTAGAGGGCAGGATGCGCTTTTAGTTGTGCACACTTCTAAGAAGTCAGGTTATGTGTTCTGTGTCTGGAAATTAAAGCTCTGGCTCACTGTGAAGTCCTCAGATATTGTCCATAGGAAGACATGTGGTATAGATAAGTGACACTACTACTCATGGGGATGGCCTCTGCTGTTGATAAAGAAATAAAAGCAAAGACTGTCACTGTTGCCACAGAGCAGAAGAAGTGACTATTTCTTCCCAAAGTCAAATGTTATGGGCAAAATGTTTCAAAGGAACACACACACACACACACACACACACACACACTTACATGCACACAATTTTACTCTATCAGTCACTATGGTGTAGGTTATGTTGCAATAACTTCAAATCTCAATGGCTTAATATCACAAAAGTGTATTTTTCATTCATGCTACATGTTTAATATAGCTCAGCTAACAAGCTTATTTACCATTGTCACTCAGGGATTCAGGCTGATGGAGGCTCCAAGTTGCTGAGGGTTTTTCATTATTGCATATCAAGAAGAAGGGGATTTACATGGTGAATTATGCATTTCCATCCAGAAGTAAAATATATCACTTTTGCTCACATTCAATTGGCCAAATCAAATGTGTGACCATGTTGAACCTCAAAGAGGGTAGGAAAGTGCAATCTTATCAAATGACTAAAAGGCGAGAAGCCAGACACATTTCATAAATAGCAGCAATGACTACCACATTTACCAATAAACAATAGTGAAATTCGATTCCATGCAAAGTTCATGTAACTTTAGCTAAAATCTAGTTTACTGCACAAGGCTGAAGAGCTTCAAAAAAAGAATGTTCTTATCATTTAAGAAAAAATAATTTAGAAACTGCCAAACAGTTTTGCTACATGCATTTCAATGTCAAAAAATCTATATTCCCTTAGGAGTAGTGTCTTATAGATAAGGTCATTGTCATAGATGACAGCTCACTTAAAGAATCACATACCAACCACAGAGAATTTTCATCACCTGAGTCTCACAGAATAATAAGTGTTTTGCAATGCACTTGAGGCATCATCTCATGACCTGAGCCTGCGATGAGAAAAATACATCTTCAAAAAGTATGAAGAGAAGAACATGGGATTTCACACCAAGTGAACAATACTAGATCCAAAAAAATAATCTGGCTTCATTGGAAACTGCTAACACAGTGAATGAGGAATTTTTCCAGATACTGAAATTTAAACCTCATCAAAATCAGCTAACCATAAGTTAATATGCTAACCACACTTTGTGAGTCTTTGGAGACACAGGGATTTGAATGCATACATTCATGGATATTTTCTATCATTTCAGCTCAAAGTAGATGCTTATTATTTTGGTCTGCTATTTCTTTCAACACTGAATTCAGCATGGGGGAGCGAGGAGTAAGCTTTGACACAGAGCTGCTTTGCTGGTCGCATCATAATTTAATTGTATGTTTAGGGAAGCAAAAGGTCAGCTCTTTTCTCAAGCATAAGCCAACCTAGAGAGCTGAGGTCAAATCAGATTGGGATAGCTTATGTAAGAAAGCGAAGACTTTATGCAAAAAATACGCCCAAATATCCAATCGAAACCCCCACCTTAACACTGAATGTTCTCTTCCTAGACTGATATTCTGAGTTTTATAAAAATCCCACTATCAAGATTCTGAAAGCATCTATTATATTAGCGTGGAGAGAATTGGATGCGTTGGGAGTCCAGGATAATTAAAGATATTAAAAGAATCAGAAAGAAAAAAATAAAATATTTTTTTCAATCTCTCCTGTGATACCATAATAAAAAAATGAACCAAACACTGAACAATCAATTTCTGAGAACACAGAACAAACTGCCTACTTGTGGATAATTATGAGACAAATGAACAAATAGCAAGCTCAGATTATGTTAAAACCTTAAAGGAGAAATGTAATTAATGATGATAATAAAAATTCTTAGTATTTGCAATAATAATTGCAACATGTCTGTCTCCAGAGGTCTCAGTTTTTTAATGTTCCTTTTCAGAAACATATCAGAGTTTCATCCAAAGGCACTGGTGGAATATATAGTTAATTTCCTGCTTAACTGGACTGAATGTCCAATAAAAGCTCACTATGAGATGCTCCAGAGTCCACTGAAATGGTCCCAAATAACATGTTATAAGGGAATAGAGTTGTCTCATTGTTTAGTAGCCCTAAATGTTGGGGGTGCATGCATGTCTCCTCTCCTCCTAGCCAAATTGTGGTTGACCCATAATAGATCTATCAGCCAAGGGTTTACCTAAAGCATTTAAAAAGTGATTTATATTGTGAGTCCATTCTACTTTTTTTGTGGGTGTCAACGATTTTCGAGTTTATTGCCTTTGGTATAAACCATGTTTTAATCTGCCTGATTACTAGTATCACAGAATTCACAGCTGGAAAAGATCTGATGTCATAACAGAGATACAATGTAATTTGCCCAAAGTCACACAGCACCAGATTAAAAACGCAGTCCACTGGGTTCCAAGGCAGTAACCTAGCACTAGCTCATGTGTCAATTAGGTCTAAGGCAGGGTGGTCTCAACCTTTATCCATATCACTAGCTTCTTTGGCAGCCTGGGTGAAATATAGACCCTTCTCATGGTAATATATTCAATTAAATGAAATAAAATGAATAAGATTACAAAGGAAACTAGTTATATTAAAATACACTTCTCAAAAAAATAGACTTTTTAATTTTGTAAAGTACAAAAAAAAAATACATCCTTATTAGCAAATAAAGTAAAATCTAGTTGAAATTCTAACACCTAAGATAATTTTGAAGCAGTGATGAACATAAATGAGATTTTGTGGTATGTGTAACAAGCGCAATGTGATGTGAAAATATCTGTGATTTCTATGGGTGGCCAAGTTTAAGCCACTGTTGTGAGTTTTGTGGTTTGAAGCCTACATTCATAAAGGACATACTAAATTTTACTTAGCAGTTAGCGAACAATAAACATGCCATTATTTCTAGTCCACTTCATGAACACCTGATTTCTAATCCCGCACCCTAGATTTATCAGACAAACTAGTCCTAATAGAGCATTTGCACATTTACTATTATATGATAAGTAGGCATACCACCAACAACAAACACTTATTTAGCACCTTTCATCTGCTTATCATTGTACTAAGTCCAGAAGAAATACAGTGTATGGTTCTTGCTGTGTAAAGCCTAGAAGATAATTAGGAAGACAATACCCACATATGCTAAGATTTACAAATATTCAGTCTAAGAGGAAAGCAGAGTTCAGATCACTGGAGAGCAAGGTTATCTAGAATTTGGGGCTAATTAAACTGTGAATGTGTAATTATAGATATATATAGATATATAAATGTGGACATTATGTATAAATGTGTTTGCCGACTGCCTGATACAGCAACTGGGGGAGGGAAAGAACAAATGGCACAAGTAACTTGCAAATTTAGGTAAAGAGTCACGCACACACGGAAAGCAATCCCTAAAAAATGTGAAGTAATATATCACCAAGGTGTAGACTACATAGACAAAGTTTCATGGGGCTCCAGGCAAAAAAGGTGCTTTCTCTTCATGTTGAGCACAAAGGGAGGTCTCTGGGCAGACTCCATTGTTCTTGGTTTATGTTCACTTTCCATCCAATTGCAA
Organism: Rousettus aegyptiacus; assembly: GCF_014176215.1. Classification (NCBI taxonomy): domain Eukaryota; kingdom Metazoa; phylum Chordata; class Mammalia; order Chiroptera; family Pteropodidae; genus Rousettus; species Rousettus aegyptiacus. The sequence goes on along the minus strand of NW_023416287.1, from coordinate 32,258,946 downwards.
AAAACACATATACCTCAGTCTTTTGCTGATATCAATGGTTACAAATTTCATTCCTAGGCCGGCAAACAAGGAGTCATTTCTTATGAGTAAGTGACATATGACACCACATTCCTAAAGTTTTTATCCTCTAAATTTCTAACAGAAGTTGAATGGCCACTTTGAAACTTAATGATAAATGGTAGAAACTCATTTCCTCTGATATTGGTGTTAGAACAAGACTCATTTAGCAAACAACAGATTGTCGATTCAGAACTAAACATAAGAATGACATCTGGCCCATAGTTTAGAAACTGGTTTTTGCCTCTGCTGAATACATTCAATAATAACAAGGAGGGAGTGCCTAGGTAATTTTAACGTCGTTATTGGGACATCTAAATTATTACATTTATAAATAAATTACATAGTAAATTTAATAATAGGTAGTAGGTATTTGAAACTACTTCCTTTAAACAATCCCTAAGCTAATAATGCCTATACTAGCAAAGAATATGACATAATTGCCTTGAAACCTAATCTGATCCATTTAAGCCCAGATAAATGATACAGCATGTTGCTTAAATGAAATCAACACTTGTTATACAGTCAGGAAACTGTAATTTAAGGCTAAATGTTGTGAATTCTTTGAAGATAACCTACTTGGGCATCACAGAATGAGCAACCATAGAAATTTTGGAGAAACAGAAAAGAATTTAAAAGAATATTATATTATTATATAATAAAAGTGTTATTAAACCCTTAGAAGCTGATGAACACTTTTTTCTCCTCGAATTAGGAGTCTGTGTTTATACCCTTCCTATTAGAAACTCATGTATGCATCAATTTGACAAATGTTAATGGGTCTCCTCTACATACTAGATAGTAGGAGGGATAAAAATAAATAAAGCATTATCTATGTTCTCAAGATCTTGCAGTACAGTAACAAGATAAGACCTTCAAATAATCAACCAAGTGTCAAGCTCCACATGGTAAAAGAACACTGCTTCACCTCTGCCTCCACCATATTAAGTAGTCCATTAAAGCCCCATCTCGTATGACTCAATTGTTTAGATGTCTATCTCCCTACTAGGCATAAGCTTCTAAAAGATATGGAGGTATCTTCTCATTGTATCTCTGGTGTCTACTACATGACTGGCAGGTACATTTTAAGTATATCTTAATTGGGCAGATGAGCAAGCTTTTTTTTCTCATTAGTATTATCAAGAAGTATTCATAGATTAGTTAGTTTTTAAACTAACGCTTTAAAATTGGTATGTTATTTTCCTCCTGGGGAATTTTCCAGGACTGTCCATATCTGGGTGGGATCAGGTGATTGACTGAGTGCTGACAAATGTGGATGAAAACTACGAAGGTCACTTTTAGGCCTGGCATGAAATGTTCTGCTTCATCTTCCATATTCTCTCTCTTCTGTCTACCTGTTTGGAAGTAAATGACTTAAGATGGTGGAATCACATGTTAAAAAAACCTGAGTTTACTATCTGTAGCAGAGTCACCCAACTAGGAATGTACACATTGGTCTTGAATGAATGAAAAATAAACCTTTGTTGTGTTAAGTCACTGAGATTCTGGGATTGTTTGTTACAGCAGCTAGCCTATTCTGACTAATATTTAAAGATGAGAGAAGGTTGGTAAAGGGTGTCATTCCTTTGGGGAGGAATGATATGAGTTAGATCTACAAATTCATGTGAAAGGGAATCTACCCCAATATCTCCTCTAAAAATACAATTGTTCCCTTAGCTTATTTTCAAAGTTAAAATGTAATAAAGAAGAGGTAGCAAGCTCGAAGGCCAAAACTGCTCCTTAGAATGTTTTGTTTGGCCCAGTCAGTGTTGATCCACACAGTAGTATAAAAATTTGAATTTGTCGTTGCCAATAATTTTTTAAAAGAGTGAGGGGATTTTCTTTTGAAAGCTCAGCTGTCCCCAATGATTCCGGCTGAATAGCATCTGATTTCTTTAAACAGGATCTGGGTTTTCTAGTTTTCTACAGCATAAACCATGCCCTACTTTCTCACACCCAATCTGATGAGATGTGAGTTTTCCAACTCTTCCTTTAAGTCACTGAGGATTGAGGTTGCCAGTCAATGTGGTGACTGTGTGTTTATTTGATTAGTTATCCTCACCTTGTTTCAGATATTAGCTCCATGGAAAGATAAACATACACCTTCCTAACATTTTGTAGTGAGACAAAAGTGTTCAGAATGTAACTGGGAATACCACAAGCCTATTACCCTGGATGATGCCCACTATTTGGGGCCTAAGATAATGTGGCTAGCTTAGCCATTACAATGGAGACTAGAGAGATTTACTCTCTGCCCTCATCATTTCTATATAATTTTGTGGATAATTTTCTCTGAAAGGATAATTTTATTTGAGTATATGCTAGAATTTGAGGGATAGAGAAATAATAATCCAGAAAAATTATCCAAATGCAATATAGTAAACTAGATCCCATTTTCAATTGCTCAGAAAAATGTAGAATTACTGTGATTCCCAGTGAAAGCAAATTCCAAATTCACTAGTATTTTTTCCCTTTCACTTATTATAAGTAGTATAAGCGTATTCTGAAGTCCTGGGGTCTGGCCACTCGGGACCACAACATGGTCTAATCAAGTCAAGAAATTCAACAAAGCACCTTTATAGATAGTGCTGGGAATGAGAATGGGAGGAGATGAGGTAGTTTGTACAAAAATAGTTACAATTTTATAACAAAGCAAATGAAGTAAAGCTTCCAATTGGGAAAAATAATGCATTGACCATGTAGCCCATGATGAGATTTTAATTTGTACCTGTTCCTGTGAGTACCTGTCCACATGTGTTAATGGAAGTCACATCAGTGAAAACATAGGCATGCTTAAGTATAGGCTTATAGGTGGTGACACTTCCTAAATATAGTAATGATTTATATCTCCTCCATGTCAGTTTCTGCATGACTGAATGAGCGAATGAATAAATGATTGTTGTATGAATGGATGAATTTTATAAAAGTATCAACTATACCATACAACCCCAGCTGTCTCTAGTGTTTCCGCAAAGTGAATCAGGAAATCTCCCAAAATATTGATGGAAAGAGATGCCTAGGAGAACACACCTGCATGCCTCTAAGTTATAAATGTGATATTTTGCCAAGAAAGATAAATTTCTGTGCTCATTGATATAAATTATTCTTCCCTCATTATGGTCTAATGAACCAAGATTAGGAAAACCTGGATTCAGGGTCTTTCGCTCCAGAAAAATCAATTACGTTCCTATAACCTTGCTTAGCAGATTTCCTTCCCCATATTTTTACACATCATCTCACCACCTCTATACACAACTACATTTGAGACCAGAATGTAAATGTAGGACACAATTCCACCAGCATTTACATTGGAAATCAGAGTCAGCATTACACTTACTGGTAGCTTCATCCCTCCAAACAACACATTTTATGTTTATTTCCTCCCCTCCATCCTCCTATCCTCTACTAAATGAATTTTTAGTTTTGTTACTATGAGAAGAAAACTTTGGAAAACAGGGATATCTAAAGCAAAACAAAGCAGAAGTGAAAAAAGTTAGATGCAGTATTTTGTTTAAACTACTTCATTTTAGGGTCTGTTCTTTTGTTAATCTACAATTGTGGCTTAAAGTTTTTGCTTGATTAAATTCTATGGCAGAAGAGATGTGAAGAGTCCTGCACTCCAGAGACACGATGCGACCACCTGTTGTGAAAGAAGTTATTTTTTCATAGTAGTAAATTGACTCTCAAGAAAAGGAAATTTATTTTGAACAGAATATTCACTGAATTTAAGAAATCACAAACTCAAGGGAGGTAAATGATCTTTTTCTAGGACATTATTAACTTCAAAAGCAGAGGCTTATTATTTCCAAAAGGAAGCATATTTATTTAGCTCCCATTATTGTGCTATAGGAATCATTCTGATGCCATTATAAAGGCAAAGCCAAAGATTGGACATGATGAGACATAGAAAAATGTAAGGTAACTGGAAGGGGAATGGTTCACAGATCCTTGAATGTAAAAATTTATAACATCAAAAGCATTTCAAGAAAAGTATTAAAATAAGGAGCACCATCTACAGTAACCTAAGCATGCTGTTCTAAAACAACATAAAAATACTAACAGGACAGGCTTTGAATTGGGAAAGAGTCTGTCTAACACAGAACATGTGAGAAGAAAGAAAAATACAACATTCATTTCTTAACTTTTAAGGCACAAGGATGGAACTGCTACCCTGGGGCACTACTGTTGGCCTTTGGCAGAAGTGCAGTACTTTAGATGAACACTATGACAATATCAATCTGGACTAAAAACATGGCCCCTAGGCCTGAATCTGAGGATTTTTATCATATAAATTAATAGGCATCACTAGGAAGAAGATATTTATTGCAATATTACATATAATTGCAAACAATGAAAAATAGCCCCAATGCACAATTAAAAAAAAAAAAGGATAACTTACATATTGGTGGAACTACCAAATATAAAGTAATTATACAGTCAGTGTGGTGATATGGAAAATGTTTATGACATGGTTAATAAAAAAATCAGAATATAAAATTGCATTTAGAGCATGATGATGGTAACTAGGAAAAATATACCACATTTACCTGATTTTGCGATGCTCTCTTTTGAGGTATTGAGTTAATAAAAATTGTATGTAGTCAGAAGAGCAAACACTATCCAATCAGATTTTACAAGCTTTTAATAAAATATTAAGGTAACTTATTTCTTTATTCATGTATTATGTTTAAAATTAACAGACTCCTTAAATACACAGAAGCTTAATAATCATACTCTCTTTTTCCAGATTTATTGACACACTTGACATATAACATCGTATAAGTTTAAGGTATACAAGTCAATTATTTGATATGTATATATTATGAAATAAATTATAGTTAACATCCATCACCCCACATAGTTACAATTTTTTCTTATGATGAGAACTATTAAGATCTACTCTCAGCAAATTTTTAAATATATAGTACAATATAGTTAACTATAGTCATCATGTTATACGTCATAGCCCTAGAACTTATTTATCTTATAAATGGAAGTCTGTATCTTCTGGCCAATAAGTGAATGTAGTCAAAATAATCAAACTCTTGACATAATCCATAATTAACTAACGAGTTTTAGGTTAACTTTCAAGGCTTTCAAAAGGACAGGCTCACAGATACAATTCTTATAAACAATTTTATGCATTCTTGTAGAAAAAGATTTTGTAAATAAATGCTCAGAAACATACAATTCTTATAGTCATTCCCTATCTGTCAATAATCACAAAGTTCACTACTTTTTATCTGTTGGTAAGGTTGCTTTGCATTTAATAGAAACAGTAGATGTCAGCGTGTTTACTGGCTGAGTGGAACAGGCGGTAACTATGCCCAACATACTAAGCTTTCAAATAGAAGAAGGACAAGACAACCCACTGGAGACTTGGGCAACATTGGCTCAGTTCTCTCCCTGCTTTCATGGCCAAGGAGCTGTGAGGGAGTGTTTGTGTGCCTGGTATACTTGATTTGTCAGGGTGATCAGTCAAACCTATTGGTCTCTCCAGAGTATCAGTTTGCAGAAGCTTCCCAGATGTCCATGATTCTTGTGTCTCCCCACTCCTCTGAGAAAAAAGAAAAATACTTTACAATATTCAACTCTGGATAACTTCTCCTCTTGGGAGTATAGGCTAAAGGTAAACAAGGTAAAGATGGAGCACTGTTAATGGGTAGGAATGAGGAGGAGAAGAGTACAAAATCACAAAGGGTAGAGCCCATGTCCTAACATACTTGCAGTTTAGTGCAGAAGACACATATAAGTAGATTACCAGATAGGGCATATGTCTAAACTTGACCTGAGGACAAGACCAGACAAAATTTCTGGAGGACAGACAGGCTGGGTAAGCTGCTAGTTAGTTATAGGGAGAAAGGTGCTCCACAAGAGGGGACAGCATATATAAAGTCTCAGTGACATGATCAAGCATGGGATGTTTGAGGAATAGGAAGTTCCTTCCAAGGCAAACAGCTGTAATGTAGGAAAGAAGGTTTCATTTCTGAAATTCTAAAATCTTATGCATTAGGATGTGCATTTTTTAGTTACCATTGATTTACCATATAGAAGTTTAAATTCTGCAATACTATAATTTGTGTGGATACATGAGCATCATGGCTACCTTGGACTACACCCCATCTAAACTCTATTAATTCAATTAGATTTAGCCATGAGTGGCAGGGAAAAAAAAACATTTTAGGGACCCTGTAATCATCAATAGTCATTGTAGTTTGGGAAACTTTATATTGTCCATTAATATCAAAATAAAGAAAACCCAGGTGTCTAGTAAGAATGAACTTGGCAGCATGAAGCAAACACCAGGTAGCATCACTTGGAGCAGACTGGAATTCACAAGTAGAAGGATAAACATGTAGCAAAGGGTCCCCATCCTCTCAGCATCTTGCAGACTGGTGTGCTTGAGCCTGGCCCAGCTGGTTACACCATACATAGGCTTTTTTTGGAGAGGGGCCACATCCCATTTTGTGGAATAAGATGAGAGCAGTCTTGTAAGAAGTGTAAAATAATTTAAAATTGGGTAAAAAATAGTCTGGGAGTGCCAGCTGCTGGCATGTGGCCATTTGTGAATGCTGGTTTTGGGTGCAGACTTTCCTCCTAGAAAGAGTGGGCCCACAGGTTCTAGGTATCTTGTTACCAGGCAACCCAGGGAGTCTCTGATAATTTCCTAAACAATCTCATTTGTCTGCATGTGTAGAGTTGTTTTATATTGTCAGTTAAAAAGAAACCATTAAGGTACTATAAGCATGTAGAAAAGTGCATAAATTTTAAGTGTACAATTTGATGTTTCTATATGTGTTTCCAGTGTAATAACTGCCACACGAATCAAGAAGAGTATAAATGAGAAGATAGGACAATTAGGAAGCATAGGGGAGGATCGGGGCAAGATGGAGGCAGTAGGTGCCTCCTGTGCAGTGGCAAGAGAGATTGTCTAGTAAATTCCCATGCTTGTTTTTTTCTACTCTTTGATTCTCTGCTTAACTTGCCCCTACCCAGCAGATAACAGGGCCATCAGACCGTGGCCACTACGCATCCCGACAAGGCATGAGAACTTAAGAAAATCAGACTTACACACATGAGTGGTTTCAATATCCAGTGTTGCAATACCACGGAATTTTCTAGCAAATTAGTACTCACTCGTAATTTTTTACTCTGCCAAGAACATTTTCTTTTTTGAACTTGCCCCACCCCAACTGTTATGGCTGGATATCATGTGGCCTTGCTTACTTGGCCGTGAAGGAGGTGCAGTATACAAGTTGACTCCATCTAGATACAGAAATTGTATGGGGACTTAAGCAGAGCCATGAGAGCTCATTTTCAGAATTGATATGGATGTTAAAAGGCATCTTCTTCCTCCTGATATCTCAAGCACTTGAGAAGAAGTTTTATGCATGGATGCTAGAGCCAAACTTACTAGTCAAATCCAAATCTATACTTTGGGCAAATGACATAACCTCATAGAATGGTTGTGAGGATTAAATGAAATGATGCTTTTAAAATGCATAGAAGGATGCCAAGCACATACGAATCGCTTACAGAATGGTAGGTAGCCATTACCAAGGTTACTTTAGGCTGGATTGATGGAGACATTTTTGCTGTCTGGTGAGAAGCACCTGCTTGAGACAGTCTTCATAAAAGAGTACAATGTCAAGAAAAGGAAGGAAAGAAAAAACTGGAGACCTGATGATGTCATTCAATGCCTGGATGCAGCCTTGCCTAAAGTTACAATCACTTCTTGGGTTGTCAAGGTACCTAAAGAAATGCATTCACTCTCACACTTTTCTTACTTTAGATGGAATTACATTTCTGGCATTCACAGTGAAATGAGTTCTGACCACTATAGCCACATAAGAATCTCACGACTCCAATGCAAAAAGTCAATCAAAGCTTCCTGCTTTCACTTGTAGTTCACTGTAGGAAAAATGCATGCCTGCCTTTCTCATTATACTAGAATGTGATGGGCTGCTAGAGTGAGCAAACTGCAGAACACCAATTCTAAATTTAATTTTTATATTATTAAAAAATAGACATGACTTTGATTTAATCCATGATAGCTCTCATTTTCATTTTTTTTGTTTAAAAGTAACTATCATGAAGAAGTAAAACCAAGTAGGAGAAAAGAAAAAAAAAGTTGCTTGTACTATTGGTTCTGTTCATTCTGTCTTTCTATAATAAGGAAATAAATTGTAGAGGTGGATTTATTTATTTATTTATTTATTTATCTATTTATTTATTTATTTAACAGTAAATGTCACATTCATTAGTGAAACTCTCAACATACAGTGAGGCAGATGACTGTGAAGATGGAAAAATGCTGAGTTCAGTTTCAAATTTCCTGTCAGGATAAGATCTAAAATAAATTTAGATTCAATAGGATGAATGAGTCAAAGACAAGTTTTCAGCAGCAGCTCTGACACGCATTACCACAAACTGACAGATTTCTATTTTTCAATTTGGAAAGTCATAGTGCAGAGGTTTCAAACAAATGCATACACACTGACAATCTTTACCTTCCCTTCTCCACTCCACCCACAAAAGACAGAGAGAGAGGCAGGAAGTCTGCTTGGACCAGTATGGCTTCAATCTTCTAAACAATCTAGTGTCTTCCTAAAATTCAAATATATAAAAAACAAAAAGTAAAAACTCCTATCATAAATTACTGTGATAGCTCTTTGCTTGAATTTTCTGTATAAAATTTCTGTTATTTCATTCCCAAATGTCAGGTTCACAGTGATTTTAAGGTTCATCAATTTTCTTTTTATTTTTCATCAATTTTCTAATAGCTAAGTCTATGCAACTAAGTCTACTTTTCAGCATTCAGAAGTTAGACATTTTAAGTAGTATAATTACACAAGAAATCTGCATAGCAGAATGATTATAAATGATTCCTATATTCATTTCAAATTTTCCAATGAGCGCCTTTTAAGCCCATATGTTATACTTTCAAAAAAAATCTGTGTTGGATTCTCATAATTAAAAATTCTTCTAAATTATAAAGGCTACAAGTAATATTTTGTGACAAATGGAAGAAAGCAGAAAGGATATGAAAAAACCATATATTAAAGGATTTTATATTGTTTAAAATGAGCACTTGTACTGAAGTGTAACTAAGATAAAATATTTTCATTTTATATAATAATCTACATAGTCCAAAATTGCACCACTTAAATTAAGAATAAGAGTTAGGAAAACTATGACTTAAAAGATGTGGGTGTATATGTTTTTTAGCAATGAAGTTATTTTCAGTGATAAATTATGTTTCACTCAGGATTAGAGTTATAAGGTAAGCTTCTATTAATGATTAGAAGCTTAGAGAATACAGACAATTTTTAATCACAGGACAAAACATTTTATTCCAAACTTTATGCCTCAGGGAACATGTAGGTAAGAAAGATAAAGTTAATGATGCAACATTTCATTAAACATCATTAACCGGGATCTTAGGTTTATGAAGAGAGAAAAAAATAGAGTAATAGTCAGATTATGTTAGGATTCCTTATGAGTATTTCAATTAAAAATATGCAACTGTGATATCCTCAAGCTAAACATTTGTTCTGTGTGCCTGAAGCTGAGGCCAATTGCACTGACTGTATTTACACCCAATTATCAAGCTATGACCTTTGACTTCCTTTTAATACCATCTGCCAAAAAGTTGAATTAAAACACAGCTGGAAATTCAGCCAGTTTCCAGAATTCTTCTTAATGGAATGGATTCTCTATGCTGCATAGGACAAGAGTAACTTGATGAAGTTCTTTCGGTTGGCATTCAGAGATTATGCCTCTTTCTCTACAATAAGACATCCTTTGGACTTGCCAAAGTAGGTAACGAAACAGCCCACTTCCAATTAGATACAGACAAAAAAATTTAAAAAATCCTTTGACTTTGATCCTATAGTGAATGTTCTCCGTTTAGGCTGAAATAGAGAATCATTTTGGACAGCTTCTTTTCACATAGGTCTGTTTAGCAAACATGTACTGAATAAGTTCTTGCTTCTTCATTTAAAGAAAAACCAAAAGGAATACATCAAAGTAACTATAATCTAAACCTGTAATGAACTATTTGAAATAAATGCACAGAATGAAGTCTATGTGTGCTTAATTCAATTTCTACGGTAATGGTTCCTTTAAATCTAGGATTAACCTAATTTTCATAGATTATTGTTAAAATTTGCAAATTTTTGATGTCAAAAAGTAAAATTAAAAAGGTGTTCACACACAGATTCTTCAGTTTATATAGGCACATATATTTTTAAAAATCAGAATGTTTAAGTTTCTGTTTGTTTTGAATGATTTCCATGTCACTGGAATATTGAGCTAACTTATTAATAACATGCATGAACTCTGTCATGTTTTATTTTATGAATTAGTAAAATATTAATAAATTGACTTAAGACATATACGCTGCAATGCTTCCCCAATTAATTGTAATTAGCATTTTGGTAATGGCTCTGTTGGCAGATTGCTAATAAATTGCCTATAATTATAATCTGTCCTTAAATATTCAATATTTAATTTCTTTTCGAGAGAAGCACTGTGTCAAGATTAAGATGAGTTAAATCTCTCCCATCGTTGAATCTAGGAATATCCTTCCCCAATTTGCTTTGCCTGTCCCCATATTTCTGACCTTCACACCAAAATCTATTCTTTTCCCACTTCAGGCCCTGAATAAGGCTATATGGAATTTACAGGTTTTCCATTTTGCCTCTCCCTCCACTGTTGTACTCATGCAGGGATCCTCAATGATTACAACAGTATCTGTCCCATGGAAGCTTTGTACTGTCTTATAATGCTTTCCTGCCCTTACAACTGATCTCAAAAATCAAAAGGGGTTAGTTATTTCAGCTTAGATATTTTAGAAAAAAAAATTTTTTTTAATTCAAATAGTCTTATTTAAAGCTTTAAAATCTAATCTAATCTATCTCTTACTCATTCATTTATTCTTTCAGGAAGCATCGAATAAGTACCTTCAATTAATGTGCCAGGTGCTATGCTAGCTGCTGGGTGCACATTGAATCAAAGAGACATGGCTCAGTCCTCAGGAAGCTTACAGTTCAGTGTGAGCAATCAGCAAGTCACAAAATATATATATATATATATATATATATATATATATATATATATATATATATATATATAAAATGGTAAATTGTGGTAGTGCCATGAGGGGCATAAAAAGATATAGTGATAGAGAATCATGGGTAGAAGATGGGATAGAAGGAGGAATGTATATTTCATTAAGATGGTTTCAAAGAAAGGCTCTCTGGAGAGGTGACTTTCAGCTGAGACCTGAAGTAGGAAGAGTTAGTGGTGAAAGAGAGAGAGAGAGAGGGAGAGGAAGAGGGAGAAGGAGAGGAAGAAGTAGACGAAGAGGGAGAGGGAGAGAAAACAAACAGACTGAGTGGGAGAATAGCAGTTGAAGAACGCAGGAATTGAGTTTTTTTATCAGGTCAGAAAGGAATTCACAAGGATCCCAGTGGCATATAGAGCTTATCGAATCTTAAGAGAAGGTCAAAATGACCAGAGGGAGTGATGAAAGAAAAGTGTGGAGGGAGAGAGACAAAGAGAGAAAGATGAAGGGAGAGTAATGAAGGGGAAGAGATGAAGGGAGATGGAGAGAGAAAGATGAAGAGAAAGGTGAAGAGAGAGTAACAGAAAAGGAGAGATAGAGAGAAAGAAATTAAAGGAGTGATGGAGGAAGCATGTGGAGAAACGAGGATAAAGAAACTGGCCAGAGCCCAGGTGCTGCCCATAAAAACAAACCTCAGACTCAAGTTGTATTGGGGGAACATATTTAGGATCCTCCTCCACCCCAGATTTCCAGAAATTTTTCATGACTCTCCTCCTCTCCCTCGTTCCCACCTCAGAGCCCTGCCTGGGTTCAATCTTAGAGTCTCTCACATCTCTCATGGTCTCAGATGATAACTACAGCTCTGCCCTATTGAGGACCAGTAAGGTATTCAGCTCAGTGTTAGTCCTGGGAGACCCGATATTTTATCATCTCTGCATCAACTCTTCTCTGGGGAGCTGAAAAGTCTTTAACTATTAAATATCCTGACTTGTGATAACTTAAAAAAAAAATCCCTTTGAGGCTTGTACTTGTCAACATTGCTATGCTGGAACTGCATTTCCCAGAATCCCCTCACCCATATGGTTTCTGTCTGAGTTGGCCAGAAGAGGAATTTGTAGGAGCTTTGAAGCTGAACCAATGAAGTGGTCATTGCTTTCTTCACATTGTCATGGTCATGACTAGAGGCAGTGAGAAACTAGTATGTCTGCTCTCCCTGCTCCATGGCCTGATCTTCTTCCAGATGGCTAGCACTGCTGACCAACAAGTCCACCAAGTCCACCATCAGGTACAGATGCATTAGTTCCTCTCTGCAATTTCTCTCCAGAAGCTGGTTTTACCTAATTTGTCATTGCAAGCTCCAATTTGCCCACCAACTTCAGTGCTTTGGAAGTTGAGTAGTGACTTTTCTCTGATCTCCCTATGCTACCTTTTGATTTCTACTTCTCCAGCTTCTTCAACTATCATATGATTTCTTAGGTCTACAATAAATTTCTTATTGTGTAATACTCATGAGATTTTGCTTCTCTGGTCGAACTTTGAATAAGATATATGCTCTATTGTATATAGAGAAAGGAAAATCATCTTTAAGAATTTACATACATGAGAAACTGACTAGCTCACAAGTTAGTAAGCTAGCTTGAATGATAATTTGAATTTAGATAAATTACAAGAATAAATCTTAACTAATTCTGGTAACATCAACTATTTTAAATTACCATCTGATTTTTAAAGCAACATGGCTGCATTCTGCATGTTGCTTTCTTTGGGCAGGGAAAGTCTAAATTTAAGAGACAGATAGGTTGATCTTAACCCCAGTATTTCTGCAAATAAGGTTATGATGTTGATGAGTTTAAGTAACCTAACTGAAATGCAGTGATTGTAAGACCAACAGAGAAAAATTAAAAAGACATCCAAAAATAACAAAGTTCATTGACACATCCATATTCTTGGCTAGGTGGCCAGAATTTTCTTTAAGGGAAGTGCCCATATCTGATAAAAAAGCTTTCAGATATTTTGTGTCTATTATAAATAATGCATCTTCTAATTTTGCTGACAGTGTATATAAGAAGACAGATTTTCTTTCACCTGACATACAATTAAAACTAAATCATCAGTCGTTGCACAAAGAGTACTCTCCCTCCTACCCCCTTAGACAAAACTAGACAATTTTGCTGAAATCCCTCTAGAGTAAGTGGGCCATTGTCGAGATATGTTAACACCTTTAGTTCTCTGAAAAGTTAATGTCTTGGACTTCACAGTGGCTGGTACTTCCCTCAAGAAAAATGTTGACCCCTTAGCACAGAACATGAATGTGGGGAACTCTAGCACCCCAGCAACCAGAGAAAATTTAACTTTCAGTTCACAGAAGAGTTCTCTATTTTCTTTTGAGTAACTCGAGAAATGGTCCCCCATTTCCTTCTCTTTCCTTCCATGTGATTTTATGTCAAAGAGTTTTTGTAAAGAAGTTGGAGAAACAGAAACACAATGCATTCTTAGCATGAAACCCAAGATGCTTTTGTTCTTTCTTCCTGAATTTTCATTTTAATTGTGGTGAAATATACATAACATAAAATTTACCATTTTAACCATTTTAAGTGGATAATTTAGCGGCATTAAATATATTCACATTGTTGTGCAGTAATCATGGTCCTTCCATCTTCAGAACATCTTCCCAAACTGAAACTCTATACCAATAAATAATAACTCCCCATTCTCCCCTCCTAATAACCACTGGTAACCACTTTTCTACCTTCTGCCTCTATGAATTTGACTATTGTAGCTTCCTAATGTAAGTAGAATTATAAAATATTTATCCATCTGTGTCTGGCTTATTTCACTAAGCATAATATTTTCAAGCTTCATCCACATTGTAGCATGTATCAGAATCACATTCTTTTTTGTGGCATGCTAATTTTTTTTATTTATGTTGTGATGGGCTTAGACTGTTTTTATCTTTCACTATTGTGAATAATACTGCTGTGAATATTGGCGTACAAACATCTGTTCAAGTCTCTGATTTCAATTCCATTTTTCCTGAGTTTTTAAATCATGAAAATAATATATGTCAACATAAACACATTGCACACGCGTGCTCAGAAAAAAAAGTGCTGTAGTTGACTGTTGGCAAACTTTTGGCAGTGCAGAAAGTTTGTCCTTCCTATGTAGAATCACAGGATCATAGAATACTCTCAGTTTACACACACTGAAATGAGGAGGTCCAGAGAAGGGAAGTGACTTGTTCATGGTCACAGCTAGTCAGTGTCAGTTCTAGGACTAGTGATCATTCCACCATGTGGTACTGATTTAAAATAGGGGTCCCCAACCTCTGGGTCACGGACAAGTACCATTTAGTGGCCTGTTAGGAACCAGGCCGCCACTGCAGGATGTGAGCGACATGTGAGCAAGTAAAGCTTCATCTGTACTTGCTGCCACTCCCTACTACGAGAATCATCACCTCAGCTCCACCTCAGATCGTCAGGCATTAGATTCTCATAGAAGCACTGGTCCTTGGTGTCAAAAAGGTTGGGGACTGCTAATTAGAATACTGTTGCTCAGTCCCTATAGACTTTGATCAAGGCACTTTGCTGCCAGCATAATTACCACTCCTATATGCCCCATGCTCATACTGGCTTCTATAAGATTTATGAATTTTTAATACCAGCTTACCTCGTCATGATATTTATTATGCGCTTATTTAGTGAAAATGAGTTTTGGATTTTTATATGGCTGGGAAAGGTGTGGAGACAGGGAAAATATCTTTTATATTTTATAACTAAGTATATATATTCAACATACATTTTGCCAGGGCCCGCTTTTCCAAATGTTGTTATCTGTACAAAGATATAGATGTCCCTGTTCTCAGGAAGGTCCAATCTGTTATTTGTAATGTGAACTTTTCCTGTTATAGTCCTGTTACTTCAACATTTCTGTTGATGGTTTAAAGAACACTAGGTTCTTGGAACGGATGATTTTGTATTGAGGGGCCATGTTGATTGGAGTCAGGAGAATGCATCCTACTTTCTGCACTTTGAACTTTTAGTCTATGAAGACTTGGGAATCATTTCATGCCAAAAGGGTCTCCTCTGACCTTGGATATAAACTTTCATAAAATATATTATAATTATGGTCAGATAATGAGGTTAGAGGAGAACTCTTAAGAGCAATTTAAGAAGCATATTTTTCTGTGGTAGGTTTTAGAAGATAAATGTAAACGTCTGCCTTCCCGGTTTCCTGTAGATCTCTTATGGGATGCATAGTGAATAGAGTTGGAATGAGGAGGAGGGAGAACAAAACAGTCTCTGGAATCAGGCCACCAGAGTCACCATTGCTTTGCAGGAAACAAGGTTATTTTAAATTTCAGCATTTACCAGCAAACACCAAACAAGGATTATGAATTTTCACAAATACAGTTATGGCTATGATGGTTAAAAGAATACTGTTAAAAGAAGTAGTTGCTTGACAGTATACGGTGCCTTCTTTGGTTATTATTTTCAGGATGGTTTAAAGTTCACACTTACTTAGTATAGTTTTTACTCACCTCTTGTATTTTCAAAGGTCTATTAATGCACTTCTTTTGGTAGTGTGTAGGAATTCAATTCTGTTGAATTTTCTTAGTAAGTTCACTAATGTTTTAACCCAGCAATACTGTTGAATTTTCTTAATAAGTCCACTAATTTTTCTGGAGATTCTTTTTGTATTTTTAAACATAAACAATATTTTTATCAGAGAATAATTATAATCTTCCCCCCACCCTCCATTTCCCAATACCTAAAACTTTCATTTCCATTTCTTTCAATTCTGTGCCTGTTAGAACTGATAGTGTAATGTTGAATGGAGCTCGGCATCTTACCTTTTCTGATTTACAGAGATGGCTTCTATTGGTTTGATAGTAAATATGATTTAAGGGTAAGTAAATACTCTTAATCCAATTAAAGAAGTTCGCTTTTATCTCTAATTTGTTTGAAATTCTAAAAAATAATGAATAAGTTATTGTATTTTATGCAATTTTTCCTGCCTCTACTGAGATGATCTTATGTTTTTTTCCTTTAAATTAATTTAAGCATAAAATTTAGTAATTTTTAGTAAATTACAGAGTTGTGCAATCGGTCTGGTTTTGGAACATTTCTATCATCCCAAAAAGATCCTATGTGCTCTTTTGTAATTAACCCTTGTTTCTAATCTCAGACACATTAAAGCAATTACTATTCTGATTTGCATTTGCCTTTTATGAGTGTTTCTTATAAATGAATTCATGCACTATGTAGCCTTTTGCATTTGGCGTTTTCCGTTTAGCATGATATTCTTGATGTTCACCCATGTTGTAACATGTTTTCATAGTTCAATCCTTTCCATTGCATTTACCAGTGACGGACATCTGGATTTTTCTAGTTTGGGCCTATTACCTTGTACATTTCATTTCTTGTCTTTGCTGGGTCTGGGCATGAAAATTACAATTGCTTCTTAACATAGTAGTAATATGTACTTTTTTAAAAAAATACTTTGAAGAGGTTTTGTAAAATTATATTGGAATTATCCTTGAACATTTCCTAAAAATTACCTATAAATATATTGTGGACAGTTGTTTTGCATTATATTATTTTATGTATTAATTTATTTTATTGTTATAAGACTATTCAGATACAAAAATCCTGAGTCACAATTGATGTTACGTTTTTCTAAGGGTTTATTCATTGTGTGTAAGTTTTCAAATTATTGGTACAAAGTTGTTCTTATCTTTATATGTGATACGTTTTTCGTGTTCTTTTTTTATGTATAACATTTTATTTTCTTTACTAATAGATTTTTTGTTGATCATTCTAAATTTTTATTTTATTAATATTTCTAAAGAAAAAGCTTTCCTTTGAATTATGATGTCTACAATTTTCTCTATAGTTTATTTGTTATAATTTCATTAATTTCTACACCTTATTCTTCCTTCTAGTACACTTGTGTTTATTTGTTATTTCTGTAACTTCTTAAGTGAGTCTTATCGCTCATTAACATTCAATCTTTTTTCTAATATAACATGTAAAACTTAACATTTCCCCTTAACTACATCTCAAACATTTTGATATTAAATAATTTTATTATGATTCAATTCTATGTATTTAAAATTTTTCATTATGATTTGTTTTTTGATCCATAAGTTATGTCCTTTAATTTTTCAAAACAACAATTATTATTTTCCCTATCTTATTTTTCCTTCTTAACACTGATCGCCATCAAGCACATTATATATTTTATGTACTTACTTTACTTCTTGTCTCTCTCCCTCACTAGAACCCAAGTGCCCCAGGGAGAAGGGTTTTTATTTGTTTTGTTTACTGTAATATCCCCAATGTCTAGAGCAGTGTCTGGTGTCCAGGACACAGTAACCTTTGATAAAATGTTACTGAATAATGGTTGATATGAAATATATTGGGCTTTTCTCTATATTCTAGAACACATTTCAGCTAACTTTTCCTGTAAAGGAATAGATAGTAAATATTTCAGGCCTAAAGGACAACATATGATCGATGTCACATATACTTTTCTTTAAAAAAAAATTTACAACCCATTAAAAATGTAAAAAAAGGGAATCATAGGCTAGATTTGACGTATAGGCCATAGTTTATAGACCTTTGACTTAGAATATAGCTAATTGTTATAAATAAAATATTATTTTATACAATCATATTCATCAAATATTAGAAAATATAACTTTCTAATTTTGAGAATCATATTTTCACATATGTACATTACAAGTCATTAACTGTATTGTTCAAGTCTTCTAATTCTTTCTATTCTCAACTAAAGAGAATGTTATTTCTAAGACCCCTACTAACATTGTAGATTACAAATTTTGTCTTTTCCAGCATATAGACCTTTAATTTGTTTTGATTGTCTGATAGTGCCATGCCTTTCTTTTGATTAATATTTCTGTAAGTATATTTTTCCTATAAATAGTGTATAACTTTGCTGTATTTTTTTCTTCAAGCATCCAAAATACTGATAATATCTGTATTTTAATTGAATAATTTTGTCTTTTTATACTTATTGTGATAACTGAGGTAGCTAAGTTTATTTTTATCATATGTCCTTTCTTTACACTTTAATTTTTTTTATTCTGTCTCTGTCTTTCTTTTTTTCTTTTCTTTTATCTTTTAAACAGACATCTAAGTTTTACCATAATCCTTCCTTCGTTCCATTGTTTTCTCACATTCTTTATCTTGCTTTTATTCAAAACAAGCCAAAACATTTTGTCTTTCTTCCACTTAATATGAAACAAAGTTCTAACTACCCCTGTCATGGAATTTTGAATTACCCAGTTTACCAAAATGAATTATTCAGTTTATGAAAAACTTGAAGGTGCCTAATGTATCATATTATTATGCTGTAAATAATTCCTCATAACTTAAGAATATATGCGTAGGTATAATCCAAGGATGATATTCAAAATATTTAACAACAAAACAAGTCTAAAGCCTAAGTTTTTCTTTTGGTTTTACTACTCATTCTATATTGTTCACTTTAAATTTTTTTTTTTTTTTAGTGCTTATTGGACTTTACAGATTTTAAATTTCTCCTAAATAAGGCAAGGGCTTTCGAATGCTTTATTTTTATTATCTACCTTTTGGCTTACCTGAGGTTTTTTTGTTTTTTGTTTTTTGTTTTTTGATTTTTGTTTTTTTGGTTTTAGAGGGGGCAGTTTATTAGCTCTATCTCATTTGTTTAGTGCCACAAATAACATATCACTTTATATGATCATGTTTATTTAGACTTTCCGATGTCTCTTTTCTATCATTAGTTTTCTTGTATTATATAACTTCTTGCTGAGATTACTTCAATTATTTTTTCCCCCTGAATTACATGCAATATTAGGAAGAACTCATTAATTATAAACTTATTGAGTTTTTTTTTTCAAAATCTGAAATCGTGTTATTTTACTCTCACTCTTAAAAGATAACTTTGCTGGATACTCAAGTATTCGTTATGAGTTATTTTACCAAAGCACTTTTGAGAAATTCTCCTGTCTGCTTCAGTCGAGGAATATATTCTCAAACTGATTTGTCATTTCTTTGTACATCAGCTGTCTTTTATTTTTTGGCTACTGTTTGTCTCTTTGTCAAAGTGCCTAGAAGCTTTTTTTTTTTTTTTTTCATTCTGCTTGGGAAACATTATGCTTTCTAAATCTCAGGGTCTATCTTTGCAGTAATTCTGAAAAATTCTTAGCTATAACTGTAGATATTGATTATATTGATTCTCCCAATTCTTAAAAAATGTATTTTATAATCTCAATTAGTCATATGTCATTGCTTTATCCTTCGTGATCTTTTATTTTATTTTGTTATTAGTTTCAAGAATAAAGTACATTGGATAGACATTTATATAGTTTCTGAAATGATCCTCCTGATTATCTTCCCTCGGACTCTACACATAGCCATTACATTACTGCTGACTGGATTCCCTGTGTCATGCTCCCATCCCCATGACCATTTCTCAACTACCATTTGTATTTCTTTAACCCTTCACCACTTTCTCCCAGCCTCACACTTCCTCCCCTCTGGTTATCGCCAGATTGTCCTCTATATTTGTGAGTCTGTTTTCTATTAGTTTGTTGATTTGTTCCTCAGATTCCATATGTAAGTGAAATCATATGGCATTTATCTTTCTCTGACTTATTTCACTCAGCATAATAACCTCTAGGTCCATCCGTGTCATTGTGAATAGTAGGATTTCATTTTTTTAATGGCTGAGTAATATTCCACTGTATATATGAACAATAATTTCTTTATCCAGTCATCTGTTGATGGACATTTAGGTTGCTTCCTTATCTTGGCTATTGTAAATAGTACTGCCGTGAACATAGGGGTGCATAAATCTTTACAAATTATTGCTTTAATTTTCTTTGGATAAATACCCCAAAGTGCAATTGCTGGATCAAAAGGTAGATCTATTTTTAATTTTTTTGAGGAACCTCCATACTGTTTTCCATAGCGGCTATACCAATTTATAATCCCACCAACAATGTATAAGGGTTCCCTTTTCTCCAGATCCTTGACAATACTTGTTATTCTTTGATTTATTGATGAGATAGACATTCTGACAGGTGTGATGTAACATCTTATTGTGGTTTTAATTTGCATTTCTCTGATTATCAACTTGAGCATCTTTTCATATGCCTGTTGGTCATCTGTATTTCCTCTTTGGAGAAATATCTATTCAGGTCTTCTGCTCATTTTTTAATTGGATTATTTATTTTTTTATTGTTGAGTTGCATGAGTTCTTTATATAGTTTGGATATTAACCCCGTATTTGATGTATCATAAGTAAATATCTTCTCCCATTCAGTAGGTTGTCTTTTCATTTTGTTGATGGTTTCCTTTGCTGTGCAAAAGCTTTTTAATTTGATGTAGTCCCATTTGTTTATTTTTTTCTTTTATTTCCCTTGCCTGAGGAGATATGCCTTAAAAGAAATTACTAGTAGAATATCATAGAGATTGCTGCCTATATTTTCTTCTAAAAGCCCACTTTCACCATTTCTGTTCAACATTGTATTGAATATCCTAGCCACGGCAATCAGACAAGAAAGAAAAATAAAAGATGCCCAAATTGAAAAGAAGGAAATAATATTCTCATTATTTGCAGATGACATGATACTATACAAAGAGAATCCTAAAGATTTTGACAAAAATTGTTAGAACTGATAAGTGAATTCAGTAAAGTAACAGACACAACATTAATATTCAGATGTCTACTGCCTATTTATACACCAATGATGAACTTTCAGAAAGAGAAATTAAGAAAATAATCCCATTAATAATTGCATCAAGAACAATAAACTACCTAGGAATCAAATGAACCAAGGAGGTAAAAGACCTTCCTTCTGTGATTCTTAACATATCTTTTACTTTATATTTTCCATCTCTTTATCTTTGTTTGCTATAATCTAGATAATTTCTTTAAACATATTTTTAAGGTAACTAATACTTTATTCAAGTATGTGGTTTAGCCCATTCATTATTATTATTTGTTTTTATCTTCCATGTTTAATTTAAAGTTTTGTTTTATTCATTGAAAAATCTATCTTGTCTATTGTTCTTTTTTAAATCTACCTTTTTAATTTCTAAAATGATAAATATATTTGTTTCTTAGTTTGTATCTGATCATTTGAAAATGTAAATCATTTGGGAGTCTAATTCATTGTGTTCTTTTCTTTAGCTTTCTGGTTTGTTTTAGCTTTGCAAATATATATATATATATATTTTTCTTTCTCAATTAGTAATTTATAGATATGATTATATATAACATATATGTATATTGAGCTTATATCTGGCTTAAGTGTAAAAATCCTCGGGGAAACGTTCCTTCCAGGGACCATTTATAGTTGCATCTGCCAGGAGCCAGGAAGATAGTTCCAAAACTGAAAATATTTTTATTTTCTTGCTAAGGATTTGAATCACAGACCCACATAAAGACAACCTACAGTTATAAATTCTTAGGAGTGACTCTTAGTTTTAGTATTACTTTTATTTTCTATTTGGAGTTAAGATGCATACAATCAGGTTTTATGGTGTCTCTCTTGCTAGCATGTGGATTTTGTTCCTGGCTCATCCTTTCAATGAGGGAATAGTTATGTTAGGGCCTAATTTTATGAAGGGTATCAGATTCAAATGTAGCCTCAGGCAGGCCCAAGGTCTCCCACTTTCTCTAGTGGCTATTAGTCTTCAAAATGTCCTCGAATCATCCTAGGCTTAAGCTCATACTTTCCACTCCTGTTTCTGTTCCTAGTCTTTTTTTTGGTGGTGGGGGGGGAGGGGGGTGTGAGGGCGGGAAAATCTCTTTTGCTTTCTTGCAAGCTCAGCAATTCTGTTGTTATTTAGCATTTACATATTTTTCAACTGGAGGATAGTTCACAATATCTGGTTTCTATCATAAAGTTACAACGGTAAACTGTATTTTAACTTATTTATTCCTAAAATGATGTTCAGTTAGTCCTGCTAAGGCATATTTTAATATTATACACCTATATCAAAAGATTGATCTTTAAACTTTGAACATTTAAAAAGTGCATTTGTTTCTATCCATATTCAGTATTAAATTCCAACCTGTAGTAAGAGATAAATCTAATAAAATATTTCATTTTAATTTTGACTTTGATTTTTCTGAATGTTGAAAGATTAATTCTATGCTCTGTTGGAACATTGATGTGGAAACTCTTTATCTCAACATCTAAGTACATGAAAATTAAGTATAGCTGACATTTTCCAGAGACAAGCATTCTAGACTGGATTTTTAAAAGAAAACAATGGATTTTCTTCTTACTGAATATATTCTTGTCTACCCGGAGGAAAAAAAAAAGTAAATTAGTGAGATAACATTGCTTTACCAACATCCAGATGGTGGTTTAAAGAGAGAATAGTAATTTACAAGACTCTCTATGAAAAGCCATATGCTATTTCAGCTTCTTCCTCTAACTTTTACTAATAGCCCATTCAGAAGAAGAAATATGCCTGGAATCTTCTGAGATGATTCTTGGTCTAAGTTTTCAGGAGATCCATAAAGATATTGCCTTTTAACCTAAGTGTAGTAGTGTTATTTAATATAATTTAACTTAGGTCCAGTTGATGTCATTGCAAAAGACCTATAAATGGTTTTTATACTGAGCATATACTCTGTACCATCAACTGACCTATTCAATTTTAGATAGACCTAGTTTAGTCTTTACTACAACCCAGTGAGGATGCTTCATTAGTCTCATTTTTACATATGTAGAAACTGAGATTCAGAGAAGTGAACTGGAATGTCAAATTCACATGGCAAAGTGGCAAAATCAAGGTTTGAATGAGAGAAATCTAATCAAAGATTCTGTTCCTTATACTTCACTACGCTTTCTTTAATTATGTACCAGTCTGCGTACACATGCATGCTCCTTTATGTAGACCACACCCTCATAAATAATATACACATATATTGACATAAAAAATTTGTATCTGCCCTGTAGCTCTTTAATAACAACAACAGTCAAACTGTTTTTAAATAAGTTCTGGGCACATGATACTATATAGCACCAGCTCAAATTAAGCATAGATAATTCAATATTGTCTTCAAGAATTATTGTAGATCAGAAAATAATAATGTATTTATTCAGCAAAATATGGACCCAGTTCTAAAATATATTTTTCCTTCTTATTTGGACAAAAAGCACATGGGGAAGGTGTGGAGGGATGGGATAATGTTTATTTGTTTTCCTGTTTATGACTGCCAAAGAGTAAGAATTCATTCATTTTTTGAGTAAATAAATGATTCACAGATTTAGCACTAAGTGAGGTCCTATTGAACAATAGAGCCAAGTAACAAATATAACTAGTATTTCTTTAGAATATGTGTATTTCTATATTAGACTATACAAATAAACTAAACAGAAATCTGCCTGACCTGCCACAGAGTGGTTTTAAGATTCTTATGAGATAGCTATGATAGCTTCTCTACTTAACATATGAAGAAACTGAGGCAAAGGGAATTTAAACTGATTAGTTATTAGTAGAACTAGAATTGCAACCACATGATTAGGTCTAATCCACCATGATCTACTATGTAGAGAAATGAACACAAATCCAAATATCTTTGTGCCTATATTGATGTGGAAATAGAGATATGGATAAATTTATATATAGATTTTTCATCAGTCTCCCATCTCTAGCTCCCTTCCCTTCTGCTATTTCTCTCACATTTGTCCTCTCTCTCCTATGTCTCCACTAATGCCCAAGTTTGGAAGGTTTTCTTACTGCTGCCCTGGACAGCAAGAGCTTCCTTATTTTCCCCTTCCCGCACTCTGAGAAAATATTAAAGTTAAAAATTTATCAGGGTATCCAGTGACTTTCTGTGTCCTGGTCTTTACTTAACTTTCTAATTTATCTCTTACTTGTTTTTCTCATACATCTTTTGTTTCCATTAAACCATCAAGATTCTTAAGTCTCTGAAAACACTATAAGAAGTTCTACCCACACTCCTTTGCTAATTTATTTTATTTTCTTGTAATACTTCTTCTCTCTCAGTATTTTCCTGTTCCAGAAAGTCATTTTAAATGCCAAATATCCAACCCTTCCCTATGCTCTCAGCTAAAATTTAGTATTTTCCTCTTGTACTCTCTAACAGTACTTAGCTTATACTTTATTAGACTAACATCATATATTGTTGTATTTTGGCTGTGTGTGTGTGTGTGTGTGTGTGAGAGAGAGAGAGAGAGAGAGAGAGAGAGAGAGAGAGAGAGAGAGAGAGAGAGAGAGAATGAGAGAGAGAGAGAGAGAGAGAGAGAGAGAGAGAGAAATCTCCTTTCCTAGATTATAAACTCCCTTAAGAGAGGAAACTGGACTACCCAGTGACTTGCACGGCAGGAATATAATTTATTATCCCATACCAATTGATCAATCTCTTTATATAATTAGATTTTATAAAAGAAAGAATTGACTTCTTCTTCCAGTTGGTTTCACAAAGAATAAAGCAAATCACATTTTTTTCTTATCTACCAAAAAAGTGAATTACAAAATAACCATTAATTTATCCTCTGTCAAAGAATATTTCTGTCAATATATTTCTACATCAATTCATAGGGCTGTATATTTTTAAAAAACAAGATATAAGATCTTTAAAAAGTCTTCTTGATTAAGATATTACTTCAATAAAATTTCCAGAGTCACACATTTCGCAAAACTGTGATCATACATAAAGATAGGAAGCCAAAGAATGAACCAAAGTTGGGGCAAAAGAGAGGAGAGATTTACCCAAAAGTCATATTTTCATCATATAACAAAAGATACATTTATACCCAAGACTTTACTATTTTTGTTTTATGAAAAATAGGAGAGACGAGGCAATAGAAGTTCTAGAAGAGATTCTTGTTGTGTTCCATGGTTAATAAGGTTTCAAAACAATCAAATTATATCTTATAATTACAGTTTGGATATTGTTTAAACTCTATACAAACATATATTAAAAAGATAAAGAATATTTTCTTTGAAACTTTGTAGAAAATAAATACGTGTTGCAGATAGTGGCCTATACATTTGGGGGAGGAAAATACATTAGATTATCAAGAAAGATAAAAAGAAAAGAATTTTGGTCGGCATCTTCAGATTTTCTGCTGATAAATATGAATTTAATATACAACTCCTTGTCATCCTATAAGTGTGAGGTTTGAGCTCTTGAATCACTTATATTCCATTAGTGTCTATTTTGCAGTCAGTCTACTCAAGTTAATGATTGTAGGATTTCAGAAATTACAGATTCACGGGTTAACATAGAAACTAGCAGCTGTACTTTTAAAAAATAACAATTGCAGGAACCAAGTATGAGATTTCCATTGCGTTGGAAACAGATGACCAAGAACCAAGGACGTTTTTTAAAATGAACTTAACACACACATAAATTGAAGGTAATATCATTGACTTAATAATCTCTCTATTTTAACTACTGCACTTTCCTTTTTACTGCTCGGAAGGAGCTGAAAGATTTGTACTTGACTTTATTTGGATTTATTCTGTCTTTTACTAAATTTTGAGGTGTATGAGAACACAGTGTCCAGCTATATAGATACTTGTTATTATTATTATGATTACTATTAGTATTGATATTATTATAATAATAACTATTGTCTTACAATTTGAAATATTTTGAACAAAAACATGCTAAGCAAAATAAGACAGATGGAAAAGTCGAGAACCATGATTTTACTCATATGTGGGATATAAAACTGAAAGCAACAAATGAACAAACAAGACAAACAAAAATTTACTCTGGTGGTTATCAGCGTGAAAGGAGGTTGGGGAAGGTAGAAGAAGGTTAAGGGGGTTAGATACGTGGTGATGGAGGGAGACTTGACTTTGGATGGTGAACACACAATGCAAAATACAGATGATATATTACAGAAATGTCCACTTGAAACCTATATAATCTTATTAACTAATGTCACCACAATAAATTTAATAAAAGAAAAAAAAAAGAAAAGGTGACTGTTTAGAGAGTTACAGAAAGAGAACATGCAAATTAATAGCCACACTTTTCAAATCAGCTTGAAGCCATTTTCACAAAGGTGAACAATATCTTCTATTTTATTTCATTGGCAAAGGATCATGGTGTGACATATAAAATGATGAAACATTTGCATTCATATCTTGATTGGAATTGTACATTGCGTTCCTAATGGGGGACAGATAAGAGTTGCCATGCTCCAAGCAATAACTGAAGAGAGTTCAATGAAAGGACTATTTTTAAAGGTAGGAGTATATAATACCCAGAGGCTTATACCAATGGAGAGCCTTTACTGCCATTAGGTTTGAAGAGACAAGGGAAGAAATGAGTTATTAGAACTCAGTGAATATAGAGTCGTGGGAGAAGGCAGTTTCTGTAGAGGAATATAGCTACTGCTAATCCGCATCTGCAGATGAAATAAGAAACACCTTGACCTCTTTCTTGTCCTGTGCTCAGATCTACCAGTGACCACTATTGGCTGAGGTAGCCCAAGTAATGCAGTCCAGAGAGGTCAGTCTACTGGAACACGGAGCTGAGTGTTAAGGGGATGAAAAGCAGACTAGAGAACAGAAGAAAAACACCCAGGACACTAACTTGGATGTTACTATACGATACTAGTTATTGAGTTTATCATGGAAATTATCAAAAAGGAGCAAATAATCAGAGCACACACTCACAAAACTAAAGAACCATTCAATGCCAACCATATAGACATGACAGGTTCACAATGACCTTTTAAATTTTTGACTAAATAAAGGTGAAACATAAAGAGTGGACTCGAAAGTTGCAATATATTTGACCATTTTAGTGCTATAATCACACAAGTTTCACAACAGAATAAAGTTAATGTGACACAGATTTAATATTGGGTGTTTTTGTTATTTTACTTTTTAAATTCAATTTTCATGCAAGAGAAGAATAGGAAAAAAAAAAGAGAGAGTGAGAGACTTGTAGAAGTGACTTCGCTAACATTGCTATTTGCTATCGAGTCAAATCTAGGTTTACTAAAGATCTGCTAAGGGGAAGGCAGGAGGAGGGTGGTGGAAGTAAGCAAGCTGGAAGCTGCTTATTTTTTTTTCAAGACCCTTGGCCTTCCCTTCTCTCCTCCAGGCACTCTTCCTTCACCTCTATTGGAAAAGGGAGGAAGTTGAAATGAATCATGCAAGCCTAGAGTTGTTATTTCAGCAATTTTATATAGGATGGGCTTAGGGAAGGGACTCTCATAGAAAGGGTTGCTTTGGTAATTGACTTAAAGGTGCAAAACCATATGGAATATATCAAAAAGTGTCTTCGATTCAGGTGATTCAAGGGGATACATAATATTAATTATGAGTTAATGAATGGATCAATCTTCCCTAAAGAGAAAACTGAAGGAGGGAAAAAGGATACTACTGAGAAAGCTACCACTCCTGTTACTGAGCTAAAAGTAAAAATTTGACATTATCATAGCTGTTCTTTATGTCACTGACAGCCCCAATAGAAGTAAAAGGGAAAGTTGAGTGAGAAACTAGTGGAATTACTCTAATAGCCAAGCTTGGAAACAAAGATCATGGCATTGTTACTGTGGAAAGCCATGCTCCAACCCAGGACTTCTCTAGCCTAATGCTTCTCTAGCCTAATCTTTCCATCACCTCCTTAAGCTTACGCACATTTCAAAGTCAAGGTAAGAAGTAAGGAAACAGTAGATTTGCAAGGGAATAAAGGGTTACAGCTTGGACTTTATTTCACTTGTGTGAAGACTAGCATCATAAAACTTCATCTAAGCGGCAAATGCTACCTATACCTCACCACCTGGGGGTAAGAATATGCATTATTCAAAACCCATAGTCCAGGATGTCTGACTCAGAATAGACTAGCATAGCTGGTAACTCACAAAAGCAAAATACAAGCCATCTTTAAAAAGTACTTTTATAAGATGATTTTTAGAGCAGTTTCAAGTTCACAGTGAATTAAGGAAAGGGTACCAACATTTCTCAAATACTTCTAGCCCTACACATGTATAGCCTCCTCCATTATCAATGTCCTGCACAAGAATAGCACATTTGTTCCAATTAATGAACCTACATAGATATGTTGTAATGACCCAGACTCCATAGTTTACATCAGAGTTGAATCTTATATATTTTTTTATACTCAATGGATTTGGACAAATGTCTAATGGCATGTATCCATTATTATATTATTACGCAGAGTAGTTTCACTGCCCTAAAATGCTCTGTACTCTGCCTATTCATCTCCTTTACTACCCTAACAACTACTTATCTTTTTACTGTCTCAATAGATTTTGTTATTCTAGAGTGTTAGTTATTTTCAGATCGGCTTGTTTCACTTAGTAACACTCAACGTTTCTTAAGGTGTTTTCATGACTCGATAGCTCATTTCTTTTTAGCAATGAGTAATATTTCATTGTCTGGATGTAACACAGTTTATTTATCCATTCATTTACTGAAGGATTTTTTGGTTGCTTCCAAGTATTCGTAAATATAAATGCTCCTAGAGATATCCCTGTGCAAGTTTTTGTGTAGATGTATGTTTTCCTTTTATTTATTTATTTATTTATTTATTTATTTATTTATTTATTTGATAAGTAACAGGGAGCACAATTTCTGCATCTTATGATAAGAGTATGTTTATTTTTGTAAGAAACCACCCAACTGTCTTCCAAAGTGGCTATATCATTTTACACTCCAATTTCCATCAACAGGTAATGAGAGTTCCTGTTGGTTCACATTCTCATCAGCATTTGGTGGTGTCAGTGTTCTGGATGTTGGCCATTCTAATAGGTGTACAGTGGCATCTCATTGTTTCAATTTGCATTTCCCTGATGACATAGGATGTAGAGCATATTTTCTTATGCTTATTTGCCATCTACATATCTTCTTTGGTAAGGGATCTGTTAAAGTCTTTGGCTCATTTTTTAATTGGGTTGTTTGTTGTGTTATTGTTGACTTTTAAGAGTTCTTGGTATATTTTGGATAGCAGTCCTTTACTAGATGTGTCTTTTGTAAATATTTATTCCCAGTCTTTGGCTTGTGTTCTAATGCCCCTGACGTTGTCTTTTAACAGAACAGAACTTACAAAAAATTAAAGAAGTTCAATTAGCCAATTATGTCTTTCATAGATTGTGCTTTTAGTGTTGTATCTTTTTTGTTTAAAACTATTCCTTGTCTTTTAAACTGAGATGTTAGATATAAATATGCAGTTTGTAGTCCTAAAGACGATCACTATATGTGTCTAATTTTATTGTCATTAATTTGTTCATTCATTCATTCAAAAAAGGGTTGTTTTAGGCATTAATGTCAAGGATTAATGATAGTGATGCAGTCACTATTCCTATATGTGTTAGCTCTTGGTCTAATAGAGAGACTTATGATAGACAAAGAGAGTTTTCTCTGGTACTCTGGAACCCCAGCAGAGGAACACCTCATTCAGTCTGGAGTCAGTAGGAAGAATCAATAATAAGTTCCTGATGAAGTTGACTTTCAAGGTATAAAGAGAGATCCTTCCCAGGTAAAGGGGAGCAGAGTGGGCAATTCAGGTAGAGGGGAAAATCTAAGCAAAGTCATGGAGAATCAGACAGTTATGGATGCTCCAAGCCTGTGGGCTCTGCTATAGTGTTAAGGACAAGAGCAAGCAGTGTGCAGTGAGGCTGGAAAAGAGGCCAGGGCATGATTATAGGAAACTGCACATGAAATTGAACTGCAAAGTCTAAGAGAGTTTAAAGAACTATATGTGGGATCCTGATATGACCAGATGCATCAGATGAATTATATTCATCAACCAACATATATTGATTACTAACTGTGAATATAGTACTCTGCATACTAATAGAATTTATTATTTTTAAAAACTTAGTATGTCCTCCCACCACCCTAAGCAATGTGGGTATTGTCATTATCCTTATTATCTGTTATTATTTTTTCTTTAAATTTTTTAATTGAAGAAACAGAATAATAAAAATTTTCAAATCATTCAGACAATGTTTCAGCCATTACTTGAACCCAAGGAGTAGCTACAGACTTCATAATTTCCCCCATGACACCTCATCACAACATACTCGAGCTGACCATTTACTTTAATATTTCTAGGAACAAGAAACTATTCCCTGTTTCAGAAATTTCTTCGCTTTTGAGAGTGGCATAGTTTACTCTGTCTTGAAAGTGAACCAATGTCATGGGACTCATTTGCACAAAGCAGGTACAATACTCCCTTTTTATGCAGGAAGAACATGTTCCAAGATCCTCAGTGGAGTAGCACTAAACTCTATTTATACTATTTTTTTTCCTATACATACATATCCATGGCATGGTGAGAGATTAATAACAATACCTAATAATATAATAGAACAATTATAACAATATACTATACCAAAGATTATGCAAATGTGGCTTCTCTCTCTCTCTCAAAATATCTTATTTTATTGTACTCAACTTTCTACTTGTGATTTGTGATGATCTGAGATGATACAATGCTTACATGATGAGATACAGTGAGGTGAATGAGAATCACTATAAGGGTTACTAAACACAAACACCCTGATACCAACAGTCATTCTGATAACTTTCATGGCTTCTAAGTGAGTAACAGGTGGGGAGCAAATACAGAGTGAATACACTCAGCAAAGAGATAATTCACATCCCAGGTAGGTTGCAGCAGTATAGTATGAATGGCACAGAATTTAAAAGTTATAGATTGTTTTATTTTTAGAATTTTCCATTTAATATTTTCAGACTGCTGTTAACCATGGATAACTGAAATGGCAGAAAACAAAACTACAAATAAGCAGAGACTGCTATATAAGGCTTTCATTTTAAGAGCTGGCTCAACTTTCTTGCCCATCTTCAGTATCTCTCCAGTCAGGCTACTCCACCTTATAGAGCGATATGTTAGTCATTGGTAATTCTCTGAAAAGGTTCCTAGTGATAGTTCTTCTATTCATGATTCTGAGTAAAAGTGAGGAATGAAGGCATTGAGCTTCAGGGAAGAGGTGTCCGACATTGTGTGTATGTAGAGGATTGGGCTGGGGAAATGGGCTGGCAGAAAGTTCTGAATTTGCCAAGGGAAAATAGGATTCTTCATGGTCAGACATAAAAGTAAGTATAAAATGAGAAAGCATATTACATGAAGTGAAGTAGAGGATATTCTATTGAGCCTCAGTGAAGATGGAGTCCTGGAACTAAAATGCTTTCATACTCTAAAACAACAAGGTTGCCATTACAACTCTAATAATCCACATTGCTCACAGTAAGAGTAAATCCTCGTAATTTATGGAAGTATAATATACTTACAGAAAAGTACAAATAAATATACAGCTAAATGGATTTTCCCAAACTGAGCACACTCTTGTACAAACACCCCGATCAAGAAACAGGACATGACCAATGTCCCAAAAGTCCCTCTATACACCTTAAACTTGATTTATGACCACACACATTAATTTTCTTGTTTTGAGATTTCATATAGTTAGACTCATTCAATGTGTGTTTTTTGATATCTGACTTTGTTCATGCAACATTATACTTGTGAGATAGGTCCAAATTGTTGTATGTAATTATTCTTACTGTTGTGTAGCATTTCTTAGTGAGTTCATATCTCAAGTTATTTATCTAGGTAGTTATTAGCAATTTTCTGAAAATTAACATAATATGAACCCATTTCAAATTATTCAGATGGAGACAATGACTGTGCTTATGTTATCACTGGATATGGGTTTTAGAACATTGTTTCAACCTCTTTGAACTAGGAAAAAATATAACATAAAAATAATTTTGCAGAGTAAAAGGGGATTAATGTTACATAGAGATTGCTAGAAAGAATCAGGAGTGGGGAAACTGTTGACATAATAGTACTTATTTTTTTTTATTCAAAAACAAAGGCCCAACGACTCCTACATCTAAGGATATAAAGAAGAGGCCACATTGAGACTGGTGGGAGGGGTAGGAATGTGAAATGAGCAGGCTTTACATCCATGTGTGGTGGTTGAACATTGGGCCTTCTTGGAGGAGAGAGGGGCCCCAGCCACACACCAAGACTCCCCAACCCAGGGTGCCAGTACTGGGAAGAAGAGTCCCTACAAAATCAGGCTATGAAACTCAGTGGGGATTCTGACCCTCCAGGTGAGATGGATGGCTGCTGGAAACCAAGATGTCCCATTAAAGGACTTGATCACAGACTCTCTTGTTCACAAGCACTCACCCTGGGCTCTGGCAGAGGACAGCAGCTCAGGAGGCATCAGAGACATACAGTGAAAGACTGAGTAGTGTGGCTTCAGAATGAGGGCTGGAAGGACAGCTACCATTATCCTTGTGTTGAGCCCTCCTCCTATGCAGCTACAGGAGAGCATCAATTTGCCCTGTTTAAGCCTTGACATGGCCAAATCACAATCAACATTGTCCTGGTAAAATCTCAATGATCCACCCTGGTGATTCCCTGGGACTCTACCCCATGCAATTCATCCACTACTGGAGATATTTTTATGGCTGAGTAACCAGCATCAACCTTTTCTCTTGGCAGAAGGCTCTTCAGCATCAATCAATAGGCTTCAGATCGCATGTCTCCAGAGTCACTTTTCATGGTGGGCAAGCAGCCTTGGTTTGAGCTGCAGTATCGCTTGAACAAATTTTGGGGTCTGTAGGCCTAAGGTGAGCAGCAGCTGGCCTCTGTGTAAGCTGAGGTCTGCAAGTGACCACATACTCAGCACTGGCACCAAATCTGAATTTGCACTAACCTGGGGGACACCACTTGCCCCACCATGGTGACTCCCTGGACCCCACCTTATTCAATTCTTGTACTAGTTGATGAGGCTTATGAGCAGCTAGCAGGCAGGCCACCTCAGGCTTTGGGGTGCCCTGGATTCTTTCCTAAGCTGCCCCAGGTGAGGTATTGGCAGCAGCCATCCTCTGCTAACAGCATGCCTCTCCCACATACATCCAGGTCCAGCACAAAAAGAAACTAACTGCAGAAAGCTTTGTTCCTTCTACAAGGTAACCCTGGACTGGTCACAGGCACTGACTGACTTTGGCTTGCACAGGAGCTCCTCCCAAGGAGATCCAACTCCATGGGCTCAGACCCCACATAGCAGTGTATATGCATGGGGCACTGCCAATCAAAACAGCCGGATAGTCTGACAGTCAGTCCCATCCACAAATGTGCTAACAGCAATCAAGGCTCAAGTACAACATGGGGCAAATGCAACCAACACAAGGGACACTCCTGGAGCACCTGGTGCAGGTGACTTGAGAGAATGCACCACTGGGCCATATAGAGCACCTACTAAGTAGGGCCACCTTGCCAAGATTGGGAGCGATAGGAGATTAATTTAATGCGTAGAAACAAACACAGAGAGGCAGTAATATACCCTAAATTAAATATGTCCCAAATGAAAAACCATGAGAAAACTCCAGAAAAAGCACCAAATGCAATGGAGGCAAGAAACCTACCAGATATAGAATTCAAAATACTAGTTATAAGAATGCTTAATAAAATTTATGTGGAAGAATAGGTGATCTCAGTGACAACTTCAAAAAAGAGATACTAAGCATAAAAAAGGACAAAGAAACTAGTAAAAAGTCAGAAATGAAGAATACAATAGCTGAAAAGAAGAATACACTAGAAAGAATCAATGATAGATTAGATGAAGAAGAGGATTGCATCAGTGATTTGGAAGACAAGGTACAGAAAGCATTCATTTGGAACAGAAAAAAAATAATTAAAAAAATAAGATAGTTTAAGGAACCTCTGGAAAATCAAGCATATTAACATTCACATCATAGAGGCACCAGAAGGAAAAAAGAACAAGAAAAGGATTGATAAACTATTTGAAAAAATAATGACCAAAGCCTTAAAAATGTCCCTAACCTGGAGAAGGAAATCGATATAAAACTCCAGGAAGTGCAGAGAGTCCCAAACAAGATGAACCAAAAAAAGCCCACAGGACACATTATAATTAAAATGCCAAAAATTAAAGACAAAGAGAGAATCCTAAAGGCAGCAAGAAAAAGACAGCTAGTTATTTACAAGGGTATTCCCATAAGACCATCAGCTGATTTCTCAACAGAAACTGCAATCTAGAAAGGACTAGCTTAAAACATTCAAAGTCATGAAAAGCAAGGATCTTCAACAAAGACTACTCCACACAGCAAGGCTATCAATTAAAATTGAAGGAGACATAAAGAGCTTCCAACACAGGAAACAGCTAAAGAAATTCATCACCACCTAGACAGTAGTACAATGAATATTAAAGGGACTTCTTTAAGAAGAAGGGGTGGGACTGGGGTTGGGGGGAAGAATGTAAATATGAATAATAAAATTGCAGTAGCTATATATCTATCGACCACCACTTTAAACGTGAATGAATGAAATGCTTCAATCAAAAGATGTAGGGTAGCCAAATGGGTTAGAAAACAAGACCCTTACATATTCTGTCTAGAAGATCAAAAGAGAAATAGGCTGAAAGTAAAAGAATAAAAAAAGATATTTCAGGCAAATGTAAATTTTAAAAAACTGAAATAGTAATAGTTACATCAGATAAAATAGACTTTAAAACTCAGGCTGGAATAAGAGACAATGAAGAACATTGCATAATGATAAAGAGATCAATCCAACAATGGACATACCTCTAGTAAATATTTATGCACCCAAATTAGGCACACCTAAATATATAAAGCAAATATTGTTGAATATAAAGAGAGAGAAATTGACAGTAATGGTGGGGGACTTTAACACCCATTGACACCAATGGACAGATCTTTCAGGCAGAAAATCAACAAGGAAACAATGGCTTTAAATGAATGATACACTAGATCAGGTGGATTTAATTGATATTTTTAGCACATTTCATCCTAGAGCAGCAGAATATACATTCTTCTCAAGTGCACATGGAATATTTTCCAAGATAGACCACATGTTAGGCTATAAAACGAGTAAATTTAAGAAGATAAAAATCATATTAAGTATCTTCTCTGACAATAAGGATATGAAACTAGAAATCAATTGTGAGAAAAAAAATCGAAAAATACATGAAAACATAGAGGTTAAATAACATACTACTAAACAATGCATTAAAACAATGAGTTAAAAATAAGATCAAGGAAGAAATCAAAAGATACCTTGAGACAAATAAAAATGAAAGCACAAAGTTCTAAAATATATGTGACAAAACAAAAGCAGTCCTAAGAGGGAAATTCATGGCAATATAGGCCTACCCCATGAAACAAGAAATCTCATATAAATAATCTAAAATTACACCTAAAGGAACTGAAAAAAAAAATTAAAAAAATAAACAGCAAAGCCCAAAGTAAGTAGAAGGAAGGAAATAGTAAAGATCAGGCAGAAATAAACAAAATAGAGTCTAGGAAAACAATAAAAAAGATCAATAAAACCAAGAGCTGATTCTTTAAAAGGATAAACAAAAATAATAAACCATTAGCCAAATGCATCCAAAAAAAGAGAACCCAAATAAATAGAAATGAAAGAAGTTAAGTAATAACTGATTCCACAGAAATATAAAAGATTATAAGAAACTACTATGAGTACTATATGTAAATAAATTGGACAACCTGGAAGAAATGGATACATTCCTAGAACATATAATCTTCTAAGACTGAGTCAAGAAGAAACAGAAAATCTGAACCAACCAATTATTACTAATGAAATCAAATCAGTAATCAAAAAACTCTCAACAAACAAAAGTTCTGGACCAGATGGCTTCAGAGATGATTTTTACCAAATAGTTAAAAAAGTATTAATGCCTATTCTTCTCAAACTATTCCAAAAAATTTAAGAGGAGAGTTGGTCCCCAAACTAATTCTATGAGGCCAGCATTATCCTGATTCCAAAACCAGACAAAGACATTTAAAAAAAAAAAAAATCTATAGGCTGATAACCTTCATGAACATAGATGCAAAAATCCACAATAAAAAATTAGCAAACAAAATTTAGCAATACATTAAAAAGATCATACAACATGATAAGGTTGGATGTATTCTTGGGATGCAAGGTTGTTTCAATATTTGAAAATCAATTAATGAGAGATACTATATTAACGAATTGAAAGATAAAAATCATATGAGCATATCAATAGGTACAGAAAAAAGATTTGACAATATCCAGCATCCATTTATGATAAAAACTCTCAGCAAAGTGGGACTAGAGGGAACATACCTCAATATAATAACGGCCATATATGACAAAACCACAACTAACATTATACTCAATGGGGAAAGGCTAAAAGTGTTTTCCTTAAAATCAGGAACAAGACAAGGATGTCCACTTTCACTACTTTTATTCAACATAGCAGTGAAAGCCCTAACCATAGCAATTAGACAAGAAAAATAAATAAAAGGCATCCAAATTAGATAGAAACTAGTAAAAGTATCATTATTGGCAGATGATATTATGCTATATAGAGAGAACCCTAAAGATTCCAGGGGGCGGGGGGAGGGGACTATTAGAACTGATAAATAAATTTAGTAAAGTAGCAAGATGCAAAATTAATATTCAGAAATATTTTGCATTTTTATCCACAAATAACACAGTACAATAAAGAGAATTTTTTTAAAAAGCCCATTTACAATTGCATCAAAAAATAGGTAAATAAAATACCTAGAAATAAATTTAACCGAGGAAGTAAAAAACCTCTACTCAGAAAATTATAAGTCATTAAAGAAAGAAATTGAAGAAGATATAAATAAATAAATGAATATACTGTGATCATGTTAAAGTGACTACACTACCTAATGCAATCTATAGATTCAATGTAATCCCTATGAAAATACCAATGACATTTTTACAGAACTAGAACAAATAATCCAAAAATTTATATGGAATCATAAAAGACCCTGAATAGCCATGGCAATTTTGAGAAAAAAAGAACAAAATTAGAGGTATCACGCTACCTGATATCAAACTATACAAAAGGCTACAGTAATTAAAAAAGCATGGTACTGACATAAAAATAGACACAAAGATCAATGGAACAGAATAGAGAGTCCAGAAATAAATCCACACCTCTATGTCATTTAATCTATGATGCCAAAGGAGGCAATATACAATGGGGTAAAGACAGTCTCCTCAATAAATGATGTTGGGAAAATTGGACAAATACATGCGAAAAAAATTTTTTTAACTGAACCGCTATCTTACACCATACACAAGAATAAATTCAAAACGGATTAAAGACTTAAATGTAAGACCCCAAACCATAAAACTCCTATAAGAAAACATAGGCAGTAAGTTTTCTGATATTGGTTCTAGTGACTTTTTTTTCTGATATATACCCTCCGACAAGGGAAACAGAAGAAAAAATAAACAAATGGGACTACACTACACTAAAAAGGTTTTGCACAACAAAGAAAGCTATTATCAAAATGAAAAGACAACCTACTGAATGGGAGAAGATATTTACCAATGATATATCTGATAAGGAGTTAATATCCAAAATTTATAATGAACTCATACAACTCAACAATAACAACAACAACAACCAAAACAAAAACAAAAACAATCCAATTAAAAAATGGGCATTTCTCAAAAGAGGAAACACTGAAGGCCAACAGACATGTGAAAAGTTGCTCAAAGTCACTAATAATGAGAGAAATGCACATTAAAATCACAATGAGATATTACCTCATGTCTGTCAAAATGGCTATCATCAATAATAAAAAAA
Organism: Rousettus aegyptiacus; assembly: GCF_014176215.1. Taxonomy (NCBI): domain Eukaryota; kingdom Metazoa; phylum Chordata; class Mammalia; order Chiroptera; family Pteropodidae; genus Rousettus; species Rousettus aegyptiacus. Next base: position 32,221,147 of record NW_023416287.1, on the reverse strand, counting down.
AAATAAGTGTTGGCAAGGATGTGGAGAAAGGATGTGGAGAAAAAGGAACCCTCATGGAAAAAAAGAAAAAAAAGATTGCAAATTGGTATAGCCACTATGAAAAACAGTTTGGAGTTTCCTCAAAAAATTAAAAAATAGAACTTATGACCCAGCAATTGCACTTCTGGGTTTTTAGCTGAAAAATAACAAAACACGGATTTGAAAATATTATATGCACCCCTATGCTCATGGCAGTGCTATTTACAATAGCAAAAATATGGGAGCAACCTAAGTGACTCTCAATAGATGCTTGGATAAAGAAGAAATAGTACATATATAAAATGGAATATTACTTGGCCATAAAAAATATTAAACATTACCATTTGCAATGACATGGGTGGACCTAGAGGATATTATGCTAAGTGAAATAAGTCAGACAAAAAAAGATAAAGTATCATATGATTTCACTTGTATGTGGAATCTAAAGAACAAAATAATCAAACAAACAAAATGGAAACACAAATTCTGAGAAAAAACTGGTGATTGCCAGATAGGAAGTGATTGGGGTGCCTGGCTGAAAAAAGTGAAGAGATTAAGAAGTATAAATTGATAGTTACAAAATAGTCACAGAGATTCGAAGTACAGCATGGGGAATATAAACAATAATATTGTAATAACTATGTGGGCATTAAACTAGTCATGGGATCACTTTGTAAATTATATAAATGTCTAACTACTAGGATGAACACCTGAAATTCATATAAAATAATATTAAATGTCAACTGTAATTGAAAAATAAAAATTAATAAAAACAGGAAACAAAAACAAAGGCCCTAGATGAGGAGGAAAAATATCAACGCTACACCCATTTTACGCACGCACACGCGCGCACACACACACACACACACACACACTTTCCTTTTAAGTTGAAATGTTTCCCCGTATTTCAATATTTTCTACATAAAACAATCTTCACAAAATCTGAACTTTCAATCAAACCCAGTATATAGATGAGAGATAAGAAAATTATGCCATAGCAATTTAGCACTCAATCTCTGTTACTTAAAGATGAAAGCACCAGTTAAAAAAAAAGTAAAAAGTTGCATGATTTAAAATTCTAAAACAAGGGCATTGGTTCATCTTGGCTACACCATTCTGAACAAAAGTCTTGACTTTCTTCCACTCTGATTTACAACTTATTCTCCTGGGTGATGCTTCGATTTCAAGGACATTAGGATATGATTTGTTTGCATAAGGCCAATAGAGGGTTATTCTGTTTTTAAAAATTAGGGACCAGCATTATTCCAGAAATAAAACAAAAATGTTAATCATGTTAAATTGAGTCTCAATGATCGAACCAGTCAGGCTGTAAATCAGCATGATTAATAATGATGACAAAACCAGAAACAAATTTATACTCTAAAAAACAGCTTATTATCACACTTGCTTATCTTTTCAAAGCTAGGTGCTAATAAAATTAGTGTCTCAGGATGCCTCATCTTGATCTTTCATAGTTTAAAAATAAAAGATAAATAATTTTCCATTCCTCTCTTCTCTCCTAAAACTTTTTTAAACTAATGAAGAAAGGTCAGATAAACTGTCATACAAAGAGAGGTCTCAGAAAAGAGACATTAAAAATGAGAAATAATTACTTCTTTGATGCAATTTATTTTTTTGATTATAACATGCCTCCATCAACCAAGTATGAGAGAACTGAGGAGCTCTTGCTCCATTATGCCCTGCTCTAATTGTGCTTCTTTTTATAGAATCTCTATTTCTATAAGGAGAAAAACAAATTAGCTTTACATCACTCAAATAATATGTAATGTAATTTGATTTCCTTACCAACTGCAATCAAAACAAAACAAAATAAAATAGGCCTTGATTCCCATTTTCCTGCTACACTGAGAGTTAAAATATCTATATATATATATATATATATTTAATTAATATTAATACATGGTACAAAGTTTCCAACAATTACCAAGATGTAGGGAAATTTTATACTTCATTATAATTAGAGCATTTAATTCTTCAATAGAAAATAGGAAAAAATAAATACATTAAAGGAAAAATCAAACAACAGAAAATGTTGTTTAAGGGGAAGACTATTAATTTAAGAAGCATTAGAACACCATGAATACTTTAATGAATTGAGTTAAAATTAATTTTATAAGTTGCCAAAGGTATCAAAATTGTATGAGATTGAAAGCTAAAAAGTTGAGGGTTAATATAAATAAATCATTTTTAAATGTTTTAAATCACGAATTATATTCTCTGTATTTAATTACATTACTATAACTAATGCATATTTGTTACCTGCTTTATAACATTATGTTTCTGTTTGAAAGTATTTATTATAAATAGTCTAATTTTCTCAAAAAATAGTCACTATTTTTTTAATATTGATGATAGTGTTTCCTCAAATTTTCCCTACTTGAAAGCCACTTAATGAACATTACACACAAATACAGATGCTACATTTTTGGTACACCGATTCTGACCAAAGTGTCTTTTCAAAGTTTTAGCAATTCCTTTAAAAATATTAAACAAAAATTTGAATAAAAATAAAAGATATTTTAAAAAATTGTTTCATATCAGTCACAGGAAAACTGTTATTTGCACATTGTTATTCAGAATTTAAATGTCATGATAATGGTTGCCTTATCAAGTTATATCTGATCAGTTTCTTTGCTGACTCTTCATTTGTACTGTATTTGAGAAGTCTAGTATTAAATTGATCATCGTCAGGAATAGTGACAAATGTTTGGTGTTTCTTTCAGACATATAAGTGTCTTTGGAATATACATTTGTTTGTTTGTTTGTTTTTGAAACCCTCACTGCCAAAAGTGATGGGTTCAGGCTATTTAGAATATGAAATACATTACTAAAAATGTCACCTGAACAGATGATATAAAATAGAAATTACCTTTACATTACTTATGCCATATAAGAGAACATTCCTTTTTCCCTCAAAACTTGTGCGATTCCTTTTCCCTCTACCGGCTGGTGAATTTTAGTTCAAAAAAACATAACCTTGTCCTGGAAGCCCAGAAAACAAATGGCTAAGACTTAGTTCCATGGCCATAATTTTTTGGTTACTTCCTTTATCACCGAATAAGTATCTCAAAGCATGTTGTTGATCAATTGTTGATCAACACTGTATAAGAATTTCCTTGTCACTAATATGTTTGTGCTCTGTCAGTTCTCATCGCAGGACATCATTTCTAGGCTACATCAGGGAATCCAGGAAAACCACTAACGAAGTTAAAAATAATCTCAATTCTTAGAGAGTGGGCCTCCAGTCATAAATAGGACAGACAAATAGTTGCTGTGCACCACTCCCTCATATAAGAACCACACATGTGCCAAATGCTGATTTACATCCTGTACTTTAGTATTGTGTTCTACAGTAAAATGTCTGCTCGCTTGTTCCAGGATGGTAACTGTTTTTTCACAATACGGGCAGATTCCAGGAGTGCCCATTTGGTTCAGTAATGTTGCCAAAAGCTCATTATGCTTTATCTCTGAGCAAAAAAATTATTATTATACTTATGGCTAATTTTATAAACACCTCAGTGTGACATTTAATTTTTCTTTTTTTTTACAGAGTGCAAAGTTGAATTACATTGCTGTGATTTGGGTGACTTCCTCGTCTTTTGCAACAAGATGCATTAATTTTGATGGGAAAAGTATTATTTTACTTTCTAGAGAAACTTAATTGGTTCAACAGAAATGTCATTGCGTTTTGTCTGAAAGCTGCAGGAAAGTTTTAGTCTTCATTGTCACTATGTGCCACATTTATTATAATTACTTGAGGGGTAAAGAAACAAATTTAAAAATAATTAACATCTTACTTCCTGTTCAAACTTTTGTGGTTGCTTAAATGAAATCACCACTTCAGCCCAATAGAAACAGATTATATTTTACATTTGCACTGGAGTCTCGATCACAATTTACATTTTTTACATTCATCTGAATTGTAGTATTTGTGTTCCTACTTTATCATAACGTTTATTCTTTTGCAAAACGTTTTTAAGATGGTGATCTGTTTTTCATGAACAGGTGATATAATTCAAATTCTAACAACAGAAAGAGGAAAACGTTACAGAGAAAAATAATTGGAAGAAAATTACAGGAAATTATATACTTGGGGGAAAACTGCACCATTAACTGAATATTGGCTGAGATGACATACCCAGTACAGTTTTGCACTGTATTTACCACTTTGAACAACATGAGACTTAATAAAAATATGTTTATGAAAACCATCTTTAAGCTTACATTTCAAAAAATTTTAATATGTGTATGATTTTCCTTTATTTTTCCCCTCTTAAATTAATAGGTAATCAGAACAGCTGATTGGTCATTTCTAGACTTCACTTTGAGAAATTTTCATATCTAGGCATTTATCATCATCAAAAAAACCATTGATCCTCAACAGTGTCTTTTTAAAGTTTTAGCAATTCTTTTAGCATGGTTTTAACTTTTTCCCCTAATTTCACATGTATTTATTGAATGTTACTATTTACCAAGTATTGTGTAAAATGTTATAAGAGATGCAAAGAATCAAAAGACAAGTTTTCTGCCTTGGAATTTAACAGATACTGCAGGCATGGAAACAACTAGTCATAATTCAAGGCAAGCTATGAATAGGGCTGTACTCAATTGATAAAAATCCAGTATGTTCACTGGAAAGAGCAAGTGACTGAGGTGATCAGCAATGGCTTCAGGGAAAGACACATTTCAGATGAATCTTAAAAGATCTGGGAAAGCAAGAAGAGCCTAAACAAAGCATGGGACTTGGAAAGTATAGGTTGTCTGGTTTGCCTTAAAGAGATTATGCAAAAAGAAAGGCTAGAAACTAGATGGAATCAGATTAGAATGGCCCTTGAATGTCATGCTATGAGAAATCCTTTTCTCTTTCTCTCTTCTCTCTCTCTCTCTCTCTCTCTCTCTTTTTCTTTCCTTCCTTCCTTCCTTCCTTCCTTCCTTCCTTCCTTCCTTCCTTCCTTCCTTCCTTCCTTCCTTCCTTCCTTCTCTCTCTCTCTCTCTCTCTCATTCTTTCTTTCCTTCTTTCTTTTCTCTCTCTCTCTCTCTTTCTTTTTTTACAGAGTAAGGATATTTCGAAAGTTTCTGAGAAATAGAAATGAAAGTATTAGGCCTGTGTTTCAGGAAAATCACTGGCAGCATTGAAAAAAAATGGGAAAGAATATCAAAAAGTGAATTTATTCTGAAGAAGCAGGGGGAAAAAAAAAAGGAATAAAGAAATCCAGATGCTCAAATTACCTCCTAGGCATTAGAAAGGTGTGAGTCAACATATGTGAAGGAAAAGAATAGGTCTACTTTCTGAATCAGAAAGTAAGGTGAAGCCATTCTTTTCCAGCTCCAAGATAAGAGCAAGACAGGCGGCAAGCTGTGTATGGAGAGGCATAAATATAGAGCCAGATCATTTGATTTCAAAGTCAATACTTCTGTATAAGCTGATCTATAATTTTATTATATGTACATGTTACACACAAACATGCACGTACACTTGTTGTATCTATAAGTGTTGTATATATGCATTCATTAGCTATGTACATAGAATCTGGATGAATATAAATTTATGCTTTAAATGGATCTAAATTGGGTCAATATGGTCAATACTGTGACTGAAATCTGGTTCACAAAATATGGTCCAAGTAGGTGATTACTCTGCTTTCAAAACTGAGTTATCATTAATGATGGCAGTTAAAGCATACTAAATTACCTTAGGGAGAAGGCGATGTATTATAAAGGCCCTAAATCAAGGATCTGAGGGTGCTCTCCGATTCTTTCACATACAAGATTCTGGATCTCCAGCAACTTGCCTCACCTCCTTTGACCTCATCCATTCCTCCCCATACCATGTTCCAGTCAGCTATTTCCAACCCAGCCTAACTTTTGAGCAGAGAGGGTCATAATCGTTGAAAGTATTTTACTACTAGTATTAAGGTAGAGGAGTTAAATGTATTGAATAATAAATAAACAAATAATCTCATAAAATTATTGAGGCTATCCAAAGTATAGCAAGATCTCCCTCCAAAAACACTACATTATCCAAGAGATGTGCCTGCTCCTAGCCTGGCCAATAATTTCCATTTCTGTTATTATAACAGTATATACACCCTTTTGAAAACTAAAACCAAGCAAAGAAAATCTTTGAATATTTTTAAGGGAATATTATTTTAAAGTATTGACAAATAAGGTTTTTGTTGTTCCTTTGAGTCCCATAGCCCTTCCCACTGAAATATTATGGTTGTTCCACCATAACAGATTCAAGAAAAAGTTGTTACGGTGACCAGAAATTATTGAGAGGGAAGAGGTGGTTACTACTGATCCTTAAGCCAGGACGATAGCCTTAATGCTGGACTGTTCTGGGCACACCTGGATGTTCTCTCTAGGTATAGTGGACTACATAAATAAAACTTATAGGAATTACAGCTATAGTCCTTTCACATGTGAGTTTGTGGACTCATCCATAGTTTGCTAAACAACCATCCATTTTAGCTACCAAATAAGGAAAAGCAAAATGATTGAGTATGCCATTCAATGAAAATATTAGTCACAAAACTGTTTTTCCTTTTTAGCATTCAAGTGGCTCCTGCTTTATTTGCAAAATTCACCACAATCTCTCAGGAGTTAATCCCCGGCTGCTGGAGGGTCAGCTGCAACCCAGTCACTGGATGCCACATGTCACCGCCAGATAACTGGGAATGACTGCAGCAAGTCTCTTCAGGAATTTCTGTAAACACTCTCAGATGTGCCAAGGTGTACTGATGCAGCTGTTTAGTCAGACTTACCCCAACACCTGCATTCCAAAGTCTTGAACAGACAGAGTTATTAATTTCAAAGTCAAATTTTTATTAGCACTGATATTGAGCAAACCCACATGACTTTTTTTTCCTAATACTTTTTGTTTGGAACTCAAAAAGTAAAAACAAAATTCTCTGAGCTAAGACAGCTCTTGCATTTTTATCTCATCCCAAGGCATAAGCCAGGATAATTATGGAAAGACATATGTTGCCGACAATAAAGTAGCTACGTATGTTCTCTGTCTGTTTTGAAGATTAACTGTCTTCCACATTGTGGTATTTAAGCATGAGCCCATTTCAGATTTAATACACATCCTCCAACCCCTCTCTACCATAAAACATTATCTAGGAAAAGACACAATTTACATAACTTATAACCAAAGGATTTCACTAACGTAAACAATTCTGGTGTATAACAGTTGGCACCCAAAAAGACAATTTATGAACTCCCTGCTCCTCCCTGCTGACAGATCCAGGGTGACACGTTCATTGTTTTCCTCATAAAATCTACAGTTGCTTCTGCAAGAGCAAGAACAAGGACTGATTTTTTATTTCATTTTTATAAGCATGGATGAGCAGATGAAATTCAGAGGGGCCAAAACGAACACTAAGTTTCAATCTGTCAGATTCCAAACTGGCAAAGACATTAAGACATTAAGTAACTATCATAGTTGCTAATGGAATTACTAGAACATTGTCAAGCTTTAAAGATGCTTTTAAAGTGTAAACTTTGATGTGTGCCAGCTCCGTCTACGATTAGACTAAGATTAAAGATATACCTAAAATACTCCTCTGCTCAAACCACTGAATAATCATTAACACTTAAGTAAATGCTAATAAACAAACAAATGAAAGTAATCCAGATATTGATGTTCAATTGTGGCAAAAATTGAAGACAAAGCTCTTTTCTATTAAGAAATGAGTGACTCTTTCCAACTCGTTCATAACTCCTGAGACATTAATTTTTATCACTGAAATATGACTTCGTGCAAATCATATCTAGTATTTCAGCCACTACTTTAATAACACGTCTACATAAAACAAACGCATTAAATGTCAGGCTTATAAAAACATTCAGTATGAGCTGCAACAGCAAAAACAGCAACATGGAAGAATTCTTTTTAAAGGTTGATTTTTTTTGAGAGAAAATTAGAGTTCTTTAAAAAATCTTTAAGACCAATCTAGCTGAGCATATAACACTTCTGTAAAGATTAAGAAGTTTGGCACAAAAAAAAAAAACAAACAAATATTCATTTGATATAGCTTCTCCTCCTTGAATTTTGCACTGGAGACCTAAAAAAAAGAATAGCTTAAGTCTGTAATAGTCTGTTATCAGACATTTCACATGCATAAATTGTCAGTATTTCATAAATACTATAACTGTAAAAGAATCATTCATGCCTTAAAAATTTAGAAAATGAATGCTTGTGGAATACTGTCTTTTTTCAACCTCAGCAAACATAAGTTAAATATTTATAAAACAAAACATATTGAAATTATTTCAATTCTTACGGGAGTAGAATAGACACTTAAAAAGAATCAGCCTGAACTTAATAGTCTTATGTGTATTGATAGTGCATATGCATATGAAAGAATCCTCTATAGAAATATTAAAACCACCAGAGTTCCTAATTTTCAGATCATACCAGGATATATAAACATAGGCTGTAGTCAATCCTATCAAAATTATTTTACTAATACCATCAACATTGATTAGTTTATGTTTTAAAGAAATAGAAAAGTAAAAATATCTACTGCTCAGAAGACCTCAGTTATTACATATGTTATGGGTGGACAATTTTCCAGTAAGCCAGTATTAAATATTTACTTCTGATTCTGTTAACAGGGTGTGGTAATCTGATCAAGGAGATGCTGTTAACCAGGGTAATCTGATCAAGGATATGCTAACGGCCAACTGTTAAACAGGGTGTGGTGATCTGCTCAGGGATGTGCTGGTGGCTATATAAACTGCCTCTTCTGGGAGCTCAAGGCTGATTCTCTAGTGGGGAGAGTCAGTCGCCGGCTAATAAAGGCTCACAATTCATCTCAATTGGATTCGTGGGTCTTGGATTTGATCGCATCGCACCACAACACATACAATGATTAGATAATGAAAACAATACAGAAAAGAAGAAAACAAAGAGCGAGATTCTTCCTCACTTAACCTCATCCCTTTTTCCAAAGGCAACCATATTAACTTTTCTTTCTGTTTCCTTCTAGAAAAAGGAAGAAAAAGTTTATCGCTGTAATAACAACGAAATGTATGTAAATATGCATGTTTTCACATTTAACTTTCCTGTAGCTTGTCTTTAAAATTATATATAATAGAACTATTTCTCTTTCATTAAAACAGCTATTTTTTAAAAGTTCTCAAAATTGTTATCATACTATAATTATTTAAACAGTTCCACACTAATCAATACTTCCATTACTTTCATTTGGGAGAGTGAAGATAGGAAGTGTATAAATAAAGATAAAATCAATATTATTGTGCAAACATTTTGGTGGACTTTTGCAAATGTGAGAAAAGGGTAAATTCCTACAATAATATGTTGGGGTCAAAAAGTATGCACATTTAAATTTCTGGTAAATATCTTCAAACATCCCAAGACAGGTCACCATATTTTATAACCTCAAAGTGAGAGTTCTTTATCAATATGTCAACTCTGAGTATTTTCAAATTTAATCATTTGCCAATCATGTCAGTATAAAATATTAGATCTTTTTTATGATTTATATTTATACATATATTTGTCTCTACTTCTGAATAAGTCTGAACAACTATTTTACGTGTTAAATATCCACTTATTTTTCATTATTTATAAATTTATTGTTCACATTCTTTGCCCATTTTCTACTATTGATTGCTTTTGCTTATGAACTATTTAAAAATTAAGAAAAATTAGTCTTGATCTGACTTATGTAAATATTTTTCTCCAATCTGCATTCGTCTTTTGTTCTTTCTCATGTTGTTTTCTATTTATACAAAGTTTTCATTTTATAATATGTTTCATGTTGTGAACTTTATTGATCCTTTTTTTATATAAATTCTAGATGTGATACTTTTTAGAGAACTTCTCTCTGCCAAGATTATAAATACATTTAGCAATACTTTTAAAAACACATTTTAAAGCTCTCTTTTATGCTTAATATTTTCTTCCATCTAGAATTTATTTTGAGGTAAAAAAATAAAGTACTTACACAGTTTTATCATTTTCCCTACCAGTGAAGTAGTCATACAACACTATCTACTGAATAATCTCTTTTCTCAATGAATTGTACAAATACCTTTAACACAAAATAAATGTTACAAACATGTAGATCTATATGTGACTTCTCCTTTTGGATTTTCTCTAGTGCTAATTTATTTTCATTATTACTACTTCGTTATATATTTTAATATCTGGTACAATTAGTCCCTCTCTCACTATTTCTCATTTTCAAAATTACCATGAATATTCTCGGATGTTTCTTTTCCAGATGAATTTTATTAGCAAAACTATGTTGAATTCTGTCAAATGTTCACTGTTTTCTATATATTTTATAAATTTTCTTTTGACTTCTTCTGTGACCCAAGAATTATTTGAGAGGTTTTTGTTTTTGTTTTTAAGGTGGTTGGGTTTTATGTTTTCTCTTTACTAAGTTCTATTTTATTGCATTGCGGTCATTGTACTTTATATTATTTGACTTTTGAGGATAGAACTAAAGGTTTCTTTAAGGTCTATATGTGACCCATAGGTATAAAAATAAAGACTGATTCTCTAAAGATATCAATCATTCATTTATCTAAACATTCAGCTATCTAGTTATCTCCTTCTTTATCTACCTTTATAACTTCTCAGTGATTTTATTCAGTCCTTTTACACTGTCAATTTTTTTTTGTCTACATAAATTTTTAATGGCCGACATGATGGGTTAACTTCTCTTGCCACCACAGGGTATCTGTTAAATTCTCTTTTTTCATTTCCCATGATTAATTACTTTTAATTTAATTTAATTTATATATTACATTAATAGATACTATTTCGCTTATATTCCTTGATGTAAAAATGTAACCAACTTCTCATGTTATATTTTCTAAATGTAATACTTTGTTTTTAAATTTCTATATGGATCGTCTTTTTGTTGTTGTTGTTCTTTTTTTTAATTTATGTGATATGTGTATGTTTTCCTCTCTGGTGATTTGACAACTTTAGTTTGCTTTTAGTCATTTTATTCTGCCCAGCTTTCTTTTTTTAGCTGAGATTTATTTAGCTCTTCCTAAACACTGCAATTTAATGTTGGCTTATATCTGCGCCCATACGACAAGGGGCAGTCTTGGTTAGTGATTTTGGATTTTGCCATCTCATCACCATTTTGTTTTAATTTTCTTTTGCCAGGGTCTTATTCACTCTATTGGGAATCAATTTAATGCCTATGGCTTCAGATAATTTCTCCTACTTAGCCCAGGGCCCTTGAGCATCTACTTCCATCAGGATTACCTTAGGAGTTAACTTAGTCTCATTAGCTTCTTTCTTCCCTATAGCCATTTTATCTCCTCCCTCAGACACAGTAGAGATAAGGCATTAAGGCTATAGACAGGCTGAAGGCACTATCACCCAAGGATTCTAGTGTATACTTTCCAATTCATTTCTGCTCCTTTTCTAATTTATTTTCTCTTTTGTTTTCTGATCAGCCTAAACCTTGTTTGTTGCTGAAGATAATTAGCTCCAAATGTTTATGATCATTCCACTTTTTATCTTCTACTTTCACATCAACAGAGAGACACCAAGAGCTCCAGAAATTACTACTCTCTCCTACGAGTGAGAAGACTGCCACCCTTATAGAAATTTTCATGTCCTCTCTCTCTCTGAGGAACTGCTCCATTAGTGTCTCTCTATAGGGTTTTTTTTTTTTTTTCCTTCAGTACCTTTAGTTTATCTACATCTTCCCTATTTGGTTTATGTAGAGAGTAGTTTAGGAGCACATGGCAAATTGCTAAAGCTATCATGCAGATTCTGAGACTAAGTTCTGCACCTTTTGCTAAACACTAGTATTTTCCTCCGATTGACAGTTAGGAGAATTTTCTCTTTGGCATGTATATATGTATGTATGAATAGATAAATGGATGGATGGATGGATGATGAAAGTTGATTTTTAATAAAATGTTGTTCATGCCATCGGTTTAAGGAAAATAATATTTTGAAATTCAGCTTTATTTAAACCAGAAGACCTTGCTCACAATTAACTTAATAGTAATATACCAATGTTAACTTTTAGAAGTGTTATTTTAAAATACAATTATGGATCTGGTATAATTTACTTTCATTAATTTTAAAAATATTCATGAAAAAAATGAATCTGAAACTGGAAGTGGATGACTAAGAAGCATGGGAGAGGGGAGCAGAACTGATGTGTCCTAAGAATCTACCGCTCTCCTCCGTTCTGCGTCTGTTCACTTGACAGAAATGTATTCTCACTATGAACTCCATCCACCTGAGTAACCCACATTATCAAGTACCCATGGAAATGGTACAAAAGTAGTCACAAGGGTAGGGGCAGAAAAGACCCAAGCCTTTTAGGTCTATCATCTGAATTTCACCAGGCCCGTTCTGGCTTCTGAACACACAGAGACTATTTTCTATAAACTTATGTCACATAATACAACCACAGTAACCAGTCTTAGTGAGGACCACAGGCTTGACACTCAGCAAAGGCTGCCTTAGGGAGTTATTCTGAATAAAATAATTTGGAATGATTAAAACAGTTTATATGTAAAATCAAAATTTGTCATCAAATCATAGTTCTACAAGAACAATTACCTAAGATGTCATTTAAGTAGTCTGTTCTTCAGTACATTTAAGACATTGTTTTTCTTTTTTTAATTGAATGAAAATAGAACTAGAAAAGTTGAATTCAACATTTTAGGGATAGTTCTACTATGTTATGTGAGCCATGCTATGTAAATCTGTGCATCTTATTGGGATGGGTAGGAAAGGGAAGCAAAGAAAATTCCATTCTGTTAGTTCCAGCGTGCTTCTTAATTGTACTCCAGGAATGACATTTCTAAGGATTCCAAAATTAAAACAAATTAGTCAGGAGCTGAAAGAAGTCTCTGAAAAAACAAGGTATGTTAGCAGTGTACTTCTAAGAATTATAATACTAAAAAGTTAATCTTTATATGTTTCCACTTCCTTCATTCATATATTAAATATAGATTTAAGTTTTTATAAAAATCTTTCATTTTTTAAAAATTAAAATAAATTAATGATAGTTCACCTAACCATTTTTGCCTACTGAAAACAAAAATACATAGTTTGACTCCAATGTCTTTTTTTTGTTGTTACAACACAGCAGGAGAGAAAAACTAATTTATAAAATATACTAAAACAGAAAAATATATAGTCTCTACTCTTTCCAAACTCCCAAATACCTAAACTGACAAGAAAGAAGCATAAAAATTATCATAAATCTTTATGTTACTGATGATTTTATTTTGTAATCATCTCTCTCCAATTAGGTACTTTTCAGTGAGATGGCAATCAAAAAGTAGATGACAAAAGCATAACCCCAGATACAGGACCATCTTTCAAATGCTGTGCAAAAGAACTACACAGGAAAGAGTCTATGAATATATATATATATATAACATATACATATAACCTGAGCTCATTAGCCATAACTAGAATTTCTTTAGGAGGGAACTATAAGATATGATAAAGGAAGCTCGATCCTACTTTAGACAATTAAAATATAGTTTCTCATACTCCATAAATTTGTCTCCTGATTATGTGATAGGAAAAAAGAATGAATCCAGAGAAAATACTTACAGATATATGTTATAAAACACAATTTAAATTTTTAAGTAACAAAAATATTATGTCTTAGTCTTTCTACAGTACCACAGACACTGTAAATCATGAAAATTTAGGAGACTATTTTTTATTGATAGGAAAAAACAATCTCCCATAATGCCAGCCATCATATAATAAGAAATGGAAACTTTCTCTTAAAAGAAAGCACTTTATGGATTCTCTTTGATATATTTGAATTCCAGTATCACTACTTTCACGTTCTAGGGCCATTACATAAAATGAGGGTCACTTGAACACAAGCAGATAATCTGTTAGAATGGCTAAATAACAAAAATACAAACAAACAAAAAAAAACAAAATAAGTGTTGCCAAGGATGTGGACAAATTATAACTCTCACACATTGCTAGTGCAATTGTAAAATGGTAAAATTATAATATATGTGTGTGTGTGTGTGTGTGTGTATATACACATACATATATATATGTATGTGTGTGTGTGTGTGTGTGTGTGTGTGTGTATCCACTTGAGGTATCAAATACATGAAAAATGGCATTACATATATATCTCTTATTTCTCCTGGCAATAGAATCTGTGAAGTTTTCTGAAACTTTCATGATAGTGAAATAGATTCACTATGACAAGCACTTGATAAATAATAGTTGAATGGATGAATAAATGAATGAATGAATGGATTCCCCATATTTGTCCAATTTAGTTGTACAAAATCTTCATCTTTATCCCTGCATTGGGGAGAGGGGCTATAGTTTAGAGATATCTTAGTAAACAACTAGCTTTCTGCTTGTTTAAGATTATTTTGGGGAGTGTTTCTTGGGTGTAAAAACGTTAAAGACAATAGAAATTAATTATTTTAATATGCTCATTGATGCCAGTTCTAAAGGAAAATAAGAGGTTTTCCAAAGAAAAATCTAATATAGTTCCATGAAGCCCATGGGAGCTTAAGATACAGGAATGAAATTCAATAGGGTTAAACATAACTAATTGATTTTTAAAAACTTTCTATAATCAAAATTACAAATATTTTGCATAAACTATGTGATATTGAAAGATTGAAAAACACATGATTTAGCCAAATAATTTCCTCCTTACTCACAGAAAATCCTTCTCATCTGCCAAGTCTAATGATACCCTAATCAATGGCTAGCCTACTACAATTCTAGTTGAAAATTAGAATGAAGAACAAAATGTGAGAGACTTAAGTTTTTCAAATGACACCGACATTATTATTTTATTCAATAGTCATTCATGTAGTCCACAAACAAGAAATCAAAGTATAAATAGTATACTTATCCCTTGGAAAGAAGCTAGATATATTAATACAAAGAAAGCTACTGAAGGTGAAAAACAATGAACAAAAGGTAGAGAAGGCCATAATTTCAATAATGATTAATCTCCTGAAGAACTGGAAGAAATAAAAAAATAAAAACAAATATTATACTATGAATTTATATTTAAGTCATCACTTTTGTAGAAAAAGATAAGAACAGTTATATCCTGATAATTTCCTATAAAATTAAACTGTGGTAAGTAGGAAAATATATTCAGCTTGTTAATATAGTTTTTCCTATTTTTAGAAGTAATTTGATAAAGTGTACAGTTTACCTATTTCACTTTTAGTGGCAACATGCAATTTTCCTTAATCTGTTTGCATTTATAGAAGATAGAGGACTTCTACTCTAATAAACTGATAACCCAATGACTTCTATTCCTACTATAAAGCCTGTGAAATTTATCTTTGCCTTCTTGTTTTCTCCAAACTAGGAAATTAAATGTGAGGTCTTAAAAGTTCAAATAAAAATCTTTTTATAACATATCTGGTAATAACTTACTTTGCTATAGTGAAAAATCATACATTTCAACATTTTTAAATTTGTTCATTTCTTTTGCCATTAGAAAATTTCCTTTTTCATCCTTTATTGCCACTCACATGCAGTTCTACTAAGTAGGTTGCTATTTTAGTGGCATGAAGGATGAGAAATGAGGGAATGAAAGTACCAAAAAAGTGAAATGAGTATGAAAAGAGAGGAAAATTTAATGACAATTTGTGTATAAACAAAAATCAAATGAAGAAAAGACTCACTAAAATATAGTTATAATAAATAAATATATAATAAATAGGGTCACTAGAATTTGATGTTTCAGATTTGAAATACTGAAACTCAGAAAAGTGAAGGTCACATAATGACTTAGCATGGTAAGAGGTGATTAGGAAGACAGGAAGAGGCTGCTTCTTCCTTGAGCTCGCTTTCTCCACAATTCCAACATGGCTGTCAACAGCTTTTAAGAGCTACAGCCTTTTGTTCACATCTATCAGGAATGGAGAATCTTTTTAGGTAGGAGCCTCAGAAAGCATCTCAAGTCTCATTGATGTAAAGTGAGTCATATGCAACTATTGAGCATTGATAATGTGGTTTGCAACTTAAAAACTAAATTTTAATTTTATTTCTTTTAATTAATTTAAACAAAGAACCATATATGACTAGTGGCAAACCTACTGAGCAGCACACCCTTATTTTATTCAGAAAAACAAATTCAACACAGACATGACATTCTAACTACATTTATTAGAAAGTTAACAGGTGGGTCATAATTAGTTTGGGTCATATTATGGTCCATGCTGCAAAAGTAAAGGTTCCTGTACCCTAGTTTTTTACTCAGCAGCTATGGCCCAATTGTGGTTTTTCAGTTTAAAGACAGAGCAGGAAATTGTGGTTTTCACCCTCTTAAGGCAAAGAGTGTTCATTACTTACTCTTATTTAGTTTTAGGTTATGGGTAGAAGGTGCTGTCTTTCTGCCAGAGAGGTATTACAAGAGACATACATAGAATCGATCATTTACAAAGCTCTACAATGATGAAAAAGAATGGGAATCTGAATAAACTAATGAATACCATTGGCACCATAAAATTTGATTGACTAAAAGGATTATGTTTTAAGTAAAAAATAAAACAAAATGCTATTTCTATTCTACAATGCTATTACATCAAATAATTCCTAAGCAAGTGCAGAAGTACCTCACCGTTGACTTTTTGTGTCAGTAGATAGTTCAAAATGTCAAGGAAACAAACATTCTGCTTGGTAAATAGCCACAGAGTGCATGTTCCTGAATAACTTTCTGTGCAATACAGCAGAGAAAACAACTGGCTTTCTTCCCAAAGTTCACATAGTCTCATCGCTCATTGCTAGTGAGAACACCAATAATGGTGGAAGGTGCCTTCAAACAAATAGCAATAAATTCAGATGATAGAGGAAATTGTATTACAGAACTTAATGTCTGAACCAACAACCATTTTAAACATTTTAATGCTAGAACTAAGAAGGCTATTACATTGAGGAAAAAGAAAAGAATTAGTTAACAGGAAGACTTAAGTTTTCTTTTGTCATTTTCTTTCTTTTTCTTTTTCTTTTTCTTTTGGAAGCACAAATATTACATTTTAAGTTATCATTAACATATTAAGAAAGGCACACCAAAAAACTATTTCATTATTCTGAACCCCGATGTCATTTATTTTTTTTTTCGACTAATGTTAAACACTTTCAATTCATCTTGTCTTTCAAAATGACCTAGAATACTTTCTCAATGAGATGAACATAAAGTATTTTCATGAGTAAAATGGAGATAAATAAGAAGTAAGCTATGGTAAGGATTGAAAGAGACAGCATATGCTAAATATTTAAGAAACATTGACCTTCACATAGTAGATTCCAGGGGACTGTACCTGTTCAACTCAAGCACAACCTACCACGAACTCCATGAATTATGTCCTTTCCAAAAGATAGAATTAGGTATAACTGGCTTTAGTTTTAAACAGTATTTATAACTTTTTTATGTATATTATCTATATCAAATGGAATTGGCAAATAGAAGAAAATATGCAAAAAAGCCAAGAGAAGCCGAAGGAGAGACAGGAAAAGAAGCCCGAAAGAATGAATATCAGCAGATCTGGCTTTCAGACAGTACTTCTTGGCACAGGTATATTGTTAATGGTTGGTGACAGTTGACAGCAAGTAAGGTAGAAGAGACACTTAAGAGAGGGTGGTCAACCCTGTTGAATGTTACAACTGTTAAAGAAGACATCTGAAAAAAGTTCACTGGAGCAGGCCATCACGGAGCCAATGGTGTTCTACTATTTCAGGAAGAAACTAGATTGTAAAAAGGTTAAGAAATGAATGGGGATTGGGGAGTGGTCAATGCATAATTTTTTTTTTCTACACAATCAGCAAGAGGCAGAAAGTAAAACAGAATGATAGACAGAATAGTAAGATGAAGGGATAAAAGTCAAGGAATGGATTAAATATGCTTTAATACATATATTAATATATTAACTGTATATAGAGAGAAGCTGATCATCTTTCAGCCCATTCGGAGAACTAACTGAATAAGGGAGTATTTATAAAAGAGCCTTTAATAAATATTGTGTATCACAGATGGTAATTCAAGATTACTGTATGCAGAGTGCTGATTTTAAATAAAATACCATATAAAAATAATGTATGAAGTAGAGGAGCAGATTCTGTGTATTTGCTCATTGGTTGCTTGGTTTTCCTCACTGCAGTCTGAAATAACCTTCAAAATGAACTTTATCAGGAAGTAACATTAAAACTCCACAGAAGGAATAGTAATGTATGTGTACAAACAAACACACACACATGCACGCACACGCACGCGCACACACACACACACACACACACACACACACACCCCTCATACCCTTTAGAAGCTAAATCGAAGACAGAGGTAGAGTATGCTGATAATAAAGATAAAGATAGCATGTACCATCATTTGAACTTGTTTGATGGCAAATGTAATAATGCTCATGTCTTTTCTTTCTTGCTGAGCTCTGAAGCAATCAAACTGTTCTTAGTTAATTTAAGATGCATCCGTCATCAGAACAAATTTAAAATGCAAACAGCAGCAACTTTATTAGCACATACTGATCCCAGGGTTGATAAATATGTTTATTTACTTATATGTGCAAGTGAAACTGTTGCCAAAAGAGCAACTGCTAAGACTGCTAAGTAGATAAAATTCACATTAAATATAAAGTCATGGTATAATCCAAGTAATTGTCAGAATCTATACAAGCTATGGTCACCTGTATCATCAAGGGCCACATTGTCAACCTGTGAGAAACATCACTGATAATTTCCATTAGTTTGAACATATTAACATACGCTTTGCATCTAAGTACTTCAAAACTTTAATTTCCCAAATATAAACTAAGTTCTTACATTATTGTCTTACATTTGTCTAACATAGAAAAATATGTCTTTATTTTTTGGCTTTTATTTCTTCCCTGAAGATACATACACTTGGTCAAATGGGTAGAATGGATTTTTAGATGCTTCCCTGTGGGATGTGATCAGCTGTAAGCTTTAATCTTTAATCTCTTTTCTTTTTATTGTCTCTACAATGTGCTTTCTAACCATGTACTTGTGTTGGAGTAAAGATAAAAATCTCTGCAATCTTGTCCCTTGGGATGCTATGTCATCCTCACTACTATTGACATGCCTGTGTCTGAAGATCACAGCACCATTTGCACCTCTATAGAACAGCAGAGCTAGCTAGGTGCAGATGTACACACTACATAAATTGTCTTGCTGGTGAGGAAAGATTTTTTTTTTTTTTGTAAATAAGAAGAAAAAGATAAGCACAAAGCAGAAAAGACTGCCAAAACCTTTAACCCAAGGAAATAATATGGGATAAAGAAGAAAAGGTGGGGGCAGCGGGGGGGGGGGGGGGGGCAGTTCAATGAAACTAGCCCAGCAAAACTTGCAAAATAAGCTGGCAAAAGACCACTGCTTCTGATGTATCAATCCCTGTGGACCGGTAATGGTTTCCAAATGGTACAAAGAGACAATCTCAGGTCTTATGATTTTCATAGGCAGCAGGAGACATTAATTACTCCTGTTCCCGAAGATTTTCAGCACTGGAGGCCCTTCACATAGGGTAGAGTTTGATAAACATACACACATGCCCACATTCTTCACAGCAAACCTGTTTTACATCTTTTCCATTCCCAAAATGAAGAAGTGGATGTTCTCTCATGTCAGTGTGTATTCCTTTGCATTTTTTTTTTTGAGTAAATAATTAAATTCTCTTGTTTAATAGAGCCAATGCCAAATTCTCTCCGGGTATGGCCACATTTCCAACAAAGTATTAAAGTTGATGTAAACAAAAGAGGAAAGTGATTTTTAAAAAAAGAATCTTGAAGAAAAGATCAAAATAATCCCTTCAGAAAGCATAAATGCATTCCAAATACCACTGACACACTCTGCACTGTAAACCCTTCATACAATGCAATGTCTGAGGATTGCGAGACTGCTCTATAAGAGAAAAAGTTTGAGATTTACTGTAGATTTGATTTCCTTTGGGACTAAGGAAATATGCTTCCGGAAGAAATCTCATTGGTTTAGGAAATAGTGGATATAACCAGGTTTCAGTGCTTCTGTCAAAGTCTAGTCAGAAATAGTTCCAGCCACAAGCTCATTTGGCGTAAGAAGTTGGGTTTAAATTAGCAGTTGTTTAGGTGGTGATTCTAGAAAAGCACCTAGGCCATACTCTAGTATATCTTCAATTTTGGTGCAATATAAAATGGCATTTGTCAATTACTGAGGGATCTAGTTTGGGTAGGAGTATCTCTCGGTGAAATCATCACAAAAATCAAAAGGTATTCTCTTTTAGAGTAGTTACAGAGTCCTTTGAAAAAAAGGCATTGACCGATCCTTCACCAATGTTTCATTCCAAGGGTCCTGATTCGGGTACTAAATAGGAACAAAGAGCTAGAAAGTAGCAACAACTTCAGATCTTCGAGCACAACAGACTATTGTCCAGTTAAGGTGAAGTGAGATGTACTAACTCTATGGAGCCAATTCACAGGAGAAGATGGTGTTAAACTACTGAGGGTGTGCAGACTACTACTTACTCCAACACTGAATAAAAATGCATACAACATTTCTAAACTATATGCAATCCATTTCCATACCTGTTGTATCTTTCTTTAAAAATTTAAATGTTACAGTATTGTGGAAAGAATGCTTAATATGGGATCCATTCTCTTGACAAATTTTAAGCTTACAGTACATTATTTATTGGATCCTTCAGTAATCATGTTTGATATAAAACTAATATGCAAAGGTCCAAATGCCTATCCCTAATGACTTTGTCACTATCTTGAGACACAGTACTAAAGATAGATGAAGGGTAATGGAGATTTGCTTCGTTGGTCTTCTTTAGTCATTCTCAGGCAACACACTTTGGATATATGAAAGTAATGTGGTTCTTTATGACTTTATTTCTTCACATAATTAATATCATGTTCTGAAAACCCCCAAACACATTGGAAGATGAGCAGTCATCTAGTTGATGATGGTGAGTAGCACAAAGACACAGGCTTAAGACTCAATCAATTCTCTACTGGCAAAACGAAATGGGAGAGAGAACTTGTTTTTCCGAGAAGAAACAATCTGACAGCGAAGTCAAAAACTACTCATTTAAAATTTTGACATTTCCTGAGCTCTAAGATTGGTTTCATTTTAATCTACCCTAGAACGTCTGTGGAAGAGAAGAGAATCTTGTAAAGGACCATGTTCAGTTTTATGTTTCAAAAGATATATTATAAAAACATCAACTCATTTATTTTAGCAATATTGAAACAAAATCTCAACTATGTTTTTAGCATAGAAAGCAGGCAATATAGTACTTTATATAGTACTTTAGAATGCAGCTAAAACAGTCTCCAGAACAAGGCTAAACCCACTAAAGTTTCATAAAATCTACCCTTCAACTATTGATTCTGCCCACCTATTGCCACATCTTTCTTTTTACTTTGGTACAACCACTCTCATAGATACACAAACTCCATTTCAAATGTGTTCCAAACTATAACAATATTGTATGTTGTTTACATTTTTTGAAATCTCACCAAAGTATGAGCAGTAATTTTGTTAGGAGTTTTAATATGGTTATCTTAGGGCTAAAGTGAAAAATCCCTCAGTTCTAATTCAATAAATTAAACTGAGAAAAAAAGAAAATACTTTACCTTAGTTGACATGGTGTCATGGACAATGCAATAAAAATGGTAACAGTCTTATTTTAACTTTTTTATATTATTCTTTGTAAAGAATATAAGCTTAACTTTCACACATTATGACTAAATATAAGAGGGGAGAAGCATGGTAACACTTTTCACATAGACTTTTATCATGAAGGAGATATTTGCATATCAGAGAAGTGAATCAAAACACAACTATCATGAAAAACTACAATCCTCTCTACTTTCCAATTCTTTTTTTAAATCCTACTCTGAAACTTATTTCCTTGAAGATTCTTTCTTCATTTTTGATGCTTGCATCCAGGAATTAAACATCTTTGCACACTCAACTTTGAATATCAAGAAAACTTGCCTATATAATTAATATTTCCTTTCTCTCTAAGAAATTAGAAAACTGACTGCTGAGGGCCATTCTGAATCCTGTCCCCTCCCCTTTTTGAAGTTAGGAAAAATAGTTTATTTTTTCATCTTCACATACAATATACATCTTAATAATTTACCATTTCTAAGTATTTTCTTTATGAGAACTAATTGAAAAAAAAATGTGGTCCTGCTTAAAATTAAGAAGCTAAATTAATAGTTTTCGTGTTTCTTTTCCAGTCTTCTAATTGCAAAATCCTATCATTTCAATGATTGAAATTCTTAACTCTGGATGTTTTGGGGACAACATCGGCAACAATTAGTAATGAGAAGGGTCTTTTAGAAAGAAAGCCATAATGCAACCCAGAGAGAAAAATGAGGTTCAAGATTATGACAAGGCTGTATGTATTGGTTTAAATACTTCAGCTGCAACAAAGAAAACCAGACTCTAATTTAAGGAGAAGAGAAACTTATTTGAAGAATATAGTGGAGCTTGCAGAATAAAAGAGAAAGCTGAAGAATCAGAATTGGCAAAGACAGACAGTAGAAAATCTCCAGAAGAACGGATAGCAAGAATGCTTCAGGGAAATGTTGCAGGGATGAATCAGCTTGAAACACATGCAACCTCTTTGTCATTTTCAATATTCAGGAAGAAACATCTAATTGGCCTAGTTGGGTCATGGGACTTCCTTTTGGCTGGGGGGAAACAGACATCTTAAATGACAGTCACATCAAGCAGAATCCACAGAAAAAATAAGAAGAGAATAAATATAAACACAAAAGGAACTAGCAGAGAAAGGTAAGGTAAAGCTAAGTGTGCCTGTTTGTATTAGTATTCTATTCTATGTGACAAATAACCACACATATAGCAGCTTTAAAAAAACACATTTATTATGTTACAGTTTCCATGGGTCAAGAAACTGGGTCCATTGCTCAGGATCTCACAATTCTATAATCAATATACTGGCTAGCCTGTGTTCATTTCTGAAACTTGGAGTCCTCTACCAAACTCATATGATTGTTAACAGAATCCAATTCATTATGGTCATAGGACTGACTGAGGTTCCTATTTTCTTCCTAGTTGTCAACCAATTGCTCTCATGTAGCCCTGTAATAACAGGGCCAGAAGAAGAATCTCTCCTCCTTATATAAGAGTAAGTCTTATGTAAGGGAACCTAATCAGGGGAGTGGATAGCCCCTCACCTTTGCCATATTATATTAGTTAGCAGCAAGTCACAGATTCTGCCTTTTTTCAAGGAGAGGAGATTACACAAGGGCCTGACTCACTGTAGGTCACCTCAACATCCACCCGATCGGGGTAAAGATCTCTAAAATGTGATCATTTGGGAGTTATCTGCCTACACACACACACACACACACACACACACACACACACACACATGCACACATGCACATGCACTCATGCAGGCATACACCTCAAGATTACTCAAATAGGGACCTTTCCACAAGTTTTCATTTCAACTCACGATAAACCTTTTTATGGCAGAAACAAGCGAAATCCACAAAGCAATGATAAACGAGCACTACTTTGTTGGAAGTTTTTTGGGTCTGGGGCAGATTAGATACACAATTCACAGCTATCATACCCCACAGTTAAACATGTTGTGCTGTGCCTGCCAGAAAACAAAAGCAACTAATTTTGCAAACAGCTGAACTTCTAAATGCTGACATAATGCCATTTATTTTGACACCTCAAACACACAGACATTTCATCATATTTAAAGTGTACTGAAAAGTTAAACCTTTATTCAACATGCTTTAGTGGAACAAAGGAAGTACATTACTTGTAAACCTCCATGAACTATATGACAGAAATGTTGGTTAAGCTGATACACAATGGAAGCATCAGATCAACACTGCAACAGTATCAATGCTATCTCATCCTCTCACTTATTATTCCAAGGCAGTTTTGTTGTAGTTCAAAAAGCACAGGAATATAAAATGGTGTAATCACTATGGAAAACAGTATGGCAGTAATTCCATTTATATATATATATATATATATATATATATATATATATTCAAAATAACTGAAAGCTGGGACTTGAACAGATATCAAGAAGCATTATTCACAATTACCAAAAGGTGGAAGCAACTTAAGTGCCCATCAATGAAGGAATAAACATAATGTGGTATATACATGCAATGGAATATTATTCAGCCTTAAAAAAAAAAAAAGGAAATTCCGACACATGCTACAACATGGATGAACACAGAGGACATTATGCTAAGGGAAATAATCCAGTCACAAAAGGACAAATTTTGTGTGGTTCCTAGAGTGGTCGAATACAGAGTTAGAAAGTAGAGTGGTGGTTGCAAGGGGCTGAGAGAGAAAGGGGAGACTAGGAAGGTATTGTTTAATGGGTATAGGGTTGCAGTTTGAGAAAATGGGAAAAGTTCTGGAGATAGATGGTGGTGATGATTGCACAACAATGTGAATCTACTTAATGCCATAGAGCTAAATACTTAAAAATGGTTACAATGACAAAATTTTATGTTATGTATATTTAACTACAATAATTAAAAAAGAGAGCACAGACTTTCAGGTCAAGTATTTTTGGTTATGGTGGGAATTTTGCTACTTCTTTGTTCTATTATCTCACTGCTTTGCTTTTCATCAGTAAAATGAGAGTGAAACTTGACCAGTCTTCTTCATAGATTAGTGAGAAACTACAAACCAAAATTTGGAAAAGGCCTCAAGGAAATCTAATAAGAGAGTCCACTAGATGTTAAGTTCTAGAAGATTAGTACTGTAGTCTTAGCACCTAGGAATACCTGTTCAATGAAAATCCTTTGAAAAATATAACTTGATATTCAAAGGTAAATTTTATTTTTGTTATTATTTCTATTATAATTTTAAATGTATCCTTTAAATCAGTAGACTAATCTGTTTCAGAGGCCTAGCCTTCATCAAGATTTCTCATCATCTAAGCCACTTCTAACAGGTTTATCCAGTGGCCAAATTTTATTGCCTAAATCCCTCGACACTTTATGTCTAAGCCCAATCCCATACTCTTGTACTTCTGAGTCCTTTTAACACCAACTATACAGTGATTAAGAATATATGCTTTTTCAATTCATAGATGAGAGGAATCCTATCAGCCTCTGAAACAACGGATATATTAGGGCATAAATGAAATGAAATCATTTGGCCATATCCCAGATCTCACTTTGACGTCAGGTTCCATCCACAGAACCATGAATGGATAGTTATGTATTTTCCTTATATTAGTTTCAGGTATACAGCACAATGTTTACACAATTACAAAATTTACAAAGTGAAAGGTGGTTATATATGAAGTTTCAACATGATCAAATACTAGCTCTGAGGACTCTGGGTTGTGATTTAACCTGTTTCTTTGACCTGTGCTCAATACGGAACATGAATATTTATGAAAGAAGGAGCCGTCACCCTGAGTTTCCAAGAGCTTGGACTAGGCAGGGGCTCAGTAGAAGTCCCCAACATCAACTGGCATCTAACAGTCCAAAGAACGCTCAAGCCAAGCATCTCCCAGTCAGGGGTTTTCTACAAAGGCTGGCCTTTCCCTGCCAGGCATGACATAATCCTTGCCTATAATCACTAAAAGTTTTACAAGTTGTCCTTTTTAAAATAAAACTGCAGTGAAAACAGTGATATTTGAATTTATGTCCACTTAATTGCCCTTTTCCATTTCTATTATGCACTTATCCAAAAGTGCATAATAGAAATGGAAACTGTTTTTGCTGTAACCCAGACAACCCTGGAAAAGGCGAAATATCTGAGACCCAGATTCCACTTCTTGTACCCTTATATCTCAAGAGTCTAACTCTGAAGTAGTATGAGATAATAAACAAACGAACAAACAAACAAACAAATAAATGTGTGTGTGTGTGTGTGTGTGTGTGTGTGTGTGTGTGTGAGAGAGAGAGAGAGAGAGAGAGAGTGTGTGTGTGTTGGTCTCTGCCCCAGGTATCTGGCACAAAGTTTCTAAAACCTTGTAATTTCCTTAGTAATAAGACCACTAGGAGCATCTTTTGTTCTAATGTTTCTTTGACCCTGTTCCTGACACAAGGCTCTTAAAACTCTTGTAAATTCCTAAGTGATAAAAGCCCTAGGAGCATCTTTTGTTCTAATGAGGTGACTCTGGATGGGCTCTAAGACAGGGGCTGGTTACCAGAAAGTCTAAGCCATAATTAAAAGTTTGGAACTGTCAAACCTGCCACCACTCCCATCCTCCAAAGAGGCGAGAGGGGCTTGAAATGGAGTTAATAATTGATCATGCCTATGAGAGGAAGCCTCCATAAAATTACAATAGTATGGGGTTCAGAGAGCTTCCAGGTTGTCAAACACATCCACACCAGGAGGGTGACACACTCCAACTCCACAGGGACAGAAGCTCCTATGCCGAGGATTCTCCTAGGCCTCCCCTATGTCTCTATTCATCAGGTTGTTGATTTGCATTTTTTATCATGTGATGCCCACTTAATTTCCCTGGCTTTATCCAAAGTACATAATAGAAATGGAAATGGCCTTGCTGTAACCCAACTCTGGAAAGGACCAAATATAACTCAGACCTAGAGTCCACTTCTTGTACTCTACCATAAGTCTAACTCTGCAGTAGTATAAAAATAGTATACACACACACACACACACACACATATATTTGTATATGTATATGTATATGTGTATGTGTGTGTATATATATATATATGTCACTGCCCCATGTATCTTGCATAACTGGTAAAAGTAAGTAACTGTTTCCCTGAATTCTGTGAGCTGCTCTAGAAAATTAGTTGAATCTGAGGAGGGGTCAAGGAAACCTCCAATTTGTAGCCCAACTGGACAGAAGTTGTGGGTAACCTGGGGACCTACTTATGATTGGCATCTGAAATGAGGTGTGAACAGTCTTGTGGAAAGAGCCCTTAGCTTGTGGGATCTGACACTGTCTCCAAGTAGAAAATATTAGTATTGAGTTAAATTGTATGACACCCAGCTGGTGTTGAAGATAATTGATTGGTATGGGGAAAAGCCACACATTTGGTGCCTAGAATGTCAGAATTGAAGTAATGTTTGTGTGAATAGTAGAGATTCATATTAAAGAAATGCACAGTAGGGAAAAACTGGGATTTTCACTATATAGGGAGGAAAAAGCTGAGTTTTTTCATCACAATTAATTATCAAGCGATTAGAGCCATGAACTCCATGATTAAATTATTTTTTTAAGAAAATAGCAGTGGCAGACTTAAGTCAGCCAAGTGACTTTGGGAAAATTAGTTTAATACTCTGGGATTCAGTTTATCTTCTGAAAACTGGGTAAAACTACTCTTCATAGGATTATCCTAAGGATTAAATGAGCTATGGATGGAGGTGTGGAGCAGATTTCCTAGTACATAGTAAGCACTCAATGAATAGTGGTTGCTATTAGAGTAATGATAAATACTAATAATAAAGCCAGCGAATTTGAGTATTGGGGCCAGCAGCAGACCTGCTCTCGCGCTATTTGCCTTTCAAACCCAACTGAAAACCGCTGGAGAGCATTCAGAAGGGACGATGGAAGCCGCTCCTGTGCATTCATTTCTCACAGAAGAGTGAATCAGGCCACACGTTACATGCTCATATTTTCTTCTGTTGCATATCTTGCGTGAAGGGCAAGAACATTGCTCTGGGTTGCTATTCTTTTTGGTTTTCCAAAATACATGGAAATATCTCATTATTCGAAAGCAATTACTTTGAGGACAATGGAGTCTGGTCACACAAATTTCATGTCTTTGCTCTATTTTAAACCTCTTCCTGCTCCCTCACTTCATCTTCTCTCACCCCTCAACCAGCTTCTGGCTTGGGTGCTGCCTCAAGTATTAGAATAGATTAATCAAATTGTATGGTAATAATTTGTTTTTGCATCTTCTTCCCAATACAAGTTTTTATTCATCTTGGTGTCCCCAAGTCCAGTGCAAGGCACCTGGTAGACTGTGATGAAAGTTAATTAAATCACGAATAAAGGAACCAAGGAGGAAAACATCTTTCTATCTCATTTCTTCATCCAAAAGAACACATAGATCACCACAAGTCCTTTCTCACCTCTCTTCGGACACAACTACACAGGGGCATCAGCAAGGTAAGCCCAGGGCATACAAGTTGTTCCCTTAAAGTAAATTAGATGATAGCAGTTGAAAACTGTATTTATTCTCTCAGGCTATGATAATGTCATTTTGTAATTTTCCGTATTTTGAATTCTTTGGAAGGAAAACCATATCCAAGTCTAAGGCTTAACCATCATCATGTTCCTGGCACATTCTGAACATGGCTTATTTTTATTCTTGGCACATACATTATCGCAACCTGTGCTTATTGCCTCTCTGCCCTCTAGTCTCCCAAAGGCAAAATGCCTCTTAAAGAACAAGAGACCACCTTTGTGAGAAATATTATTTGTGCTTAGCTCTTTTTGGAATTTTGGCACATTTAACTTAAACAACTGGTCAATTTTTCTGAATGACTTGGTATTCCAATTTTTCCCTCCAAGTAGGTCAATGGAAAACTTTCTGAGTGCATTCGGCAGGTGATTGTGCCCATATTTATGCAAATATCCACTCATTTCTGGCTCAGAGCATTTTGTACTCAAGTTTACTTCTTTAAAATTCATATTCTTTGTTCAGCTGCTATTCCTAATCCCCTACTTTAGCATTTTGAATTCTGCCATTTATTTCACAGTCTCTGCCTCTTGCAAATCACATACCCCATTTTGTTTGCAATTGTCTGTTCTTTCTTAGCCACAATCAGGTAGAGGAGGCCTGCCATCTCTTTAGCTTCCTCCCTTTTCCACATTAAACAGTCAGTAACACTTTAAAAATAACTGATTGGACAATCGGTATCCTGTCAAAACCATTTTCCCAATAGCTATCTAGGTAATTAAAATCACCTAGTACATTCAGAAATTAGTACTGGAGTGATTCTTCTAGTTGATAAGTCAACATTTCATTCACCTTCATGAAAGTGGCAGAAGACTCTGATCACAGACTTCCTCACTATGAACATCCTGGAATCTGTCATTTTTACTTTTAAATCCAAGTATGATCTATGTTAAGGGCAAACAAACTTTTTCTGTAATGAGCCAAATAGTAAATATTTTAGATTTTGAGGACTGGATAGTCTCTGCTGCAAAGAGTCAACTTTGCTGTTGCAGCATAAATACAGCTACAGAGATATGTAAATAATGGGCGTGGCTACATGCCCATAAAACTTTGCATGCAAAAACAGGTAGTGGGATGAATTTGGCCCACAGGCTGTAGTTTGCTGACCCCTGATCTATGTAATCTCTGAGCAGGGAAACCTGGGATGGGGTCCTGGTTCTGTCACTCACTAGCTGTGCAAACTCAAGTTAATTATTAAACCTCCCTGACCCTCAGTTTCCTCCTCTACATAGCCTATCTGAAAAGACACAGAGGAGAAGGCAGAAAAAAAAAAAAAGGCAAATCATGATGGGAGTATCACTGGTTTCTGAGGGTGCTTGGGGTGCTATGAATGGATTTTTACCTAGAGATTACATCATTTGAACTGTGGTTCACTAAAATTGCTTTGGTTCAAATACAGGTAATAGAGTAAAGGGAGCAATACTAAAGGAAAGGATACCCAGTATGATGGTATGATGGAACCAATCAAAAACAATAACATGACATTCTAAATTAGGGTAATGGCAGTAAAAAAAAGAGAACCAGTTGATTCCAGGAATATCTAGAAGGGAATTGGAAGTAAAATGAGGCAAGGTCAAGGTAACTATCACCAGGTACAGAACAAGTCACTTGTATGAACTGCAGGCAATGTGGCATGTAGAAATATAATGCACAGTGTATTAAAACACTTATAACAGGCGAAAATTAAAGCACTAAGAGGAAACACCCACCATTGTGTTGTTAAATTCCATACAGGCATTTTAACTTAATTGATTAATGCTCACCAAAGCATAAGAAGAGGAAAATAACAACAACTACAACAACAACAAAAACAGCATTACCCATCCCTTATTCACTGCTTAGTATAAGCCAAGCATTGCCACATAAAATCTTTACCTAAATTCTAAGTCACCATAGCTTCACAGATGGGCACACATGAGCACAGAAAAGTAACTAACTTGCCCAAGTATCACATAGCTAAAAAGTGAGGAGGTAGAAATTTCATCCCAAGAATTATGACTCCAAAGTCTGTGTTCTTAACCACTACTTTCTACTTCCTTCTGGCATATGACTGACTTATAAAGCTTGTTTTCAAGACTCCATGGAACTTGCCTTCTTAATTCACTGCTACTTCTGAAATTCTGCAAGCTGAACCAGGATAGCAATTAGTTCCATGAATTTAGACAAGTTATTTACTGTCTATTAGCCTCTGTTTGCTCATCCGCAGCTCTTGCTATTACAAACAGTAAAATTCCCACATTCTATCACATTAAAAAAATTAAAATCTCTTGTAAATAGTAGAAAGACCAAAGTTAGGTAATTTATTCTGTTGTTTCATTGAAACAGAAAATGGAAAAGAGAATGTGAAAAATAGGCTAGGGAGTAGCAATAATTTCTTTCAGCAGAGTAAAAGTATCATTAGCCAAAGAGAAAGAACAGTCTCTGAATGTATTAAGTCAGATGGACAGTAACCCTGGAGTATATACTATTTAGCTTTGTTGTTATAATTATATTTCTGATTTAAAAAGAAGAAGATAGGAATCATAATTGAGACAGGCATGTTGTATGTTTAAGAAATCTTGAACCGTGAAGAATAATGCATTATTGCAAGGTTTTTTAAAGATTTACAATTCTTGAGGCTTTACCAATAATATACTTTTTCAAACATACTTTTAGCTAATTTAATGAGCTTGACAATAAATGGTAGGTTTTTTCTCCCCCTTTAACTGCCCATTGGTTATATGTCAACTCAACTTTGTAGAACTAAATCGCTTTTTGAAAAATAGAATTACATCTTTTGTGACTTGCTAAAAAAATGTTGTCCAAAAGTTTAAATATAATTTATGTCATGTGTGTTTGTTTTTAATGTCATAAAGCAGGGAGGGGATTAGAAATGGTAGAGGTAACAAGATAAACTATTCTTATTTTAAAGTTTCATAACATGCTGATATGAGAATTCAAATCCCAGGGAAGGTTTTGGGCTATAACATTTGTTTAAAAACAATACCTAAAAAACTTTCAATGTTATGAACCAGGAAAATCTACATGTGTACATTGACATAAAAGAATGTGTATAAGTGTGTGATAACATATATTCCATATATGTGTCATATATTAGGTGATACATATTTATGTATCACATGATATTTAATGTATATATATTTCTAAAATATAATGTGTTTTACATATATTTTATCTGTAGTAAAATGTTTAATACCAAATATCTATGGCTAATTACTCTAGAGTACTATATTTAAGAAATATTTATTGAGCACCTAATATGCATCAAGTGTCTGCTCTGTCCTGAAGATGCAAATGAGAATAAAACAAGATAGTTCCTCACAAGGGCAGCACAATCCAAAAGGCATGTAAATAATGTAAACTCAAGAACCACAATCTGGTATGATGGCTGCAGCTACCAGTTTACTCTAGTCTAAGAGGAGATCTCAAAGGGAAGTGTTAAGCTTGTTTAAGTCCACCATTCATAATTTCTTTTGAGAGTGCAAGGTTGGACTAGACTATAATGAAGGGCACAGAAAAAATTAGACTGTCTTTTCTGTATTATTATTGTCATGAAATTATCCTAGAATGGTACAGTCAACTCGTTTCACATTGCTCTTGTCCCCTTACATCATATAATAGCCATTCACTACATACTTGGGGAAGAAGAGCTTACAAAGAAACTAAGTTTGTTGTTGGGGATTTTTAAATGTGTCAAAATTTACTTTATAACTTAAGTCTACATGCTAAAGTAAATGCCACAGAATTCAAATTTTTTAAAAGAAAAAAAAATTAAAGCAAATTGCTTGACCCAGTGAGAAAGTTGATGGAGCAGTTGTGTTCAGCTAGGGCGGTGGCATGCTGCTTTACACGCAAAGAGATCTGGGTTTAAACATGAGCTATAGCACTTTTGTTATGGGAACTCAGACAGGTTCTTTAAGCTTGGTTTCCTTGTTTGAAAACAGGACTAATAATGAAATATTTGTGAGTACGTGATGAGACGATACATATCAAGCACCTGGTTTGGGGCAGGTAAATCCTTCCTGCATTCTTTGAGTCTGGGGCTGCCTCTAGTGCTAGAAGTTCAGAAGCAAACTACTGAGAAGCTCCCTGAATAATTTGTTACCTTAGAGGAAGATACAGTGTAGTAGTGGATAGTTTTTCTTGACAAATTATTAGAAGCCCCACATGGTAACATTTCAGCCTCTAACAGTCTGAAACAGAGCAATGGGCAACTATGGTCTCTGGTTCTTCAGCACACATTCTCTATTTATTTTGGTAACAACACATCGATTTCCTATTGAGAAACCACCCTTTCCCTCTTCTTTGGCTTCCTGTTTCTATAGAATGGATTCAATCCCCTTTTCAAGAGGTGGAAGGAATGTGATCAAATCAAGGCACTTTACTTCCCTTATTATAGAGGTTGTTTCGGGAATGGGCACAATCAGAGACAATGATAAGCCATGAGATTTTTCCCAAACTACATGAAATAGGATTTGAACCTGAGAGACCATAAGGCTGGTGCTGCTGTAGCCATTCTGCCACCATGAGATTACAGCCATTTATAAATGGAGCAAAGACAAGGTAGGGATGCTAAGTTGGCAAGAAAAGACATGCCTGGTATATCTCGTTTTAGTTCCTGCATTAAGTAGCACCTAGACCACCCAGCTATGTACAACTACATTCCTTTTGCAGTTTTAGCTGTTTCCTGCCACCTAAAACTAAAAGAAACCCATATGATATATGTATATGTTGCATATCTTCTTCATTTACTTTGACAATTCATTTTACTTTTACCAACACTCTGTGTTCAGATTAATAGATATTATGTTAGCAAAAATTTTATGACTAAAGAAGGAAAGGAATGGTACAGATGCCTCTTTTCCGGGACTTTAAAAAAATAAAACAAAACCATCCACTTTCATTTTCAGATATGGAAATCAGAATGCAGTTTTAAATGGATCTATTCACTAACAAAAAAGTTATTTTAATGGCTAATACCTATTTGTTGGAATTGCTTTTTAAATATACTATATAAAGTTAATGTTCTAAATCCCACATTCAAGATGAAGGCTGCTATTAGAGGTGATTAGAGCATATTAACAGGCAAGTAAAAAGTCCAATTCTGCAGGTGAGTAAAGCACCCCCCAGAAGGCAAAATAGGCACATAAATGATCATGTACTGTAGGTACCTGGACTGCTGTAGTGAACTTAGGACAAGCAGGAATTATTAGGTCAGGCCATTAAAATTTCCTGTTGAACCTTCAAACATTTGCTTATTTAAACTAGCAGTTTTGTAGGATATTTCCATATTATTGCAGTCTTCAGTGGTTAGGTCTCTAATTTGTTTCTGTGTTTCTGGAAGATCATGCTAATAAATAATAACCACTTCCACTTCACAGCTGGGAGCATGACCGGAAATGTTAGGTTCTGAGCAGCGAGCAGAGACGACTGCTGTCTATGGCTGTCTGCTGAGCATTGAGGTGCTGACACAGTCTTACCGAACCCTGAAAATGCAAAGAAATCCTTCTACCATCACACTGTGCCTTCCGGAAAAGCTCTCTTCATAGGCTGATGGTGTGCCTTTCCAGGTTAGCCTTTCAGTTCTGGTCCCAAGAGACAGCTTATCAGAACAATACCTACTTTATAACCCCTTTGCAGTGCCTTCTTCATCATGCTGCTTTCCACTTCACTGTCTCTATATACATAGGTCCATTTCTCCCTATTTCCAATGTCCCAACCCTGTTAGTCCAAGCCATCATTGCCACTCGCAAAAGCCATTTAAAAAAATCATACTATACACACACACACACACACACACACAGACACATATATATGTATATATATATACACACACAAATGTGTGTGTGTGTGTGTGTGTGTATCTCACATCACAATCCTGATTATAACCCTCCCGTGGCTTTGTACTACCCAGTACAAACTATGTAAAGTCCTCACAAGACCTCATATGACATACATAATCTGGCTCCTGCATAGCTCTCAAAATTAATCTTGTGCCATTCTTTCATTCTCTCTCTTCTTTCCAGGTGTACCAGATTCCCTCTTTTAGTCTAACACAGTAAGCTCACTCCTGCACCAACACATTTGTTCTGCTTCTAGCATTTTCTTTCTTCAGATCTGCTCATGGCTGCTTTCTTCATGTAATTCACATTTTAGCTCAAATGCCACCTCATCAGAGAGGTCTTCAAGGATTTACATCTATCTGAAATTATCTTATTCATTTGTCCTCTATTATCAGTCTTCACCATTAGAATTTAAACTCCGCTAAAACTCCCTGAGACTTCTGTGTTCACCTCTGTATCCCCAAGGCTTATATGTTTGTGGCCAATACTACTTGTCCAGCAATATTTTCTCCTTCTTACTGATAGGGCTTCACTTTTATTACAATGTCCTCCCCACTTCCACATGCCTTGAATAAAATTTGAATGAAATTAATCAATCACGTTGGTCCTATTACCTTGTTCAATGTCCGGTGTAAGAACAGGCATGTTACCCAGGTCTGGCCAATCTGTTAAGGGGCTTATAAGACAAGGTGTATTTTTTTTTAAGACCCATGCATGGAAGAAATGTTTTTCTATCACTGAACTTGGCAAGTCTGTATGTAGTACCTGAAATATCAATAGCCAGCTTATGACAATCAAGAAAACATTTAGACTGGCAGAAGTTAGTGAAAAAACAAACTAAAGTCTTCAATGGTGTTGTTGAGCCCTTAGACTTCTTGTCATATGAAAAAACACATCCTTTTTTTTTTTCGCCCTGAAAATCAAACATTAAAAGAAGTCTGTATAGTCCTTCTCAATCCTTTACCCTCTATTTTGTCTTTATTTTTCTCATTTATGAGTATATATTTTAATAAATATGTTTAACCTAAATAAGATAGAATGTAGTTTGTATCTTTTAAAGTTTTTATAAGGGCATCATATGTAAATAGCTTTGTCACTTTGATTTTTGTAAACTTATAATTATGTTTTTGAGAATTATACATTTATATAGATACATGTAACTCCAAATTATTTAGTTTCACTGTGTATAGCTGTCTATTATACAGAGGTACCATACCTTATTCATTCTTTCTCCCATCACAGTTGTGTTGTTTCCAGTTTATTGCTATAATAAACAAGAAGTCTCTTTTTTTTATTAATGTGAAAATTTGTCTATGGCAGTGTTTTTCAAATGCATTTGATCATGATCCACAAAAATCAATAAATACATCTTAAAATAAGTTTTCATGTTCTCACCTACACACATGTATTTCTAGAAAAAAATTTTATGAAATGATGATTATCTTGACTACATGTGACAACTCAGATACTTTCTATCCATCTCTATTCTATCTCATTAAAGAAATGATTTCATGACCAACTAATATTATGTCAGGCCTCCAAATTGAAAGATTATATAGTAGTTAAAATACTAGTATATTTATCTAGAAATATTATTGCTCCCTTAAAAGATTTGGTGTACCACAAAATTTACTAGACATTATTAAATTATTCTCTAAAAAGTTTGTACAAATAAATCCTATCCAATGGAATGAGTCTCTTTTTGTTCACATTCTTGCCAATATTTTGTATGGGAAAGGCTTTATGTGAAATAATATCTCATCTTGCTTTTAACTTACGTTTTCTGCTTAATAATAAGGTTGAATATTTTCCCTATGTTTAGGAGATATTAGGTTTTTTTTTCTTTTTATTATTTTCTTATTTGTAGTCATCTATTTTTATTGCTTGTCTTTCTATTGATTTTTAGTTTCTTCTTTATATATTCTGAATATTAATGCCTATTCATGAATTGCAAATATCTTCTGCCCATCTGTGGCTTAACTTTTGTTTTATGGGATCTTGTGATTCACAGAAATTTTCAACCTAAGTGTAGTTAAATTTATATATTTCCTTTATAATTTAGGCTTTTTGTAAATGTTTATAATCTCTACTGTTTAGCCACTTTTGAAGGAACGCTTCATGATTTGCAAGAAAACATCCTAACTGATTTATCAGTTAACAAATGCAAGTGGGTTGGATGAAAAAATAAACAAATAAATAAAGTAATTGTCATGGATAAAAAATAAAGAATGATAAACCTCACAGTAAATAATCAACATCTTGAGTAATTTAATGTTGAATTGCCCTTTTGGGAAAACCTGTATTTTTGAGGTTTACAGATTACCACAATCAAAGCTAGAAATTAGAGCCTATCATTTATATTCTGAAACATTCTTAAATTTGAATAGATAAAAATGGATAAAATATGAACAGCCTTACACTTAAAAATCCATGGAGTTGGGGACGCCTTACTGACGTTGTGTCTGTAAATAGTTTCTAACCCCTAAATCTTAAATTTCAAAGAAAAACAAAATATCTCATTGTCATTAATTCCTCCACAACATTTACTCTTTTTAAAATAAACACTTGGGTTGTCTCTGCTGACTTATCCAACAGTAATCATATAATCTATAATATTTATACTTTATCACATTAAATAGAGACAGGAAAGTGATTTTGCATTTTACCATAGGATGTTGACATCCATGGATTCAAGTAAATCAAAAGTAGAGCATTACAGTCAAGATGGCAAAGTAGGTAAAGACTGTGCATGCCTCCTCTCACAACGACATTAGAATTACAACTAAACTACAGAACAACCATCACTGAGAATCTCCTAAAGTCTAGGTGAACAGAAGTCCTAAAACTAAAGATATACAAAAGAAGCCACCATGAGACTGGTAGAAGGAGCGGAGACACTGAATAGTCTGATCCCATACCTACGTGCGGCAGTTAAAAGTTGGGAGATCACCCAGAGGAGTGAAAAGTCCCAGCCCCACACCAAGCTCCCCAGCCCAGGTTTTCAGTTCTGGGAAGAGAAGTCTCCACACCTGACTCTGAAAACCAGTAGAGTTATGGCTGAGTGAGATGAAGAGCTGCTCGATTTACATGCCTTCCTCTTAAAGGGCCCACACAGGGACTTAGTGATGGACTCACTTTCTCTGAGCTCCAGCACTGAAGCAGCAGCTCAAAAGGGTGAGGTCTGGAGGGGCAGCTTTCTCCCAGGCAGAAGTGCTGGGAGAGGCCACTATTCCTTTGTCAAGCCCTCTCCCTACCCAGGATGTGGACCCAAGTGGCCAATATGTCTGAGTCTCCACCAACCTAGCTAATACTGGTTGCCTTATCATGGCGATTCCCTGAGATCCTGCCCCACTCAACTTGCAGGGCCACCCAAGCCACTTTTAACAGATTGTTCATAAAAATAAACTGTCTTGGATCATGCTGAAAACTTTCCTAAAATCTCTCAAAGGTTAACAAAACCCAAACAAGCAGCATCTGGTCTCAGTATGCCCTGTACCTCTTGCTGAGCAGCTCCAAACCCAGCACTAGCAACAACTAGCCTCAGTTCTCAGCTTGGCCTCTCAAAATACCTGTAGGTCCATCCTGGGTGGTGGCAATCTGAGAATTGTTTGGTGGCTCATGCCAGGTGTCTCCGGACAGGGAACAGGCTGCAGCCAAACTTGGTCTGTGGCAGGGCCTATTCCAAGAGGCTCCAGAGCCTGCACACCCAGTGGCCAGCTTCTGACCAAAGAGAACATACCAAGGGCCAACTGAGCAGGCACCAGGGCCTTGCTAAAAAGAATCCTGCTCTGTAGGGTCAGCCCCTGCATAACAGCCCCTCCACTATAGTCACTGGCCAGTCCTCACAAGCAATCTGCTCCCATTGACATACAAATAGCAACCAAGGTTCAACTATGATGGAAGGGCCCACACAACCCATACGAGAAACATGTCTGGAGCACTTGGCTCATGTGACAAGAGAGGCTGCACCACTGGGCCCCATAAGACACCTAGTATATAAGGCTACTCTACTAAGACTGGGAGACACAAGAGCCCTACCTAAAACATACAAATAAATACAGGAAGGCAGCCAAAATGTGGAGACAAAAAACATGTCCCAAATGAAAGAATAAAACAAAGCCCCAGCTAAAAAATTAAACAAAAGGGAGACAAGTAATCTACCAGATGCAGAGTTCAAAATACTGATTATAAGGATGCTAGGTGAACTAAGCAGCAGAGTAGATGAACTCAGTGAGAATTTTAACAAAGAGATAGAAAATATAAAGACAGAGATAGAAAGCATAAAACAGAACCAATCAAAATTGCAGAATATAATAACTGAAATGAAAGAGGATCAAATCAGTGATTTAGAAGATAAGGTAGCAGAAAACAACCAGTCAGAACAGCAAGAAGAAAAAAGAATCCAAAAAAATGAGGACAGTTTAAGGGACCTCTGGGGCAATTCCATGCATACCAACATTTATACCAGAAGGAGAAGATACATAAACAAGAAGCTAAAAACCTACTTGACGAAATAATAACAGAAAACTTTCTTAACCTAGCAAAGAAAATACAAGCCTGGGAAGCACAGAGAGTCCCAAAGAAGATGAACCCAAAGATGCTCACATCAAGGCATATCATAATAAAAATGACAAAGGTTAAAGGCAAAGAGTGAACCCTAAAAGAGGTATGAGAAAAGCAGTTAGGTACCTACAAGGGAGCTTCCATAAGACTGTTAGCTGATTTCTCAGGAGAAACTTTGCAAGCCAGAAAGGATTGTCATAAAATACTCAAAGTGGTGAAAAGCGAGGACCTACAAACAATATTACTCTACCCAGAAAAGCTATCACATAGAATCAAAGGACAGACAAGAAATCAAATACAAGACAAGAAAAAGCTAAAGGAGTTCATCATCACCAAACCAGTATTACAAGAAATATTAGAGGGGAGAAGGAGGAGAAGGAGAAGAAAAAAAAATATGAATAATAAAATGGCAATAACTACAGATCTGTTGATAATTACTTTAAATGTAAATGGATTAAAATGACAGTGGCGGAATGGATAAGAAAATAAGACCCTTAATATGCTGCCTACAAGAGACTCACTTCAGATCTAAAGACAGACACAGACTGAAAGTAAAAGGATAGAAAATGTTAGTTCATGAAAAAGGAAACGAACAAACAAAAAAGATTAGGTAGTGATACTTATACTAAACAAAGTAAACTTTGAAACAAAAAGCTATAACAAGAGACAAAGAAGCCCTGGCAATCCCACTTCTGAGTATTTATCCAAAAAACCCCAAAACACTGCTTCAAAGGGATATGTGAATCCATACATTCATTGTGGCATTTTTGACAATAGCCAAGATATGGAGGCAACTTCGGTGTCCATCAATGGATGAATGGATAAAGAGGTGGTATATATATACAATGGAATATTAGTCAGCCAGGAAAAAAAAAGAATGAAATCTTGCCATCTGCAACAACATGGATGAACTTAGAGGGTACTGTGCTGAGTGAAGTAAGTCAGAGAAAGACAAATACCATATCATTTCACTTACGGGTATAATATAAAGAACAAAATAAACAAATAAACAAAACAGAAACAAATTCATAGATACAGAGAACATTTTGATGGTTGTCAGATAGGAGAGGTTTGAGAATATTGCTGGAAAAAAAAGAAGAAATTAAGAGGTAAAAATTATTAGTGGCAAAATAGTCATGGAGATGTAAAATATAGCACAAAAAATATAGTCAATAATCGTAATAAGTATGTATGATATCAGTTTCTAGATTTATGTTGCATCTCTATGTTGTGCACCTGAAACTAATATAATATTGTATCTAAACTATAATTTTAAAAAATTTTAAATTTTAATAAATAAATAAATAAATAAACAATAGAAGGCTCTACAAATAAATTAGGCTAATCTTTGTAAAGTCACTATCTAGAATCATACAGGCAATTGAATCATTTCATATGTGAAATGCCTTTTTTTCACAATGGGAACAGAAAGGTCTTAGTCTTGATGTGTACAGACTCAATGAGATGATAAAACTAGAGCACAAAGAAATTGGATACATCTGTGCACATTTTTTAATTCAATCATTTTTATCCGTTGTATAATACTTGTGTGTACACAGGAAAGATTACTATCAGATAATATGTTCTTTCCATCAGTTCATTTACAAAGGAAAAAGTAATAGCAATATCTCAGACATCAAACTGTCGCATGTTAAAGAAAAAAGAAAAACCTTTTATGGACAAAGCAAGGCAATAGGTTAAATTTCTCCCTGCTTATCTGTGGAGAATCTTTTTTAATGGTTCTTTTTCTTGACTCTTTTTTTTTTTTTACCTTTCAAAGTACAGAATGAAACAGCATTGTTAGAGGCCGAAGGGAAAGTCAGTTCCCATTTGGTGGCTTCCCACTTTACATTTTAAGTGGGAACAGATAGATATGTCATAAATAATTCTGGGATTCACATTCCCCCAGCTAATGAGTCAGCATTCACTTTCACAGGGTTCTGATCCACAGAAATTCTAGACAAATTAACTCTCTAAAAGATTTCATTTGTAATATTTCTAATGCTTACCCACCTACAAAGCAAAGATACAAAAACACAGTCAACTACTTACTTCTCTCTTCAAATAAACTCTTGGAAAGCCAGCTGCTGAATAAGGAATTGCAGCTATAATGAAAACTTTCTGCTTACTTGGTATTCATTCAACTGTACTACTTTGCCTATGTAAAAATACTCAATTGCACAGAGATTTCTTCCCGTTTCTTGTACACCATGTAGTAAAGATGAAATTTGGTTCTTCCTGAAAAGGATGATGAAAACTCTTAGGACACTATTATACAATCATGTGCTGCAGAAAGAGATTTTGGTCAAGGATGGACCACATACACCACAGTGGTCTCAACAGATTATGATGAAGTTGAAAATTTCCTACCACTTAGTGACATCATAGCTGTCATAACATCACAGTGCAGTGCATTACTCATGCGTTCGTGGTGATGCTGGTGTAAACTGTGCTGCCAGTTGTATAAAAGTATAGCACATACAATTTTTTTTTGCACGTATAACCAAAAATTCTTAATTTGTATGTCTTTGTAAACTTTTTCATATAAAAACTAAAAAAAATAAAAAACAACGTCCCATTTAGAAAAGAAGGACTCACTTTACGTGCTACTGCCACTATGCTGTTCAGGCCTCTTCCATCATGTATGGACTATTAGTGGCCTGTCATCTAGAGCCTTTGATGAAATGTACATTTAAATAATTTACATTTAAATTTACATGTGAGTCAGTGATAAGTTTAAAACTGTCTCTGCTGTGCTTCATTGATGAGACAGGTATACTTTGTACCGGGGATGAGACTTCTTACTGCCAAAATAGTTACTACCCTCCAGTTTTCCATAGCCAGGACCAGAAGCAGCTGTCTAGTGGCTCATACTGCTCCCATCCCTAACACGCACTAATGTTAATTAACAACTATCTTTCTCATCTATCTGTTTATTATACTATATTTTTTATTGTTATTTTAAAGTGTCCTTTATATATATAAGTATAAATATGTACATATTTATATATAAGTTATATATATAATTTATATATATGTTATAGATATATAAGTTGTATATATATAAGTTGTGTGTGTGTGTGTGTGTGTGTGTGTGTGTGTGTGTGTGTATAGAATATATATATATATAAGTTTGCTGTAAAACAGCATGCCATGTTTGGCCAGCAGCAGCCTCATATCTCTCATGCTTACCATGTCTTTTGATTGCATCGTTCTCTTGTTCTTGATTTCATCTTGTGTTGTTTTGTATAGTAATGTGGTGTATAGGTCTAGGAGCAATAGGCTATACCACATAGCCTAGGTGTATAGGCGGTTATATTACCTAGGCTTATGTCAATACACTGTATGATTTTTGCACAAGGACAAAATCAGCTAACAACACATTTCTCAGAATGTATCCCCTTTTTTAAGCAGCACATGACTGTATAATGGTATATGTATTAGTCTGCTCAAGCTGCTATAACAAAATACCATAGACTAACTAGATGGCTTAAAAATACTTTATTTGTCACAGTTATGTATGCTTGGAAATCCATGTTCAAGGTGCAGACAGATATGGTTTTGAAGAGGGCCCACTTTCTGATTTGTACACACCTGCTTTCATATTGCCAAGAGCTCATATGGCCTTTACTCTATGTGTGCACATGGAGGGGAGAGAGCTAAATCTCTTTGTTTTCTTATAAGGATATTAATCCCATCTTGGGGGCCCCATCTACAACCTAGTCTAAACCTTGACAACTCCCAAAGCCCCTATCTCCAATAAAGGCTTCAGTATTCGAATTTTCGGAGAGACATGAACATTCAGTTCATGACAGTATTTAACGTTGATTACCATTTTATGCATTTTTCTTCTAATCAACAACATTTTGGCTTCCAGGCCCCAAACTTATATCTTTGTCGCGTCCAAACACATCACATATTAAAACTCGTTTTGGTTCGGACATATGTTAGATGGACTTTGTACATAAAAATTTAGTCAAAATAGAAGTATGCCCTTCTGTGGTGGCCTCTCAGCCAAAGCTGTTAACTCATTCAAAGCCCTAGTATTGACAATCTAGCAATCCCCCAGAAAAAAATACCTGGCTGATACCTACTTTGAATATGGTCTGTACAATTTTCCACAAGTGGAATTCTGAAGATAGCAGCCTTTCATTTCCAGGCTTTAGTTCACGCTATTACCTCTTCATAGAACACTTTCTGCTTTCCCTTCTGCTTGAAAATATTTATCTATGCTTGATCTCAGACCTCTGTTTAGATATCACTTCCTTAAGTGTTTCTCTTCTGTGTTCCTAGGGACCCTATTCTACCATCATCACAGTTTCTTTTATTTGGCCATTGGCTTGACTGCCTGTCCTTCTAAACAATAAGTTTAGGACAATGAGAACCAAGTCTCCTATTTACCACTGTATCCACAGCATAAAGCATGGTGCCCAGCATATGTTCGAGCTGAAAGAGTGAATAACAAAGTGAGAAGGTATGTCATGCTACAGATGTCCAACGACACAGATGTCTCGTCATTTCTAGAGTAACCTGAAGTCAAACATGGAAGACACTTTGGGTCTTTAAAGAAATTTAACATTGCAGAGGTTCTGTCTTCCAGATCACAATAAAGATAGGTAGAGCAAGAGAGATAAAAATAAAGGAACACTGTTAGGAAGAGAGCAAAGAGTCACCACCCAAATCCAGGTGAGAAGGATTATAATCATCACAGTCTTGTTCTTCCTTTATAGCTCCCTTGAGGGTTCATTATGTAATTTGTGGAAACTGTTGTGAAATGAAAATGCAGAATCCCTTATTCGAAAATCATTAAGAATTTCAAAATGGTGGGAACAAAGCGTCAAATAAGCATTTAATGCAGGTCCCTTCTAAGCACAGGGACTTATGTGACTGTAAAGGTCTCATGCCCATGAAACAGATCCAATCCCCTCCATAGCTAAGCCCCAAACATATACTGATTCTATTATATAACAGTATTTAAATATATTTGGCAGTTCTCTCTCAAGTATTTTGAGGCCTTAAAACTCAAAATCCCAGCAAACAAATAATCTTTCATGATTATTAATATAAAGATTATCATGAATTGCCAAATGCCAAAGTCCAAAAGGTAATCCTCGAGTTTTCGTAATTTATATTCTCTCACAGAGACCCCTTGGTACTGACATATCCATTCCCAAGTTTATCTTGCACTGATCTTCAATAGAAACCAGCTATACATTTGCAGATAAAAATCAAATATAAATGATTTTGGTCTTGCTTTAACTTAATATGGCAACTTGATCATTGTACTAAAAATACTATCAACAAAGCACTTGCCTGGTCTTTCAACAAAACATAATCTTGCATATTTTACTTTTGTTGTATATGTTGATTTCCCACCCTCTTTCCCATAAAGGTACCCAGAGCAACTCAATCTTATTCCTGTGGCAAATCGTATTGTTCAATTATGACATTTTATTTGGACATTACTCCTACAGCACCTGCATTAATCTCCCCTAATAACTACTGGGACATATTGGAAATAATTGATTTTTCACATCTGAAAGACATTTGCTATGCTATGTGAATAGCAATAAAATTGAAGAAGTACTCACGAAAGCAAAATGGAACTAAATGCCAAGATAAATGTTATATTTTGGTAATATTTTCACAAAATAGCTGACAGATGACAATATATGCATTGAGTTTTGTGTGAAGGCACTTATTTTTTCCAATTATTATACATATTTTATGACATACAGGAAAATATGATAATTCAGGATATAACACATTTTAGGAAACGTCAAAGCCAAATTTTGAATTTCATTTTTCCATGTGGATGTATAAGTTTGGTATACAGTCTCCGAGTCAAGTATCAAAGTAATTTGGGCATACAACCGAGTCTCACAAAAGCAAATGAATACTTTAAGGAAATAGTGATGGGTTTATAGCTAATATTTTAAAATAATTATAGGATCCTAAGGGAAAAGTAAACGTGAACAGTAAATTCTTATTAGTCATTTATGAACTGTATATAGAAAAACCCATTTGGAAAAAGGAATGCAGCCACATTCATTCTCTACTTCTTAATGTCTCCAAGATCCTATAATGCACTGCAGGATGGCTGATGAGTGTACCTTGAGGAGGGATTGAGAGCTAGAAATCAAATCAGACTCACTAACACACAGGAAGAAAAAGATCTGAGGG
Organism: Rousettus aegyptiacus; assembly: GCF_014176215.1. Taxonomy (NCBI): domain Eukaryota; kingdom Metazoa; phylum Chordata; class Mammalia; order Chiroptera; family Pteropodidae; genus Rousettus; species Rousettus aegyptiacus. Next base: position 32,176,328 of record NW_023416287.1, on the reverse strand, counting down.
CTACTGCTATTGGTAAACTCTATTATGAGTGACCTATTGTCTTCTTCTTTCAGAAGTTTAATTGTATTTAGAGTTATAGCTCCATTACTGTATACTCACAGAAATAGAGTTATTTCTTTAGAAATGTATCTGCCTGCTGGGAATGACACTTATTTGTTAGTTAATCCCAGACTCATTGATATCTCAGCTGAGGATTTTAGTGATATTAAAAATTCTGTTGGTCAATCTCTGTTAGGCTCTCACACTTTTTTTATTGTTTTCTAAACGTATTTTAATCTTGATTTCTCTCATGCAGACAGACACACACAGAGAGATACACACAGAGATGCACATACACATACGTGGTATCATCCAAACATAGAAAAAGAAATTTCTACCGAGACAAGAAATCACTATTGTAAGCCTGATAAGCAAATGTTAAACAGCAAAAACTGATTGAAAGAACCTTCTTAAACCGACTCAAAAGAAAATAGAGAGAAAAGATAGAACATGAATGCAATCCCATTGTCCTATTTTACAGATAAAGAAACAGATCCAGATACATTAATGACTTGCTCAGAGTCACACACAAACTTAAAGAACTGGAACTCCACCTGGATCTCTCTCTTTCACACCCAGAGCCTTTCCTATTGTAGATTTATCATTAGAACCACAATGTCTCTAAGTTAATTCCATATACACCAATATTGGTATATATGGAATTACAAAAAAGGATGTCTTAATGTTTGTAAATAGCATCTCGATAATGTTTTTGTGTTTTTAATTTTCTTTTTGTTTTGTTTTAAGAAACAAAGAAGAGAGAACATTTTAAAAATTCATGTAGAGACCAATCATAAAAACTAAGATGAGTGGTCTTTACCCTATCTTTTGTTTTGTCCAAATAATATAAATTTAGGCAATTAGAAAAACTTTAAAAATAAAATAGTTATCTAGGAAACAGGAAAAACATACAAAAGTTTCATATTTATTTTTTAAATGATTAACGCTTAACCTCATTCTAAAAATTTGACATAGACTAAAAAAAAGGTGAGACATATTGAGATATAAAAATCATTTTAAGGGAAAACTTCCTCTCCACTTAATGTATTATTTTTCTAACTTTATTGAGTCTGTTACCCAAATACTCTTACAGTAAATACATGCTCATAATCAGTGATCCATAAATACCAACGATTAATTACTTTATATTAAAAAAATCACATTAAGAATAGTCTTTCTGCATTGCAAATACTGATATTATCATATGATTCTTATTTTTTAACTTATTTATGTGGTGTATCACATTAATCAATTTGCGTATGTTGAACCATCCCTGTGTCTCTGGGATGAAGTCCACTTTGATCGTGGTGTATAATCTTTTTAATATGTTGCTGTATTTGGTTCTCTAGTATCTTATTTAGGATTTTTGCATCTGTGTTCATGACAAATATTGGTCTGTCATTTTCTTTTTTTTGTGTTATCCTTACCAGGTTTTGTTATCAGAGTAACATTGGCTTTATAAAGTAGTTGGGAAGTATTGTCTCCTCTTTGGTTTTTTTTGGAAGAGTTTGAGGAGAATAAGTATAAAATCTTCTTTGAATGTTTGGTGGAATTCACTGGTGAAACCATCTGGTCCTGGAGTTTTACTTTATGGTAGGTTTTTGATGATTGTCTCAATTTCCATACTGCTGATTGGTCTATTTAGATTTTCCAGTTCTTCACGATTCAGTCTATAAAGGTTGTATTTTTCTAAGTACTGGTCCATGTCTTCTAGGCTATTAAATTTGGTATTATATACTTTTTCGCAGTATTCTTGTATGATCTTTTGTATCTCTGTGATATCAATAGTCATTTCTCCTCTTTCATCCCAGATTTTCTTTGTGTTCTCTTTTTTCTTTATTGAGTCTAGCCAGGGGTTTGTCAATTTTATTAACCTTCTCAAAGAACCAGCACTTTGTTGAATTTATTTTTTCTATTTTTTTATTGTTGTTGTTATTGTTTTCAATTTCATTTATTTCTACTTTAATTTTTATTGTATCTTTCCTTCTGCTGAATTTAGGCTTCATTTGTTCTTTCTTTTCTAGTTTTTTAAAGATAAAGCATTAGGGTGTTTATTTGGGCTCATTCTTGATTTTGGAGATCATCCTGTAATGATATAAACTTTCCTCTTTTGACCACTTTTGCCATGTCCCCAAAATTTTGATATGTTGTACTATCATTATCATTCATTTCTATGTATTTTTTAATCTCTCTTTTTTATTTCTTCTCTGACTCAGCTATTCTTCAGTACTATGTTGTTTAATCTCTATTTGTGATTCTTGATTTCTTTTTGCAGTTGATCTCTAGTTTCAAAGCATTATGATCAGAGAATACAGTTGGTATTATTTCAACCCTCTTATATTTGTTGAAGTAATCTCTGTGTCCCAGTATGTGGTCGATTCTTGAGAATGTTCCATGAGAAGAATGTATAAGTAGCTGTTTGGGGATGGAAGGCTCTGTAAATGTCAATTATGTCCAGTTGGTCTAATGTGTCATTGAAAGATGTTACTTCCTTGTTGATATTCTATTGGTGATCTGTCCATATCTGACAGGGGGGTATTTAGGTCCCCTACAATGATAGTGTTTTGGTCTGTTTCTCCCTTTAGTTCTGTTAGTAATTGCTTTATATATTTCGGGGCTCCCTGATGGGGAGCATAGATACTAATAACTATCATGTTTTCTTGGTGCGTGATTTCCTTTATCATTATGAAGTGTCCCTTGGTATCATTTTTTATCTTTTTGATTTTGAAGTCTATTCATCTGATATTAGTGCCACTACTCCCGCTTTTTCTTGGAATGCCATTTGCTTGAAATATCATTTTTCACCCTTTTATTTTGAGTCTATATTTGTTTTTGAGCTGAAATGTGTCTCCTGGAGGCAGCATATGGTTGGGTTTGGGTTTTGTTTTTTGATCCCTTCTGCAACTCTGTGCCTTTTTATTGGTGAGTTCAGTCCATTTACGTTTAGGGTGATTATTGAAATATGAGATCTTCTTATAGACATTTTATCTTTTGCTTTCTGGTAGCTCTTAGTGTTTCCATTGCTTCCTTGTCCTTGTATTTCTGTTTTCTTTATTTTAATTGGCTTTTGTGGGTTTTCTCTCTGGACTTACTTGTTTTATGTTATATACTTTGGTTCTGAATCTTCTTTGTGAAGTTACCATTACGAATATGTAAAAGATAGTTCTACGTATATATACAGTCGTCCATTTTCTTCTGTGTGTGCCATATCTCCATTCCCCTTTGCGAAATTTGGATCTTTGTATCCTCCCCTTTTCAGTTTTTATCTCAATTTGTCCCTTCATTACTATCTTATTATAACAATTCTCTTCTTTATTAAGCTTATAATGCCCTGTTCTTAGTAAGAGGTGCACTCCTTTGCTTCTATTTGCCTGATAGTCACTTTACTCCTAATTATATATAGATTTTTTTCATTTTGTTTTAGGTGAGCTGACCTCTTTCAGTATTTCCTGTAGTGCAGGCCATGTAGTCGAGAATTCCTTCAATTTTTGTATGTCTGAAAAGGTTTTAATTTCCTTAATTTCTCCTTCATATCTAAAGGAGAGCTCAGCTAGATACATTATTCTAGGCTTGTCGTTCCTTTCACTTAATAGTTTAAATATTTGATTTCATTCCTTTCTGGCTTATAAGGTTTGCACTGAGAAGTCTGATGATAATCTAATGGGTTTTCCTTTGTAAGTTACTGTTTTCTTCTCCCTGCTGCCCTGAAAATTCTGTCTTTGTCAGTGATTTTTGATAATTTTAATACATTGCGTCTTGGTGAAGGCATTTTTGGATTGAGATAATTGGGTGTTCTGTTGACTTCTTGAATTCCAAGCTCCAGATCATTTCTTAGATTTGGGAAATTCTTGTCAACTATTTGTCTAAAAATACTTTCTAGTCCTTGTTCCTTTTCCTCACCTTCGATAATGCCCATTATTCTTATATTTCCTCTCCTGATGGTGTCAGCTAGTTCTTGAATTTCTCTTTCATTATTTTTTATTTTTTGGTTTCTCTCCTCTTCCTTCTGATTTATTTCTAGATTTCTGTCTTCAATATCACTGATCCTTTCCTCCATTTGGTCAACTCTATTTCCCAAGCTTGGTATTTCATTTTTTACCTCTTTCAGTGTGTTCTTCATCTCTAGAAGTTTTATTTGTTTCTTTTTGAGGGTTTCAATCTCCTTGCTCTGATCATCTAGGTATTTTTTCAATTACTGAAATTGTTGATTTTACTCGTTTTGGAATTCACTGAGTTTTTTTCAGAAGTACCATCATGAATTCTCTGCCATTTACATTGCATATTTCTATGTCTGTAACTTATTTTCTGGAGATTTTTCTCTTTCTTTCTGAGATGCGTTGTCACCTTGGTTGTTCATGGTGTTTAATGGACAATTTCTCTGCCTGGGCATTAATGAAAATGTATTCTGCTTTTTTTTTCCCCCAGAAAGAAGATTTATTACATAAAGGTCTGTCTTTAGCCTGCCGTAAAGAAGGCATTTTTCTTTTGGTTTCCAGTAAGCCTCTTGGATCCCTGCTTTATATAAAGCTTTAAAAATGCCTTTTTATTTCCTGGTAGATATTTAATCATTCTTGTTACCCTCAGTTTCAGTCCCTATCAGTGTTGACAACAGTTTCAGTAGCGTTTGCTCAGATTCCCCTAGGGCGCCTTGGTGATTGGCCTTGGAGGGTATGTATGGGCGAGGGGCCCTCTGAGTTGGGGGTTGGTGGCTGTGGCTTAGCCTCAGTTTTGCAACCATGGCTGGTAAAAATCAACTGTTGTTTTTCTGCTCTCCCACTTCTCTGTTTTCTGCCCTGATGACTGGACCCCGCTGCCAGCTACCTCACAGCTTTGCCAGGCAGGGATGTTCAGGGATGTTTCCTTCTTCCCTCTCCTTCCTCCTACCGGTAGCTCTGCAGGCTGTGGGAGATAGCTTCTTTATTTCTCCCAGTCGACTGCCTGACACCCAGGGTTCTGTTTGTGGTAGCTCTGATGCACAGATCCCATAGTCAGATGTGTTGTTGTGCCATTTGAGTTTTTTATGTTAAGTTTTAGATGTTCAGCTTATTGTTGTTTCAAGGGGAGAGATCTGGGGATCTCACTTCACCATGTTTCCAAAGATCCTGTAACCCTCTCTTTTAATTAATGAAGCCTTACCTATGAGTTATGAAACTTCTTTGTCAAAGATAGGGCAAAAAATAAAATAAAAGGAGGAAAAATAAATAAACAAAAAAAGCAAAAAAACCCATTGAAATAAAGAAAATGGGAATAACTGAACATTAGGGAAAGACGTGAGAAAGAAGGAAAAGACAAAGTAAAGTGTGGAAGATTTCTTAAAAAGGATAATGAAAAGGATCCATATCCATCAATTATCAATGATTTCCAGAAATTATTATTTAAAAAAAAATGGTCATAGCCTCTTTGAATCCATTCTGCATAGAAGCTTCTAGGATTCCTGAACTTCTGATTAAGCTTTCTAGGTATAACTGAGATCCCTTTTTTAGAAACTATCATTTCTAACTTAAAATTATAATTAAATCAATAATCTTTTGGAGGATTATTTTGGGATATTATTTAAATTTTATTTGTTTTTTCATTTTCACAAATAATTATTTGTCATTTATGTGGCAGAATGAGGTATGGTTTATTATATAAAAAGAAGCTTATAATTTATCCTCAGTATTTCATGTGTTAATTATATATTTAATTATCTAAGTATTACTTCTATAGATAAAACTTTATCCAACTAGTGATATTTACTCATGGGCTAATGTCATTCTGGTATGTATGGCCTACTGCCATGAACGCGCCCACTTCACTTAGCACTCACTCAGAGAGACAGCAGTCCAACTTGATGCGACCCTCATTTGAAGCTCTATATTTCTTTTAATGTGGTGATTTTTTAAAATAAAAAAATGAACTTCTTTAGTCTTATAGATATGTTTACATATGAAATAAACAAATTTCTCCAAATTAATATTGTAGGATTACAATAGTTGTTTTTTTTTCTTCAAATACAAATAGCACCACAAATCTACAGCTAGTGTTTTGATAAAAGAACTGGACTATCAGATAACTTAAAGTTATATTTCAGTAACATTTTAAAACTTAAAGTTGTCTAATATTACCAAAATAGTAAACCTAAGGTATTAATGGAATTTAATAGTATACTTCGTAAAGCATTTTCTTTCTCAATAAATGAAGGAAATCTAAGAACCTTTTTAAGGTTCAGACATGTTTACAAAATATAAGGCTCATCATTAAATAATTAAACTTGAAACCATGTGTAACTGGTTTGTCGATTTGTACAAAAACTTTAATGTTTAATGTACTTCACTTGAACTGTTAAGTAAAAATCTACCATCAAAAAATTTTAATCCATACATTATACACGTGCTCTACAAACCTATTAAAATGCCCTGCATAGATGACCAAAACAAGTCTGCTTGATTTTCACGTTTTCTCCTATAATCTTGAAGAAAAAATTAAATGAACATTTTCACATTTTAGTTTAGTAGGAAGAAAAAAGAAAGGACAATATAATTTGCTTGCAGATGACTTTAGTGTAGATGTGAAACTACCCTGTGCTTACCCAATGACTCATTCTCAAGCCCCAGAAATATAATATTCTTTTCCAGCCTAAACATTTATCATTTATTACAAAGAATTCAGTATTTAAAAATATATAAATACAATGGTGAAACATTGAATTGACACATGATAAAATGCATTTGATTAAGACTTAATAAAGCTCTGTGTATAGTACTAGTGAATAATGCATTGCCAGATAAAGTTGGACACAAAACAAATACAGTGTCAGAGCTAATCTGGTCAGGCATTATTCAGCCATATTACTTTCTTTATTACTAGATTTTAAAATGCATATTGTGTTTCAGCAGCTTTTTTATTATTTCAACACATAACACAAGTGCTGTTTGGAAAAGACCACCTAATTTCAAAAAGAACTACCGTAGTAGAAAACCACAGAGAACCAAGCAATGCATCTCTTAGTGACATGGGTTCCCATTATTAAGGCTAACAATATGTTTGGATTTAAAGCATTAGTTTCCAAAAGCACGCTTTTAAAATGCCCATTACATTTCTTTTTCCTTAACAAAGTACTAACCCAGAAAATCAGTAAATAATAATGTCTCTTAAACTCATTTTTAAGAGATTTACAGAAAAAAAATATTTTCACAGATCTATACCTCAATTCTCCTTGCTCTGCTCATATCTGTTATATATTTAAAAAAATTTTTTTTTAGTTTGGTTTTATTTTTCAAGTTTTTGACTGTTCATTTTTTATACAAATTCTCATCTTAGTTTGGATTAACCCAAAGTAAGATTTGGTGCAAAGACTCAGGTGCAGCTAAGGTTTGGTGGAGAGGATCCCAGATGATACCAGAGTGGCAATGGTAAAATGCAACTAAGAAGAGAAGGCAAACAATGCAAGGTTTGTTGGCAAGTGTTGGCACTATAGATACCTGCAGCTTAATTGCAGTAGGGATTCCAGAGATGCAATTAAGCTGTCTCTGGTATCTACGGCTATATTGCCCAAGGAAAAAGGGAGCTGGAGCATTTACATTCCACTGGATGAAGTGTGCTATCGTTGTGAGGATAGGGGTGTAGAAGGGAGTCAGTGCTTTAAATTCTGTTTCTGCATTGCTATGCTAGCTCTAAGCAGACTCCAGTCTCCAGTCTTAGGCCAAGAAATGGGTATGATGCTATGTCAAAGTAATCACTTTTATAACAATTTTAAGGTCCAAAAAGGTAAGGGCAGGGTATAAAAAGTATCTCCTATAATCTTAATCTACTTCCCTAGGCTTTGCATATCTGGCTTCCCAGGATGCTTCTAAGTCTCTAAAACTCAGTTTATTCCACTGCTTGCTTTCATACATGGTCTTCTTCTGTGCTCCTTCTAGAATCTCAGAGACTGATCTATTTCTCTTAGCTTCCCAATAGTACCCCATGCATTTCAATTTATCTCTCCTCTTCTTTCTCAAGGACTTAACTCTTATGATTTTAGTTTAAATAAAGGTGTGTGCCATGCATGTGTGATTCAAAAATAGGCCAATTATGAGCAATTAAATTTGGATTATACCTTTTGTTCTTGCATAGCAGTTCAGGAAGTAGAAAAGATGGGGCTCTGGGCAAACAATATTTCAGTGGATTGGGATGGTCCTTGATTACCTCACAAAATGGTCATCATCTTTGGGAAAGATAAACCATATCAAACAAGAGTTTCATGGATGCAAGGGGTAGTTTGTAACCAATGTGTCACAGAAAGAAGGTAATTAGCATTCTTAACCCCAAATCTATCACCATCATCACTGAGCTATTCATTCCTGCTTTTCACTCATATTTGTGTACATAGGCACGTACACCTATCCAAAGAGATATTAAATATATATAGCATGTTCTACAGTATCAGGCCAACATACATCTTAGAGAATTTGTACATAAAAGTCATCTCCTAATTTTCTCCACCAGTTCAATAGACTAAATCTGGTATTTATTCTATCAAAAGTCTAAGCACACACTGTCTAAACTACTCCTCTAATAACTGATCTTGAATGCCTCTATCATAGGTGGCTTGCACTACTATAGTTACTTAAATTTTCAACTATCTATGGCTCACGTTTGCAAGAAAACACCTAAATCCACGAAGGCAAGAACTTTCCACAACCCAGATGTTTCCTGCCTCTCTGTGAAATTTAGCCACTAAGGTTTCCCTCTTTGAGCCTTTGAAACTTTTCTACATGTAGCAGTGTCCTTGAGAAAATAAGAAATTGTTACTAGCAAACTGTGAATTAAAAGAAGTTAGTGAGCAGCTGAGAAAGAAGACCCTTCAATAAGGCAGGTTTCAGGTGCAGAGGGGGTTAGGGGATAAAACACTTGATACCGAAGTCCCAGATAATTTAGGTGGGGAGAGAGGCAAAAGAAGATCTCTTTGCTTTGGGCCACAGACATAAAATAGATTATTTTATATGTGAGAGGCTATAGCTTATTCCAACAATTAGAATCAGAGAAAAAACTTGACATGTTGAATTCATGGTATCAGCTACATAGAAGCCACATCTCAGCCTTTGGCAGATTTTACTTCCAGAACCTGGTATAATCAGTGTTAAATTTTCTTAATTACACTTGGCAAGACAATCATCAATTGCTCATTTTCCACTTTAAAATCTTTCCTCTGCCTAAGTGGGGATAAAGACACCCTTTCACCCATCCCTCTAGCTAAAAACCTCTAAATGATCCTTAATTAAAATTAAGGTTTAAAGGAGCACTAAGAAATAATACAGCTGAATTTCAAAAGAATCTTGGGATTACATCTTGTATTTCCTAGTTGGAACTACTATAAGTCAATACTTTCATAGAATAACAAATCTCTGCAAGGCATTGGGTCTTAAGCTAATATGCGATTATCCTCCTCAACCAAATTATAGCTATTATACTTGTTAATGTTTGTAACGATAACTGTTGTCTACTAATGGGAGGGAAAAAAACTTCTTTGCTATATGGGTGTAAACAATTAAAGCTATGTATTTATTGATAACTTACATGAGTAATACATGGATTAGTATTCACTGTAATAAGTATATATATTAATAAAGAGAGAAATATGTACAAGACAAAGCTAAAGCTCTCCTTTCTCTCATTCCCTAATACCTCTTTTTTCCTAACAGGTACAAAATGATCAGTTGAGCTTGAGTCCTTCCAGACCTGTGCTATGCATGTAAATACAGAACTATACATGATTTTACTTCTGTCTTTATTATAGTTTTAAGTTACAAAGTTATTATATGCTTATTATGACATGTGAAACAATTCAAAGATGTTTAATAAAAAATGAGTATCTTCCCCATCAACTGTCCTCCTGGGCCACACCCACTTCAAAAGTGACGTTCATTTTTTTATCTATACCCTTACACATTTTCCTCCTTGTCCATGGATTCATAAATACATATATATAGTGTTTAATTTCTTTTCCAACATGAACTAAAATCCTTCATTTCTCAATAACATCCTAGCTTTAAAACGCTATTCTTCAAGTCAGCAGACACTAATCTAATACACTGCTTTAAACATTTTTACCATAGTCCATAGATGTGCCATTATTGATTCTATTATTGAAGAATATTTAGATTATTTCCAGGCTACTACCATCATAGATAATACCATGAGAGGCACCCTTGTACATTAGTCCTTATGTATTGCAACATGATTTTTACAGGATAAAGTCTCCAAAATGTGACTGCTGTGTTAATGGATATCATTTAATTTTACTGACATTATTTAATTACTTTGCAAATATTTTAAACAATTTATATTCCCTCAGAAAATGTACAGCAATGTCAATTTCTCTAAATTCAACCCATTATGGGAAGAAATTAATATTTTTCCCAATCTATAGATAAAAAATATAATTTTATTATTCTCTGTATTTGTATTTGCCTGACTACTTGAGCACAGTTTTGTATATTTATTGGTCATTTTAAATTTATTCTCATTTATTATCTAGATAAGACCCTTTCCTCATTTTCTGCTGCTTTCTAAATATAAAGTTGAAAGAACTTTTTTCTGCATTACAGACTTTTTGTCAAACATGTAAAAAATATTTTTCCCATCCTATCACTTATCTCCTAATTTTGTTTATATTATCATTTGCTATTCGAATTTTTAATTTTAAATAGTCAAATATGTTCATTGTTTTCTTTATAGATTGTCTGTCTTAAGAAGCTTTCCCTTTCCCCCAGAGTTATACAAATATTCAAATTTTTGTTTTTATACTTTACATTTTTACGTTTTACATTTATATGTTAAATCCATTTATAATTAAATATTTGATACAGCTGTGATATGAGGCAGGACATAACTTCACTCTCTTTCAAGAGTTGCTGATTTTGTCAGCTCTATTTATTAAATAAAGCATTCTCGTTCAAGTTAGTCAAAATGCCTTTCATTACATATTCTATTCTGATGTAAACTTGGATTTATTTTTAAATTCTCTATGCTGTTCCACTAACTTGTGTACCACTGTACTGATACCATGGTCTTCAGATTAGGGTAGTTTTGAAAAAAAGTTTTAACATTTGGTAAGGCAATTTGCACTCTCGTCAGCCATTTTTTTCGGTCAATATTTTCTTGTTAATTTGAGGAGTCTATAAACCTGTCAATATTACTTTAATTCTGGTAATTGAATGAAGACCCAATAGATATACATTCTCAAAAAAGGAATGTCTGCCTGCATTTCGCTGATGATGATAGATAAGTAATAGATGATAGATAGATGATAGATAGATAGATAGATAGATAGATAGACAGACAGATGATAGAGATGAACAGACATTTTTCCTACAATTATACTACCAAAGCTTAAAATTTTTTTAGATATCTTCTACCTTATTGATAACCATTGAAAGACATCTAACCAAGAGAAAGACATCTCTAGGAAAGAAAGGGAAGTCTCATCATTGCTAGATTTAAAGGGCCAAATATGTGCTATATGTAATCAAGAATATTATTTCTATTAATCCTCTCAATAGCCTGTATAGTAGGCTGAGATTATTAAACCAATTTTATAGATGAGGAAAATGAGACTTATCAGAAGTATTAAGTAACTTCCCCCAAATTATACAACTAGTATGTGGCATAAGAAGTAAAAACTGACCCCATCATTTCACTCTGACTTCACCTCCTCTATGCTCTACAAGATATTACATTTCTTGTTGTACATTAAAGATTCATGGGAGCAACCAAATTTTCGCGAACAAGATAAAACGTAGGTAGGAATGTGAATCAAAATCATGATCACTAAATTCATTAGTATTCAAACATAACCTGAGCAAAGTAATATTCTGAATACTTAGGGTTATCCATTATTTTCCTCTAGGATTGTGTTTTTCAATAAGGGTTTGAGACCGGAATAGGAAGAGATTCAGGTAATTTGATAAAATTCCTCAGATGATTCCAATAGCCCTCCTTCTTCTCAATTTGCTTGATAATCACTTCTGTATTATAGAGAGATGGATAGAAATTTTATTGCAAACAAAACTAAACTAGTTATAATTAGATCCAATATAATGATTTGAATAGATTATTGACTCAATACAAAGAAATTTATTTTGAATCATGTTAGTGGTGTGAATTTTGCAATATTCTAATGCAATGAAAATTAGTGATTTATGTAGACCAGAAGAACCAACTAATAACAATATTACATTCACAAACACTGAACCAACAGACTTTAGTTTGAGTAGCTATACTCCATAGGATGCATGAGATATTGTTAGTAGAAGAATCTATTAAAGATTATTGATTCATTTATTTATTTCAGTTTTATTAAGGGCAAACAGATGTAAACCCATTAAGTGATAAGTCACTCTTTAATAGATATCTAACTTCCTAAAAGACATCAGTTCTCCATTTTACATACTCTCATCCTGCCCTCCTTGTCTTTATGCCACTCACAACTTAATTGTTTTCTTTCTATGGGTTTTGATTGTTGTTTGCCTCCCCAAAGACAGAGTCCAAGTCTGTTATGCTCACTATTACATCCTTAGCATTTAGCATGGTTCCTGACACATGGTGGGCACTCTATAAATATTTGTTGAATGAATAAATAAAAGATAGATCAGATGTAAGATCCTGTTTTTAGCATTACCAAAATCTACTAGAAAAGAAAGTAAGACAATTCCCTGAATGTGGTTTTGAGTATAGAGTGATGACTTCCTTATGAGAAGGCTTCAGGCAAAATATATTATTTGAGCTGTATCATAATCATCACTACCCAAATCCCAAATTTACATTATGTATTTATTTGGCTATTTATCAGTATTTGTGTGTTCGCTTACTAATTTCCTCTTCTGCTAGAGTATGACTTTCCCAGTTTCGAGATGTAGTGATTTAATTAGTTTTGTTTTTTGTTATAACTTTTGTACCTTAACAATGTCTATACATTTTTACTAGAATGAATTCATTTAGAGTTAAGATGAAGATATTCTAGAGAGTGGTACAAAACTACAAAACCGAAGGCACTATGGAGAAAAGTTGGCAGCCCTAATGGATGATGACAAAAGACTGATGGAGAGAAGTACTGCAATGAAAAATAAGGGTGGGGAGTCTGGTCAGTGTGAAAGAAGAATTTGAGTTTAATATTTCCATTTCTACTGTAAATGGAAACTTATAATGCTGTCTTGTCCCCATTTGTGATAAGAAGAAAAAAATGGCTCGCCATTAGGTCTCTGGGGATGAGGCAATAAAAGCTACTAATAGAAGCAGTAATAAAATAACAATAAGAAAAACAACGATAATGATGATAATGATTTTTTTTTGTAACAGCTTTACTGAGATATAATTCACAAGCCCCATAATTAACTCGTCTAAAGTGTACAATTAAATGATTTTTAGTATTTTCTCGGGGTTGCGCAACCATCACCATAATCAATCAAGATGAAAATCTTTTTTCTTTAGCAGTTAACCATCTCCCCACTCCCCACCCCTAATCCTCCGTCAACTCTCTGTGACACCTACAAGGCCACTGATCTACTTTCTTTCTCTGTGGATTTGCCTACTCTGGACATCTCATATTAATAAAATCATACAACATTTGATTTTTTGTGACTTGATTCTTTCACCGAGCATAAGGTTTTCCTAGGGTCATCTATGTTGCGGCATGTATAGTATTGCATTCCTTTTTATAGCTGAATAATATTCAATTGTCTGGATATACCATATTTTGTCTATTCACTTATCTGTCAATTGACATTTGAGTGTTTTTTCCTTTTAGGTTATCATGCATGTTGCTATGAAATTTTATGTACATGTTTCTGCGTGGACATATGCTTTCATTTCTATTGGGTATATTCTGAGGAGTGGAATGGCTGGGTTATATGGCCACTCTATGTTTAGAAACTGCCAAACTGCCAGACTGTTTTCCAAAGTAGCTATTTAGTTTTAAAACTCCACTAGCCATGTATTAGGTTTCCTATTTCTCTGCATTTTCAGTAAACTTCGTTATTATCTATCATTTTGATTATAGTTACTCTAGTTGGGTGTGGAGAGATATTTCATTGTGGCTTATATTTACATTTCTCTGATGACTAAAGATGTTGAGCATCTTTCCCCATGCTTATTGGCCATTTGAGTACCTTCTTTGTAAAAATGTTTATTCAGATTCTTTGCTCATTTTTTAAATTGAGTTTTCATCTTATTATTGCGTGTTAAGAGCTCTCTATACATTCTAGATATAAGTCCCTTATTAGATACAGGATTTGCAAATATTTTCTCCCGTACTATAGGCTGGGTTTTCACTTTCTTGTGTCCTTTGGCAAACAAAATTTTTAATTTTGATGAAGTTCAGTTTATCTATTTTTTAAAAATTTTATTGCTTATGCTTTTTGTTTTATATCTAAGAAAAAAGTGCCTTACTCCAAAATCATGAATTTTAACCCCTTTATTTTCTCATCTAGTTTTATAGTTTTAGTGCTTATATTTGAGTCTTTCATCAGTTTTGAGTTCATTCTTGTACATGGTGTGAGATAGGAGTTCATTTTTTTGCATATCCAGTTGTTCTGGCACCATTTGTTAAAAAAGCTATTCTTTCCTCTTTGAATTGTTATGACACTCTTGTTGAAAATCAATTAACTATAAATATGAGGGTTTATTTCTGGGCTTTCACTATCATTCCATTGTTCTATGTTTCTATCCTTATGCTAATATCACACTTTCTTAAGTTTGAGATTGGGAAGTATAAATCCTCCAATTTTGTACTTTTTATGTATTGATTTGGCTATTTTGAGTCACTTGAATTTCCATATGAATTTTGAGATAAATTTGTCAATTTCAGCACAATCAGCAAGATTTTGATAGGAATTTCATTGATTCTGCAGATCAATTTGAAGGATAACATTTTTTAAAAAATTTTCTTACTGCTTTTTTTTAAAAAAAATTTTCATTTAATTAGTTTCAAGTATACAGTACATTGGTTAGATATTTGTATAGTTTATAAAATGATCACCCTAATTGTTCTTTCTTTCCTCTGGCTCTCCACCTAGTCATTACATTAATGTCAACTGCGTTCCCTATGACATGCTCCCCATCCCCGTGACCATCTATCAACTACTAATTTGTACTTCTTTAAGTGCAGTATTCCAAGTTTGCCCCAAATGGTGGTAAACAACCTTGATCTAAATTTGATTTTGTCTTAAATTTATTTCAAATGTCTGGTGTTAAAAAAGGGCTAAAAAAAAAATGTTTAAAAGAAAAAAATGCCTTACTTTTTTTTTCTGATTATAAAATAATGCATGATACAAACAACAAGAAAAATACAAAAAAAAAAAAGGTTAAAGAAAAAAGTCATAGTAACCTATACTATATAATACTATGGAAACGGTCATTGTTAGCAGTTTGCTACAATTCCTTTTCATCTCCAAGAGCAGTCACCTTTTGGTGTGGTAACAAACAGGCTCCAGATTTCAGTGCCTTACCCAAACACACACACCACAAACACATGTTTCAATTTAGTTAAATGTTGGTGACTGTGGGTCAGCTCAGGTTCTGTTTCATGTATTTTCTAGATCCCAAGTCTAAGGAGAAGCTATCAGAATGATGATTTCACAGCTAAGAGGAAGAATTGGAGGTCAGTGGCAATTTTATGATGTTTCTTAAAGCTTCTATTTGATTGCAATGTTCTTCATGGCCATTTATATTCCATTGGTCAAGGCAAGTCACATGGCTAAGGTGTTTACATGGTAGCACACCAAATCATATGGCATTAGGTGGGGAGGTATAATCTTCTTATAGGGAAAGGAGGGGTAAATGACTGAAAACAGTAAAACAATCTCTTATGTCTTCCCTAGGTATATGTGCTATTTTAGAATGTTTCAGTCTGCTTTGTCAATCTTCACATTTATTCAAAAGTATCTTGGGAACTCTTTCTCCTGACCTTGAAATTAATCATTTCTTTCCAAAACTTGAGTAATCACATAGTCAAGACACTTTCATTTTAATTTGTATTTAAAATGAACAGAAATTTCTAAGATTTTTTTTAAATGAACACACAAGTCTATTCTTATCTATATTTCAAATCTATGGATAGCTAGTGGGATTTGTAAAAGTGAAGAAAAATGGGCAAATGTTATCCCTTTAAAAAGACGCCTCAGGCAATCCCCAAGTCTAATAAAACCAATTGTGGGAGTGACAAGAAAAGGCATTATTCACTGATTTGAATTTAATTGCCTTTGATTTCACCATCCCATTTCAGGTTGAGATAAGATGGAAAAAATCAGAAGAAAGAAAGAGCACATGTAATTTAATAAATCTGTGCTCTATGCTTGAATAATCAAAGGATGAATGTGGAATAAATTTAGTAGTTTCTGCTGCTATGACTTCTGTAAATAAATATACAGTGATGCTTTCCCTCTACCTACTCATGATGTATGATTTCCTTTAGCAGAAACACCAGAAAAACTATTGCCTAGCACATGTGACCATATTTTGCTATATGCTGTTGCTTTAATGCCAAACATCTACATGTTATATGCAAGCTTAGCATTTTCCAAGAAAATTAAATGAATAATACTTTCTTGCTAACATATAGGAATAAAAAACTGATTATAATTTCTATAAAAGACAAAAAAGAAGACAAGAGTACAAACTGCCAGTTGATAAGATGCAGACTTGCCAGAGGCAAGTTGTGGCAAATAGGCAATCCTCTACGGGAAATGTGTGATTTACTTTCAGGTTGAATTAAATTTGCTGAAAATTAATGGCAGTGTTCAGAAAAGCTGTAGTTAAAGGAGAAAATATAGAGTTGTTGCTTTTAGTTAAAGAAGAAGATAGGGTATGTGTCAACTTGACTAACCTGGACCTACATTTCACAGAATCACCTTCCTTGTATGAGTCTGGTGAGGCTGGCCAACCCAGATATTCACAAAGCTTGGAAGGTGCATGTAAAGCAGCAGCCATTACTCTCAGAAAGTCATCGTGGTTTTTGTGGGGGTGAAAGACAAACACAGAAGTGTTAGCAGGTTCCAGCTCATCCTCACTCTCCCTGCTGCTTTTATAGCTCTTTCCCACTATAGTGGTCCAAGCTAACAGTGACTCCAGGTCTAACCATCAAACACAGAGGCAATAGCTTCCCATAAACATCGACTCCCTTTACAGTGTCACTCTGGCAGCTGAACATGCATGGCTTTCTGTAGTCCCTTAAAAGCTCTGATGTGTCCCCCTGCACAACTGCTTCTGGAGGACAAGTTAGTGACTTTTCTCAGATCTCCAATTCTATCTTTTAGAGCTTATCTCCCAGCTTTCCTCACATTTTAAGACCTTAGTCGTATAATGAATCCTTATTCTATAATACTCATAGTGGTGTTTTGTTGTTGTTGTTTTTTTTGTTTTCCCCCTGAATGAATTGTGACTTACACCTGGCTCTCCAGAGTTAGAAGAGATCTTACTTTTCCAGAATAGCCTTCTATCCAAAGGAAAGACAGGTCTAATACTAGGAGGAACCTAGTGGGAGAGGTGAGAGCATTGAATCACTAGTTGAGGACAACTTGATCACAAAAATTGGAGCCACAGTTTCACTGCCTTCTCTGTTTCTCTCAATTTCAATCTGTTTCCTCTACTTTCCTTTCATTAGAGCTTTGACAATTATATTAACATATTATCATTAAAAATAATGTAGACAAAGTTTCCATGTTGAGAATGTGCACAAAAGGAGCAAGAAGTCCCCCCTGGTCCTCATGTAACAACATTTCTGCCTTCTACACAGTCCAAGAGTCTCTGTAACAGCATCTCTAGCAGATGGCCATGGGAATCTGCTTTGAACGCCTTGAAAGACAGGGATATTTCTACCTCCTGATAGCAGTCCTCTCCACTACCGAACTGCTCGTGCTTGAAAAAGTTGCAAAACTAAGCCAGACTCATGTAGCCTCCTTGCAATTTCTGTGCACTGGTTCTAATTTATCCAACTCTGAACAAGTCTATTTGTCTGCTTTTCCTTTTCTTTTTTTATATAACACATCTCCAAATTGCTGAAGGTAGCTACCATTTCTTCTTATTTTTTTCTTTCTTATTTAGGGGTAAAGATACCCAGTTCTCCCAAAAGTATTAATCTTTCTTCCATAAAATTGTGTGTATGTGTGTAGAGAGAGAGGGGAAGAGAGAGAGAGAGAGAGGGAGAAAGAGAAGGGGAGAAAGAGAGAAAGAGAGAGAGAGAAAGAGAAAGAGAGAGAGAACACTATTTTATAACACTAGGCATTATGGAAGACAATGAGAATGAAATCTGTTGTACACCAAACTTTCTATTGATCAAACGCCCAAAGGCCTAGTCCTTAAACTCTTCAGTATTTATCAAAGCACAGTTACTATTCCCTTAAGAGGCATTCCCTTTATATGACTACTGGTTGTAACCTCTGTCAGAAACCCACAGGGCAGTCTGTTGGTAAAACTGGAAGCCATTTTGAAAAAGGAAACAGTTGTTAATCGATGGCATTTTTTTAATGAGAACATATTCACATCCTACTGAGGGCTATATGTGAGCTCAGATTCACCCCAGAAAAGGCAAATAATATGAGATTTCAGGGTGAGCAAAGCTTCAGGATTATACTGCAATCGAATGAGACATCAGAAATAACAGAATTTTGCATCTACACTTAACAGTTTTATAACTATAGAAGCTTGTATGTCACTCTTTTGCAGTCAGCTTTTATTAGTCACACAAAAAATAGCATTTCTATTATGGAGAAAATTTGCTTTATCAAGGAGAATTCTCAATGAAAGGATATGAACATAAAAGAAATGTCAGAATTGTGAATAAAGCATTGTTATTCAGAGGAGAAAATGCTAGCGAAGAGCGGCTCAAAAGTTTAAATCTTTGCTACTTTGTAAAGAGTGAATCACAAGACTGTTGAAGTACAATTCTCAAATTAATTTCTTGAATTGAAATAATCAATAAGGAAATAACGGCTTCCATGTTGCAGATATGTTGCTATGATTTCCAAAGCAGCTCTGTCTTCAGCTTGGTTCTTACAAAGACCTACAGTTTGGCATTGTAATAAAGAAACATTTCACTGGCTCACGGACTTGAGGGATGGGAAACTAAGGAGCAACTTGAGTTAAATTACTAAGGCCTACATTTAGTTCCACCATTCCTGCTAGTCCATAGTCTTTTCCCTCACTACAACAGAGCCTTAAAAACTGCTATCAATGAGTTTCCTAAAACATAAATCTGACCATATAAAAGTTTTTTTTCAATGATCGTCAGTGGCATCCCTTTGTTGAGTGGAGATACAGACACACCGGTCATAAATCTGATGTCTCAAAAGAACATGGTTTGTCTGGTAAATTAAGAAGGCCTTGCAGCAGATAACCTCTCAATCTGCTGGTTGGTCCTTAATTCTCACAATGAGAAAAGGGAGATGGAATGAGACACAACACCCAAGGGATCTTACTCTGTCACTGTTCAGAATGTTGAGTGTGCAAGTGGTACCAGCAGCCTGACTTCTACCCAGAACATCTATGAGGTGGCTCAAGAGCATCTACAGGGCTGCTCAGAGAACACTGCCCCAGATATGACCTCCCTTTCCATACCTTCTGGACTATGTCTTACTCTAGCATAATTGAATTAAAAGAAAAAAGCAATAATTTTATGTTTGGAGTTCGTGGATTTAAAAAGAAACATGCATTCAGATCCTATCTAAGACACAGATGATTTGAGGTATCAGAAATTATATTCTAGGAAACTGAGTGTGACTTCTCAACAGAAAGCTAAATATCTGAAGAGAACTAAACTACAGTGTTTGGGGATGTGCCATCTTTAAAAGAGCAAGAGGATCCATGTAGAATTCAACTGTTTCTTTTTCCTAACAAAGTTTCTACTCACCCTATTGTGGTTATCATCTCAGTTTTCCTTAGGAAACTGCTCCCTTCTATGTTTAGTCCACATGATTCAGAAGGAGTTAAGCCTTTCCCATTTCCCAGCTTTAGGGTTGGGCATGTGACCCAGGCCTGGGTCAACTGATTGTGGTCTAATTCTTTGATCAGGGTTTGATTAAAAAATAGTCATGGGCTACAAGACTCAGTTCTGAGATTTTTATTGGAACTAGTTGGAAAAAGAAGTTTAGGTCTTGGCTGCAGTGAGAGAATGTTAATCTATGGCTGAGGTCAACTAATTTTTCCTGTAAATGACGAGATAGTAAATATTTTCAACTCTGCGGGCCATAAAAATCTTTGTCACAACTACTTAACTCAGCCACCAAAATAAGAAAATAGCTACAGACAAAATGTAAACAAAAGAGTGTGGATATGTTCCGATAAACCTTTATAGACACTGAAACTTGAATTTCATAATTTTCATGTGTCACAAAATTTTATTTAAAAAAATGTTTTTTAAACATTTAAAAGCGTAAAAACCATTTAGTGAAGGTTTGGATTTTGCAAGTGGGTCAGAGTTGGTCAATTTCTGCTCTAAGGGTTTAAAGAAACAGCAGCAAATAACACAAAGTCCTTGCTCTTGGGGAGCTTACACCATAATGGAAAGGATGGACAATAAAGAATAGATATATTTGAAGGTAAAGTTAGAAAAATTTGTTGATGGAGTAGATCTGGAGAACAACAGGAGGGAGGGAGAGGAGAAGTCAAGGATGAATTCAAAGTTTTTAAACCTGAGCAACCAGGTTAATAAGAGTATCAGTTTTTAAGATAAGAATGGTGAGTTCTGGGTGAAATTCATAATTCTTTTTGGATATGGTATGTTTGGAATGCTTATTAGATTTCCAAGCAGAAGTACTGAATAAACAGTTGTATACATGAATACGAAACATAAGGAAGAGTTAGGGGGTGGATTCCTAAAAATATACATCATATTTACAGCTATGAGTCTGGTTAACCCTTAGGGAGTGAGTAGAAACAACTATGGAAAAAAATCCTAGAACTCAGAGTTGGAGAGCTCTGATATTTAACAGGAACCAGCAAAAGAGAATAAGTGGCTAATGAAGTAGGATAAAATAAGACTAAAGGATGCCCAAAGCCAAGGGAACAGGTGTTTTGAAAAGGAAGATGGTCATTATATCAAATGCTGTTGCAATGTATACTAAGGTTAGAGAACCGACCATTAGAATTGGCAAAGTTAGAGAACTGACCATTAGAATTGGAACCCATTGGTAAGCTAACAAGTATGTTTTGTAGTAGACTACTGAGTTTAAGAAAGAAAGACTGAAGAAGTGGAGAGATAATAGAAACAGGTCTTGTGAGAAATTTTGCTCTAAAGGCTTGCAGCAGTATCTGAAGAGGGGCATGGGAGTGAAAGAACTTTTTTGTTTTTTTGATTGATTTTTTTAAAGATCGAGATATGAAAGTCAAAAGAAAGACCAAATGAACGAGGCAGAAGCAAACCCGTTGAGCGAGGGAGGGACAGGGGTCCAGGGAAAGTGCATGGGTAAAGATGCAAGTAGGTAGGTAGATTTTGTAGTTTGAAGATGAAATTTTCTTGTGATGGCTTTAATTTTCTCTGGGAACAGTTGCAAATAAGTAAATTGGGGTTAAGTTTAATGTTTGAAGAATGTGTAAAGTGGTTATCTTGGTGACAGGGCAATGACTTAACTGAAGAAATGTGGAGAGACTCTCTAGCAGGCTGGGGACCCACTTGAGACCAGAGAGAGTGGTTGTATGTTCTTCCCCAGCCCTGTTCAGCTGTCTGGGAACAGTTAGAGAGTAGGCAGGAAGGAGGAATTAAGCAGTGGTGGGTTTTTCTTTAGCTGATTTTGAAAGAGGAAGTCAAGGGAGTTGAGGGTATGTACTCTGGAAAAATCATTATCATGGCTTGTGAGCTCATGCATGCTAGGGAAGCATAAACATGGAGAGGAGGATGAATGGTGAAAAGTGGTAGAGTTTCACGCGGGTTAATGGCTTGCTGGATTCAAGGAATGAGTTGCGAAGACAGGGAGTGGTAATCAAAGAGATACTTAAAACTGATATTATGGAGCTGGTACAGTTATTGCAATAGCAAGATTAAGAGGAGTAAAAGCATGCAGTGGATGACCGAGGATGGGTAAAGCAGAAGATGATTGAGGAAGAGCGGGTCAAGGCACTCAGGGGCTCAGATGATAGATGGGCCAGCCAAGAATCATCAATTCTTGTTGGAGCCACTAAGAATTAAAATAGTAGTTATGAGAGTGGGAGGAGAAAGCATGCTAAAGTTTCCTATTGCTGGAGGGAATAACCAGGAGAAAAAAAGGTTAACATCAGATGGTATAATTGGAGGACATACAAACATTTGCTTCTTAACAGCTGACTTTTTGTTTTAGAAGAGGAGTAACTACAGCCTGAAAATGTTTTTTTAGGAACAAAGTAGTCACCTTCTTTCCTTCAGGACTTGTGGTACATGGTATATGGGAGGAAAAATCAGACTCAGTTGAGAAGGCTGCAAAGAGAGCAGATTTTTACAGGGCAGCCATGCCTTGCTCCGAGCAGGAAAGGAACGGGAGTTCAGAGCAGTTATTAACTGGTGACCAAAAAGGCTACAGTTGTTCCCAACAGGGCCTGATAGTGTCTAAGACAGATGAGGGAAACAAGTATAGCATGGAAGGCATCAACATTTTTAAAAATTAGATTTTTTTTTTACATACCTGTCAGACCAATTAAAAATTCTGTAGAGAAAACAATTAAATATATTGTATTAAATATATTATATTACTATCATGTCTGTCACCTTGGGAAGTCAACGTTTCTATGCCTGAGTTTCTGTATGTGTCTGATATTGAAATAATGATAACTCCCTTTCATCCTCCTACTCTGTGTGGACATGGAAAGGAAAATTGGAGATGCTTCTTAGATGCTTAGAAGAAAGGGTCCCTTTGAAAACCAAAAAAATACCTGCAGATATTGGAAGGAGCGGAAACTCAAACACAGGCCAGAACATCAAGATAGCGTCTTTATTTTCTAGGACTCTTTAAATCCTTTAACTTTTCTCCAGTTGTGGCAGACTCCAAGTTCCCTGACTCTGCTTGCTCCAACCCTTGGATTGATCCCTTTCTTACAATTCCCTAGGACCTGACAAACTCCACAAGTTCACTTTTTATGGAGAATACTGGAATGTTCCAAAATTAGTTTTCTAGTATAAAACCAAAGTATATAAACACTCAGTGAAAGTTGGAGAGGAAAGGTATCAAGTTTTACAGATGCACTTCCCCCTTATTGAGATCTCTGAGTTTTCTGAGGACTCCTCCAAATGTTCAGCAAAGTCTTCAGAGGCCATATTAGCACTTCCCAATACCTTAAATAGCCACTTCTGGAGTGGGATCCCTGTTAGGGTCCCTCTAGTTTGTCAATCTGAAATTCAGTCTAAAAGGAACAATTAAGTGAAAGACTAGTCAGCTGCACCCATGAGAAATGATATCTATATATCTGAAACTTAATGTAGGCAAGTCTTAT
This sequence comes from Rousettus aegyptiacus, assembly GCF_014176215.1. Classification (NCBI taxonomy): domain Eukaryota; kingdom Metazoa; phylum Chordata; class Mammalia; order Chiroptera; family Pteropodidae; genus Rousettus; species Rousettus aegyptiacus. The sequence goes on along the minus strand of NW_023416287.1, from coordinate 32,152,877 downwards.
AAAAATGCAATGTGAGCATCCACTCTCCCTCACTAGGATGGTGTAGGGATTAATCAAATCAAACCAAGAAAGTATTTTGACATTCTAGAAGGAGAAATCAGACATTCTTGGAGTAAAACATATATATTTTTTTCTATCCATCTACTTAAAAAATACAAATGGTCTATACCAACCTTCAGAAATTGATTTACCACACTACTAATACTAATCCTTTACATTTATATAGTGCTTTATGCTTTTGAGAAGCTTTCACACAAATTATCTCCTACAGTATTAGACCCTAGGACAAAAATTATAGTTCTAGAAATGAAACAACTTTCCCCCCTACTCTCACACTTGAATATACTGATTTCCCCTCCTAATTTTGTGAAATTTAATCATAAGTTCTTTTTTTCTGTGGACATCAAGCTTACACTATTAACTTATGAAGAAAGTTCATAACTCTTGTTTACTTACCAAGAAAATAATGTGTCCAAGTGGGAAATGAAGAAGAATTAAGAATGAAAAAGGGAGTTAAAAGAATGTGATTTGTCCTTTGTTAAACTTTTAAACTAACCAGAGTTTAAAACAATTCAAGGTCTGTTTTGTGTAAATGTCTTACTACCTTAATAACTTAATAGCATAATTGTATGCACAATTGCTCCCTGTTCTGGCAAACTGCCACAAGACTGAAATCTTTCAACTCTTCTAAAACACTGTAAACATCATTAAAATGCCAAAACCTATAAAGCACTTTTATGAAGTAATTTGCAAATTTTATGGACTTAATAAGACCACAGCAAATTTTTTCCTGAGCTACCAGATATTGCACCTTCATTCATTTTATTCATTTAGCCATTCATCATTCATTCATTCATCCATTCATTTATTTGCTCTTTCATTTATTTATCATTTACCCTATGTGGAGTGTATGTATAAAGGTTCATATACTTAAATCTCAAAGCCTAGGTAGATATTAAACCAAGAAATAAAAAGGAGTACATAAAGAAAATAATAAACAAAAACACAACAGGTAAATGTCCCACCTTATTTTTTTAATGTAGAAATGCTTTAAAAGAAGGAATGCTACAAGATGATGATGAAAGAATATCAACGATGGAAAACAGATCTGTAGCTATATCTCTTAGAGAGTCCCTTGGAACTGAAAAGTGAGATCGCATGTTATGATTGCCAAAAGGTAGTTGCTAAATAATAGTTACAATAACAAGAGTAATACTTAGAACCAAGTGAATAAACACAGGAGTAGAGGTGTAAACTGGGACAAACTTAATATGGTAATATGTATTGAGTATTAAAAATATTCATATTCATATAACTTGTCTTAGTGACATCAAATTCTCTTTTAAGAAAATAATCAGGGGTTCTGACCATGATTTATTATAAAGATAGTTACCACCATATTAGTAACAAAATGAAAGTTGATTCAAACATTCTATAATATAGGAATATTTACATAAACTTATACTTTCATGTAATAGAATCCTTTGCAGCCATTAAAACAAAATTTATGAAGAAATCTTAATGAAATTGGGAAATGTCAATAATATAAGATTAAGAAAGACAAATGGCACACAAAATTTTATAGTTAATGCCATAACAAGTATGTAACAAATCTATCTGTGTATAAATACACGCACACACTGAATTTTTGAAGGAAATGTCCAATTCTACCCTTAATTATTTCTAAGTGGTAAAATGATAAATGATTGCTTTATTCTGTAGCACCATTTTTATATTTCTAATTTGAACATGAATTGCTTTTATAATCATGGAAAAATATATTTCACAAAGATAACTCTGTTTTATAAACACATATTCTGCTAATGAAATTTTCCTAAAAGTACCTGGTGGTCATAGCAATAAATGTGTCATCCCCACTCCCATTATTCTCTAGCCTACCCGGAGGATTTCTTTGTCTCTTTACAACCCTGTGGTATTCACTGTGTTGCTGCCTTCTGAACTATTCTATTTTTCATGATGAATGTAAACCAATCTCAGACCTCTATCCACTCACCGTCTTGACAGAGCTGGATTCAGAACTGAGCAGGTTAAGACAATTTAGGATAAAAAAAAAATTGAGAAGTTGTTTACATGGAGTAACTGGGAAAGTGATGGTGGTCATTTTTCACAAGGGCTAGGGACAAGTTAGCTGGCAGCCATCTAGGATATAGAGAGGTACAAGGCTGTGTCGAAGATGATGCTGCAGGTGAGAGAGCAGGAATTTGCTGATTGATCAACCCTGACATCTGTCCTAACTTGGTTTTCTTGTTCTGTACAATAATAACATGCTTTATATTTAGCCAATTTTAGTTGAGAATTTGTTATTTTCTGAATGATGAACAATGTGATTTATTCTCTAACATTAAGTGACTTCAATCTGCCAATCAAATCATGGGGAGAAATAATGAAGGACAACTATTCACAGAGCTTACCTTTCATGCTTTATTTTTCATTACATCCACATGGAAATTAAATGTCAATCAGAGTAGTTTATTGCTCTCCCTCTGTAAACGCCAGACTTTCAACATCATTTTATTATGAAAAATTTCAAACACACAAAAAAGTTGGAAAAATTTTACATGAACTCACCTACAGTCTACAATTACCATTTTACAATACTAGCTCTATTAGTATCTATCCATCGTCTACACATCAATTGATTTTATAATTTTATTCCCAATTTTTAAAAAAATCCTTCTACTTCCTCACCATTATCAAGGATCAACTCAAATTCTACTTGCTCATTTAAATATCCTATTGTGATTTAATTTTCTACATATTCACATCTCTTCTGCTAGATAATAAGATCCTTAATGGAAGATGTGCATGTTTGTATCGCATGTACCTAACATTTTATGTGAATGCTTGATATGAACAAATAGGTAAAATTGAAATAAGCTTTAGTCACTAGAATACATTGAATTCTGGTGATTCATTGTATTTTCATAGCAAAACAAAGACACAAATGGATTTCAATGGACTACAAGCTCTGGACATGGACATTTGTTCTAGTTTTCCTGGTAATATTTTTGTTTAAATAAAACCGTAAAAGTAGTACATCATCTTTTTTTTCTATAAAATTGAACTGACAGAAAACAAACTTATATAACAAATAGCTCTTTAACAAGGGATTAACTCCTGGGGGGTAAAAGTGTTATTCCTTTACCCTTTTATTTTGTAGTTTACTTATATTAATCAAATTGTTATTTAAAGTGTTATTTTCCTTGAAAATATTTTTATGTGAAGACTAGTGCTAAGACCCTCACCTTAGTCCAACAAAAACTGAACAAAGCCAGAGCTGGAATTAAGAGTAAAGAAATTTAAACATAAGACAAAATGTTGCTATTAATTAACTACAAGGAGAATTGTGTTTCTTTTCTTCCATCATCCTGAAGTGGCTTCTCTAAAGCATTTTCTCCAAGTTATAGTCAAGCTATTGAGAAAAAATGTCATGGTATCCACATATGAGTATGTGTGTGTGTGTGTGTGTGTTGATGGGATTAAGAATCCAAAATAATTGTCCAAGTCCTTGGGTTTACAACAAACTAATGCAGTTTCTTATTTTAAAAGATGACCTTAACTTATAGTCAGCAGGCCACAAGTTTTAAAAATATGTGTTTCTAGTAGTGGGAATGGTTTAGGTATAGCATCTTTTTAAATTATATTTTCTTTTAGCTAATAACTTTGGTACTACTAGGGAACATATTTATAGTTTTGTGAGAAACCTTAGATATAGAAAGCTTTAAATTTATATTTATTATCACTTCTCCTCCTCTCCTTCATGAAGTTTATTGTTTGATTTATGCTTTTACAGATCTGGGATGGGGAGTATTCAAACTTAAAACATAAATGTTTGATTTAGAATAAAACATCCAGGGAAAATGACATATATGCTTCCTGGACTCCAGATTATGTAGTGGAATGGTCAATCTCAAAAAACAGGAAGTTTTCTAAAGCTGCCAGACTGAGAAATCAATTAATGGGAAGAAGGAGAGAAATAATAGGACAATAACCTAAGTCGTTTTCTGCCTTAAAGAAAACCTTTCTCCACAAGCGCACACTTGGGAAAAAGGCCAAGATGCTAACCTATAATCAGAAAAAGGGTTTCTATCCATAAGAATGGTTAAGAAGTGTTTTACTCATTGGGGTCCCTGACAGGTAAAATATTCCTATCTTTGTCATTGTCAATGATAGACCTCTACTGCGTAGATAATTTAGCAGAAAGTGAATATCCCATTTGTCTTTAAATGTATTTATCATACAGTGATTACTCCAACATGAATTTTTTTTTTTTTGAAATCAGGCTAATCCTAAACTTTACGAAAGATACCACAGATTTTCTTCCAATGAACAATCCAAATAGTCACATCTAAGATTATGTGTAAATAAAATGAATAACTATAAATTATAAAAAAGCGCCTCTTTATAAAAGCATAAAATGATTCTTCAAAAGACTCATTGCACTGCATTGATATGTATATGAACATGTTGAGATGTTATAATGTTAATAATTTAAGAAACATCAATTAGAAGAGGAAAAGATTTATTTCTTGTGTTGTTAATTATGTTTTTTAGTAATCTTGCATTATTTTCTTCTGAATTACAAAACTCATTTTCCTCTTTTAAAACTTCTAAGAAGCAGAAGAAAAGGCAACTTCTAGGTAACAAGTAAGTGGAAAGAGAAACATAGAAACAGAAGAAATGAAAACAACTGTAACAAAAATCTGTTATAACAAAGTAGCCAACAATGAGCCTATTTTATGGTGCTTCAACATTATGTATGAATTTTAAAATTTAAAACTTGAAATGCAGAATTTACTTTAGAATAATAAAACCTGCAATCTACTTGTTTTCCTTTCTAAGATTTTAATTTCTAGCACTGTTTCACTTTGTTTTTCCTATGAGGCAACATTTTTATCTTAATGACTAAAAACATAGATTAAAAAAAAATAAATACAATGAAAATTGGATTTGCAAAAATCAACACTATCAGTAATAACTAGGAAAGTAGAATATAAAGTAACTTAGGCAAATATTTTCCATAAAGATTCAGGTAGCATTCCAAGATTTTTCTTCTCTCCTCAGACATTTATCGAGCACCTACTATGTCCCAGGCACTATGCTAAGGAAGAAAGGCCATGAATATGACATAAGTCCTAACTTCCAGGAAATCATAGATGAGGGTAGCATGCATTTAGATAAATTAAACTCCACAAGATCCCTCAAAGAACTATTTTTTGGCTTAAAATGCCATCTGGTTTTTAGAAACTCATTGTTGATTTAGTGGAATTGGATGTCTTCTTAAATTCTAATTGCCTTAAAAAAACATAAAATTAGTGTAAATGGTTTATATTCTTATTATCTTCTGATCAAGTAAAAGTATGTCAGCTGTGAGTAATCCATCAACAACTGAACAAAACTCCAACTGGTATATCTAAATTACATTTTCTATTGGGTGCTTACATCCCTTTTCCTCTTTAAGATTCATAAGCTATTTCAAAATATGGCCAAACCCCATAAAATCATTTTTCAAAAACAATATTCTTGGATATGATAGTTTCACAAGTTTTCTTACATAACCTCAAAGTTTGTTTTCTTTTCTTTTTTTTTTACTTACCATTGCTTCTTGCTATTCATATACTTAATAAAAGGCTGTTTTTCTTTAAAGAAAAAAAGAATTCACACTTACCTCAGTAAAAAGTGGGAAGATTTCCCTATCCCTTTATTTATACAGAATTTCTACACTTGTACTATACACATCAATAGTTCAAAGTCATTACCAACAATTACTTTTGAGAGTGTATTAAAAATTACAGACAATGTATGTTGAAGTCAATCATAAGTAGTCATGGGATTCATTTTAGCAGTTGATCAAATAACAACTAATAGCTGTGTGCAATCCTTAAGAATATAAAAGAACTGTTACTTTATCAGGAGAGTAAACGAAATTATAATCTAGTATCCACTGAATGGCAGAGATATATCCATCCAGCCTATTTTGAAAGAGAAGTCAAAATTTATCTTTTTTAATAAAATAAATAATATGTTTTAAAAATGGCAACAAAATAGAGCTTCTTGAAGCTATGTCAACCAGGATAGCAATACAATATGTGAGAAGAGTCTGGGCTTTGCCTACTGGTTTTATCTCTCAGAAGAATATGGGCTACATCTATTACTTATTTGGTAACTACAAGTCTCTGGTCAAGTGTTTTTTGAGAGTCAGATTTCTCAATAGGTAAAATATGTATTAAGAATTGTTTTCTAGAGAATGGATTCATAAATTTTTTTCACATATAACTATCACTTACTCCCATTCAATCTTCATCACCAATTGATACATTTTTAAAAAATCAATTATGTCCATATGTAAATGTGTATACAATGTTTATACAGAGCTTGATAAAGCACAGTCATCTAAAAAACTTTTAATAATAAATTTCAAAAAACAATCTGAAAAAATTATATACATAGAATGATCAGTAACTAGGTAAACTATAAAATTATATTTTAATACATTTGTCTTAGAAATATTAAAACAAAAGTATAATGTTATAAATTTAACTGAGTTTGAACAATTTTCAGTTTAATAAAGCATTTAAAAAGTTCAGCTTGATCAAACTCTGAATTAACGTTCTCTGCACTATAAGAGCTTCATTCTGACTCAAAAAAAAAAAAAAACCAGGAAATAAAATATGAAAAGTATAAAATGGACAACAGCCTGCCAAACTTGATACTTTCATTCAATTATCTATATCTTTGGTTTTGAAATTTGACTATAGTATAGCATTATTATTTTAAGTAACATTGCATGAATTTTAAATAAGATTTAGATTTAAATAAGAGACTCTGTAATTCACTATATTTTTAAAGCTAAATGTATGGTTATGGAAGAAGCTTTTTTTCTGGTGTCATTGACGTAAGTCTTCATCACATATCTTTTGGTGGCCAATGGAAAGTGGATAGAAATGACATTGTGCTAGTTCTAAGCATGGTCTTACGAGGCATCTTGTTTTTACTCTTTTCCTCTGGGAGCTTCTAAGCTATGAGATGAGAAGACCCTGCCCTGAGTAGCCACTGACCCCAGCCTGGGCCCCAAAATAAAGAGCAGACTTAACTCAACCCTCAAGCCTGAAGCAGAACTGCCTCAGCTGGAAGACAAATGCATGAGTGAAAAATAATGCTTATTGTTTTTATTGTTTTACACCAATAAATTTCATACAGTGTTTTTGTTATTGTTGTTTGTTTTTTGTTTTTGTTTGTTTGTTTGTTTGTTTTGTGTAGCAATGGCTAACTAATACATAAGGATTATTTAAAACTTTTCTTCTCTGGAATATATTTCTTATTTTATAATGTGATATAACATTAAACAAAATTCATATAGAGGAGATTTTTTGCAACTTTTAGGGAATAAACTGGTAGACATATAGCTATATGTTATATGTTTAAATGAGAGAAAATAAATATACATTAATTACTCTAAAATAATACTATAGAAAAAATCACCACGATGTAACTAATAAAGACAAAAGTAATGATATTTATTGATTGAAAAAATATGCAATCACACCACTAGCTGGCTGCCAGAGGAATGAATGCAGATATTGTTATTTTCTAATTATGAAATCTAAAGAGGTAGTCTAGTCACTTTGGGACAATAGGAATTGCATGGTTCAACCTAAACCCAAATTAACAACCCTTCAAGGTACTGTCAAGACTTGTCTTCATGCATGGAAATGCTGAGGAAAAACAGAGCAATTTTTTTTTTTAAATTTCCATTTACCATCTACTTATCAAATGGCATACATAGCTATTCATGTAGTACACATAGTTAATTTTATGCAGTAGAAAACTGGATGTGCTACTTGGCTGTCGAAGTCTGTTCTCACACTTGTTCTGACATGCCAGCATCACTCAGGCTTAATCCAGAGTTCTTATGCCACAACAACTCTCTTGAATAATTATAAAACTTACAAACAAGTTCACGTGACACTAAGGCTAGGCGTGCTATCTTGCTGAGTGTAGTGGGAAGTTATTTCCTTGACTGATCAGCATAGTTAACAAAATCATGAAACCTATTAGAACTTACTAGGAGACTGAATTATAAGAACTTCAATGTGAAAGGTATAAAAAGGAAAAACAGTAGACCTACAACCTAACTGGCAGGGCTTATATACTTCATCAAAAGTCTGAGTCAACAGACTCAGTAACTATGAATTATATAAAATAATCTTCATTTGAGCAGGCCTCATCCATCCAAGGTTCCTATAGACATGGTAGTCCTGGGGTGGCCTCACAACTCCTACCTTTGCCTCCAAAATCGCCCATAGACATGATCGGTGTCAATTCTAGAGAAGGTTAGAGGAGTAAATCATTTTTTCACCTCCTACTTTGAAGAAGATACCAGGGTGTCAACTGTGATGGGTCCCTTCCTGTGTGTTCTCCATGTGCATACAGGCTGCTGATATGCACAGCCATCCTCTAAAAAGGAGGAAGCAGGTTGTAGTGACTAAAACACTAGCTTCAAAGACTGTTACTAACCATCCCTGCAAACTTAGACAAGGAGCTTTAGCATCTATGAGTCTGTTTTCTCACCTCTAAGGAAAATGAAATTTAAAATAAAAGACCATGTAGGGACTACTAACATTTACAGTGGTAAAATCTTAGAAATGGAATCATGGTTATGAATCATGGATTATGGAGCAGCTTTGATCTGTCAGAGATAGATTTGATTCTCATACCCTACCCACAGTATACAACTTAATGTTTTTCCCCTAAGAAACAACTGAGTATTATCACTGATGAGTGGGGAAGGGAAAGGGGCGGGGGACACAGAGCAAAGGGAATAGTTAGCATAAGGAAGAAAACATCAAACTGACTTCCTGTTCAGGTAGCATTTTGTATAAGAGTAACACTGAGAAACATCTAAACATACTCATGCAAATACATAATAATATAGATTCCTAAGATTAATTCAGACACCTACTTTGAAGTATATTTCTTTGTGAATACAAGCTGTCCTAATACTTTCCTTTAGAATAAAACATTAAAAATATAATACTCTCCTCAAAGGTACTTCACTTGAAATATGAGAGTTGAGTTAAAAATGGACAATCAGCCACAGTAGACAGACTCTGATTTCCCCAACCAGTCATATTAAACCTAGTACATTCTTTCTTGATGGGCAACATCTTTTATTACATGTTCTGTCCACACATGGTTGCAGTTCGGTATCTATATTTATTTTCATTTTGTGTCCCTCACAGAGGGTGTTAGAGAGATTTAGGGAAGTAAGGAGGAAGCAAAACTGTTATTAAATTCTACAAAAGGGAGTTGAAGTATTTCCTGTTTCTCCCTTTTTATGTTTTTCTTAACAGTATTATATATGATGATATGACAAGTTGGAGTTCTCAGAATGGATGGCTTCTTGCATGGCAAACTTTGTGCTTCCTTTACTCCACCATATTCAGAATCATGGCCCTATTATTTATGGGCCACCACCGTCACCACTTATTTATCTCTTTCTTGATTGAATAAAGCAAATAAATGAATGAGTGAAGGAGATGAAACTGCATGAGTCATGCTGCTTCAAATCTTTTTAGGAATGGAGTATAGTATAAAAAACGTATTTATACCACAAGGTCTGTCAAGGACTCTTCACTCAAATACTATCTGCAAATAAACCTCAGTGAGTTAGAGCAATGGTCGTGATACTCAAGATTTTCCTTTTTGAGGTGTCCCAGGTGAAGCACTAAGCAGACACTACCAGGCAGGGAGGCAAAATCTGAGAAGGCTGAGGTAGGAAGCATCACCCGCTTCAAAGATTCACAGGCCCCCTTGTTTGCCAAGTATATACGTCACTGGAATGAAAGCTCTGTGATGTCAAGAACCTGGCTTGCATTTTTCACTGCTGTTTGCCCAGTGCTTAAAACTGTGCTCGACATAAAGTAAGCACTCAATACATATGTGTTGAATAGATTGATTAATTAATTAAAAGGAAAAAAATAATTAGGTTAAGCATTAACTTTTCATTCACCTTTTAGGTCAGTTTGGGAGTTTAGCAAAGTCTTCATCTTCTACTCTAAGAATTTTATTTTGCCAGACTCACACCACATACTTCATTTTTCCAATTGCTTTACTTACAGTCTTTTTGGGAACTGGGAGAGAGGTTAAAGTAAGGTTGCCAAATAAAATACAAGATATCTAGTTAAATTAGAATTTCAGCTAAATAATGAATAACTATTGTACATGAATATATCTTTAAAAGTGCATGGTATATACTTATATTAATATATATATAATGTGTATAGTAATTGTTTAGATAAAATTTTAATTTAAATGAGTGTTCTGTATTTATGTTTGCTAAATCCAACAATTCTAGTTCTTAACAGCTAGAAACCAAGCTATTTAATCTAGCCTCTTTCTGCTGAGGCCAGTTACTCTTTTAGGGGTTCCTATTTTCAGGACTTGAGAAAAGACGAGCATTGCCTCTCTCTCATACACAAAACCAACGCTCATGCCACCGGAAACTTTCTCACATTCTTTGTCAGCCAATATAAGGTATGTTATCAAATTACCGCTGGGGTGCTAGGCAAGCCCAAGACTGTGGCATCTGTCCTCATTCTGGTTTCAGAGGAGCAAGCTGCCAGCTTCCTACCTCTTACCTTTCTGGAGAGGAGGCAGGTGCCAGTCTATTGTGTCTCTCTATCTGCAGAAGCACACATCAAAGCTCCTAAGGAGTTCTGTTGAAGCCCCTCTCATTAGGCTTAGAATGAGAGACAGGCTCCTCCAAACCTTCTCTGGAACCCCTTAACAATCTCTGGGGCCTGAAATTCATTTTGAGGTTTCCATGGAAACTTCTAATTTAATACCTTAGTGTACTCTTTAGGTAAATATCCTTGTTTTACCTGCAAAGCCCTCCCCCTTCTCTTCTTACTCAATACAGATTTTAACATCATAAACAAATCGGCAACAAAATCAAATAGCCAGAAAGAGCCAGAGCTGGCTAAGAGACATGAAAAGGTTTTATTTTTAATCTTTCAGAAGCAGACTTTGAGACAAGGACTCAAAACACAAGTGTTGTATTTGAAGGGCGTCCCAAAAAACATCAGTAGGGGAGTGAGGAAGTGAGGTGAGAAAGAGGGCAGTCTGTACACGGTGTGTTATCAAGCACGTTGTGGCCAACTAGAACACAATCCCACTGGGGAGCTCTGGGCAACCGTGTGGGACATGTGCCTCAGAGTCATCCCACGAGAGAAGTGAGGAGAAAACTGGAGTAAGTGTCCACTGACTTCTGGTTGTCATGGAGTAATGTCTCTAGGGCATTACTCTCCAGTATTTCAGTTTTGCCTATATGTGTACAATAGGTTCCCACTGCCAGGTAAAAGCCCTCAGGCAGAGACACAGCCATTACAGGCAGAGGCTTTCACAGGTGACTGCCAAGGGTGTGGGCAGGGCACTGACAGAATCCTGAACAGTGAGAAATGAGAGTTGTCTCCAAAATTGATTCCAATAGTCCAAAGAGGGGAATAATCCAGATATCCAAGTATACGCCATCACAAGTGTCAAGGCCTTTTAAATTACAGGCTGTGAAGATTTTGCCCCCACTTTCCAGCAGCAATTTCATACCATTTTGACTTTTGCTGGATTAATTTCTCTGAGCTTTCACTCATACAAGGTGCCTGCTACTCAATTTTAGCAGCAACACCTCCACACGAGTTAAAATCACTGTGTTTTAATGAGGCCAAGCTTTGTAAGCTAGCTTGCAGATGAGATTCTCTTTCTCAAGAAGTTCCCATTACTCATTAGTACACAGCTAATGCATATTTGGTTATTACGTTCAAATGTAAACACATCAACTTCTTGAGTTTACCTGCAGCGGGGACACAGCTTGTTGCAAAATAAAAGTTAGCTACTTTGAACATGGGCTGGTTCTGAAAGAAAACTTTGATGTTCAAGTGAGCCAGGCTTCAGGAATACTCTGACCTTTAGCACATGCAGCTATAGGATAAGAGACTCGTTTTAGTTACCAGATGCTATACAGTTGTGGGAGAAGCTAGAGAAATAAAGATGCTGGGGAAAGTCAGAAAATCAAGGAAGTTATGATAATCGATCTGAGAAAAGGCATGCTTGGCCACCAAAAGAGGACTGTAAAGGAAGGCTTGTGAAGAGGGAAACTTGCTTCTGTGAGACTGTTGCGTCTGTGGGTCTGGGGTCGAGCCTCTGGTGGGGGCCCTCAGGCTAGGCTTGGTCAACGGGGCAAGTGGATGGGACAAGGAACAAGATACTGAGTAGAGGAGAGAGAGGATAAGCAGGGAATTGCCAGCACCTCTGTGACTGTCTGTCACCACATTTAACAGTGACAACCTTCAGAGAGCAGCGGCTGCTGCTTCACTTTTATCTTCTAAACTCCTCTTTCGGTCAACTCTAACCAGAACTGTACAGGGAAGCGGATTCTGGGGAATGTAACTCCAGTTTAACCAACTTAAAATTCAGTTTAAACACAGTACTGTTTCTTTGTAACTGGATTAAGGAAAGCAAAGCTACTTATTTCCTTCACGAGGATGTAAAATGAATAGTAACAGAAGGTATTTTGGATATGTATATATTAGTATTTTCATCACATATTTTTACGAGAATATTTTGCACTCTCATTTGGGGAGATGGCAGCAGTCATACTTATATTTGACTTTAATATATAATAGAGAGGAAAAAGTTTTAATTTTTCTAGTGTTGTCTTTTTCTGACAGTGATACACCACTGGCTTTAGAGTCATTATTTTAATTCATCAAAAATAAATTACTTAACTACATCCATTTTACCTTTTTGACTACATGAAATTGGTTAGCCAAAAAAGTGTTGTTAGACACAAAGAGCTATAAAAACTGTTTTTTTCCCTTAAAAAATTAAGTTCTCCATTGCAAATTTTCTGAGTGGCCTTGAGAAATCACACGAAATTCCTATCTGTTGAGTAAAACTACTCAGCTCGAAATTTTGTGAAGAATAATGAGTCAAACTGATAGGAATGGACTTTGCTCAGAATGAGTCTGATAGGAATTGGAAGAGGGGATAAACTATCCATTCTGAGGCAGAGCTACCTTTTTAATACTCCTAAAAGAAACAAAATTCTATTGCCACAATAATGGAAACAAGGGTTTGCTTTAACAATCAATGTCATTGTAGCTCACCTCAAAATACATTAATTGCTAGGACTCACTTAATCATGATGCACTTTCAGGATTCTTTTAGTTGTGCTTATAATTCTCATACTACACAGATGCAGTAGTAATGGATAAGCAATATTAGAGTTTAAATTGGGGAAATTATTAAACAATAGAATCACAGATAACCAGGCAAGTCAGTCACCAATATTCATAAAGAATCTCCTATCTTATTTTTCTAGATACTGACTGAGATACAGAAAAGTTTACTTTCTTACAACTACTGCTTGTTATGATTTTATGCTTTAGATGGCTTAAACAACTCTATCATTTGCAGTACCAGGATGGTTTTTTGAAATGTCGTAATTGTTTAATGTTTGAGTTGAATTTTGGTGACAGATACTTAACATAAAAAAGAGAAAGTTTTACAATCTGTACCCAGGGGGTCTATGAAGTCCTTTCGAGAAGTTATATTTGTGTTAAGGTATTTGACATAGAGAAAAAAAAAAACATACAAAACAAAACATTACTTTGGTACTAGCACATAGCATGATAAAATATCTAGATTTGCTTGGTGCAAAAGAGGAGTCACCCTTTAAATAGGCCCTTCCACCTAGAGTTGCCAGACTTAGCAAAAAGGAATACAGGATGTCAAGTTGATTTTCAGATAAAAACTAAATAAAATTGTAATGTACATATGATCCATAAAATATTCGGGACATACTCATGTTAAAAAATCATTCATTGTTTATCTGATATTCAAATTTAATTGGGACTTCTGCATTTTATCTGTCAATCCTATTGAGAAATGAGTGACTGTTAAAATAGAATAAAACCACTCAGGTCAAAAATAAACATCAAGGGAAAACCAACAGCTTTGGGACCTCTAAAGAAACCTTAAGAGCATAAAGCCAACTGTCAAGGAAGAAGTTTTCTACACCTCTTACCCCCCGCTAACTTCCTCTTCCTTCCTCTGGTAAAATCACAAAGAGTGTGCCCTTCCTTCACCCTAAGCGGCCAGCCCGTAGCAGGTCTTACACTGGTAATAGACAAGAAAAGTAAACCTTAAATCCAATTCAGAGTTTTGATACACACAACTCAATATTGTAAATTCTGAATTGAGACTGTGATTGTTCTGACAAACAATGTTACAATACTTTATTTTCTAAGGGTCAGCAGAAAAGTTTTCTTCAAAAGGCAGGGGAAAAATCATCTTCCCTGAATAAAACTGAGGGAATTCCCCTCATCCCAGAAAAAGAAGAAAACAGTACTTGATTCCAATTGTCTCCATTCTGTCCCATGAGTCCTGCTAGTTAGCAACATTTGGGTTACATGAGTAAAAGACCACAGGGAAAGTGGGGGAGTTGAAAAGATGGACAAGAAATGGCAGTTAATGGACTAAAAATGTCCTAATTATACCCAAACACCTACTTTCTAAGCAAACCTGTCTACACTGTGAAATATCAAGACCTAGCTGAGTTCATTTGTGCCCGCAGCATTATATATCTATACATATATAAAATATGGTTGGTGTCATAATAAGAAAGGGTTAATAGTAACCTGCGAGAGAGAGCTCTTGAGTAGAAGGCCATATATGGCCTCTGAGAAATTAGTCAATGCTTCAGGTGCAGCCTGGCCTGCCTGTTTGACCAGCATAAGCCAAATAAGCCTGAATACATTTGACCTTTGAATTATTGTGATGATCACAGAGAGGAGGGTATCCCATCTAGTCATGGGCTTCAGAACTTTTTAACTAAAAAGAAATGTTTACTTTATACTTATTTTTCCTATTAATATCCCGTAAAAGAGAAAACATAGAAAACAGTCCATATTCCTGTAATAAAATGGAGGGAATCAGATAAACATACTACACACACATACACCCTATTATGTAGGGAAACATTAGTTACATCAATAAAATTTGGATGACATTATTTTTAAAGCTTGGTTATAGGTATATGTTATTATTATTATTGATAGCATTGTATCAAGCTAGGACATATACATATTAAAAAATAAAAGGTATGGCAAGGCATAAAATGAAACACAGAAGTCTCTCACTCATGTACCCCATCATCAATCTCATTTCATTCACCAGAGGCAACACCTTCAATGCTTTCTGTTTGAGGTTCTTCAGGTAACCATACAACTCTCTGTGATGAACTTAGGCTTCTACTTCTTGATTTATCTTGGTCCCCATTAAACAAACAAGCAGACAATTCATTTTTACTATCCCCATCTCAGCATCAACCTCTTTCTCTTGATATTTAAAGTTATATTATTATTTCTCCTCTTCTTGATTGTGCATTTAATTGAAATGTATAATCCTTCTTTGCTGTAGTATCAACAACTTTGCTATAGAATCAACTACACATGGTTTTTGGCCCCCACTTTATAATTACTTTCAGTGTTATCATTTATTTAATATTTAAAATATTTAAATAACCATGATTTAGTTCTCATTAAGTTATCCCTTGATTTATTCTAAAATAAATAGACAAAAAACTAGTAAGCAAAAATTACATAGTTATGACCATGCAAAAATTATTTACTGTTGAATCAAGCAGTATGAGTAGAAGAAGAACTATACATATCCTTACTGCAGGCATATCACCGAGCAGCTGTGTATATCACTTCTGTCTATATGCTGCTGGTCAGAACTTAAGTCACATGGTCACGAACAGCTTCAAGAGAGGGTGGGAAATGAAGCCTTTATTTTGAGAAGTCATCAGTCTACTTAAGGGGCACACCCAGGAACTTCACCCCATGAGTTTCAGACTTGCCATTACTCAGCCCTACATATTATTTACTTGCCAGCATCCCCTATAATCACATTTTTTATATAGATATTTTCAAATATTTATAAGTATGAAACACATCATGCAGATGAAGTTATAATATGTAGTTATGTTCTTTAAGGTAGGTTCAAGCTCTGCCTGATTTGTACTTTTTATCTTAAGAGATAGTATATATGAACACACACATACATACATATATTCTACTATTGATTCTGAAACACATGGGGAGAAACTTAACCAAGCAAAGAAAAATTGATAGTAAAAAAAAGTTCTAAAAATTACTCTGTTCATTTGGATATAATTAATGCAGACAGCCATTTGCAGTCACAAACTAATTTTTCCCCAACTAAACAGATTAAATCTAATAGTTATATTGGTTAAATGAGACAGAAAAGTAAGTCCTCTTGGCAGGTTTTTAAAAATAAATTTCAGTTATTATTAGACTCCTGAAAATTACCACATTTGGAAAGGAAGAGATATTCAGACACATTAAAAAAAAAAAAAAAGATTTTCTCAGCATCTGAACCAAATGGAACAAAAACTCTATTCAACCATAAATTTATGTTTCATAATGGAATCCTCTCATATAAGAATAACTTCCAAATCTTGACCACACTTTAGGTTAACATAGAGTTGTCTTCATTATAACTTATAAATCTAAGTGTACATTCAACTTTGTAAGATGAATGAAATTGGTTTTACTTTCAAAAGTCTCCCTTCCTCTGAGATATATGATTAATTTTATGAATTAGTGTAACCTTGGCTTCAAAACACTCTGTAGAGCCAGCATTTCACTATTTTAAAAAGTGTGCAATTTGCACTTATCTAGTTTTAGATCACATTTAACAAGAGGAAGAACCAGTTTAAGTGGACAACAAATGTTAGAATTTCTTGTCAATTTTCATGCATGAGTATTTTTATGTTTTTGATTGATCAAAGTTTATACTGGACAACTAATCAAATAAGAGAAAACAAAAAACCAAATCGTGTGTTATTCAAAACACTTTAATAAAATATTTGCTTTTATACCAATGTAATGTGCTGTACTGAAGGCCTTTTAAGCAGTACCATACAGAAGTCAAGTTACCTCCAAATTAGTATGCATATCTCCATTTTGATCCTGATATAAAAAGAAGGGGTAAATGGCAAGTTAAAGAGAGTCACTGAAAGCTCCTTTCATATAATTCTCAGTGCTTTAGAGCACAGGTCAGATGTAGAAAAAAAATTACACTAAATGAGTGTTTTTTAAGGATATCTGTGATTGGTTGGTTGTGCAGGTTTGAAAAATATAATTCGAGGCAGGAGAAGCTTCCATGGTATGAAACACACTGCATCATGTTGGCAAGATCATAATATGTAGTTAATTTCTTTAAGACAAGATCGAACTCTGTGCCTCTGTTGAACGTTTTAGGAGAAGATGACAAACTGTCTTTTGACTATACCCAGTTGTCTGTCACCTCAAATTTAATTTGGCTTGTGCATTAAAAATAAAAATTCTAATTTAGTTTCTGATGTTAAAAATCAAAACCATACTTACAAATATTGTGATTTCTTAATTCTCTTGAAAAATCATATTTGCGAATGCTGAGATAGAACTGATGGTGAAAACTGTGGGCTTTAGTTGAGGAGCAGCTGCTGTCTTTAAAAAGGCGTGTGCTTTCCCAGTGGCAACGATTCTCTCTCTTCCCTCTTCTCTTTTCTCCTTCTCTCTCCCTCTCCCCACTTCCTTTCCTCTCTCTTGATTTCCCTCCTCCCAATGTCTTTCTACTTCCCATATCTCTGATTTTATTAATTCATCTCCCTGGTTTCTACAGGCACCAGTGTTTGCACTCCCAGGTCATAAATATTACAATTATTTTGTAATAGTACTGTCCTACTGTCCTTCTTTTGTACATTTAAAACAATAATTGAAGTTGTGTTAAATGGTAAGGAGCACTCATTCTTTCAAAGAAAAAAATTTTTGATTGATAAATTATATAAAGCATGGGTCATTTATCCAGCAGAGTATTATGAAACCATTAATAAGAAAAAATGAGAAAAATGTTCAATATATTTTAAAGTGATTGAAAAAGTTGAAAAACATTATGCATAAAAATATACTTTTATGCTTACTCACAAGAAATTTTCAAAAGTAGTTTCTTGGAATTGAGAATGTAGGTAACAGGTTGAGGTTGGGAAGGAATATTTTTGCTTACACTTTTACCCTTGTTTATTGTTTATATTTACCATCAACATAAATTACTTTTAAAATTAAGAATAGTTTTAAGTTCCTAAATTGTATACCATTGAAAAATATCTTATATATATGTAATTACTTTATTTGTATAACACTTTCACATATATTATTATCTAATCTGGTCTTTGTTATAACTCTATGAGTTTGGCACTTGGATAATATACTCTCTTTTTTTTTCCAGATAAGTGAAAAAAATGAGAGGATTAATCAACCTACATAAGGACATATAGCCAGGGAGATTTAAAGCCAGAATCACACTAAGTGTCTCTGTCAACAGAGGCTGGGTTATGAAGTCTTAATGAACACTGTTCCCATCTCAGTGGTTTCAAACTACAAAGGTTTTTTTCTTTTTTTCCTTTATTGAGTACATGTCCAATGAGAGTTGGCCGTAGCTCTGTTTCATGTTATTTTTATTGTGGGATCCAGGATACTAGAGTGGCCAGTATCCAGGTCACTGATGGTCTTCATGGCAAAGAACTGATATTACATGGCAATGAAATCCTTAGCAACTTCTAATCACAACTCATTGGCCAAAATTGGGCATATACTTTATCCAATCACAAGTGCTCCAGTAAATTCAGTCTTGCCATATACTCAGAATTGAAATGGGTGCAGAGATAGAATAATAGGGAAACTTAATGACCAATACCCTAAAACCTCTAACTCCAGGTCTCACAATAAATGAATATAACTGTATGGATCTTTAAGTAACTCATTTAGAATAACACTTTCATTTAAAACTAGCCTGATACAAATGAGTTAAAATATATACAAAGTTACTCTACCCAGCAAAGCTATGATTTAGAAGTGAAGGACAGATAAAGAGTTTCTCAGACAAGAAAAAGCCGAAGAAGTTCATTGCCACCAAGCCAGTATTACAAGAAATGTTGGAGTGACTTCTTTAAGAAGAAAAAAAAATATGTATCAAAAATATGAATAATAAAATGGCAGTAACTACATATCTATTAACAAGTTCTTCAAATGAAAAATAATTAAATGCTTCAATCAAAAGATAGGGTAGATATATGAATAAGAAAACAAGACCCTTACATTTGCTGTCTATAAGAGACTCACTTCAGACCAAAAGACACACACAGACTGAAAGGAAAGGGATGGAAAAAGATATTTCATGAAAATGGAAATTTAAAAAAATCTGGGGTAGCAATACTTATACCAGACAAAATAGACTTTAAAACAAAGGCTATAACAAGAGACAAAGGACCCAGTAATCCTACTTCTGATTTTTTATCTAAAAAAATAATACTATTTTAAAGAGACATGTGCATCCATATCTTCATTGCAGTATTATTTATAATAGCTAAGATATGAAGGTAACCTGGATGTCCATCAATGAATAAATAGATAAAGAAGAGGTGGCACATATATATAATAGAATATTACTCAGTCATAAAAATGAATGAATAAATGAATGAATGAATGATATTTTGTCATTTGCAACAACAGAAATAGACCTAAAGGGTATTTTGCTGAGTGGAGTAAGTCAGATAAAGATAAATGCCCTATAACTTCACTTACATTTGGAATATAAAGAACAAAATAAACAAATAAAACCGAAACAAACTCAAAGATACAGAGAACATTTTGAAGGCTACCAGATGGGAGGGGGATTAGGAGTGAAAAAGGGGAAGGGATTAAATTAGTACAAATTAGTATTTACAAAATAATCGAAGGGATGTAAAATATAACACAAGGAATATAGTCAATAATATTGTAATAATTATGTGCTGTGTCTGATAATTAGGGTGCTAAATTTATTAGGGTGATCACATCATAATTTATATAAATGTCTAATCATATGTTGTATACCTGAAATTAATATAATATTGTACACCAACTATGATTAAAATATAAAAAAATATTTACTATACATATGAAAATGTGTGTGTGTATCATACTCATTTATTTTATATAACTCTATAAAAGTATCCAGTCGCGTTTTTCTTTTTTACTCATTTAGATTTCATTAGATTATTGTAGTCAGTAAGTGATTTGTCCCTCAGTAGGTAGTTGAGCATCTCACTGCCCACTTAGCCACTTCAAGTATGGAACATTAACAGACAGAAAAGCCAGCAGCAGCCTATAGATAGCTTACCACACCACATGGTACATACTATAAACAACTATCTTCAAACATTCACAAGCTTTTAACCTCAATAACTCGTCCTTAATCAGATGTCAATTTAGTAGAAAATTTTCTAAATAATGATGATGTAACATTCATTAATAAATAAAATACATCAATTCCATTAAATATCATGCCTGGGCTGCCAGATAATCATGAATAAAGCGCACTGATAAGCAGTGTTTTTTTAAGCCAAGGGCAAGAATGAATGTAGTGAGTTATTAAAGAGAAATATAGAAAGATGTTCTATTTTAGGAAATGTTAACAGCAGCTGCTAATCAGGTGCAGGTGACTGAAGTATAGTTGACAAAATTTTAAGACTAGCAGGACCAAGAGTCTGATTAATAAAGCCCTTTTCAGAAAGGAAGCATATGCCAAGGCTAGAAAGTTGTGAGACATAAGACCTACAATCGAGTAACTTAAAATTTAGGTGAGGAAAGGAGATAGGGAGGCTAGCTGGGCAGATATTATGATAGTCCAGTGAGGGGACAGTGACCTGGGATTGAACAAACAAACAAACAAACAAACAAACAATTGGACTGGAGAAGAGGATGATTTTAAGGTCATTTCAAAGGAAGAATACAGGATTTGAAAACGTAGTAGATGTGGACAGTCAAAGAGAAGTGAGAAGATTAAGACAAAAAAGACTAACTCCCACACACATACATAGAAACACACGTGCGCGTGTGTGCGCACACGCACACGCACACACACAGATATAACACTTGTTTCCTGGGACAGAAAACAGATTAGTTGTTATCACAGACAGAAACAGACAATTTAAAGGGTTTTTGTTTTTCCCTGAATGTAAAAGGAAGTTTTACTTTGAGTTCAATCTTGGTTATGTTGAATCTGAGATGATAAGGGACTTGGGCATGAAATAGTTTTTCAAAATCATTCTCTTTGCAGAACTTGTGTTTAAAACAGAGAGCATGAGGTACAATTACTATTTTAGAAGTCATCCACATGGGGAGATTCAAAGATACATTTTTAAATCATCCATAAATAGATTGTCTCTTACTAGAAATGGGCTCATTTGATTTTGTCTTTTTTTTTTTTTAATTTTTGCTTTATGTATTGTTTTTCTACCTTGTTCTAGGAGGAGATTGTGAAGGCCAAAGATTAAAACCACATGAAGCATAAGAGATAAAGGGGAAAATGTTTCCATGTATAATTTACTTAAGTGAGTACTTGAAATATTGAGAAAAAAAATATATTCTCAAAAAAAAAAAAAAAAAAGGACATTGAGGAGAGGATATTATGCATAGGGGAAGTCCGGACTTATCAAATGTTCTGTTATTCAGGAAGTGAAGGGGACCTAATAGAAGAGGGACCTCAGAGCAGGAAGAACAGAACTCTCTCAGAAATCTTTTTCTCCTATTTTGATGGCCATTTTTCATGTTTTAGAATATTTTTCAGAAAAGCACTTCAGTCTAATAAAGTTCCTTCAGTAATAATAAGATCATTTTTCACAGCTACTTTGGTAGACAGTCCAAAATTGTGCTGTTATCAGGAAGAAAAAAAAAACTGATCTGGAGAGAAATCAACCAAGAGAATATCAGAATAAACCAACTGGTTCAAAGCTATTTTGTATAAAATAAATTTGTGCATAATGAAGATCTTTCTCTGCTAGAATACAACCTCATATTTCACATGTATGAACCCTAACATGTGTGATTTGAAAATTTATCAGAATAATTTATAAATTTATTTAAGAAGTAAATCAAAGTAGAAAGCCAGATTTCATAATACAATCATGTTGTCACTTAACAATAGGAAGATGTCCGAGAAATGTGTCATTAGGTGATTTGGTTGTTGTACAAATGTCATACGGGGCACTTACATTGCTTCTAGGTGACAAACTTGTATACCATATTACTATACCAAATACTATGGACAATTATAACACAATGGCATTTACGTAACTAAACATATCTAAATGTAGAAAAGGCACAATAAAAAGACCACATAAAAAATTAAAATTGGTACACCTGTATAGGATACCTATCATGTTGAATCAGTCAGTGAGTAATGAGTGAATGTAAAGGCCAAGGACATTGCTATACATTATTGCTGACTTTACGAATAGTATATGCTTATGCTACACTAAATTAATTTTTGAAACATTTTTTCTTGACAGCAGCTTGAGAAACTCCAGAGACAAACAGGGAAAGACTAAGTTGTATAGATTTAAGGTGAGGACTAAAGAAACAGTCACCATTGGCCCTACGTTGAGCCCTCCTTCCACATGGCCAAATCTGAAGCTTCATTGGCCTGGTGAACTCTGCTCACTCTAGCCTAGTGACTCCCTGAGACCCTACCTTACCCAACTCATGCACCTCCTGAGGCTCTTTCAGCAGAAGGCAGCAGGTATTAGCCTGCACTTCAATCATTCTTAGACAAATCTCAGGAGACACAGGCTCCAGGTGAATGGCGGCTGGCCTCAGAGTGCTCTGAGCTTTTTGCTTAGTGGCCCCAGGCTCAGCACTTGTGCAAACCTGAATGGCACATGTCCCAACCTGGTGATTCACTGAGACTCTACTTCAATCAACTTGCATACCGCACAGGTTTTCAATGGCTGAGCTTCAGAGGCAAAAGGCAGGCAGTGGCAGGCCTTGGGTTGCACTAGGCCTTTTCCTGAGCTGCCTTGGGCAATGTCTGGTAACAGCCTGCCTCAGTTCACAGCATGGCTTCTCCCACACACCACCAAGTACAGAAGGTTATCAATTAAAATCGAAGGTAAAATAAAGAGCTTCCAAAACATGAAAAAGCTAAAGTATTACAAGAAATATTAAAGGAAATTATTTAAGAGAAAAAAAAGGGAAATAAAACATAAATATGAGCAATAAAATGGCAATAATTATGTACCTATCAATAATCACTTTAAATGTAAATGGATCAAATGCTCCAATCAAAAGACATAGGGTGGCTGAATGGATAAGAAAACAAGACCTATTCATATGCTGTCTACAAGAGACCCACTTCAGATCGAAGACACACATAGAATGAAAGTAAAGAGATGAAAAGAGATATTTTGTACAAATGAAAATGAAGAAAATCTGGGGTAGATATATTTATGTTAGATGAAATAGATTTTGAAACGAAGGCTATAAAAAGAAGTAAAGGACATTTCATAATAATAATGAAATTAATCAAAGAAAAGGATATAACACAAAAACATAAATGTACCAAAGGAGCACCTAAATATATAAATATTGATGGACATAAAGGGAGAGATCAATAACAGGGAATTTTAACACCCCATTAACACTAATGACCGGCCCTTCCAAACAGAAAATCAACAAAGAAACAGTGACCTTAAATGATACACGAGAGCAACTAGAATTAATTGATATTTTTAAAGAATTTCACCCAAAGCAGCAAAATGTACATTCTTTTCAAGTGCACATAGAACATTTTCCAAGGCAGACCACATGCTAGGCCACAGGAAAAAAAAAATTAAAATAATGTAAACCATCTTCTCTGACTACAATAGTATGAAGCTAGAAATCAATTACAAAAAAAAGTGAAAAATACACAAACAAATGGAAGCCAAATAACATGCTCCTAAACAATACATGGGTTAACAATAAAATCAAGGGAAAAAAATCAAAGTTATCTTGAGAAAATTCAACATAAAAATAGAACAACCCCAAATCTATGAAACACAACAAAAGCAGTCCTAAGGGGAAATTCATAGTGATACAGACCTACCTTAAGAAACAAGAAAAATCTCAAATAAACAATCCAACCTTACATTTAAAGAAACTAAAATAGCACAGCAAACAAAGTCCACATTAAACAGAAGGAAAGAAGTAATAAAGATAATAATAATAAATGAAATATAGTCTGAAAATAAGAACAATATAAATGACTGATGAAAACAAGAGTTGGTTCTTTGGAAAGATAAACAAAGTTGATAAACCCTTAACCAGACTAATCAAAAAAAAAAAAAAGAGAGAGAGAGAGAGAAGACCCAAATAAATAAAATCAGAAATGAAAGAGGATAAGTAATAGCTGACTCCACTGAAATATGAAGGACTATAACAAAATATTATGAGTAATTATATGCCACCAAATTGGAAATCTGGAATAAATGGGTACATTCTAGAAACATACAATCTTTTAAGACTGAATCAAAAAGAAACATAAAATCTGAACCGACCAATTACTACAAACAAAATTGAATCAGTAATCGAAAAGTTCCCAACAAACAGAAGTCCTGGACCAAATGGCTTCAGATGAATTTTGCCAAATGTTCAAAAAAGTATTCACAACACAAACTATTCCAAAAATTTCAAGAGGAAGGAATCCTCCCAAGCTCATTCTATGAGGCCACCATTACCCTGATTCCAAAACCAAAGACATTACGAATAAAGAAAATTATAGGCCAATATCTCTGATGAACATATATGCAGAAATCCTTAACAAAATATTAGCAAATAAAATTCAGCAAGACAGTAAAAATATCATACACCATGATAAAGTTGAATGTATTCTTGGGAAGCAATGTTAGTTCAATATCCACAAATCAATTAATATGAGACACCGCATTAACAAATTGAAAGATAAAAGTCATATTATTATATCAACAGATGCAGAAGAAGCATTTGACAAAATTAAGTATTCACTTATGATAAAAACTCTCAGCAAAGTGGTAATAGAGGGAACATATCTAACCATAATAAAGACCATATATGACAAACCCATAGCTAACCTAATACTCAATGGGGAAAGCTAAAAGTGTTTTCCTTATAACCAGACACAAGACAAGGACGTCCACTTTCACCACTTATTCAACAAATTATTGGACATCCTAGCCACAGTAATGACACAAGAAAAAAAAGGCATCCAAATTGTAAAGAAAGAAGTAAAACTGGTAAAACTGTTATTTTTTCGCAAATGACATGATACTATATAGAGAAAACTCTAAAGATTCAACCAAAAAAAAAAAAAAAAAAGAACCGATAGACGAATTCGGTAAAGAATACAAAACTAATATTCAAAATTGGTTGTGTTTTTATACACCAATAACAAATTATCAGAAAGAGAAATTAAGAAAACAATCTCATTTACAATTGAATCAAAAAATAGATAAATAAAATACCTATAATAAATTTAACCAAGAAGGTAAGAGCCCTGTACTCGAAAAATTATGACACTGAAACAAGAAATTGAAGGTACAAATAAATAGAAGCATATACTGTTCTCATGGATAGGAAGACCATCATTAAAATTTCCATACTATCCAAAGCAATCTATAGATTCAGTGCAATCCCTATCAAAATACCAATGGTATTTTTCATAAAACTAGAACAAATAATTCTAAAATTTAATGGAACCACAAAAGATCCTGAATAGCAGCAGCAATCTTGAGAAAAAGATAACAAAGTTGAAGGTATCAGGCTACCTGATACCAAACTATAATGCAAGGCTACAATAAACAAAACAGCATAGTATTGGCATTAAAACAGACACATAGATCAATGGAACAGAATGGAGAGCTCAGAAATAAATCCACACATATGTGATCAGTTAATCCGTGACAAAGGAGGCAAAAATACACAATGGGGTAAAGACAATCTATTCAATAAATGTTATTGGGAAAACTGGACAAATAACATGCAAAAAAATGAAACTGGACCACCTTCTTATACCACATATAAGAATAAACTCGAAATGAATTAAAGACTTAAATGAAAGAATTGAAACCATAAAAATCCTAGAAGAAAATGTAGGTAGTAAACTCTCTGACATTGCCTTCAGTAACATATTTTCTGATATATCTTCTCAGGTTAGGGAAAACAAAAGAAAAGTAAACAAATGGGACTACATCATACTAAAAACTTTTTGCACAGCAAAGAAAATTATCAACAAAATGAAAAGATAACCTACTGAATGGGAGAAGATATTCACCAAGAAGGAGTTGATATTCAAAATTCATTAATAACTTATACCACTCCATGCCAAAAAAAATCTAACAATTCAATTAAAAAATTGACAAAGGACTGAATAGACATTTCTCTGAAGAGGACATACAAATGGCCAATAGGCATATGAAAAGATATTCAAGGTCACTAATCGTTAAAGAAATATAAATTAAGACCATAATGGAATATCACCTCACACCTGTCAGAATGGCTATCAGCAATAAATCAACAAGTGTTAGTGAAGATGTGGAGAAAAGGGAGCCCTCATGCACCATTGGTGGGATTGCAAATTAGTGCAGCCACAATAGAAAACAATTTGGAGGTGACTCAAAAAATTAAAAATAGGACTATCTTATGACCCAGCATTCCACTTCTGTGTATTTATCTGAGGAAATCTAAAACACTAATTCAAAAAGATGTATGTACTCCTATGTTCATTGCATTGCTATTTATAATAGCCGAGATATGGAAGCAACCTAAGTTCCCATTAATGGATGATTAGATACAGAAGAGGCAGCATATATCTATAATGGAATATTACCTGGCCGTAAAAAAAAAAAAAAAAGAAAAAAGAATAAAACCTTACTCCTGTGTGACAACATAGATGGACCTAGTGGGTATCATACTAAGTGAAATACTTCAGACGAAGATAAATGACATATGATATCACTTATTTATGGAATCTAAAGAACAAAATAAATGAACAACCAAAATAGAACCAACTCGTGGATACAGAGAACAAACTGATAGTTGCCAGGTGAGAGGGGAGGTGGGGAGACTGGTGATTAAGAGGAAGGGATTAAGAATTAAAATTTGTGGTTACAAAACAGTCACAGGGATGTAAAGCACAGCATAAAAAAATATAGTCAATAATATAAAAACTAAGTATATTGCTAAGTGGGTACTAGATTAATTAAGGGATCATTTCATAAATTACATAAATGTCTAACCAATATGCTGTACACCTAAAAATAATATAAAATAATATTGAATGTTAACTGCAATTGAAAAAAGTATATTTTTCTTTCTCCAATAACAAATTAACCTTAGCTTACTATATTTTTTTACTTTATAAACTTTAACTTTTCAACTCTTTAAAACAGCTTATAAAATACATTGTATAGTTACACAAAAATATTTTCTTTCTTTATATTCTTATTCTATAAGCTTTTTTCTATTTTTTATTTGTTACTTTTAAACTTTTTTTTTTTTTTTTTTAAACTAAGACATGAACTCTTGCATTAGCCTAGGCCTACACAGAGTCAGGACCATCCATATTACTGTCTTTCACCTCCACATCTTGTCCCATTGGACAATAATAAGACACATGGACCTGTGATCTCCTATGATAATGATGGCCTTTTCTGGAATACCTCCTGAAGGACCTGCCTGTGGCTCTTCCTAAGGAGAGGTCACTCTTTTCAGAAATGTGTCCATGGTGGTTTGTTTCTTTTTTTCATCATAGATTTGCTTGTAAGTTGACTGCATCATGAACATTTCTCTCTATTAATGAAAACCTTTCAGTATTGGGGTCCCATTTTCAAAATTTTTAAGGATCTTGTAGAAGCAAGCTTCTGCCATTCCTTCACTGTGAATTTTCTTAGAGGTTCTACTTCTTTTTCTCCTGTAGTTTCCTTCCCTCTTCTTCAGCTACGTGTTCCTGTTCCAGTTCCAACAACTTCTCTTTAGTCAATTCCTCAGGAACTACCTCCAGGCACTTTTCAATTTCATCTTCATCTATACACAGGTTAAAGTTATTTTTCACATCAACCATAGCCTAGTTGATTTTTGCAATTTCCTCATCCTTGGCAAATCCTTTGAAGTCAGAACCCCTTGAGTGTCTTTTTTTCAGATGCTATTCATATACTCTTTGGTGATATCACCCCAAGTCCAAGCAAGGTTCTTGATATAGTCACTAGTGTTGTAATCCTTCTGGAAATAAATCATTGTCTTTTCAGTGTATCTTCAGTTAAAGCAATAGCCTTAGCACTAGGTCCTCCTTAAATAGCGGACCTTAAAAGCTGCTATAACTCCTAGACCTACTGGTTGAATCAAAGAGATGGTATTTGGAGGAAGAAAGGCCGCTTTGTTATTGGGATAAAGATCACTAATGAAAGGAGGATTCCCAGGAGCATTATCAACAACAAGAACAATCTTGAAAAGTATGTTATTCTCTAAACTATACTTCTCTATTTTGTTGGCGCAGCAATTCAGGAGGGCATCTCGAGAGAGGAGCTGAGTCATCCATGACTCCTTATTGCTCCTGTAGTACACAGGCTGTGTGTACTTATTGATATTTGAAGGCCCTGGAGTTCTCACTGTGCCAAATCGGAAGGATTTCAGTTTGTAGCTTTGCAATATTGCCCCTAAGCAATACTTTTATCTTGTATTTAAAAGCCTTAAAACCTGGTACTGACTTGGACTCTTTATAGATGAAAGTCCTTTTAGGCATCGGTTTCCAGAATAGAGAGGTTTCATCTATATTGAATATTTGCTCATGTAAGTAATTTTTCTCCACAATTAGCTTATCTGGCATTTCCCAAAATTCTTCAGCTGCCTTCATATCAGCACTCACAGAATCAACACTCAGTTTCACATTTGTAATGAATAACTATTCTTGAATTGCTTAAACTACCCAGAGCTAGCAGTAAATTTAACATCATAGTTGGGTCCAGGCTTTTCTTTCAACATTGCAAAATTTTTTACTTTGATTGTGATCATGATGGTGCCGAGAGGAATATACTTCTGTGTCTGTGTCTAGTCTTCAATCCAGGTCAGAAATTTCTCCATGTCCGATACAGACCCTTCTCAAATTTTTGTTAGTCTCATTGCCTTCAATGAAGAAGATTCTTTTACAGTTTCCATCACCTTATTCCTGTTCTTCAAGATTGTAGCTAGGGTGGAATGAGACATGCCCGACTAGAAAGCAATAATCGTAACTTATTTTTCACCTTCATAGTCTTTAATCACTTTCAATTTTGTTACTGGCAACATAGCAGTAGATTTCATAAGCTTAGCACAAGAGAATATGATCCAATTAAGAGACATAGCAAACATGAAATGTATAAGGCTGTTATTGGCATACTGTTTTTCAGTAATTTTTCTTATAAGTAAAAGAGTAAGCTCTAAAATAATGATAAAATAACAATATAGTAAATACATACATTAGTATCAGTCATTTATTAGTATTTCAGATAGTATGCACTGTACATAATCATACTGTACATATTTTTATATGACTGGCAGTACAGTAGATTTATACCTTCAAGACCACAAACATGCCAGTAATGCATGCCAGTAACATTGAGCAACAATGTTAATATGGCTACGATGTCACCAAGTTACAAGAATTTTTCAACTCTACTTTAATCTTATGGGATCATCACCATATATGTAGTCTGGTGTTGACTTCACTATGCGGCACATGACTGTAGTTTCATATGACATGCTGAACCTAATGTGTTTTGAGCATTATGTAGAAATGACTGTAAACACTATCTCTTCCCTAGGTATTAAATATGTACCAGCAAATCCTTCACTTCTCATTTTCTACAAAGGCTACTAGCATGAATAACATGCCCCATTGCCATGGCTGAGTGAACTTAAGGGAAAAAAAAGACAAACAAGGTCAGGGCACTCTTACAGAGGTAAGAAAGGTGCCCTGTTTTACTGGGTGCTTGGGATTCCCAAACTGAGTCCCTAACCTCAGACACTGTTTCAAAGAACATTAAAAATTTAACTGAATGGAGCTGTGTATTCTGATTAAGGTCTTCTGTTTCCTGCTAATATACACCCAGGGCATGGTAAAAGCCACGATAAACTTTTTATTGATATATCTTCTTTAGTTGTTGGAGACCCTAAATAACCTCCTTTTTTTCTTGATCTATATTAGTTTATATATTTTTAGGTTCTCTTAGAAATTGCTGCACTGGGGATCCCTTGTGTGTTCAAAGGTTGTGATACAAGAGTTTAACAGCTTCAATTCAGTAATTCTCAACTGTTTTGAACCACAAATGGTTCAGTTATGTAGAAAATTCTTACATTGCCTCATGGTTCAGATGCTGCATTTTAACCTTGATTTATTTTTAGATGAAACTTAAAATATGCATAAATATTATTGAATATGTCTATGGATAAACAACTGCATGGAATGTATATCCGTTAGAGTCCTGACAGGAAACAGATGATACTTCCAAAATGAGTAATTTGAAAATGGTTAGTAAAGAGACATTTACAAAGGTGTGAGAAGGGTTTAAAAACCATTGGGGCCAGTGCCATTCTCTCAGGCTAGTAAGGGTGGCACTGTCACTATCCACAGGCCAAAAAGCATGAAGGGGAGGAGCAGTTACCAGAACGTGGAAACGGAAACAAGAAATAAACATCTCACTTTTATTCCTCTCCCTTCCTTGAATTTCCTGGTGATGCTGTCCATCAACCAAATCCAATAGGAAGCCAGAAGGCAGGGAAGCCCATTGAGATAGTCTATATAAACCACCTTTCACGGGCAGAGAGAACAGGAAGAAGGTGAAGAGTGGTTTTAGAGGGCAGATGGAAGACATCCAGGAGAGATGCACTCACAGACTCAGGGGAAGTGGGTGTGTTAGTACAGAAAACAGCAACAATCTTTATTATTAGGTTTTGAACTTTAAAACTATATACTTTTAGGGCACTAAGACTTTGAGCATAATCAAAATGTCTTGGCTAATATCAAAATACAGAAAAGTGTTTAAGAGAAGTGAAGTGGAGGAAACAGAGCTCCATCTACCATCCGTGCTCTCTGGTTGGGAGAAAGAGAAAAGAGAAAAGATGATAAGTTAAGAAAGATCTATAGGTCCAGGGGTAGAGAGGCCTGTGCCAATAATCCAAAAGGAGCTACTCAGGAAGAGACAAGCCCCACAGAGAGAATGTGAGCATGCAGCATTGAGATGAAGTTCAAGAAACTCAAGTGGATGGGGGAAGCCAAGTGCAAAACAACAGAGAATGGTGGGGACTGTGCAGAACTAGAGGGTACATATCCCGTCTAAATTGGTGGGTGGGGAATGGGGCAGGTAAGCACCAGCCAGCTGTAAGGGGAGCACCCATGCAAGAATGCTGGCACTAAGTCAAAGCATTTTTAATTTTTTAAGAGATCAGAAAACAAGATTATTCGAGAACACAAAACAAAATAAAACTTTGTGAGAAAAAAATGAAAGTGTCTGTGGGCCCAATTCAGGACATGACCTAGTCCTAGGCAGATGGAGTCCTTAGAGGCATGCTGTACCCTAAGAAAGGCACCAAAGCATCAGGGAGATTTTATAGACTTAAGGGCCGTGTAGACTGGAATAAAGAACACATCAAGGTAGACTTAGTACCAATGAAAGTCCTTCTTCTACCCAGGCCCTGCCACAATACAAGCTTCCAGGAATGATGCTAGAACTCAGAAAAGAGGAAAGGAATAGCAAACGAGTGAGCTTAATTTTTTTGCCATGTCCACAGAATCAGGACCCAAAAAGAAATAGAGTTGTAAGAAAATAAAGTAGCCATCACTTATTCACATTCCTTAGTTCCCTCCAGTAAGGTCTGGCTTTAAATTTGCAAGACATAATCTATGCTCCTTGCCTACCGGTTCTACCATTCTGTTGGAGGGATGTAAGCAGAGCTGATCACTGGGATCACCTGATTCTATTCTACATAACTATGGCCTTGCTGAGCTTCTGGTGATGGGATTTCAGGTGTTGTAACAGGGATCTCCCTGGTTCATTCATAATCCTGGGGAAGGGGCTCGTGGGTAAAAGATGACTACACTGAGATGATTCAGACCATGCCCTGCAGTGGCCATAATTCACTGTGGGACACAGAACAAGCTGCTTTTTCTCTTCTTGGCCCCAGTACTCTTGTCAGAAAAAGTGAGGGGTAGGGGTCAGGCCCTAGCTGAATGCTAAGGTCCCATTTCATTGTAGGCTGCTATATGTGGTCACTTCCAGTGAAAGCACACTGGAAATGAATGAGTATTCCATTAATGAGAAAGCTTATCATTTTTGGTATTCTTTCAAACAAATTCAGATTTTCTTTATACAGAATGAGGTTAGCCATTTTCCTGCCTTTGCTAGGCACTTGAGAAACTTGGAATTCATACATTTCTCCTGCATTTTTTCATCTTTTTCACCACCCAGCAAATTCTCTGAAGGATAGGTTATGAAAATAACCTATAGAATTTCACTTTCTATTTGTCGCAGAGTAATTTATACCCCAAAGAAACAAAACGCTTTCTCTCTCTCTCTCTCTTTTTTTTTTGTTTTTTCTTTTCTGAGTGGAGTCTAAACCCAGGAACCACATGTTTATTATTCATGATTTGGGTCTCCAAACTTTTCTGAAAACCTCCCACCAATCCTCTTGTCCCTGAACTGCTTCAAACTTTCCAGTTTCCTGGAATTCTACATGGCATATAAATCAGTACAACATATTTTTCTATCTTTCGAAGTCCTGTTTCAATCCATGTGGCTAAAAGATTTCTATGTCAAATTATAACATTTTGTCACATTAAACATGAAATGAAATATTTTAATATTAAAACTCAAAGCAATGATAAATTAAGTAATCAATGGTAAGAAGGTACCTATCTGAAATATATATATGTATATGTATATGTATATATCTGAACTATATATGTATAAATATGTATGTATATATATCTACACATATATATGTATATATACATGTATATATACACATATATATGTACATATGTGTATATATACAAATATGACAAATTGTCACAATGAACAGTTCAGCCCAAAAAACATGAAGCATAGCTAAGAGGTTACTCAGCAATACAGAAAATAAAGCCATATACACATGTATATATACACATATATATGTACATATATGTATATACATATATACGTATATACATATACGTATGTACATATATGTATATACGTATATATGTATATACATATATGTACATATATATGTGTATATATACATGTGTATATATATTCAAAATTTAGAAGTGGCGTCCTTAAAAAAGTCTAGAGGTAGGTGTTTTTCAGAAGTTGGAAATGTGGCCAAAAATGAGAATTTGGAATTTTGCTCAATATTACGCAGATATTAATATCACTGAGAAAATTATCCTGGCTGAGAGATACCCTCCAATGACTAGGAACTATACCATAAACAAAAGTTTGTTAATGTCCTTTCTGGCTATACTAGTATAGAATTAAAGAAAGCCCGACTTCTTGGTTTGTTCTTCCTCAAATAGAGATCCCCAACTATCGGGTTCCAATTTTTAAAACCACATAATTTACTGAACTGAGTCAATAACAATGCTCAAATTAAAAAAAAAAAAAACTAATGATAATGTCCAGAATGCATATAACAAGTCATATCAACAAATTAGATAAATGGCAAGAATTTCCACCAAAAAGTGAGTTCTAAAACAAATGAAAAAAAAAGAGAAATATTTCATCTACTTCAATCAATCATTAATACTTCTGGCAGACTTGATTTCTACCCATGGAGCTTAGTAATAGCCATAAACACATAGTTCAGCTCAAGACCTGAACTTCATAATTGGATGAGAGTGTTAAAAGCCAAGACTCCAGAGTTACTTAAATATATTACAGATATGACAAATTGTCACAATGAACAGTTCGGCCCAAAAAACATGAAGCATAGCTAAGAGGTTGCTCAGCAATACAGAAAATAAAGCCATCTGCTGGACAATGCTCTGATGGGGTCTAAGAAACACTATTTTAAACACACAGAGGAAAACTATACATGGAGAGTTCTTAATCTGAAATGGTAGAGGAAACAGCAACCTATGGCAGGGTGGGAGGAGGTGAAATTTGACATAAGGGTCCCCTACAGTCATGCCTTCACCTTTGTCCTAACTGGTCACTCCAATAATCTGCTCCAGTACAATCCCACCAGTAGAAATGCAGTCCTCCTATAAAACACCTGGCTAAAGGCTACAACATGGGGTTACAGGGTAGGGAACAGTGACAGGGCGACAGATTAAACCAACATCACTATGATGTAAGCTAAGTTTAAGGAGTAGAGGGAAGAAATAGGACTAACCAACTGTACTGTTGGGAAGGGCAGCTTTAGGGAACTTATAAGTGATGAGAGAATCATACCTTGGCATGGTTCCCAGTAAACTGACTTGCTCTCCCTCCAAAGTATGGGCATGCTTCACATCCAAGAAAACCTAAATAGAAACCTTGGGAGAGTAAGTTACACTAAATAGGATAGGCAAAGACTCTTGGGCATCAGACACGCCAGAAAATTTGAGAGCATCCAGAACTTTACAACTACATTCAGATGATGACATTATTATGTTGAAAAAATTACTCTTAGATTTGGGGGAAAAAAACACTGATAATAGAAGTAAAACCTGATGTGGGATGCCAGGTGTAAATATTCACTCTCTCCTGTTAATACCTCATTCAGTGCTGCCCTCTCTCTTACCCTTAGCAAACCATAAGGTGGCTTCTGTTTATTTGTCTGTTGCATCCTTCTCCCCCATCACCATTTACTTCCCCTGAAATCTGACACTGTGGTTTAATTGGCTTGCTTTAACTAGGTCCTCAATTCTTTGTTAACCTAATTAATTAACGTTTGGCATTCTTTGACTGCATATTTGTGTGACCAAATCACATGAAGCTCTACTCCATATCATCGTGTTTCTTGGCCTTTACATCACCTGATTCACTCACACAAGGTAGCAATAGAACATTTCTTGCCTTCCCCAATCCAAGTACATGAAAAGATGTCTTCAGAGCAGCCAATTAGGAACCATCACCCAGCTTTTCTACTGGCCAGACCTGAGCATATACTCATGGAGGTATGTGGTGGTTCCTCTATATTGAACATAGGCCCTAAATAACAAGTGAAATATCTTCTGGAACTGCTGGATTCCAGAAATTACAGTTCTTCATTTCAAACATAGTAGAGTCACATATATGAATAAGTAGTCTCTGGCCATTCACATTCATGAAGCTCCTAATAGGTTTATCTTATATTTTACAATTTTATTGACCACAAACAATATGAGAGACCAGAAATAAAACATAAGAAAAATATACTGCTAACCTCAAAGAACATTTGGAAAGAATTCATTGGTGAATAAATTGGAAGCTCTCTTCAGGTTGTAAATAAAATCTCATTTATCACCAGAAATCTCACTTCCTCCTTTATAAATAAGCTTTTAATACATAGTCTTTTTTTGAAATGATTGGAAATAGAAGTCAATCATATACATAAACTAGTTTTGAAATAAAAATTATTCATAAATATAAATGTGGTTTAAAAATCTTAATATTTCTACTTCCAATCACATCAAAGAATTACTAAATCTTTGGACGGAGGAGACATAAGGTTACTTCTTATATCCTGATAAGATGTTACTAACTAGATGATAATTCTAAGCACTTTACCTACCTTATCTTATTTACCATTCTTGATAACCCTGTGTGCAGTAGGAATTACCATTCCCATTCTATAGATGAAGAAACTAATGAACAGATGTTCATATGATTCATACATGGTAAGGCCAAAATTTGCAACCAGGATTGTCATCAACTGTGGCTCAAAAATAAAAAAAAAAAAAAGTTTAAATTCAAACAGTTAAAAATAAAGGCAGGGTGTACTATCAAAAAGGAGAAAGTAACTATAAAAAGGGAAATCCTTTCTTTATAATGTTTGCCTCTTTTAGATTCTATCCCCAACACACTGACAAAAAGGCCAGCACATTTTTTACAATGTACATATGACAGTCTTAGCCTAAATGTCATCCTAAAGAGTGGAATTATAAAGGTCCTGGTAAAGGTGTAAATAGTGATATCTGTTCTGGATGAGCAACTTCATTTAAAAATGCCAAATAAGAAAATTCTGCATTAATTTTCCACATTCATTTTTTTTCCCCAGCAAGGTTTCAAGAAAATAATTTGAGGAAACTGGCTTTAGAGTATTTTTCACAAATATCCATTGAAATCGTCCAATGCCCTCATATCCCTTTTAGGCGACTGAGCCCCTAAAACTAATTTAATTTCCCAAAGTGGTTGACTTAAATTAAAAAATATAAAGATATTATTTCTAGTACTATAATTCAGCAAAAGATCATAAAGTTTCTGAGGGCAAACCAAAGGTAAGTAAGCAGGAAACTGAACTTTACCATTAGCAAAAGAGAAGAGAAGCTTTGGCTTTTTGATGTTCACACTTTTGGTATAGTCAGTGCTAAATTAATTTCACTTGTCTATGTGCAAATCTGGAATTGCTTGTCGATAATATGTTTCTCTAAAGATGCAGCTGTGGGTACAAAATGGTGATGTTATTATTCGTGTGTGCATGTGCAGTTAAACACCGAACTTTAGTGTATTTTTGAGATAACCTTATTCCTAAATTACAGTGGGCACAGAGCTCATGAGCTAAATTGGGCCTGGTTATTAAGCAGTGGTACTCAAACTTCAGTGTGTATCAGGACTTGTTAAAGTGCAGATTACTAGGCCCCATCCTAGAGTTTCTGATTCCACAGGTCTGGAGCGGAGCTCAATAACCTGCATATCTAATACAATCCCTGTGATGCTGATGGTGCTGATCTAGGAACACTCACTGAGAATCACTGAAGTAGACAAAGGGGAAGTAAGTAGGTGGTTAAAATAGTCTGTTGTAATCGCCAATTACCTACTGGTTATATAAATGCATTCTCAATCAAGATTTACTAGTTGTTTTTCGAGATATGAAATCGAGCCAAGAAGATGGATCATATTTTAATATGAAAGAAACAATATATGTCCAGCATCATTTTTGAGAAACCAGGTCTAATGAAAAAGAAAATACTTCTATTAGAACTAATAAAAGAAGGGTAAGTTGCCTAATTATAAATACAAATAAAACTAATACATGTTGGTCAAGAAAATTAACTTAAGTATTTATTTGTAGTTTATCTTCCCTCCATTTCTCACTCATCCACTCTATATACAGGAAGAGAGGGACAATTAATTCTCCATTCCCCTTGCCTTAGGCTTGGTGTTGCTTCATTGAAAGCAGAAGTTGCCTGTATACAGCTGGTCTATCTAGTTTTTGTTTTCACTGAAGCCTGATAACTTTAAAAAAAAATTATGGTAGGAAGAAAAGGGGGAGCAAGGCTAGCAGTGCAAATTGCCCATAGCTAGGATAGGAAAAAAGTTTGCATATTCCTTAGGATTTTCTGGCAGGACCCCAGGGAAGTAAGAATGATTGAAATTGGATCAAGCCTTGGAACAGGATCTCTCAGCCTAGTTAAAGGCCCTGTGGCCCCTAGGCATGAGCACAGCACAAATGCCCATGTCTTCCTGGGGCCATGAGGGTCTGACAGTGGCAATCTCAGCAGCCTCTCTGATGGAATTGAGCTATACCTTATTTCCTAGGTATAAAGTAAGTAACTCAGTGATGTCTGGGAGAGACAGAAAGTTCCATAAGGGCTGGGAATGATTTATTTTCGTGACAGTTCAGAGGGACGGAGAAGGGGTGCATGGTAGCCTCAAGGTGAGACTAAATCCGATTTAAAGAAAATAAAGATATTTCTTGTATGGAAAGTTTTATTATAAATTTATAAGCACTCTATATTTTTTAAAAAATTGTTCATGCCTATTCTATTTTTTAATTAATACCTTCCTATACGATGAGGAAATGATACCTTTAACAAGGCAATAAAATTACAAAATTCCTAATGCTAAATTTTTCAAGGTGTGCAAGACACACATAAAGAAAACACATATAGGGAAGACATATTTGAATGGATGGATAAAGCCATGTTATTATGTGGGAAAATACATTATTAGAAAGGTGTCGATTCTCTTCAATATATGAATTTAATTCAATTCCAAATGGATTTTGGGGAGAGGAGGGGAAGACGTAATGGAGAAGTTCTAAGTTTCTTTGAGAAAATCAGATAATTAAATCAACTGATAGTGTTACAGAAATAACAGATAGACCAATGGATCATAATATGAACTTCGTGATATATCTATTGATATCTATGTCCATATCTTTATATTTATTTCTATGTCTGTCACTCTCTCTATACATGTATATAACTCACTAATAATTTGAGGAAAAAATAGAAATTTCCCCATCATACCAAAATAAATTTAAGAGGGATCAAAGATATAAATGCAAAAAACCAAAAAACCAAAAACCAAAACAAACAAACGAAAAACCCAAAATGAAACCATACCAGATGAAAAAGGGTCAGGAGATGGCTTACGCAGCCTATATAGCACAACAGATAATAGAAACCATCAAAAAATCAGTTATACTACAAAATGTCATTTCCATACCAAAGGGGGGAAAATATAAACTAAATTAACAGAAGTTCATAAATAAAAACTCTTAATTCATAAATCACTAAATAAATATAAATACTAATTCAAATGGACAAATGCTTTTGAAAAGATATATAAATGTCATATAAGCTTTGATAAGGTGTTCAACTTCACACAAATTATCAAAGAAATTAAAAGTAAAAGAATTAAATATGGTGCCATTTTTGCCAAACAATTTGACATCAATTTTATTTTTTTTACGATAATATGCAAGGTGGCAAGAGTAAGAAAATGAGAGTCTTGGCTCCTGCTACCTAAATATGACTGCACATCAAAAGACATAAAATTTCATTGAAACTTTAATCCAGCAATTCTACTTCGAAACATTTGCTTTAATTTAACAATTAATCATACACGACAAAATCTAGTCACCGTGATGGTTTCCATAGTGCTACCTATATAAACAAAATAACCAGCTCAGTGTCCAGCAATGATTTAAAGTACAGTCATAGCAAAGCATTCTTTGCAACTGGTAAATATATTGAAAAAATATTTTGATAACATAAAAAAGTATTACCAATTTCTG
The DNA here is from genome assembly GCF_014176215.1 of Rousettus aegyptiacus. Lineage (NCBI taxonomy): Eukaryota > Metazoa > Chordata > Mammalia > Chiroptera > Pteropodidae > Rousettus > Rousettus aegyptiacus. The sequence goes on along the minus strand of NW_023416287.1, from coordinate 32,113,743 downwards.
GTAAGTGAAAAAAAGGCTATAAAATATTATGTAGACTAGACTCCTGTTTCCATTAATTATGTTCCTATGGATGTGTGTATTCATTTTTTCAAAACCTCAAAATATATATACATGGACAAACAAAACAAATGCTATACCTTACTGATTTTGATTTTAAAAAAATTTCACAATTCACATACATTTGAGAGTGTTTATCAGTTTTGTTAATAAATCATCTCTAAATTTAGTATTTTATACTTTAAATGTCCCGCCCCCCAATTTATCAACTATAGATTGAGTCTCTCTTCAGAGCCCCGTATAAACTGGGGGGAGCAGGGGAGAAAAGAAAAGTTATAGGGGTGGATTCCTAAAGTGTTCCAAAAAGCAATACTGCTGATTTTGCATTCTACATCTCCAGGAACACTGCATGGTGAATGATTTGCCTCACCTTGTAACACCTCAGAAACCTCATTACTAAAGATGATATCATTCATATTCTTATAGAGCATGTACATTGTGAGGTCTTATGGAAAGTATATAGAATTATGACCATCAAATTTGGTAGCAGAGCTTTATATTGCTTCTGCAAAATGTGATAATGTCTTCTTAATTCCCAAGGCTGGCAAGGCTCACACAGAATCGTTTATTTTTGAATATCTACATTTTCAAACACTGTTGGGTGAAAACCAGCCCCATCAATCTCTGTGACAGGTTACGTTCCTCTTGAGTTTATCTTCCTGTACATTTTGTGCCAAATTTAGTTTGCAAACCTCCAAACAAGAGAAACATGAGCCTGTTTAATCTTCACAAATATAAAATGATGTTGTTAGACTATCATTTGCCGTTTGAACTCTCATTCATTAATGAAACGTAGGTTAAACAACAGCCTATCCACCTTTTAACTGCAATACTCCCCTGTGTCTGCTGAACCATTAATGGATAACCTGTTTAAAAACACAGAGGATATTTTATTCCTATTACAATTTGTGTGAAACTTGTCACCATAGAGGACATTTTCCCTTCTTAATGCGGACAGGTTTGTTTACTTTAATTTCCATTAGTGTCTAGGAAGACAAAAATGATGAATGATTCTCAAGCTACAGATTTCACAAGTCAGAGAGTTACAGTGGATGTGTTTGCTTATCTCAAGTTATTTTGTCAGAAGCACAAACCAACCCCCTCCCATTACACGTGATGACCACCTCATTTCTGTTTGTGAACGAGAACCTATTTCAATGTTACCTGAAGCGTATGAAGAAAAAGAGCAAATAACTGGGTCACAGGCAGATAAAATGCATGAAGTAAATACCAGGCAAAGAGCAAGAGGAACAGTTAACAGGAAAGTGGACTCTTTGAAATCACACTTTTCCTGTTTTCCCTCCTCTCCATACCATGCAACCTCGCTCAGCCAAAGTGAAGGGAATGGAAAAGTACAGATCGGTTGAGAGCTTACTAAGGGAAAAGAGCGTAGTAACACACTGCGCTTTGGTTCCCCATCTTTTATGTGAGGAAACACATTTTAAGAAACTTTTTTGTGTGTGTGAAGACATAATTTTTTATTGTGAAAAAATACATATGTAATATAAAGTTCAACATTTTAACCATTTTAAGTGTACAATTCAGTGGCATTAAGTACACTCACATTCTTGTACAACCATTATCATAATCTATTTCCAAAACATTTTCATCACCCCAAAATGAAACTATGTGCCAATTAAACAACAATCCCCAATCTCCCCTTCCCTCAGCCACTGGTATCTTCTATTTTACTTTCTGCCTCTGTGAATTTGCCTAGTCTAGGTAGCACATGTAAGTGGAATTATACAATATTTGTCCTTCTCTGTCTGGCTTATTTCACTTTAGCATAGTATTTTCAAGGTTTATCCATATTTTAGTATGCGTCATAATTTAATTCCTATTTAAGGCTGAATGATAGTCCACTGTATGTATATACAATATTTTGTCCAATCATCTCTTGATGGACATTTGAATTGTTTCCACTTTCAGCCGTTGCGAATAACATTGCCATGAACATGGGTATACAAGTTCTTCTGTGGCCACTGTTTTCAATTATTTTGGTGTATATACGTAGGAGTGAAATTTCTCAATCATAAGGCAATTCTATATTTAACTTTTTGAGGAATCACCAAACTTTTCCACAGTAGCTACTGAAGATACACTTTAAAAATGTGTACTTTCAGGTAGAGAGAGGGAAAGTAACTGACCAGCTATCCAGTAAATGCGGGCAGCTCTGCCCATCACTCTGGTAGCTCGGGTAAACATATGGATTTTAGTCTTTCAGAGACCTCTTGCCTCCCTGCAACCCGATTCTCTGAATCCTGGTCAGATGGGCCAGTTTGCCTACAGGCTAACCTCAACCTGACCAGGTTCAGCCCCAGGACCATATTCTGGGTTCCCATAATTCCCTATCAAAATGGCTTTGAATCTATTTCCAGGGTTTTCCTAGACATCTTCCATAGGTCTTTCCTCCTAGAGTACTTTATGGCTTAGTGTGTACACTTCTAGGAGTTAGAAGTGGCTTCATCCTGCCTTTTGATGGAAATATAGCTATAGCTTTGGTGCTTGGACCAGAGTGTGCACGCACAGTCTGGGAGGCCCTTGTACTGTGGAAAAAAGCTAGGCTTGGGAAGAGAGGTGGGTAGGCTAAGAAATGAGGGTCAGTTCTCTCTGGGTCACCATTTTCCAACTCTAAGGAGGATGAGAATTTGAAACCTAAACCAAATAGCTAGATTTTGAATGTGTATTTGTCAAAGTGGGTGACAGAACACAATTCGACAGCTTCTTAGGGTAATTAATAATTTTGAAATATTTACATTTACTATGCAGGCTTCTCTTGGTTCTCTTGCACTAGAACCCACAAGAATGAGAGGTAGGCCTATTTAGCCTCACGACAAAAATTTTTTAAAAAGACAGTATTATCATCACCACCATTTTAAATCTGAGTAAATTAAGGCAAAAAGAGGTTGATTCTTTTCTACACAACTGGTAAGTGCCACAGCTATGATTCGAACAATGTCATCTGGCCCCAGATCCCACATTCTTATATTACCCCAGTGAAGGAACCATGGTGGCTGCTTTTCAAAGTCAGGACACAGCCCTAAGTCAAGAACAACAAAATTAAATCTGACAGGGAGCAGGGACTATAAAATGGCAGAGTTAAAGCTATGGACGTTAACATTTATGGCGAGAAGTAGAAATACAATAAGAAAAAAAGACGGACAGATCTATAATAAAATAGAATAATAGGTGAAAATACTTTATTTTCTCACTAAACATGTTTTAACCCAATTAAAAATATAAAAATGAGAAGAAAGGTCTTTTTCTCCTGAATCATTTGGGCTCTTCCTACCCCGACCCCTACTGTCTCTGCATTTCTGAATCTGCCAAACAGCATAAATCACCATGCACGCCAAATCATTAGAGTTGCCAGGTGTTCAATTTTGAACCAGACAGTCTGGTATTTGAGTTTTCTGCTGAGGAAACAAATAGAGAAAATACCAGTGATTTTTAATTAAGTTGTTATTATCATGTAAAGATGAGCTTGCAGGAGAACATTCTTACTGGCTCTCCAGGCTGCACTTTACTCTGAGCCTGTTTTCCACTTAGATATCAACCTATCTAGGCCAGGCTGTCTCCAAACTGAGTGCTAAGGCAGGCTGACGAGCTTGGCTCTGAATGTGTATTGGCACCTTTCACATATTGGCTATGCCCCATGCAACTGTGCTCGATCATTTTCTTTTATTGATATCTCTAAAGCTCCTGCAGCAATTGGCAGAGATCCCTGGGCATATTTTAAAAATAATAATAAAATAAATACATAAATAAATACTCAGAAGGATGTTGAAATGAAGGCAAATGAGCCATTGATTAAGAGTCATATGAGTTAAGTACGTCCATAAGTCTAATCATTGCCATTGAATAGGTAAGAGCAGGAAAATTGTTATTTCATCATTTACAAACAAACAAAATTATCATTAAGAAAAATTCTATTTAGGTATCAATTAAGAATGGCTCCAGTAACATAATGCTAAATTCATGTGGGAATCTATGATAAGAGAATACTAGAAATTCTTACATTTTGAGGGAATGTACATATGCTATTCATGGGCTTTCCAAACCCGTGAAAAGCAAAAGGGTTTGCATGGATATCAGTAAGAAAGAAAAAGAATATTGTCTCCTTAAAGAATTTTGTTTAACCTTAAACGATAGTAATTTTTTTTTTTAACTCTGATGTTCAAAGACCTTTGATATCTTAATGTGCATTCAGAAGGAAAAGACCAAGGACATTTTTGTTTTTCCAGTATATCAATTAAAATCTCCTGTAAGAATTTTTTTTTTTTTTTTTTTTTGAGGAAATACTAGTCTACCCCAATGAAACTTTGGAGTTACAAACCTTTTGTCAGCTAGGTGATAGTATTTAAATCCCACAATTTTAACCCAACTTGGATCTTGTGAGGCAATTCACTACAATAGAGAAACATACAAATATGCAAAACTACGACAATAGATGGTTACACCACTGAATTTCTCCTCATGATCCAAGCTTTTTTTTTTTTCTTTTCTGCTTCTCACCAGTGCATTACTCTGTAAGCAGTGCCTCTCAGTGGTTTGGAGGAGAGGTAGATTTTGCCCTCCCACTCCGAAGGGTCATTTGGCAATATTTGGGCACAGTTTTGGTTGGGGGGTGCTACTGGCATCTAGTATGTAGATGCCAGGGATGTACTAAACATTCTGAAATACAGGACTTACTGCCCCCTAGGCTAAAGAATTATTCAGCCTAAAATGTCCATAGTGTGGAGGTTGAGAAACCCTGATTTACAGATCTTTGGAACAGAGAATTCAGCAATTTGGAGTTACTTGAATTATCAGAAATGACAGTATAGATCTAAGGGCTAGTGTTTCAAGAGCCCCTGAGACTGGTGAGGGCATAGGTAAATAAGAGTTTGCTCCATACCCTATTGGCCCATACTTCAGGGTATGGCCAAGGTCCCCGATGAGGTCAGCAGAGCTGCCTCTTCTGAAGCAAAGAGATAGCACGTTCCAGCCAGACACTGATAATACTGACACCCTGTACTGGTTCATTCAACACAACGCTTACTAGGAACCTGCCATGTTCTAGCACCTGCACAAGGCACTGAGGATGGTGCTGGGAAGGACAGCCATGAACTTTGTCCTAGTGGTGATGCATCCAAGTTTGGCTAATCTCATGGGAGGAACACATGCCTTTCATTCCAGGAAACAATCCATTTCTCATATGGGTTTTTCCATTCAAAAAGCCAGAAATCACAAATTGGCAACCAGGAGCGAACTCTGCTTTGCATGTGTTTTATATGTCCAGCTAAGTGCTTCTAAAAGTCACCAATATTTAAAAATTAGATTACACAGAAATTGTGGGTTTATGGCTTTTCTGTCTGGAAAAATCACAAACTTGGCAACACCGGGCATGTATGGTAGCAAGCTGCTAGCACCTGGCTTAGCCTGCATAACCCTACAACAAAAGTTAGTGTCAAAGGAATGCCTGCAGTGGCTCATTTGGGAAGTAACAGATGGTGAAATGGGGAAGGAGGGAAAACCAGGACAAGAATGTGTTCTGGAGTTGGCCACTGCAAAGAGTGACTAGTGCTCAGTCCCTTGGACCTTCTAAAGAGTCTTCTGAAATGTGTCTTAGATCTGTCCACCTAGGGAGTGGAAGGGAGAGCATTTATCCAACAAATCCTGATCCCACTGGTCAGAGTTGCTCCAAAGGCATTAATTCTATCAGTTATTCAATTGGTCTGACCTGTGTTATGCATGCATGAGTGCTGAGTCATTTCTGGGTGTTCCAGTTACAGATTAGAGAAGCCTGTGGGGTAGGAAGTGAGACGTGGGATCCAAGCCTATCAGGTTGTACCCACATGAAGTTGGCCAAAGTCTATGCACACTGGTTTCTACATCAGTGGCAGAAATAAGGGTTGGAGCCAGGAAGATTTAAAGAAGTACACAAGCTGTGTTTCATCTAGCTACTCATCTATGTTAACTGGCTGGTCCTAATGAGAGTTGGGTCTAGAAGCTGTTTAAACTGCCCGTTCTTTCTGCCTTTAACACGCAAACAGCTCATACACACACACACACACACACACACACAAACACACACACGTACAAATGCACACTGACGCAGCTGTCACCTGTGAGCCCCCATGTAAGTATGAGCACTGTACTAAATTGTATGGCTTGGGGACAAAATGGAATTGCAAGCAGTTCACATCTTTCTGGTCAAACTGTGTGCCTGACTATGTTCAGCTCCAAGGAAGGAACACCTTCTGTTTCTTCTTCAAATCTGCACAAAGGGAATTTCTACTTGCCAAAGCACACTACCAGAATGACAGTGTAGCTTTGGCTAACTTAACCAAAGGTACAACATAGAAAAGCACCCTTGTTAACATCTTAAGTTAATTTCTACTGACAAAAAGGCTTGTAAAAGTTATCTTCTTAACATAGTTCCAGAAACACAGGATAGACACAGATGTGTTTAATAAATACATATGAATATACTCCTGAAATATCAATTATTCAGAAGACAAGTTTTAACATTGTAATATAAATATAGTCAGTCCTTTTCCCAATGCAAATTATGCATATATACATATATACAAACACACATGCATATATATTTATATATACATACCCACACACACATAAAATCTGAGTCGCAATTTCCTCATCAGTTAAGTAAGGACAATAATAGCTACCTCACACACAGTTTACACACACACGTACCTCACATCTCTCATTCTCATCAACAATTTTCAAGCTATTCTTCCAAAAAAAATTATAAAATTTACTTCTCAAATTCTCTTAGAGGAGATGGTATGAAAAATTTTTTTATTGTTAAAATAATACTCTTATTGTGAAAAAAATGCTTTTCACTTCATATTCATCTTGAAAGTCCCAAATGTGCAAGCAAAAAAAAAGCCCAGCATTAGGGAATCAGCACTCTTAAAAAGTCAGGATATTGTTTTCACCCATTTAAGATGAATGTTTTTCATTTAGCAAATGGTGAGAAATCTTTTGATGGAGAACAGTAATTCAAACCCAGATGCCGTCCTCATGGAGAAAAATAAGAACTCCCAACAAATTCTCTTTATGAGGAGGTCAGAGCCTTAAAAGGAGCTCATTTTCCTTGGGGAAAAAGCAATCTCTTGATGACTGGATACAGTTTTTCAGCAAAATATCTAGTGTTAAATCTGTTAAAACTGGTCTAATGTTTTGTTCCTGTTTTCCTGTCAAATAATGGAAAGAATTTTTGGTGTCAGCCGTAATATATGGAAACCACAGGTTATATGTAGAATCATGAAGTTAATTCTGTATCTTTCATTAGTTTAGAGAACAATCTGAGTTTTTGAACATTAAAAAAATCTTTAAAGTCTAATATAAATATAAAATGTAATGTAGACTATTATTGAAAATGTTCCCATACATTTTGACAAATGTTTTCAATTATGATGTTTAATACATTTGTTAACACTGCTTGACAATCCTACGAATCATTCATAAGTTGGGTGTATACTCAAACTAATCAAATCAATTTAGGTTTACAGATAGTTCTAGGAACACATAATTTCCTTCTTTTTCTAGCCTTTCCACTTTATCTTCCTATTTTTCTCCTCCTCCACTTTTTCCTCTTCCTCTTTCATGTTAAGATTTCAAACCTCTCAATTTTCCCATCTGAAGAGAGGGTTTAATATAGTAACCTCAAAGATAAATTTTAAGAATTAAGTAATCCGTAATAATACTAAATTTAAATATCTAGAATATGGTGGACCTTCAATAAACCTCTTTTGGTTCTAAACATAGTTCTTTGGATCATAACAAAGCAGAGAGGGAGAGATAAATTTAATTAAATTTTACCAGCAAAGAAAGTACCCACCATTGAGGACCTTCGAGGAGCCAGGCACAGAGAAAGGCAATTTACATGCTCTGTAATCTTTGCCCCGATTCTAGGATGTGCCGATAATGACTTATACTTACTGACCACTCATGGGATAAAGTATCAGTTCACCCTCACAAAGCCTTTGAAGGTGGAAGTGCAAGTATGTCTGCTTGACCAGTGAAGAAACCATGGTTTAGGGAGTTTAGCATGGGTGCTCCGATAAAAATCGTGAGATATGATCACTCAGGTGCTTCTTCAAGGAATCAACGAGGGTGCCACTAGTCTTGTGTCACACTGCTTTTATGTAATTAGCAAAGGTGGCCTCTCTGGGTAGACACATCCACGATCCAGGAGTAGCAGCTGGATTATAGCCCCTAATCTTCCTTCATGGGGGGCTCCGTGTATGATGACCCTGACTGAGTAAGCCTCCCTCAGTTTCCCAGAGATGTAAATGCTCATTTAGGGCTCAAAAGTATTTGAATGAATTTTTATTTTAAATTACAGCAGTTCAGAGGATCATTTGAGATTTCAGCCCAAAACTTTTCTTTCTAGAGCTTCCTTCTTAGCACTCTGTGCCACCTTCAGCAATTAATAGCATCCTAAGTCCTAAATGGACAGAGGGCACAGGAGCCAGATCTGAACATGTATTCAGTTCACATCCTTCAAGGTTTTTATAAAAGTGACCAGATAATTGCTGCACTCTTGTCAGTATAGAGAAACTGAGTTGTCTTATCTTTTTCATAAGATATCACCACTGTCTACAGGAATACTCTGAAATTGTGCTATAAATGTCTGATTTAGAGATTAAGTGTGAATGAGATTGTCACATGAATATATTGTAAGAAAAATTCATAAATTGTATAGAATCCTGTTTCAAATAGTCTGTCTAAAGTAAAATTCCATAAAATAAAGCTTGGCCAACTTTAGTTACACAAGATAATAGTTAACCACCGAAACAGAAAAACACAAAAAATATTGGGAACAATGAAGACAAAACCTGGAAATGAAGATTTTCTGGTGTTAGATCCTAAATTCTTCAGACTGTGAGTTGATACTTAATGTGTAATTACCTATGTTCACAAAAACTCTGCAATTATAGGTTTATTAGCTAAAATGTTTTTCATGATTGTGTAACACAAAGATTAAATGAATACAGCAATATATATTAAATAATGGCCTCATAATTACTAAGGCTGTCCATATTCAAGATAATACTTAGTGATAAAATAGACACCACAAAAAATTATTGGAATAATTTAGTATGGATCATAACATGCAATAGTTATTCCTGATCACTTTGTTTCATATATAGTAGCAGACTTACAGGCCTTCACATATTGTATCTTTAATTAATAGACTTTATTTTTACAGCAGTTTTGGGGTTACAGAAAAATTGAGCAGGAAGTACAGAGTTCCCATTCTCCCTCTTCTCACCCTATCTATCCCCTGCCTGTTTTCTCTTATTATTAACATATTGTACTGATATGGTATATTTGCTGCAATTAATGAACCAATATTGACATATTAATATGAACTAAAGTCTATAGTTTACATTAGGATACATTCTTTGTGTTATACAGTTCTATCTATGAGTTTTGCCAAATGCATATATCCACCATTACAGTATCATACAGAATAATTTGCTACCCTAAAAATGTCCTGTGCTCCACCTATCTATCCCTTCCCCTATCTAATCCCTAACAATCTCTGATCTATATAGTTTTTTCTCCTCTAGAATGTCATATAGTTGCAATCATACAGTATATAGCATTTTCAGACTGGATTCTTTCACTTAGCAATATGCATTTAAGGTTTCTCCATGTCTTTCATGGCATAATAGTTTATTTCTTCCATCTCGCTGAATAAGATTCCACTGTGTGGATGCACCAGTTTTCTTATTTATTCACCTATTAAAAAACATTTCTTCCAATTTTGGTAATCATAAATAAAGCTAAAATGAACATTGTGGGCAGGTTTTGTATGAACATGAGTTTTAGACTTTTATACCTAGGAATGTGGTTGCTAGACTGTATGATAATTCTATGTTTAGCTTTGGAAGAAACTCCCAACTGTCTTCCAAAGTGACTGTACAATGTTGCATGCCTAACAACAATAAATCAGAGTTTCTGTCATTCCACATCATTGCCAGCAGCTGGTGTTGTCAATGTTTTAGATTTTAGCTATTTTAATAGGTATACAGTGGTATCACATTGTTGTTTCAAATTTGCGTAATATATAATGAATGACATGTAATGTCGAGCATCTTTTCATATGCTTGTTGCCATCTCTATATCTTCTTTGGTCAGAGTATATTCATACCTTTGGCCACTTTTTAATTGAGCTGTTTGTTTTCTTGCTAATGAGTTGTAAGAGTTCTTTTTATAGTTGGGGTAGCAGTGGATTTGTCCTAGGTGCTTATGGCCTAATGGAGACATTAAGTGGGGAATGTGATAAACTTTCAATAGGCATATAAATGTGTTTAATCTCAATTCTGTGCTGATGAGGCTCACTATAGAGATAGTAGAGGCTAAAATCAGCAGAGCCTGGAAAGGTCCAGTTGGTTTGAGAGAGGAAGTAATGATATAATGATATTATATCCCTAGGCATGTGGCTAGACTACAGTTCTAAACCTGCCTTCAGATAGATGGGAATAATATGACTGAATTCTGGACAAAGAAATGTGAGTGAAAGGGATGTACACCTCGGTCTGGCCTCTAACATCTTCCTCAAAAGTCCTCTACTTGATCTCACCCTCTCTCTCTCCAAATGATTGAAAGTAAAGGATTCCAAGACAATAGAGGAACATGGTGGAAGAAACCTGGATCCCCGAGTCACCACTGGAAGGAAGTCTATCCCAGATGACCAGCACAGAGCTGTGAAGTAAGCTAGAAATAAACTATTTGCTTTACGAAGACACTGAGATTTTGGAAGTTTGTTAGAGCAGCCGGCAATGATTACCTTGACTAATATAGATATTAAGTTGCATGGGAAATGAGGCAATGCTCTGACTGCCAGCCTTCCAAGTTAAGTGACTCCTATACAGGAACATAGGATAAAAATGGTGAATATTCTTTTAACTTTGATTTTATTTAAGACATGGGATGCAGGAAACAAGTATGATCATAATACGAAGCAATTTTCAAACTTTACATTTTTTTTCAGATAGATGTTAAAGAATTTCACAGTTGTAGTCTCAGGGCATAGCTTCCTAACTCTCTTTTCTCTTAGAGCCCCAAACTATTTATCTATACTCATTTGCCCTGGATGTATTCCAGATGAAAATTTTGATAAGTGTTCCCTTAAGATGACCTTTCAAGTGAGGACTTGGGGAATTGAGAGAAAAAAACAGTGAATTCCTCCTAGATTTCATGAGATATAAGTATTCATATGGGATTTGAAAGCAGGGGCCAGCCTGAAGGTCAATTCCAGCCTGCCATCTGTTTCTGTGTGGCCCATGAGCCATTCTTACATGGTTTTTATCAATGAATATTTGCAATTAGTTTGATGACAAGGAACACTACCCTTGACCTATATTTAGGTAAAATGTTACTGGTCCCAAATAATTCCACCCTTCTCATTAAAGAACGACCTTTCTTCTTATTTTGTACTCAATTATTATATTTTGAATTTCATCAATAGAAATGTTGCAGAAATTTGCTTTTTCCCTTGCTCTACAAGTACCTATATAACGTCCTTAAGTTTGCCTCTTATTCTACAAGGCCTAAAATATTTATTCTCTGGCCCTTTACAGAAAATGTCTGCTGATTCTGTTCTAGAACATTTAAATAAATAAATAAATAAATAAATACATAAATAAATAAATAAGCAAGCTTCTTCCTCTCTCCCTCTTGTTTTTCTTTTAATAGATTTCCTTATGCTCTTGAACACAAATCTGGAACAGTGGTCCCCAACCTTTTTGGCACCAGGGACTGATGCTCCTATTAGAATCTAATGCCTGATAATCTGAGGTGGAGCTGAGGTGGTGATGCTAGTGCTGGGGAGCAGCTGGAAATACAGATGAAGCTTCTCTGCTTACCTCCTGTTGTGTGGACTGGTACCAATCTTTGGTTGGGGGTTGGGGACACCATGATCTAGAGTACTAACAAATGAAAAGATTTAAGAAAGTCCGCCCTTGTGCTTAAAAAAAAAATAAAAGGGAAAGCTGTGACTGACTAAGAAAGACAATCTGGAGAAACCATAAGTACTATAATCTGAACTTGGCCTTGCTTTGGTAACTATGAGTTTCCAACTATTTTTGTTCATTATCATCTCTTTGCTTCCTGAGTTGGTCAGCAGTGGTACAGTGGAAAATGGTTTGAAATCATACAAACCTGTGACCTGCCAACTTTTTGCCCATGGGAAATTGCTTGTCCTCTTCACATTTCACAGTTTTTTAAATTTTGCTTTGTTTTGTTTTGTTTTAATTCTATAAAAGGTGTTATGTCAATGACTAAATGATATAAAGTTTTTATCATACATAACAGATCCTCATTATTTTGTGTAGTTGTAACTAAATTTTCTTCCTTCTCTACCTCTCCATACCTTTCCTTCTTTCCTTTTATCCATCTGAAAGAGGGGTTGGGGGAAGAGAGAGAGAGAGAAGAGGAAGAGGAAGAGGAAGAGGAAGAGGAAGAGGAAGAAGAAGAAGAAGGAAGAAGGAAGAAGGAGGAGGAGGAGGAGGAGGAGGAGGAGGAGAACTGGAAAGGGAGTCCTGTGATGCTTCATGACTTGGAGGACAGGAAACCCAGAAAAGGAGAGATTGCAGAATCTCAAAAAGAAATGAAAGTTAGCAGTCTGAAGCCCAGTACACTTGTGGTAAGAAAGAAAGGGCTCCAAAAGGTAACATGAACTGAGAAATGATAGTCGCCAACCCTGCCTCCTTCCATCCTTTCCTTCCATCCACTCCCTAATGCTACAGAGTTCAGTCACTAGCTAAGTTTAAGTTTGTGGGCCTCTTTAATCTCATTTACAATCACAACACAAAAATTAAAACACGACAACTAGCTTGGAGGGGGAAAAAAAAGACCTAACACAATAGAGCATTTATCTGTAAATAAAATGCATTCTCATTCTGACAATAGTTAAGATGGTTCAAGTCTGCATCAGAGTTCTAATTTTCAGGACTCTTAATAACATGTGATTTTATTTTCATCACTTTTTTTCATGACTGCTCTAATACCCTATATATTCTCAAGAAGTATTCAATATAGAAAGATTTTCATTAATACCCGAGCAGTGAACTGTTCTTGTTCTCCAGGAACAAGAGTTTGTGACCTTTAATTCTTGCAAGCACAAAGAAAAGACATAATTTCTGAGGTTTCTCCAGAAAGATCTATACCTTGGACAAAGCACAGAATCCATGTTTTCAAGAGCAGAAAAATGAAAATGCTGAATCGAGATTTTTGTTCTGCCAAATAGATTATGGTTCCGAGGAGCTTCCACTTTCCAAACCTTGTGATTAAGGCCCTTTGTGTCTGGTTTATGCCCTTGGCTCCCTTCAACCCAATATGAGTCTATTCAAGGATACCCAAGAAGAAAGCTCTGTGCTCAAATAGACATCTTGCTGCTAATGTGTATGTTCTCCTATAGGCGTTTTTATTAATAGAACAGAACTGGTTCAATGAATGTCAGTTCTTTGATCTTTGAACATCTTCGAGAATACACCTAGAACTCAACAATTGTGTCATGTCCCCTTTGACAATCTTAGCCTACTTACTTTCACCCAAGTATTAAGGATTCAGTGTGTTACTAAATGCATGGACTCTCACAAGTAGAGTGTGTGAAACATAAACATGCAAGTAAATCACATTTTACATACTTTTAATTATTGGAAAAATTGTCTGATGCAAGTTCTACTAAAAAAATTATAATATAAAAAAATATAGAAAGACAATTAGCAAACTAGATTTTGAGACACCAAAAAGTCTCAGTGCAGTTGTATGCATTAATAACTTTAGAAGTATAAAGTACAAACATAAAAAATATAGTTTTAAAGTTCAATTAGGTACATTTACTTTACTTTTCTATAGTTTTGTGATTCATAATTTACATTTTTGGTTTTAGTTCCTTTAAAGCTCAATGTTGAGTGAAACAAATGAAAATAATAGAATGAAAAAAAATTGATACTAAAAATTCAAAAATTAATTACTGGAAAACAAAAACAAATTAATGTAAAAGTAATTTGCATTATGCATCCATACAATGTATTTATGTTTGTAGCATTTATGTTTCTAGAATTTTTAAAGCTTGAAGCTACACGTAGATTTTTGGGACATCCTTATTTATTCTAAAAAGATTCAAGGACTTCCTCAACATGCCATATATACTGGAACTTCAAAATAAATTGGGAATGGAATATTACTCAGCCATAAGAAGAAATGAAATACTGTGATCTGCAACAACATAGATGGACTTCAAGGTAATTATGCTAAGTGAAATAAGCTAGACAGAAAGAGTTCAAAACCACATGATATCACTTATATGTGGGACATAAACCTAAGAGCAACAAACAAACAGGACAAACAGAGACACATGGACATGGACAACAGACTAGTGGTTACCAGAGGTAGAAGGAAGGAGAAGAGGGGAGGTAGATGGGGTAAAAGGGGTCAAATACGTGGTGACAGAAAGAAATCTAACTATGGGAGGTGAACGCACAATGCAATATATAAATGCCTTACTGTTAAATTGTACACCTGAAACTTACTGGATTTTGTTAACCAATGTCACCACTAAGAAAAAATAAGTTAAAAAAAATAAAATAAAATAAATTGGAGTTGGTCTTTCTCTTAAAGTGACAAGAACAAACAAAATTATTACAATAGAGCATGTAAAATCTCATCAAAGATATTTTTGCACAACATAAACTTCATATACTTTGCCAAATATATGAAATAATGACTTATAATAGAATTAGGCTTTTAAGCTGACAACTCTGTAATGGATTATATAACAGGTACTGAGATAGTTTGGATTTATGATCCTTCAGAAGCAACATGGATGTATGCATAATTGTTGCACACACACTCCCACACGCAATTGTTTAATTGAGGGATTGACTGTTTAGAATTTAATTATTATTTTAGCAAGGCAGTAAGAAAGCAGCATGGAAACCACAGGTTTAATAGAAGGCCACTGCCATGATTTTTAAAAGGTCATCCTTTCAACCCATTATTAACTTTGAGCCCTGGTGATCACTTATTTTGGCTTCAAGTTATTAAAAGCATCTTCAATATATAGTACATGTGATGTTTGTTTTTAATCAGTATGTATAATAGATGTCACATGGGGGAAATGTTGGCAAATATATTATAGACTATAAAAAATATCGATAGTTGGATAAATGCTAGCATGCTGCAATTTCCTTCTCATTCGTATAAAAGCAGGGCTTTAAGGGCAATATTTTAATTTCCTGAGAATTCTTGTAGTGCTCTACATTTGAAATGGAACAGGAAATGCCACTTATGATATTTTAATTTTAAATGTAATAAGAATTATGCCTTTATAAAGGTAACTACCATTAACTGTCTTTAAAAGTTGCCTCACTTCCAACAACCAGGGGGAAAACAAAGACCAGATGATAGTCTTAAAGTCAAGCACCATTAAAAAGTGTTCGATGTTCACATACAGGTTGCACCTGCATATGATCGAAACAATTGATCAATCTGTTGAATAGTCAGTCAAACAGCACACTGAATGCTGTGTGGCTTAAAAGAAGAGGAGCATGGACGACATTTTCATTTGCACTTGAATTCTGAGCTAGAGCAAAAGGAATGTAGGATTCATGTCATCTTCTTAAGTCATGCTGCAGATTGTTGTCATGCCTCTGCTTAGAGTGATGGTTCTTCACTTGCATCACTCAGTTATACCTCTAGGAAAAAATACAAACTATTTAGCTTGGCATTATAAATTGGGCCTCCCTGAAAGCAGATTAGCATGCAGGAACTTTATTAGAGAGAGCTTTTGGGGATCCACATCTATAGAAGGAAGGAACTAAAGCAGGATTGAGTAGAGAGAGCTGCAATGCAACCTCAAGGGAAGTCTCAGGAATTCTGAAGATGGGTTGGCCTTCAGGCTTGCCCTGAGTTGAGGTTAAAAAAAAAAAAAAAGTCAGGGCTTTATACCCAATTTCAATCAGTCATTAGATGTTGCCTACACCAGATCAGTGGCATGGCTCTGAGCAAGATGGCTCTTTAGCTGAAGCAATACCCAAATGGGGCTGACACCTACAGACTGTCTGACAGCCTCACTCCCGGCAGCTGGAGTAGTAATTCTTTTATTCCTAAAAAGTAATCTAAGTTGCTCATCACAGCAGCCACCACACCCAACAAGCAAGGACACACTGGCCCCAAACTACTCTTTTAGTCTTATCTCCAATTATACCTCTCTATAATTTTTATTTTTTTGTGACAGAAAACCAATCCAAACTGCCTTAAAATAAAAGGAATCACATGACTAAAGGTCCTGAAGTAAAGCCTATTCAGATATAGTTGGATCCAGAGCTCAAACCACATCATTAGGCCTCCGCAACTCTCCATCCATCAGCTCTTACTTCCCACTGTGTATGTTGACTTTTGCCATGTTCCACATGTTAGTAAGATAATCTGGTAGTATGGATCACTACTCTGGATTTTTTCACTCCTTCTTCTAATAAAATAATATAGCTGTGCCCTTGCATGGCTTTGCGGTGTTTGATGTGTACTTTCTGCTCTTTGACTTTGGGCTTAGCTCTGAGACTCGTTCTGGCTAATGACATATTACTGGACATGACACTAGCAAAAGCTGGAAAAGTTCTTGCATTGCTAGACTTGCCTTGTGAGCATCTATCATTCACCAGACTGTCATTCAATAGCTGCTGGTCCAAGGAGGCTGAGAAACATGATAAGCAGATTTGAACCTAACCCGAAGGGCAGAGTCTGAATTCCACCCAGTCCAGCCTAGCCTGGTCAAGGCACAGCCAACACATCCAATGGTTTTTGGTACAATTTGTTAGGTAGTATTATTGTAGCCATGATATATTGACAGAGATGCCAGCAGCTTCAAGCCTCTATATGATCTAGGTTTGAATTTTTAAACAAGAGAGCACCAACTCCCCCCATTCCTCAAAAATAAGTCTGTGGAATGAATCTCAGGGGCTCTGGCTGACCTAAGTTAAGACGTGCCTATTTCTGACCCAATCACAGTTGTTAGGGAAGAATGCAATTCTCTCATTGGCCAGGACTGAGTGACATATTCTCAGTAGAAAAGGGGGTTCTGCTCTGACGGGAAGGTGAATAAGAAGCTAAAAAGGCAATTCATGTCCCTCAAACATTATTATAAATACTTTTCTGTCTTTTTTTTTTTTTTTTTTTGTCATTGTTCAAACACTTCTCCCTCTCTGGGGTGCTATGTGTGCTCCTCCTAAGCCCAAGTACATGGCAGGCATGTAAGCTATGTCTGTTGGGATTTGCAGGCAACAGCCTTGAAAGAGGTCATGGCCAAGGTGCGGAGGAAACCCACCAAGAGCATCATTCAAACTGTAACTGTGCTGGTGAGGCTAGAATGGCTGAGCTCCTAAGGAAGCTCTGGGGTGGAACAATGGCCGGCTGCCGGCAGCTGTGCAGACAACTGGAGAGAGGGAGAAGGGGCGGGGGGGAGTGGAGGCAAGGCAGGTGGTGGCTTTTATGTTCTCCACGCCTGGCAGGGCCCATTACTGACAAGCTCAATATGACAGAGCTAACTCTTCTC
Organism: Rousettus aegyptiacus; assembly: GCF_014176215.1. Classification (NCBI taxonomy): domain Eukaryota; kingdom Metazoa; phylum Chordata; class Mammalia; order Chiroptera; family Pteropodidae; genus Rousettus; species Rousettus aegyptiacus. The sequence goes on along the minus strand of NW_023416287.1, from coordinate 32,096,108 downwards.
TCCTATTCAGAAAGAAAATGAAAAATCAATGGGGTAAAGAGACTTCAGCACTGGCTATATGAAATTAAAAAGGTTTCCTCCTTCCTAGCAGCTCCAAATGCTATTAGAGCTACTGGGCCATTCACACAGGAGCTCTGTGGCTTCCTGAGCAACCTATCATTTTCATGTTGGCCCCCCAATTATGTCAGAGGTGTTTTCTTTGTTCTAGGTAATTTGCTTGAATGAGCTGTTTACTGTAGCTTCGAGCATAGATGTTCACTTACTCACAGATACTCTTTAAATGAAAACAAACAGCCATGATATAGACTATCATTCTTCAGTTTAGAGAAAGGGAGAAGTCAGACTGATTCAACACAAAACTTAAGTGGCCTTACATTATCATCATTATTTTTATTATTATTTTATTAATGTCAAACTTTCACTATTCAAGATGGTTTGCCATAGTGGATGGTTTGTTTAATTCCCACCTCCTAATTAAAAATTAATTAAAAATATTTTTGAAATTTAATCAAGTCATTGTGGATCTGTGGGGTTCATTTGGGTAGGAAGTAAGAAAAATCTAGTTCAAGCTGACTTAAATAAGAAGAGGAATTTATTACTCGCATAACTGAAGTACATAGAGGTAGGATGGACTATAGATAATAACCGAAAGACTATTTCTTTTCATCTCCTCTCTCCGCTTCCTACTTTATTTGCTTTATGCTATTGTTGATATTCTTTGGGTCATAAAATGACTGCAAACAGCATACAGGCCTCTTTGCTTCTTCATTCATAACCTGAGGTAGAGACTAGAGACGGCAAGCCACAGAAAGGCCTGAGGTTCCCTTGTTAAAAACATAAAACATAACCAATACTGAGCCAAACACTATGTCTAATGTGATGGAAAATAATAATAAGCTTAAACACATTAAGGCTTTCTCCTACAGCTGAGGATGGTCAATCGACACAGACCACATGCCTGACAATGAAGAAAGATGGATTTTCAAAGGAAAATCCAGCTGATGTTACCAAAGAAAACTTCTTCTATAAAGAACTAAGTCACGAGATAGCTGATGGCTCAAGTACTGATTCAATGAATAATAATGTCTGCACTTTCCTCACAGATCATTTCCACACCTCCCCAAGTGCTTTGATGAGGCCATGGCCAGGGAAAATGGCAAGAAGAACTTAGGGAAACAAAGAGCCCTGTGTTCAATGCCCATTACTGAGCCTCACAAGTATGAGCATACAATTGAGTGGATAATAGCGGTAGGGTTTACCTATTGATATGGGAACGATTATTATGGCTCTGCAAATACTAATTAAAAAGGCATAGTTGGCATTTAGTGAAAAAGAATCTCTCTCCTCCCTTTTTCCTTCCCTCAACCTCTCTTTCTTTCTCCCTTAGTTTCTCTCACCATGTAGGAAAACCACTCCCACTGCAGGACTTCACTAGATGGCAAATCGCTGACCCCCAAATGACACACTGTCTCAGATCAGAAAGTGGAGTCAATGCAAAGGTGGCAGAGAAGTCAAGAGGCCTGTGGACAAGCACTCGCACTGCTCTGTCGGTTCCCGTGAGAGTGCAGGTGAAAGGGCTTGGCTTGGGCATTAATCCATTTTGAGTCTGTCTGCCACACAAGGAACTGTCACTAGCACCAAACGGTATTGCTTCTTTCTAGATTTATATGCGGTAGTTGTAGTCCGCAGCACGCTTTGAGGATGAAACTCCAAAATAAGTAAACTGAAGCCAGGTTCATGAGGTAACTTTGGAGAAGATGCATAAGAGAAACAAATCTAAAACAGGCATTTCAACTTATCTGCTGTTAGATGTGAACTTTTCTGGGAGCTCCTGATATAAGCAAGACATTAGCAGATATAGCTGCAGATTCACAGATGCCTATTAAAAAAAAAACAATACTGTAGGCGAATTCACGTCCAAGCCTATTTTATTATTATTCATTATTATTATACATATTTTTTCTTTCTTTGTGTTTAGCTAAAAAATATAAATAAAATCAACGAGAAGATATAAGTAAATTAATGGATAGATCCTGAACTAATAGGAAAAAAACATGGTTTCAAGAAACATCCAAACAAAGAATAAGTAAAAGAAATGGTCTGTTCCCAAATCTTGTATAGCCATGAGGGGGCTTGATGCTAATCACTGTTTAAGTCATTTGTTATCATCTGGCTGCATTTACCTATAACCATAAAATTAAATGACTTGCCTTGTACATTTGTTTTAGGAGTGCCTATTAGGACTATATCGACTTGAGATTATAATTCATTTTTTAAATAAAGGATAATATGAAACTATTTAGGTTCTTTCTCCTGCTGTGAGCTGCTGCTATAGAGGAAGAGATGAAGGTGGCTTAGCCAAGATTTTAAGGAAGGTCTTAGAATGAATGCATAACATGGTGCCCTACACTTTTTTGGCTGGTGCTGATTTTCTAAAATAAGGTTCTACTTAAAGTAGCAAAGATGAGCAAGTCTCACAAAGCTCACACTCCAAAAACTTTTTTTTTCTTCTTTTTACTTTTGCCCTTGCCATTTCTGGCTATCATCATGACAGTGTGGTGAATTTCCGTAGAAGAACATGTTGTTTTGGGATTTATAAATGTTTGAACTCTCTAATCTTGGCATAAAAGCATCATGTGAGCCATTTTTATAAAGTTGAGGTTAAAACAACAAAGGAAACATAATCTTGCCAATAACACTAGAACTAGACACTTTATGTACTGGGGAAAGAAGAAAGAATAAAAGCATTTGCTTCTAAATTGAAATTTGGTTAGAAGTCAGGAGTTAAATTTCAGGAAACAACTCATAACTAAGTTGAAACAATTCATTCAGTGTAAGAAAAATAGGGGGAGCAGGGATAAACCCCTGTGGCTCAAAGGGTGGAAAAACATTCTAGAAAAAAAATTAAAGTGGGAGGGAGTTTAGTTTATCTTCCATCTCAGAATATTTGTTTCCTAAAATCAAGAAAAAAAACATCACTTGACTCTAATAAAAACCTGAGGGATATTTAGTTTCACATTACAGTTTTGCTAGGAAAGACTACTTTCTATAGAAATCTGGGGTAATAATTAATAATTCCTGTAATCAGACCTCTCTCATCTGAGTACAGACAGCAAGTGTGAGAAGACACACACCTGGAGTGATGATGGTTTTCCTTCCCCTCATTAGTGTGCAAAGTTGATCAGAGGGGCCAGAAGCCACCTGAGAAACTTCGGTAATCCCACAGCAATCTTTAGGAGGTTTTTATAAATCTTATATAATGTCATGATGACAGAGTTTGCCAAGAATCCTATATGTTTTAAGCTTCTTCAGGGAAAGATCAAATTAAGGGGCATATTTTTAAATTTGTTGTCTTGGCAGAGTGTCTGGAGACCCAAGATCAGCCTGACCTAGGCTGTCCCCAGTGGCCTGAGTTGACACCCATAATGAACGGACCAGGATATAGTGGAGTGGGGTATAATTGCTGGCTTTTTCCTGAGATATAGCACCTCCTCTTCTGCTGGAGCTGTGAGAACAGCACTTGCAGCAAGGATCCAACTGCCTCATATACAATCATTGTTTCATCAAAGTCCACCCTGCTGAACCCCACAGGTTTCCCTGTTACCCTGAGTGGAAACAGCCAATTACACATAACTGCTACATTTTCTGGCAGTCAGACGTTTGCTCTAAGCTTTCCAACTCCTCCACAAAACAGAAGAGGAAAAATGAAAGGGGAAAAATTCCATCCAACCATGACATAAAGTGTATAAACACTTTTAAACTAAGTGGGCTATGACACAGCTACCTTAATAGGGTGATAATGAGCATGGTTTATTAAATAAATAAATACTAAATAAACTGGCTCCAGACATATTATCCACCCACTTCAAGTATATTTTTACTAAGTTTTATTCTTTGTGGTTTATGTAGAATTTCCCCATTATATAAGCAGAGAAATGGTTCTTCTTTTTAGCATCAAAGAAACATTACCACTTAATTATTCCTGCCTAATGATATAGTTATCTGCACGCATACCTGTCTTTCTCACTAGAGAAATACCAAGTAACATTGTGTTTCAAAAAAAAAGATATATTGAAGTCCTAACTCCTAGCACCTCAGAATGCAACCATTTTTAGAGATAGGGTCTTTACAAATGTTGTTAAAATGAGGTCATTATAATGGGTCCTTATCCAATATGACCAGCGTCCTTATCAAAAGGAGAAATTTAGATGACACAGACCCACACACAGGGAGAATGTCATGTGAAGATGGAGTATTGAAGTGAGGCATCCACAAGTTAAGGAATATCAACAACTGCAGCAAGCCCTAGGAAGAGGCAAGGAAGGATCCCCCTATTAGTTTCAGAGCGAGCATGGCCCTAGTAACACCTTGCTTTCAGATTTGAGGAAATAAAATTCTGTTTTTCTAAGTTTGTGGCACATTGTAGGAAACAAATACAAAGTCCTAAGATGCTCTTACTTTATAAATGTGTAATAATTTAATATTCCCATTAAATGATAAATAATTTATAAGTAATTTATAAAAAATAAATTATAAATAATTTAATAGGAATAATAATTAAAATACTTCACATTTACCAAGTGGATTTTATTTCCAGCAGATCTCTTCAGTTTGGGGGTGGGAATGTCTTCAATATCTAACACTTTCATTTCATGCAAACAATATCCTCATAACTGCTATCCTTATCCTACTTTTTGGCTTTGTTAGGGAATGATACTTTCCAAAGCTTCTACTGAATCCATCGTAAAGTTGTTTGTTTGTATTTTTTAATAAGGACTGGGGATAACTTTTGTAATATACAGTGCACAGAATAACAATAGAACACTGAATAAATGCAACTATAGTGTTTACAGAAATGAAGAATTTAGGCTAGATATACAAGGTCTCTACACTAAAAAATGTTATGGTAATTGTATGATTCTAAATTATTTATTCTAATCAAGTAATAAGAGGCAAAATCACAGCATAGGGCATAAAGGAGAAAAACTTCCACTATTGCATCAAAGGAAGCTAAAGTCCATGTGAGTATAGCTTTAATACTAACCAAAGTTTACACTCTTTGAAAATTAAAATGTATGGTATGTGCAATAGCTCTCCAACAACAAGAATATTCAATTAAGTAGAACATACCATTCCTTTGGCCATGTAAGATAAGCTAGAGTTTACTGTTTTTAAATTCACAAACTCGCACTCGAACAAGTCTATACACAAGACATTTGGAAGTTCTCATGAAACAAACACACGCCTTGGGCTTTTGCAGGTGAATCTAATCATTATTACAATGATGAAAGACACACTAAAAATTGTATTCCTTAAAGCCAGCCACAGTAATAGGAAATTCCTGTCGCATCTATTCTGTCAATAACACCCGCCGTCTGATACCAAAGTGTTTACTTTTGACGGAAGCTTTTCAACAATTGTTTTTAAGTTTGAAAGTGGCTATTTTATTTAGCAAAACAGCCAAAAGATCTTTAGAGTTTTCTATCTCATTAGTTAAACCAATACTTAATTATATCATTCATATCTAGATTTTTATCACAAATGAATACATTGTTCTCCCATCCAGAAAGACAAAATAACTTTCAAAGAGTAATCCCTAACTTCTTCCTTAACTGCTCACATTATTGTAATTTGGGGGGAAACAGCCTGAAGGGAAGTTTTGTGAATATGCAGGAATCAAATCCTTCCTACAAGGCTACAGTTTACAAGCTCAAATGAATGCTTATAAGGATATTCAGTAAAATGGAGCATTAGGACTTTTACTGCCTATTTTGGTGAATAAAACACAATTAACAGTAAATAGTTTGAAGAGTAATCCACTCAAAATTCCTAGAGCCTATAGTTTCCATTTTTATCACAACCAATTAGCTCTATAATTGAGATTATTCACTCATGTGCCTTCTTTGTGGCTGCACAACAACCTGCAGGTGGAAAAAGGAGTGGCTGTTGCTGTTATTTAACTTGCAGCTAAAGTAAGATTGTCTTTAGCAGCAAAAGTGATAAAATGTTATGTGCATACGTGTGTGCGTGCATGCATGTGTGCGTGTGTGTAAAGAGATAGCTAGCTAGCTGATAGTACACTCCTTTAGAAGAAATAACTGCTTAATTAGAGTAATTAAAGATGTGTTTATAAAGGATGTTGAAACTATTAGTTAATGAGAGATCTTCAGTCAGTATTACACTTCCACAGCAATACGTCCTTAAGTTGACTGTGAGGTAGTTTGATGACCTGTTTCTCTTTTTGCGACTCAAAGTATAGCCCAGATAGATGGGGCATATTTATACAATATAAATTGTATAAAAAATGTCAGCAAAGCCTCCACCCTCTAAAATTCTACAATTTTAAGCATCTCTGTTATTATTAGATTTGTGTAATAACAAATCTAATGATTTGTTTCTTCTTCCAGAGGAGGGACTTCTTGACAATAGAAAATATGTTTGCTCATCTCTGTAACCCTCATAACTCACCCAGGGCCTGGGACCTACAAAATTCTTAATAAGTACTATTGCATGAGTGAGTAAAGAAATGAATGCATGTAGTATTTAATGTTGTTTCATATCCTTTTATATAAACTGTGTGTCCTATTTCCCTGACTACATTGGAAGGACAAGGTTCATAGCAAAAAGAGCCCTTAGAAGCATTCTCTTTGGCCCATGGTGATAGCAATAAAGTGTTAGTTTCAAACTGAATTGGTTTTGAAATCGAAGGTATTTTTTTTAAGGGAGAGATATTTCAGGTTTCTTTTGAAAAATCAAGATTTGACTGCAGCAATGAGCCCAAATCTCTGCATGGCTATAATCAGCTGGAGCTGAGTGGAGCTTGCCTATTTAGAAGGTTCCAGTTTAATGCCACTCCAAATTATTCAGGTTCCATTTACAATGACACATACTTGGTTGTTTTTCTTACATCATGACCACTTTGCTCATTTAGGTTATTTCCTTGGTCTCTGTAGGCATTTGCAAGTTTGGACCCACATTAAATCTAGCTACTTTTTCCCATGCTGTGTCTAATATCAAGTTGTGTATGCACCAGGACATGAATAAATACTGGTTAATAATAAGATGGTCATTAATTAGAATAATATGAAAACCAACCAATAAGTTAACACATCCTAGACACTATTATCAATCCTTAAAAAATAAATCCCACCAAAAATCTTAAATTATGGAATTTTAAACTTTTGTTTTCTAATTAATTTAGTAAAACTGAAAATGGAAAAATCATGCTGCATTACTCTGTAAGCCAATGACAAACTGACAATACTAATAGTCTTTTAAAAATACATCTTAAAACATATTTAAATACCTAGCGTTTGATCCTGGAATTGACCATTTGACCCTAAACATTTTAGAGGAATTGTGGACAAAAGTCATCTTTAGACAACAAATATGACAGAGCAGAATGCCGTGCTACTTTTCTCTTATCCCTCAGACAGTGGCTCTTAAAATGGAGAAATTGAAGGTCTGGATACTCAGTCCCTGAGTAATTGAGTGTTGAATGAACTGCCCTTGGACAAAAGCACTTTTAGAGGTGATCCGGTAGTTTGTCAAATGAACATTTACTCACTGACAGCTCTTGTACTCAGAGTATTTTGGGTCCTTCTCTTTCCTAAACACCCATTTTCTACTGCTGTTGAGACTTTTTACCTGCTATCAATCTAACTCTGTCTGTCTAGAACACCACCATTATTCTTCAGATCATAGATATAAAGAAGTTTGTAGTGTATAGCATTTACGAACTTTTCATGTCTTCTCACTCTACAATCATTTTTGCTAAGGTCTGAGGAAAGGAAAATCATAGTATGGTACAGTGGAGGCAAAGTATGGAATGTTTTTTGCCATGCACTAATTTGTAATTAAAATACAACCTAAATTGAATATATTTTATGAATTATTTCTTTTAAAATTACTAAACTATCACAAGCATGTAGAAAAGCATAAAAAATAATTTCTGTATTGCTCATACACCTATGTTAATTTTAATATTTTATTCATTCGCATATGACATATTAAACAACACAAATAAATCTTACATTGTATGGTGAAATGTATGTCTAGAAAATAATACTGCCATGTAATACCTCCTAAATCAAGTTTTAGAACATCACCATAACTACAAAGGTCTCATTTATGCTCAGTCCCAATCCTTTGTATTAGATCATAATATTGGGGGTACAAATCTATCAAATTTGTTTATCTTCAAGAATGTCTTTGCAAAATCTTGGTCTCTACATTTCCATATCACTTTTAGAATCATCCTGCTACCACACACACACAAACACACACACACACACACACACACACACACACACACGCAGTTTGTGGCTAAATATTTTTACTTATTGCGCTTAATCTAAAGATCAGGTTGGAGAGAATACCTTTATTTTCTGTCTTTTGACTACTGAAAATGGCATATCTCTCCATGAATTTATGTCATTTTATTTATCTCAGCTGTTTCAAATTTTCTCTGTAGCAGCTTTACATATATTGTGTTAGATTTATTCCTAAAAAAGTAATATTTTCTGGAGACAAAATCATGTACTCAAAAAATATGTATGCTTTTACTTTTTAAATTTTGATGACTAATTTTTGCCTATTTTAAAACTTTATTCCTTGACATAAAAATTGCATGGTGATTTTATGTACATATATATTGTAAAATAATTAATGCGATCAATTTAATTAACATATCACCTCACATAGTTACCATTTGTGTGTATGTATGTTTGAGAACACTTAAGATCTACTTTTAGCAAATTTCAAGTATACAATACTGTACTGTCAATTTAAGTCACCGTGCTGTACATTATAGTCCCCAGAACTAACAAGTTTGTACCCTTTGACTAACATTTCCCAATTTCTTCCAAACCCATTCTCTGGCAACTATCATTCTACGCTCCAATACTATGAGTTTGACTTTTTTAGATTCCACATATAAGTGAGATCATTCAGTGTTTATCTTTCTGTCTGGTTTATGTACTTAGCATAATTTTTTCCAGGTTTATCATGTTGTTGCAAATGGTAAAATTTTCATTTTGACTGAATAATATTCTAGTAAGTAAATAGGTAGGTGGTAGGTAGGTAGGTAGGCAGGCAGACAAACAGATAGGCAGATATAAATATAGATATGCATATCACAATTTATTTATCCATTCATCCATTGTTGGACACTTAGATTGTTGTAAATAATGCTACAATGGACATGGGAGTAGAACTATTTCTTCAAAACACTGCTCTCCTTTAAATAGATACCCAGCAGTGGCATTGCTAGATTATATCTTTTTTTTTCTTTTCTTTTTTTTTTTTTTTAGGATCTCTATACCGGATTTAATGACTTACATCCCCACCAACAGTGTACCGGGATCCCCTTTCCTCCACACTCTCACCAACACTTAATTCTTAATTTTTGATAGCAGCCATCCTAACAGCTGTGAGGTGACATTTAATTGTGATTTTGATTTGCATTTCCCTGCTGTTTAGTGATACTGAGGACTCTTTCATATATTATCTGTCGGGCATTATATGTCTTCTTTGAAAAAAATACCTACTCAGGTCCTTTATTCGTTTTTCGTCAGTTTATTTGTCTGAGTTCATTTTATTTTGTTTTGTTTTGTTTGTGATTAAGTTGTATGAGTTCTTTATGTATTTGGAATATCAACCCCTTATCAGATATATGGTTTGCAAACACTTTTTTCTCATTCCATAGGTTGCCTTTTCATTTTGTTGATGGTTTCCTTTCTTTAGTTGGATATAGTCCCGCTGTTTATTTTTCTTTTTGTTGCCCTTAGTGTCAACTTTTTGTGTTATATCCAAAAAAATCATTGCCAAGACCAACGTTAAGGAGTTTTTTCCTGTGTTTTCTTCTAGGAATTTATGGTTTCAGCTTTTACATTTAAGTCTTGTATCTATTTCAAGTTGATTTTTGTGTATGGCATAAGCTAAGTGTCCAATTCATTCTGCTGCATGTGAATATACAGTTTCCCAATACCATTTATTGAAGAGACTATTCTATCCCTGTTGTGTATATTGGCATGTTTGTCAAAATTGAATTGACTATATATGTGCAGGTACATTTTTTTGATTCTCTATTCCCATAGTCTATATGTGTGTTTTCATTCCAGTTTCAGACTGTTTTGATTACTTCGGCTTTGCAATATAGTTTGAAATTAGGAAGTGTCATGTCACTCTAACTTAGTTCTTTTTCAAGATTACTTTGACTATTAGGATCTTTTGTAATTCCATGCAAATTTTAGGGTTCTTTTTTCTACTTCTGTGAAAAATTCCATTGAAATCTTTAAATCACTTTGGGTAATATGAACATTGAACAATATAATTTTTCCAATCCAAGATCATGGGATATCTTTCCATCTGTTCATGTCTTCAATTTCTTTCTTCATGGTCTCATAGTTTCCAGTGTACTGATCTTTCCTTTTCTTGGTTCAATGAATTCCTAAATATTTTAATGTTTTCAATGCTATCGTAAATGACACTTTTAATTTTCTCTTCGGATAGTTCATTGTTAGCATATAGAAGCAGAACTGATTGTTTTATGTTAATTTGTAACTTGACACTTTACTGAATTTGTTTATTAGGTCTAGCAGTGTTTTCTGGTGGATATTTAGATTTTTCAATATATCAACTCATGTCATCTGCAAAGACACAATCATTTTAACATTTCAGTTTCTATATTTTCATTGCTGGTATATACAAATACTATTAATTTCTATAGGTTGACTTTAGAAACATTGCTAAATTCATATGTGAATTCTAGTATTTCACATAAATATTCTTAAAGACTTTTTAAAACATAAGCATGTAATTCATTAATAATAATAATTTTTATTTCTTTTCTAATTTTATACATTGGAATTCTTTTTCTTCTCTATTTTCTGAGTAGGACAGGTAACGTAACGTTAAATAGATGTGGTTATAATAAAAATCCTTGATTCATTCCTGATCTTATAAAAAAATCTCTCAAAATTATATCATTAAATATGATAATTTTGGTTTTCAGTAAATACTTTTAACAGACTAAAGAAGTGTTCTTCCACTTCTAGTTTGTTAAGAATTTTATCATAAATGAGAGCTAAATGTTGTTAAAAATTTTTTCTGAATCTTTTGAGATGATTATATTTTTATTTTTAAGTTGTTAATGTAAATTTATTTGTGAATGAATAATTTCTAAAAATTATTCTAACAATAATCCCAACAAAATTTTAATATATGATCTTTTTTAAATGTTCTAAATAAAATAATGTTTTATTTAGGACTTTTGTTTAAAAAAAGATTGGTCTGTAATTTAAGTTTCATATAAAGTTTTTGTCAAGTTTTGTCATCGAAGTTATACTGACCTCATAAAATGAGTTTGGAATTATTCTCTTCTTTCCCATTCCATTCTTTGAAATATTTTATAAAACAAAATAAATATATTCCTTGAATGATTGAAAATTTTCTCTTGTAAAGATATGTAGGCATTTTCTTTGTGGGAAATTTTTAAATTATGATTTAAATTTCTTTAAAATTTTCATGTTTAGATACTATAAGCCAAAGATATTTGTAAACTTTTTAAAAATGTCCAAATACATGAGCATAAAGTTATTCCTAATATCCTTTTATTATTAAAGAATTTTGGAGAGTCTGTCAAGAAGGAAGAAAAAGGAATTTAAAAAAAAAGCATGAGACTACTTGAGAGGCATCTGAGACAACATGAAGCATAACAACATTCACATCCTAGGGCTACCAGAAGGAGTAAAGAGAGAGCAAGGGATTGAGAACCTATTTGAAGAAATAATGACAGAAAACTTCCTTACCCTGGAAAATGAAACGAACATACAAGTCCAGGAAGTGCAGAGAGTCCCAAACAAGATGAACCCAAGTAGGACCACACCAAGACACATCATGATAAATACATGAAAAGTTAAAGACAAAGATAAAATCTTAAAGGCAGCAAGAGAAAGGCAGTTAGTTCCCTTCAAAGGAATTCCCATAAGACTGTCAGCTGATTTCTCAACAGAAACTTTGCAAGCCAGAAGAGATTGGCACAAAATATTCAAAGTGATGAAAAGAAAGGGCCCACAACCAAGATTATTCTACCTAGCAAGGCTATCATTTAAATCAAGGGACAGATTAAGAAATTCTCAGATCGGAGGGAAAATAAAAATACTAAGTTCATCATGACCAAATCAGGATTACAAGAAATGCTAAAGGGACTTTTTTAAAAAGGAGGGGAAAATTTTTTTTCAAATATATTTAAATATGAATAACAAAATGGCAATTACTATGTACCTATCAGTAATCACTTTAAGTATAAATGAATTAAATACTATAATCGAAAGACATAGGGTAGTTGAATGGATAAGAAAACAAGACTCATATATAACCTATGTACAAGAAACCTACTAAAGATCGAAAGACACACACAGACTGGGAGTAAAGGAATGAAGAAAGATATTTCATGCAATTGGAAATGAAAAGCAAAAATGCTTGGGTAGCATACTTATATCAGATGAAATAGATTTTAAAATAAAGGCTATAAAAAGAGACAAAGAAGGACATTTCATAATGATAAAGGGATTATTCTAACAAAAGGATATAATCTTTATAAACATTTATGCACCAAACATAGGAGAACCTAAATATATAAAGTAAATATTAATGGACATAAAGGGAGAGAGTGATAGTAATAAAGTCATAGTAGGAGACTTTACCACCCCATTGACACCAATGGACAGATTCTTCCAGATAGAAAATTAACAAGGAAATAGCAGCCTTAAATGACGCACTAGAGCAGATAGATTGAATTGATATTTTTAGAGTATTTCACCCAAAGCAGCAAAATATACATTCTTTTCAGGTGCACATAAAATATTTTCTAAGATAGACCACATGTTACACCACAAAACAAAAGAAAATTAAAATCATATTAAGCATCTTATCTGACCACATGATATAAAACTAGAAATCAATTACAAGAAAAAAATGAAGACCACATAAATACTTGGAGGCTAAATAACATGCCACTAAACAATAAATGGGTTAACAATGAGATCGAGGAAGAAATCAAAAGCTACCTTTAGAAAATTCATAATGAAAACAGAATGACCCCAAATCTATAGGACATGGTGAAAGCAGTCCTTAGAGGGAAATTCACAGCAATGTAGGCCTACCTCAAGAAACAACAACAAAAAAATCTCAAATAAACAATATAACCTTAAAGGAACTATAAGAACAGCAAACAAAGCCCAAAGTGAGTAGACACAATGAAAAGACAATCTACTGAATGGCAGAAGATATTGACCAATGATACCTCCAATAAGGGGTTAATAAATAATGCATACAACTCAACACTAAAAAACAAACAATCCAATTAAAAAATGGGCAGAGGCCCTAAATAGACATTTCTTCACAGAGGACATATTAATGGAGAAAAGACATATGAAAAGATGGTCAATGTCACTAATCATCACAGAAATGAAAATTCAAACCACAAAGAGCTATAACTTCACACCTGTCAGAATGGTTATCATCAATAAATCAAAAACCAACACGTGTTGGTAAGGATATGGAGAAAATGGAACCCTTGTGTAGTGTAGGAAGGATTGCAGAGGTGGATCCACTATAGAAAACTGTATGGACGTTCCTCAAAATTCTACTTCTGGGTATTTATCCCAAGAAATCCAAAACACTAATTTGAAAAGACATTTGCACCCCTATGTTTAATAGCGTTATTTATAACAGTCAGGATATGAAAGCAGCCTAAGTGCCCATCAATAGACAACCGAATAAAAGATGTGATACAGATATAGAGTGGAATATTACTCGCCCATAAAAAAGAATGAAATCTTATTTTTTGCAACAACATGGATAGACCTGGAGGGTATTTTGATAAGTAAATTAAGTCAGACAAAGAAAGACAAATATGATATGATCCTACTTGTATGTGAAATCTAAAGAAAAAATAAATGAATGAACGAAATGGAAACATACCGGGGAAAAACTGATGGTTGATAAATGGAAGGGGGATGGGTGAAAAGTTAAAGGAATTAAGAATTACAAATTGGTAAATATGAAATAATCATGGAGATGTAAAATACAGCATACGGGATATAGTTAATAATACTGTAATAGGTAATGTATAGTGCCAAGTGGGCCCTAAACTAATAGAGGGATTGCTTCGTAAGTTATATAAATGTCTGTCTAACTGCTTTACTGTATACCTGAAATTAATATAAAATAATATTGAATGCCAACTTGGTAATGGTTGCTTGTGTTGGTAAATTGTACTCTCTTGCTCTCTCTTTCTGCATGAATTCTGTTAGAATTTAGCAATATTATTAATCTTTAAAAAAAACAGCTTTCGCCTGTTTTGATATTCTCTATCATGTATTTATTTTCTACTGTATCATTTTATTCTATTATCTTTGTTATTACCTTTATGAGCTAAACATTTATATCATCGATTAAACTATACAAATTTTTAAAGCATTACATCTATATGAATTTAACTCTTTGAAATTTAATGAGATTTATATATCATTATTTTAAACTCAATATTTTTTAAATTATCTTTTCTTTAAATTATTTTCCATAAAATTGTCTTTTAAAAACGTTATTAATTCCTCTTTTATAACTTATCAAATAATTAATCTCTCTTCAAGTTCCAGTTGTTTGTAATAAAGGCCATATATGACAAACTCTCAGCTAACCTCATATTTAATGGTGAAAAACTAAAAACCTTACCTCTAAAGTCAGGAACAAGACAAGGCTATCTGCTCTCATCACTATTTTTCAATATAGTGTTGGAAGTCCTAGCTAGTGCAATCGGGCAAAAGAAAAAAATAAAAGGCATCCAAATAGGGAATGAAGAAATCAAATTGTCACTTTTTTCAGATGGCATGATTCTTTATATAAAAAACCCTAAAGACATCAATAAAAAAAACAATAAAAAAATACAGTAAAGTTTTAGGATACCAAAATCAATGTACAAAAATCCATAGCATTCCTATACTCTACAAATGAATTTTCAGGAAAAAAATGAAAAAAACAATTCCATTCGCAATTGCAATGAAAAGAATAAAATATCTAGGAACAAACTTAACACAGCATGTAAAGGATTTATACACTTAAAACTATAAGACATTATTAAAAGAAATTGAAAATACAAAGAAATTGAAAGATGTGTCACGTTCTTAGATTAGGAGAATTACAGTTAAAATGACCTTATTACCCAAAGCATTATACAAATTAAATGCAATCCTTATAAAAATCCCAATAGCATTTTTTAAAGAAATAGAACAGAAAATCATCAGATTTGCATGGAAGCACAAAAGACTCCAAATAGCAAAGGCAACCTGAGAAAAAGGAACAAGACCAGAGGTATCACTCTGCCAGACTTCAAATTATACTACAAAGCTACAGTAATCAAAATGGCATGGTATTGGCAGCAAAGCAGGCACACGGACCAGTGGAACAGAATTGAGAGTCCAGAAGTAAACCCATATTTATATGGACAAACAATTTTTGACAAAAAAAAACAAAAAACAAAAAACATGCAGTGGAGAAAAGAAAGCCTCTTTAGTAAATACTGCTGGAAAAATTGGACCACCACCAGCAAAAGAATGAAACTAGACTGCTGTCTATCACCATACATCAAAATTAATTCAAAATGGATCAAAGAACTGAATATAAGATCTAAAACAATAAAATGCATAGAAGAAAACATAGGTTCTAAGCTCATGGACCTTGGATTTAGAGAGGATTTCATGAATTTGACAACAAAGGCAAGGAGAGTAAAAACAAAAATAAATGAATGGGACTGTATCAAACTAAAAAGTTTCTGTAAAGCACAAGAAACCATCAACAAGACAAAGATGCAACCATCTGAATAGGAGAAGATATTTGCAAACAATGCCTCCAAGAAGAGTCTAATATCCAAAATATATAAATAATTCATACAACCCAACGATTTAAAAAATCCAATTAAAAAATGGGCAGAGGACCTGAACAGATACTTCTCTCAAGCAGACATACAAATGGCCAACAGACATATGCAAAGATGCTCAACTTTACTAGCTATTACAGAAATACAAAACAGAACCACAAGAAAATATCATCTCACATCTGTTAGAATAGCTAGCATCAACAGGTCAAGCAAGTGTTGGAGAGGGTGTGAAGAAAAAGGAACCTTTATACAGTGCTGGTGGGAATGCAAATTCGTACAGCTACGAAGGAAAACGGTATAGAGTTCCTACAAAAATTAAGAGTAGAATGATCCAGCAACCCTACTTCTGGGTATTTACCCAAAAAAACTTGAAAACATTTATCCACAAAGATATGTGCACCCAGATGTTCACAGCAGCATTATTCACAGTGGCCAGGACATGGAAACAACCAAAATGTCCTTTGATAGACAATTGGATAAAGAAGATATGGTACATATATACAATGGACTATTACTCAGCTATAAAAGAAAAGATGAAATACTGTCATTTGTAACAACATGGATGGATCTTGAGATTATCATGCTAAGCGAAATAAATCAGACAAAAAGTTGAGAAGCCTATAACTTCACTTTATATGGGATATAAAACTGAAAGCAATGAAGAAACATGGCAAACAAACAGGGACTCATGGACGCAGACAGTAGATTAGTGGTTACAGGAGGAAAGGGGGAGGAGGGAGGTAGATTGGAGTAAAGGGGGTCATATATTGGTGACAAAAAAAAATTTACCTTTGAGTGGTGAACACACAATGCAATATACAGATGATATATTATTGAACTGTACACTTGAAACCTATATGATGTTATTAACCAATGTCACCCCAATAATTTTAATTTAAAAAAGTCTCAATTGTTAATATGAATCTATAGGATGGGTAAAACCCAAACAAAAATGATAGCTAATGTTTAATAGTTGTATCTCTCAATTTATTCTGCAACTAATAACTGATGTATTTTGTGTGTATAGCTGACTATTAAGAGGCCACATACACAGTATTTATTGAAAAGAAATAAAGTAATTATGACACAGTCTATATATTCATTAAATATTTGGTTCATAATCAGAATTCTCATTCAAAAAAAAAAAAGAACAAGTATGAACCATAAAGAACAAGTGCTGGGATTACTAATGAGATTCACTGCATAGACAAATTATGATCTGTAATGGAGATAAAATAGCTCTCAAAGGCATTTTTCACCAAGTTCAAATTATGAAAACAGCCCTGGGTAGAGCCAATGGGAGATGCCGGTGGGCTGTTTTTCCTCTGTTTCTTCATATCCATTTTGACTTTTTTTTTGCCTTTCTTTTGCCTAAGGGGAGGCTGATCCCTACCTACTATTTCAAGTGGCATCCTTGCCATCTGGCCTTCAGTCAAGTGAGTGCAACAAGAGGCCCTAGTAGAACAGGTAATGGGAAGAGAGGTCAAGAATTTTTTTCCTCTCCTAACTCACTCTTTCCTCCTTGACCATGATTTTGATGGTGGCTACAACCCTCAAAGGCCACAGTTTCTATCAGACATCCCATCTTATACTTGTGGAAGGTTCTGGAAATTTTATTGATTTGAGTGACAACTATGTTAAGGAAGTATGATAAGTGCTGTATATCTAAGTGCTAAGAAAAAAAGGAATATTCTATGTATGAGTATGTATATATGTTTATATATATAATATCTGTATGTATACATATATGTGCATGTATATATTTATGTGTATATTTTTATGGGTAATGTGTGTGTTTTCTCTTAATTCCTAAAACAACTCTAGGATTGTGTCCCCCACCTATAGTGAAGACAATCATACCTGATGCCTTTGTGAAGATTCAGCAAGAGAAGTTTAATGTTTTGAAAATTCACATGTAATTAAACTTTGAAAGTTAAATTATATTTTAATTACATTGAAAGCTGATTTGTTTCTTAACTTTTTAAGTATATTCTGGATCTGTTAATAAAGCAAATATTTCTTTCATAAAGATTAATGCCACACTAATTGATCTGCTTTCTAAGTTAAAATTTGTATTCAGACTTTTTTCTCAGATTTTAAAGTTGAACCTGTACAAATAATATATCTTACTAAGCCTTCACTTAAGCTGTCAGTTGAGGAAATCAGAGCATTAAGTTGTTGTTTCACGAGTCTTTAATTGCTTCAGATGTTTTTTGTTGTTGTTATATCACAACATTTATTTTCTATTATCTGGGCGGCATGACAGTAAATCTGTGAAGTTCAGGTACAATATGAACATGAATGAATTTTTAGTTTATAATTTTATCATCTCTAACTAGATAGCTGACAACACGTTTTTGTGAGACAAGTTTTTCTGATCAGTATTACATTTTATAAAGACATGAAAAATAAGAAGCTCTTATTTATTGCACACAGAACATACATTCCAATAGTTGAATATTCACTGGTTGTGATTAAAAGTTTACCCAAAGGGGCATACTTCTATGAATTTGAGGGCAGTTGACCTATAAACATGGCAGTAAAGGCCCTCCCTCATGCAATTTTTGTTTTTTAAAAAACGCTACCATAGCAGATAACATCTGGTTGCATGTAATGTGAATTCATCTGAAATCCCAATGTAAACAAGTTCACCAATAGCAAGAGGCAGTTAAACATTCCACTGCCTTTAGATAATTAAAACCATCTTCTAAAAAATTACCTTCAATTACTGGACTCCAGGAAAGAAGCAGACAGCTCTGGCAAAGTACCAGAAAGAGTAAGGAGGGAGGGGAGAAGGAAAAGGAAAAAGAGAGAGGAAAAGAGGAAAAGAGAGAAAAAACACAAAGTCTATTTTCCAAAATGTAATGAAAGATCATTAAATGAAAGCTAGGATGGTTAATGTCATGCCTACTCCAAAAGATACCCTTAGTGGGAACACAGGAATAGAGCCTAGAAAGCTATTGGTGTTGCTGTTATTATAGGTTCTTGCTTTCAAGCAGTAGTGTCTGTAAATACTATAGGCAAAAGGTTTTTTTTTTTTTTTAAATTTGATTTTCAAAAAAATTAACAAAGTCAAGGAAAGAAACTTCATAATTTTCCAGTTCTTAACATGTTTTAAAAATTTCCTGTAACTTGTAAGCATGCATGTGAACCATTGTTTATAAATATCTAAGTATTTATATTTGGCTTTTGAAATTATAAACTAGATGCATGCCTAAAAATTTACAGTGTTTCAGGTTTATGGTATATAATGCATTAAGGGTATTGTAGCCTCCTTTTTAATGGGTTATCAAATCATTTCATCTTTTAAAAGTCTTTTCCATAACATTTAATCTCTAGAAATGGTGAGACAAAAGGATTTGCTTCAATCCTCTTACATCTTAAAAGCTATATAGAATCAGGGAAAATGTATCACATTACTTTAGATTAACTATATACTGTAACGGTTAACTAGTCAATCCCTATGCCAACCTACTACATTAGTATATTTAATAGTATGTTGTCATTACAATGGAGTTTTGACGATAATTTGACCTATCTGCAAATAATAATAACAATAAAGCAGCTGAATTTTTGCGCTAGACAACCAAGTCTATTTACTTCTAATTGAAATGTCAGGACAATATGCATTTTAATTAGCTTCTAGACAGATGCATTACAACACCTAAATTTTACACATAGAGACACCATTGTGTTTTATTTACTTTGTGAACAAGATCATTAAACCAGTTCTGAGGCAATGCTGTAGCTTTGCTATGAAGAATATCACAGGCAGGAAATTCATGTTTAAGAAGCGATTTCTCTTTGCAAAAGTGATCGTAGAAAAAGCCACTTATTAGAAATAAGTTATTTTCTCTACTGTATAGCCTCAAATAAGTTCTAGATGTAAGATAAACTAAAAATTGGCTGCCATATAGAACACAGCTCTTACCACAATTTGTAATTATATGTACATGTATGTGTTAACACCTGTCTCTATCTTTTTCCAATGAGGCATAGATCATGAATGCTCTGTACGTAGGGCTATAGTCGGTGTCAGTCAAAGTGCTTGACACCTCAAAGGAACTTGA
Organism: Rousettus aegyptiacus; assembly: GCF_014176215.1. Classification (NCBI taxonomy): domain Eukaryota; kingdom Metazoa; phylum Chordata; class Mammalia; order Chiroptera; family Pteropodidae; genus Rousettus; species Rousettus aegyptiacus. The sequence goes on along the minus strand of NW_023416287.1, from coordinate 32,076,098 downwards.
TTAACATCCATGGGTAAATGAGGGAATGATTGGTCACAGTTGTAACCATTTTGATGCAAATATTCCCAGTCCCAATTCTTTGATTAACTGTGTACCTGTAGACGTGACGTTTTAGTAACAGGATAACTGAGTCCAATTCCAGTCTGTGCTGAAACAAGCCCAGACTTTGTTCCATTGTCAACTAAAACTCTTCACCTTACTTTGCCCTTCTCTTAGAGGTCCATCTTTTCCTCAGAGAACTTAGATCAATTTTGAAAGAGAACTTGATTTGCAGTCTATATCAAATCTGTATTTGAAGTAGGTAATGCACAAGTAATAACTTAATGAATCAAACTGAATGCCGAAAATAAGGTAACTGGGTCCTTAACCTAGTCCTGCTCTGTGAGCTCAGAATCAGGAGGATTATGTCTTTTTAAACTTCAGTTTGCTCCTTTGAAAAGTACACAAAATAAATTCCCGTCTTTCAAGGAAGTCTGACAAATATCAAGCTTAAGTGTATGCAGTGCAGGAGTTTGAGGGTTGTCCTTACTGTAACACTTAGTGGTGTCTACCCTAGAACTGGGTTTCTGTGTTTGTTTGTGCAGTGATTTGTTTTTGTTTTGTTTTTGTTTGTTTTTGAGTGGCGCAGGTTTGTTTTTATGGTATCAGCGTCTTCCAGTATAATGAACTTCTGTCCATGTACAGGCAGTGAGCAAACATTTGGAGAATGGGGCAACTAGATTTTTTTTTTCTTGCCATATGTACTGATACCATCCAAAGTTTATGAAGGGCTGGGGGAGGTGGAAGGTGTCCAAAGTCGCTTCCCTTCCTTAGGAGGCCAATAAGAGCAGCAGCAGGCCTAGTCAGCTGTGTATTGGGCAAGGCACTACTACTGCCTGAGGAATTTCACATGGCAACTAAATAAATTTAGAAAAAAAGCACAGTCTCATAGAAAGAAACAGAATCTTTCTCTTTCCTGATCTCTCTTGTCCTGGCTTTAAAGCCTTGGCTGCTTTAAAAATTTTCATTTTATCCAGCTTCTACTTCTATGAACAGTTAGAACCTTCTTTTGAGTGCCCAGTCAAGAATTCTGGGCAATCTTGAAAGACAGATACATTTCCATAACCTCCTCTGTGATTTAAGGAGATCTCAGAGCAAAGCATGTAAATAATACTTGGTATTCTTTCTGTCTCAATACCTTTCATTGTCCTCAACCCCAGCCACTAACTAAAGGCTGCTAATTAGAGTTCTGGAATATCAAAGTTACTCTACATATTAAGGTTAAGAACATTATTCTCAACTCTCTTGCCTGCAGAAACAAGAGTAGTATGTGGAGTTTTCTAAACCAAGATCCCAGGGCCTGGTAGAGTTACCCTTGTCTCCACAGATTTCTGAGTAAAGCAGGTGAGAAATTTTGCAACTTCAAAAATAACTATCCTTAGCTTCTTAACTGACCCAAATTGTGTCCCACCTTCTGTAGCACTATTCAAACCACAACCATTACAAAAGCCTAAATTCAACATTTTTAATCTATTATCTGTTCCCTATCTGTTAACTCTCAGGCAGATTACATTTCCAAAACTCTTTCACTGACATGGGTAAGCTGGCTCCTCTCTGAAGTTTAGGATTTATGGCTATGGCTTCAGGTGAAATCCCAGGTCAATGGGTGGTTTCAGGAGAAATGATTAGTGCAACTTTCTGCCTCACTTAACCCAGCTATTTATCAAAACTGACCCAACCTGAGAATCACTTTAGATCACTGTTTTTGGATCAAAATGGTTTTAGCTATGACCACAGCTCATCAAGATACCTAGGAATATTGCTCCCTTTAAAATTATTAATCAGATCCAAATCAACATCAAAATTGAGTTTTCTTTACCCGAGATATTTATCTATTCTTAAATCATTATTTAGTTGATTCACTATTTCATTATATAACATTATTACATATCATCTCATCATTCACAAATGTAATATCTGAAACAATTGTAAGTGTTCCGAAAACTAAACTCTATGTTTTAATATATGGTGACAGACTTTTAAAAAGTTACTTAATTCTCTCTCTCTCTCTCTCTCACACACACACACACACACACATCTTGACACAACTTTGCACACACTAAATATTTACAGAATGCTTATTGATTAATTCAACTGTGTAGATGTTTTTTATTTTAATAAATGTCTGTTTCTTCTTCTAATCTAAGAAATATTTATCATTTTCTAATAAATACATACTCCCTTCTGAAAAGTACAGAATTATTTAGAATAAATGATTTAAATATTAAATTATACTTTTAAATGCCCTCAAGAATTCTGGACCTAGATGTTTTAAATGAAGTTTTAAAAATAAAACTCAAATACGATCCTTTGCATTTCATCAACTTCCCACTAAGGGAGTTATGTTTGAACATTAATTTTGTTATATAGCTTTCCAACCAGTGTTTATGGGGGATGTGTGGCTTTTAAAACTGAGCTCTTATGCAGAAAATGGTCAGCGCAAACCCCAGGTGTGGGAACTGATGGACCATTTAAATATACCAAACCTGTAATTTTCAATCTACAGTGAAATAATTCATGTTTAAAGACAAGCATTACATGAAGCATCAATGTCACTAGAAGACACAGATTCCTCCAAGAGTTTCTGAAGAAACACTTCTTTTGGGTTTCACAAAGAATCAGTGAGTCAAATTCATCCCTCTGTAGAATTTAAACCTTATCTTGGGCAAGGCTGGCTGCCTTGCCCCTATTCACCCTAAACTCTGAGGGTAGGTATGCTAGATATTTTCGAAGTCTAACTTTTAAAAATATTAATCAAGATCTTCCACATTAACCTAGACCTTCCTATTTGCAAGCACAGAACACATAGGAGCCACTCCCTAAAAACAAACTAAGGAGGTAATTTTCCATCTCTCTACGCTCCAGAGCTTAATTCACTCTGAAGTCTTCTGAAGAATTCATCTCATTCTTCAGACTAGTAACGAATTGATTTCTAAAACTTCTGCTTATGAGATTTCACCATACACCTTAAGTCCTGACCATAAATGAGTTGTATTAAAATCGTTCTGTAGATTTCCCTAACTTGGGATCTCATGAGGGATCTAGAACATATCACACACAGAATATATATTCAAGATGAATTTGACAAGTTAGTGAAACTAGAAAATTGTGCAGAGCAAAGTAATTATTTGTTCTATTATAATACATTCCACAGCATCACTTTCTTGGGGAATATCCATCTCTGAGGCTGAAATACATTCAATAATATCTTATCTGCTCAACATATTTTTGGAAATGCCTTCAGACCCTGTAACTTAGTCTTCAAAACCTCTAGAACAGTGATTTTAACAACTACACATTAAAGACACAGTTGATTTTTCAGAATAGTCTAGAAGAATTCAAAGTCTAGTGAAAAAAAAAAAGACTGTGAACAAGTTGTTTAATAACAATGACAGCAACAACACCAATAATAATAGTAGGTAATGCATTTTGAATACTTACTAATTGCCAAAGAGCTTAAGCTCTTTACCTTTAATCCTCAGAGAGGGTTTTATTATCATCCTATTCTAGAAATGAGAAAGCTGAAGTCCTAGGAGGTTAAACAAACTGCCACAAATCAAGTGTCAGATTTGGGACTCAAAAGTACTTGCTTTAAACAGGTAGTTGGGACTATAAAAGAAAATAAAATTAATTTTTCCTCCATGGCTTTTAAATAGGCAATTCCAAAACTTCAAGAAATAGCAGTTGGAGAGGAATGAAATATTAACTGTTTGAAGTTAAGGACACTACCCCTTGCTTTAATGCAGGTATTCTGGATAAATGTGTCAAAGCCTCGGCTCAGCATTTACTATCACCGTACTACAACATAAGGTCCTATGAAGAACTCACTGTCATATCCTATCTGATTCATTTGCATGCCATACACATTATTTTGTCTTTGAACAAGGATTTAGTTCTGTGATCTCCTAAGAGTCTAAGGAGGTGATGAAGAGGGAAGTGGATCTGGAATATCTAGCAGAGGCAACTTTGCCAGGGTAAGCCTGGGTGCCCCCCAACTCCTTCTCATCCCTTCCAACACCTCCCCACCCCCATCAGAAAAGCTCTACTTTTAGCTGATTATATTTATGTTTGGGGGCTCAGACTAAGATTTTTCAAAAAACGCTTCTGCCGTTTTCAAAGGTTTCTCAGAGGTATTCATAAAAACCTAAGGTGAAGAATGATTTGTGAAACACATTCTTTTATTTACCTAATCTTTAGCCTCCTCTGCTAACTTGACTTAAGAGTTCCAACACTTAGAAAGGCATTAAGTTATTTGGTTAAAATGTGATTTGAATGCTTTGGGAAGATAAAGTCTATAATTAAGGGATTATCTAACAATGGATCTGCAGGAACTGAAGGCCATTTCCCATAAAAGTATGCAACCACAGGGAACCTCAGGTGAGCTACACTGCACTCAAAGCTTGTCATACACTCAGGGCATTCATTAACTTTAATTAGGGCCATAAAGAGATGCCTATAGAAAAAGAAAATGTTCATTTTAAGATAACCTTGTAGTCACGCCCTTATTTCTTCCTTAAATCCAGACAGAGAAAGATAATTTTTGCTTGACCTTTACTTAAACAAACAACCAGGAGAGAACAGCCATTCAGACTGCGTCAGATGCCATGTCTTCGATGGCCTAGGAACAGCCCGGCAGCTGTTTCTATGCCAACTAAGAGGTTTGTCTCCACTGAAGACAACTTCCTTGTCAAGCAAGATCCAGAGGTTATTTTCAATCTTCAGACTAAAATCAAAGGTCTCAGGGTGTGACTACTCTCAAACACCTTACTACAAGATTTTTAATACCTGGCATTTCTTAGACTAGTGAGAACAAAAATCATTTATCAGCCTTTAAAAAATAATAACAAACTAATGTGAAAACAGCTAAGATTTCAAACTACTCTCTTATTAAGTCACCAAGAAGCTATTCTGTCACCTGGAAGCACTTGTTAATCATTCTTACCAACAGTTGAGTTTTGACAAGTTTCTTTCCAAAGGTGAGCCTTTTGTGAGTGGTCCCATAAGCAGTCCTCTACTGTTGGCAGAGTTTCCTATACATTCCTGCTGCTCCATTCAAGGGGAGGCACATAAAGACAAATGATCACTCCACTAAGAATGATAGAGAATGACTAGTCAGAGTGAACTTCCTTCCTCTATATGCCAGTAGTGAAAACATCTATAGGGAACTCAAAATGGCACCATGGAAAAAATGTAGTTCGAGAAACAAAGTTTCAGACTAATGTTTGCTTTGGCTTCTTGAGGTTAAAATGTTACTGAATTATCTAAATCGGGAGCTCAAAATACAATTGGGTAAAATGTTATACGTTAGCTAATGCCAGATGGGTGACTGTCTTTAGAATTTTGAAATAATAATAATGTGAATTCCTAAGAAATTTCTTCTAGGAATGAAATATTTTTGATTCATTCCACCCCTTACAAATGTGCAGTGATTCAGAATATTTCTCCATATTTACTTCGGAATGGCTATGTTACATTTGTAGATGGGAAAGGGGAAGCGGGGAAAAGGGGGGGTGTTCTATGGAAACTAACCTCACAGGGCAATCTGATCATAAATTCCTAACTGGACAAGTCATGGTGGGTAGTCATGCCCCAGGCATATAACTCCTTTGGTGAAAGGTTTTAAGGCAGCCCTATCCATCTTTCTTGTGCATCTAGGTTAACACACCTTTGAAATACCAGAAGTAATAGCCCTCAAAGGGGGTATGAACCCTTAAGGGAACATATAATCTTATTAACTATCTGTAATCCAATCCCTGCCTTGCTTCTCCAATCTTCTTTATGTCCTCGCCTTTATTTGAAATGCATAAAATAAGCTGCTGAATTCATTCTCTGGAGCATTCTTGAGAGCTTGTTTCCCAGCATTGTCCTCAGTTTGGCTCAAATAAATTCTTATAAAAATTTCCTATAGCTTTGGACATTGCTTAAGTCAACATTTACTTTGCATAATATGGCAAAATTCTGAAGAAGCCCACCCAGGACCACCCTGTAGACGAGGACCCAGTGCTGGGTACAAGCAAGGGCTCATTGTACCCCAACAGGTCCCCATTTCACATTGGGTGAACGTGGGTGAATTTCAGAATTGTGGGTCTTCTTGCTTTAAATAGCTGGTCATGACTTTATTTGAGCGCTTCTTAGAAAGTCCTTGAGGTGGATAAGAATTGAGATAACCCAGGGAAAGAAAAACAAAATGGGTTGCTGCTTTTAATTTTGATTTTTTTTAACTGTATTGCTTATTGAGAATCCGAACAAAATTTTTTGCTAGTTAAATGAGAAACTGAACTCTTTTTAGCTCTGAAAGAGAAAGGATACTTGTTTCTCCAACCCAAATAGCCAATGTGGTGACAACAATTGTTAAGATCCCTGAATCCAGGAGTGGTGGAGATGGATGTCCTGAGGCATGCAGTGTGGTAGCACAGCTAATCCTGGAGAGGCCGGTGGGAACCCAGGGGAGAAGAGGAGCCCATGCCATGGAAAGCATTGCGGTTCCCACCGCAACTGGCAAGCTCTCACTGCCCCTTACTCTGGTGTTCTTAGGTGACTAAGAATCTTTGTGGAGTTGCCTGAAGAAAATTTTCCTTTAGGGTATAAAGTGGTCCTATAGCGATATTCACCACATTGTCTCATCCAGGGACATGCACATAAAGGCTGGTTTTCCCTAGAAGGCTTTTTAGATTCTACAGATCTCAAAATTAACATGAGAAATTGTACCTCTGAGGCCAATAGGCCCATGGCAGTCAGCCTCCCATTAATACTAAGATGGTCGATATGAGGATCCTTTGATGCTTCTAAATTGATCTTTTGCATGCGCAATTAGAAAAAGCAGGCTATAAAATTAGGCAGAAAGAATGAAACACATATTTAATTGGTCTCTTGAAGTTTCGAAAAGAGGATTTAGATAAATTGGTCAACCTATGATGTTGTTTAGGTGTCAACCTAATTCATTGAGGTATTAAAAATGGTTATCTTTATTTTAAAAGGGGTAAGTTCATTTGGAACTTGCCAAGGACAGATACAAATTGTAAAAGACCTCCAAAACAAAATTTGGATACAGCTCTACTCTGTTTGTGTCTGTCTGTGCACAGCTATGCGTATACGTTGTAAATGTGAGATAATTTTCTACATTTAGATGGTATTGTTAAAATTAATTTAAAGGCAAGCACTAGAAAGGCCTGGGTATTCTAAAATTCTCATAAATACAGAAACTAACTCATGTGTTTTTCAAGTTCATGTGATCTAAGATTAATTCTTAATAAATAAAAGTTAGCTTAAGTTTGTTGGTTTAAATAAAAGAAATATATCTTTATTTTCCCTGGGTTTTACAAAAATAAATCCATGTTAATAATTGACTTTTAAGTCCATGAAAAATGTTTCTAGAGGTTATAAAATAGGTCCATAAATTTGACTTCTTAGTTTTCTTTAGCAATTGGGATTTTAGGGGTTAAAATCTCTTCCCTTCCCCCCATATACAGCCATAACCTTGCAACGTTCCAGAAGGACACCTGGAACACCTCATAGGATATTTTTTAAATTAAATTGCTTGCGAAGTATTGTAAAATAAATGATAGAAAACTTCTAAGGTATATTATGAGTAAACGATGGTTGTAAATTAAATAGTCAGGACTTCTTGGTTCTTTCCAGCTCCCTGGCATTCCATTCTTCAATTTTTGCTTTCCTTCATGTATCATAGTGTATTTAAGTTGAACTTAGATAAAGGAATTTATAATGAGAAATTATTGAAAGAAGAGCTATCTTATGCTATTGCCAAGATAGAATCACTTCAAGAAAATGCCAAGTTAGTAATTTCCTTTCACAGTAAGCTTCCAGGAGACAAAGACTTTAGATTTTTTTTTTTTTTTTTTTTTTTTTGGAAAAGACATAAAAAACACTTTTCTGCCTCATTGCAAGGGACTTTATCAGGTGCCTAACCACTAATGGACATCTACTCCTGCCTATATAGACATCAAAGACTCTCCAAGGATGAGAAGCTACCAACACCAGAGGTAGACAGCTACCCCAAGACATTGACAAGGCTTGTCTACCTATGGATCGATACTGAACGCAGAATCCATTTTGTTTGATTGTTTCTACCTATTTGCTAATGATATTAGTCATAACAATAGTTATACTTGTTCTTTAGGTTTTTCTATATAGTCCAACTGTTGTATCTGGCCTTTGGTATGGACATAACCTAATCATTAAACCAAAAAGCTTGGGTGGGGGTGGGAGAGAGTGAAACATGGATCATGAGGTACCAACACAGAAAATGGTTTTTTGCTCCTTCTCTATGTTTATTCCTCTCAGACTAGACCCTCCCCACTCCCCCAAGCCCTGTTGCCAATGCAATGCCCATAAATTTCTTACCTCAGGACTTTTTATTTTCTTAAGTCATTATTCTCTAATTGCAGCTATCTTTCTCCACTCCAAAATTTCCTTCCCCTTTCCTTATAGTTACTAGTTTCCTTCAGATACACCAGACCTGAACAGATTATTTATTATATGTATATTTATTATATATTTATATATTATATTTATTATATCCCACCTGAACTTCCCCAACCCTGCCTGTCTAGCATATTCTTTAATACAGATGTAATGTGAATTGTCATTTTACTTATTAAACTAAAGCAACAGTTGATTACAAGTCACCAAAAAATAGAAGGAAAAAAAAGTGAAAGGAGAGCTTCCAATCTGCAGAGGTACCTAAGCACATCTTTATTATTTGGGATGTTCTTGGCTTTGCCTAGTATCCAAAGGGAAGTGATATCTAAGTTTTAGTAAACAAACAAAAGGACAAAATAAAAATCAAGCAAACAAAAAATACTATTCCATTTTACCACTAATCATTCTGTTCTTAGTCCTCTGCTCAAGCTCATCCCAAGGCCCATCCTAAAAGACCCATTATACCCTGCTGCTGTCCAAACTCTGATGTTACAATACATATGACGCTGGATTAAAATTAAACTCTAAGGCAGCTTTAAAGCCCGAAGAGGGGAAATTGAAAGCACGTTCTCTAAGAAGGAAATAAAAAACAAACCAATCACAACACCTTATCAGAGGAGAGGACTATTGTACTTAGGTAAGTATTTGAGTTTCTGGTCCTTTTAAGCAGCAGCTGACTTCTGCCCAGGCTCTGTCCTTAATAGCAGTTGGCAGGAACCCCTCTGAACAGAGGCCTGGACTGTAGGCTGTGCTTTAGGAGCCAGGCTGGCTTCCACCAGTCAGAGTACTGGTTCATTCCAATGATTCACATGAACTCTGCATTTCAAAAGTCTCATTTCCCCAAAAAGAGTTTCATTATTATGACCAAAATACCACTTGGATGGTCAATATCATCACTACCCACAATTATTTAAAGATCTTTATTTTGTATATATATTTTTATATATACATACACACACACATATATGTATATACACACCCATGTACCCATGTACACACACACATACACATATATATGCACATATACATATATATATATATATATATATATATATATATATATATATATATATATAATTTGATTAGAATTATAGTGAGGCTCCTCAAAAGGAGTGAACTTCAAACTGAGATGAAGAAAAAGCAAAAATTACACAGGCTAAGAAGAAAAGATCACTAATGTTTCCAAGAGTGTGGCCAGGATAGTTATTGAAGGAAGGGGGTCCTGCTGACTAGGCTGGAAACCTTAGCTGGCTAACCTCAGTGTGGGACCTATCAGGACTGATTGTCCTGGGATAACAGGACAGACAGAACCAGGAAGACAGCTGGATTCTCAGCCAGGCTATAAACTCAGTGCTTTACGTGCATTATTACAGTAAAAAAAAAAAAAAAAAAAAGTAACCACTTCCTAAGAATCAGCCAAGGTCCAGAATACTGTAGTGTCACAAATACGGTTCTAGAGCAAAAGACCATGAGGATTTGAAGCCTGGCCCTAATGCTTAGTAGTTATTTGACCTTGGCCAATCATATAAGCTCTCTTTGTTTCTGTTTCTTCATTTATAAAATGAGAATAATGATCACAGGGTGTTTGTGAGGATTAAATAAGGTAATGTAGAAAGAGTTCTTCAAAAGGTACCTGGCATACAGTAAGCACTTAATAAATCTTAGCTATTACTATTATTACCTGGTGTCAGGGGCCAACACACACATTGGATATTATCTCATCCATGCAATGGTCCTGAAAAAAAGGTATTATTTCTTGTTTTACAGATGGTGAAGTAAAACACAGAGGGTTTTGAGAACATACCAAACTCTATTCAATTAATTTAGTGACAAAAGAAAAATTGAAATCTGTTTTGTCTAGCTCCAAAGTACATATATTTTTTTCTATTTTATCAGTATGAGCATCTTCTCTTTGAAGATTTACGGTGTGAAAACAAAGGATAGAAATGACTACTTAAATTTCCTCATTAAGCAAAATGACTCATCAAACTAGTTGACCTCTCAGATTGGCATTTGTGAAAAAAAAAACAAAAAAAACTTCTGATCAAACATGGACATTTATGTCAAAACAAAAATCATATAACATATCAGAAAATCATTTATTTTTCCAAGAAGCTCGAAGTCCTGGGAGGTAGACTTCTCTGAATAAGCAATTTGAACTATGTTCTTTTTTTAAAATCCATTAACCAGACTTTGCTCATTTTCAAAAAATATTTATTTTCCTCTTGTTGCCAACAAATAGTAAAACTGACTCTTTTGTTGGTTCTTTTATGCTAACTTAATATTTCAAAACACAATAGAAGGATATATATATATATATATATATATATATATATATATATATATATAGCTCAATGGAATCCAATATTTGCCTAAATGTACATTCTGTTCTTGATGAATCCCTGAAGAATAGTCAGAAATCAATATTTTACAAATTTTCCTATAATCCTGGGTTTGTTAAATATAAATAGCAATGTCATCCTTTGCAAACCAGAGGCAACTTAGGCAATTTTTATGCAACTAGAGAGAGCGCCTCTTTCTATTCTCTTCTTTATTTTCAAAAGTTAACCATTTTATTAAACCATCGCAGAACCATGGCATTTAGTTTGGGAAGTGAAACAGACCCAAGAGATCAATCATGTCCCTCCTCCTTTCCTGGAGAAAAAATTAGTCCAAAGACTTTAAGTGACCTGTCCAAGGTCATAGAGCTAGACAGTGGCTAATGACAAACAAATATGTACTGAGCCCAGTGACTGATGATGGTAAACTGGGAAGGCTAGTAAGGTTAAAATATTTAATTACACTGTCCATAGCCTGTAGAAGTAATGATTTGTGACTCCTTAAGGGTTTCTTATAACGCTGTAAATATCTGGTAGTATAGGAATCTCAAAATGCAGAATAATTTAGTACCAGGTGGACAGTATTTATACATGTATTTATCTCACTTTTATTTCTGTAAGATATGGAAAAAATTCCACAAAATCAAAGATGTTGACATGTAAATTACCTTTCTTTTAGACAACAGATCTTAGGTTCTTCTCTAAAATGATGTCAGCATGAGGAAAAAATCTAGTCCACTGTGTTCTAATTACAGCTCATCTGTTTTTGTGGACTTAATTACAACATGGAATTCCAGCTCCATGTCAATTAACTTTCAAGCATGTGATACAGAAGAATCTGATACTTAAATATGAACACAGGCAAAAATGATATTTGAAAGTTTGTTTTATATAAAATAAAGTATTTCAAAAGGTGTTTTCTTTCTAAAGTATCATTACATTGGCGCCATTAGAAAAGAAATTTAACAGAATACATAGTTAACCGTTAGCCATACTCTATAATCAATGATTTCCTTGTGCTTTCCATAACCCTCTCCCAGATTAGGCTTGCCAGTTTGCTGTTCTGATAATTACTCTTCTTCCTTCTTATTCCTACTATGATCCTCACTACCACCATCAGTATCACCATTCTTTCATATTGTTGGTAGGGTGTGCTAGGAGCAGACAAATACATTTTTTATCATCTCTTTGGGTTCTTACAACATCCTATAAAATGCGTATCATAACCACCAATTTCCGGCTAAGGAATTGAAACGTAGAGGATATGTGTTTTCCCAGAGTCACACCCAGGGTAACCAACCTTTCCAGTTTGACCTTCAGGTCATCCTGGACAATAATGTGTGTGTGTGTATTTCTCGTTTTTAAATTTCAGAACACTTTTTCTTAAATATTATCTATTAACCGAGACCTAAAAAAGTTATAAGTATCAGAGGCCAAATGAAAATAGCATAAAATAGAAAAAAAAAAGTTAGGTGCTACAGTGATTTCTTTATTTTGAGGTGTTAAAAAAAGCTTGACTTTAGGTGCTACGTCTGGCAAAGATTTGCCCAAAGTTTTGTTGTTCGCTTTGCCTTGGGTAGAAAAGAATATTATTGTTACAATTTTTTTTTTTACATAAGAGAAAAACTTAGAAGACATTTTCCTGGACTATAAAAAATGCCAATTCTGACCTCAGGCTAATTTAAAGGTAATATTCTATGTCATCTCAAGGGAACTATATGCAAACCCTATTTTTCCATCTCCTTATAATATCAGCTAGCAAGTGGCATCTTTTGAGCACCTAGTCTTTACTTTCGGAGAAACAGCTTAATCTAATGGACTAATCAAATGGACAGCGCTCTTCTAATTAAAACACTTTAATAAAAATGCATCTATATAAAATCATTAAGAATAATAATTTATTATACTTGCTGAATACTCAGCTAGGGTCAGGCATTATATCTGACACACTGTACATGCATTGATTTACTTAATCCTGAAACAATGCATCAGAATGCTACTATGCCCATTTTTCAGATAAAAATGTTCAGAGGATATTAAATAATTGAGTCAAGGTCACAGAGCTGGAAGTGGCAATGCCAGGATTTGAGCAACAGAAGCCATGTCTTTAACCTCCAGGCTAAATCCACTTTTCATTCATTTAGAATATAATATATAAAACAATTGTTTTCTATAGAATGAAAATAGCCCCCATATGTATCCACATCCTAATCTCCAGAACCTGTGAGTGTTGCGTTACGTGACAAAAGGGACTCTGCAGATGTGATTAAGTTAAAGACCTTGATATAGAGATTATCCTGGATTATCCAGATGGGCCCAGTGTAATCACATGATCCTCGGGAGAGAGGTCCAGGGAGAGTCAGAGTCAGAGGAAAAGCAATGTAATGATAGCAGAACTTGGAGGAAGAGGACACAAGCCAAAGAATACAGGCAACTACTCGAAGCTGAAAAAAGCAGGGAATAAATTTTCTCTCAGAGCCTCCAGAAGGTACTATCCCTGCCAATACCTTGTGTTTAGCTCAGTTAAACTAATTATGGACTTCTACTTCTAGAACTGTAGAAGAGTACATTTGTGTTGTTTTAAGACACCAAGTTTGTAGTAATTTACTAGAGCAGTAACAGGAAACACATACATACAATAGTGAGGGAAATAGTTGTACAACAATGAATTCTTTGAAATGATCAGAGAAAGGTTTGTAGGCAGACGACTGGAACAGCTGTGCTCTTAACATTTTGAAGTAGAAGCCATCTCCGGAAATATTTTCTATAGTGTCTATTCCAAATCTGCCTATTTGGCCTCTGCCGTCCTCGGCCTCTGCTGAGGGCCTCAAACACTGCATTCCTGAGACTGCTAATTCCACTCAGGGCTAGTAACCATAATTTCCCTCCTTTTACACATCAAATATGTACATAATTTTGCTTAATTTCTCCATCTCTCCTCATTTCTAAGTGTTTGGCATGCTTCCTTCTTTTGACACTGGAATGTTCTCTCCTTTTCAGCAACAAATCATATACCACCCTGCCACTTACTAGCTGTGTAAGTAAATGCTCTGTACACCAGCTCCTTCGTTACTAATGGGGATCATAAGAACACCCATGCTAATAACCTCCAGAGATTATTGTGAGGGCCTAATGGCTTAAAACATACAAAGCCCTTAGAACAGTGCCAGGATGCGCATTCAGTGTTAGCTTCACTATTTTCTCTGAGTACCCTCTTCACTAGTTTCCTCCTCTCATCTGACCAATATGCTCAAGTCACTCCAACCTCCTCGAGCAAATTATAAGTCCACCTGTTAAAACCGTCATTCTCCTTCTCTCCTCTCTACTGCCAAATTAGAAGCATGCTGGCTGCCCCTGGTTCACCACCTGCACATCTCAGCCTGTTATAATCTGAGATTTGCTACTTCTTTCTACCTCCAACTTGACAGACTCTAGTCCCCATACAGAACTATTTTATGGGATTTACATTGTTGGCAATACCCATTTTAATTACTCTCTGTCAGGCTATCAGGACACTGGTCTCCCTAAGTATTCATTTCTTCTCTCTGACTGCTGGTTTGTGGCCTCCCTTTCTCTGGATCACCTTCCTTTTCCTGGTCACTAACTTACTGGTTCTCCACTGAAGATGATCTTACTCCTCATCCCCAACTCTCATCTCCTGTCAGGGTACTATTGTCAATGTCCAGAGACATGTCTCATTACCACAACTTAGGGGGTGAGTGCTACTGCTATCTAGTGTGTAGAGGCCAGGGATGCTGTTAAATAAACATCCTATAATGCATAGGACACTACCCAACAACAAAGAATTGTTTAACCTAAAATGTCAATAGTGCCGAGGTTAAGAAACTCTGCGGTAAATAAACCCATTCTGGCTTTGTCTATCATTGTGTGTGTGTGTGTGTGTGTGTGTGTGTGTGTGTGTGTGTGAGAGAGAGAGAGAGAGAGAGAGAGAGAGAGAGAGAACAAGTGCACATGCACACACATCCACACATCTATGGTTTACACTCACATGTATGAAACTTTGGGTGAACAGCTTTCCTAGACCTACCTCAAGCTCAGTCCCTCAATTCACACAATCTGCAAGGCATCCACACAGCTCTATCTGTTTTTCCACCCTGATCTATCGGATCCCCTCCCTTCTCCTCTGGTCTGTGCCCCCAGGAAAGTGAGGATATAGACTGCATGAACAGGGGCCCCTTGCCCTTGGACTTCCAGTTGGTTTTGGCAACAGATATTGCAGGGAGCGAGAAGAGTTTAAGCCAAGATATTATTCTCTTTGCTCCTTTCCAAGAAGGTTGCCCTGTGTAATTTCTTCAACTGGAAGTCACTTATTGCAATATGAGTGTCTCTACCTGGCCCTCTCCTTGGTTCAGGTAATTTTTTTTTTTCTCAGAGATTCAGATTTAGCAGTGTTATAAATCACCTGCTAAGGTCCCCATAGTGTGCTATCCCTTATACTCCCATATTCAAACATTTAGAAATGGCATTTTTACAAATAAACCCTTCTTGAATTATCTGATTCTCAGTAGGTTGTGTATTTTCTGCTGTGATATAGCCTCCACCTATTGCCATTTTCCTGTATACGCGACAGAACCACCAACTTTTGAGTGATACGGATTCAAAACTTTATCATCCCCTATTCTTATCTACTACATCCAATCGATTTTAAGTCCCATGGAATTTTCTTCCACTTATTTCTTATTTTAACTTCCTCTTGATCCTTTCCCACTGACAGTTGCCCTAGTTCAATCTATCATTTCTTATTGCTATAATGATGACCAATTTTTTTCAGGTATCCAGTTTTTTCTCTATTTTCTCCAACTTCCAAATCCAATATTATAACACCATTAAGTTTCCAAGATTCTTCGGTAGCTAGAAGTGAAATCTCCCTTTTTGGAAATCTCACTCTGTGTCATCTTACCTCACATAGGTAACTGTCTTTCTCACATTTCTATTTGAACTGTAAAAATGTCTTTTACCTTGACTAAAACTAAGTTTCTCGAGGGCAGAACTGTGTTTTTCACATATGTTACTCTAAGAGTACTTGGTATTGCCTTCAATAGAGAAGGTCCACAATAAATATTTGTTAAATGGAATAATGAATTTTCTACCCTTCCTTTATAGTTGGTAAAAACAAATTTTCACAATTCCTATACGAATGTCATGGCCTTTCAGAGTTGTCTTATTTTCTTCTTCTTCTTCTTCCTTTAAAGAAAGAAGAGCAGCATATTCTCTTGGAGCAAAAGCTACAGGAGATTTCTAAATTCTGGGAAAATAAATAGTGACATCAAATAATCCCATTGAATCAGACTTAATTCACACTGTCCCTAAATAATCTCTCTGTGAAACCTCTCACTAACTTCTCCTCCGGAGAATTTCCATAATCAAGTGATCACTGTCTAAACAGAAAGACAGCAAGGCAAAGCCCTTCCTTTGTCACTTCATATAAAGTAAATACTGATTTCTTAAGCACTCTAGCTAATCCTGAGAATATTTGTTTTCTGTGTCAATGTGACATAATGGAACTTCAGAGCACTGACCAAAACACATGGCCTTTAATTAACTATATGATTTAGTATGACTTGCTGAGCCTCATTTCTTCATCTATATAATGCGGGTAGAAATAACACAGCTTACTAGAATGTGGGGATGAATAACAAAGAACGGCTTTGATAACTACAAATAGTGTATAAAACAGTGTTGCTTAATTATTCCAGTAGCTTCCATATCTTCTTGTCTCAGTGAACAAAAGGATAGCAGCAAGTTTCTGGCTGTTAAGTTCTACATGACACACCATTTAATGAAGCACACCTGAATGACAATGACTAGTAATTTCTTCTCTAATCAGCTGTGTCAAGGTGAATCCTTTCAAACTGGTGAAGCATCCATGCCTCTAGAATTCTCTTCGTGTGCAGAAAATAAGACAGAGATTGTTAGCACTCCTTCTTAAATGAGATCAAACTGTTCTCTACCCTGGAGTTGAAACAGAATCCTAGAAAATAGTTCAGTATCATATTCTTAATTATTTTGAAATTGCAATTACTAAGTCACCTCGAATTCCCTATAGGGCATATTGAACCATTAAATGAAAGCATTTAACTTTATTTCTGAACATTAGACCTTTAGTACCATGTAAATAAAAATGTATTCAATATGTAAAATATATGTAAATACCAAATATACTAGAAAGTGTTATAGTGGGGCTAAATCACCTGTACATTTACCTTACATAGATTCAACCTCTATGCTTAGGGAAGAAAGAAAAGGGAGGAGTCAGGGGAAAGGGAGGAGGAACAAGGAAGGGAGGGTATGGCACACTGTTTTTCCCAAAGGTAGATACTATAGTATCTCTCAGCCCATATACAGAGTGATCTTCATCAAAAGGAATAGCCTATTTCTCTACCCTTGTTTACCTAGTTGGTTGATAAATCAGGTTTCAGTAGAGGAGACACTATGACAGTTCTACTCATGGCCCTTAACTAGCCTGGAAGTTTCTGCTTCCTGCCCCTTAGAATGTTCACTGTAGGCAAAATCAAATGTCATACTAAGTCCTATTACCCTGATACTGCCATTTAGTGAGGAAGCCCAAACTAGTTGTGTGAAGAGGCTATATGGAGAAATTAATTGCAGTCATCTCAGACATGTGAGTGAAATGACATCTCGTACATCAAGCTCAGCAGAACCTTTGGATAACTACAGTCCCATAGCCATCTAAGTGAAATTGTATGAAAGACGCTAAGTGAAAACTTTCCTGTCAAGCCCCAGCCAACCCACAGAACTGTGAGGTATATTAATAAAGTATTTTAAGCCCCTAGATCTTGATTTATTACATAGAATAGATATTTAGGGGAGGGGGGTGGAGAAGGATGTAACTCACATACTTTACTGCCATTCCACCTGTTGGTGTCAGTTGGAATCTGCCACTCAATTCGCATGGGCCAGGAAGTGAGGATTAACTGTTTTGTGCTAGTTTCCATGCACCTTACATACTGTATCTCATACTACACTGAAGGTGATCTAAGAGTCTTTAAAGACACTGCTTTTTCACACAACATGGCTATGAATACACCCCAATCACTTTATCTGGTGCTCAACAGAAGAAACAGCCTCCCTTACACTGGAGGAAAAAAACTCTCTGCTGAGCTTATTGAGAAATGTAGGTCTCTAATACAGTCTGCTAAGGAATATCTAAGGTTAATCTTGACTTAACATGTTTTTTTTTTTTTGCCTTATAAGCTGACTTCAGAATCTCATAACCATGTATACTATATTTTGATAATAATAATGCCATTATTGGTAATGATGATGATGAAGGAGGAGGACAGAATAGATTTTGTTTAGAAATACACTTTTGCTACCTTTTGGAGATCTAAACATTAATGATTATTAAGTGAGCTATAATTCACTTGTTTAAAACCTTTCTATGCTTTCAGAGGGAAAAAAATACATATATAATTTTATTCTTAGAGGACCTATCACCCGAATTGGAAAAAAAAAAAAAGAACTTATGCAGCTAAATCTAATAGAAATAAATAAAACTCTTTAAGACTTCAAAAATAAAAGATGTAGATTCAAATTAAAAGCAGTTTTTAATAGGCCAAATCTTTTCAAGTTGTCTTTAGAAAAAGAATCAAAGGCACTAACATCTTAAGAAATTGTCCTCCACAGTCAATTATTATTAGTGTCTTTATATATTTTTCTTACTAGTACAAGGAGACTCAATGTCTTGTTAAATTTTGTGAAAATATAAACTGAGCTTCTTGTCTGCTCAACAGGGTTGTAAGCTCCTGTGTTTGTAAAATGTCTTACTCTCCTTCTTAGACTTCTGTTATGGATGGCATGGTTGTAGGTAAAGGTAGTTTCATGAAATCTCTGTTGAATAAATGCTTCTTCTTTTATATTAAGCATTTAAATTATTTAAATTTTTATTATAAAAGTTTGTTAGGAGAAAAATTAACTAGAACATGCAGAGAACAAAAGGAAGGCCATCGAACCATCGGTAATCTCAAAAGACTCTGATAGTATTGCTATCAATAGCTTGGTGTTTGCAGACTAGGTTCTTTTTTTTTTTTTTTCTGTAGAGATTTTTTTTTTTTTAACTGGAGATATATATTATAATTTTGTAACCTGATTTTCTGGCTGAACGAATAGCTCTAAGATGATCTCTATTTACATCTAGGTTTCATTCTCAAATCCCACTCCTGACATATTTTCACTCTTGACATCACACATCTACTAGCAAAAGTCATTTCATAGCTCACATTGAATACCTAGTTCTTTTGAAAAGAGGTCAAGTAATACACAGTCAATCCTAAAGCTCTCTTTGAGGAAGTGAGAAAATAAATATAGTTTAGTATGGTGAAAAACAAAACAGAATTTGAATTTCAGGGCTAGAAGTAGCAGATCTAAAAAGGTAAAGTATGAGGATGGCCAGCAGATTAGCCACATGGCAAAAATGGCAATGAATATCTAAGCCAGTGGTTTTCGAGCTACAGTCCCCAATCAGCGGCATTAGCGTCATCTGAGAACTTTCTAGAAATGCAAATTCTTGGGTCTATCTGGGCTTACTGAATCTGAATCTTGGAGGGGTGGGGGAAGGGATGAAGCCCATTAATTAGCCCTTCAGGTGACTCTAATGCATGCTAAAGTCTTAGTAACATTGTCCTAAGCCAACGGTTAGAACAAGGGTCCAAGTTGCACATTAGAATCCTTCTAGGGGCTTTTATACCACAGCGATGCCTGGACACCACCCCAGCGCAAGTCATTTAGAGAATCCCCAGGGTTGTTAGCTGAACATCTTAATTTTTTTACAAGCTTCCCAGGTGACGCTAATAAGTAACTAGAACTGAGAACTGTTGGTGAAACACATGTATCAATCCAACAAATTGAGAAATAAATTGAGAAAGAACTTAGTTGAAAATTTTAGGATATTTGGCCATAGTAGCTGAAATATTGTATACATATTTAAATTAAGTATCATTTACTTTATTTTACTTCACTGGATCAACTTGTTTAAAAGAGATGACAAATGCTTTGGAAAATAAAACTTAAATGTTATAAAGAAATAAGTGTTATTATCAGCTAATAAATTCTTTGGCCTATAATATAAATTTAAAGATTTTATACACAAGAAAACCTGATGGTTGTAATTATGCATGGTAAAATTACCTGCTCAGGACTTAGATACAAGAATTTAAAATTTGCAGGTGCCAAAGGCCACTGAGGGTAAAAGTAACAGTCTTAAACCTTTCATAAGGTCAGGAAGTATCATAGTACTACAGTATAAACAAGAAGGCAACAGCTTACATTTAGTGAAAATTTTCGTACATATTACCTTAATCATTGTAACAACCCTACAGGGTGGGTACTATAACATTTATTGAACAGTAGTAATTTCTAGTCACATTGAGGACCCTGAGACATTAGGAACACTGTTTTGTTCAAAGTATTTTACTTAAGATAAGAAATAAAATTAGGCAAACACTTCTCAAACAGAACTCAAAAAGCACTAACATAGTTCTCACCTCAGCAGCATGTATACTAAAATTGAAACAACATAGAGAATACTGGCATGGCCCCTGTGCAAGGATGACATGCAAATTCATGAAGTGTTCCATATGAAAAAAAAAAAAAAAAAAAGCACTAGCAGAGAAGAAAATTAGATAAATAAGAAAACCAGAAATGGAACAGGCAAAAGTTTAAAGAAAACAAGAAACAACAATCACTAATTATATAAGAAAAAAATAATTTTATTGAAGTTGAATTTGTAAAGAATTTCTGTTCATCAAAAGTTAACATTTAGAGAGTTAAAAGACAAGACAGACTGAGAGATGATATTCACAGTCTACATCTCACATTGGACTCATATCCAAAGTGTAAAAATATATATTTATTTCTCACATATCATTGAGAAAAAAATAAGCAACCTGATTTAAAAATGAGCAAAGGACATGAAGAAGCATTCACACACAAAAAAAGGAGATTGAAATGACTGATAAGCATATGAAAAAGTATTCACTGTTATTCTTCTTAAGAAAATCCAAATTAAAACCATGGTGGGATATCAAAACACTCTCACCAGGATGCTCAAAATTCTAAGTGTATGCCTACCCTATCACCCAGCAATTCACCTCTTAATATACACCCAAGACAGGTGAATGCAATTGCTCACCAGAAGACAGGTTCAAAGAATGTTTCTTAGCAGTTTTATTCATAATAGCTAAATTATGAATGGGGAAAACTCAAATGTCCATTAACAGGAGAATGGATAAATACTGGTAAATACATAAATGAAATAGTACACATCGATTTAAAAAAAAAAACTGCTTGACATAAATAAATTAAAAAATGTTTTCTTGAGCAAGAGTACAGCTGCAGAGAGAACATATCATACAAGTTTAAAAATATGAAGTTCAAAAACATGCAAAACTAATAAATGGTGAAAGAGTTGAGAATAATCGTTGCCTTATATGAGAAGAAAGGATGAAATGAGAAGGATGATGAAAGAACATTCTGAAATTTTGGACATATTTTCTTTCTTCATTGGAGGTAGTTACACAAGTAACATACAGATTAAGATTAGTCCACTGTATGATATAATTCAATTAAAATTAAAATAAAGAAGACAAGGAAAAGCATAATCTTAAAATGCAGCATTTAAAATAATTACAACAGTATCTTTTTGCTTAGGGACTTTAAAACCAGTTATATAAAAGTTATCTTTTTAGGATTTTGTCTCATTATCATTTACCTCATGAATCATAATTCAAATTAGTTTTCTCAAGTTCTTAATAATTAGAAATAAAAAAATAAATAAATAACACATCTTTCACCTCCCTTGAGCATTCATATGAATATATTCCATCTGAAAAGAGGTCATATTCTTTGACTTCACCATAATTTCCTTCCTAGATTTTGCACGGAAAATGTATATAAATAGAATAGCAATAGCTATGCTTCCAGTTATTTTATAATGATGGAGCAAAAGGAGACTTTAAATTCTAGGCGTGCAGTTTTAAACTGGATTAAATTGATCACTTGTGCAATCAAGACCTTAGTATACAGATAGCCCCCCCCCCCACTTAAAATGGTTCAACTTACAATTTTTTTTTGCCTTTCTGATGGTGTGAAAGCAATGCACATTCAGTTGGAAACCACACTTTGAACTTTGAAGTTTGATCTTTTCCCAGGCTAGAAAATATGAGGTATGATACTCTCTTGATACTCTTTCATCATGCTGGGCAGCAGCAGTGAGCCACAACTCCCAGTCAGACACACAATCTTGAGGGTCATCAACAGATACTCTGCAGTGTACTGTGCAGCCAGCATTTTTTTTGTATACATTGTTTTGCGTTTTTGCAGCCCATCATGAGTACAAAATGCCCATCTCTGTCTCTCCTGCTTCTGAGAAAAGGAGGAAGACAATTTCTCTTGAGATGAAACTCAAGATAATTGACCAACTGTAGTTTAACATAAGTGTTCTGAGCACAGTTAAGGTAGGCTAGGCTAAGCTATGATGTTCAGTAGATTAGGTGCACTGAATGCATTTTAATTTACAATATTTTCAACTTACGCTGGGGTTTATTGGGATATAACTCCATTCTAAGTGGAGGATTATCTGTATACATATATAATATATAAAAATATAAATGTTGAATATATAACTTTAAATATTGATATTGCTGCTCTCACACTGGTCAAAGCAGAAGAGGGTAGAACATTATTTTCTTAAACTGACACCAGCTGCTCAACAATCACCACATGAATCCTTATCTTGCTGGCCAATCAAAAGTGGTCTCCTTAAAAGCAAACATCTGCTGCCCGTTTATAGCAATTTCTACTTGAAAACAGGTTTATCAAAAACGACTTCAGCTTTGACAACACTGAACATGTGTTTCCAGAAAAACAGAACTTTGTGTCTCAACTGTACTATGATTTCTAACTCTAGATTCCCCCAATACTTTAAAAAAAAGAAAAAGGAAAAAAGAAAAAGATTTTTCGTTCCTGTGCTTATTCTCCCTGTACCTCCATGGCTGTGTATTCACCTCTCCCGCGAGCAGAGGGCTCTCAACTTGGAAGAAAAGTGACATCAAACCTGCCGCCGTCGCATTTTGAGTTGAGCATGATTTTATTTAGAAAGTGACACTAAGGTGTAGTACACGGTTTATGGAAGCCTGACTGCTTGGGTTTAGGAATTAAAAAATAAGAACTCAATACATTAATAAATGATTTTATTTCCATTGTTGCTGCTATTATTACTATTACTTACACAACAAGGCAGATAGTTATTTAAAATTCAGAGATGCTGGCTGGCATACATAAAATCTAATTTAGATATTTATATAACTGAGAAGGAAATTGAAGAGATTGAAATTCAGAGTGTTTGCTAAGTACTCAGAGAGAGCCAATAATTCAATTAAAACAAATGTAACATGTCATTTATATTTCATTAACAGTTTTTAAGCTCCATTCTGCTTCGAAATTTTGTTATATGTAGAAGAAAAAAACACTGTAACTTCATTCATGGGATCTGCATTTCTGCTACATTTCCATCTTTATATTGTTAAGATGATGAATTCCCTCTACCAAGAGCTACTAAATAAACTCTAAATCACTGCTGTAAAGACAATATTTATCAAACCATCTATGTCTTATGCAATTCATTCTCTACTTTAAAAGTCAGCATTTGTTTGCAAGTTATATGAAGCCCGGAGAAAAGTTCTTGAATCTAGGCTATGTCAAATTACCCTAAGATTTGAAGATCTTCTCCCTTCTGGGAATGAAAAGAGATTTATCATTATGAATTTATGTGAATATCTTTTAGTTTTTCCACCTTCTTCCAGGAAGAATTCTGAAAAGACATTTTCTAGTTTAGCAAGGAAAGGATCATGTGTTCAAATTTCCATCTTGAGCTTGTCATGGCATTTTTAGTGTTGTTTTCAAGAGTAATAAGGCCCATAAAATGTCAATCAAAACCCACCACCAGCAGGGAATGTGTTGGAAGCTGTTACATAATCAGCATGCCTGTTTCAGCACAACACAAGTGGTATTTTTCATGTCAATACTGAATTCACAACTTTAAATCTCTGATTTCCTATGCCTCTGGGTTACCATGGAAGCCAGGACTGTAGCAGTCTGAGCAGCCTGAGTCAAAACCCAAGTGTTTCATTGCCTAATGAAGTAATGAGTCATTCTACTTTCCCAGGTTTCCTTTCCCTGAGTAATAGAATTATTGGAAGGAGGCATGAGGGAAGGGCAGAGCTGGGTACTTCTGACAGCTGCAGAAAAGACTGCAGAAACCCTCAACCCACGCATGCACTCAGATTTTCTAAACTGACACCTATCTTCAAATTGAAACTTGAATGCTTATGTAGTACTATTCAGTAATCTGTACCTGTCTACCCCAGCCTCATTTACTAGAAGACCAGATACCCACTGTACTGTGCTCTCAGCTTATATCTTACTTGGCATAAAATTACTTGTAGTACAAGTTTTCAACTCTGTTTCTAAATTAATACCACCTAAGACATTATGGTGATCTGAATCCTATGCTATGCTATAAATTTAAGATTGAAAAGACATATTAGACCAGCATGCTATTATCTTCTAATATGCTTTCTCCACAGTGTATTCTTCAACCAAATAAGATGTTAAATGATTTGGGTAATGGACTTTTTTTGAGTTTCCTTAGAGCTTTCTCTCCCAGACTTTAGTTAACATTTTTATGACTATGGAATTATATTATGGAATATTCCCTTAGTAGATGATAATGTGGGAAGAAAAAAAAGTAAGCAGTAGAAAGAGCAATGGGGATGGAGCGGGGGAGAAGAGAAAAACACAGGAGGAAGAAACTATGAAGAAGGAGAGCTGGAAGTAGAAAAATAAAAAGAGAAGATAAGAGGAAGAGAGCAAGGAAGGAAGGAGGAAGAGGAAATGGGAGGAGGAGGAGGCATCCTTTTATAGAGTTTTGTTTGCTTGGTATTTCTGTGTATCTGATACAGCATAATTTTTTTCCCCTTGCAGCATGGAGCTTCAGTTACTCAAAAAGTATTTCACAACTTCTTGAAACCTCGTAACATATCCTACGAAGAAAGACTCTAAACAACTATTTCTATTTATCATATTAAAAAAAGTTGTTAAGAACTTGATTCTGTGGTCCCCCTACCCTTGCCTCTGCATGTGATTTTAACCACGTTACTTTTAATTTCTTGAAAAATTCTCCATTTATAGTACTTATTCTCTTCTACCCCTTATGAGGCTTTTACTTAAAAAAAAAAATCTTATTCAAATCATATCTCAAAAAAATTATGGCACTGTACTAAAAGCAGAAGAAATTGACTTTTAATACATCGATATGTATGGATATCGATATACATTCACAGAAAGAGAGAAAAACTGCATTTAACTGATTCTAAAGTGCCATGGCTCATAAGATGCACTGTTATTTTACATATCATTAAGAAAAAAAAAATTACCATTCATTATATCAAGACATAACTTCAATTACAAGATGTGCCCTGATTTCAGACCTTACTCCAACCATAAGAAAGCATCAGACAAAGCGAAATTGAAAGACATTGCACAAAATAACTGACCAGTATTCTTCAAAAGTGTCAAGGTCATAAAAGGCTAGCAAATGGTTGCACATTGGAGGAGACTAATAAGAAATAATGACTAAATGCAATCTAAGATTCTGAATAGGATCCTGAAACAGAAATCATGTTAGAAGAAAAACTGGCAGAATTTGAATAAGGTCTGAAATTTAATTAATGATATTATACCAATGTTATTTTCTTGTTCATGGTAATTGTCCTGTGGTTTTCTGAGGCATTAACATTAAAAGGAAGTGGGGGTGCGAAAATATATATATATAAATCTTGGAATTATTTCTGCAACTTTTCTGTAAATCTAAAATTCAAAGTAAAACATTAAAAATCTGAAAAAATGTGTATTTTAGAATAGTCTAATAACAATAACTTAGAATTATGTATTATTACAGAAAAAAATGTCTCCAAATGTTCATGTATTTGAATAAGTTGTCCATTATTTGCAGAACAACATAGTGTGGTAGAAATTGCTTCTACTGGTGTATAATCCAAGTTCCAGGTTTGATGCTGATCAAATTCATAGGGTACATCCTATAATTCCTCAAAACAATCACCTGGTTCTCAATTTCTTCAATCTGAAAGATGAGATCTTTGGACTACATAGTTTTTAAGGGCCATTTCATTTCTAATAGTCTTAGTATCTATAATGATAACTAAGCAGAATATATTTTAAAATGCTGCCTTTACTTAAAACCAGCCAAAGCAATTAAGACTTTTTGAAAGGTTGCATACATATCTCCACACACATTGTCATAGCAGAGTTCTTTCTATACATAATGAATGTAGAATAAGATACATTCTGGTGAAAACTGTTATGGACAAGGAACAAGGGTCTGCTGCCCTATGAGCATAGAAGCTAAAATAATGATACCGGTTTTTGAGAACAGAAAGAGCCATTTATTTAATGCTGAGTCAGCTTAAAGGAGACAGGAGGCATCACTCAAAATCTGTCTCCCTGATCCAGGGTTCAGGCGAGTTTTTAAGGGGTTGGGGGAATAGGTATGTGGAAGCGCTAGTGGGGCAAGTTTTAATTGGGGGACTTTGGAACTCGGCCATTTATGATCAGAGCTTCAGCACAAGGTCTGCCTGGACAATAGACCCTTCACTTTTGAAAGGATTCTGGCGTGCAAGTTCCAGTTATGCCCTAGGCCTTTGGTTCTATGGACAGTGTTGGTTCCTACGAAGCTGGAGGTCAAAGTTTTCTCCTCTGTGTGCTTTGGCCACATGGCTTCCAGTTTGAGTCTGCTGTCTCTGCAAAGCAACTCGGTATCTTATTAAGACAATTTTGAGCTGGCTCTGCAGTTACAAAACCACGTCAACTCTGTGTTCACTGAGTGCTTAATTTATCCTTAGCATATAAAGACTCCAGACACTATTAGTGTGAAATAAAACTCAGCAGTTTTTAGTTAAGACTAGTGCTGTTCCAAACCACCATCTCAGAAAAGGGATCAGGCAGGCAGAAATATGAGTAGATATATATTTTTTATTAGCTGTTCGCCCTTACCAGAGTCTCAATTTCTAGTCTTCAGTCAATCTATATTAATTGATGAAAAGTCACTAAAATAATGTATGGGTGATATCATAGAAGAAGGCTCCCCCAAAGGGACCAAAAGCCCATCTATAAGATGCCTATGTGGAATCCTACCCCTAGAAATAATGAGAAACCAGAAGCATGTTTTTCCCTTGAGTTCTTCAGCAAAGGAGAAATGATGAGAGGACTTTCTAAGGGTCATAGCAGGAGATAGGCTAAGAAATGACCTTTCTCATTATAGTCTTTGTGAAAAAGGCACACAGTATGGCAGATGGATTGCAGCGTATTAATATTCCATATTAGAAAAGAAAAAAAAAAAAACAAAATAAAAACCTCTGTCGTCTTCTGAGGCACAGGCATGCTATCAAAGCTGACGAGGCAAGAAAATTTAGCAGAAAATATTGTCATTAAACTTAAAAGCAAGATGCACAGCACAAACCTTCTCCTGGAAAGGCTGCGAGCAGGATGGTGTGGGAACCTCCTCTTGGGGAAAAATTTGCCACTTTCTCTCTTAGTGATTAATAAAGCATTCATAGGAGTGATAGATTCAATGATTGTCATTTCAACATATGCTGAATAATAAAGGGTAAGAATTGGCTGATTAGGGAAGACAGTGTCCCAGTTAAGGGTGTGGTGTTAGAGAAGACGCCAGGGCTGCAGAGGGATAAGACCTATTGATGTGTAAATTGAGTGGTTGATTTAAACTGAATCAGGAATTGTGAGCAAACTATGGGTTGACTCCTAGTTTGCTCTCTTCTGGGATGTCTTTGCTTTTAGTCTCTATGGCACAACCAAAGGAGGCACAACCCTGGGTGGAACCAGGAAGACTTCCTGTGAGTAACCAAATGAGGCAGTGTTTCCTGAACACTTCTCACTGGAGGTGGGGCTGTAGGCACTGTCTAGACTGGTTTAAGCCTAAGGCTACCTCCTGTGTTAAATCGGTTCTTAGAAATGGATTTTCTAGGAGTTGTGGCCTTTTAGAGGCTGGACAGAAAGGCAGAGGTTTTATCCTATTTATGGATTTCCTTTGTAAATGAAGGCCTACAAAGTGTACACCTCTATAGCACCTCAATTCAAGGCATTTATTCTTTTATTCTAGGCTGTAGGTGTGCTAGTTTTTGTTGCCTTGAGCATATAGGGGACTGGAGGAAAGAGAAGGAATAAAGGTGATGGGAGGGAGGGTTGGGATGGAAAGGAGGAGCTGGCAGGAGTGGTGAAAACAATTAAAGAACACCAGAAGAAATCACTGCTGAAAACTTTCCTATACTTTCCACCTGTGGAGTTTTGTACATATTGCAACTATTTGCATAAACAAAAATCAGTTGGAGAAAACAAGACCGACACCTTCATATATTCAACCTTGGTTCAAAAAAGACTTAAAATGAGGGTACAGAAAAGTATTATGCAATAGTTCTTAGGTGTAGTCTCCAGACTAGTAGCGTTAACAGTCTGGGAACTTGTTAGAAATGAAAATTCTCAGGTCTCACCCTAGGCATAATCCATCTGAAATCTGAGGGTGGAGCCCAGGAATCCATTTTTTAACAAGCCTTATGGGTGAATGATGCAATTTTGAATTTGAGAACTACCATTGTTTAGAATGAGCACAAGAAATTTAGGAGAAATGGCCTACTAGGCAAAGTCTGAGATTTTTGATTAGGGGTCCTTAGTATGCTGGTTTGGGGTACTTGAGGGACAGGGTCTGGACACAGGAATATGCAAGAGAAAAACAAGTTTTCCAGAAACTCTAATGGTGGATGCAGTGCCAAAGAAAACAACCGTGGTCTTTGCACTGGACTCAGCCTGGATGGGAGAATCCAGAACTTGTTTAAAAAATGCAAATCTTGGTTTCCCAGCCTGCATTAGGGTAGAATCTGCCAGTTCAGTTCTCATCTACCTCTGGAAGCAGGACAGGAAGAAGGAATTTGAAGAGAGGACTAAAAAATAAATAAATAAATAATAAAATAAAATAAAATAAAATAAAACAAAACAAATAAAAACAAAACTGCCACATGTCTTGCTTTCGTGTCTGAAAATCTGGACCTCTCCGGAAGCTATCCCAAGTCAATGCCAAGAACCCAAGATATCTTAAAAGATATCATTATATTTCTGATGTCACATTTATAAAAAATGTACATTTATATTGTGTAAATCTTTTGCATTTTCTGCATTCCTGGCCTGCTGGAAATTTAGAAATACAAAAGATGATATATACACCTATTAGTAACCTGTGAAAATAGGTGACTGAGTCCAACTTTGGGTTCAATAAGAGAGAACCTAGAGAAGTCTAGTCTCAAAGCCATTGTTTTGAGAATTCAATCTAAAGGCTGGATAAGCCTTGGAAATCTGAGTAGACAAGAGTGGATGTCAGAATGTCAGTATATTCAGAGAAAAGCAAAGGAAGAATCCATTAAAGTTATTATTATGATTGATAATTATATACTTACAAATCACACATAATCAATTTAAAAAATAACAAAGATAAAGATGTCAAGTAGATGACAACCCAATGGTCCAATGACAAAAAGCAACAATTCAATTTTGATGGAATACTATAGCGAGAAGTGCTCCACCCTGGTGCTGCCCCCCAGTGGACAAAGGAAAATCCCTGGCATGCTCAATACCCCTGCATCTCTCTGGCCTGGGGCTGACATCGCTATCCCAGCCTGTACTCCTTCCTGAGGAGCACGGACTCAGCCTCGCAGTTCTCCACAGCTATGATCCGCAGCCACTACCAGTTGATCAGAGTTGCTGTGTACCATTTATAACTGTTTGGAATGGGCCTGGGCTGGCAAGTTTCTTCTGGCCCCAGTTCGGCCTATCTTTGCTTTGCCATAGGAGGCCTCTGCTGTACAATGCCCCAAATCTACCTGCTTTAATTAGTATTTGCTATTATAATTCTAGACTAAACCAATTGTATGAAATGTGTCATTTCTTTGCATTTCCTTTTCAATGTTGTATATATGCAAATGCATTTTCAAGTTCAACAAACGGGGTGGAGGGAATCGATGATTCTGAACTATGAAAAATAGAACAAAACTATGCGTTTATAAAAATGAATGGTACATGAATAGATCACATAAATGTATTTCAAAATATGGGGCATTTTCAAATGGTACATGATAAATGTTAATTTTTTAAAAATTATTTTTTAAATTGCAACGATTATTTTTAATGTATAATATAAAAATATAACTTAACATCAAACCTCTGACTCCATGGGTACTATTACTATGTCAAAAGAATGTAAAAACAAAAAATAAATTAATGTTTTTAGAGAAAAACATTAAGTAAATAATAATACAGGCAGTAAAAATCATGAAAGTGGCGTGTGACTGGCCAAAGTTTAAGAAACACTATTGTATAAATACATGTGCTGGATCTCACCTAATTTCACTGCTGATTTAGTACGCCTGAAGGAGAGAGCATGCCAACTGCCTGACAACACAGCACAAACATTTCCGACTGCCCCCAAATTAAGTGTGAAGTTACCCTCGCCTTCTAGTTGTCAAACTAAAGTTTTATAATTTAAAAACAACCAATTCATGAACTTAGCTAAAACTGGAGAGGTAAAAATGCCTAGCTCTTTATCTGACCCATAATCTACAATTAACCTGGTTATGTCTTCAGTCACAACAAACTCGTGTCACCCCCAATTAACTTTTCTAGATAGTTTTTCAATTAGCACTAACAGTTCGAACTACTTAAAAACAATGGCACGAAGTTCCATGGCAATAGGATTGTTTCCAAGAGTATTAATTTACTCTGACAACTGAATACAACAAAATCCTAAGGAAAAAAAAATATTCTGTTCCATTTTATCTTTGTCACTTATAATACAGTCCCTCCTTAGAGGTCTAATTTAGTTGACATGTTTAGAGAAGCCATTTTTATTATCCCATATCTGAATGATGTTTTTTTTTTTTTTCTGTTTTAGAATCGTACCAGGTTTTCGTTTGTCAGAAGCATGTGTCATTGAGTGGTGAGATTACACTGCAAGAGATGTCGTAAGCAGCAGTTTGTCACCACCTGCCACATTAAATAAACCTCAAGGTAAGCACTAGGTTATAGGGCAAGTAAGCAAGGCTTCTTTCCCCTTCCTCTTTAAGCCATGCACTAATTTGTACAAGTAAAAGCTAGCCTTAGCCCAGATCTTTAATTTCAGTATTAGATAAAAACAATATGAGAGAATCTAAATCAATAAAAATGTCACCCGAATTACCAAAATCTAGCTGAAAGTCACATTTAATTTGAATCAAAAGATTTTTTTTCCTTTTTCCAGAAAAGGATTAAAAAATTTTTTCTACTATCAACCATATCATGAAATTTCCAGGTAAATCTGTGAAAAAAAAAAAAAAGTGATTGTAGGTCTATTTCCCTGAGTCCTTTCTTTCATTTATCCCAGACTATTTCCTGTTTCTCTCTTTCCTTCAGCAATCTGAGAGTTCAGTCCAAAGTCTTGGGGCCCATTCTAGCCCCAACCTTAGACATTGATAAAAATTTATGAGAAAGCATAGTGAATTTCAATTGGGAGTCTCAGAGTTAGAAAACTATAAGACAAAAAGCAACAAACTCCAAATGGTGACATTACAGGGCAGTAGTGGGGGAAGGGAACATTAGCGGGTGGGGAGGGGAGATTCACATGCTTCAGAACTTACTTCTTGGGCCACACAGGCCTGGATAAAGGAAAACACACCTTCTACCCTGAATGTACCATAAACACACACCTAATCGCATGCATATCGAAATACATGATAAAACTCATCTGTGTAGAGGTCACTAGGTATGTAGAGCTTGGGATATTAACCATAGCAAGGAAGAAAGGAATAACGCTGATGTTAATTATAACTACTACATGTAATTTAACTTCCATTTTAGAGATTAGAAACCTGAGGCACAGGGATGCTTTCACAATGCTCAAATCACTCACCTAACTACAAATCCCGACTTTTTTTTTCCATTTTACCATAATTAGTTTCTCCAGAGATCAATGGATAGATCTAACAAATGAAGCATTTAAATGCACCTTGTATTTTCAAGTTCCATTTGATATCCATTGATGGCCAAGTTTAGCATTTAAACCAAAAAGGAGCTACCAGTGTGCAGATTCAGACAAACGGGATTATGAAGAATAGTTTATAAACTGCCCAGGGTATAGAGTTTAATTTGGATAGCCTGTTTCTACACATCAGTATCATCATTATAAGCTCATTATACTGCCAATCCATACTTGTTGTATCATGTAATAACACAGAAAAAAATTACTGCATTGGGGATTTGAGGATTTAAGCATTTATAAATCTTCTCCTCTAAGAGTCAGAAATCATATGGGTTAACCATCAAATTTAAAAAGCATAGGTCTCACTTTTTCTCATAAATACTGAGACTAGGGCTGTTTCTAGTGCTAGACACATAGTAAGGAATTAGTTCTGTTTATAGATAGGCTGACAAGAGGGTTCAACAAGTTAACATCAAATACTTTTCTAGTCCCCTAATTTGCAATTTGGAAAACCAGAAGTAACAATTGTTCCTTTAGAAATCAAAAGAGGATGCTGGCCTCAGAACTCCCTAGGCTTCAGCCTTTAAAGCTATTTCTTGAGAGAATTGTGTGTGACAGACACTACAACTGCACATCTGATGGGTCGGAACACTTTCTCTTTCTCTTTTATAACTCCATTAAAGAATGGATACAGCTCCCTCTTTAAGGGCACAACTTTATGGGAGATAGGTACCCTTCACACTTTATGGAAAGGTCAAAGCTGTCCTAAAAATGGCCAATGAACCCAATAAATTCTTGACTCAGAGGCTACTTTATCTGCGTTTCATCATCTCATTTAAAAATAAAATAGCTAAGCCCTTTTCCTCATCTATTATTTATTAGATTTCAAAAAGAAGAAGCTGCTTTTTATTAAAATTTTGTCATCAACCACCCCATACTGTGCCTTTCTCTTGCAAAAAAAAAAAGAAAACCACTTTGAATTTTTTCCACCCTCCTTTCTTGAAAAAGGAACTAATGTTTGGCTCTGTTCTTTCTTGCTGTTGGTCTCTCTCTGGATCTTTAAAGAAAGAGACTAACATAACTACTTCCTTTTCCCTCTGTCTTAAAGAAATATGCAACATGTATACTTTTAATTTTTTTTAGAAGAAAATCATATTCCTTCAAAAAGGAGGATTTTAGATATTGAATCTCACATTTCCCTCTTGTGTAAGTATTCCCTTTGTGAATACTTACAATTAATTTCAGCTGAACAACTCATAATATAAAAATTGTGTCTGCATATATGATTTTTAAAAAATGTATTTTCATTGATGATATATGGTACAGAAAGATCTAGCCAATACTGTAAAATTCATCTTTTAAAGATTATATAAGTAAGCAAGAAAACTTTAATCAATACTAAGGTTGTGAGTTGCTAATGTGACATGTGAGTTGCTTTTGAAGGAAGACGGTACTGGGATTAGATACTTAAATATTAATAAGTGGTTTTCTGCATAAGGTCAATTTAGGAAGAGAGCAAGTTCAGAAAACATAACCACAGTCCAAAATCTCAACTTCAAATAAACTGGAAATATAATATTCAAGACCTCTTTCAGAGTGTAGATCTTCCCACTTCAAATACACCAGAACACAATCTTAATAACAGATATAAATTACATTTCCTTTGAACTACTGGATGGCAACATTATACTCAATTTCTTTATACTTGCCCTTGAACCTCAACTCATGTAATCAAACAAAATCAGGTCAGTGTGAGACATGCTCAGCAAGTGGTGGGAACCAAGAGGCTGAATTTCCATTTTCCTTTGTCTGTTTTTTATAAAATCATGCAAATTCCATGCACAATTAGTTAGAATTGGGACTACAATCTGATAGCTTGATGAGAGCAAAATTAATTTGAAACAAAGAAAAATAGTAATTTGTGAAAATCATGACGAATGGTAAGTTAAAGAGGGTAAGGCAAGACTGTGGGAGAGGCCTCTGAGATTGGTAATGCATTTCCAATCACACCTTATTTCTCCACATCAGCTATTTTCTTTTAAGTTATGAGTAATGAGCCTGGAAAAAAGAATGAGAAGCCAGTTCTAAAGGGGAGGGAGGATGTTTTATCCTCTGCCATGGAAAAAAACACAAGAGGAAAGATGAGGGAAGATAAGAGACATTGAGTGATGGAGGCAGGAAAGCAGGGGAACTCATGTCAAATATCTTCCTTCCTTTTAGGAAATCCAAGAAGTTGTCTTTTGATCACAGAAGTTTGTCATGATTTTATGAACTTCAAAAATATGGAATTGGTTTGAAACAGCTGTGATGGAGAAGTGAGTTGCTTGGATTAGCTTTGCCTTGCCCAGTCTCTAGGACCAGTGGTGCTCTCAGGGTCCCCCAATAGCTGTAAGTCCAAAGCTTAATTAGGAATGACAACTATGTGGCAATGTGTTACCACCCACTCCTCACTTACCTCATTCTCATGGCAGATATTATCAGGCAAATATGGCACCCTTTCTAAGTGAGCTGATACAGACCCTCTAAATCCTTCTCAACACAATGCTCTGAGCAGCCACTACTAATTGATGAAAGGAAGTACTTAAGATGAAATCTAGTCATCATTACTGAGCAAAGCACAAGTCTTACTGTGGACTTGGTTTATCCATATCAGGTATCCTGATTCTGCAGCCATGGTGAGTTAAGTACTAATACCCCAGTCCTATAAGGACTGGATTTTTTGCCCCTGAACTTCAATATCTTTTATGTACGGGGATCTGATACCTGTTCTGAGACCTCCCAGATAGCAACCATGAGTTCAGAGCTGGCTCATTCATGAGTACCATAGACCACTGCAGTAAGTCAAGGCTCTAACCCTCTACCCCTCTAATCCACATCCTCAAGACTCATTTCCCAACTGACTACAACTAATACACAGAGAAAGCTGATGTTTGTTGGTATTCAACAAGCTACACTAATTTTCTACATATAAGCTTGATACTAGCAGAAGACACACTAATTTGAATGATTCCCTGGTGACTTGGCATAATATACCAGGCCCAGTAAACCAAAAAGTCATCCTTAGTCTTTCAATGACTTCCCAGTTTGAGGAATATAGCCTGAACAATCACAAGTTCTCCTGGCCTCAAGTCTTTTACTAAAATATTCTCCTTAAACACAGGGCCTGCAATAGCCCTGAGGCACAGGAATTATCTCTAGGATTATCAGAAGTCACCTCTCCCAAAATTGTAGATGTTCTCTTCAATAGAGACCCTGAAGTCCAGAGGCAGTCCAGGGTGTAAGCTTGAAAAAAGGGTCTTATTCCCCAGAAATTCCTGTGTACTTAACAGGTATCCCCTTCTCAAACAATGAACCTACCAAAATCACATCTGCCAAAGCATACCTACTATGGTACTGCCTATGTCCCCAGGTCTTTCTGGGCTTGATGGGACCAGATCTTTGGTTTTGAAGGGGTTATTCTTATTTCGATGAAAGATTCTAGAATTCCACCCAGCCCTGCCAAGTCCCATGAAACCTTGGATTCAATTGGTTTTTCTGAATCTTGGGATCCTGATCCAGTCATTTCCTGTTTACTATGTCCCATCATAGAAGAGATTGGTGGAAGAATTATCTCCTCTGGATAAGAGGAGTATAAGGCGGTCCTCCAATAAGCATCTATGTTTGTAGACTACGTGTGTCTGGGGACTCCAGGGTGGGTCGGGTCATTCCAAGTAGCCCAGAGTGACAGAACCTAACTTTGCTATGGGCGAAGTCCCAAGAGCCCTCTATCCTAATAAGACCCTGACTCTTACCTCAGCTCAGCTCCAATTTTTCAAGAGTTAGATTTTTCAAAAGTCAAAATACCAAGAGTTAATATGTCTCTAACTTCCAAGAGTTGTGCTGAAATGACAACCCCAGAGATACTCAAGAAGGGACACAATAGGTGCGAATATGATAAGAAAAATATATTTATTCTTATATGTACTTGAGTTGAGATCTCAATGCTACCATGTACAAACTCTGTGACCTTTACCAAGTTGCTTGATTTCTCTAAGGTTCAGTTAGGTAAAGGTAAAGTGGAAAAATAATAAAAATAGAGTTGTTAAGAAGCTTAGAGATAACATACCTATTATGGTGGTCTCTTACCAAAGCGTAAAATAAACATATAAGCATATTTGAAACATAATCATTGTTACATAGTAGGTACTCAAATATATATACATACATATGAGAAATTAATGAGCCGGTCATGTTTATTACCATAGATAAGATAATTTTTTTTAAAGAAGGCTAGTTCACCAGGAAATCAGCTTGCCCAATCATTAGGACTACTTTTTATTTCTTGTTAGTCTGATTCTTCAATAGAAAAAAGCAGTGACCTGCAATCATTTTATTAACTGTTTCTGAAAAGCCATCAAATTCACTTAAACTGTGATTTTTGACCTGTTAGTCACTGAAAATTTATAGGAAACTCAATGATAAAACTCTATCTTTAAAAGGGAGAAGAAATTCTTTAGAAAGTGGGTGCTCTGCAACAATTAAAGTAATAACCTTATTTTAAAGAAAAATTTCTTCCATTAAATGATAATGTATCATTTGTATGCTAAAATTTAATTAGAGTTTAAAAATTTTAAACATAAAGGTTATTTTTGAAAAGCCAATTCCTTTTTTAGGTACCCACACTTGAGTTTTGATTCTACGGAGATAAAACAAAATCCTGTAAATAAAGTGAATATTTCGGTCTTGGTTAAATGTGTGGCCTATAGCCTAATTCTGATAGTTGTACTCATTGCTGAGTGGCTGTCAGTGTGAAAAATGTGCATATTCTCTATAACTGACTACTGACCCTTCCATCTTAGAGTATCTCAGAAAGGAAGGGAGAACACTTTCCCTTCTGGATGATTCCATTTTTTTCATATACATACAAAAATAATACTAATTAGATTTGCAATAATGTCAACCTGTATTACAGACTCCCAAAAGAAAGGTATGCTCCATTTACATCACTGTAATTTGAGTCACATGGCCCTGGGATCAAATCTCAGTTCTGTTATTTATTCTACTTTGGGCAAGGTGCTTAATATCACAAAGCCTTAAATGTCTTAACATTTCCCCTAGGTACTAGTTATTTCTTATCCTCTGTCTGCCACTCCAGTATATTCTCTGTAATCCTCTGCCCTGCTCTCTGTCCAGGGCAGCTGATTCTACAGGTTACAGCACCACAGGTGTTGCAGATAAAGGGCACCAGCAAGAGCTTGGAGAATGGGTCTATGTTTCCATTAGAGCTTCTGGGAACAGTTATACTTGTAGTCTCAGTACCTTTGCCCCTCACTTCCCAGAACACACACTCAGTAGAAAGATGAAAGAAGGTGTATGTAAAGAACTTAGCAAAGGCCTGTCATGTAGGTGATAGATGCCACCCATGTTTGAAGCCAAAATAAGCAAATGGTGTTTGAGGAGGGCCAAAGCTAGTTAAGAAGTTTATTGGAATAATGCACCACCAAGGCGAAGGCACCAGCTTGAATTAAGTGTGAGGGAATGAAAATATTTGGTTCAGTTATTCTCCACTCTCTTTAAATATTTTTATATTGCCTGCTTAGCATATCTCAAACCCTTCTTTGACAAAATCCAAGGAAAAAGATCCTCTCCTGAAAAGTAGTCAGAGCAAAATAAAATCAACACTACCCAAAGGAACTGCAATCAGCAGTGATGGGTGGATAGGGTTGTGACATTGGCTCTGTGCCAAAGAAAAGCTGGATTGAGGTTGTTTATGAGGGTCTTGTGCTGCCCGGGAGGAATAAGAATTGCTCTGGGGTAGATGAGTGAGCTGCTCTTTGAAGTTTCAGGATGTGAAAAACAAGAAAGAAAGTCTTAATGAAATGTTGAATGCTATATATGTGGGCTCCCCTAAATATTTGAGAGATGTTAGTAAATATAGAAATTCCTATTTTGTTGCACCTGGACGCTAGGTCAGCACTAAGCCATGGGGATTATTGTTTTAGAAAGATTATTCTGAGGCTTAAGGTTGCAGTCATTCTTCTGATCCTTCACTTTGTTCCATGACCAAACTACCCAATAAAAATAATAGAATATGAATGCCTGCCTCAATGGTTCTCAAAGTGTGGTGCTAGAACCAGCAACATCAGTATTACCTGGGAACTTTTTAGAAATGCAAATTCTAGGGCCACATCCAGATCTACTGAATCAGAACCTTACAGGTGGGGCCCAGAAATTCAGGCTTTTAACAAGCCTTCTCGATGATTCTAATGCACAAGCAAATTTGAGAACCACTTTCTTAGCACAAATATCTTAGCACTAATACATATTATCACTATTAGTTACCCCTTTATGCATCAATCACAGTGCTAAACGCTTTACTTAAATCATAGCACTTAAAAACCTTTACCACAGCCTTGTGTAGGTACTGCTGGTGGCCCCATTTATGGAAGGTAAACGGAGGCTGGGGGAAATTGCAAAGCATGCCTAAAGGCACGCAGCCAATGATAGAGCCAGAAATTGAATCTATGCTGGCTTTCCTGAAGTTCCTAATCATTTCGCTTCGCTGTTCTGACTCTATAACAAAGTAAGATTCATCCTTGCAGAGTGAAGTGCATTTTTCAAAGAGGTATATTTGTTGAATTACATGAATCTTTTCCATAAGACTACAGAGACTATTTCTTAGCTTGCTCAGTAAACCTGGAAGCTGCCCTAACAAGGAACTCCCACCAACTCTAAGATGTGCCCTGCTTGCAGAAAAGCATAAAGAAATATTTAGGAGACAAGGAATGGATTGAGGCAAGGATCTGGAGGCCAGATTTATGGCCATATGGAAAGAATCAAACTTGTACAGTTTTTCAGTTGCCCAAATAAATGTCTTCTTTGTCTACACACACACACACACAATTAAAAACTAAGCTAAAAAAAATATATATATATATATATATATACATATATATGTACACATACACAACAACAAAGTAAAGATTGTCTGTATTTTTATGAGTAATTGATGAAGAATATAAATTGGGTTTATTTTCTCTCCCCCCAAAAAGATCAGACTAAATAAAAGTGAATTAAAAAACAAACAAACAAACAAAAAACAAGCTCCAAAAAAGAGTTACTATATGGAATGTGCTATTGTCTGCCACTGTGAAGCACATATTTTCTTTCCTCTACACTGATAAACTGAGGTCTATTTTTACCTGGTAAAAAGAAAAATCCACAGATGTTGATCTTATAGTGATCAATGGCTTATTACTATATGTGTGTGTGTGTGTTTGTGTGTGTATGTATATATATATTATACATTATTTTTTATTATAGCACATAAAGAAACCCTCGACACGAAGCAAAAATTCTGCTTCAAAAATTATATGCTTTCATATTTGTGCAACTTTAAGCAGGTAAAGAGTGTCATATACATATATATCTCTCTTTTAGAAAATTCTAATTATAGATTTATTCCATGTAGAATTAATTAACCTGATAATGACATATGTATTAAGCAGAGTATTTTAGACAATATGTGAGAAAAATATTTAAGCTCAAATTTTTCTGAAATATATCCTTTTATTAAAATACGAATATACATATTGGTGTTTAGATATACATGTGAAAGTCAAAGACAATGAGTAACAAAAATATTCTAAACAAATATATCTTGAGAATTTTCTTGAAAAAAATTAATTTACATGTATTCCAGAACATTTACTAAATTACATTTTATGAAATCTCTAATGAAATGCAGATAAATTTATCAGTAATAATTATAGCATCAATAAGTGAACCTAACAATCAATCTGAATAATCTTTTTGGATAATTTAAAAATACTCAAATAGTGAACTGCTGAGTTTAGTTTCTCATTTTACAAAAAGATCCATTCCACAAACTTTGTTACTAAGGCAGGACAGATAGCTCAAGGATGTCCCCTCCCCCTCCAGTATATAGCTCAAGAAATGTTTTTCCTTTCTTCAGCTCTCCCCCTGGTTTAGCCCCGGCAAGAGGAAATAAGCCAAAACCAGTCTTTTCTAGCTTAGACATCATCTTTGGCTAAGCATGACCTTTGGCTAATTATAATATCATTATAATCTCATCTGCATTGCAAATACTGCAGCTCCCATCATATTCCTGACTCCATGACAGTTCCAGAAACACTATATAAGGAAGAAAGAGCAGAAAGCTGAGCTCCTGCCTACTGGGAGGAGACAAGGTCATGTCAGTGCCATGTTTCCAGATCTGCCTCCAAGAACAACAGTTCATAACCGGACATCTTGGTGCCACTCTCTCTCTCTTGAGTCTTCCCACACTCTCGAGTGTGTACTTTCACTTTAATAAATCTGTACTTTCCTGCTTGCTGTTCATTTTGCCCTTGAATTCTTTCTTGGGGCATAAGACAAGAACCTGGTAACCGGCTTTGAGCTCTCCAGCAATGTTATGACTGACAGTCATGTGCTTATTTGTTTGCCCTTTGATTTTTTTCCCCATAAGCTCTTTGGAGGCATTGGGTTCCTCTTACGTATCTCCATATAAACAGGAGTTCCTAAGTGCGATGGGTGGACAATTTTCTAGTAAGCCAGTATTAAATATTTACTTCTGATTCTGTTAACCAGGGTGGGGTAATCTGATCAAGGAGATGCTGTTAACCAGGGTGTGGTGATCTGCTCAGGGATGTGCTGGTGGCTATATAAACTGCCCCTTCTGGGAGCTCAGGGCTGATCTCTTCTAACCCTGCATGGTAGAGAGTCAGTCACTGGTTGGCTAATAAAGGCTCACAATTCATCTCAATTGGCTCCGTGGGTCTTGGATTTGATCGCACCACAACACTAGGAAGCAGCTTTTTGATTGGTAAGGTTTTAATATATGTTTATTGAATTAAATCCTTTTTCTTAGACTCATGTTATTTAAAGGAGGAGGGGCACAAATGCAAAGGTTGCAAAGTCCAGGAAAATGATGTAAAGAGTGAGACGAGCTGGGTAAAGTGGAGAATCATCTTTTCTAAAGGGTGCAGCTCCTTGCAATTGTCTTTGGACAACAGTGCTGGTCTATTGTTTCCTAATCTGATTTTTCAAAGGAAAAAATGTCCTTCAGGACTTCAAAAAGCTAGCTCTCAATTTGAAATATTGGCCACAAATACAAAATTTCTCTTTAAAATATGGTTTAGAAGTCTGGATTTGGGCCTGAAAACAAAAGCAGTCGAAGATATTCCAGGAATATGAGTTTAATATAGAAGTTAGTGTTTACAAAAATGATGGTCAAGCTGGAGTGGATAAAGGTCAGAAAAGTAACTGTGGAAGTTCCAGGAAGCTGTGGACAAGGAGACAACCTAGAGACCTCATCTGGAAAGCAGTAGTTCCCAAGGGCTTATGGAGAAGCCGTTCTGGAAAGTTTGGAAATATCCCACAAGTGGTTACAGTCTGCAGCAATGAAGTGATTGGTTGGTTCTCAAGCCACAAAGCCACTGGCAATCCCATGTCTGCCCACACATCCTGCTCTTCCCTCTGCCTCACACCAATTTCTCTCATTGGCAATCTAAAATCAGAACCATAAAGAAAAAGGATCCTGGGGCATGTAATTCTCAGTTTTTCTGCATTGCAGCCCAAGGAGGTGGGAGAGAAGCCAAGTTGACAAGATAGTACATGCATAAAATCCCCATAAGAGTTGAATGAAAACTTCACCAGGTTACATCTCTAAATTTCCTTTTTCCCTCTCTTCTCTTCACATATCTCCTTTCCACTCCCCTCCTATTCCTCCTCCAGATTTGCCTTCTCCTTCTCCTCATTCTTCTTTGACTTAATGTCTTTGTCTTAATCTTCTCTGTATTTTAATACAGAAAATACCTTCTCAGTGGTTGTCAGGGATGAGGGAAGAGGGGAGCAGAAGGGATAGCATATAAGGGTGTTTGGGGGGATGATAAAACTTCTGTATTCTGATCGTGACAGTGGTTAAACAAATATATACATTAATTCATAAAACCATACATGAATAGAGATCAATTTTACCATATGAAGGTAAAATTACTGAATGACAATAGCATTAAAACATCAAGAAAAAGAAACATACCTTCTTGAATTAAAGTAGCCTTCATCAAAGAAACTTAAATTAATGAAAAGAATATACTCTGAGAGGCATAGAACTGGGAACTGAACTATACTACCTGGAGCCTTACAGAAAGGCAGGCATAAGAAGATAAAATTCAGTGATAGGTATTTTTAAACAAATCAAGGAATATAATCTACAATTAATATCTAGATGTTGGTCCTTTATGAAGTTTAAATAATCATGTCCAAATGTGTACTGGGGGCATACTTATATGAGAAGACAGTCCTCGTCTAGTAATTATTTTGTTTAGGGGGAAATCAGTCAAATGCTCTTAACTGCAATAATAATTATGAAAAGTAGAAATTGAAATTATGGCAGAAAACAATATTCATTTTGACAAAATATTACTCTGTAATCGAGAAACAATATGGTATCAAACATTATTATAACAAACAGACTGAATAACCCCGGAAGGAAAAACAGTATGTAAAACACTTGTTTCTACCTACATACTGACTTAGATAAAAATCCAATGGATAAAAAGGAAAAAATCTGTATTAAGTTGCTTTGACAAATCTTATAAAACTTGCATAAAAATGTATATTGTTCGAAGTGCCAAAATGTAGATAATTAACATGTGTAAAGTCTGTTTTAATGATTCATCTTATCAACATCCTCACTCATGATGTTACTGCCTCAAGGAGGCCTGCCACCCTTTCTCTCTACGTTTCACAAATATCTAGTCAAAATTCAACAATTGGTTGATGGAGACAAAAATCTTTCAATTCAGTTCTGCCTTATACTCACACTGGAGCTCTTTTCAACTGTCACTTCAGAATGTCAGCGATTAGCATGCAAAAGGTATATTTAATTTCTTTATTTCTTTTCAGGGAAGAGAGGTTAGAAACAGCTGTCATTCAGGTGATGAATACAAGCTGCCAGCCTTTGAAACAGCAGGTGAAGTAGTTGAGGTTGGAATTAATTAGCATTTAGAAAACCCACACTCGATTGTACCCAATGGCTATCCTTCTATGAAACTTATTTTACCTATTAAAGTAGTCAGCATATAAGGCACTTTGTGCAAACATATAACCAGAAGTTTAAACACTCAGGAACAAACAAACAAACAAACAAAAATTAGCTTTTTGCTCTTTCTAAAAATCTAGGTCCAAATGTATAAATCTAAATGTAATACTCAGTCGAAAGTCAGGCCTGAGCATACAAAAGCAAAAGTTTAAAAAAAAAAATTACATTCAGGAGTTCAGGATGATTTCCAGCTCATACGTGACACTCGGCGTTAACATTTGGAAATGTCCTCAGTACTGACCACACAATAATAGCTCTGCAGTCATTTGATTTGTAACATATCCTGAGAGTAAGAATATATTTGAAAAGAAATCTCTCCCTGACCACAAAGTCTGTTTGGTTTGGGTTTCATTAAGGTCATACCTTCAGAGCACACTCAAACATCAAAAACCTTACCAAAAACAACAACAACAACAACAAAACATAATGATCAAAAAACAATTCTTCTGCGTTTCAGAACTCTATATAAAGTCTTAACAGCCAGACATTTAAAACAAGCCACTGTAAGTCATAGGGCATTTAATAATGTATGTATAAATGTACCCTTAAAACACAAAAATGATTGATATCTGTCAACGTACGAAACATCCAAACCTATAGAGAATTTTAATGAGTTTGTTAGAGCCAAACTGACAACAAATGCTGGGAAGCAAAATCCCAATGGGTTAAGAAAATGCTCCGGAGAATGGCACTTCTGCAGCTTACTTTATACCGGAAAATCAAAGGAGAAGACGTAAGAAGGGTTAGATGAAATCCGCTGGTGGTAGATTAAGGGGCAGGAGAAAGCAAAGTGGGGAAATATCTGAGACCGGATAAAGAGTAAAATGGAGAGACACATACTTCTTTTACACTGGTGGGTACGAGGTAGTTAATAATAATTAACACATAGAAATGTATTTGGGGAACAAGATAACAATGAGGAATTCTGTGGTCTCTTGCTCTGGTGAGGTGGGTTGTGCCCTGAGGGGTCTGAAAAAAGGGATTACTCTGACATTCCAAGGGTATGCTATCTTAGAAGCAAAAAGACAGGCTCACTTAGGTAAAGATTGACTTTTGTCAAGAAAACTATAGGCCCAGGATGTGACTACCTACCATGATCCGTTTTTAGTTAGGAATTTTTATGTTCAGACCGTCCTGTGTGGTTAATTTTGGTTTCTGAGTTTGTAGAGCCCACCATGTGGCCTTCCCTGAGCTTGTCGGGTTTAGTATGTGACCTCTTTTTTATCCACATATCGGATATGTAGTGATAGGTAATGACCACCTGGCAGCCAAGAGTAAGAAAAAGCAACACATTGTTGAAGTGGCCACAGAAAACCAGGATGTTGATGCTAATTAAAAAGCTCATTATAATTGCCTGGAAGCCAAATGTCAAAACATTGTAACCAAACCTTTTCTCTACCTCAAATTGGCCCAAAGTCAGGGCAGAAATTTTGATTGTGATTAAGATAAGTCCTTGTTTTGGTAATATAAGAGGTGATTGTCTGAGTTCTCTTTATTCACAAGAATATTTTTCTGAGAGTAAGAACTAAT
Source organism: Rousettus aegyptiacus (assembly GCF_014176215.1). NCBI lineage: Eukaryota > Metazoa > Chordata > Mammalia > Chiroptera > Pteropodidae > Rousettus > Rousettus aegyptiacus. The sequence continues at coordinate 32,031,514 of NW_023416287.1, read as the reverse complement.
TATGAAATAAAGCATTTTATACAGAGCAGGAAGAATTAATCATCCAAAGCTCAGGCGAAACCCAGCTCTGTCCTACAACTTCAACCACCATCACCACCACCATCTTTTTTCCCTTTACTCACACACCTGCCTCCAATCACCTCTTCTACTGCCTTTACTCACTACCTCGCTCCCTCTAAGCCCTTACCAGGTCTGTGACCCCCACCACTACCTTCACCCCACCATGCCCTGGCCTCCTCCTCCAGCCCACCAACACACCCTATACACCCCACCTCCTCCACTGGCTCCAACCCTACCCAACCCTTTCTTCCTCTAGCTCTCTTTGCCCGCTTAGCTCTTCCCACTTTGTTTTGTTTTATGCGTATTTACTTGCCTAAAGCTTCCTTTAGGAACTTCTTTGTAAACTACAAAGTGGCAGGCTAAATCTCACTCTTATTTCTACTCCTTAGAACTTAGTTCTGATACACACTATTACAGAGTTAAACCAAAACAAGTTTTCCTCTCGCTCACTCTCTTCTCATCAGCTGTAATGGTAAGGAATGTGGTTCCCTAGCTATTCTCACTGCTTGTGAGCAGCCACGCCTCTCACAGTCCTGGGACTTCTAAGCCCTCCTCACCCTCACCAGGGTTCTCTCTGTGTTCTGACTCACTCTCTTGACTGCAGAAAGGTGCCAGGCGGAGATGGATTTACCATGAAGCTAATTAATAGTAAGTTGCTGATCTCTTCATTTGAATGGGTGGGGCCCCAGTAATTTTTTATTTGCAATCTGTTATTACTTTTCTTGAAAAAGGCCCTTGAAATTATAAAGGCTTCGGGTCCCACATAACCTAGGTTGGACTATGGAGGAAAAATGAGCAAATATTTACTCCTATGGTTTTGGATTAGCAGCAGTTTTTAAGTATTTTATTCTACTCTATTACAGGCACAAATAAAGAGGGGCTGGCTAAAAGCTTATGGTGACACAGCAATATTTTCAGCAGGTATTCAAAGAGATGATTTATAAGACCTGTTGAGTATATTTCTTCACTGGTCAGCACAGAAGCAATAAGGACAAGTAACCCTAATTGGCCTCAATGTCTGTCACATCTCAGGGCATTTGTGCTGTATAGAACGCCCTTTCCCCAGGTCTATGCAAGACTGGCTCCTTCTTGACCCTTGGTTTTCAATTCCTATGCTATTCTTTGAGAGTCCTTATTCCACCCACCTGTTATAGTTCATCACATTCCTCCATTTACTTCTTTCATAGCACATATTCTTATTCAAAATATTTTTTTTTTACTGATGCATTTATTTATTGGCTGTTTGTTTCCCCCACCAGACTGTAAGCTCAAGAGGGCAGAAACTGTAAATGCCTTGTTTACTACGGTATCCTTAAGACCTAAACAGTACATGACTTCTAGAATAATCAGCATTTGTGGAAGAAAGAAAGATTGATGAGTAGGTAGGTGGGTGGGTAAATTTGGTAAATGTGATTCAAATTCAGTAAAATATTTACAAAGTCTGCTATAATATTCTTTAGCACAACACAGGGATATATGGAATAGTAAAATTAATGCAAAACAAGTCAAACAATCATACGTAAAGAATACTACTGATGAGTTTAGAGGCTTCAGCACTTTCAGCACTGGAAGACTGGAGGGATTCAACATGACCTTTTCAATGACAGCAGTTCACTGTGGTTGTCAGTGGATTTGAGAGGGCAGCTTGGCCAACCAGGGTGAAGCAACAAAGTTAAGAAAAGCTCCCCAGGCTTTCCTAATATTAACTCACACTCTGAAACATAACCACTGTAGAAATCCCTGAATTTCTGGATAAACTCTAAAAAGTGTCTAGCGGAGTGTTACATGCTTTGTGTTGAATCTGTCATATCAAAGGATCCCAGATGCCTATGTTTCAACTGGCTACATTAGGGTTGCCTGGGAAATTTAAAATAAAAACCACATGTACATTCCTGGGCCTCACTTGAGATTGACGCAATCTCTGGAGGAGGAATGAAAATTCACTATACTAAAAATCTGTCCAAGAGATTCTGAGATGCAGCTCCTGGGTTTGAAGACCATTGTGTTGCACGACAAAACCGGGGTTCAGAAAGATCCTCACAGGCTTAAATAATGTGAAAAAAAAAAGAAAACAAAACACATAAGACATGTATAATGCTGAGTTTTCTATTCTTAGAACCTCTCTAACATACTGAAGAAATTGAGTAAATGAGTCAAGAATTCATATTTTTTTACAAAAGAATAAAAAATCCTGTCCTCAAAGTGTGTGTGTGAGAGAGAGGATTGGTGGTAAGACTGGGTCAAATATCTTCCATTTGACCCACTTAGTTTGACCTCCATTTTCCATACTGCACTGAGCTAGAGGCTTACTTGTAGGACCACATTGATGGCCTCTCTTTCCCTCTGGCTTCTTATGAGCCGATAAGAAATCCCCTCAGGAAACTGGAGGAAGACAAGAGAGCAAGGTGTGTACATTTATTCCCTTACCCTCTGTGTTGGAGGTCTGTCTTCAACTGAAGGTCACAGGTCTTCTTCATGATTCTCTCCCTTCAGGGCATCCCCCTTTATTAAACCTTTCCTAACTTTTCTTCATTTGAATGTGTCATTTCTTTTTGTTGAGAATATGATTTCTATAGACACCTAATCTAATGGGAAGATAGGTTTAAGGTAGATAGGGTTCTGAGAATGTGGCCCTCTTGTATTCTTTCAACATGTGTCTAGAATCAGGTGTTAATCCCATGGTTCTGTGTACACATCCTGTCTCATCAATTTATGCCCATCTTAAAGGGAAATTTGACATCCTAGAGGGGCCAAAAGGGAAGACAGATTGCTGGTTAAATGGGTACATTTCTAAGCTCGTCTGCCCAGGTAAGTCTTCAAAATGCTGCAAGGAGTAGTAGCAGCATGTCGTGGTCATAAGCATGGCTCTCGATTCAACTCCTGGCGCTAGCATTTATCACTTGCACAACCTTGGATGAGTTATTTAACCTCTCTTAGTTTCTGAGCTATTTCCTTAACTGTAGGGTGAAAATAATAGTAATAATAATACCTCTATCATAGGTTATGAGGATTGAATGTTACCACCTATAAAGCACTTAAAACAGTCCCTAGCACAAAATAAATATTAATAAATAAATACACAAAACAAAAATTCACACCCCATTGTGTAAATTTCAGAGAAAACCAGTATATTTCATAAAGAATAGTGGCTTATGTTATTTTTTTCTATAAATAGCAACACATTTTTAAATGGCTATTTTCTGCAGAAATTAGTTTTGTCTACAAGAACTATTAAACTATAGATTATGACATTAAAATAAAAGTTTGAGACATTGAACCATTTATACCAATAGAAAACTTAAAAACATTTTGGACATTTTCTAATTTTTTCTTTCTGTGCTAAGATGTAGAAAATGCAGTTTGGAAGAGCCAATGCTAGCATTTTAATTACCCATGCTAGCCCTACCCTCTTGCCACAGATAATGGTGGTATGTTATTTGTGTATGTAAGAAACCTGAATAATACTTAAAATTTAACCAAAAGACATAGTAATTTCCAGCATCAAAAGAGATTTTGTCTTAAAGTTTAAGGTTTCAAAAACCATTAAGCATAACGTTGAAAACTCTGACCATTCTCTGTGAAATAAATAAAAAAATAAATAAATAAAAAGTATGTAAGTAAATAAATAAATAAATAAAAGGTGGTCATGTTAGGAGAATTTTTATCTGAAAACTAGTCTTTCTAATATTTAATATTTTTTTTAAATCCTCAACAATTGTATTTGTTCATATAATAAGAAGAAAATTGGCATCATAGTTCAGTATAGCTAGAAATTACAGTTATATCATTTCAATCTTTCATTATTATTCTCTCTGCCATTCAATATTTGATTGTAAATGATCCTCCAGAATTATTTGGGACATGTAATGATCTTTCAGTATATCTGAGAATATACAGAATGGAGGTGTCTGTATGGACATCCACGAAAGAGAAAGAAGAAAGATAAATAACTTTTAAAAGGTTTTATGTGAAGCATTGGAATGGAGGCAAAAAAATAAACAAAAGAAAAGAAAAGAGATGTAGCATCTTATCTATGTAGAAGATGGAGAGAAAAGGTAAAATGAGTTGAGAAATGCTAATGTAATGGTTAGGTTTTTCAACATGCTTGTGCCAGGGCACATCTGCTTAGCTGGAAGTCAGTGTCATGGCTGTTCCTTCAGTTCATTTCCATTTGCTGGATTAATAAATCTAAATAAAAAGTTCTCAGCTTTGGGCAATATCTGCAGATCTCCTGACAAGAACTCCCAGCAGCTCTCTTTTCTCAAGGAGGTGAGAAGGGTCTCATAGGGTTGTGCCAACAGCGGGTTCTCTCCTTCCTAGAATCAGGGCAGTACCAGTTTCAGGAGCTTTCTCTACTCTACTTTCCTTATGTCCTGCTAAGTAAGGCCCTAGGTAGTTAAGTTTGTTCAGTTTCTTCATGTTTTTTAATAGAAAGTATCTAATAATTGGAAGCTATATGGAATATATTTATTCATTTGTAACTTATTCTTATGCTTTCAAAAATCATTTGAAGTTAACTTGAAACTTTTACAAAGCTTCTTAGAGAAAATTGTGTGTATGTGTGTATACTTGCGTGAACACGCGCACACATTCTGGTCACTTTCTAATTTTTATTCTGAATTAGAAAATGTTCAAAATTCTACTAGATTAAGGACCTTGTCTAACATCATTTTTGTGTTTCCAGTGACTACAACAGTGCCTGGAACATGCAAGGTACACCATAAATATCTTCTGAGTGAATAAAAAAAATACGAACAGAGACTAGAAATTTTTAAAGCTACTATTGACCAGTAGTTCTGAGCTAGGTACACCAGAAAGTACTTGCCATGAATCATCTCAATCTTCCAACAATGCTAAAAGTTAGGTGCTATTGATATCCCCATTTTACAGATGAAACCACTGAGGTAAAGAGACTGCAAATAACTTGCCTCGGATCTCACAGCCCAGAAATGAAAGATCTGGAGTGGTTCAATCAGCATCCATTCCAATTTACTCTCCAGCTTAGTTTCACAGCTATATTACAGAAGATAGAGAGGTCAAACCACATTCCCCAGGTTCCTTTTTGGGCTGGTACATAACACGGATCCCTTAAGCCAATTCAACTGAGTGAACTTTGAAGATGAAAACAAAAAACACAAAATATCAGCTTCAGGAAAGGACGGTTCTTTGAGAAAACATCATGGCAGAGTATCTGGTTCTTTTCAGGAGTTGTGCCAGAGTTTCTGGCACCTAGACCTTGATGTCATATGTGCCAAGATGTGGTAAGAACAGCTTGGACAGTCTGGTGTTGTGGTTGGGCATTTTTAAAATTATATCAGCTTTGGCTGTATTTTCTCTGCTTAAATTATACAGAATGGATTCTCTACTATGCAACCGAGAACACTGATAATATACTATCTATGCTACCTTCTTCCTTTTCTTTCCTTTTTGAACCTCCACCCTCTAGCTAGCGGTAACAACTTATTTTTTTTAGAGATGAGAATCTTTTCCCTTAAGATCTGCCCCCAGCACATCTTGGGAAAGTTTTAAATGGGTATAAGAAGGCAAGATTCTGAAACAATTATCTATCTCTATCGCTGTCTCTGTCTCTGTCTCTATCTCTATCTACAGCTCATCTACATCTACATCTATATCTAATCTCTAAGAAATGAACACTAGAAGTTTTTCATCCATAATAATGCAAAGGGTGAACTGACAATAAGTGTATTTTGTTAAAACCTATATTCACTGAAATCACAAAAAGCCCAATATAATTATCACCAATTTGGTAAAGCCGTGAAGTTAATTTTATTTCTTGAAACATTCTGAACTTTTCAAGTAAACTTTCAAAATTAGTAATTGCTTTTGTTCTTTTTTCCCTTTTCTAGCCCACATACATATGACAAACACAAGATATATTAAGCTAGAACTTTCTCCCCAGAAGGAAAAATATTCACATCTATTGGAAGAGTTGACATCATCTCCAACAGTCTGGGTTGGCTTTAATTTCAGCCCCCTGTAATATTCCACTGTCATTTCTATTTATTCAAATAATGTCCCTTGCATTGGGTTTTACTTGTTCATATAATTGTCTGGGGCTGCATAAGCATTCAAATATATTCTTCCCTATTTTTTTTTTTAAATCTGCTTCAAACACTTCTCAATTAACAAAAATTATGACAAATATCCCAGTACCACCTACTACCTATAGAAAATTGTGAACTCAAGCAAAATAGTGAAGATGGGACAGGAATGGGTGGTGGGAGAAAACTCACAACCACCAACAGGTTACTTATCCCAGGTGCTGGGACCAAATACTGAATTCAGATTGTTATTTCAGTTTCACGACAACCATGTGAAGAGCCAAATGACTTGCCCAAATTCATTAGTGTGACACAGAGACAAGACTGGAACCCAGAACTGTCTCCAAATACATTGCTATTAAACTCACCAGAGATGTCAGGAAAACATTTTGTGAGTTCCTGAGATTCAGGCAATTGATAAACCTTGTTGTTTATCTCTTTCTCTCTTTGCATCTTCTTCAATGAGCTGTACAAGACATCTTGTTTAGAGAATCTAATTTAAGGTTCATTCAAATGCAAACATTACTACCTGAAAATGTAAAAGGTCATGTGGACACAGAAGAGAATGTTATAATACTATGTGCAGAAGAAAGATTGGCAAAACACATTCCATACTATAAATCACAAATCTATAAATGATACAAGTTTCTGGGGGACATAATAGCTCAAGAATCTCATGTGCAGAGAACCTTACAAGTTAAGCTTTCTATGTGTATTCTGCCAACTTCTGACAGGAGAAATGTCATTTTCCTTTGCAAAGATGATGACTCATGCAGAACCAATGGACAAAGACAGAAACATGTAATGGCCTTTTAAAATCTAGCACTTTGATGATCTCATTATGCCTTCAGAAAATTCCCTGGATTTTTCATTACAGAATAGCATCCTGGTGATCAAGCACAGTATGTAAAGTAATCATTACGTGTAACCCCTATGTGAAGCTAATTTTCTGAAGCTAAGGTCAGTTACCGGCAGTAAAAGAAAGCTCATTTTCTTTTTTCTGCATTTATTATAATAGCAACATGATGCTCTATTACAGAAGACTTAAAAGTATATATATATAAAAAATGGAAATAAGTTCAAAGAGAGATGTTAACTCCCATTTATTAAAAGGGTAAAGGAAAAACCCAGAAGAGATTATCATCCAGTGAATACAGAATATGAAAACAGATTATCTCTAAAGATGGCCATAAAAACAAGCATTGCCTAGTTTCAACCATCTGCCTCATAAGAAGTAAATAAGAAAAAAAAAGAAAAAAAACAAATTTGTGCCGACACATTATATACAGAGGAGATATTTAAACATCAGAGTCTGAAGAGGCAAGACAAGGCAATTGGAAATACAAAACCCATTACAGGTCAATAATGCTGATTAGATTGTTGCTTTCTTTTCAGCGTTCTCTACATTTTTCATATGTGTAACTTGTGGCAAGGAGAGAAAAGAATGAGTGCTAGAAAATGTAGTAACATTTTTGCTCTCACTTGTATCTCTTCATATCAGAGGTTAGATCTCCAATTTCACAGTCTAGGTGCTAGTTTCTGTTGAAGGAGGATAAAGACAGTATCAATATATTTGCTTGAGCCCTGCAGCTCCCTACCCTTAGACTGTTCTAATTCAGACTGAACTGCAAACAACAATATATGTAAGGGAGAATGCTGAGTCTGCTTACCTCCACGAAAGATCTTAGATGCTCTCAACTGACCTTCCCTAGTTCATAACCTCATCACTCTTATTTCTTTAATATTATTTAGACCTTCTCTAAGTATGGTAAGTATTTAACTCTGCTTCCATATAAGAGTATTTTTATAGTTGTATATCATATTCTTAAATTTTTCTTTAAAAATAATTATTTTGATTATAAATCAGTTTTATAAAAACAAAATAGCCTTGGTCTAATTTAAAACACTTTCATAAGAGTTGAAAAGAGATATACTCTATACAAAAATTAACTAATCATGATTACAACATATATGACAGAAAGACCCAAAAAGGATTGGTTATAAGTTCAAAATTAATTTTTAATTGACTGACAATCATCATATCTTTTCAGACTGAGCACTGACTTTAAAAAATGCAGAGAAACATAAGTTGAATCATTTTCTGGTTTTATGGAGATTCTTCTTTTTTTCTTCCAGCCCAAAACATCCTGAAGCAGATGGACTATATAATTCAGAGTGGCCCTGGAGGCCCATGCAGTCACCCATCTTGGATATTTTTACAAAATAGACCACCGAAGTAAGTACGCAAGAAAAATTTCACATTGTTTAAGCTCATCCCGGAGTTAAGAATGATTCTCAGATTTTACTACCTCCAAGAGAGCTTTGAATTAATATTACATTCTGGAGAAATTTAAGGTATCCTATGGCAAATCGGAAGCAGTTGTCTTTCTTGATGGCTTCTAGCGTTTACCTCTTTTTGACACCTTCATCCCCCTTCCCCTGGCTCTGACTCTTCAGATTATTTATTTCCTAGTAGATGTTCCATAATTTACATTACAATGTGACATGAAGGGGGAAAAAAAGAGCAAAAGAATCAATTGAAAAACATGTTGGCTAGGTTATTATGTCAGTTTAAGGAGAACATCATTTTAATGAGAATTCATTCATTCAAATATTTATTGACAGCCTGCTAAATTCTAGAGAATACAGTCAAACATAACAGATGAAATCCCTGTGCTCATAAATTATACCTTCCAGTGAGGTAGATAGACAATAAATAAAATAAGGCAATATGTGTGGTAGTCTGAGGGCAATAAGGAATAAGAGAAAAATAAAGAAAGAGAAATATGGAGTTCTCAGTTGTTGCTATTTGGGTAGGGTGCTCACAGGAAACTATACTTAAAAAAGTAACTTTTGTATAGAAACCTGAAGGAAGTGAGAGCAGGAAAAGAAAGAGATTTTTTTCAAGTGATGGAAGAGTAGGAAGATCTGTGAAGCTGGGATAGAGTGAGCAGGGAGATGGGGTAGGGCCTTGTGAACTTTGTAAGGACTTGGCTTTACTCGAATGATTTGAGGAGTCAATAAAGGGTTTGAAGCAAAGGAGTGACCTACATAACTTTTCAAAGACTCACTCCAGTTGGAGGTATGTATATATTTATGGAGGTTAAGTGCAGCACTAAATAAGAAATTTTGTTTTGGATGTGATAAGTTTTATCACAGTTTTGGATGCTTATTAAAAATCCAAGTGGAGATATTGAGTAGAATATTCAAGTATGCAATTCAGGGCTGGAGATACAAGTTTGTGACTTATCAGTACCTAAAGTCACGAGTCTAGTTGAGATCACCAAGAATGAATGTTGATAGCTAAGAATTCAATGACTGAATTCTGGGGCTATTCAATATTAAGGGGGCAATGAAACAAATGGGAACTAGGAAAAGAGATTGCAAAGTAGCAGTGAGGTAGGAGGAATCCAAGTGAGGAAACTGATGTGGGAGGAGTGATCAACTGATTCAAGAGAGAGAGAGAATTGACCCCTGGCAATTGCAGGTGGCTGCACCCGGGCTATATGGCACCAATGAGGAAAGACTTTTTAATCTCCAGCTCCTAGCTTTACCTCAAAAGCAAAAGATTTTGTAGAAATATCCTTGTCTCTTATAGAAATATCCTGCTTTATTTGTAGCATTTAGGAAGTAAGTTATTTTACTTAGATTTTATTGAAATTCTGTTGATAGTTCATGTTTTAAAATGGTGTCCCTAAACCATATGCTCAAAATACGCAAGGCTTTTAAAATCTTTACTGAATGAGAAAATTATTTAATAAAGGAAATTATCTCAGTGACTGTATTATTAGGAATGTAGTTTACTGATTTTCCAGAATGATGAATTACCTGGCCCAGATGGATAATTTTCTTATTCTGGTACCATCCAAGCTGATAAAATCAATTCTAGTCGCCATATATGATTATTTGCCATTTCCCCTCTAGATACTAGTGTATTGTCTGGAGCTTGAAGGAAGCTGTAGTTTTAATGGACAGAGAATACCTTAAAAGGTCCAAAAAAGTTAATGAATCAAGGTTTTGTCCAGCAGCATATGAGAGAGAGAGAGAGAGAGAGAGAGAGAGAGAGAGAGAGAAACAGAAAAGGTGGGCGAGAGGGAAGAATACTTCTAAAGAGAGTTAAGAGGTATTGGGGAAAAGCTGAAAAACAAATAATTCTAGACCATATGTAAAGCATCTCTTTGGGAAGGGGGAAGCGCAAACACAGTTAAAATGCAGATATCTTCAAACTGTGAATTGAGAGGCTGGGAACAGTAAAAGAAAGACTGCGAGATTCATCAAACATCACAGAATAGTCATAGAAATTGCTAGAACCTAAAACCTATCTCTTCCAAACTCCAAGTTGAGCAGCTCTGATAAGGCTGCCCTGCAATCAGAAAACAATTAGAACTACTCCTTTAGATACTAAAAGAGTTGGTTAAAGAATCGGATCAATGTAATTTTCTTAAATAATGTATGTGCAATATCAGACATCCTTGAAAACTCTGCACACAGAGTTTGTACATTCATGGGGAATTCAATTGGCAGTATGCAGGATATGGTAATATGAAAATACTTGGATAAATAATTTCTTCATTTGGCTCTTTTATGAGGCACTTTGTCATACCTGTTGCCATTTCCTCAACTCCTTTCTGGTTACAATTTATCAAAAGATTATTGCTGACACTAAATATATCTTAACCACAATGGCAAAGTCCCAGCCTGCACAATGCTCTGGATATTCTGTTCACATTACCACTTGCAAAGAGCATATACTCAAAACAGCTGGGCAGACATCACAGCATCTGGAGCAGGAATTAGCCTTTAGGTATGCAGCGACTAAGGAAGGCGCCAAGTAAAAAAGCATAAGCATTAATAGTTTCATGCTTTTATATGCACAACAACTATGCTTAGTAAAATGGCTTGTGTATCCAAAGCTCTCTATTCTTGAGAATTTTCAGAAGCAATCATAAATGTTTCTGGATCAGTAGGAATTAGTTTAAATGATGCTCATCTCAGGCAAAGAATGCTGTAAATCAATCTCCTCCTAAATGTACATGAGCAGCTTAAAATGACATCACATGCCATGGCCAACAAGTGTTGAATGCCAAATCTAAATAGCATAGATCTAATTTTCACTAGATTGGAATATGTAATACATAAATGGACTTTTAACATGTCATGGGAAATAACTGCCTTGCCTCCAATGCCATGTTTCTTAAACACTCTGAACACAGATCGATAGACTAGTAATCCAAATCACAGTACAGATTTGATTCACCAGTATTAAGAGTCTACAAATTATATAAAGATAGTTATAGTTTAAAAATTATATCCATTCTTTCATATTTGCTCACGATAAAGGGTTCTTGACCTTAAAGATTTTTTAAAAGACGAGGCATGTTAAAAGTTAAATTATTATCTTAAAACTTAAACAAAAGTAACTCTTCTATGGTACAAGTGTGGAGGAACCCCTATAAAATATCCTGCCATCAAAGAACAAAGCAATTTCCACATTTTCTAGTTCCACATAACCACTCTAATTTTATTAATTGCATTCATCACACTGCAACTTCATCCTAGAGGAAGTCCAAGAAATAGAAAAAATGGGAGGAATATTAAATACACTCAACACCACTCTCTCTGCATATAACTGTTATAACATGTTTAAGGCCTGTACTGGAATGTAACTGGATAAATATGCATATTTTATATGAATTGCAGATATCTCAAATATTCTAAATCTATGAATACCTTGAAAAAAGTTCATCTTCAATGAGTCATTCTAAAAAAAAAAAACCCTAAATGAGAGATGTGAGAGAGCTGAGAGATTACACTTAAAACCTAAGAAAGTTTTTGATAAAATTAAAACACAAAATATCTGATTAAAGGATATTCAGAAAAGAATACTCTCTAGTCTACTTATATTTAGGAAACATTAGATAAAATCAGACTTACCAGGGAACACCCCTGTTTTCGATTTGGAATGCACTAACCTACTATTATCTTGAGCCCTGAACTATTTCCTTGTTATTCACACAAGGCAAGTTAAATTAAAGACTGGACCTTCATTTTAAGCCTGCGGCAAGAGAAAGTCGAGCAGGTCACACAGAAGAAAAACTATTTGGTTTTCAAGGAAGGCTGCCAACTCCTCTGTCTCAGCACTGGCAGTTGCTGTGGGGAGTCAACCTGGGGTTAACTCAAGAAGTAATTAATTTGTCTCCCTTACTTCAGCAAAAGGAAGAGATTTCTGCAGGAACACTAGCTGTTTGGGGTGTAGAGAAATCACTAGAAATGTCCACCTGTAGCTATCTCAGGTGCGCCCACCTGCTGGCAGCAGGGTGAGAGGAGGGAGATCCAGCAGGCTCTGTAGATTTCTGGAAGCTGACCACTAATACTTACTTTTGGGAGATGCGCTGATTACCTCCAGGAAAGGAAGAAAAAGGGGGAGCTTACGGGCCAGAGCAAGTGGAACCTTAGAGTATTTTCTATTTAGTTCTCCTGACTCTTTTGTTATTTCGCTCCATCATTCTTTGACATTTCTTCTTCCCCATCTGGTTTAATTCGGGCCAGTCTTGTTTGTTTTTGTTGTTCCCCTTGATTTCCTGGAAGACTGACAAATAATCTAAAGAATGTGAATGCCTGCTTTGAATTAAGCCCACTGAGTCAAATTACTGATTGGAAAGGCAGCAGTTAGGAACAAGTTGATTTTGATTCAAGTTAGAAAGAGGCACTCATGGCTCCAAAGCAATGCAAGGAGCAAAGAGAACGTGGCTGTAGTCCTAGGTTGCTTGCAAGGAGACAAGAATAAATTGCTTGTTTGTTGAACAGCTTTTGAAAGTAGTGGATAGATTGCTTTTGGTGACTAGATGTGGTTATGAGAGAGAGGTTGAACAAGTGGAGTCATTTCCATAATCAGCAATTGCTGTTGCTGAAAGTAGACAGAAAGGTAAGTGATAAATAAAGAAAAAACATGTCTCGTAGGAAGCATTATTCAATCATAAGCTATCCCAAATGGTTAAAATGTAGCTTATACTACACTCCTGCGAATTTACAACAACATAGAAGAAACTAGACTACTCAATTTCACAGTTCTAGGGAGAAACGAGGCTCTTTCTGGAACTTTTACTTTCCCAGCAATGTGTTTGTGATGCATTCCAGATGGACAAGCCTTGAAAAGTGACAGTATCCATCTATTTGTGAGAATGAACACAGAGAGAGTGAAAGTTTTCACATCCCTGTTTCTCTAAAACATAAACACCGCAAACCACAAATGAATCCACTTAATCCAATTTGAGAGGACTCCTCAGGATGAAAAGCTTTATCAGTTATCATCAAAGAATCTAGTCTAATTCTTCTTCCCTCCAGTCTCTATGAGCGGGCAGCGGGGGCAGGGTGGTTGATGAAATAAAATAAAGCTGGAGACATTTCTTTGGATGAAGATATACAGCTGATATTTTAATGTGTGGGTGACACATGGCTGAAATATATCAGCGATATGTTGTGAGTTCAATTAAGATATAAACAGATTTTGACAAATTGGAAACACGATCTAAATCTAATAGAATGGCATTTAATGGAAATAAATGTCAGGACCTGAATTTTGTTTCTTAAAAAAAGGCGTAAGTGTGAGACAGAGGAGACATTATTTAGCAGAAGCTCTTATAAAAAAAAAAAATGTTGGTTGTTTGCTAATCAACTTCAGAAAAAACAAGTGCCACAGGAAGAGCTAACATGATGTGATTGCAGACCAACTTTAGAGAAACACGTTAATTGAATAAACGAAGTTAACTGTTCTACTCTGCAGGCTGAACTGGTGCCAAACTATGGCATACCCCGGCCCTCCGGTCACAGTGTAAAATCTCCTCTGATTGCCTGGACTTGACCTCCTTAGAGAAGTTACCTTCTCTCTCTTCTGTCATGTTAACTTCTGCCTCTTTTCCAGTTCTTTCTCATCAGCATTTCATCTGGTGTCATCACACTCAAGTCTTTCTCATAAAAACCCCTCACTGTGCCTCACATTCCCCCCCTGCAACAAGTACCCTCTTCTCCCCTTCACTGCTGAATCCCTTCGCAGTTGCTTCTTCTCGTGCTCACCTCTCTGTCATCGTCCCCAGAGTTAGACTTCTGCCCTCGTTGCTCCCCCGGAATGTTCCTTTGTTAAAATCACCAACAACTGGAGGACAGTGGTCAGTCCTAATTGTCCTTGGCTGCTGGACTGCATTAACTATCATCTGCCAGTCTTTCTGGAATGAGTTTTCATTGGACTTTCTAGACCTGATTCTTCTCTTACATCATGAGATGCCTGTTCCCGGTTTTGATTATTGTTTTGTTTCTCGTTTTTAGTGTGTATTGGAGGCTCCTTTTCCTGTGCCCATTCTGTAAGTTTTTGTTTTCCCCAGGGTTCATGGCCCCCTTCAACAGTACACTTCTCCCACAGGCAGGTGGAGGGAGTTCCCTGGATGGAAATCAAAGGTGAAGTGCCTGCTCTATCAGGGAAGCCTCCCTGATTGCCTCCAGTGGAATACCCACCAAGGAGGCAATGCCAAGGAACCAGACAACAGGCTCCCTCATCTGGGACCCATAATGGAACAATCAGCTGTCTTTATGTTGTGGTGGTTTCAATGAGTTAACAAGACTGGAGACTTTTAAAAAAATTCTGCCATAAGGAAGCACTTTTGAGCTTAAATACATGGAAGAATAGAGACCCCCATGTCCTACAAAAGCTAACCCCAGGCTCCACAGAGAAGAGCCCCGCAGAGAATCAAGGATATACAATGGAGGGTGGAGTAACACACTGCCACAGGAATGCAAAAAGAGCTGAACAGGGATGAAAGAAACAAAGCCACTAGGTCACTCAGGGAAGGATGAGGAGACTGGGAGTTCACACCACCCTGGGGTAGAGTGGTGGCAGTCATTCTTTTTCTTCCTTGATGTTATAGTTGCCCCATTCGTTACTTAGAACTTAGGATGTGCCAAGAAAGAACTAAGTTTTGTGTGACTAGCTGAGACTCCTATTTCTCCCCAGTATCTAGCCTCCCCTTCTTCATTAGAAACAGAATCCTTAAACCTTAGCTGGGCTCACAGCGATCCATAAAAAAGACTTTTTTCCAGCCTCCCTTGAAGTTCAGTATGACTGTGTGACTTCATTTTGGGAATGTAACTAGAAATAACGGGCATAAGAATTGTACCTGCACTAAAAAGAATTGCCCTTCTAAATGTCTTCCTCTTAGAATGTTTTCAAACACAAAGAAAAGTTGAAAGAATTCTATGTAAACACTCATATACCCACTATCTATATTTATAATTGTTAACATTTTGCTGTATTTGTTTTATGGTATATAAACTATTTATCAATCCATATATCCATTTGTTTTATTTTTATCCATTTCAAAGCTGCAGACATGACTATACTTCATCCCTCAATTTATCTTGTTTTTTATGTTTCCAACAATTCCATGAGGTGATTATGATCATTTATGTTTTACAAATGAGTAAGTAGAAGGCCTGAATTCCAAGTAACTTGTTAAGCCATACCCTTAGTCATCGGTAGAACCCCATTTTAAACTTAGGTCTCTCTCTCTCTCTAAAGTTCATGTTTTTAACCTATGAGTTTCCCATTCCTTCAAGTTCCCATCCCCATCCCTATCTAGAATCCCCTTAGAGTTTCTGAAGCTTTGCGGGATGGGGGGGAGTATAAAACACCTTTAATTTGATCAAGTTTGATATTCTAGGGGTACTATCAAAGGAGAGGTCCGATTGCTCAGTTCAACTCCCCAATTAGTAAAGAGAGGGCGATTCTGACCCATTTGGAAATTATAACCCTGTATTCTAGGATGCTGGCTTTGGTTGTTGTTCTTTGTAGTCTGGTGGGAAAATAAAGAAAATAAAGAGGGCACTGCAGGGTGAGGAACTTCAACAGAGAAAAGAAACTGTATTTTCCTCTTCCACTACAAATATTTCTTTGTGGGAATATACAATCCCATTAAATAAGGTACCCTTTTCCCCTCCAATTAATATGAAAGAAGTCAGAACTCAAAAAGGCATAGCTCTCTTCTTTCTTTTCTGAAATTAATTGCTTTTTGCCTCATCTATTGCTTATAAATAAGACCTATTTGCTGTAGATCTGCAGACTCGTACACTCTTCGGGGTTTGCCCACACTACCTCAGATGAACAAAATTTCTGAAGCTGTTCCTTTGAATTTCATCAAGAATGATGACTTTCAGCCACCTCCATATCACGGCTTGGAAGCTCCCAAAGCAATTGATTTAGTAATTTATTTTGTGATCCGTGCTGTGGACATAAAACTTTTCAAAGTAAAGCTCAAGTTCCAACCTAAAGATCTGAAAAGAACATTTTCCGTCTGCTGGTACAGGCTGCTTTCCATCAGCCCAGCTGCCAGCGCTTACCCTTGGCACTGGGCGGCCTCGCCGTCAGCAGAGAGGCTCCTCTGGAAGCCGAGGCAAACAGAGCCCAGAGATTACCACATTATCATCTCTCGGCTGAAACCAAAGTTCCATTTAACAAGCTGACAGGAGCAACAGGACCACAAAATAACAAGCAGATACGCGGTGTGGTATTTGTCAAAGATAAAGGGCTGAGCTTGAGCTTAATGCTTCTCAAAGGTTTTGGAAGACATTCAAATCATCTACCCCAAATAGTTTCTGTTCCTTGAACTTCTCACATTTCTCTTATTTGGAGTTGCCATTTTGACACATTAAACTTCATTTGGTGGCTATCTTTCAAAGACACCAAGAATGCCATTAGAGTCAGTGCTGATTTCACTGTCATGTCTTATATTTTCACATGTGTGCTTTCCTGAAACTCTTAAGGGCTGGGGGTCCAAATTAAATTCTACTTTATTGTTATATCATCCTAAAGTTAAATTTACAAATTGCACACAAACATGCACACACATTTGCAATAAGACTTTCCGCAAAAATAGCCTCATTTCTTTATGGTTATAAAATAAGCATAGAAAGAGATTTAAAAAACATAATGCTTTAATCCAATCATGTGTACCTACCTTATTGCCCATATTACATAAAATGGAACTTTTTAAAAAATCAGTCATATCTGCTGCCATTTTAGATTTGGTCTTTTGAGAGTATAATATTCTATATTTCTCTATCATATGCAGACATAAATTAAATTTGAAAAGAAAAAAAAATTCTTCCTGTTTTCTTCAGAATGTGCAAAAGCAGCCAATACAACATGAAATATGACATGCATTAAGAGAATTAATTTCTGGATGAGTCTGACTGTATGAACGAGTTAAACAGCTTATGCCAGCAAAAACTGAAGAGAAGCTTTACTTTTTAAAAAACCAAATATCATATAGATATAGAGAAAGGAAATGTCCTTCTACTTTTTAAGATAAATGCTCATAAAAATAAAATTTTTGTATCTGTCAAATCTCCAGTTAGTCTGAAACTCTTCAAATACTGAAATGTGTGGCTCAATCTCTGATTTTTTATAGTATGTTAGGAGAATCACATTGCACGAGGATGTTTTGTCAAGACATTTGGATGGTGCTTTATTTCCCTTAATCCCAAAGCTTGTGTATTTAGCAATTCATCTAACTTGTTCACAGCAAGGTCAGTATCTTTGGCCACCACGGTCTGAAGTTCTCTTCTAAGTTCCAAATTTTGGCCTAAATTAGCTTAAAAACATGTTACCACCATATACTAAATATTCTGAAGGAGACTCTCTTTGACACATTTACTTCCCTACTGCCTAACAGTACAATCTTTAATAATATAAATCTTCATGATGCTCCCCTCAAGTCTGTGGCAGGAATGAAACATGCCAATTGAGATCAGTTATAACATTGAATTCCTGGCATATTTCCACGAAGTAAGGGAACTGAAAATACAACAGCTCTTCGTGTTTCAGCAACAAAGAGTGCTTCCAAGCTGAAGCAAAGAGATCCAGAAGAGCTGGGCTTGCGGAATTGCCTTTCAGAAACATTTCTTATGTGAGGAAGGCAGTAAATTGCTTAGAGTATGAGGTATTTAGAACCATGTAAATGGGAATGATTGAGCACCACTTAGCAGCAGGTGGAACTATGGCCCAAGATGGGCCTGAAACAAAGCTGTATTTAAGTCCTGGATGCTGGTCGATTGTTCCTCAGGATGGTCTATGATACAGACTCTGAAGTTCCCCATCAGAATTAAATATGGTGAGATTACAATACAGATATTCCAAATAATTATGAAGAAACACACTATGAATTAGTCTTCCAAAGGGTGGGGGAGGGGCAGATGAAAAAGTACTTTTAGGGATAGTCTCTCATATGGGATATTTTTATATGTTAATAAAAAGTTAAAAATAATACATAACTAGGGATATTGAAAATTTCTTAGGTATAAACTATGGTCCACACATAAATGGCACTTCTTTAAGTATTATAACAATCATAGTAACCAAAAGCCTGATGGTTCAAGGACTAAGAAAAATGTACAGCAGTTAAAGAATAGCAAGAAGAAAAAATAAATCAGCATTTCATCTAATTTATTAGTGTCTTGGCTTAAACACAGATCATTCTGTCATACGCATATAAGATACACTTATGTGCACGCATGCATACGCATTCATACACAGCCTTTGCTCTCATAGCTATCACTACCTTCCAACCCTCACTTTCATCTTTATTTCCTAACTGAACTGTGCTATAAACCAGAGGGAGGATTTGGGCTTCCATCGTGCTGGGTAGCTCTAGATACTCTATGTGCTGGAGTCAAGTACAAGGCCCACGCCATCTGAGGCTTGTCTGTCTCAGGGAAGTTTCTTTACCTGAGAACATGGATGGAGTTCCTACTATAAGAACCTGACTGGTCTCCTCCATAAACAGATGAATATGGGGGTGAGGGGACAGCCAACCTGAATTGTGAGTTTGTAAATATCTCCTCAACTTAATTCAGTCTTTCCTTGTCTCATCTTGCATTGTTTCTACCTTCATCCAGTACTAGCTCTTAAAGACACCATTATCTTGCATGCCTTTTGGCCTTCACATAAGTTGATCCTTCTGTCCCTCTACTTCTCTGCTTGTCCAATAGTCACAACTTAGCTTTGATGAAATATCCTCTGAAGTTACCCTTTGAAATTCATTTCTTGCCTATCGTCTCCCTTTGCATTGGCATGTGTTTGGAGAAAATGCTAGCAAATTCCCTTGAAAACTGGTTGGCATGCCCCAACAAGAAACTTGGCAAAGTTTCCTTAGTAATGGCTTTTGAAGGCCATTTAGCTCTAAACATATAATTTAAATTTTATCTTTGTATTATGCATTGGTCAGAACTGTTTGAATATTTGGATATAATGAATTTAATAATCTGCAAAAGCATTTGTTATATGATATAATAATCACTAAGTGTTGAGTTTGCTGTATTTAAAGTATTTGAATTATATTCTTTTGAAAGTGTAGGTTTGAAAAGTATGAATTAAATTGGTAACTCAGGTGAAATAAGTGATGGTAGCCTCACAGGAGACAATGAATCAAAGTCAGAGAGAGCAACAGCAGAAAGCTGCTACCATTCCTCCTCCTTAAAGCTGAAGGACAAATGGAAGAAGCATAATTATCAAGTCACCAGAGCCAGGGGTTGTTGCTCAGTAGAGCTGGGACCAAATTACCTCTAACGTATCTTCCTGCAGCATATTGTAAGTTATTGGTACAACCTAAGAATCTCGGTGACAAATACAGCACACATGACATTGCTGTGAGGTTTAATTCATATAATGTACTCAGAATATAACCTTCTTTATTACTATTATTAGATGTTCAATGTTTCTGGTACCTTCTGAACCAGCTTATAATTCTCTTTGTTCAGCAAAAAGAAGGGAGAATTCAGAGATAAGAGCCCTTGCTCTCGCTATGGATAGATAGAAAAAAAAAATCAACTGGCCAGTATAGACTCTGATTCAGTAGGTCTCAGGTAAAGTTTGGGACCAGACAATCCAAATGATTTGTTGTAGAAGGTTTGAAGACCTCATCTTGTGAAGCACATTCACTGTGATTGAAAACTGAGGAAAAAATGGTCTTTAATTAATCTCGGCCTGCACAGGTTTCCCAAAATATATAAAATAGATTTGGAGAGAAGCAAAAGTATCAAAGCATATCATACATAGCATTTTTTTTTTCATGAAATGTTAACATTCAATTACGTATGTATGCATGTACTGGGTTAGATGCAAAAATTTATTTTTATGGTTTGTAGACAAAAAGTTGGAAAGGCTTTGCACTAAGAAATTTACAGCATTCACATCAAGTGACATGCAATCACAAGACATTCCAAACTCTGGAGTCATCTAACACGTTTAGGATTATAAAAAAGGGCATAAGGAGGAGGGGGAGGAGGGAAGGAAGGAAAGGCTAGTGGGATATCAAGTGGTGTAAAGGACTGAGTTACCAAGATGCAAAGAAAGAGCACTCAGTGGGCTGTAACCAAGCTGTGGCCCATAATTAAAGTGACATGCATGTGAAATGCCTACTGAATGAATCAGGGACCATGGAGCTCTGACAAATAGCGGAAGAAGCCTACGTTTAAAAGAGGCTTTACATCCTAACCATCTATTATTACCAGCCCCAGCTTGCTTGCTCAACAAATTTCCTTTCTGCTGTAATTCTTCATGCTTCCTCAAAGCCTGATGGTGATTTCTTTTTTTTCTTTATTTATTTTGGAAAGCCAGGGGAAAATTGTTTCAGTATGTTCTTTAAATTAGTTTCCTTGCAGTGTTTTCCTTGCACACATTAATTATAGTTCCCTCGAGGGCCTGAAGTACCATATAACACACTGTAATTCTGCTCCCCAATCTCCTTTCCCCAATTCAAGTTTCCGATTCTCCCTACAATCTGGACTCTATATTAATATGCAGTGAGAAGTACATGGCTGAGATTCTTTCAATTATAATATTAGAATAGAGGAGAAAATGTGATCATCAGTACTGGAGTACACTAAATTTAAAATGAATAGTTGGTGGCCCATAAAAAGAAATAGTTAGATTAAATGACTTCTGAGATGCCCCATTCCAACTCTAACACACTCCCAAGAGAGTTTCATTTAATATCTGGAAGTACAGAAAAGAGATCAGTGGAACTTTGATGAGGCTACGCAATTCTTATTAGCACGAGCTGGCTAGAATTCCGGAGGTTCTCAAGAACATAATACATGTCCAAGAATCTACATCGGAGCTGTCACTCTACTAGGCACTCAAATAAGGCAGTTAGTCTAAGAAAATGTAATTACTTTCTAATTCCCAAAGAGGGCAAACTTTCTAAAGTGACTACAATACAATTTTATGTTTCATCCCATAGCCACAAGTCATTGAGGAAGAAAAGTAAATTAGTTAAACATAAATGTAGCTCTAAAACAAGATTTTCAATTCCTGTTTTTTCAGATAGGTAAAAACAATGGCAGGTTTGAGAATCAGAGTAGTTTTTTCATTGATTATTTAGAACTTGAAGGTTTCTTAGAAACATTAAGGAAAGAGGTGGACAAAGTTTCCAACTCAAACTAATTATTAAATAGCTCCTATAAACAAGACATCATTCATTCAGTGTTGTCGAGAGTCAGAGCCAACTCAATGGTACATAACAACAACATAAACAAGAACTATGGCAGGTGTTCTATATAGGTTACCTCATTTCCACTGCTTGTTGGTTTAAAAATAGGAGTATGTCTACTCCCATTTTACAGATGGAAAAACTTAGGCTCAGACACGTAAGTAACAGGTGTCAACCAATATCAGAGTCAAACTTCTAATTCAGGCAATAATTTACCCAACCTCAGGCAGCTTAAAACAAAAGATAGGTCCATTAGTTTTATGAATGTCAAGCTTGTGACCTAACAACATCCATCAAATGATTCCTTAAAATTTACCATCCTCTTCATTCTTTTACTTACCCAGATTCAAAGCCCTGGGCAGGCTTTTACTGTTAGAGAGAAACCCTCTTTTCTCACTGGCTTGAGCGTTCACCAACCTGGTATCAACAAGGAGCAGTACTTAAGAAGAGTTAAGGCTGAAATTCTCAAAACAGGGAAGCCTCCAGCCTGACACCACCAGCTCTTAACTATAGGCATTTGCTGTTGAGGTCTCATCCTCTTACACTATTAAATCTACCACTTCTATGTAATCATGCAGAATATTTTTAAAAAATCTTCAATTCTGATTTCTTTTTTGACCTGCTGACACATATCTGCAGTGTCATAATCTATCGGCACTTCAAATTTATCATGCTTCTGGATTTCTCACCCTTCCTCATTAAACTGCCCTTTTACCTGAAATCATTACTTGAGTAAATGACATAAGCATTCACCCATTTAAATACTGTAACATTGTCTCCTTGATAGGCAGACTAACACATACAAAGCAGGGCTCAGATTAAAAACAAATGTTTGTGCTCACTTCGGCAGCACATATACTAAAAACAAATCTTTGCTGAAACCTTACTGTAAACCTTAGCTGAAACACTGCAATAAATCTCTATTTTCTCTGACATGAGTCTCATCCTTTTCAATATATTTCCATATTCCTGCAAATGTTCACTCTCTACAATTATTTTCTGATCATGTTGTTCAATAACTTTCAATGGTTTCTAGTGACTTTTAGCAGTGGTTTATAACTTGCCTTCCAAGTTCATGAACGTGCTTGTGTGCAAAAATGATTATGTATGCATGTTTCTCTTGAGAGGGCCTTGAGCTCTTCAGCAGATTCCTAAATGGAAGAGTCCTCCCAAAATAACAAATAAAAAACAAATACAAAGCAGACAAACAATAAACTAATGGAAATCAAGAACCAAGATGCAAACTCTTTGGAGGGTTATGCAAAGTCCTTTTATCATCTATTCCCTATCAATCCCTTCCATGTCTTCTCTCATTACACATCACCGTAGACCCACTCTCAAACCATACTTAATTTTGCACCATCTCCTATTTTCCTTCTTTGTCTTTGCTTTTTTCCCTTATGTCTGGGTTACTTTTCCTCAACTTTTTAATCCAGCAAACTCTATCTTTCAAGACCTACTCTGCGAACCACCTTCTCTGCGAAGTACCCTCCAATGACTAGGTAGACTGATCACTCCTTACTGGACCATGTACTTACCACATTGTATGCAGTTATATATTTATGTGTCAACCTCCTTTTCCATGGACTTTTCAATGGCTGACCTAAATCTATTTTTTCTCCACAGCACCCCAAAATGTTCATTGAATTAACAAATACTGCAGTGTATGATTAGAGAGATAGAGACTGAAAGCTTTACAGAATATTTTGGATTAAATTTAAAAAGCATTTTTTTGTTTCAAGTCCTGAGAGTACTTATGAAAGAAATAATATATGTACTTGGAGATAATAATAGAAAATACTTTTCTTTCAAGTAATGTAAATTCTGATATTAGTTTCAAAAGAGCATTATTGAATACTATTTTGGCATGTTATATATTTACTTACTCTCAACAAAAAAAAAATAATTAGTAGACTGGATGATATCTCTACATGGAAAGAGATGCAGGCTATAAGTAAATGTTACAGCATAACTCTGTCATTGCTATTGCTGACCTTGAGCAAAATGCAGACATAACTATCCTTACAACTCTAATAAGAAACAAGGGAGATTACCCCCTAATTATACTTTATATATAGTGGCAAACAATAATTTATTCTTATAAAGGCATCACTTTTCACCAGTAATTCTTGCTTATTTGTTTCTCTGATGATATTTTCACTTCTACTCTTTTAGAAAAGCAGAAGTACCAGGCAAATAGAAAAAAACAACAAAAAATTAGAAGAGAAACAACAATTTGGGTGGAAAAAGTACAATAAAGGAGATTGGAAGAGGCCCAAAGAAAAATCAAAACATTACCAGGAGCTGGGGATCTGGGTGGGCAGAATGCCCTGTGAATGAATAAAATAAAGCTCATGTCCCCATCACAAGGGATGAAAGGGAGACCAGCAGAGAAGCAAAACCCAGAGTCTGAAGGATATGACAACTGTATTCGGTGGAACCCAGGTAAACAGCCCTAGGGTGGGTCCAACAAAGAGAAAAGGGATGTTTCAACAGATGTAGAACAAAAGTGACTCTATAGAATGCAATATCAGTGAAGGCTCTGAGAGTGTTAAGGCAGGAAGGAATCTTAGTCCTATCCATTTGCTGTCTATGGGAGAAAAATGAATGGTGGAAAGGTCAAGTCAAATATTTAAGGTCATAGATGTTATTCTGCTGCTCCTTTTTCACCTTTAATTTTTATACAATTTCCTTATAGAATAAAGTTCAACTATAGAATGGCTTCAGTGTCTTGACTTTCCAACTTGACCTTACAGTACTCATTGTTTATTCCTTAATTTTGCCCAAGTATACCCTGAGCATTTTCCTGCCTCTCTTCTTCTTCAAGAATGGAATGTTTGTTCTTTCTGTGTGGAATGCCTCTCCTCTGTCTATCTACTTCTTTACATTCTGATTTTAAGAGCCAGTTTAAAAGCCAGGGAATTTTAAATGTCTAAAACATTTTCTTAAATTCCCTCCCTTCCAAGAAATGATATTCTTTATTTTAAAACAATATATCACTTCATGGTATTTCTTCTATGACTTTTAGAGTTCCCATAATCAGGTAGTAAATGCTTTAACAAAAATTAAGCTGCCTTAATATTTTTTGTGCGCATCATAGCTCAGAGCTCGTGCATATTAAAGGTCTAACAGCGTTTATGCAAGGAATGAATAAATGAATAAAACTACTAAACCTCTGCAGCCAGTATATTTCCTATCTATTTTTTTAGTCTATCTGCATTTATTTTTTTCTGTATTATGGGAGCTCTGGAGAGTATGTTAAACTTCTTACTATATATAAATACTCTCTCTCTCTCTCTATCTATCTATATATATATATATATGAGATTATACATAATCTCATTTTATTATATATAATCACCAAGTTTGATTAATAGCTACTAATACTCCTATTGTAAATACAAAGTAACTGAGGCTTAAAGAGGTTGAGTGTTTAAGGGTGATTTAGATATTAAATGGCATTACCAAAATTTAAAACCAAATGATTCCAAAGTCCATGAAATAGCAAACAAATTATGGGTTTAGCTCTACCGTTGTGAAGTTCAACTCTACAGAACTTTCTTTAGTTACATACACTGAGACAGACACATACATACTCAAGTAAATACACTGAGACAGACTCAAGTACATGTGTATGTGTGTGTATATATTTATATGTATATTTATGTATATATACATACACGTATATATTCTAATTATATTCTGAATATATTATTTTAATTAGGAATAATTGTTTTTCAAAGAAATGTTTCATTTTTAATTTTTCATAAAAATTACTTTATAAGGATAGAATCAGTGAATAATACTAATTATATGATCAGATATATATTGATATGTCCTATTTTTATACGAATGAATGACATAAACCATAGTGATTATAATATAAGTAAAAGATAGAAGAAATCTATGCTTTAGCAAAATTTGACTCTATCCAACAACATTCAGTTATTGCCAGGTCTACAAAAAGTAGACCTTTATTCAAGAGCCAACTTTGTAACCCATTTAGGAGCCTACCCCAAACCCAGTATTTCATGCATCTTTGGTAGAGGTAGACATGGAATCATAGCCCCTTTCATGAGTCCAGCAACTGCCTGTACCAGGCAGAAACTTGATATTTACCAAAATCTCTATCTCCCTTCTTTCTGGGTACTTGGTTGGACACTTCTCAGTTTCTCTTGCAGTTTAGTGTGGTCCTGTGGTTTTATTATGGCCAAGAAAACATGAGGAAAAATCATAAAAGCTTCCCTGTATGTTTCTTCATGCCTTTACCCCTTCAGCCAGAAAGATATTAATGTCCAGAGTAATCATGGAAGCCATGCACTGATAGTAGAAAAGCCTTCATCAGCTTGGATTCCTAAATAACTGTGTGTAGCAGATCTGCCCCTAACTCCTGTTAAACAGGAACACCAATCTGCATTGTGCTGTGATATGAGAATCTAATAAAACTCTACTGTATTAAGCTGCCGAAATTTGTGGGTTATTTGTTACAGTATCTAACATTATCCTAATACATATAGCAACCTTTTAATAGACTTAGTGCTTCCAGATTCAACAATTTTTATTCCTAATATATTTGAATAAGATTTTCAAAAATTGAATTTTAGAAATAATAACCAAATTACACTACTGATTAAATATAAATGAATTCCAGTCCGTATTTAAATTATTTTCAAGCATAATTCTATGTTAGTGCTAGTCTATCCTCATTAGGAGTTGATAAGAATTCTGTGATCCACCAGGGTTAATTACATCATGTCAGCCTTGTTCCTGGTTTTTGATTACATTCTTCTATTGTCTGCTTCTGTGTTCTTCAAATTAACCTAGTAGAAAATCTTCAGATATCTCTCTCTTACTTACAGTCCACTTCTTTTACTATATGGGTTTTGCTGACAGAAGAGCAAAAAGTGACCTCTGATCTTTCCTGTTTCATTGCTTCTGTTACTTTCTACATGGTACTCTCTGAATTTACCTTCATGTTTCTCTCTCTTCTTCCACTTATATGCTGTGTTCTGTTTCCCTTTTGTGTAGCTCATGATATTCCTTGAGTCCCTCCCAGCTTTTGCTCTCAAGGTTCAACTTTTTTTTGAGACAGGTTTTAGAGCTTGTACTTCCCTTGAAGTCCTAACTGTGGCTTTATGGCTGCAAAGTCCTTACAGTTTTCCAATCATGCTCAGTATGTTCCAACCACTCTGCCTCTTCTTTCAGACACTGAGTCTTCGGCTGTTCAGTTTCCACAAACTTAATCTCACTCCCTTCCAGACTGACGTACAAGACTAATTTGACTTTGAGCTCTCTGGAATAGGTAATTTTTTTCATCCTTGTGGTATGGGGAGGGCAAATACTCGTTTTCTAAAAGAATATCATAGGAAGACCATTTTAAAAGACATAGAACAGAGTTTCTCTGAAGCCAATTCTTGTTTCTCTATGAAATATTTTTACTTTTTTATCAGCAAGGCAAGGAACAAAGTGACTGACCTATGATGTGCTGCCTACCTGCCAAATTTGGCTTACAGACAATGCTTCGACTAAATGAAGGGTAAAATAGGGATTCTCTCTACTTAAAAAACTTAATCCCTAGTCATAAATTCCAAAGATTAAAACCAACAAATAAGTACAGTTATGGCTACTTTATGAAATTTTAATTTAAAAAATATATATTCCCAAAATGATCAGATCTTTTACATTATGAAAACACAATTCTCTTTACAAAAGGTGCTTCAATGTTTCCATTAAATTAGAAGCTCTTAGTACATGTAAAATGTCAATTGTCCTGCTTATTGCAGTTGGTCCTCAAGTCATCTTTTCAGGAATATATCTACTCCTAGCTCTTTAGAATGAGTTTCCGTGCACACATTTTATACCAATTTTGTGTAAAAGTTTTGACTTGTACTTTAAATTACATTTTCCATTTTCATTACATTTCTGATAGGACCTTTTCTACCTTCTGCAATAGTCAAATGAAGCAAAAGGCAACCAAATTGATAGACATACAACCTTATAATCCTAAAGAACCTTAACTTTTCAAGATGTCTATCTCCATGTCTCAACAAATGAGGTAAGAGAAACTGTTTCAGTCCATTAGATATTAATCCTGGTTTTGGTTTTGATGTATTTATTCTGTCTTCTAAAGTAACAATAGTTGTTTCCTTTGGATGATTTTAATACTTTTTTTTTAATACAAAGGTTATTTTAAATACACCACATATTGTAATCTATAAATTCTTGTGACACAAAGTCGCAAATTTAGATAATTTCTAATACTTGAACTATATAAATTTGATAAAGAAATTTTCAGGAAACTACAAAAAATAGGTCATAACCTAATAGAATATATTCTAAGGTCTGTTCAAGGATTTCACAAAATGTTTGCTGTTGTATCAACTTCAATTACTTAGAATACTGTCTGCTTTTAAAACAGTATTTAATTGGGTTGTTTGTTTTTAATTTTATCTTTTTTTGGAAAACACTAAAATATTTAAGAGAAATGTCATGAATGTTCCTTTCATCAGTTTATTGGAAAATAAAAACTGCTTTGCATTAAAGGATTGCAAGAGCTCAATTTATAAACTTTAATTTGCAAAGTTTTTTTAAAGCTCAAAAACTTTATCTAATGCTGAATAGTACCTTAAGTATTTTTAAAGTGCAGTAACATTGAATGCATGTAATATAAGCAAAAATTAAATCATTTTTACATCAAATAACTCTATCTTCCATCAGAGCCCTTGGAAAGAAATTTGAGAGAATTAATAAATAAATTTGAAATCTAACTGCACTTGTTTTTAAAGATGTCCTTTTGGTTACATTCATATATTTAATAAAACGTTTTCTTGCAAGAGATATAAATTACTCATTTAAATAAGCAGCCTCCATTAAATCTGTCTGAGAGTTATGACACTAGTATTTCACTGATAATTAATGCAATACAGAGAGAAACCAGAATTTGTCTAAATTTTCTAGTACTTTAGGGCACATCCATAAAGAAGATCTGATAGAAACTAGAAAAAGAAGAGCAAACTAAACCCAAATCAAGGCAAAATAAAGTAAATAATAAAGGTTTAAGCAGAACTAAATGAAATAGAGAATGCATTTAAATAGGGAAATCAACAAATCAAAAAGCACATTAT
Organism: Rousettus aegyptiacus; assembly: GCF_014176215.1. NCBI lineage: Eukaryota > Metazoa > Chordata > Mammalia > Chiroptera > Pteropodidae > Rousettus > Rousettus aegyptiacus. Next base: position 32,002,732 of record NW_023416287.1, on the reverse strand, counting down.
CTGAAAAAAAAATTTTTAAGTGACAAACTTTTAGCTAAACTGACAAAAAAATAAAAGACTTCAATTATTAAAATTAGAAATAAAAGAGAGGACGTTCCAAATGAGTTTGCAAAATAAAAGAGATTTTAAGGGAACACTATGAGCAACAGTATATCACAAATGAAACAACTTAGATGAAACAAACAAAAAAATCCTACAGAGATACATACTACTGAACAGAATCAAGAAGAAACTGAAAATCTAAATAAACCTGTAACAAATAAAGAGATTTAATTAATAATCAAAACAGTTTCCACAAAGAAAAGCCCAGACCTAGATAGCTTCGCTGGTGAATTCTAGTACATATTTGAAGAATTACAAAATATAGATAAGGAAACACTTCCCAGCTCATTATACAAAGCCAGTATAATCCTGATAGCAAAAGTAGACAAAAACACCGCAAAAAAAAAAAGAAAAAGAAAAAAAGAAAAAGAAAACTAAAGACTAAAACCTTATATGAAAACAGATCTAAAAATCCTCACAAATTTATCAAATCCAGCAATCCAGCAGCTTATAACAAGAAGTATAACCACAACCAAATATAAGACTTATCTCAGGAATTCAAGGTTGGCTATAATATGAAATTCAATCAATATAATATAACACATTAATAAAAGTCAAAAACCACACGATCATCTCAGTGGATGCAGAAAACATATTTGGCAAAATCTAGCACCCTTTCGTGATAAAACACTCAATGAGGTAGGAATAGAAAGCAATTTCTTCAACCTGAAACAGGGCATACAGTAAGTAATTCCTTGAATTTCCTCTAGGAAACCATTTTGTTAATTTTATCCCTGAAATTTAGGCATGTATAACCCACAATAGTCATCTAAGTCTGCCCGGTTATGTATTCATTGATTTTAATAATTTTTTTTTAAACTTAAGAAATGATTTAATATGTCAAACAACTCACCTTGAAGAGGTAGCTATTAAAGAACTTTCATAGGATAAATTATGGTCCCCTCAAAAAGATGTTGGAATCCTAACCCCCGTACTTAAGAATGTGACCTACTTTGGAGATACACTCTTTGTAGAGATAATAAAGTTAAAAAAAAAAAAAACTGTTAGAATGGGCTCTAATCCAATCTGACAGGTGTCCTTATAAAAGGGAGATTTGTACATGGGTGTACACACAGGAAGAACACTATGTGAAGATGATGGCAATGATTGTGTGATGCTTCTACAAGTCAAGTAATGTCAGTTATTTCCAGCAACCCAAGAGAAGCCAGGAGAGAGGCATGGAATAGGTTCTTCATCATAGCCCTCAGAAGGAACCAACCCTGCCAAAACCTAAATCAGACCTCTAGCCTTCAGAAGTGTGAAACAACTTTTTTATTGTCTAGCCACTCACTTAGTTTGTGGTATTTTGTCATGGCAGCCCTTGCGACTTAATACAGAAATCCTTAGTAAATATTTATTCAATGTAAAGCTCATGGCAAAATAAGAAGGAAATGAAGCTTATTTAAGAATACAGTTGAACAATAAGGCAACCATCAGCTTTTTTCTAAACTTGAAAATATCTGAAACGTGTACACAAAAAAGAGGCTGGCAGGCAATTCAGAAACAATAATAACTGTGCCTTTGTTATAGTGGGAAAAATTCTGAAATAAAGGTCAGATCTACACCAAGTGTGGAGATTAGGGATATTAACAATAGCATTATTTACTTCGAACGTTTATGGTTATCAAAAACAAAGAGAAAAATAAACCAGAAAAAAAGTCATGATTTAACAGAATTTCCATTGCCATGCACCTCCGTTGGTCCCTGTATGTTCTTTGTTCTTTGGATGTCCAGCAATACCACTCCCTTCCTAACTGGGAGAGATCCTTCCTCCACTGTGTGGGCTCTGGTAAGAAAGAGGCTTCATTTCTCATTAAGAAACCAGTGGACCAGGCAACTAGAGAACTGGCACATGGCGTGAGCTTAGCCGATCAAAGATTCCTGCTTAGAACTATGGGGTGCTGGAGAACTGTGGAAAGATTTAGGAATAGTTGAGAAATTATCTTTGGCAGAGTGGAACCCCAGCACAGCCAAAGCAAATGCCCAGTGCAGGTGGAGCCAGCAGTGGGGTGCCCTAATTAGACTGTGACTACAGGGAGATGTACGACAAGTGTCTTACTACCTTGTTAGGGAACCCAGGTTGTGCTTGGTTCTCCTGAATTTCTGCCCAAACAATGAATAGCCTTCAATATTCTTCCATTTAATTAGCCAGAGGCAACTACTGTTGTTTGAAAAGAAGTCTGATATGAACCACTAACTAAAATTAACTATGTAAATTCCATGTACTGAAAGTAGGATCTAGTTCTACTTTCTATAAACAGAAATCATTTTTATGCCTTAGGTGTCTGAATTTCTACTTGGGGACATTAAACAATATATTTGTGGGACCATATTCTGCACATAAATTGACCAGAAAAGTACATTATTTAAAAAACTGATAGAGATTGTTTTAACTTCTTAAAAAATGTATAATAAAGTGAACCTCAGAATTTGATAGGACTGTAATTATCCTCTTAAAATTCAATTTTCTTAGACATCCACCCTCAAAAGGAATGCAACACAACCTGTTGCAGAGTTGCTCATGTTGTCAAGCAAAGAAAATTTTCATAATCAGTTTTTGCAGCCCCAGGCTTTCCAATTCTCAAAATAATACACCAAACAACTCAAGAAGAGCACATGGAGCAGGGATTTGTGGTCAGTCTATTGTAACATCATGCAAGTGGAAACCTCATCATGTCAGGGAAGGGTCATAAAATCTTGTGAGGCCATCCGACTTGCAATATAAACCTAAACCAAATGCCTATCTGTTGCCACCTTTTATTTTTATTTTTTTAAGCTAAAAAGGAACTAGCTACACAATTATAATTACCTAGTAACTGTAGACAAATCAATGCGACAGATTTTTTTTCAAGGTGATTAAAAACATTGTTTATCCTGGACTAGAACACAGTAGGATTCATCATGTGGACTGGCATTTTGCCTGCAGCCATATGCCATCTGTCATTTTCTTTAATGAAGTTTGCATCAATTTACTGGAAGCACCAAATGCTATATAACTGGTAGAATCACTTTACGCAAGTGGATCAATGTTTAATGTCACTTTTTTTGTGGAAGCTCATCAGCTGAATCCACATAAGGAAAACTTTCCAAGGGTCTGGCTCCTCAGGCGATGAGAGTATCTGAATAAGTTGTTCAGAAGCAAAATATTGAAGAGAAAAGGTCTTGAGGTTCATGAATTGGGAGCAAACAAACAAACAAGGAAAAATTCACTAACATTTCAGAACTCTGTGCTGCTAAACACAGCAGATTTAGAAGTTTTGAAGAAAGAAATTTTGTACTCATAAGAAAAGTAATAAAATTACTA